>NC_089824.1:123119996-124369996 GCF_035046505.1 Tiliqua scincoides
CTTCCAGACGTGTTCATTCAGCTGCAGGGTGTGTTGTACTACAAGAAGACTATATTAGAGCCATGCTAATAACACACATCTCTGCATTTTTCCAAGGGAATTTATCTGGCAGTTGGCATCAATTAACATTAGCAACAACATGTTTCGAGGCGTGCATGAAGGTAAATATATTTATCAAAACTAGCAAATTAAGCCTTTTCATGATTAACTCCTTTGATGTTTATATTGTTATAAAATTATTTCATTGTAGCAAATATGTCATTATTTGTTGGCCAGATCAGCATCCCTCTTATGCTAATGTGTCAACTTTGGGAATTATTCAGAATTTTGTTTTGTCATAAATTCCTTCTGTTGAGTGTATTGGGGAATCAAACAGAGTTGTGGCGCTTGTACGAAAGGTCATTCTAACAACCTATGCATATTAATTCTTCTTTTGCAGCTCTGAAAGAGATTTGGGACTTTGCTCTCCATTTTCCAGTGCTAGAGCTGGCAAACAAATCGGAATTAAAAATGTAAAGATTATGGGCATGAACAGTTAATCCCATATGTGGGTCATGGTTGTTCGAAGTAGTAAAGGTCCAATCTTATTATGCACAGAGTTTTTATACACGGATTGACTCAACATGAATGGCCACTCATTTGAGAAGGAATGTGCTGATCACTGGAGAAGGAAAAATGCATCCCTTTAAAATCACCTTTTAACTGATTTTTTTTTACTGTTGTAGAGAGACAGTCATGCAAGTGATTACAGGCATAACCTAATTATCCATGGATTTTCACTCGTAATTATCCATGGATTTTCACTTGTGGAAAAATCCATGGATTTTTCTATCCCAACATGATGAGAAGGGCCCTTTACATGAAAGGAAAACAGTCATTTAACAATAGCCTTGTTAATGTGAGAAAGGGCAGCCAATTGACAATCCATCAATCATTCCCTCTCCAGGCACTTAGAATGGCTTCACTCCAATAACCCCTCCCTTCCCCCTGAGCACGTGAAAGAAAGATAATCACTTTGCTCTGGGTGAAGGGAGGGATCATTGGCTTGGAGTGCCTTTCTAAATGCCTAGAGAGAGACTGATTGATGGATTGTTTGCTTAATGACTCCATCTTACATAGGCAAGGATGTTTTTAAATCACCTGACAAAGGGACATTGTTTTTTAAATGGATTTGCTTTAATGCGATTGTTGCCATCCACTGAGTTCTTGGAATGGAACCCTAGCGAATAATGAGACTCAATCTGTATATTTTTATTCTGTCTTTCCTCCAGGCATTGTGTGTGCATGCCCCGTTTTCTGCATGCAACCAGGACCTCTGAGAGGAATTTTATCAGGGGGTACAAAGTTTCTTTTGGGCTCCTTTGCAAAGAGGGATGGGCGAAACAGAGCGGGGGAGGTGGTGACGGGCAAGCAGAATAGGGGCAGGGAGGGTATGGGGTAAGGGGAGGGTAGAGACAGCTGGAAAAGTCTTTGGAGCCCAGGTCTACCAACCCATGTGGCATCAGTAGTGTCTCCAGCATCCCATGCAGGCAACATGTCTAAGTGGATAGGAAAACATAAGATCCCAGGAAATTTCTGGGCCCCCTCCTTTGGCTCCTGGGCACCCCTTTAGACTCTGGGCCCAGGTACAAATTACCCCCTTTACCCCCCTCTCCTAGGCCCTGCTCGCAACCATTCAGTGAGGTAGGTTAGATTGAGAGTGTTTCACCCAAGATTACACAAGATTTGTGACTGAATGGGAATATGAACCCAGATCTCTATGATCAAAGTGACTGGTCTGCTTTGAATTCAATATTCGGTGGAAAGTTCAATGGGTGTCTCGTCTCTGAGTGGATGGAGCTGTTTTGTCTCTTGTTCAATGTAAAATGCCATTTTATGAAGGGGAAGCCTCCTGGATAAGCTATCATTCTAGTAAAACATGAAAGCTGTAACCTGTGGAGAAGTGAATTGTAAAACTCACCCAAGACTGGAGTTAGTAAATGGCTCTTTATTTACCTTGAAATGAGATCTATTTGAAGTTCAGGCTATTTCTGGTTATGGATGTTTTGCACCCTGCAACATGGTTAGGTCGGATATCTTTGCACAATAAATGACCCTCTATAGTAAGAGGCAGGAGCACGAAACTGACAGCCCAATCCTAACTAAATTCCCATACGCCAATGCAGCGGGGCCAGCACAGGCTACACTGTATCCCATGGGGGAAAGCTGGCTGCTAGGATCTCTTAAGGGTAACAGGACATTTGTCCCCATGCCCCTGCATAAGCCCCAGAAGCAGCTGTGGGTCACCTGCTATGTTACTGTCACAAGTCCAAGTCGATCCATGTAGGCAGATCAGACCAAGGAGAGAAATAGGATACAGTGTGTGCTGGTGCCACCAGTCCCACCCCCTTCTGGCCTGATCAACCCACTCCTTGTCTTGACACCACCCTCCGCCTGATCAGTGCAGGCTGTCATGGCGGCACTGCACACTGTGGGGGACAGGATTGGATTGTTATTCTTGTACTTCATACAAAGGAATTCTGGTGTAAAAGTTATCCTGTCCCTATATTCTCACTATTCGACATCAACAAGTGCTATGGTATACATGGTATAAAACAAATGGTATTAAATCAGGTGCAACTTCATCTATGGGATCATTTTAGAAATGCATTTGTGCCATTAGGAGGTATTGTTTCTTTTCCAGATGTAGGGCTGATTAAAAAAAATTGGCAGGGAGGCATGGGGCACTGAACAGCTGCAGACCTTGGAAATGCATATGATTACCACTATAGGATATCATACGGAGGTAGGTGGCTGCATGAAGGATCAGAATTCTTATCTGCAGCTTGAAGAGAAACCTCACGCAGCAATGTTGTTAAAATAGGGGCGCAATCTTAACTGCACCCTAGACCAGCACAAGTCCCTTGAGTCAGCTTCTGGGTGTTGAAAAAGTGCCTTAAGGCACTTTTGTGCCACCTAGTGAGTCGGGACGCTGGTGCATGGATGTGTGCCGGCATCCAGAGGCTGCGTGTGGGGATCCTGTGCTGGTGGCAAGGTAGGTGGGCTGCCGTTGCAGGGATCTGAGGATGGTGTTCTGGGGTGATCCCAGGGGCAGGGGGAGAGCAGGTGGGCCCTGAACAGATCAGGCCCAGGTGGGAGGTGGAACCAGGGTCAGGCACTTAGGCTGGATCCCAACTGTGCTCCTGGGTGGCCCGGCCTTGAGCCGGGCTTCTTGGATCTGTACCACCTCTTTAAGTGGTGCAGATCTGAGTAGCCCCACTGGGGCCCCTACGGCATTACTTGGGGTAAAGGGAACAAATTCCCTTGCCCTGAGTTGTGCCGCAAGCAGCCCCAACCCTATGCTGGATACAGCCCCAACCCTAGGCCACCCACGCAGGCGACCCCAACCCCACACTGGATATAGCGCAGGTCAACTGGCCTGCCTGTTCCAGCGTGGGTTAGGATTGGGCTGTAGACCTAATTTCTGAGATCGTGATCTGATATAATTTGGGTAGTTGTGAATTCATGTGTTCTTGAGGCCTCACCCACATTCATGGGAGACTATCACTGGAATAAATATTGCAGTAAACTGAGAGAGAGAGAGAGAGAGAGAGAGAGAGAGAGTGTAACTACAGGATATTTGAAAGAAATAAGTTAAAATGGGTGTCTTTTTGACCCTTAATATCAGATCTGAAATCTCAAACTAGGTCCAAGAAACATATATTTTGAAGAGATGATATGTGTTTGAGCCGAATCTCTCCCTGACTATCTCAACAGACAGGCAAAATCATAAGGCCTACAGAGATGTTTGAAAACAGTGTTCACCTTACTCAGAATTAATCCCACTGTGTTTAGTAAGGCTGTCATCCTATCTTACTCACCGGAATCACACTGCATATGGGAATTGGTTAAAGCCAGCAGACAACACTTTACAGATTTTTTTTTTCAGTCTTTCCTTTAAAAAATACTGCCATAATATATAAATATAAAAATATTCCATGAACCAAGACCTAATCAGCTCTTATCAGATGATCACTGCACATGATGGTCGTAGCTGAATATTAGCTTAGAAAAACGAAGCAGCTCTTTTCCAAACAAGAGAATGCAAGGCTACTTTGCCCACAAGAAAAAACAAGGAAGAAAAAAGAAAAAAAAGAACGGAAATTATTTCTAGCATGTAGGCTGCTCATAAAGATGCTGGGAAGACTGCTTTCGTAGTGCCATGGTTATGTATGCCTTTTGTTCAAAGGAAAAACCACATTTGAAAATGTGAAAGACAAGAGCGAAAATGCAGTTCAGGTACTGTGAGGTTTGGTGCTGTCGTTTTTCAGACCTACCCTTAGGCTAAACACCTGTAGGGGAAAATAGTTAACAACAAAACGTGTTTGTGAATTTTAACTACAGCTACAGGGGTGTTGTGACCTCTCCACTCTGCGAGAAATGTGACCACCTTATTAGTTTAGAAAGCCATTCAGCAAAATGACACAAAGGAATAATATCCTCCTGCTAGAAGACAGCAGTTACTGAAGGGCTCACATTTCACACATCAGATTCATATAAAACCTCTTGTCTCAAAATGTATTGAACACCCAAGTTTATTAAAGCTATTCTTCTAGCACTCCAATGTATTGCTGAACTTTTGTGTTGGAGGCATTTTCCACCTATCTGTTTCTGCATTGACATGTTTGCTATAGAATTGTGGTTTCCAAAGTCCTCTTTAGGAGGAGGGAACCACGTAAGTGCTTGCTAGGAGTGGGAGGATTGCAGCAACATGATCCCCAGGATCACACTGCTGCTGGGGAAAGGAGGGGATTCTGGCTTACCTGAAGCCAGCAATAGGGTCCTAGAGGTGTGGGGAGCCCTATGGAGTCCTCTGCAGGGCTCCCAAGCCTTGAAAATAAAATTTTAAAAAACATCATTGGAAGTCACTTCCAGTTTCGTGATCGGAAACTGGAAGTGGCTTCTGATAGCTCTTTTTTTTTAATTTTCAAGGCTTGGGGAGCCCTGCAGAGGTGTTAGCGGGGCTCCCCACACCCCTCAGACCCTATTGCTGGCTTCAAGCAAGCCAGAAACCCCCCTCTTTCCCCAGCAGTAGTGCGATCCTGGGGATTGCGTTGCTGTGGTCCCCCTGTCCCTACCCCTTAAGGGGGCCAAACCTAAGTGCTTCCCTGGTTGGTGGGTTGCAACCCACCAGTTTGATAACCAGTTTTGCTGTAGAAACATTGTCAATGTACCAGGTCTACCTGCTGACTGAAACCATGGTTGTAGGCTAGGTTTGTTTGAAGGCAGATAATCAGGCCTCAGTCTGATCAGAACTTGGCAGGGAGAGCTCATGGGAACATTATGCAGCAGAGGCATATCCAGGGGTAGTGCTTCCTTGGGCAGGGATGTCATGGTGTCACATGATGTCATGATGTAGCTTCCGAGTTTGGAAGAGAACAGTGGTGGCTTCGTAAAGTGGCTGCTTCCCCCACTTCCTCCTACAGCAGCTTCTTGGCCTTCTAGCTTCTGCCAAACTGATTTGGCTTCTGCTGAGCCACTGCAGGCTGTGCTCAGAAATCTGCCACAGCTTGGAAGAAGTAAAGAATTGGCCAGGAAAATGCTGCTCAGTGGTGCCCCCTTCAAGTGATGCCCAAGGCATGTGTCCCCACCTTCCACACCCCAGATACACCTCTGCCATGCAGGCACACTTGAGCTCTGTTAGCAAATAGATGCTATATAAATGTCAATATTAGCTGTTATTTTGTTGTTGAGACTGTCTTCTTAAATACGGCATTGCCAGGAGTCTGAAGCATTAACATATTCAGAAAGCCTGGTACTCAAGCCCTTTGTTCCCTTGTTAGTGTCATACAAAATGGTTCAAGTCACGCCTAAGTAAAAGACACGAAACCAGAGAACTGTCCCTTTCAGATTTTTCCAGTCTTCAACTGGGCTTGGTCTGCACCAGAATTTAAAGGTTCAACTAGATTGTTAGGTGGCCAATATTTTATTTCTGTTTATTTTTGTTACTTTAAGGCATGCAGGAGACTTTCATCTAAGCACATGTATTTGGTGCTCAAAGCCTGCCAGCAAAGGGCCAAACCAGAGATGAGTCTAATGTGCAAGACTGCTGGCAAGAGACCACAGATCCACAGGTCAGGAAGGTCACACATGTCATTTGAACCATGTAATCACCTTCTTAATTCATCTATGGAGGTCAACACCCAAAACTTCAATGGAGACCTGTTTTCATCTTAAATGCAAATAGAGTTTTCACCTCCCAAATTCAGTTGAAGCTTTCCAGTTCTCAAACAAAGCAAAAACAGAGTGGGATGAGCAGAAGCAAAGGGATAGAGAAAGAAGGGAAGAGAAAAGAGGGGCAAAACCTAGAACACAGCCTGAGAATAAAGAAGTGCTTGCTGGTGTGAAGTTTCCTTCTGGCTGATGGGTATACTTTGCTTTCATTCCCTTTTAGTCTGTACTTAATGACTGAATTCTAATTGGTCTTTTAATCTAGTGGCCCAGTTCTATCCCCTACCAGTGCATATCAGCTGCACCAACAGGGCATGTGCTGCTGGGGGGGAGGGCAGGAAGGGAGATCAAATGGCCAACAAGAGGTAAGTAGAAAACTTTTATACTTACCTACCAGTATGCAGCCTGGTTGCCTTTGGGTCTCCTTGGATGTGCACCAGCTATTTTTCTGGCATACATCTGAGAAGAGTAAAGGAGTATGTTGAGCAGCAGAAAAGGGATTTGCATTTCAGCACATGCTACTGCCACCAGGATCCACTCCTCCAGCTTGCTCCCTGCCCCAAATCTCCCCCAACCTTCCCATGGTCCACCCACACCCTGACCCCATGGCCACCTTACCTGCTGTGGCACAGGTTGAGCCCGTTGGTGGCAGGCGCTCAGAGGTGCTGGCCATTTGCACTTGTGGCTCAATGTTTTCAGCAGCAACATGCTCTTTATGGCAGCGCTGAAGTTTACGATTGCAAGTTCTGCAATTGTAAACAGCCCATAGGATTGGGTCATAAATTGACTTTGGGGTTTTAGGTATATTTTTTGAGGTATGAATGTTCCTTTTCATGTTTTACTAGTTTCTTTTAACCTATTTCTGCCCAGCCCACAGGTGTACACATTTGATCCTTATTGAGTATATGCAACCGTTGGGCAGAAATGGCTTAATTATAGGTCTGCTTGAGGACCATTTGTGAGAGAATGCTTCTCATAAGAGCCTGAAATAGACAGATTTGATGATGCTTAGATTGCTTATCTGAACAAGTCAGAAATCACATGGGAAGTTTCACATCATTGCTACCCCTCTGGGACCAGTGGAGCTGATGTGGGAACTCACCTTGAGATCTGCTCCTCTCCTGTGATTTCAATCATCAAACATCACAAATGTAATGAGATCCAACCTCTAGAGAGGAGCAGCCATCCTGCTCCAGTAACATGGCTCTGAGTGGGGTGACCCAGGAGACTTTAACCCAACCCCTTATGGTCCTAATTTGGATTGGACCCCAAATAAGGTATTTACTAGGTGGAGAAAGCTTCTGTTGTTTCCAATGGGAGCATTGTCTAGGGGATTATAGCAAGAGATAGGGTTAAAGATTTCCCACCCTTTGCCATTTTCAGGATCACTCCCAACCTGATGTGTGCTATTTAAAAAGGGGAGGAAAAAAAAAAAAAGGAAACCAAGGCCAGTGAAGTGATTAAAATCTTATCTAGTTTGGTTCTGAATATAAACAGCAGTAGGACAGAAGGAAAGGACACAAGCGAAGTTTATGATGAAAATACTAGTGGATTTGGTTGGTCTTACAACAAGTACAAAATGTTTCCTAAATGTTCCTGAGCCAAAATATTGGATAAAAAATAAATAACAGAAAAAGGGAACTGAATTTTTTTAATATGTGATGTATCATTTTTCAGAGCGTGCATAATCATTATTTCATGGATTTATTTTCTCAAAAAGCACTTGTCTTCAGAACAGTAAATGGTGCCAAGAACATTGTGATGTTGTCTCTGGATTGATGTTGGCAGTGGGTCAATGTCTGAAAAGTAATGGTCTCCACTGATGATCAATAGCCGACTGTCAGAAGACTGTATAATAAGGTTGGTTTCTTAAAGCCCTGCTTCATATTAGTTTCTACAAGAGAAGAGTTACCTGAATTGACATTGGATACCAATTTATGAGAGCCACATTCAAGATGTATAAAATGCTGCAAGGACTGAGGGCCCAATCCTGAACAGTACACGCTGGCTTACCGCCAACACACACTGTCGCAAACATGTGTGAATCTAGAGCCTCTGTGTCAGGCTCACTGCCCAATATGAAGGATCTCGATTCACCGCCAACCTTTTGGTCGGCAGTGAATCAAGTAGCCCCATTGTGGGGCTACTCACTTTAACCGGGGGAAGGGGACAAAATTCCCCTTCTCTCAAGGAGCCGCCAGTGGCTGTCTGAAGCATGCAGGATGCAGCGGCAGCTATTTTTGGCACGGTTGCAGCTTCGCACTCCAGGCAGCTCAGGATTGGGCTGTGAATTGTCTCTGAAATAATAAAAGTTCATCTTGAGATGATCAGAATCACACTGCCATTTTCTCTGGCAGTCACTGACTTCAAAAAATAAATAAAAATTATAGGCTATTGATATTGATCCATCTGATCAGTGAGTAATGCACGTATCTATGCACATCTGTCAAAACTCACAACTAAAATCAATGTACAATCAAAGGGAATTTTAATGCAAATTATTTTAACATGGTCAAAGGTAAATTAATATCCATTTAATCAACTCAGACCCTGTAGGTGCAAATTCATTCATTCATTCCACCTTTATTGGAATAAACAATCCATCAAGAAAACACAATTAAAATATTCAAGGTAGCCACCAATCATTGATCAGGCAAAGAAATACAGAGGAATTTATGCCTTGACAGGGCCTTAAATAAATATTTTGCAACATTTGATAAGCGGCACTCATTTCTCCCGTCCAACAAGTACCGGACCAAGTCTGTATCTGAACTATGAAAGTTTTCCAGGAATGGATATAGAAATCGATGGCGTAAATCAATATAGTGGGTACAATACAAAAGTACATGGGTCAAGGACTCTTTTGAGGTCAGGTCACAAGAACATGACTGGAGACTCTCCAATGGTCTATTAAATCTTGCTCTTAGTACATTTGTAGGTAAGATATTAAACCTACCCAGCGTAAAGGCTCTACGAATCTGAGGTGAACACATGAACGATAGATAGCTTGAACCCAAATCAGAGGGCCATGAAAGACCAATATATAGAGACGAACAAGACTTACAGGCTGCAGCTTGCAAATCCTGTTTCTCTATATCAAATAGTCAGGTCCGAATAAGATTGTAAGCTGCAGACATGGGTAATCCTCCTATCAGATCAGGTGATAAACCTAGGAGCTGGAGTCTTTTGTGAAATAAAGTTAGACTAGGGGAAAAAGAAACATCAGCAAGAATATTGGAGAGCATGATGTTCTGATTTGCCTCAAAACCAACCCTTAGCCAAAATCTCAAGAATCTCAGCCAGGCCAGTGTTTCAATTTTATGCAGACCAGCTTTGAGGCACAATGCTGCGTAAGGGACGCAGTGAGGTACCACAAAGATCTTATAGAGGAATCTGGATTGAACATGTTCTACTAGAGTGGAAATGGCTGAAATCCAGATAGGGGTACCAAACAGCAATCGTGCCAGAACCTTGGACTTAAAGATCGTAGGTGCAAATTGTTTTGTCCCCTGAAAGCTGCTGAACTTGAGACTTCCTGGTGGCTGATGTGCAAGTTAGTAAAAATGGCGGAGTTCATCGTGCAAAGAAAACTGTGTTAATGTCCTCAATTTATGGAATTTACACCAGTCACAGAATTGCACTTCCCTTGTTACAGAATTTGGATAGCCTGGAGGTACAGAATTTTAATTGCCTTAGCATGGAGTACACCCAGCCCTGTGTGTAATGAGTCCTGCTTAGTTCATTAATCATTATGCTCCCTCAGTAGCATCATCTCCAGACAGTGAAATTAATTTCATTCCCCCACAGATCAATTCAGTTCCTTGTCACCATAGCAAAAGCCATATTTATTCCAGCAAGTCCAGTGTCTTTTTTTACCCTGTCACACTCTTCCACATTCTTAAAAGAATGAATGAGGAGTCTCTTTCTTCAACCCTGTTTCAGATCACAGATTCTTAGTGATCTTGTAGCCTTGGAGGCAGAACAAAAGCAGTGCAGTTAATTGAATGGAACAAGAAGACATTGGTAATAGGAGCTTGGTGCTCATCAAACTTCATGTCCCAAGAAATGTTGCACTCCTGGCAACCCATAACTTGCCCTTAAGGCTGAACTTGCTTGTCTCATTGATTTTTTTTTTTTTCTGTTTGGAATCCACTGCCATGCTTTAAGCAAACACAAGGATAGTGGCTGTACAGATATAGGAAGCTTCCATATACAGCAGCCTGGGAGCTAGTGGTTTGAGAGTGACACTGCCTCTATAAAATGAATAGAATCACTTCAGAAGAGCCAGTATATTAGAACTTAAGTACAAAAATTGAATACGACACTAATACTTAAAAAATTATTAGTACTTTTTAACATGAGACAATAGTTTCGAATTTTTAAAATGGATTTGTACCAACAAGCTCTATAGAGCAGGATTAAAACAAGAAAATGTCGTATGTAGGAAGAATGGCAGCAAGGAGGAGCTGCAGTTACAAATGTGGAGTGCCGCTACGGCAACTGGGGCAGTGGGGTAAGAGGAGCCTTGCAAGGCTCGGCTGCTCTTCCACACTGAGTTTTGGAGATCCAGTCAGCCCACCCACCTGTTGCACACACACTGAAGTCTTGCTGGTTGTCTGTTGGAAGGGCCAGGTAGAGATTTTTTTCCTGACTTACTTGTGGAGTAGAGCTTTTTGCTTACCCCAGACTGAGTGAAGGCTTGGGGAGCACTAGGGAGGCCATGCCTGGCAGATCTGTTGGCCCAGGGAGGAGAAATAGGGAAAATGGTGTCTGCCCTTAGGCAAGAAAGAAGGGAACAACTAGAACTGGTCTCCAGAGTCTTTCTGGTATGGGAGTGCAGGCAGGTAAGCCCTCAGGCTCTAATTGCAACACTGGCCCTAGATGCTGTCCAGTGCAGGACCGGCAGACCAATTCAGTTTCCTTGGCCCCCTTTTGCAGGGCTAGGCTGTGAGGAACCTGGGGAAAGCAGCAAAGTGATCCTGGATTCAGAGCTTGGATGGCTATGCCTGAAGGAAGATTCAGGCAGGAGTCCTCCAAGTTAGGAGCCCACACAACTTGGTGGTCATTGGCAGGGCCAGTTTCATTTATCCATTGCTGTCAAACAGGCATTCCGCAACCATGACTCTTAACTGCTACCGAAACAGTTGTCGTGTGTGTTGTGTGGGGAGATACCTGAGCAATGCCCTGCATTGCTGCTGGACAATAGCTTGTAGCTTTTAAAGTTAATCATTGCAGAGGGGTATTTATTCTAACCGCCCCTCTACACACACTGCTAATACTCATTAAATGTGAGGGGAGGAGCATACACACTCACCCTGTGCAAATACGGACTAGTTCAGTAAGTATAATCTGAACTAACCCCCCCCCCCAATAATGTTGAATTTTGAACCTGATTGTGATTTTTGCCCTTCCCCTCCCTCCCTCATACTCCCACACATATATGAAATACCACCCTTGATCTAATTCTATGGATCTACTATAGATCTGTTTTGTTTTTATGAGGACTGTATACCAAGGTGTCACAAAGAATTTCAGCTTTAATGTAGCATCAAGGAAGATATGAGACTTGCCTTCTAAAGTGGAAGAAAAATGACTGAGCTAGGCTGCTTGCAACTGACAAATTCAGAGAGCCAATTAAAGAAAAAAGGTGAACACTCATTAGATGCTCCTGTGGAGCTTCGCATTCAAGCATCAATACTATTCTCCAAAGGAAAAACTTCTGATCAAATTTTCATTTTTGGGGGGGACTGTTAATCTAGCAAGACGTCTGCTAGACAAGATTAAGCCTGAAGTCATTTGAGGTGACTGATTTTGCCAGAGTGGCCTTTGAGTGGAATTTGCAATAAACTCTGGCTAGATTTTAATTTGCCGTTATTGTGTTTGAAAGTGGATAGAGAGATTACATTTCGAATAAGTGGTATGCTAATATTAATGTGCCTACCTAAAAGCTGGGCTTTGGTGGAACATTTTTCCTCCTACTTTTCCAGTACTGGACAATATATGCCAACACCCTTTACCATCAATACCTGTAAAGTAGGATTCTGCAGAAATAGACAAAGGGCACAATCCTCTGCACGCCTACTCAGAAGTAAGTCCTATTGTGTTCTATGGGGCTTGGGGCTTACTCTCAGGAAAGTGTGGATAGATTGCAGCCAAAATAATCTCCCACAAGTTAGAAGTGGCTAAGGGCACAATCCTAACCAGGTCTACTCAGAAGTAAGTCCTTTTTTGTTCAGTGGGGCTTACTATCAGGAAAGCATGGTTAGGATTGCAGCCTAAAATGTCTGAACTGAGAGCAGGACAGGGCTGGCCTTAGGAGCTGCTAGACCCAATTTGAAACATTTTTGTGGGGCCGCAGGTTCACAGTCAAAGTCTGTTGAATTTTAGAGATGTGCAGTGCAATCCTAACTAGGACTTAGGCTGATGCAAGTCCCTGGCACACAGAGGTGCGCTAACACACAGAGGCTGCATCCAGCCTCCATGGCCACTTGCGGGGCGAGCCTTGCGTCAGCCAAGCTTGGCCAACGCGAGGCTCTGGGGTGGGCAGGGAGAAGGTGGAGAGGAGGCAGGAGGGAGGCATTTTGGGGCAGGGGACAGGCAGGCGGAGAGTAGCAAGCAGGGTTGGGATTCAACTGTTATGCTGGATCCCAACCCGTTCCCAAGCAGTGTGGAGCAGCTACAAGCTGCTCCGCTGTCCTCGGACTTGCGCCACCTCAGGAGGCGGCGCAAGTCAGAGGAGACCCATAGGGGCTGCAGTGGCTTACCCTGGGGTAAGGAGCAGAGTTTCCCCTTTACCGTCGGCTGAACCACTGTGAAGCCCTATCTCGTGCTGGATACAGCGCAAGCCTCCTGGCTTGCCTGTTCCCGCGCAAGATAGGATTGTGCCCCTAATAACATCTGATTTAATTTAAATATGGTAAAAAAAATTTCAAAATATAAGCAGTATAAACAAATTGTTGCTGTTCTCTATAAAACCTGCAATGTGGTATTAGCTGTCTGTTGCAATGTGTTGTTGTTTGTCTGACAAGATTAGAGTAAATTACTCTCATGCAGAAGACCCTTAGGTTCGGGGCCCAATTGAGAGCAATTAGTCCAATTGACTTAAAGCCAGTGCTGAACCCAAAAGTCACACCTTACCTCTTGGTCTTGGGAAAGGTAGTGTCTTTCAGCTTCATTTTTCCACCCCAATTGCAGTAAAACTGCAAGATAGAGGTATTTGTATATATAGATACTATGTGCATGGTTCCTTATAGTGAGTGCAACCATGCATCTACAGAAGGAATGTGGCAGAAAGGATTCATTGAAGGCTTTTTCTCCTTGGGCATATGCACATTGTAGTGCATTGCCTAGTACCAGTGGTCAAAAATCAGTAGCCCAGCCATGTGGGTGGTTCTAATATTCATACACACTCCCAATGCTGTGGGATTTCACAGCATGGATTGCAAGTGGCTTTGAGATATGTGGTTTGCATGAGAGGGGGCTTTGAAGTTGCTCCTCTTCCATGGGTCTTATGACAACCTCTTCATGCATGCGCACTCGGAGCGGATCATGATCTTAACTCTGGAGAGCACTGTAAGTGTTCCTCTGGAGAAAAATATTGAGTATTTTTTTCCCCATTAGATCTGAGGAACTTCTGATTTATCCTACAAAGTCTTGAGGGTAATTAATGTTTCTTTTAAAATGTGTGAAAGTAGCTATAAATTAACACACCAGATGATATTCTTTTTCTTCCATAGCAAAGTTTTGTTTAGTCCCAGCTTTAGGCCAATTTATTTCAAAGATGTACCAAAGTTTGGAATACTTTTTAATAGTATTTAATAGTATTTAATACTATTTAATAGTACAGGTAGAATATAAAACACCGAAGCAAATGTAGTGGTGCAAACTGCATCCCTTTTCCATAATTGGGGAGCATTTGGAAGATGCATTTTTAAAATGCTCTTGAGGTACAACTAGAGTTCCTCAGGTTTTTTCACAGCCTTTTCTGGGTCTCTACAAGAGGTGGTTATGCTGGTACAGATTCACCTATAAATGATTTGTAAATGATCTGAACTGGTTCTCCTTGGACCCATGTCAGCAATTTTGCTGGCCAAAGTCCAGGCGGACTCAGGAAGATCGAAGCCTGGAAGGGGGATAGGATATTGGCTGAGGGTGAAGCTGCAACACACATTCACTATAGTGCTCAAAAAAACAGAATGTGTTTTTTTTGTTTTTTTAAGCAGAGCACTGGGAAGACAGAAAGAGGGGAAATGAGATAGGACAAATAGCTCCTTAGAAGGAGAAAGGGCAGAGTGAAGAGGGGGAAAACAAAGGGGGAGAGGAGATGTAGGGAGATTAACTGGGCTTCCCAGATGAACCTGGCGGAAGGAAGGGACTGTTTTGGGGTGTCGGGGTGATAGTAGAGAGAAGGAAAATAAGTGAAGTTAGTGGGAAAGAAAGGAGAAAGATTCGGTGGTTCCAAACCAAAGCCTACAGGAGTGAATGCCTCTCTGCAAATGCCTCTGTCTTGTTGCTATGGACAGAAGACACCAAATATGCTATTCTAGCAGGATTTGGAATGGGAAGCCTTCATTTACATTTTGGAGGTGTGAAATTCTATTGGAATTTAAGGAGAGAACAAGCTCCATTCAAATGCGGAGCCTTGGGCTCTATGGATCAATTGAGGAACGGGGGGGGGGGGAGGTGATTACACAATTCATGGCCTTTGGATCTGTAGCCTTTTGCCATCCGTTCTGTACAATTGACACATGACTGTGTCTGGCCCTTTGTTCTCCAGGTTGGCATCCTGGAGTACACAGGCAACAAGTACACATGTAAAGATGCAGGTCTCCTACACAGCTTGAATTAAAGAAAATAAACAGAAATAAAATGTTGGTCATGTAACAGAAAGCAAGAGTCCCACATGCTTTTTTTTTAATGTGAAGGTTGCACAGCCCTTACTGTTGTCTTTGGGTGCAGGGATATTTTAGTAGTCCTCATATGAAGAGAAAATGATTGTTCTTCTCTGAACAAAACCATATAGATCAGATGGAGACAAGCTGTTACATTTTTCATGACATATCTGGCTTACCTCTGTTGGAAAAGGTCATGTCTTCTGTGAATCAAGGTTCTGATATGTATTTGGCAGCTAAGAGTGCCATACTTTACATTCAATATATTTTTATTGAAAGGCTGACATTTTGTGAACCTTGGAAAATGAGCAATTTTTAAACTTCCTGACACCGGGCGTTAGTTATTCAGAGAATACACCTTCAAATGGTCCTTGAACTACAATTCTTTGCATCCTTACTTGAGAGTAAGTACCACTGAAATTCAGTGTGATGTACCTCTAAGTTTAAAAAAAAAAAGCATCATGTTGGGCTGCTTTGGAGACAAAGGGCAGCTTGAAAAGAGGAATCCATACAAGCATATTTTGAAAATATCTAAAGAAACATGTTTCAGAGACAGGTGAATTGGTTTGAGGCTCAGACCATGGTCTGAAGGCATCTGAGCAACTTTTCTAAGTCTGAATCTGGCCAGTGCCTCAATAGGCCACCTGATGCCATGTAGTTGAGATGGAAGTCTACCATGGAAGAAAAGAAGGATGTGAATGTAATCAATAAATACTTTTGGGTAAGTACAATACGAAATATGCAGTACAATGGCGTGATTTGTCTACTTATTTCTATTAGTATTTCTATTGGCAGTTTTCACTCCTGCCAACATAGACACAGCACAGTCCTAGGCATGTCTACTCATAAGTAAGCCACATTGAGTGGGGACCTATCCCCAAGTAAGTGTGTATAAATTACAGCATTTATATATAACATCACAGTATGTTAGAGGGAATTTGTACTTTCAGATATTCCTAGGAGCAAGGAATGCTACAAATATCCATTATTTTCTGCTTCCAATTAAACACCCCCCCCCCCATATATTAATATCCTAAACAGGTAGTGGATTGGGAATATTGCCCAATTTGTGGGGGGAAAAAAGAACTGCAACTTTTGTGTAATTTATGTGGAAGGGGCCAGTTAAGTCAATTGCATGTCAAAGTTCATTGATTCACACCTGCACTCTGATACTTAAAAGAGATGGCTTGTGATTTCAAGCAGCAAGCATGATGGCAGGAAGCAGGAAGCCCATCGCAACTGATAATGTACATGCAGAGTGCCGCAGAGATTTGAATTTGCAAGACAAAGTTGACACATTCATCTTTCTGATTACTTCTCGGCATGTGATGTGAACCAGCATGTGGGAAGGCAAAGATATGCACACAAAAGAAGGACCATGGGTAGTTGCCACCACAACCCTTTCAAGAAAAATGAGACTAGTTAATTGCCACAATGCAGAGAACTGAGTACATAGCTTCATGCTCCTAGTGTGGCTTTGGGCTTGTGTTTCTCAAGTGTAGCACCTCTGTGTTGCACAGAGAAAACTGTGAATTTCAAAAGCAAATGAATATCTTTAAACTCATGTCTGGGCCTACAGTGAATCAGATCATTGATCCTTTGTTTGGCTAGGGTTTTGGATGGTCTTTCCAAATGCCACAACCTAATGTTTTGCCAGAGAGCGAGAGAGAGAGCAAGAGCGAGAGAGAGCAGGAGGATCATGATAATATATACAAACCACTCTGAACACTAAATTGCCATATAAATCCAAAGAATTATTTCTTAATTCTAAGAAATACCTAGCATTTCATTTTCACTCATCACAGTTCGTCTAGCAGTGAGGGGCTCCTCTACTGTTTATCATAAAAATGTAAGTGGCATATTCTGCTGAGGTTTCAGAATGTTGCATCTCTTCTTTCAAGCAGAAGTAAATGTATCCAGAAGCTGTCTCATGTATTTAAGAGAAAACATGATGGAAAATATTGTACAGCTCTAGGTTAGAGAATGCAAGCTCAGAGCAGATTCTGGTCAACAAAAAGCTATGTGAAAATGTTGACCTTCACAGCACATTTAAAATGTACTGGACGCCTTATAGATGTTTGTCTTCCCAATGGCTATTTGAGTCATTTTTTAAAAAGGATAGACAAAATGTTTTGTCAGGGAATTCATACCTAAGCGTATATTCTCATAAGCACACTTTGCTCTTATAAACTAGGAAATCTCTAGTTGGTGTCCAATCTTTCAGATCTAAAAGTTGTTAAATGCAAACGTGATATCACCTTTTCTGAAAACTGGAGCAGAACGGACGTGCTCTAAAGTGGGATCCAACCACCATGTGGCCCAAGGCTTCTCACAGTATTCTGAGTGCTGAACAGAGTGAGAAGGAGCCACATAGCAAGAGCCAGTGAAATGTAGTGGTTGGCATGCATCACCCTTTGGATGAGGGGAGGAGGTTCAGTTAACAACCCGCTTAGTGGGATTGTGGCCCCTTCTCCTTAGGGAGAGGTGATGTTCTGTTACCAGCCTACTGAATGGGTGCACTGTCGCTACTTCTTGGGGAGGGGCGATGTTTGGTTACAAACCCGCTTAACGGGATTGTGGCCCTTCCCCTTGAGAAGGAGGATGTTCTGTTAACAGCCTGCTTAACAGGTATGCTGCCCCCACTGCTTTAGGGGTGCTGTTGTTACCATCCTGCTTGATGGGCATGCTACCTGTGCTCCAGTGGGTGATGATTAGCAACCATTTTAACACGTGCTCTGCCCCTACTCCTTGGAGAGTGAATGAATTCCCCAGGGGGGCATGAATTCCCCTGGGGGCTGGGGATAAGACTAGGCCCTCAGTTTGGCTGTACTTGTCATAAGAGGCAACTAAACAGCCACCGGGTAGATGGGACTCGTCAGCCTGGGAAGGCAGCTCATCTGAGAGAAGGAAAACTCTGATCCCAAACCTCCACTGCCTTGTGGCTACATCCAGTTATGGAAAAGGCTTCAGGAGTCAACCTCGAGGCAAAATCTGGAGCTGGAGTCCCTGAGGCAGTTCATGGCTGAACACAATCACGTTCTGGCAACTCCTGCAATGCTGCTGGAACCAACCATATTGGCCTCTGCCTTTCCATTGGACCATTTCAGCGACGTGGAGAGGGGGGACCTGCTGCATGGGTAAGAGTCTATCCTCCATATCTACTTTACCCAGGCTTCGCACACTGGAAAGGACACTGTTCCAGAACCACTATTCAGAGTGTGATACCATAGTCTTCCGAGACTGAAGGATGCCAACTAGTAGCAGGCCCTTTCTCCTTTTGGGGAGGGGTAACATTTTGCTAACAACCCACTTAGCGAGTTTGCACCCGCTACTCCTTGGAGAGGAGGCTGTTCCATTACCAACCTGCTTGCGGATGTGCTGCCCCTGCTCGTTGGACAGTGGGCGATGAGGCTTTGGCCATTTCAGGGGCTGGTTGGCTCCAAAGGTTAATAACCCGCATTGCGGGCGTGCTGCCCCTGCTCTCTTGAGAGAAGGGTGAGGCGGCTTCTGTCATTTCGGGGGGAACGGCAGGCTCTGGATCCTAGTCGGGGTCCTAGTTCCCTCCTTACCAATTGCCTGCGGGCTTTCATTGTTTGATGCAATGCAGTCTAACCTGGTTTGCTTGGGATAACTTCTCTTCTTTCACCTTCTGCAGGATGCTGTGTTAATCCAGTTTGCAATTTGATCTGTGGCCACTCCAATGCCTTTGGGGCCCTCAAGGGGTGGCCACTAGCGGTTGGCCCCCCCCATGCAGGTCAGCTGGTTGGCCAGGCATAGGGGCGATGGGGCCAGCTGCTGCCCATGATGGCGGAGTTGAAGAACCACCCCCCACATGTGGTAGCTGTGATCCAATTCAGTGGAAACAATCGGAGCGGGAGTCCAGTCTTTCGCTGGGGCTCAGAGTGTGCGAAGTTTGCCACTCTTCAAGGATGGCTGCCCGGCACTACTTTGGTTGGACTTTCTGCAGCCTCATGTGCGGCGTGGGGGCTACTGCTGCCCCAGGAAGAAGGTCACCAGGGAGATTTGGTCACCAGGCCTGTTTGTCTTAGGAGCGGGCGGCCAGGTTATCATGCAACTTCCAATTGACTTTTCTCTGCCATCTCTCTACAAGGGGGACAGGGTTCACTTGTCAGAGGGGAGTGCAGTCATCTGTATGGGAGATCTGCAGGGTGGCCTTTGGGCGTTCTTCCCCTGTTTGGGAGTGAGGGAGTCAAGTGCTAGGCTGACCCCTCCTGGTGGCAGGTGGTGCGGGTTAGGAGGTGTGAAATGGACTTTGGGGTGCACCTTCAGGCAGCATAGGCAGGGCAGAACCCAATTCCAGTCCTCAGGGGCTCAGCGGCACGAGGATATAGATGGGGCCCTGGCCGGGACTGTGGGGTCTGCCTCAGAGGCTCAGTGGCTCAAGGCGACACAGCCCGCGGTCCAGTTGCCTTCCCCTCAAGGGACAGACCTGGATGAGCTGCACCGCCTAAGAATGGGGCGTGGCTTGGAGTTGGGTGCATGCCCGCCTGGGGGCAGATGTGTTCTGGTACTGCCCAGTGGTCCCGCCTGGGCACCACAGGGGGCTTCGCTTCCTTGGATGTTGCAGGTCTCAGCCTCCTCTTCTGTTGTAACTGCTAATAAAGTGGCCCTTTCTCCCATATCTGTTGTCTCGAGCGTTCACTGAACGGTGCGCAAACAATCTTTCTTATGCTGTTTGGTAGAACAACTTCATATCTGCAGTTCCCTCTTCTCCCCCCTCCCCCACCACATACACACATTTCTTCTTAATTGCATTGCAAACAATTGTGTCATATGGTTTCTTTTCAGGCCATTTATATAAAACACCACTCTCTCTTTTCCGTCTCCATGTCAGGATATGATTAATTAATGTGATTGTGGTTGAGTTGCTGTGAATCTACCAGCGCAACCCTGACCTCTAGTGAATAAAAGGAAGAAGCTGTAAAATCAGCGGTGTCATGTCACCATGCAGGCAAAAGAGGCCAAGCACACGTGTTCTAATTGTCCCTATTTTCTGGTACCAGTTCCTGATAATTTTCTCTCCTGATTTTGTCTTTCTTTTACTTTTGAGAATGATTTTGCAGCTGCCTTTTGAACACGCTTTTCAAGTTCATGCCCTAGAGTTCTTCAGGTTTCAGCCTGGCTCCAGACAGCAGAGGAGTCTGGCATTTGCTAGAGCTCCAAGACTAGAAAAGCCTGAACATTATAACCACATTTCATGGAACATCCAAGGAAGTGTGAGATAATTCTTTGCACATCACACCTCCTCTAGGTTAACCTTGTCCACTGAACATCCCTTGTGCAACCCCCGTTTCCACTAAATTATGGCGCCACCCAGGGCCTCTGAGAGGAGTTTTATCACGGGGTACAAAGCTTCTTTTGGGCCCCTTTGCAAAGGGGGAGGGGTGAAACAGAGCGGGGGGAGGGTGGGGATGAGTGAGCAGAATAGGGGCAGGGAGGGGTGAAGAAGGGTAAGGGGAGGGTAGAGACAACTGGAAAAGTCTTTGGAACCCAAGTCTACCCACCCATGTGGCATCGGTAGTGCCCCCAGTATCCCCAGTCATGGTAGTGTCCCCAGTATCCTGTACAGACAACATGTCTGAATAGATAGGAAAATGTAAGTTCCCAGGAAATTTCTGGACCCTTTCCTTTGGCTCCTGGGCCCCCCTTTTGACCCTGGGCCTGGGTACAAATTATCCCCTTTACCCCCCTCTCCTAGGCCCTGGAGCCACCACTGCTCAACCCCCTCTCTACTTGGTCAAATCAGAGTGCTGCAGCAGGTCCTGCAGTCACTGGCCCTGCACAGTAAGTTGGGTTTAAAGAGATGGAGAAAGGGGGGGGGGATTGTGGGGATAGAGGGTTTAGAGGAGATAGATGGGAAACAAATTGATTTCTAGTCAATTTGGATTGACTAGAAAAAAATAAGCTCAGCTATTTCCAGGTTTAGTCACATCATCAGGAAGGGTTTGCTAGAAGGGCTGGTTTCAGGGAAGGGGCATGTGAGGCACAAATCCTCTGCAGTCAAAGGATGATTCACGCAGGCCACTGTTAGAAACTTGCTCCTCTTCTTGCCAGGAACAGAGTGGTGCAGGAGACAGTGGCGTAGCTAGCGAGGGGTGGGGGGTGATCGGTCCCAGGTACCAGCCTTGGGGGGACGGTGACACCACAAGAGACCAAAATTGCAACATCCCCAGGAATAACCCTATCATGCTATATACTGTTGGATGCAGAATTTCCTGCAGAATGCAATGAAAAAACCAGAGTGACGTATCTCCTTTCTATAAGAACATAAGAACAGCCCCACTGGATCAGGCCATAGGTCCATCTAGTCCAGCTTCCTGTATCTCACAGCGGCCCACCAAATGCCCCAGGGAGCACATCAGATAACAAGAGACCTCATCCTGGTGCCCTCCCTTGCATCTGGCATTCTGACATAACCCATTTCTAAAATCAGGAGGTTGCGCATACATATCATGGCTTGTACCCCATAATGGATTTTTCCTTCAGAAGCTTGTCCAATCCCCTTTTAAAGGCGTCCAGGCTAGACGCCATCACCACATCCTGTGGCAAGAAGTTCCACAGACCGACCACACGCTGAGTAAAGAAATATTTTCTTTTGTCTGTCCTAACCCGCCCAACACTCAATTTTAGTGGATGTCCCCTGGTTCTGGTATTATGTGAGAGTGTAAAGAGCATCTCCCTATCCACTCTGTCCATTCCCTGCATAATTTTGTATGTCTCAATCATGTATCCCCTCAGGCGTCTCTTTTCTAGGCTGAAGAGGCCCAAACACCGCAGCCTTTCATCATAAGGAAGGTGCCCCAGCCCCGTAATCATCTTAGTCGCTCTCTTTTGCACCTTTTCCATTTCCACTATGTCTTTTTTGAGATGCGGCGACCAGAACTGGATACAATACTCCAGGTGTGGCCTTACCATAGATTTGTACAACGGCATTATAATACTAGCCATTTTGTTCTCAATACCCTTCCTAATGATCCCAAGCATAGAATTGGCCTTCTTCACTGCCGCCGCACATTGGGTCGACACTTTCATCGACCTGTCCACCACCACCCCAAGATCTCTCTCCTGATCTGTCACAGACAGCTCAGAACCCATCAACCTATATCTAAAGTTTTGATTTTTTGCCCCAATGTGCATGACTTTACACTTACTGACATTGAAGCGCATCTGCCATTTTGCTGCCCATTCTGCCAGTCTGGAGAGATCCTTCTGGAGCTCCTCACAATCACTTCTGGTCTTCACCACTCGGAAAAGTTTGGTGTCGTCTGCAAACTTAGCCACTTCACTGCTCAACCCTGTCTCCAGGTCATTTATGAAGAGGTTGAAAAGCACCGGTCCCAGGACAGATCCTTGGGGCACACCGCTTTTCACCTCTCTCCATTGTGAAAATTGCCCATTGACACCCACTCTCTGCTTCCTGGCCTCCAACCAGTTCTCAATCCACGAGAGGACCTGTCCTCTAATTCCCTGTGGTTTTTTCAGTAGTCTTTGGTGAGGGACCGTGTCAAACGCCTTCTGAAAGTCCAGATATATGATGTCCACGGGTTCTCCCGCATCCACATGCCTGTTGACCTTTTCAAAGAATTCTATAAGGTTGGTGAGGCAAGACTTACCCTTACAGAAGCCATGCTGACTCTCCCTCAGCAAGGCCTGTTCGTCTATGTGTTTTGAGATCCTATCTTTGATGAGGCATTCCACCATCTTACCCGGTATGGATGTTAGGCTGACCGGCCTATAGTTTCCCGGGTCCCCCCTCTTTCCCTTTTTAAAAATAGGCATGACATTTGCTATCCTCCAATCTTCTGGGCACCATGGCCGTTTTGAGGGACAAGTTGCATACCTTAGCCAAGAGGTCTGCAACTTCATTCTTCAATTCCTTAATAACTCTTGGGTGGATGCCATCAGGGCCCGGTGACTTATTGATCTTTAATTTATCAATGAGGTCTGAAACATCTTCTCTTTTAACTTCTATCTGACTTAACTCCTCGGTCAGGAGGGGCCGTTCGGGCAGCGGTATCTGCCTGAGGTCTTCTGCCGTGAAGACAGATGCAAAGAACTCATTTAATTTCTCTGCCATCTCTAAGTCTCCTTTTATCTCCCCTTTCCCTCCCTCACCATCCAGAGGGCCAACTGCTTCCTTAGCGGGTTTCCTGCTTCTAACATATTTGAAGAAGCTTTTATTATTCCCCTTAATGTTGCTGGCCATGCGTTCCTCATAGTCTCGCTTGGCCTCCAGTATCACCTTCTTACATTTCTTTTGCCACAGTTTATGTTTCTTTTTATTCTCCTCATTAGGGCAAGACTTCCATTTATGGAAGGAAGCTTCCTTGCCCTTCACAGCCTCTCTAACTTGGCTGGTTAGCCATGCGGGCACTCTCCTGGATTTAGTGGAACCCTTCTTTCTTTGCGGTATACACCTCTGCTGGGCCTCTATTACTGTTGTTTTAAGCAGCCTCCATGCACTCTGGAGAGATTGGACTCTTTTTACCCTCCCTTTCAACCTCTTCCTAACCAGCCTCCTCATTTGAGGGAGGTCCGCCCGTTGGAAGTCAAGGGTTTTTGTTAAAGATTTGCCTGGTATTCTTCCCCCAACGTGCACGTCAAAACGGATCGCAGCATGATCACTGTTCCCCAATGGCTCAGTAATGTTTACATCTCTAACCAGGTCCTGCATACCGCACAATATTAAATCCAGAGTTACCTGTCCTCTGGTGGGCTCCTTGACTAGCTGATCTAAGCCACAGTCATTTAGCACGTCAAGAAATCCGGTTTCCTTATCGTGACCAGAACACAAATTGACCCAGTCAATATGAGGATAATTGAAGTCCCCCATGATTACAACCCTGTCCCTCCTTGTCACCTCCCTGATCTGTTTCCTCATTTCAAGGTCTCCATCCGATTTCTGGTCTGGAGGACGATAGCACGCCCCCAGTATTACATCGCTGCACAAGCCTGGTAATTTAACCCACAGAGATTCTACGGTGGAGTCGGACCCACCTTCAATCTCTGCTTTGCTGGATTCTATCCCTTCCTTAACATAAACGGCCATGAAAAGGTAAGGTGGAAAAACAAAAAAACAAAAAATAATGGAGCCCTTTGGAAAGAGAAACTGAGCCATATCACGTGTTTACTTGCAAGTAGGCGAACTTGCCTTAATCCACCAGAAAGGGTAGGCTGAGAGGAGTCCAACAACATCAGGATGGTCCTGATTTGATGAACGCAGTCCCCAAAAAACACCTGAGAAGGAGGTCCCTCCCTCCAAGCTGACAAATGTATTGAGCCCTATGGAACGCGAAACTAAGCCACATGACCATGTTTACTCGCGAGTAAGCAAATGTGCATTGGCTCCTGGTCAAGTTGGGCACAGGGGAATTCAAGGCTAGCAGCATGGTCCCAATCTGATGAAAGTGGAGCTCAACAAATGCTCCAGAAGGCAGCACCCCCCCCCCCAAAAAGAATAAAACAGAACCTTGAACTGGTGGTAAGGTGGGCACTGGGGAGGGCTGAAAATCTCACTGATTTATTTGTGGGGGGGGGTGTTATTGCAGGCAGGCTACAGAAAAAATTCACTTGGAGCAGGGTTGGCTTCCCATTATTTAATTATTTGTTTTCCTTTATTTTAATTTGCTTGATGATGTCACTTCCAGCCATGATATCACTTCTGGTGGGTCCCGGACAGATTGTCATTTTAAAAAGTGGGTCCTGGTGCTAAACATTTGAGAACCACTGCCTTAACTCAAATCAAGCCAATGAGACATCCTCGGGGTGGGGGATGACACCTAGTGACCAAAGTTGTGGAAATTATGGCTTTTAGGAAAAATCCCATCACGTTATATGCCATTTGATGCAGAATTTCATCTATTGTTTGTGGGGAAATATTCACTGCATTTATTTTCTGGCCATTATTATTATTCATTTCATGTCATGATTATTATTATCTCTCGGTCTCACCTACCTCACAGGGTTGTTGGGAGGACAAAATAAGGGGAGGAACTATGCATACCACCCTGATCTCCTTAGTGGAAAGGTGGTATAAAAATGGTTATAATTAATTAATCAATTGATTAAGTCATATGGGGGTAACAAAAATTTATGGGCCCCAGGTGTCAAATGACCTAGCTACACCACTGGCAGGGAGGCCAGCATGCTACAGGGAAGCACTCAAGGGACCTTCTTCACACTTGCTCAGCCAATTGCTGCCCAGCAGGCCCTCCCTGATCGCATGTGTGTGGGTGGAACCTTGCAAGGACACGCCCCCCCATATATGGGAAGTGGAGCAGTATTACAGATGACAATGCTGTTTTACAGGATAGCTGGTGGGATTCCTTTTAACTTGGTAGAGGTTGTTAGACCTAATAAGAGCATTAGTTCAGAAGTACTGTCCAACACACTGGAGTATTTGTTTGTTTTTCATGATTTTATACTGCCTTTTCTCCAAGGAGTTTTATATATATAAACTACTTTTATGTTTTATGTTGACTACATATGCAACAGTACAGAGAAACTTCTAAAAGCGGTCAAAAGTGAAAATGTTATCTCTGAACCAGAGACAAAAGTGGACAACAAAAAAGAGACATTCACCCAGCAGCTTAATAGCTGGATCGACAAACCTTTACGTGGACAGTTTTTCAAAAACATTGACGGCATCTGTGATAAACAGACCATCTGGACCTGGCTTAGGGACAGATTTTTATGCAAAGAAATGGAAGCTATCCTGTTTGCATCCCAAGGACAGGCCCTTCAGACGAATGTGATGAAAGCCAGAATTCAGGGTACCAGTAACAACAGCCTATGCCGACTATGCAAAAGATGGGACGAGACTGTAAACCATCTGATTTGTGAATGTCCCAAAATTGCCAAAACTAACTATAAATGAAGACACGATAATGTTGCGCGACTTTATACACTGGGCCTTATGCCAAAAATATGGTTTCGACACATCTGAAAAAGCTTGGTAACATCAGCCAGAGAAAGTCCTGGAAAACAAGAAGGTCAAAATCTTATGGGACTTTAGAATCCAAATGGACCGACGCGTTGAGGCTTACATGCCCGATATCACATTAATTGACCACAATTCCTGACTTTATTGACATTGGCATCCCTGGTGACCACAGGGTGGTAGAAAAGGAACATGAAAAAATAGACAAGTACCACGAACTGTGTCTAGACACCACCCGATTGTGGATGAAACACACGAAACTACTGCCAATAATCATAGGCGCACTAGGAACCATTTCTGCAAATTTTGACAACTATTTGCAACAACTGAATGCACCAGCAATTATACTCGATGAGCTGCAAAGAGCTGCTATTAATGGAACTGCGTCAATTATCTGTCAATACCTGCGATGATCCTAGGCCTCTGGTTGGGGCCCAATCTTTGCAGGGAATACCAGTGATACTGTGATTTTTATCTATGTGTTCTTATTCTGCTTCCAGTTGTCATTGTGATTGTTCTTAACTTGAATAAAAATATTATATTAATTATTACTATTAACAGTATTTATATACCGCTTTTCAACTAGAAGTTCACAAAGTGGTTTACAGAGAAAAAACAAATAACTAAATGGCTCCCTGTCCCAAAAGGGCTCACAATCTGAAAAGATGCAAATGAATACCAGCAGACAGCCACTAGGACAGACAGTGCTGGGGTGAGGTGGGCCAGTTACTCTCCCCCTGCTAAAAAAAGGAGCACCCATTTGAATATATTATAAGGAGTCTTTATGGGTGGCCCATGTGCTCCTGGGGAAGTTCCAGGGCCACCCCGCCCCCACTCGCTTCGACCGGACTGGCACTCTGCCGTATCCGGAGGAGAATTCTAAGGACCGCAGATGCTGTGTGCGGCAACCCCTGCCCTCAGAATCACATTCTGAGACCTTGGAAGGCCTTAATGTCACCCAGCAGCAGTGAAGGAATACCAGCCTTGCATTTGTGCAAGGGCTTTTATAGGCTTTGAGCTCACGCGAGACCAGAAGTTCTCGCGTGAGCTCAAGGCCTTTAAAAGGCCTTGCTCAAGCACGAAGTTGGCTTTCCCACACTGCAGTTGAGGTGTGAGGGTGTGCGGATCTGCATTCCTGCCTTGCTCCTCTTGGGGCTTCTCCCCCGCCCCAGTGCTCCTGCCTCAGGGCTTTGCAGCTGCCAGCAGGTGCTCCTCATTGGGGCTTCTCTCTCCCCCCCCCCCCGCACCAGTGCTCCTGCTTCGCTCCTCTTGGGGCTTTGCAGCCACCAGGAAGTGCTCCTGCCTCACCCCCCTTGGAGTTCCTGCACCCACCAGCCAGTACACCTTGTGCTTCAGATGTTTGGGTTGCCTCCAAGCACTCTTTGCTACTTTGTTAAGAAGAAAGGTGAATCTGCCAGCAGCTAACTGCTATTTTTCTCCTGCTTTTTTTCCCTGCAAAATAATTTTCTTAGCCATGTGCATGTGTGTCTGCACCAATTTCTGCAGAATAAGTTTCTTAGGCTGCAATCCTAACCACACTTTCCTGAGAAAAAGTCCCATTGAACAAAATAGGACTTCTGAGTAGATCTGGTTAGGATTGTGCCCGTACTCTTGTTAACTACTGTTTTCTGTATTCATACGAACAAGCCAAAGTATTGTTCTCAGCTCAGTTTGAAAGCTGTTTTGAAGGTTGCAGACACTTGTAAGTAGCAACATAAATAAACAGCAATCACATCATGGTACAACAGTGATGCTTTTTTATTTATTTCTGTTGTTTCAAAATTGTTCAGTTGTGAGTAACAGCACTATAGGGGTAGGTGGATACAGCTAATAACATACAATGATTGTGAATAGTGATTACCCGCTCTACACTCAGTGTCTGTTATACAAATATGATGTGCAATACCGGCCCTCAGCAGGTGCCATGAATCCAATGTGGCCCCTGGGATGAAATGAGTTTGACACTTCTGATCTATACTTTGTTTCATTCTTGGGAGAAATTAGCTCCTAGCGTGGGAAGAGCCTAGTGGAAATTTCTGGAATTTTGTACATGAGCAGAATTATTTGAGCCTGTTCTGAGCACATACAGAGTGCTTGGCTAAAGTAGGCCCTTGTACTTGGTTGTTTAGTTCAGCTGAATGCTTGGACATACCCCTGTGTCTGTGTTAAAGAGGAAGTGGTGTTGCAGACACAATCTTTGACCGCAAGAAGTTGTTTTGCAGAACTTTTGCAGTTAAAAAGAAAACAGGAAACTGCTAGCTTAACCGCAACAGACAGGTAGTTGGAAGAGAAAAGAGACTTTTGCAAGCATCCTATTAGCCAATACAAGGAGGGAGAGATGAAACTTTTGCACTTAGTAATTCTCAACAGCTTGCTTAAATGCCACATAAGGTAGAGCATGCAGCGCAGAAATTGAGTAGTGGAATATGTAGGCAGGGGCAAAGCTTCACATGATATGCTGTTTGCCAATCAGAAATGTGACCAATGTTTTACAATGAGGATTTGTTCTGTATACCAACCCAAAGCCCCGAGGAATCGGGTGTCACAGACTTTGGAAGCTATTCCTCTGTAACCAGCAGCTGGCTAAGAATAAAAGCTTGTTTTCCTTGAAATCTCCTTGGAGTCTGCCTGCATCCTTGCCTGAACCTGCAACACTAGCTATAGTATTGTAGAGAGGAAAAAGGACACTTTCTGTCTGTTCCACTGCCAGCGGGCCCAGGGCCCAGGACAAGTCAAGGTCCCCAGGGCCTCTGCTTTCCTGCTGCTCTCTTCCACTCTGCCCTTCTTCTGGATCAATCCTGCCCTTCAAGACCTCAGCAACTGCCCAGTGGGAGGTTATATTCCACCTAGAGTGTCCTCCTCCTGTCTCTGGGCCGGCCTCAGTCACCTCCCAAAGTTCAGCAGCCTGGATGTCCTCCAGTTGGAGACTGTTCTTCTCAATTGCCTTGTTCAGGTGTTTTCTGGGGGTAATGGTTAGCCTCGCCTCTCCCTGTCCCTTCCCCCTTCTTAACAGCCCAACCACACCTGCTCCTCCTTCTCCACTTGGAGGAAGGTGATTGGGCTGGCTCCCTTTCCTTCCTGATATGCTTGTTTCCTGACACCTTTCCTGTCACCTACAGTGACACCTGTAACTTTCTGTAATTTGACCTATTTGCCATATAATGGGGTAACAGAGGAATGTCCATGGGCATCTTTTGGACAAAACTCTCAGCACATCACTAGATACAGTAATATGCTATGATTGCATAGGAAAAGTGACCTCATAAAACACTGTTTGATCTGAGTTTCATTTTGGCAAAAAGAATCAATTACTTCAAAAGCACCTGACTCTACTGCTTCCCTACTGGAAGTACAGTAGGAGATTTCTGCTGAATGTGTTGGAAACACACACCCTACGCTTTCAGCTTCTGCATTTCCCTGCCCATAATTCGTGGTTAGTTGTTGGTTTGTATGTGTTCAAAGAGAGCCTAAGTGTTGGATCTATTACCAGCTGACCTCTGTGTCTCTGGCCAATTTTGTAAGAGCAGAAAAGAAACAAGTAGGACATTTGTCATGTTGAATTTGGTTTTTAATGGGAGCTCTCTAAGCCTCTGGACTGCTTTCAGAGAAGCTAAAATAAAGCTGATTAAACAGCAACATTGTACACAGTTTAAATCCGCCTCCAGATAATGAAGGTCAATGTGAGGTTTCCCATAAAAAGGCCAGATTAGACATTTTGAACATAAATCCGGTTGATAATGAAATCTATAAACAGAAACCTTTTCTGTGTTGTATAATGTCCGTACATGACATTTGCTGTCCGGCAGCCTTTAATTTTATTGTCAATATTACAGCATTGCATTTCTTTCTGAGAAGACATTAGGCACGGTCAAACCAGAAGGCATCCTTTAATAACACTGCAATTAATATTTCTTTATGGTGCAGGGATATAATAGGTTTTTAATCTGTTGAATTAAACTATCCAGCCTGGGTAAACCTCTCAGTAAAATTAAAATTTCTTATTTGCTTACACGGGAGCAAGCTTCCTTTGCTGTCTTGAAAACTATGCAGTTTAATAGGCACATAACTCATTAAGAGCCCAATCCTGGGCTCAGTGCCACGGCTTTTTAACTAGCCTCACCACTGGGCTGCTGCCCGTGTCAGCCCAGTGCCGGCTGGTGTTGGGATAGCGCCGGGCTAGTGCAGGACGCCCGCCCAGCTTCTGCTGCTTGGCGGTCTCACGGACCACCGAGCCATGGCACAGTAAGTGGAGGTGGGGAGGGGGCGAGGAGGAGACATTCCGGGAATGGGTGAGGCGTGAGGAGGGCGGAGAGAGGGTGAACGGGTGGTGTGACGGGGAGGCGGGGGGCAGGGAGAGGGCAGATGGGAGGCAGGAGGCAGGTTCAGTAGAGCTCTGCTCCATTGGAACCTGTCTGTTTGTGGAGGGCTCAGCGCCCTACACGAACAGCTTTACTTTACTGTTTTGGTCGTGCAGGATCTGGCGGCAGCCGTTCTCAGGATTGGGCTGTTATAAATATCTACAGCACAATCCTATTCATGTCTATTAAGAAGTAAACCCACTGAGTTCCATGGGAATTATTCCCAGGTAGATGTGTATAGGATTGCAGCATTAGTATTTGAGAAAGCTTATGCCACTACCATAGAGATACCCAGTGCAATGAGATATTTTGCATCTGTGAGATTGCGTCCAGATTACAGTTCCCACTGATGTAAAGATTTGAAAATGCTTAACAGGAGGAATCATCAATCTGAACTACACTGACACAAAAAAATGAATCTCTCTCTCTCTCTCTCTCTCTCTCTCTCTCTCTCTCTCTCTCAATCTGACTTAGTTTCAGCTCCTGAGATTGTCTTTGAATGAACTGCCTGGATGACCTATTTCAAAGATAGGTTTCCCCAATAGTGAATCCATTGAAATTTTTCTTAAAAACATTAAGTGAACAGATATAAACTGTTATGCCATAACTGGTTCATAGTAAACCATGGAAAGGCTAATTAGATAACAATACATCCTGGTTGGTACCCCCCTCCCAATTTCTCTTTCTTTAGAACAAGTAGCCTGACCGCACAATCCTATGTGTATCTCTTCAGAAGTAGAGAGTTCAGTTTGGCTTACTCTTGGAGTTACGTATGTATATGATTGCAGCTTTAAGGTCCAATCCTATCCAATTTTCCAGCCCCAGTGCAGTTGTGCTAATGGGGTGTGCACTGCTTCCTCTGGTGGGGGGGGCAGTCATGGAGACCTCCTCAAAGTAAGGGAATGTTTGTTCCCTTACAGCTTTCTTATGACCAGAGTTGTTTGTTTGCCATTTTGAGAATCTGCCTTCACAACTAACGTTACCAACATGGAAGTGGTTACACTGCTGTACTTCCTGGCTTATTTCTTCCCAGGTTTCATACCAGGTTGACATTCCTATCCACATTTTGTTGTGAAGCAAATTAAAGTCCTCCTTGCTCTGTAGATGGTGCAGGCAGGGCTTTAAGACCTGGGGAGGGGGGTGTAGGGCAGGAAGTCAGAAGCTACCTGTCCTGCTGTAGCCCTCTGGTTAAAGCTATGAGAAGGCTCTCCCGTTAGCAGCCCAACATCTCATTTCAACCTGCCTTATGCCTAGGACTTCATGAAGAGGGATTAATGTTTAAATATTCATCAACCACTGTGACAAGCCACCCACAGTAAGCAGTACTCTCGTCAAAAAGTAGTATTATTCTTAACACAGTGTTCCCTGGTTGCATTATTATACCTTCTATTTGTTATAATAGGTTTCTTTGCTTCTGAATTTTTATTACAAGGAACTTTTGATCACACCAGACCTGTCTGTAATGCTTGTTCTGATTCAAATGTGTGAAATTAATTTTCAAATGCAACTGGCAGCTGAGTTTCAAATCTACAGAAACAGACTCTGCGAGTGCAGAAGGAGTTGACAGTAATTTTCTTGTGTTCCCTTGCATGGTAATACTCACAGCTTTGGCTCAGAAGATGTTCTTGTCAATTATGGGTTTTCTGTTTGTTTTTTTTAAAGTATTTTTCTTTCTCCTTCATGGAGATATGTTGGAATTGGGTTTGAGATCAGGGGAAAGAACTGTTGTGGAAACCAATTCAAACAGTATAACTCTCATCAATTAATAAAAAGAAAGAAAATCATTTTGTGAAAACTGAAATGCTAAAATTAAAATGCTCTGGGACTGCATCGTACATGCATACAACTTGTTGAGTCATGACCAAACATATGAACTGCCAAAGGAAAGAGGGTTGTAGCCAATATGAAAGTGGTGTCTGTGGAATCAGATTCCCAATATCTCAATGTCTCAATATCATCAGTGTCATGCTGAACTCATGGATGAATGTGCTTGTGCAAAGGAATTTATACTTTTTGTTCCCAAACTATGTTTCCTATCTAACTTTCCAGCACCTGCATTCCCTTACCTTGAGGAGTCCTCCATGACTCCGCTCCCCCCCCCTCCACACTTCAGGATGCAACACATGCCCTGTTGGCACAGGTGAATCAGTTCTGGGAAGTTGGATAGGGTTGGGCCCTGGTTCTTATTTGCTATACAGAACAAACACAACTGAAGAAGCTGTTTCCCATCAGTATTGAAATGGCTTTGGAACTATCCTGCTTCTGCCAATGTAGCCAGAGCAGAAAGCTAATTTTATTGCAAAATGAAATTATTTGGAAATGTAAAAATAGAATGTAAGGTATTTCAGAGGCAGTGGCAGTCCAATTATTTAGGTTCCTAAATCCACTCCACATTATGTTCTTAATCAGGTAAAACTCCTGAGCTCCAACTTTGTATAAGGCAAACTCCACAGGGATTTAGAAAATGATTTTTTTTAAGTTAAGTAAAATGTGGTGCAATAATTGCTAAAGCTCTCATTTGAATAACTTTGAACTCATATATAATTTGCATTAAAACATTTATAGCCCATGAATTCAACACAGGAAGAGATTAAGAAGGAAAAGCACATGGTGATTATCACATGTATGGTAAACAGTAAACATGCATATATACAATAAAATGTGGTACATATCATGCATGGTTTCTCACATTTCCAAAGTTTTTGCAAGGACAGTAGACACTGAAAAGGTGCATATATTCCCTGGCATGAAAGCAGGGCAAATGTAATGCAGCCCCAATAAAATTCTATCTTGAATACTGTAGGTCCACAGATGCTGGGGTCCACAGATGAGTGCCACCACAGATGGGTGGTGGCAGGGTCGCGGCACCTCAGTTGCTTACTTTGCAGCTGCACCAGGCCCTCCAGAGGTTGAGCAGACCCACAGCCCGCTCCACTGGCCTCCCTGTCTCCTAGGGAGGCTTCCAGGATGCTACAGAAGCTAATTACGGTTCATATCCACAAATTCCTGTCACATCCAGGAAGTGTTCTGAGGCTTGGGGAGGCCAATGGAGTGGTCACTTCTGGGACGAAGGATAGGCATCTGTGGATGTTCAAATCTGCAAATGTCAAGGCTGCAGATAGAAACACCTTGTATATGTTGAGTTATTTCAGAGAACAAGAGTAGGCATCTAGCAGCCCAAAACTCACTCATGCCCCTAGAGCAGGGGTGCTTGAACCCCAGACCTGGGGCCACTTGCAGCCCTCGAGGCCTCTCAATGTGACCCTCAGGGAGCCCCCAATCTCCAATGAGCCTCTGGCCCTCCTGAGATTTGTTGGAGCCCACTCTGGCCTGATGCAACTGATCTCAGCGTGAGGACGATTGACCTCTCATGTGAGCTGTGGGATGAGGGCCCCCGACACTGCTTGTTGTTTTATGTCTGTGATGCAGCAGCGGCGGCGGCAAAGGAAAGGCCAGCCTCGCTTTGTGCAAGGCCTTTTACAGGCCTTGAGCTATCACAAGACCGTCATTCATTCATATAAGTTCTTCTTTAATATACTCATTTATGTAAACTTATGTAAATTTATTCAAATTTTAAATGTAAATTCTTTTTTCCCTGGCCCCCAACACAGTGTCAGAGAGCTAATGTGAGCCTCCTGCCCAAAACTTTGGACACCCCTGCCCTAGAGTCTTCCTATCTGGCTTCCTCTATAGCCCAGAATTCCCAAGGATCTACTTTCATGATGCATCTCAACTATTCTGCAAGATTAGCAATTGGATAGTCTCATATCAAAGCTTCAACATTCTTGAGCATTGCTCAGAACTCTTGTATTGGGGGAAGGGACAACTCCAACCACAACAAACGAAAAGGGAACACTCTGTCCTGCCCTGTTGCTTTTGCTGTGGATGCTACTGCAGTGCGGGAAGGGGCACATAGCAAATCCATCCTGTTTGCAGCAACAGTTGCATTGCAATTCCACTGCAAGGATCTTGAACTTCTGGCTAAGTGCATTGATGAGTTACTTATTTTTTGGATTATGTAGTTTGATCAAGCAGGTTGAGGAGCTGCCATGGGAGACTTGATTTGGTTCTGCCTTGTGTTGGGGGGGGGGGATAGATTAGATGGTCTTTTTGCTTCCCTGTAGCTCTCTGGCACAGTGACTAGGAATTCTTAATGAAACTGCAGATACTGAATGAAAGTACATTTCTGCAGGCATTCTATACCAGTGTTTCTGTGTTATGAGTCACTTTTCCTCAGCATATTAGAAGCTGACTGCATATTCCTATTTATAGAAAAATTCCCCCCAGCCATTAACGGTTTCAAGAGTCTTCTTTTACTGTTTGCATTTAAATATATTATAAGGTAAAATCTCTGACTTCTTGTTGGTTTTTTAACAAAGAATCTTCTAAAGCAACACTTTTTTTTTTTTCAAATGTTCTCTCTTCTAGGGAAGTATTTTGCAATGAATAGTCTTCTGAGGAAGCCCTGTTCACGTACCAGGGAATATGGGCATATTGCCAAAGGTTGTGGGCAATATTCTCGGGTCCATACTCAGTTCATATAACCCCTCGTCATCGCCCAATGAAAAGTGTGTGTTTATTTGTTGTAAATGTGAAACAATGCAAAACTCGCATCAGAAAACGAAATGAAACTATTGTTACTAATAAACTAAATAAACCCAGTTTTACTCCTCTCAGTGCATGGGTCCTATTTTCTTTCCAAATGAGTTGTAGAGGCCTCTTCAGGCACTGGTAGCTGAAAGAGCCATGTTGGAATGGGAACCTGGGTCTACCCAGTAGGTAGATCTGGGCTGCAAGTCCAGGCAGGAGTCCAAGTCTTCCTACCTAGCAAACGGCCACAGAGGCTGTAACCAGGAGCCCAGGTCTACCCAGTAGATAGATCTGGGCTCCAAGTTCAGTCAGAGTCCAGGTCTACTTACCTAGCAAATGGCCACAGAGGCCATAAGCTCAACCAGGGGCCCAGATCTACCCTGAAGGTAGATCTGGGCTTCATGTCCAGGCAGGAGGCCAGGCCTACCTGCCCAGCCAACAACCACTGAGGCAATAGGCTCAACCAGGAACATAGGTCTACCCAGCAGGTAGATCTGGGATCCAGGTCCAGGCTGGAGCCCAGGTCTACCTGCCTGGTTGACCTGGGATCTGGAATTAAGGTAGTGCTCAGGCCTCCCCAACACAAATACTGGATCCACCCCTGCCTGGATGTTTTACATTTGTATGATTTTGCATGGTTTTGTCCTGCTATTTTGCATGCTCCTTCCTGTATGGAAGCAGCTATTGTTTGCATTTTTTCTGTGTTTTCCATGCCCCCTTTGCTTCCTCCAACATCCTACCAGGAGCTCTGGAATGTCTGTGGACTGTACCTGCTTTCACTATATTGCCTATATCACCTTACTACTGCCCATATACTCTATCCGAACACTTTAATAGCAATAAAATTATTTAAAAATAACTTGGAATAAAAACTCATAACCCCACTTTTTGCCATTTTCAATGTTTTTCTTTATCAAATTTGCAAAAAAATAATACCAAAAAACTACACCTCTACCTACTGGGCAATTCTGCTGGCAGAACAAGTGTTCTTAAAACCTTATGGTGATCATAAACACATCTCTGGCAGCACACAAAGTTGCCCACTGCCGGAGCATAGACACTGAGGCAAGAGCGGACCTGCACATGGTAGCAGCTCTATGAAGACCCACAGACCCAAGTACATTGGCAAGAAAGGCAGGATGGGGGGGGCAGAACAGGGTGGCAACAGGCATGGAGAAGAGGGTGGATTAGGTCCGGGAAGGAGGCAGCTTGGCAGCAGCAGTTGAATCCAAGCCCCCTTCTACTCCTAATACTCCTACCCAGGTCCACAAAGGCCTGCAGCAGTGATTTCACTGGCACAAGTCTGAGTAGACCCCTCTACATTTTAAAGGCTTCCCTAGAGAAGATCTCTAAGACTGCCACTGGCCCCCCCCCCCATAGGATTCAGTGCAAGCTGTTTTGGCATGGCTGGACCAGAGTGGAGAGAAAATCATAGGATTGGGCTGTAAGACTGCAGCCTAGAATATATCCAGAATTTTCCTCTGTCTGCACATTGATCAGTAACGGTTAGAGGTGTTTGAAACGATGTTATTTATTTTACTCAGTAGCAAGCCCATTGTGTTCAGTAAGACCTGTGCTATACTCCTATCTTACTCACCAGAAACCAACACCTTGAATAATGGTGGTCAAATGGCCCTTTGAGAAAGCTTGGCCACTGCTGCATTATGGACCCCTGATAATTCTCTGAGGAAGTTTTAAGGAATACCATTTGAGAACCACCATCCTAAGAGATGCAGAACCAAGCCTCCTTGAACAGCAAGAACCATCATGGAAGGAGGAAGCAAATAGAAATTGCAGGCAGGGGTTGAGAGCTGGCTGAAGGAAAGACAAGGTATTAAGTGGAGTAATTGCCTGAAAAGCCTCTGCATACATTGGAACACACTCTGAAAACCAGCAACACTGTCCTAAAGGATTTCTGAACTCCACTCATAAGGAAGCAATAGTAAGCCTCCCAAGGGGGAAACTTAGCATATGATTGTCCCCAGTGAGCATACATAATCAATATACTTGCCCAGTATCATGGCCCCTTTGTTGGCAATTTTAACACTTGGGTACTGCGAAGGCAGGGTGATAACACTGTTATCGCTTCCATTCACCCACCTCATTAGGAGATGACTTTTACCTTGATTGGCATATTTATCTAAAGCGGAATTCCTGCTCTCGCCTTGAAATATAAATCATCCTTACTGACTCATGCTTTGTCACCTTCTGAAGCCTGAGTCTGATTTTATTAATCCGCTGGTGAAAATATATTAGGTGAGCAGCAGATAAAAGAGAATAATAAATTAGCAGGATGGTTTTTAATAGACAAAGCCATCTTCAGGGAGGGGGGGGGAAGATGCTAAATGTTAGCACTGAAGGAAAGACAAAAATCGAACATGGCTATATAGGGAGCTAATGAAAGAATTATTTCAAATGTTACCAGTTTGTATCATGATAAGGCAATTGTACATAGTACTGGATTGCCTGACTCATAAAGTGGAATCCATTTCCAATGCAGTCTTTGTTCTGCACCTAGTTATACAACTGTGGTACAACTATACGGGTTGGCCACAGTGCGGGAGTGAAATATGGTGTTGTACGTTTAAGCTCATTGATTTCGGTGAGTTTCAGCATGCTCAATTTTGAGTTGGAGTGTGACTGCTAAATTTATATACTGATCATTGGTTTATCATAGAAAGGTTGTAATTCTTTGGGATTACTCTCAAATGGGAGTAAATTCCATGGAACTCACAACCCAGTCCTATCCTCCTACTCCCTCCCCACTAGTGCAGCCTTGCCAAAAAGAACATAAGAACATAAGAACATAAGAACAGCCCCACTGGATCAGGCCATAGGCCCATCTAGTCCAGCTTCCTGTATCTCACAGCGGCCCACCAAATGCCCCAGGGAGCACACCAGGTAACAAGAGACCTCATCCTGGTGCTCTCCCCTAAAGGCACATACTATATCCACTGGGCGGGGGGGGGGGAGAGTGGGAGAGGGAAAGCCCCACAATGGGTCTCTTCAGACCTGAGCCAGTGATTTTGCTAGCACAAGTTCAAGGAGAGAAAAGAAGCAGAGAGGCTGCTGTTGGATGGGATAGAATTTGGTGCACACAGCAACTGTTACCCTGCAGATGCCTGATCTCAGAAGCTAAGCAGGGTCAGGCCTGGTTAGTACTTGGATGGGGGACCACCTGGGAATACCGGGTGCTGTAGGCTTATACCATAGTCTTTAGAGACTGAAGGTTGCCAACCATTTGTATTGCCACCAGCTCCACCCCTTCCCGGAGCCTCCCCATTCCTCTGCCCAGTTTTGCCTCCTCCCCCTTTGTGTGGCTGCATCAACAAGAAGGGATTTGGATAGGATTGGGCTGTAAGTTATGCAACAGAAAAGAACAATCATTGACCATTTACAAAGGAAGGTTGAAATGTATAACTTTACAGTTATGGCTAAAAGTAACAGATTTGGTTCAAACAAAGGAAAGAATGTGGGGGAGGGGAGAGTATTTGCCTAATTGTGCCAATTATTAATATTAACAGCTGATGCACTTGACATCTGATACAACTCATCTGTTCAATATGTTTTGAGGAAATATTAGAATAGTATGCTTGGTTGTTTTATAAAAAGTAAAATTTGTAAACTGCATTATAACTACTTTAATTATATAAATACAGGTATAAACTTAAAAAAACTGAGAAATGCTTCACTACAACATGCAACAGGAGAGCATCCATGAAGCACCCATTCACCCAATATCATTCTCCATTTGGTCCCTTTCACACACATGAATCAGCCCCCAGAGGTTTTTGTTTTAAATTTCGCAATGGATAATGGACAACTCTAAGAGCTGACCTGTATTTTGCAGTTTTTTAACAGCTTCTTTGTGGTGGATAAAGACTCACTCTGAAAGTTAAAGTCACTGGAGTATCATGTGTATGACTAATACAAAGAGAGTTTCCATGCCGTCTCTGAATAAATCTATTGGTTTCAACAGTGGCATGGAGAATCTCCATCTGATTGTGGTCAAGATAGAAAAAGCTGTTCTCTACATTTCAGCCACTGCAGGTCACTGTAGTAAGGAGACTATTAGACAGGAGCCATAATTTGTATAGTTAAGAACTCCACCTACGGTATTGACTAGACCAGGGCTCTCCAGACTATGGCACGTAGGCCACATCTGGCGCCCTCACTGATCCCCCCCCCATGTGAACAGGGTTTACCAGTGACAATGGAAGGATTGCAGGTGGAAGAGTAAACTCCGGTCACGCTGGGAGGCTATTTGCGGTACACAGTGGTCTCCAGTTTGGAGATCACTGGACTAGACTGTAGCTTTACACAATGCCGACCTGCTAGTGTAAGATACTAGCTAAGTGTATTGGTCTGTGACTACTGAGACCTGCGTTTAAATGGTTGCATCTAACTCTTACATAGCCATGAAACTTGCTGGGTGTCCCCAGACTGTCCACCATTTTGAACAGCTATACTTGTGGAATTCCTAGCTAGATGGTTCTACTAGCCTGACTTCTAGTATTTACCGTTTGTAGCCAATTTAGATGCCTCACTGCCCAGTCCTGTCCACACAATTTGCTGGTTTATCTCATGATCCACTAGTACATCATTCAGGCTGCCATTGCTGCAGCTTGCTACTGACGGTGAAGAGCTGGTAAGCCCTGTGGCAGACGCAATGGGCAACAAACCAGTTATTGGAACAGATAAGGTGCTGCACGGGTGGATCTGGGCAGAGTTCAAGCAAAGTCAGAGGTGAGTTGGGGGCAGACCTCAGTGGTCTGGAAACACCATCCTGGGCCCAACGTGCCCCTTCTCACCTAATAGCAAAATAACTGGCATAGATCTAAGTAGGCCTATTGGGGAACAGGGAGCAGAGCAGGACATAAGTAAAAATGCCTTTACTTGCCTCTCTCCACTGGCGTGGTTCCCAGCCAGCCCATGAGATGCAGTGGAGGCTGTGCCAGCTACACTGCATCATACAGCCTGGCTGAGGATAGGATTGAGCCCACAGTCTACTTGGCCATTAATGGGAATTGGTGACAGTTCTGGTGTCTGAGCACACACAACTAGATTAGCTAGTTACCTGCCATAGGCATCAGTTTTATCTGCCATAGGCATTGGTTATAAATCTAGCATGGACACACATCTAGCCTCATATATGGTGGCTTCACCTTATTTTTCCACCATAAGTTCACACACAGATGTGTTCAGAGACATAAATTTATGTCTGGGCCAATGTTGTCTGTTGAGAGGAAAAAGTGTAGACAAAAAGGCAATATGTCTTCATCAGTTACCTAGATGAGTTTCTTCCCACGCAGTTGAAATTTAGGGACCAGTCATCCCTTGCTCAAGCTCCAAGGCACCTGACACAGGAAGAATTTTTTTTTTTATTTGAAAGCACAGTGTCAGTAGAGAGTTTGCTTTGTTGGTAATAGAAAAGGAAACAGCAAACTGATGTTTTAACACTTGCAACCTGCTAAACATCTGCTAACCAATTGATTGTATTCATAGAATTGATGAATTGTTAAAGTAAGCCCATCTAAATATCCTGTGCGCAGCAATCAACTGTCCAAAGGGGTGCAGTAAGAAGCTTCTGAAGAGATACATTCTGTAGGTGCAGAACAAATTGGAGCTGGATTGAATGGGGGCCCATTTGATCTGGTTTCCTTATATTCCAAAATGAACATGATGAGGAATGCTTGTGTACAACACCAGTATCTCTATCCTTCATCTATCCCCTGAAGTCTAGATTCCAAATCGTTCCTGGAGTCTGTGTTCTACCTTTGTGTGTGTATTCAGTGCAAGCTATTCTTAACCAGTCAGGGCAGGAGTCAGAGATAAGCTCCAGGCTACTTTCAGTGTATTTTTCCTTCACTAATCTATCAAGCCCTCTGAAATATTTGGATTGATGTTGCAGATGTAGAAAGAAAACACATCTGTTGAGAGGACATCATTTTAGAGTACGGTACGGGGGGGCAATGTGTATAGTGAATTATAATAATTATATAGAGTTAATAATTATATTGCTCTGGGAGAGTGCCAGAGCAATGACCTAAGCTTGTTTTTGAATCATAAACGAGCTTAGGTCATTGCTCTGGCACTCTCCCTTCCCCCAATGAGGCAAGGCAAAGACAGTTGGAGCCCAATCCTATCCAACTCGCCAGCACTGATGCAGCCTCTAAGTAAAGGCCTCTGAGCACATTGCAGTACCTCAGACTTCCATTTCAGTTTTCATCTTGATCTCTACCTTTGTGTTAATAGGTCTTAGTTTTACAAAATAATATATATTTATAATTTATTTTTTGTAGGTTGTAGATGAATTAGTCTTGCATTGTTATATTAGAAGCAGGGTCAGCTTTAAAATGTGTCACTTCTTTGGGGGGCAAAACTTGCTTCCACCAATGGGCTTGACACGTGATTCCTCTGTTTGGAAAAGAGTTGTGTCGTTAAAAAAAAAAAAATCCAGGCAGAATGAGTGCTTCAGTGGGTGAAAGAGAAGGGTAGATGAGAAGCCCAGGGTTAGAGTGGGGGTGGAGACATTGCTGCTGCATGCTCTTTCACTGCAGCGGATTTCTTATAGTTATAGGTATAATATACAGGTTGTGATTTTAGAAGTACAGCTGTTTGTATTTGAGTGTCCAGCACTTGATCATAAAGACAGTGGATCCCACCATATGGATAACTACCTCCTGTTCTCGTTGCCTTTAATACCTTTTGCAGCTTCCAATACCATGATGTACCACTGTGATTCTGGAGCCTATACAGCATCTAAGCCACTAACTGCTTTGTATTTTAAGATGCAATGAGGTGGATTGCCACTGTAGTTGTTTTCATACAGCTGTTGTTTTACTGCATGCACATACAGACACACATACGTATGCACACGTATAAATGTGCAACGCTGCTTTTAAATGGACACTGGTACACAGATGAGTTGCTGGAAACATTTTCTGCATAAAATGTGCATTTACTGTATTTCAGATACTGGCCAACCTTGTAGTCTTGGCTATGTTCTCTTATTCAAATTTCTGGCTTTTACCCTAATATTTTGCTGACCCTTTCCTGTGGTGTTTTTTTTTTTTTTCTTCCCCTAGCTGCATATTGCAAAGCCATGACTTCCTCCTGCCCTACATGCTGCCAATGATCTGGCTCCTGCAAATGTTCCTAGAATGGCAATGGGATATTGCTCTTAGGTAAAATAATGATTAACCACGTCATAAAACCAATCAATGTAGCATGAAAAATGATAGGAAATGTGGCACTGTATAATAATTTATCACAGTGAAATGTCATAAAAGAGGATGCCAGGAAATTGTGAGTCTCCAAACAAAAGGACTTGAAATGTTTTATGGGAAAATAACTCTCAAAATGTGATTTGGAATTGGGGGATAAGACACTTCAGCTTTGGATATTTCGCATATCACTGCTGGAGGGAATATTATGTAATTAGTGCTGAATTCACACACTGACTGGAAGTAAGTTCCAGTGGGGTCTACTTCTGAATTGATAGGCTTAGGCAGGACCTCAGAGAGAAATGTTTTTCGGGGGGGTACATAGTTTCTTTTTAATCCCTTCCCAAAGGGATAGGAAGGGGTGAAACAGAGCAGGAAAGGGTGATGAGAGGGTGGGCTGAACAGGGTGGGAAGCAAAACAGGGCAGGGTGGAAATAACCAGAAAAATCTTTGCCACATCATGGCTTGTAACGCGTAATGGATTTTCCTCCAAAAACTTGTCCAATCCCCTCTTAAAGGCATCCAGGCCAGATGCCGTCACCACATCCTGTGGCAAAGAGTTCCACAGACCAACCACACGCTGAGTAAAGGAATATTTTCTTTTGTCTATTCTAACTCTCCCAACACTCAATTTTAGTGGATGTCCCCTGCTTCTGGTGTTATGTGAGAGTGTAAAGAGCATCTCTCTATCCACTCTGTCCATCCCCTGCATAATTTTGTATGTCTCAATCATGTCCCCCCTCAGGCGTCTCTTTTCTAGGCTGAAGAGGCCCAAACTCCGTAGCCTTTCCTCATAAGGAAGGTGCCCCAGCCCCGAAATCATCTTAGTCGCTCTCTTTTGCACCTTTTCCATTTCCACTATGTCTTTTTTGAGATGCGGCGACCAGAACTGGACACAATACTCCAGGTGTGGCCTTACCATCGATTTGTACAACAGCAGTATAATATTAGCTGTTTTGTTCTCAATATCTTTCTAATGATCACTCCGGGCAGCCCAGTCACCAAACTCACCAAACTCACCAGCCCAGTCACCAAACTCACCAAACTCACTCTGGGCAGCCCAGTCCTAAGGATGGAACTGCCTCTGGGTGCAGGGGCGCCAAAGCGGCTACTACTGCATCCTGCGGCCACGCAGCAGACTTACTTTGGGGCAGACATGCATAGGCTTGTGCTATAAATCTGTGCTTTCAGAGGGTCTGTTACCATTTTAGCAGAATACCTATCATTTAGTAGATGGAGGATATATTTTTTGTCGGTTTGGAATAGTGGAGCCAAATGTTCATGAAATACTGAGTTCTGTATGACAATTCTATGAACATGTAGCCTGACTGCTGAAGTTGGGATGCAGGAGCAGGGGTGTATCTTGGGAGTGTTGAGACAGGGCAGGTGCCCTGGGTGCCTCAGGAGAGCACTGGGTGCAGACTTACCAAGCAGCAAGCTGTAGCAGCAGCTCCTCCTCGTCTGCAGTGCTCTGGGCAGCTCCTGGCCTCTCCCAGGGTGACTTTGTGCCCTGTTCCTTCTCCTGTGGAGCTCCCCTATTGTATCATTCAGGGCGCAATCCAAACCTATGATGGAGCAGGCAAGCCAGGAGGCTTGAGCTGCATCCAAAGCAGGTTCATTGGGTGCAGCGGCTCAGCCACGGGCAAGGGGAAGCTCTTCCCCTTACCCCTGGGTAAGGACTGTGCACCCCAATAGGTCTCCTCAGACCTGCGCCACCTCTGGAGGTGGTGCAAGTCTGAGGAGAGCGGAGTGGCTGGAAGCCGCTCCGTTTTCTCCGGGGCGGGGATTGGGATCCGGCATAACCGAGTCTGAGGAGAGCGGAGTGGCTGGAAGCCGCTCCTTTCTCTCCGGGGTGGGGGTTGGGATCTGGCATAACCCTGGCTCCCTGTGCACCCGTTCCCGGGCCGCCCATCGCCCGCCCTCCCCCTGCCCAGAAATGCCCCCTCCCCGCCCCCCCACACCTACCTTTGCCGCTTGTGTCAGCTTGGGAACTGCCGCGAAGGCTTCTGCCTGCCTCCACTTGTCGGCGCATCTAAATGCGCCAACATGGCTCCCACCCATGGAGGCGCAAACTGCTTTACGGCATGTTTGTGACCCTCCAGGACCTCCTATGCTGGCATAATTGCCGGTTAGGATTGCATCCTTATTGTCTTCAAGGGGAGCCTCCACAGAATAAGGAACAGACACAGGGCCATCAGCGCCCCCTTCTCCAGGGAGAACCCAGTAGTACCACGCTGATGTCATGTAATGTTGTGATGTCACTGCCCAGGGAGCCAAGGGCAGTGTGATACCCCACTGTGCATGAACAGTACCTCACTTATTGCCTAGAAATCAGACTGGCCACTGCCCTTTTTAAGATGACAGTGGTTATGTACTGCTCTGCACAGTAGGGAAAATATAGGAACACTGCTTGGCAGAAGTGGTGCTACTGAAAAGATTCCCCTGTAATAATTGGGCTCTCCCATATCTTGAAAATATGATCAAGATTTGCTTATTCCTTCTTCTTCATCCTTAATTTTCCACTCCTGGAAAAATATTCTGCAAAATAAAAAGCTATGCAATTTGACCAAAGGCTGCCAGTCAGTCCTGACCACACACACAGATTTCGTTGGTGCGGCTTTCCTTCTTGGATTCAAAATATACCTGGACGCTGCTTTTTTTGCATTGTTATAGTTTTGCAAATTAGTCTCGTGCATGTGTGTTCCTAATGACAACAAGTCAATCAAAATCAGCAGACGGAGTCCTCCTCGACCATGGGAGTAAGGTGATAAAGGAGATGTAGGAAAATGACAGGGTCATGCTCTTGCCAACGATGTTTTGCCAACTATGTTGGCACTCTGGCAAAAACCTTTCATGATGATGGACAGGAGCAGGGCTGTAAAGTTCTCTGCCTTCACATTTGTGGGAGATGTCATCATGCTAAAGCTGTGTACTGAAAACTCAAACTGTGCAATGCATTACAATATATATGAAGAACATTTTCAGCTTGAAACAAAGGAGTGATTGTCTGGAAAGGAAAAATGTACTTCATTGGGACACACTGCCTGATGAAAGAAAAGTATTCCATGGGCAGCCTAACCTTATAGAGGACCTACAGTGTCATAAATGGCATGCTCTGTTGCATGCTGCCATCACAAACAGCCGGAGGCCCCGTGTGCATGACAGAGATTCCTAGATGCAGGTAAGATGTGGAGGGGTTGGTTAGGAGGAGGACTGGAGCAGGGTAGAGGGTGGGAGAAGTGGATCTTAGCAGCAGCACTAAGAGATCCTATCTCTTCTTGAACCAACACACCCCCTGCCTCTCCTAAGACTTAGACCAGCAAAATAGCTGACAAAGGCTCAAGGAGATCCATTGACAGCCAGGCAATTTATGGAGAGATAAGTAAAAAAAAGATTTAGGGTGCAATCCTTGCCAGCACTGACATAAGGGCAATGCAGCTCTAAGGTAAGGGAACAAACATTCCCTTACTTTGAAGAGGCCTCCGTGAGTGCCACCCAACTGCAAGATGCAGCACATGTCCCATTGGCACCACTATGCCAGTGCTGGAAAGCACTGACATAAGGGGTTAGGATTGCACCCTTCATTTCCCGTCCCAGACTACCACAGCATGCAGCTTGTGCTCCAGTAGCATGGCTGCATCACATAGGTTAAGATTGGGGACTCCGTTGATCAGACATTTCCATGCTTCTTGTAAATAGGTTTGCTGTGTTTAAGTTCAGCATGTAAGATGCCAACTTTCACCAGGCCAGAAAGAATTGCAGGCTGCCCCAACATGGCTGCTTGTCTTTGATGTGCCCATGTGACTCTAAGGGGGGTGGCTTCTTGGCTCTTGTGAGTTCGTTTTTCATAGTCTGGGCAGTCTCCTCCCAGAGTATGAAGAAAAAAGCCTGCAGCAAGTTCAAGCAGCTTTCAGAAGGCATGATTAGCCAAATTTGGGCAGAACTCATAACCACTCCCCTGCTACTACACTGGCCCTGGACGTATTTTATTTATTTAAAAATGTATGATCTGGGCAGCTGGGGCCGTTGCAGTTGGCTGCTCATCTGAGGATGCTGCTGGCAGTGAGGGAGAGGTTTCCAGGACAGAATCTGAGGGCCTTTCTCAGGAGTGAATTGAGAAGCGCAAGCGGCATCCTTAAAAAAAGGAGGATGCTCCCTCCTCCTGCCTATTTCTCCCAGGGATCACAGGCAGCCATCCTCAAAGGTCAGATACCTACCCTTGATTGAGTTCCTCATCAACTGCTGGAATCTTTGTAAACAAGCACCTCTGGTCTCCCCCTCACCCCTTCCTGTTCTTGCCCCTGTGTAAGTGATTTCATGGGCCCCAATCCTGGAGGGAGCCTCCTCTCCAGGCCTGGTTGTCCTGCCAGGTCTCTGTGGAAAGTTGCTGAGGCTGAGGTTGTGTGGCTGTGCCATTGGCTGGTTATCTGGATGGGTGGGGCTGTCTGTGACCCAGGTGCCTTGTGTGAACCCAAGGGTGGCTGCTGCTTTCGGCACTGTTCGCTTCAGCCAGCTGAACTTGCCCCAGTGGACTCAGCAGTGACTGCATTGCTGCTTCCGGAAGGTTGCTGTGGCTGGGTGGTCTGAAATGGGCCCAGGTGGGCCACAGAAAAGACCACCAGCCACTGGTTAGTGCATGATGGCCCATGGAGGCTGAAGGTGAGGACCACCCCAGACAAAAAGATTAAAATTCTGCCTTTCTTCAAAATAAGAAAAAAAAATTGGGGCTTGCAGTACCCAATACACTTGCTGCAATGACACTTTAAGGCTGTGATTCCCAAACTGGGTGCCAAAGTGCCTGAGGACACCATGGTGAACTCACAGGGGCACCGTGTCATGTCCCTGGTGATCTCTTCTTCTGGGCTGTCCTGACGCCACCATCTTGGATTTCTCAAGAGCTGTGACAGGGCAGTGGTAAAAAAGGGTACAATGACAGCAGTAAGTTTGGGAACCTCTGCTTAAAAGGTTAACTAGCCCCTTCAGGGGTGTAATTCCCAGCAGGAAAATGGCACAGGGGTGCTGTGAAGTGATTTGCACACTCAAAGTGCTTTACACAGGCTAAATTAGTCCTTTCTCCCTCAAAGCCTTTTAGACATTTAATATTGTGCATTTTAACTGTACCTTTGCAGCTCCCTTTTATATACTCTTTGTTCCTTTTATGTTGTGCTGAATCAAAGATTGCTTTGAGCATTTTAATTAATTGAAAAATACTTCATCTGGGAAAGGAACTTTGCACGTGGTCAAAGACACACAACCCTAGTGGCCAGTGTTTGAGTAAAAAAGAAATGACCATTTATACTTGGGTGAAAACAACAAAGAATCTTGAAGCGCCTTAAAGACTTGACACATTTAACTCAGCAAAAGCTTCATGGTCCACCGTTCACTTCATCAGGATGCCACAATGGGCTCTGTTTCCATAACCTGAGCAGCTGACCTTTGACCATTAGCCAAGGCCTAGAAGGAATCATTGTAAGCCTATACATCCCATTCAACCAGCAGTCTTCTGCTTGGATTGATCGGGCTTGGCACTCATGTCGCCAGAAATAAAAGCTGCCGTATATCTTGTGGGGCTGATAAGAACAAATGGAGAATATTGTGTTTGACAAGCAAATATTGTAGTGCTAAACGACTCAAGACATCCTTTGTTGAGGAGATGATGATAACAACAGTACCAGGGAAGTTCACTTGAGTTGAATGTAAGGCTGAGCTGAAATCGCTCACCTCTTTCACGTAATACACCATGGATTTCCTTAATTTGGGGGAAGAGAGATGCTTTGTGTCAGATGACCTCATCCCTCATTTGTCAACTGCCATCTGCAGATAATCCATTCTCTGTGGAGAGGGAATGTGGGAGATGCCCCACACCGCCAATGATGTGCATGCTAGCCCTATCCCCATTGTCCTTGCAGTTGGAATTCTGGCAGGTTCCAGTCAGCGGGAGAAACTCTCCACACACAAGGCATTTTCCTCTGCAGTCAAATCAGGAAGGTGGGGATGAGTGGGGCTATGTTGGCATGCCTTTGGAGGGGGGCATGAATACCATGCTTATCCCCACAGAGCCCCTTACACATTCTTTCACTATGGGAGTGGGAATGTCTGAGAGTCCAATCCTATCCAACTTTCCAGGACTGATGCAGCCATGCCAATGGGGTGTGTGCTGCATTTGTTCCATTATGGCTGCATTGGCAAGTTGATTAGGACTGGGCCCTTAGTAGGGCTAATGGTTTCTGTCCATGTAGAATACAAGTGCAGGACCTCTTTCTCATGAAAGCCAAAAAGGGCAAAACTCAGGGGAATGACCACCTGGGGTGGTCCTGCTACTTTTCCCATGAGAAGCTTGAAAGATTGCATAAGAAGAAGATTGTGATATTTGAATATTTTCAGCAATATTTTCTTTGTTAAATTTTACAGTTAAAAGTTGGAAAGTGTTCATTATTTCCAGTCTTTGACATATATTGACTATTGTCACAAATAGCCCTTACAAATTTACAAAGTTGATACAATGAACGTGTGGGGAGGGGAAGGGTGCAAAGGTACAAAAGTGGGTGGAGCAGTGCAATAGTCTCTGCCCTATGCCTACATACATTCATTTAAATGTCTGAAGAAAGCTAACCCTGTATTTCTTTTTGAACATTCAAACAACATGCATGTAGGTTGGGGGCAGAGCAATACTCTCCCCAGATATACCAATACCAATATAGCAACACCACAATATTCTCCCCAGATGTGTGTGTGTGGGTGTACATACCCTCTTTGGACACCCATAAGGAGTGTTTGTCCTCAGTGATAACACAGCATCGTGATGCCATGACAGTGACATTACATTCACTATGATATCCCTGATTGGCTAGGACCAACCATGTGAGTGACTCTGGAAGGGAGGGGGAATGGAGCTGCTGTAGCTGCAAAAGGGAAAAAAAAATAGCTTCAAACAGAGTACAAAAAAGAATATTCTCACCATTAAATTTCGTCTGGGGAATCATTTCTAGCCACCACCCAACCACTATTGCTGTTCATAAAGAAGAATGAAAGCATGTTTGTCCTGGAACCTTCCTTTAAAAGAGTGTCCTAACGCAGTGTCTCTAAATTTGCAGTGCAGTAGCAGCCACGGTGAAACTGATGGCAGCTAATGTTTCCTTTATTACGATGCTTTGAGGATCTGTTTCAGGACATTTTGCTTAGAGGCAATTTATTGAAGAAGTGAGCATCTTTTGTTTCAGTTTCCTCTAGATGGCCATGTGCAATTTAGCAGGAGACCCTTTTTAACCAGCCTATTGTGGATGTTCCTGAAAGCTTTGAAAAAAAAAAAAAAACACACCCTATAAATATTGACATTTGAAACATTTCAGATTTTCAGTCTTATGATTCTCTCTCTCTCTCTCTCTCTCTCTCTCTCTCTCTCTCTCTCTCCTTTTATTTTAACTATACCAGTGTGGAGTCGCACAGCCTGTTGTGAATCTGGGTCAAATGTTTTTCAGATTTATTTTGTTGGAAGGTTAGAATGTCAGTTCTTTATGCTATGGAAAAGTACAAATGGAGCCCTTTCACTGAATGGATGCCAGCATTTAAGGCCCTGGGAATTAAAAAAAAAAGGGGGGGGGGAGAAAATGGAAATTTGAGAATGCTTGCACTCTAACTGTAACATCTCCCTTGCGTTGTGCTTGAAAGGCAAGAAGCAGCAATGCAAGGATGGTGGGTAGATTATTAACAGCAAGCTTTCTGAGTGTACTGTAAATGTGTTCAAGCAGCTGGATGTTTCAATACATTGATTATTTGGCTTTTTGCAAGCGAAATGCTTAGTGGACTCAGTTTAATAAGGCTAACTGCAATCCACAAAGACAGGAAGAACATCTAAGGGCGCAGTCCTAACTTGCACTGGAAACAGGCAGGCCAGCTTCATCCAGCACAAGTTTGGGGTCAAAAGGAGAAAGGCACAAGGCAAGGGGAAGCCTTTCTCCGTACCCTGGGTCACGCTGCAGCAGCTCTACTAGGTCTGCTCAGATCTGTGCCACCTGCTGAGGTGGTGCAAATCCAAGCAGCCTGGGACTGCCCTGGACCATCCAGGAATGGGGTCAGGATCCGGCATAACTGCTGGATCCTGACCCCGCATCTCACTACCTGCCCACCCGCCTCCAAGAATGCCCGCTGCCTGCCCTCCCCCCCACCCTGGAATGCCTCCCTCCTGCCTCCTCCCTGCCCTCCCCCACCCTCTCCCCAGCCCTGCCCATACCCCTGCGTCAGCTGAGCTCACCCTTTCCCCAGGGCCCACATTGGCGCAGGGAGTCCAGCGCATGTCTGTGTGTCGGCCTATCTCCCAAATGAGTGGGGCGAAAGGGCTTTACGGCACTTTTGTGACACTCTTGAGCTAGCGCAAGGGACTTGGACTGCGCCCTGCATAGTATTAAGGTCATGACAAATAGCTCAGAATTCTGGTTCTCTAAAAGAGGAAGGGGGTATTTGTCACTCATGGGTAGCCCCTCCCGCTGCACGAGGTAGGGCCGGACTTGTTCAGGTCTCCTGCAGTAGGGGGCTCCCAGTCTGTCCGGCTCTACCTTGCTCAGAGGAAGGACATGCTTGGGCTGACTTCTTGCAGCTTGGCCTACTCAAGTCTCCAACTGAGCTTCTGCCTCCTGCCTCCTCCAGAGAACTCATCCTCCTTCCTTTCCACTCCTCCAAAGGGCTGCATCAAATATTTAATACAGTGTTGAAGGCCGGAAAAAAAAATTAAATATAAAATTTAAATGCGTTAGAGATTGAACTTAAATGAGTGAATGAATGAATGAATGAATGAATGAATGAATGAATGAATGGGCTCAAATATCCAGGATTTCTCCAAGTACCAACACAGACCAAGAAATAAAGCACACACACAAATGGACCCCCATTCCCTATCTCATAAGCACAACTCTGGCTATGTTTGGTCAACTGGGCCAGAGGCTCTCAGGGGATTAGAGGCTGGCTGCAGGCTCTCTGCGGGCCTTATCTGGCCCCCGGGCCAGGGTTTGGAGACCCCTGACCTAGTGGATGCCAAGCAGCACCAGGAGCAAGGAAGATCACCCAGATACCTCCAAATGTTAGTCAGCTATCTGGGGATTTCTCCTCAGTTGGGCTCCAGTTTTTTTTTCCTGTCCACCCTTCACTTCCTGAAATCTGAGATTAGCTAATTGTCCTCGGGAGTTGGCATTCTGCTCCCAGTGCCAAGCACCAATCAAAAGCCTTGGGAGTTGGGTAGGAATTATTATAATTTTTTTTTTTTTGGTCTGGTTGAATGCCGAGAGGGAGTGAGATCTGAACTTGGGACATCCTGAGTCATGAGACTGAGCTCCGTCTCTTAGCTTCTATTTTGTACCAGCTCTTGCCCAATGTTTGTTTTGACTGTTATTTTTTTTTTAACATGCAGGAATGTAATTATTAGTATCAGCCTTATCTTTCTGCCAGCAGATGACTTTATTTGTGTTCAAAATAAATTGGGGAATAGGGAGAAATATAATTCCATTATCAGGTGCCAATGCTCACCTTAAAAGGTTGTTTTAAGAAGAGCAAATGCAGCCATGATTCAAGTCAAAGCACAGTTTAATGAAATGCCAGGATTCATTTATTTCCCTTCAAAATTACACTTAGAAAAATATGGATTCTTTGCCAAGAAAACAATGAAATGTTCACAGAACCAATAAACTAATAAAAAGCACTCATTTCAGAACTCTCCTGCACTTCTATCTGCTCAATATTTGAATCCATTTCCTTATCTTCGTACTGTCTATACTCTCTGGAGTTTCTTTATAAGACAGAAGATAATTTTTGCAGCTCTGCAATTGGAAATGCTGGGTCACAGGCCACTGAGTGTGTGTTCACATCAGGACAAATATTGGATTGAGAAAATAGGAGACAAGTGATTTTTTTTCTTGTTTCCTAAACGCAGGCAACAAACAATGCTTTCAGGTTGTTTTTAGTTTTTTTTTAAAGTACACTTATTTCAAGATGTTATACCCTCTGTGTTGAATTCATAACGTGAGGAAATGTGAGCTTGTAAACATCTCCATCAGTAAAAACTAAACATCTTCCTCAACAGTATTTGAAAATGCAAAAAATACAATGGCTGAGATACACTGAACTCTGTGGCTAATTCCCTGTGCCAAAGAAGGCTTTGACTTTTGCTTTCTGTAACGGTAGCCTCCTACGTCATGTAGCAAACCACTTTTGAAGTTAAAGGGGCTTTAGAAAAGCACCTTCAGATAGGATGCCTGATCTGGTCTGATCTCGGAAGCTAAGCAGGGTCAGGCCTGGTTAGTACTTGGATAGGAGACCGCCTGGAATACCAGGCGCTGTAGGCTTATACCATAGTCTTTCGAGACTGAAGGTTGCCAACCTACCTACCTTCAGATAGGACATGGGTGCCTGCAGTTCAGAGGAACACTGTTCAGAATTCAAAAGCATATAGGTTTAAGTCCTTGGGTACACCTGAAAGTGCCCTCTTTGGATTCTGACCCCTATTTCTTCAGAAGTCTGGAGAGAAAGCAAAATCTCTCCAGTGGGAATGGGGGTAGTGAGGTGATGAGTGTAGGGAAGTGCAAACTGCAGTTTAGGTCGCATTTCTTGGCAGTCTTGCCACTGACATTACCTGGCCAACAGGGTTAGCGTAGCAGGCTGTCTGTCAGGATTACTGTATATAAAAAGGCCCAGTAGGAGACTGTATCAAAATGGCTGGCAGAAGGCAAGAAAGTGAGTGTTTGTTATGCCTCTGCTTCTTGAAGGGCATACACATTCAAGGCATAGCTAAATTACACAATAATATTGATAGAGTACCACTTTTATCATGGTTTTTTTTCCCCAGACAGATCGCTTTACATGAAATGAAAAGGAAATGAAATAACTACAAATAGATAGCGGGAGAAGTCTATAGATGATAAGCTAAAATAGTCCAATGGAACTTCCATGTGCAGTGCTTGTATACCTCTGGGGGCAAACAAAACGGAATGGATGTCACTATTATATGCAGTTTACAAGCCTCTCTGGAAGATCAGATGGTGGCAATTTGAGATTAATTGCCTTGTGAGATCAGGGCAAGGCTTCTAATTCTTATGACAGAAGCAGTTTTATATTTGATAGGCATTTAAATGGAATGGGCAACAAGACCTATAATTATGATAGGGCAGAAAGGGGTGTATTAATCATCCATGGACAGGATAAAGGTGAATGCAACACTATAAATTATTGGACACTTGTGGCTGTACATGCGCTTAACTGCATGGGGTAAGTGAGAAATCGTTAATGCACCCTGTGCTGTCTAAGCTGAAAAATCGCATCACACCCATGAGCTCTGGCTGGCAAGAGCACTCTTTGTTGCTCCCTTTCACAGATCAATACTTTACCCAGGTGTGTGAAGGCAATTCAGGATTATATAGCCTTTCTAAGCTGATAGTACTGAAGTATTTAGTCATTTTTCATTAGTGTCTTCATGTTGCTTCCATTCTCTGGAGGCAAGAAGGCCTGCTAATTAGTTCAGATTTACTTTGCTTTGCCCTCTTGAAATGTTGATTAGAAAGAAAAGGAAGATATCCCTGCCGGTATTAGCACCTGTGACAAAAGTGCTCCATGCATTTTTAAGCATCAACTTCCTAAGCATATTTTTGTGCTTTTGTACACAGAGTTTAATTGAAGCTCAGATAAAGATTTCTTTTTTAAAATCATTTCATTTCAGAAAGAAGTATATTGTTCTTTCAATTTCCTGCAAATAAATGGAGAAAAGTTACCATATTGAACTACAAAACTGTGTGGAATCACTGGAGAAGACAGCTGGAATGTCCTTTTAAGAGCCTGTGGCGTTGGGACTGGGAGCGAGGGGAACCACCCCAAGGAAAGGAGGAGTAGGAGTTCTTTAAACCAGGAGAGCTAATTTGGAAGGGCGGGAGCAAGGTGCCTGGAGGTGCCTTTAAGGAAGCAAGGACTGCCCGGAGGGAGGAGGAATTGCTGCCCTGCGTAAGGAGGACGCTGATGTCTCAGCTCTGCACCGTGGGACCAGACCGTGTCCACCTCCTGTGCGCCACCACTCAAACCAACCCAACCCCTCCTCCCCCTCCCCTGGAAGGAAGACCAAGGGGAATCCTCCAGAGCGCCTGTGGGCTACTTCCCCAGCCCCTTCCTTTTCTGAAGCCTTGACTTGGACTATGCCCCAAGCACCAATGCCCAGCTCAAAAGAGAAGGTGGGAGGGAGGCATCAGTGCCCTGCCTCCTTCCACCTTCCCCCCTTTTTTCCCCAAGGATGTACAGATCGTGTCATCGGTGCCCTGTCGTGTCCCTCTGCTACACCTTGTCAAGCTCAATAAAAGCCTTTTGGAAGAGCAATACCAGAGTCAGCTGGGTTATTGGTAAGCCACCAGCCAGTTCCGACTAAAACCCTCACTTGCCATGTCTGAGGGAAGACCTTCCGATGCACTACTGTCTCCCTGGGGGAACCCTGCCCCAACACAGGACGCGGCAGAGCCTTAAGGTGAAATTCTGTGAACAGGGCATATCATTTTTTAAAAAAACATCTCTTGGTTGGCCTGGGAAAGATCCCTGACTGAGAACCCGCCAGTCAGTGTAGACAGATTTAAGCCCAGTGGACCAGTGGTCTGACAGCATAAGTCAGCTTCCTTTGACAATATTTGTATAGATGCTTTATTAGTATTTGGAATAGAATCACTTGGTGGAACGTGATGCCGCAGTTAAATGATTTGGGGTCTTTGCAAAATCCAAGGAGGTCATGTTTCTTGCAGCCCAAGCCAATCTCCCAATCAGTCCATAGTATACAGTCGCATCCTCAGATGCTGTGCTGCATGCTATTGGGGGATGACAAGAAACCCTACATGAAAGTAAATATAACGCTATCCTTGTGTAGGCCCTCTGGCCACCTGTCGGTCACCTCACCCATGTCAGCTACAGAACTGGCGTAAGAAACTGAAGAAAGGAAAGGGGCAAGATGGACTGGGAAAGAGGGGATATGGAACTGGCACAAGTTGCTGTGACTGAGATCCAACTCCTTCCTACCCCAAACTGCCCTTGCACACCCCACTTCAGAACTCCCTTGCCCTTCACACCCATGCCATGCCCCCATCACCGACTTACTAGAATCATTGCAGCCTGGGCTCCACAGTAGCAGTGGCCCCAACCTGCCTGGGAGAGGTGCCATTTTTGCACCATCCTTGGGCTTTTATGATGGAGGATATGCTGCTAAAGGCCTATAGCTGAGGTATTCAATCTGTGAGTTGGGGCTCCCTAGGGAGGTGTGGCTAGCTCCCAGGGCTGTCCTGAGGCATTTTGGGGAGAGAGGTGGCCACAGCTGCTTAACTCAGCTCAGCTGCACGTACTGCCTCCCTACTTGCTGCTTTTCTGTGGTGGGTGGGTCAGTGTAGGTGGGGAGGGCTGTGAAACATGGTGAGGGGAGGTGGGAGAGAAGGCTGGCTGGACAGCGGTGGAGGTACTGCATCTCATCAGCACAGGGTGCGCTCCTGGCAGACTTGAAACTGGGAAGGAAGCCTGACCTAGAGAGAGCAGCGCAGCACTTTCCCGCTGTCCTCCACTTGGGAAGGAGGGAGCCCAGCCTGCTCTGAGTGGGGGGGGGGGGTGTCAAAATGCCACAGCCTGCATTCCTATGTCTTGCCTGGGGGGAATACAGAGAATGTTGGAAACGTTTGAGCAACGGAAAGAGCCTATTTCAGAGTCAGAACAAAGGCATCACTCAGATTACAGGCAACCTGGCATTACACTCTGTTTTATTTAAAAACTAGGCATGGTACAGAAATGCTAGCTAAAACAAATATATTTGGAGCAAATTTCAGAGCTCCTCACAAGGAGAAATAACTGAGTACTTTCAAGAGAAGCCAAAGTATTTTCTGTGAAGCATGTAAAATATATCAAAGGGCTTCTGCACATCCCCATTTAAAAAAACAAACAACAATATAAAAAGTTTTTTAAATGGCTTTGCTGTGGCTAAAGGGATGCACAAGTTGGAATTACAATATTTTAAAACAATCTGTTTTCACTGCAGTGGGTCATAGGAACTCATCTATTTTATTTCTCTTTCTTCTGCTTAGTACTTCTCCCTGATGAACCAGAAAAAAACTAGGAAAAAAGCTCTTGTCATTCCGACTTGGAAAGCAGTGAGAGTGTGTAGGATAGCAGTCACACTGCTGGGATAGGCCTGCATGGACGAATGCTGCTGGATTGGGTCTGAGAAGGGGGTTAGGATTTGGCAGCCACTGCCAACACCAAACCTTCTCACCTCCAGGACTAAATCTGCCCAACCCCCATCCTCCCCACCCAGTTTTGCCCCTGCCCCCACTCCGTTCCACCCTCCCCCACCACTCTTGTCTTCAGTGGGAGACACTGAACAACCTTGCAAGATAAGTCTACGCTTGGGCTCACTGCGAGCTTATGGCAGAGGTGAGATTCAAACCAGAGAAGTCCTAGTTTTGCAGCTCAGTCTCTTAGCCACTGCACCGGACACTGCGTTTTTGTAGAAATTATGGAAGTCCTTATAGATAGTCTTCACATTTCTGCCTAAGTATGGATTTGAGCCAAATAATGCTTCAACTGCCACACAATTTTATTACTTGTAGCACTCTGTCAAAGTTTTCAGTCTTAGAAAGGACAAGTTACAAAGTCACTCCAGAAAGGGAATTCTTCAGAGTTTCTCCTTTTCATTTTAATAGCAACAGAACAATTGATGTGCACATTGTGTCATCCCAAGGTTGAGAAAGCTAGTCACTGGAAGCATAGTAATGTCTTTTGATTGAAATTATAGAGTTTAGCAGTTAGGTAATGAGCCCTAGTTCATAGTGGAGCAGCTAATTCTTATGTGCAGCTCAATCCTCTCCATGTTTAATTGCAGGTAATGTCTATGGAGTTCAGTGGGTCCTCCTCCAAAATAAGTGTGCATATAATTGCTATTGAAGGGCATAATAAGACATTGTGAGGAATGGATGGCAAGAAACATGACATGACATGACATCATTGTGTTTTTCTATACCTACTTGGCTGCTGTTTCCAGAGGGTAACGAAACACTGAACATGATGATATGTCAGTGTATTTTGAATGTAAGATGTGGGTCAGTGACAGCCATTCATCCCCTGTAATCTCAGATGGGTCATCACATAGATGCCATAGATGTTAACCATTGCAAAGGGCCACTGACAACTTATCGACTTTGGAATCTGACCTTGGACTGTGACTTGGCTTATTGGCTTATTGACTTTGGACTTTGCTCCTCCCTCATTGCCTTTTCCTTCTCAAGGGCTTCCACCCTAGCCACTAATGCTCTAAGCTCTGTTACATCATCCTCATCATCATCTGATGAGAGGACTGGAGCTGGGGGGGGCGCCGCAGGGCTTTCCCCCCTGATTTCTTATTTTTCTTAGGCATTATGCACAGTTTCAGTAAAACAGTCAAGAAACCACTACTTCCCCACTCCCCTTCTGCACTATGAATAAGCCAAGCCAGTTGCCTCTGTTCAAGCAAAGCAAATCCACCACCACAAAAGAGAACTTCTAACTTAACAATGAGGTGGAAAAAGGGGGGAGGAAGAAAAAAGGGGGGGAGATCAGCTTATCTGCACCCCAAAGCTGTGAAGATGGCGGCTGTAATAATCTTGGAGTTCCACTGCTGGCCCCACAGTCTGCTGCTACATGTGGGCGCTGCTGCCCCAGTTCCTCCGGTGCAACAATCAAGCCGTCGTGTTTGTTGTCAACCAGCAAACTTCTAAGTCCCCACAGGTGATGAGGCTAGTCAGGTATTTGTCCCGCAATGCCTCAAGCATAACATCTTGTTTACGGCACGGCACACCCCATGTCTTAGCAATGGCATCTTAGCTGATGCCCTATCTCGTTTCCAGGTGGATCATTTTCATTAGCTGGCGCCAGGTGCACAGCGGGACTCCAACTCGATGCCCCTTTGGCGATGGACCCTTGGTATTGCAGAGCGCAAGATGTAATTTGGTCAGTGCTCGCATCTGCCAACCGTTGCAGCTATCAAAGTAAGGCAAGGGAATTTGAAGCTTATAGGGCAGCACTGCCTTTACCCCAGGTTTGGCCTATACCTCCCAAGCATCTTCTGAGGTTTCTCTTGCACCTCCATAGCATTAAGCTTTCAGTCAGATCCCTGATGGTATACCTTGCAGCTCTGGCATTTTGTGCCGAAGCCTCAGAGTTTGGGGACTCCACAACCGTCTTCACAGCCCGCAAGTTAGTGAAAGGCTTTAAAAGAAAATGCCCTCCAGTCCTGGACAGGCGGAAGCCTATCACCTCGGAGCTGTTAATTCAACTGGCCTACCGCTTTGAGGCTTTATGTTCCTCCCCTTATGAGGCCTTTGTTTTTAGGGCGATAGCCAAGATTATGTTTCTTGGTGCATTCTGCCCTAGCGAGGTGTTATATGCCTCAGTTAATCAGCCAGAAGCCTGCAATTGCACAATGTTGTCAGCATGTCAGAAGTTGTTATCATTAACCTTCGTGACTCCAAGATGGACCAGCAGGGTGTGGGATGCAGGGTTAGGCTTGGTCAAGCAGCAAACCTGCCCCTGTGCCCAGTAAGGACCCTCAGGGCCGATTTGCCGGTTCGCCCGCATGGTCCTGGTTCGCTTTTTGTCATTTGGATGCTACCCCGGTTACCTTTTTCCAGTTCTGGGTTGTGTTTCGTAGAGCCGTGGCTGATCTAGGATTGCAGGGGGAGAATTATGGTTTGCACTCTTTTAGGATTGGGGCTGCTTCTGCAGCAGCCAGCATCAGTCTGCCAGCCCAGGACATCCAGCATTTTGACTGATGGTGCTCAGGTGCATTCAAATACTATGTCAGGGACCCTGACAATTTGTAAGCTTTTGTTCAGCTGGAGTTGATTCCCCCCTCCCCTGGTGCTTGGGTAAAGGGGCTAGTTTGATAGCCTGCGCCTGTGTTTGGGTGCTTTTCATCACGCATTTGTTGGGCATCATGGCATTTGTTCGGCATCAACCCCAGTTGATTTGGTCAGAGCTGCAGTCTCCTGTTGGTTGGGGGCTGGCTGGCTGACTGTTTGAATGTTATCGGGTTTAAGGTGTCTCATGCTACTCTTATGTGCAAGTCCAGGGGCTTGGCCAGTTTGGGTACTTATCTGTGGGCATTCAGTCATCTTCTGGGCAAGGAAAAAGGTGGTTTCAGTTGCTTTGGCATCCAGTTTGGGCTGGGTTCATCTGCCTTCATGCACTGGGTTGCAAGAAGAGGAATACAGTAGGGCAATTGGTCCCTGCTTTTCTTGAGTTTTTGTTTTCCCACCCTCCCGCCTCAGGTACTGTTAATTCATCTAGGGGAGAATGACCTTGGTCAGAGGACAACATTGTCCTTGAGGCTCCAGGCCAGTCAGGACATTCTCCAGTTTAGTCAGCGTTTTCCGAGAATGGTTATCCTATGATGTGACCTACTGCCACAGAGAGTTTGGTGTTGTTCCAGGAACGTTGAAGATTGAGCTGTCCAGAAAGAAGTTGAATGCCTACCCGGGGCGGGTGGTGGTGCGGCACGGAGGTGCTATCATTCCTCACCCAGGTATTGGATACAACGCCACAGAGTTGTTCAGAAGTGATAGAATGCACTCTTTCGATTTTGTGTACTGATCTTAGGGATTTGCAGCAGGGCCTGCACAAAGTGATTTCCATATGGGGTGGTGGGGGCCAAGCACAGGAGGTTGACCCCTCCTGTGTGGCAGCTGTCGTGTGGGTTTGGGTAGGTAAGGCAATCTCGGTGTACACCACAGGCTGGCGAGGGTGGAGGGGAGTCCATGCTTGGTCACGCTTACCTACCCAGCTGGGTGAGGTGAGGTGGACAAACCTCAGCCTGGCAACCAAGGAGCACCTCTGGTTCACCCTGGTGGCTTGGTTTGCCAACCCCCTGACCCTTTGTGGTGACAAAGAAGGCAAGTGGCCCCTTCTACCATAGACCTTTGCCTGTGTCTTTATTGCAGGTGTGCGGGGTAAAAAGCAACACACAAATGTGTGTTTAAAACATTTAAACACAAGCCAAATCAAACTCCTAAAAAAGAGTGTTTACCCTGTCCAAAGGAAAGCTCCTTCTATGTTTATAACCGATGATCCCTTTTTGTTTTAAACTATATACAGTTTATAAATTCAGAATCAGAAGTTGATCCAGCCAAAGGAGATTTTTAAATGTTCAACAAGCAGAGACTGGAAGAGGAAGCCACTCACTTCTAAGATTTCCAGCCAAACAGGATAGAAAATCGTGGCCCCAAGTACAAGAGCAGTAGTTCCCACAATTTTTAGAAGCCCTAGAGGCTGCTGCCTGATTTATAAATGCCAAGGGGTGTGGCTATAATAGTGATTGGGCAACAGGGCTGGTTTCCTTTGATCTTGGAAAGGAGAGTTTCAAGTGTTAAGGTGGTAGGTTTTGTTTTCTGTTTGTTTTCTTAACTAGAACCATTCTGTAGGTTGGCAACCTTCAGTCTTGAAAGACTATGGTATAAGCCAGGGGTGCCCAAACCCCAGCCCGGGGACCACTTGCGACCCTTGAGGGTTCTCAATGCGGCCCTCAGGGAGCCCGCAGTCTCCAATGAGCCTCTGTAAGTTTTTATTATTAATTTATTTATTAAATTCTGTAAGCTTTTATTAAATGAAGACAATAGCTGAGAATATAGCATTATCAAGGCCTGATTCACCATCCAGCATAAAAACACGATATGCATGTGAGAAGAATCTTTTGCTCAGCAATCTGTAGGACAGCATATGGTTTTCTGTAAACATGTTATTAATATATTTTTTTCTTCAAAGCATTTCACTTTTAAAGGTTTGAAGATTCATCTATTTATGCAGGCCTTAATCATTCTAATGCAAATTTTAATTGCCTTGCAAAGATGCTGTTGCTATGAAATCTCTTTTTGTTCCTGAACAAATCCATAATGCCACCCACAGAGGCTTAAACAAAAGTACTTCATGGTCTTTACCTTATCCCCAGAATGTAAATGTGTAGCTTTAGATCTGCAGCCACCATCTCATCTCCAGCCTAATTATGCTATCTGCATATTCAGAGCTGTCTCCTTAGAAAGTTGTGGGGTGCAATCGTATGTGTGATCAGCTGTATATCAGAGATAATGTTATTACTACATGTTAAATAGACTGGATCCCACTTCCTAAACAAATCTCCTCCCCCTCTTGACATTTGTGTTGAAACTGGTCAGTCTGGTGCAATGGGCTCCCCCCTCCCCGAAAAATACATAGTCTGAACAAATATTCAAGTGAATCTTTTTGCAAGGAGGGCCAGGAGAGCGGGTTTTGGCATTTCAAAAATGTTCAGAAACAGATAGAAATATTTTTGTGTTGTTAAGGACTGACCCAGAGCTATTTGCAGGGAAAGAAAAAATGTAGGAAGCCAATGTGTTTTAATCATGGTCAGTGTTCACATATCCACTGGAGAACACACACACACACACACACACACACAGTCTGCCACTGCTACTCTTGGCATCTCCAGTTTTAGCTGAACCTGAAACCTGATTGACCACTCTGTTCTTGCAAACACAACGTGTGTCAATTACCTAATCACTTCCAGATCAATCCACGTGGAGAAAAGCTCTGGGAATACTCCGCCATTTTAAGGAATTCATCCAGCATGTTCATTTTCAGGCCTAGTTCTTTTCATCCATTGTGCTTAGCATATGGGACTAAAATTAAGAAGTGCGGAATAGAAGTAATATTGCCACATACAATTGTTGATAGCACTACTCCTTATGATAGTTTCCTGTGTAAATCAGACTGGTGGGCTGTTGTGCTTCCATCTGGTCTAATTAGTGCTCATCCTGTTTCCTATTCAGAACATAGAACAGCTAGCGATTATGCATTCATATAACCTAATTTTTGTTCATTTTATTTCTCCTCTCAGCAGGTAACATACCACAGACACTCAAGTATGTCGACCTCGCAGATAAGTCAAGGCCAGGTTTTGAGTTATAAATCATGGAATTTTCTATGCCCCTCAGATAAGTCAGGGATTAAATTTAGGGGGGTATCTGACTCCGTGGCATACAAAGGTCATTTGGCACCCAGGGCCAATCAATTTTTCGCACATCCCATACGATGAAATAGAAATTAAATAATATATTATATAATTAAATAATTGATTCAAATATATTATTAAGAAGCATTAATACACCATCAATCTCTTGCTATGAAATTCAGCATGCCCTGACCTCACAATTTAGTCCAGTTATTTCCACTTTTGACTATTGAAAGAGGGTGAGGTGAAGGAAGACCACTGGAAATAAGGCAAGAATTAGCAGCCATCAAAGTACCTATTCCACCTAAAGGAATTATTCTCTCTCCTGACCATTTCAAAATTTAATGTATTACTAGTAAGGACCAAGAAAATACTCAGATATAATTTCTCAAGCATAAGATTATCTACACACACACCCAATAGTTAATGGAGCATCAAAACCCTCTAGGAACACATATACGTGAACTTAATTTAAAATATCCATATTATAGTAAACAACAGACAACTAGTAAGGCTGCAACTAGCAAAAAGCCAAAGTATGAAGGTCAGCAAAACTTCTCTTACAACTTTCTCCCCCCCCCCATCTGTTATTAATAGTAGTAGCAAACCTTTATTGGCATTAAAATAAATAAATAAATAAACAACAACAACATCAATAGGAATAGCCAGCACAATGGCTGAGCTTCCCAGAATGGAAATCAAAACATGGGACTAATAAAGGAAAAAGGGAAGGGAGCAAAGGGGAGAATGGGATCAGGGTGGAGGTTTGAGCCTGGAAACTACAGAGAGAAAATCAGCTATTACATCGGTAACAACCACAGAGTTGTCACTCAGGAGAACAGATAAGGGGTTGGTAAGAGTGCCCGAAGAAGAAAGCAACAGGGAATTCAGGTGCGTGACTCAAAGAGATTGATGGGCCTGGCAACGGAGTAATATGTGATCCAGAGTGTCCGGTTCTAAAGAACAGTAGAGACATAGTCTGCGATCACGCGGCAAACTGGAGAATCTGGCAGAGTGGACAGCTGAAGGGAAGGTATTAAGTCTTGCAAGCATGAACGCTCGCCTCTTAATAGGATTAGTCAGTTTACTGAAATAATTAGAGGGGCGGGCAAGTGAAGGGGGAAGGCCAAAGAATTGGGGAGACTGTTATTAATATTTGGAAACCTGTTGCTGTAATATGGATGTTCATCTGCAGCTACATGTATGCAATCTTTCTTCCCACAAATGTAAATTGTGAATATTCATTATTTCACTAGCTATGAGAGTTTTGGAATATTGCAGGAGCAACACAGGAATGTAGTATTTTTTTAAGGCATCACCAATATTTCAGTGAAAGGAAAAGTGGTTAAATGCAAGGTTCAGGTAATCTACCGAATACATTCTGTGACCTTGATTCTTTTTGCTTACATAATTTATTTTTCTTATGGGTTAAGCAAATGAAATGGTGCCAGAAGATAAAGCTCACTTTTCATTTCCATCAATTTACACATTAAAAAAATTCAGACTCCTCAACCAAAGCAATTCAATTGTCTTTAATGTGACTTGTAATTTCTGCTTTCCCTGTGGCTGCAATATACCTCAAGGTTGCTCAATGCCCTATTCAGTATTACTTTTGTATTTATTAAGTAGCATTGTTCTGCATTCAAATAATAATTCTGGAAGTTAGTGTTAAAGACACTCTTTTGCTGAAGGGCTGAAGAACTGTTAGAATGGCAGCAACAAAGTCTAGATGAAGAATATGGAAGAAATACAAAATAGAAAACAGAGATTACCAAAATGCTCCCTGAGAAATATTGCTAATTTTATTTAAATTATTTCATGTATCCAAAGTCAGATCCTTCAAATTTACCTCCAGTTTGCTAAGGTGAAATTCAGTGGAGATTCAGATGTATAAACTGCTGTCCTTACCGTTCCAAGAAAATGGAAGTTATTTTAGCACTTAAAAGTTTTGTAGATTTTTTGCCTTCCAAATTTTCCACAGTGAGAGGGACACTATGATATATAACTGAAATACTGCACTTCTGAGCTCAGTGCTAACATGGTGTTTTGGTACTAAAAGTTATAACTTTGATGAGCCCAGAAAACAGCAAGGTGGGTGTATATGTTAGAGAAATTGGTGGTTTTCACCCATTTCCATATACTCTTACATTCATAATCATTTAATGAAAGTGTGTTCGGCCCATCAAAAGGGCCAGGAATGAACAAAAACTATGCAAAAATACAGAAAAGGACTTGTGTCATGGCTGCAGCCAGGGCTTCAACTTCAGCCTGCTCGCACAGCAGGATAAATGGAAAAACATGTTGTGACTGAGGCCTCAGTCGGCTTTGTCCCAGGGACATGTCAGAAGATGCCTATAAGAATGTTCAGGGCAGAGTGACCTCCTGTTTTGGGAATAATGTGGAAAGTCCAGGGTGGAGGCCCAAAGCTTTCATAAGAGGGTCTCTTTAGAGAACACATGTCTGACAGCCCAATCCTATGCATGTCTACTCAGAAGTAAGTCCCATTAGAGTCAATGGGGCTTACTCCCAGGAAAGTGTGGATAGGATTGGGCTGTAAATTAGGTAAAGTGGTAATAATCAAAAGGATGTAGCAGTAGTAGTAGTAGCTATGTTTGCACTTGTTTACACCACCCTATTTAAGATTTAAGTCACGTACAAGGGGAAGTCTTGGGGAGTTGGTCCTATTGTCCTTGAATGAGCATGTTGTCCTGTATGTTAACCTGCGGGAGAATAAAGATGTTCTAATTGAACAATAGCTGCAAGTATTTTTCTTTCAATTGGCTATTCAGCTAAAAGCCTGGAAAAGGTAATTTCTTTCTAACATATATACAGTTCTCTGTGTTGAGCACCCATATCATATGCTAATGACTTCTGGGTGAAAGGGAGGAGTGTCCCGCACTACTCTTTCATCTTACAAAGCCTGTCACTACACAGTAAACAACTGTTTTAGGCCTACAATCCCCTTGATCTCTTTTCAGAGACTTAGGCCTCCAAGATCTAACATAGGAATTGATGCAGTTTTTCGAGTGTGTGTGTGTGTGTGTGTGTGTTTGCATCATGTAGTAGAAGAAACAAGCTATAGCAGAACATGAAAAGGTACAGGCCATTGAGTTTTTAAAAGATGTCAGAGGGAAGGTGCTTATCCCTTTTGGCCTTGGCAGTACTATATTAGCCCGGTCCTATGCCCCACCACACTACATCATGAAGCTGCACCAACAGAATGCACGCTGTGGGGGGCAGCCATGATCAGACGGCCAGCCAGAGGTAAGTAAAAATCCATTTTATTTACCTCCTGGTATACCACCTGATAGTCTATGGGTCTCTTCAGACCCATGCCAGCATAAATCTGAAGAGAGGAAGGGGGCAGGGTGAGTAGAAAAATGAGGGGTCCAGTGTGCACTTTTGCTGCTGAGATCCACCCTCTCCAGCCAGCTCCCTGCCCCCTGCCTTCCCTCTTCCCAACCCAAACCTCTCCCAAACCAACCCCATGCCACCTTACCTGTGCCAGCGGAGTGCTAGTTGAGTCTGGCACATGTATAGCATCGCTGCCTATTTCTCCCAGCAGCTTAGTCACGTGTGATGGCGTTGTGGCTTTCATGCCACCACAATGGGGTCTATGGAAGCAGATTATGAGATCCATTGTTGTAGGCCCTTGATTGGATTGGGCCATTAGTCTTTTTTAACTACAGCAAACCCATCCAACTTTAAGGTGACACAAAAATCTGAGACCTCCATCCATTCACAGCTCCAGCAAAGCAATAATGACCAGTTCTGAATGACAGAACTCTTTCTTTCCCCAAAAGGCATTTGTCCTTGAACTATGCATGCTTTTGTCAGTTTGCCAAATCCACATGTGAATATGTGACAGAGCCAGAGAGACTCAGCCAGGGGTGTCAAACATAAAGCCCAGGGGCCAGGTGCGGCCCATGGAAGCTTTTTATCTGGCCCTCAGGCTCTCAGCTGCTGAGCAATGCTGAAGTGTTGGTACTGAAAGGGTAACCCAAATGAAAATTGGGCTCTCCCATAACTTGAAATATGATCAAGGTTTGCATATTTTCCTCTTCTGTCATTTGCAGCTAATGAGTTCCTAAGTGATAAAAAAGTGCTTATTTTTGGTTATGACCTGTTTAATGACATCACTTCCGGTCCTCAGCAGTCATCATGAATGCTTTTCATCCCGCTGTATGAAACGGGTTTGGCACCCCTGGCCTAAGCTAATGTTATGAACACTTCTGAATTGTGCCTTTAAAGGATCATTGAGTGTTTAGACTCAACTAGAAAACTGTGCAAGAATGTTTGCTTACAGAAATTGAAACTCCGTGGTCCTGAGCTGTGAGTATTGCTCAGTCAGTGAGGAAGAAAATAAAAAAAAAAAAACATGCAGAGGCAATAGCCCAAAGTAATAAGTAGTGTACATTAAATGAATGCCATGTCAGTGAAACGCTATACTGACTTCACCTAATTTCGCAGTCACTGAGCAAAACATATAGGATTGCCATTTTCAGATCAGCTGTGGACTTAAGATGCAATACCACACTTGCAAAGAGCATAGAAAATGGTAACAAACCCAGACTGGCACAGATCCCAGATGTCCTTCTCATTTTTTCTACCCTATCTGCAGGTAGTTAAAATGGGGGTGAGGGGGTAATTCAGAAGTTCCGTTCACCAGTTCTTCCAAAGGTGGGAGAGGTGAAATTGGAGGTGCAAAACCAATCTTCTGTCACTTGGCAGTCACCCCCTGATCCCTCTTCAGGACATACTATATCTTGCCATTATATTACACAAAGAGGTTTCTGAGAAATAAAAATGTGGGCCACTGGCCACTTGGAGGAACACCACTGCTACAATCATGAAGCAAGCAACAGTAAAAGAAAAAGGTAAAAACAGAACATTCATAGCCTGTACATTTAATTCTATAGAGAGAGCACATAGATAGGATTTAGAGAGCACATCATGGTCTTCTGCCACAGATGGAAACTTAGGGCCCGATCCTATCGAACCTTCCAACTCCGATGTAGCCACAATATAGCCCTGTGGTAAGGTATGGGAACATGTGTCCCCTTAAGTAGGCCCCAGTGACTGCCCCTCCACCTCAGGATGCAGTGCACACCTCACTGGCACAAAGGCACCAGCAAGTTGAATAGGATTGGAAAGTTGAATAGGATTGGGTCCTTAGTGATTTCCTGCTTCTTTCTCTCCCCCAATCTCTCTCCTCTTCTGCTACCTCATAACCTCCAGGTTCTTATTCTCCCTGGGTAAGGTGAAATCCCCCCTCCCTTGGGGGGGGAAATACCCCCTGATTTCCCTAAGATACTCACATTCTGCTCCCTCTCCTTTCTTCTCTCCTCCATAATGTGTCATTACACACCCCTTCCTCTTATAAGGCTTTCCTCTCTCTTTTTTTTCTGGCCTAGGAACTTCAGGCATTTAGGGCGGTGGCTCCCAAATTTACCAGGGTCACAGTGGCCTGCAGCCTTTTCCTCCTGACTCAGCTGGGCACCATCATCTTGGATCTGGCAAAATGTCACCAGATCCAAGATAGTGGCACCCAGTAAAACATGTAGTGGGGTCATCAGGGACATCCCTCTGCACCATGACACTTATTATTAACTATTGCTATTAACAGTATTTATATACCGCTTTTCAACTAAAAGTTCACAAAGCGGTTTACAGAGAAAAATCAAATAACTAAATGGCTCCCTGTCCCAAAAGGGCTCACAATCTAAAAAGATACAAAATGAATACCAGCAGACAGACACTGCTGGGGTGAACTGGGCCAGTTACTCTCCCCCTGCTAAATAAAAGAGGAGCACCCACTTGAAAAAGTGCCTCTTACCCAATTAGCAGGGGTTTAAGGCATTGCACTGCTTAAAGCAGCACTTTAAGGCATTGCAATGCACACTTTGGGAACCCCTGATTTAGGGTCTAGTTCTGTAAGTGATTGTAAATATTGCATTGCATTCTTTTCAATTCACCTGCCCAATTATTGTATTATCTCCACAATAAAAGGGATCTATTGTTGCATCTTTAACCTTGCCTTTCTCCTTGTTTCATGCCAGTCCATTTTAGTTGTGCCATAATCCACTGCACTTGGACCTTGCCCACACAGCAGTTCTCCTTCATGTGCACATGTTACATATGTCTTAGAACACACCCACTAAACACCTCCTCTGAGAGGCTGCCAAGGAGAAAGTTGGCATCCTTCAGTCTCGGAAGACTATGGTATTGCGCTCTGAATGGTGGTTCTGGAACAGAGTGTCCTCTCCAGTGTGCGAAGCCTGGGTAAAGTAGGTATGGAGGATAGGCTGTTACCCATGCAGCAAATCCCCCCCTCCACGTCGCTGAAATGGTCCAATGGAAAGGCAGAGGCCAATACGGTTGGTTCCAGCGGCGTCGCAGGAGTTGCCAGAACGTGACTGTGTTCAGCCATGAACTGCCTCAGGGACTCCGGCTCCGGATTTTGCCTCGAGGTTGACTCCTGAAGCCTTTTCCATAACTGGATGTAGCCACAAGGCAGTGGAGGTTTGGGATCAGAGTTTTCCTTCTCTTAGATGAGCTGCCTTCCCAGGCTGATGAGTCCCATCTACCCCGTGGCTGTTTAGTCGCCTCTTACGACAAGTACAGCCAAACTGAGGGCCTATTCTTATCCCCAGCCCCCAGGAGAAAACAGCCCTGTAACAGCCTGCCAAGGAGAAAACAGCCCTGTAAACACTGGTATCCCCTGAAAACATCTCTGAAAGATGTGGGCAATTTTCATGGAGACCAAATCCCCAGAGAAGCATCTTCCCACTTCATTCAGCCCTACTCACTGATTTCCAAAGGATCAAGAACACTTAACTGTTCAGGATTCTTACAGAGAAGTTGAAAACAGAAAACAGTTGAGCTGTGGAAAATGAAAGTGAAAATAGTTAGCAGTAGAGACAGTTTTAAACCATGCTCAAAGTACAACATGCTCACATAGTATGTACCCAACACAATGTACACATGAATATAGAGAACAGAAGAAAATGCAAGGCAATTCACTCTGAATTAGCTTCATGATGTTGTCACATAGGTATGTTTCATTAGCTAGATTGCATTGTGAGAACATTGAACTTAGTTCATGATCCCCTATTGGCTGTTTTCACTTGGAGAAGGAAAACAGATAGGGAAAATGGCACTGAAGCAATGTCAGAGAAGGAAAACAACTTCCGCGATGAGCAAGAAAATAAAGGGCACAGTGAAGGTTTTATTGTATGTTCACCCACATACAAGTCCCCTTTCACCCTTAAAATATTTAGCACAGCATTACCAATGTACTGAAGCATGTTTATTTATTTGATAGCTTGTGGATGCTGTGTCAGCTCTGCTATTGGGTAAAGATGATAACTTTTCTATACCTTTTTTTCCCCCAGTCCATGTGTGATTTTATATCCTATATCATCTTAGTTGTGTCCTTCCTAAAATGAAAAGTCCTAAGCTGATCTCCTAGTAATTAGCAGTCTGGGTCTTGCTGACATGGGGTGCAACCTAATGTGACCTCAGGACCATGCTGTGTAAACAGAGCATTCCCTCAGCACATCAAGTAATTGTGCAAGAAGTGTTCTAGTTGACCCATGTTGTGCACCAAGTCAATGGAAGGAAAAACAATTATGATAATGCTTCCTCCAGTTGACCCAACGCGCATCAAAGGTCAGCAAAAGTCTGTGGAGACCAATTACTTGGCCTAATGGGGAAATACTATACTTATTCATCCCATACAGATCCCCATGCAGCAATTGTGTTGTGTTGTGACTTGTGCCGCTGGGCTGGGGGCACTTTCTGCAATTTGAATTGCCTCTCCTCTCAAATGGGACCATTACATATATCTGAATGTCACTGCTCTCTCTGTATTATTATTTTTAATATGCTGCCATTATTGTACATGTTGCTGTCCTGAGTAGCCTAAGCAAAACAAATAAGCACTCCAGATAAGTTGATCTCACAGATAAGTCAAGGGCGGGTTTTGAGGCAAGAATCATAGAATTTTCTATGATCCTCAAATAAGTCGGGGTCATAAATTTAGGGGGGTGTCTGATTATAGTTTTGTTTGATTTTACCCTAAGCCAGATCCTGAAAAATAACCTGCCAGTAATTGTTACCTCACAGTCTCTAATTTATTAAAAATATAGTAAAAGATCATAAGAGTCATTTTTATTCATAAACTTTTAAATTCTGGTCTTCACCATCTTTTTGTAAACACTATCAGAGAGTAAATGCACTATGTAAATGCACTGTAAACAACATACTAATAGAACAGTGGTTCCCAACCTGGGGTTCATGTACCCCCAGGGGCACTCAACAGGACCTTTAGGGGTACTTGAAAGAGAATGGAATAATGGCAGTGCTCCAGAATGCCTTGCAGGGCCAGCAAGGCAGGAAGGGAGGTAGCCAGTTGACTGTGAAAGCCCCACAGTAGCTAATTTTTGGTGATCAATTCATGTAAGAATCAGTGATTGAAAACCACAGGAAAAAAAACTAAAACATAAAAAAGTGATATCACTCAGTGATCTATCACTCAGAATTTCAGTTGCACAGAGCTGAAACCCTATTTACTCAGAAGCAGACCCATTGCTTTCCCTGGGTGTTATTGGTAAGTAGTGGTGCTCTGAATTGCAGTTTGCGAGACATATGATGGGAGTGTTTCCACTTTCAGGGAAGGTGCATCCTGCAGCTGGAACAAGCCCACCCTCACCTGGTCTGAGGGCTGTTTCCTCCTCTTGATTTACAGCAGGATCAAGGCTGTCAGGGGGGTTTCACTCTTAAAGGAGTGGGGTGATTCTGGGGAACCAGTTCAGCACTGCTCTGTTTTGGGGGGATGTGCGAATGGAAACTGCTGTCTGCTGCTCTAATCAGTTTCCTGGTCAGTTTCCCTGATTGTGTGGCATGTAACTAGGGGGCAGAGAAAGAGGGACAGTGGGGAAGGGAGAAGAGAAGGGGGGCACAGTGGGCGAGGAGAAGGGGGAGAAAACAGTTCAACAGAGTGAAACCTGGTGGAGGGAAGAGAGGGGCTGGGGCTGAAGGGCAGAGAGAAGCAGGCAGTGCAGGAGTGGGGGTGGGTGGGAGGGAGGGAGGAAGGCTGTGGGGGGGGGCTCCCCTCCTCCCTCTTGATTGGAAGAAGCAGATGCAGAGCTGCAGACTGCATGAAGAAGCAGCCCTCCCGTCTCTCTCCCCATCTTCAAGCCTTTCCTGGGAGTAAGCCCCATTGACAATAATGGAACTTACTTCTGAGTAGGTGTGCATAGGCTTGGGCTCAAAGGCTGCCATCCTGTGCACACTTTCCTGGGAGTAAGCCCCATTGACCACACACATAGGACGCACTCTAGGCTCCTGCTCCCTCGCTCCCCATTTCCTGCCCTTGCAAAGACTAGCGGGGTGGAGGAGGAAGTCAGAGCCGAGGAGACCAGACTCAGGGAGCCTGAGCGGGCGGGACTGCAATGCCCAGGAGAAGCGAGGAGGAGGTAGCGGCAGGCAAGCCAAACAGCTCTGTCAGGCTCCCCGAGGTGTGGAGTCGCGCGCTTCCTAAGCGCGCAGTAGGGGAGCGGGTGGCGCGTCACCCTCCCCAGCAGCACCACTGCTGCTCCGCAGCATGCCTGAAACAACCCTGACCCTGACTGGCCCCACAGATAAGGCAAAGGGTTGATTCCAGAGCGACCTATTGGGACAAATTTATTGCCCTATAGGCGAGTATCTGTGTTAGATTTCTGGCACAAAGAGTTACAGACTTAGGGCCCAGACCTTATCCTCCTCACCTGCCTGCTGACTCAGCCAGACCGAAAAGCATGCAATATCCAACAGGATGGGGAATTAGGAGGCTTTGGAGGGGAAAGGAGATTTAAATCCCCTTAAACCTCCACACTGCAACAGGTATCCTAGGACCCGCACCAGCAGATGTAATTCTTTCTGATGGAATAACACACACTGGGATCAAAACGTAGAGTTACGGCCAATCCTGTTGAAGATTGGGCAAGTACACAGTACCCTTTGTAACAGTGGAAGACATTTCCACTACTCCAAAATGGCTGCCAACCGCACACAGAGTGCGCTATTGGTGGCTATTTTGGGAGCACTGCTGCACAAGGCAGTAGCGAAGGGGAGAAGGGGAGGGGAGCAGTGAAGGGGGGAAGGGGCAGGGAGGGACATGTCATGGCAAAGAGGCTGTGAGGGGAATGGATCTGGCTGTGATGGTGCAGGCCAAATCCTGTCCCCCTTCTTAGTCCCCTTTGCCCCTTTCTCTCCTTGAACGTGCACCTGGAATTTCACTAGCGCAGTCCCAAGGAGACCCATTGTGGGTTGAGAGACTTACAGAGGTGTAAGGGGATTTAAATTCCCTTTCACCTCTAAAGCCTCCCAATACCCCCCCCCCCCCCATGGGATATAGCATGCCCATTTTTTTTGCACACTGCACTGGCAGGAGGGAGGGATAGGACTGGGCTCTTAATTTGGTTTTGCTGTACGAATTTCTAGTTCAGGTTTCTCGTTTCTCACCAGATGTCTGCCTGCTCTCACTGAAGCATCAGCAACTCTTAGAACAAACAACAGTCAACGGCCGTGTGCATCAGTTCAACCCACAAACAGCTTTCTGTTTGAGGTACTTGACACATTTTATTTTCACCCCACCTCTCATGCAATCTTTTCTGAAGTCTACCCACCAAGGTATTGGTGCTCCAGTGAGTCATGGTGTCAGCCTGTTTCCCCTTCAGGAACCCATTATCTAAAATATCCTGTCATCCTGTATTATGGGACAGTCCTTGAATTTCTTTTATCAATATCTCTTGTTGCTCATCTCCTTCCTTCTCCATTCACATCAGTCGAAGCAACTGAAAGCGAGCAATCAAGAGGTTATAAAATTAGACAAGACTTTCATTACCGGCTGACAGAAATGAAAATGAAGGCCCCCATGGCAGCTGTAAAATCGGATATCTATCACGCAGCATGCTCAAATGATCTTCAATGCTTTTTCACTCCTAATTATTTTGCCCTAGTTTAACGTCTGACAAATTACTCCATATGGCCAGTGTTATGAGGAGGATTGTCAAGTTTTTCTTGGGGAAGGGGTGTGGTGATGGAAAGGAAAATCCAGTGGCCTTTCACCATTATTCCCTAGACAGAAGTCTGAATATCAAGGATATTTTTCTTTGTGGTTGCTCCTCCTGTAATTTTTGGGTTACTTGCTATCCTTGAGATGCTTGTTTTCATATAGACTTTACCTTAATGCAACTACACTGCAATAAGGTGTTTGACCTGAAGAATGTAGCATGAAGGCCCAATCCTATCCAACTTTCCAGCACTGGTGCAGCCGCAATTCAGACCCAAGGTAAGGGAACAAATATTCCCATACCTTGAGGAGACTGGTTGGCAACCTTCAATCTCTAAAGACTATGGTATAAGCCTACAGCACCCAGTATTCCCAGGCGGTCTCCCATCCAAGTACTAACCAGGCCTGACCCTGCTCAGCTTTCGAGATCAGACGAGATCGGGCATGTGCAGGGTAAAGTTTCTGTCAAGACTGCTTCCCTAACATAGGAAGCAGTGCATACCCCATCGGCACAGCAGCAGCGGCACTGGAAAATTGGATAAGATTGGGCCCCATGAGCCTTACAGCCGAAACCTACGCAGAATTGGGTTGCCATTTTGTGTTCCTATGTTGCAACTTCTGCTGTTGCAAAATTGCCAGCAACAGTGCACTGAGCGCTTCGTCAGTGGCCATTTTGGGAGTACTGCTGCAAGAGGCGGCAGCAGCGCTTCCCATCCATTGCAGGACCTGGCCACGGCTGCTGGAGAAAATAATGCTGCAGAGGGAGTGGCAAGAGAGGAATGGGAATGGAGAGACTGTGGGAGGGGGTGGATCTGGCAGGAGCCAGGTCCTATCGTCCCTTTGTCAGACTCCGCACCCGTTTCTTCTCCTCAGACTTGCAACAGCTACACAGCTGATGCAGGTCCAAAGAGACCCACTGCAGAGTGGAAGGCTTATGGATGGGTATTAAAATCTCCTTTCCCTTCCATAGCCTCCCAGTTGGTCTCCCCCAGCTGGATACAGCACATTCCTTTTTGGTGTAGCTGCACTAGCAGGTATGTGTGCGTTAGGATTGATTACAGCCCAATCCTAGCTAATCCCTCCACTGAGAAAGCCTTACCACTGAAGCAAAAGGTCTTGGTGCACATGATTCCAACCACTGAATTTCCCCATGCAGCACTGTACAGCCATGTATGCCATTCTCTCCGCTGGAGCTGAAATGCATGTGTCATTTTTAAAAGATGGCAGGCCATGCCACATCAGTGGCATAGCAAGCAGGGGCAGGGGCAGTCTGTCCCATGCACAAGGCCTGAAGGGAGTGCCACTTGAGGCCCAACCAAGATGGTGGCTGGAAGGGGAGGGAGACAAAGCAGCAGCAGCAGCCGTGGTCACTGCTATGCTTGCAAGAATATCCTTCTGCTGCTCCAAACCCAGTTTCTGGTGCCGCAAACTCGGAGCACAGCAAAAAACAGCTTGGCCAAAATGTGCTCCAAAGAGCCTGGTCGACTCTACCAAATCGCTTCTTTGCTCCACTCCAAGTTCTGCAGTGGCTAGGCGAAAGCTGTGTGAGGCCCAGTATGTGAAGATGGCAGTAGTGGGAAAAACCGCAGCCCTGCTGCATCAGTCACTGCCACCTTCTCTACCTCCTCCTCCTTGTGTTTTGGTGGCTTCACAATCTGGCTGCCTCTCCTTCCTCCACCATTGGAGGCTCAATGCCTGCAAAGGAGAAGGAAATGGGGGTGGCAGCCAGATTGCAAAGCTGCCACCACCAACTCATCTGGGAGATCCTGGAAGTGATGTCATGATGTCTCTGCCCTGGGTGCCGCTGCCTCTAGCGATGCCTCTGAGTCACATTGACAGCGTCAACTACCTAGGGAAGTAGGGCACTATTCACATGCAAGGCAGGGCAGGAGGTCTGGCTCAGTTGGTAGAGTGCCGCCTTGTATGCCTGAAGATCTGAGGCTGCCATTTGGTACCTGAGAACTGACGACACGCTGATATACTGATGAGCTGACCCTAGGTGGCAGAGAGGAGTTGCCATCAAGTGGAGCATGGGAGGCGAAGGGCCAGAGAGAGGCCAGACCGGGAAGGAATCCAGCTGGAACGAGGAGTTCTATGAAAGACTAGAACTATTCAATTGTAAAAATCCCTACGGGGGTTTAGAACAGCCTGCCTATGTAAACCGCCTTGGATTACAGTCTGAGGAGAAATCTAACGACCAAATAAAGGCGGTATATAAATACCTATATAAATAAATAAAATCTCCTATCGAGAACATATCACAAACCAAGAAGTCCATCAACAAACATGCATGGACCCACTGTCGGAAACCATGGCTGAACAACACATCCGATTCGCAGGTCATATCGTACGCCAACCACTAACCCGACTCCCAAGGACAGCCATGAACTGGATTTCATATAGGAGGAAGCAAAAACCAGGATGTCCAAAGATCATATGGAAAAAAAACCTTCCTTGAAGACCTAATGGCCATCAACCTATCATGGGATGAAGCCGAGTCTGCAGCAGTTGATCAAGTACAATCAACTTGTACTTGATTGTACAAACAGTGTGGGAGGATCTAAGTCACATGCAAGAAGTAGCCCTTGAGCAGAATCACAGTTTATGAGTATATGCCAACAGCTTAATTTCACTGTTAATTTTATTTTTTTGATGCGGTTTCCCCGTACCAAGCCAATTGCGTTTGTACCACTTTCCTTTCCCATTATACTCTTCATTGAAGAGGAGGGAAATGGCATAACGATCATAATTCACAGCACTATGGGAGAAAGACACCATTATGTTTTATCATAGGAAGCATTGAGACTGCACTAATTTCACCTGTGGACCGTTCCACCCTTTCCTGCCAGGTTACAGAGAGCGTGGAAATTCAAGGGAAGGGGAATATTGCAAAGATTCAAATCACATAGTGTAAAGGATCCAAGGTAGCACAAATGACTGTTATCTTCTCTTGAATGTATGCGGCATTTAAAATTAAAAATCCATCTCGGGCAAGATCAGGGCTGCTTAACAAAAGAGAAGCAATTGCATAACTGTGACTTATTATTGTGTTTGTGACTAGAAAGAAATCATGCTGCTTTGTTCAACCGTAGAAGGAGGAAATTCAATAGCAATGTCATTTGCCATCATGCTTACGAAAGCTATTTCACCTGGAAACTCCTTGGGTCTCAGATGACCCATATTTCCCCAAATGCTTATCTGGCAGATGTAATCTTTGATACACATGAGTGCAGTGCTAGTTTTCCTGGGTGTAGCCTTCTGTTAGTGAGTTGAAACCTCACAGAGACCCAGGGACCCCTGTGCAACACCTGATTCAAAGGGCCCTTTGGTTTATCCGCCCACTGGCCATTTTCACCAGCAGCTCTGTGGCATGCAATGGCGGTGCAGGTTTTGCACCACCACAACAGCACCAGCAGTAGCCAATCACAAGATCTCTGATGTAAGCCCAGTGGCAGACAGAAAGGGGTAAATGCCCTGGGTGCGGAGCCTTGCGTGCCTCTAGGACCACACGGAAGCCTCACTGAGGCTTCCAGTGTGATTGGAAACTGCTTTCAGTTTGCCAAAAATGCAGTTTGAGACATAGGGGAAGCCTTAGGAGGTTTCTCTGATGTGTCCTGGAGTCACATAAGGCTCTGCAATGTTTTGGTGAGTGGGAGGGGATGGAATCGTATGCAGTGGGGACCTATGCCCTTGTTCACGTGGCTGGGGAGGTCCGCCACTGCATAAGCCCTTGATGGGGTTGGGCTGTGATGCTTGTAAACTTATGAAGCAGCTGACTGCATGTCTGAACGATTCAACAGTGTGTGGGCGCAATCCTAACCGGTAGTTAAGCCAGCATAGGTGGCCCTGGAGGGTCACAAACGTGACATAAAGCATGTTAGCACCTCTGTGAGCGGGAGCCGCGTCGGCGCATTCAGATGCGCTGATGCGCGGATGGAGGTAGAAGCCTCCGCCACAGCTCCCGTGCTGCTGCTTGTGTCGGCACAAGTGCGCCCACACCAGCAGCAAAGGTGGGTGTGGGGGGGCGTGGGGAGGGGGCAGCAGGAGGCAGGAGGGGGCATTACTGGGTGGGGGAGGGCAGGGGAGGGTGGGCGCACAGGGAGCCGGGGGCGGGGCTGGGACCCACCGGTTATGCCGGATCCCAACCCCTGTCCCCGGGGCGAGCGGAGTGGCTTCAAAGCAGCTCCGCCCTCCTCAGACTTGCGCCACCTCCAGAGGTGGTGCAGGTCCGAGGAGACCCATAGGGGCACACAGCCCTTACCCAGGGGTAAGGGGAAGAGCTTCCCCTTGCCCGTGGCTGAGCCGCTGCACCCTACGAACCTGTGTTGGATGCAGCGCAAGCCTCCTGGCTTGCCTGCTCCAGCGCCGGTTTGGATTGCGCCCTGTGTGTATGAACAAAAGTTCTCAATATTATGATAGAAAGAAGAACCTCTGAGGCCAATAGCACTTATTCTTTAATATAGCATGTTACAAACTCGCTCCTTGTTCACAATACTTGTCTGCAAAAGTATTTGTGTGTGTGTGTGTGTGTGTGTGTGTGTGTGTGTGTGTGTGTGTGAGAGAGAGAGAGAGAGAGTAGAAACTAAATGAGTAGTTTGCATCCTACGTAAGTACACATTGCAAAGCGCTGACCAGCTTGCTGTTGCAGTGGCGCTAGACTTGCTTATTGTTTCTCTCCATCAAACTACTGACTGCTGTTGCTTCCTGCTGCTTCTTGCCAGAGCACTGATTGGCTTGCTATTCTGCAAGGTGCTGGGCTGTTGCCCCCTTGTTTCCCATCAAAGTGTTGATCAGCTTGCTATTCTGAATGGTGCCAAGCTGCTGCCCAAAAGACTGGGGACTACGCATTCTTCTCCATTCTGTTCAATTGGTGTAATCATCGCACAGTATCTTGCAGAACAAGTACACAGCAGATCTTGCTTTTTCTCTCGCTTTTCCTTCCATAGAGATACCATCATTGTTCATAAACCTGTTGCTTCATTTGGGATGCTTGTTTGTAGTTTCAAATATGTAACTTCTGCTTCAGAATTTTTTTTTTAAAGTAGCCATCATGCATATTCATTGTGTCCCATACAAGGCAAGTGGGCAAGACCAAAGGTGGAGCACGTCAACAAGATTAGATAAAGTCACTGTTATGGAGAGAATAGGGTGGGGGTCAGTTTATCAAACTGTGGTCAGATCCATGAATGACTGCAAAAGTAGTGGATGAATGCTGAGAAGATACTTAATGCAGAAGGAGTTGGCTTGATAGATAGGGAGGAGGCTGTTCCAAACATATGGAAGACAAGATAGCATTCCATTCATAATGCAATGCATTTTGTCCCCCTCTACTTACAAAAGAGCAACACTTTGGAGCTCAGATTGCACATTACTCCTGTGACCAGCCTCGATGAAGCACTTTGGTTATTATGTTTTGCTCCACTATATGTGATTCAAAGTGCTGACTTCCTTAAACTGCTTGTGGCTTGTGCCTTATCACAGATCAACACCATTTATGTCACCATCTGCCTCATTTTTGTCAATTGGTCCCTGCACAGGGGGAATCTCACTAATCTTTCAAATTTAATAGCAATTGCTGCCGAAAAAGCAGCAGGAAACTATTTAATCTGAAATGACTACTCACAAAATTGTCAGCATTTACTTATTGATTAACTTGTTGCTTCTGAATGGACCAGTGATATGTCTCAATATCCACTGCCCCTGCAGGTTACCATCAGAGGTTAGACTGGGGCTGCCTTTGGAATTTAGACAATGGTTTTTCCAAACAACCTTCAAGATCTCTCAGTCTTTTTTCAACAAGGCGGCTGTTTAACGATCAGCGTTAAAGAGGTTGTTGAACATGATCCGGCAGCTGAGAAATCCCAAGGATGGCTGGAGCTAAGCAAGCCTCTCCTCCTCATCATCTCTTTGTTGGAGAAGAAGCATCGCATTACATCCTGATGAATCTCCAGCAGGACTCACTAAGCACCTGTTAACTTTGGCTGCTCCCTAAGGCTGATCTGCTTGGGATGAAGCCTCACTGCTCTTTCTCCAACAGCACAGAGCACTGCTGGCAATGCTACTAATGATTTCTCTTCTTTCCCCATTTCCAAGAGGCATCCCTTTCAAAAGAGCCTTGCAAGCAACCAGTGGAGAATTATCTGTAGCTTGACAGTGAAGCTTTTTTTGAGTGTAGAAATGTAGATGGGAAAGAAGTCTTATGACTCCCCTTTACCCAGGGAGAAGTCCTTCAACGAACACCCTTCACCCTTCTTGTGCTTTCTGTGGTGGGTCGTGACGTTCCTGGTGGTGCCAGGGAGGCTTCTTCTGGATCATGCCAGGCTGGTGACCCACTGCACTGGCCTTTGCAGGCCTTAGAATGACCTGCAAAAGCCTTGGAAAGCCACTTCTGGTTCTCAGAGGCAAACTGGACATTGTCTCCAAAAACTGGTAGTGGCTTTTAGAGGCTTCTGAAAGCCATTCTAAGGCCCATGGAGGTTGGTAGAGTGGGCCACTGGCCTGGTGCAACCCAGAAAAAGCTTCTGGGGCTGCCCAATGCATCCAGAATGGTTCTTATTTGGAGCAATTCGGACTCAAGGGTGGTAGGAGGACCTAGCCTGCAAACCATCTCACTTGGGCTCATGACCCACTTGTGTGGTCATGATCCTCACTTTGGGAGAGACTGATTTAGCCTGTTGAATACTGGGTTCTGTGCAAGAACTTTGCATATTCACAGTGATTTCCATAATGGTTGCTGGGAAGCATGGGGAAAGTAGTTTGAGGTAGGTCTGTCCATCTCTAATCAGTTTTTAAAAATTTATTCTTGTGTATTAATACCTTACAAAGAGGCAACTACCAATAATATTTGCCTCTCCCTGACATCCAAAAGTTACTGATTTTGGGGGGAGAGTTATCAGTACAGTTCCAGAAGAAAAGGGAGGGGGGAGAATTCCTCTAATCCTAGTTACTTTTTTAAAAAGAGACTGGGAACAATGTAGTGTGGCCAGCAATAAATCAATAGCTAATTAATAGCAAAATGAAAAAAGGTCCAGGGCTTCTGTCAGTGTTGGCAAAATAAAGGTCATCTCTCCCCTCCTAAATCTGCTTAGTGTTGTGAATGCTGGCAGGTTTATTGCCAGCCAGGCAAGGGCAGATGATTCAGCAGGCAAGATTAGCCGATAGATTTAATGTCCACACTTCAAAATCGGTCTTGAAATCCTCTTCAGGAATGATGTCTGTATGAGGGGGTCGATGGAAGCAGGAAACGAAGCTTGCGGTCACACATTGGACCATGTAACAATTTTGATTCTTGGCTCACCAAGGAATAACCTAAGGGGTGAAGATGTTTATTAGTAAGCGAAGGATGCTGGAATCAGGTAAATCACAGCACCATTTGGGAGGAATTAGAATTGCTTACATGGTTGCTAGGCATTATTCATTTCTGACGAATACCAATCGGGACCTTGTAGCTGAGATTGTAGCTGACAAGCAGTGACGTGGTGAGGTTCAGGCCAAGGGAGGCACAGCCACATGAATACACACGCTCCCCCTTTAAGCTCTCCACTTACCTTCAAGGAATGTACTGAGACTCACTCACTCATTCACTCACTCACTCAAACAAATTGAAATAAAACCTCACTTCTCCCCCCACTTGGAGCTAGGGAGTGATCCAAGACATGCCACCTGAGGCAACCGAAAAACTGCCTTTCCTTGTGCTTTAGAGAGATGGTCCATTGGTCCCTACTTTTTCCATGGCTTCTTTTTTTAAATGCGAAGCCAGCCATGATTACAGCCTAATATGCTACTTGCTACCTCCCCAGAGATTGCTGTCTTAGGCATCCTACCTATTTTTCATTGGAAACCAGCCATGATTGCAGCGAATCAGCTGCTGCCTGCTTCCCCATGTATTGTAATGGGTGTGTGCACTCTGCTTAACTCACTACTAGAGAGGAAAGGAGCAGAGGAAAAGGCAAGGAAGTTTTTCTTTTTTCTTATTGGGTCATTGTTTTTTTCTTTTTCACTTGTTGTGTCTGGAGAGGCTCTTCGTCCCCTGACTACACGTCAGTGCTGAGAAGTGTTGGGAGAGGGGGAGAGACTACTTCTTCCTCTCCCTCCACCACTGCAAAACATTCCCCACACTTCTCTGAAGGGGTGGGGACATGTGAAGTTCTCTTCTCTGTGGCCTAAGCTCAGGCCTGGAAGCAAGCATTGGATGCATGCAATGCTCACTGCAGCATGCTTTATGAGGCCCCAAATTTACCTGTGGTTCAGATTAAAATTCAAGCCAGAGAAGGATTCCCAGCTTAATTACTCACCCTGCCCATTGATTTCATTTGGACGTGCTTGTAACATCTACTTTTCTGCTGGATTGATCTAGGTTTATATCACATTATTAAACATCTCAAGTATGGGTACAACGGACATGTTTGCAGATGAACAAATATATCCTGCTGGTGCATAATGCTCACGAGGGGCTTGGAATTGGTTGTGAGCGATGTATATGAAAACAGCAACCCAGTGTCACATTATACTCTTCCCCCCTGCCCCCGCAGCAGCTACTAGGAGTGAAGAAACTAACATTGTAATGGCATCAGGATATGAGGGAACTGCTGAACTACGAGTTGAACTAGGTATTATAGAGGGAGAAATTGATATGGGGGCTGCTGTGTTTGGTGGCACCCCGTATTCTTCATAAGATATTGTTTCACTCTCTGGTTTCCTAACAAAAGTATACTTGATGAAAAAAGAATCAGGTGTACCACCATGTACTATGTGAAATGGCCCCAGGTTGTACTACACTCAGGAAAGAAGGAGAAAGTAAGTGGTAAATTATCCTACATGGGTGTCCTGAGGGAGGAAAAACAGGATCTTGTGTTTCTCTTTGTCCTAGTAAATGCTGTGAGATTGCTCTTGACTGCAGCATCATGATGTTAGCCTCATTGAGCTCAGGGTCTCCAAGAGGTTGCATTGTGAGTACTACATTATGCTTAGGTTCCGGGTGTGTAAAGTTTAAGTGCTTCACAATATGCATTTGGAATGATTTCAGGTCCAGCGAGCTTTTTTCACATTAAATAAAATGAAGCGCAATAATGTCAGTATTAGCGGTGACCATAAAATTAAAACTACTCCACTCCAATAAGAGGACTCATGACGGTATGTGATAATTTACTCAGTGGACCTCGTTGGGTTCATTAGGTCTCGTGGATCTAAGAGCCTGTTGCAGTTTGGCTGAGACCATAGTCAGTCAAGCAAAAACAAAGCAGCATGAAGATGAACGCTGGCTCATTATAGTCTAATTTTTAAAACAAAACATTAATAATGTTAACATATATTAATTCAGGTAATTGCTGTGCTTCAGTGACTCTTACAAGGCTCTTCCTTTCCAGCATTTTGAAATTCAAACTGGTATTATTCTGTCCTTACAATTCTCAGTAAGTCTTTCAATCAAGATTAAAATGAAATATGAACCGCATGATACGATTCCTTTTGATACAGGCCAAGATCAGGGCCCATGAGAGGGGATGCAGGGGGCAATTTGTACCTAGGCCCAGGAGCCAAAGGAGGGGGCCCAGAAATTTCCTGGCATCTTACATTTTCTAAATCTCACCCAGACTCAGTGCCCATGTGGGATGCTGGAGGTGTTACCATGGGTGCGGGTGGTGGCTGCTGCAAGCCATACATGCTGGGCCGAGGAATGCATACATGACACTCCTTAGCACAGTGTCAAATCTGGGAGGAAACTGGCCTGCCACATTAGCTCTTCGGCTTGTGGATCCACTTATCCTGAAGGAATGCCGCTGCGGGATTACAGCTGCTGTAGAGCTGCACACAGGACACGTTCTATTCTAGTGAGAGCCTAAATATGATTATGCTGATTTTCTGCAATGATTTTGCACATTGAAAAGATTTTAGAGAGACTCAGGAGTGTGCTAACTGCCAATTCTGCACAGGTGGGTAGACCCCTGCATCGGGAAGGCCAATAGACCTGGGCTTCAAAGATTTTTCTGGTTGGTACCACCCTCCCCCTGCCCAGTTTCACTCCCTCCCTTGCAGTTTCACCCCCTCCCCCCTTGGAGAAGGGGGCCAAAAGAAACTTTGTACCCCCTAATAAAATTCCTTTTGGAGGCCCTGATCAAGATTCTTTTTTTCAACATTTATTGTTAGTGAGCTGCTCTTATACCGAGTCAGACTAGCAGCCCATTTAGCTCAGTATTGTTGAAACAGACCAGCAGCATTCCACAGCCTTTCAGACAGGCGTCATTCCTACTCCTACCCAAAGAGCACTGGGATTGAACTTGGAGCATTCTGCATGCAGAACAAGTGCTCTTCCAGCAACATTGTTGCTGATGCTTAGCCCTACTCTCATGCCATATTATGTGTAGCCACTCCCTACACAAACGGGTTTAAGGGCTAATTGCACTTGATGTTAAATGCAACACTGGCCTATTGTGTCTCTGTTTTGTTCGGTAAATAGCAACCATTCATGCCAATAGGAGCTTGTTTGCAAATAGCAACTGAAGGCAGCAGAGCAGGAGTGAAATCCAGAAGAGGACTCTGGCTGGGATTTTAATAGGATTAAAAGCCCGACCCTCTGCTTACCACCCACTCCTTGTGCTGATGCAGCTGCACAAAAAAAGATATATGCTGTATCCAATAGAGGGGAAGCAGACTGGGAATCTTCAGCAGGGAAAGGGAAATTAGTTCTCCTTCCCCCACCATAAGCTTCCTACTCTGCAATGGGTCTCCTCAGACCTAGGGCAGCTCTCTAGCTGGCACTAGTCTGAGAAGAGAAAAGGGGGCAGGGAGGTTTGAAAAAGTAGGGATGGGATCTGGCACGTGCCATAACTGCTGGATCCACCCCTTCCCACTGCCTTGTACCCCGTTCCACCCTTCCCTGCCCTCATTGCCATCTTGTTTCACCTTCCCCCACACCATCCTACCCCCCCCTTCCAACTTACCTTTGTCGGTGGGTTCTGACAGCCTTTCTGCTGGCCCTCCAGCAGCGCACACCTCTATATACTGTCAGAGTGGAGGAGGAGGAGCCGCTTGCACGCTGCAGGGAGGCTCCCTGGAAAACTTAGTGTGCCGCCCCCCTCTAGCTACACCAGTGATTCTGCAATTGCCATAAGGCAGTTAATGCTGGTGGAACACTTGTTCTGCCAGCATTAGAGCCCAATAGGATTGGGCTGTTAATCAGCCTACTTCCCACTGTGGTTCGAATCCATAAGGACTTCAGTGTTGCTGCTATTTTTCAAAGAAAATGGAAGCATATCAGGGACAGTCACACATTTAATGGCATATATAGTTTGGCCCTAAAATTTCCCTGTGTCTTTATAGCCAGGCATTATCACAGAGATTAGGGCCACTTCACAGGTTATATGGTGTAGCTTTTGAAGTGAACACCTGAAGATGTATATCCTGATGCTCTTCAGATCCACATATATAAACTGGCATATGTGTACTTAAACCATAGGTATAAATGAATATTGTGATGTGCCATCAAGGCATCTACCTGCATTGCACTGAGATGGACAGGACATACATTACAATACGCATTTAAATGGGAACATTGATTCATATTCTCATAATCTCATGCAAGGAATCCTACCTTGCTGGAAACATTTGGGGTGATTGTGACAAAACATGTATTGGAATGAATGTGTCATAAGGAAATTGTGATTTGTCTTTACTGGTTTTTCAGTTGATGCTAACCCTCAAATTCAGCGCTCTGCAGTGTGAAAAATGACCCTTCGTTAACAGAGCAGCAGGAGTTGCCAGGTAATTTCTCGGAAACTGCAGGTGTCATTTAGGTTATGAATTTTCACTGTGACATATTTAGGAGACTAATTAATTCAAATCTGCACACATTGAGTCCTCAGAAAGAATAGAGGTGGCATGAGGAAGGGGGAAAGGGATAGATGTGCAAATGCCATGGCAACAAAATTATGACACCAGAAAGGTAACATTAACATATCCCAACTATTGGTGTCAGAGTAATTGACGCAAGCATGTTCCACTTGATAAGCCATTTTGCCAAACCTCTCCTTATGAGAGAATTTCTCAGCAAAACCCCATTGTCTTTGCAGTGACTTGCAATGTGGTTAATGAAATTTCTGCAAGTCGTGCTGCGTGCAGGATGCTTTTTCCTGTTCTTAATATTATTAGTTGTGATTACAGCAATGTGAATAATTCACCAGAATCATTTATTCAACAAATTGAATCTCTCTTTCTGTTTGTGCACTGTCTGTAAACAGAACTAAATTATTTGCAAATTTAATCACTGAATAATTCTTTTCTGCAGATCTGTAGACTGTTGTCTGGTCTGCAGTTTAATATGCAACTGCAGCTTTTCTCCCTCCTTCCGAGATGAATATTCAACAGTGACTTTTAAAAATATCTTCTCATTAGGGTTGTGCAAATATCCACCGTGAAATTTTGTTAGTCTTTTTGAAATTCGTTTGGCTCCTCTCAGATGTTCCACCTGTGGAGAACCCCCAAATTTGTTCTGAATGTTGCTTTAGGTAATACTTCTGTGTGTGTGTGCAGGTATGTGAGACTATTTCAGTGCAAATGTTGCTTTAAGTGATGTTTTCCTTTTATAGCAATACAGTTATATCAGTAAATCTGGAAAATTAAAACAAGCTGAGTCTTGTCAGGGGTTGGCACCAGGGTCACTGAAGGGCCTGCTGTCAATCTCTGAAGTGCCCAACCCACAGGCCACCCTTGTGCAAAAAAAACCCAAAAACAACCCTGTTCAAAGATGGGGAGGCTGTTGAAGACAAAGAGGCAGTGGATATACAAAGAAAAAACTGCCAGCTAAGAAAGATGGATCCCTGCATACTAGACCCATCACATAGCAGTCATTGCATAAATGGCCTGTCTCAACCCACCCATTGAGATGTTATTCACCATGGAACTGGTGGATGCTGGCTGGGATCCCTTTTAGAAAAGAGCAGGGTTGGTCTTAGAGTCTTTGTGGCTTGTAACAGGTTCCAAAGTTGCAGCTTCCTTAATCTCCCTACCTATTGTTCCGGGTGTGTGTGTGTGTGTGTGTGTGTGTGTGTGTAGATTATGAGAAACTGGGATTGTTGGATTGTTGATCATAGGCTTTGTGTCTTGGTTGTACCACCCAATTGAGAGAATAGACTGCAGCTGTTGTCTCCGCCAGAATAAAAACTTGCACTGAAGGGGGGGGGGGAATTGAGGTTAGGGAGTTCCTACGGCAAAATTGCTTTGATTGTTTAATAAACTGTGGCCCGTCTGATCCACGTCATTTTGTCCATGCTGTTTGGGAGTGTGCAGGCCAGTTGTGCTCCATTATTTTCACTCTACATTATTCCCCTGTAAGTAGAACAACTTGGGTCGAGGAGTGCATTTGAGTGGACAAGGAGTAGGAAGGCAAAGAGTTCCTGCCATTCTTCTATTCTCTGTTGCAACCCTGAGACTGCTTTGCATTTTTAAAAACAGGAGACGGATGATGTCTTCCATGCAATGCCTAGTTTGGTTCTGAAATACTGCAGAATTCACCTACACTGATTTGAGGTTACTTACTGCAACAAGACAAGTCCAGAGCATTGACTCACATAGAGAGCTTGTAGTTGACCTCCGAGGGCAGCTAAGGAGCATGGCAGTGGTTGCAATGGGCTCCCTTCCAATGCAGAGGCAGCAGGATGTCCTGCTCTTTAATTAATCAACGAAATTTCTCATGGCATGCCGGCAGTTCTCTGAAGTCACATTAGTGGTTTGGAAACAACTGTTCCACATCAATGCAAGATATGCAGACTGGTGGCTTAGAGATGGTGCAGTAATAATGTATCTTCTCAATAACTGTGTATTAAAAATGCAAAAGAAGAACGTCGTGTGTACACCATGGGCAACAATTGCTCTCATCTGCTGTCAACTCTCTAGGCCCATTTTCCTTGGACTAATGATCCAAGGAATCCTATCTTTACAGTATATTTACCTGGTGCAAAATCAATAGCAACTGAACACAGATCCTTCCCTACTCCCCCCACCTCCCCATAAATAATTCATTCCCTATAGGGAAAACCAAGGATAAAAGAAATTGATGTTTCATTGCCTGGCTGATGAAGTGAAATAAGTGGAGTTCCTGTTTGGTTATCAGCAAGGGTAATCCTTTGGCCAATGTGGTTAACCAATAATCCTTTACACAAACCAGGTGCACTTTAGACAATTCAAAAAGTCCCTGAGGGCATAGTAAATGTCATCCAGTACAATGTTTGGTCTCTAATTGCATTGTTGGTGACATCTGTGGTCTCAGAGCTGTGAAAGGAGCCATTTCTTCCCCTTCTATAGTTTTAAATTACACCAGAAAAATCAATAGAATGAGAGTCTGCTTTGCAACAGTTAGTTTAAGCCTTTCTGTTTACTACTGAACCAGCTATTAGAGGTATAATTTTAGGGAAGCTGCTGAAACTAAATTGATGTTCCCCTGAAGATTGTTTGCCCAAGAGTTGATCCTATCCTCCAAGGGCATTTCTATAGACTCTGAGCTCTTCCACAAGAATAAAAGCTTTTGGTTCCCATTCCTTGAGTACAGTAGACATCTTTTCTCAAGTTAATTGTTGGGGAGCGTGGAGCTGACAGCATTTTCCATGCACCTAAAAAAGGAGAATTCAGCCCCATGAAAAAACTTCTCTATCTTATTCATTTAACCTCATACCCTCAATAAAGACACAAACAGAGTTCTGTTTGGAAGAATGGGCCACTTTATTATTTAATACACAAACTGCAGCAGGGTCCTAAACTCCATCCCGAGGTTGTGCAGGTTCTAACGGCCTGTCTGCATCCCCCATTGACATATGGGTGAACCACCCAACTCCGGGACATGCCAGGTAACAAACCTGGCATGCCCATCCGTGTCACCACATGGGGTAGGGGCAACCAGACAGCACCGACTATGGGACCAGCCCTGTGCACCCTCACATACCCGGCCTGGGGGTGACTAGCCCACCTCACCAAGCTGGGTAAACAAACGTGAACTGGCATGGTTGTCCCTCAGAACCTGCTGTCCCAGATGGATGCTGGCTCTTACCTATTCTACCCAAAACCCATACAATACCTGCCTGAAGTGACTGTGTGAAACCGCCGGGCTTGTAATTAAACCTCAACCTGCTCTCTCCAGTCTGGGGTATGCAAAACAAACAAACAAACAAACAAACAAAAAAAACCCCAAAATCCCAACTATGAGCCAATCATACTGATGGCAAAAATTTCCTACCTGGCCCCATAATCGGCAACCAGCTAGTTTTCAGACTTAAAGTAGGGCAGGGAGGGTGGGAGATCCCTGCTGCCACCCAACTTTTTTTTGGCAATTGCAGCACAGCCTTAATGGCCCACCCCTTCCTCACCCCCAGCCAACTGGCTGGGAGCAGTTCTCTGCCCTTGCCTCGTGTGGGGGCAGGACTAAAATTGGGCAATGCACAAACAGCACGCCAGTGTAATTCTATGGGATTGCTATGAGGAAGAAGCATCTACTCAGAAGCTTTGCTTAATTTAGAATATTACTGTAAAGTTGTTGAATGGGGCTAGTTGTTACTGGCAGTGCTTTATTTTAAAACACATGAAACGTGTACATGCAGGGGAAAAATTCATTTGCTGGGATCATGTATAGTGGCCAATAATTCAGTGGGGCAAAGAAAAGAAAAATGCACAAAGGGTTTATTCTAATGATTAAAAAAAAGAGAATAAAATGGGGTCTAACTAAACTTGATCACTTACTGTTATCCTAAAAATGGGAAAGACTATTTTTAATCATTTATACACAACAGATCCCTAAGTGAAAACCTGTTAGTAAGGAGGGAGAGAGATGATGAAAAGAAGAAACTCATAGAACAAGAAGAGGCAGAACGGGAAGGGGGAAATAAGGGGGAGTCGGGAAGAAGGATATAAGGTGGACTTTCCAGAAAGATACTGGCTGACTGCATGCTAAGCTTGCTTCATAACTTCTTTTTGTCTGAGATTCTGCTTTACTCAGCAAGTCCGCTGGGACTTGACTGTTTTGCCCCCCAATCCTTGCGATGCAACCATCTCAAGCCTCACAGACATTGATTGGTAACCTTGGTCCACAGTGCAATCTTGCCCCAACTCCCCTCTATCTTTCCTAGTAAAGCATTCTCAGTCCAGGGGTCACCACAGAGAAGGTCCTTTCCCACATGCGCACCCGAGTCTTTAATGGGCCCCCTCAATTTCCAACCCCCCTGCCTACTCTTGTATGCTCTCTACCATGCCTTACTTCCTCTTTCTCTCCCACCACCTTTCAAAAGTAAATGCACACTATCGCCATGCCATTATCTGCCCCCTCTCTCCTGCTAACTGGTCTGGAAGGAAAGACGGGGCAGAATGACTTTGTTGCAACACATGCTGATTGGATGTTAAAAGAAGAGGAACTATGATGACTCATTTCCCTACGCCTCTTGCCTGTTGGCCTCTTGAAGGTGGGTCTCATGTTGCAGGTTGGAATTTGAGGCGGACCCCAGGTTTTGACAAGTTAAAGATCACTCTACTACAGTTATCACTAAAATATCACCTATAATTAAATCCAAAGTAAACTGGGTGGTTCTTCCTTTAAAAAAAAATGAGGTACTTCAAGAAAAGCCAAAAGAGTTTCAATAAAACTTGTGTTAGTTTTCAAGGGAACTTCAAAGATCTTTAGGCTGTCACCTAGATTTCACTAAAGTGAACTTAAAAGAGAATTTTGAGGTTCCTTTCCAGACAAATCATCTGAAGAACTTTAAAGGAAGGCAAAATATATGAATAGCAAAATTGATCGGAGAGTTTTATACATTTCCAGGTCTCCTAAATAGTTATTTTGCTGCAGTTTCTACATGTTGTAAAACAATAGATTTGTGGCACTAATGATCTGCCAAGATACTTTACTATTTTTGATCCGTTTTTTAGTTCTTTCCCCATTATACTGCAGTGGGATATTGCATGACAGAAGTGATTGAACTCAACCAGCAATTTACCTTTGAAAGCCTGATAATAGGGGTTACAAATGAAATCAGGAATGACATTATTTGCTCAAAAAAAGAGGCTTTGATAGCATCATTTGTTTAAGTTGAAAATTCTGTGATAGAGTTATGTAGTAAATTAAGCTACTGCAGGCTGTGTATTGCCTGTGAATAAAATCATTCAAAATATCTCAGTTAGTACCTGATTTTTAGTCTACTTATAGTGCAATTATTAGGCTTTAATACTTATGAAAATGTCACCTTGATATTATGCATTACGAGAACTGCTGAACTTCCATCTGACCCTAATTAAGGCTGTAAGGCTAAGCTATAACTAAGCTGTGTTAGGGTACAATTCTAGCCAGTGTGCACGCCAGCAAAGCACACACTGCACCAGTGCTGTCTCAAAAGTGCTGTAAAGCACTTTGTGATGCATAGCAGTCTGATGGGAAGGCCTTCACCAACCCAGGCACACCAGCACATAGTGGATGCAGTGAATTCTTCACCAAGTGACATTGGGAGAGAAAAGGGTGGGAGACAAATGGGGTGGGACAAATGGGGTGGGTAGGGCAGCGACCAGGCAAGGGGTGGGCTGACTTGGCCCAGGAGGGTTTGGGATTCCTGGCACTGGGATACACCACATTCTGTCCTCCTTCCTGGGCCCGATCCGCTAACATGGGTATCACGCACACTGCCTGCCCCCTCTACAACAGGCAACTGTGTGGTTGTAAGGGTCTTCAACTTTCAGATACTAACCAATCTGGACTTGAATGAACCCAAAGTCTTCCAGCATCAGTAACAGAAGGACAATTTATTTCCATACAATGACTTCAAACACATAGTATTAAGAAGGTACAGAATAACAGTATTCCATACAAACACTCACAGCATAAAACACTTAAAAAACTAATAGGAAAACACTAATTCCCATCTAGTAAACCTTTCTCCCCAATGCAATCTAAATGACAATGAACAAGAGACTCAACAGAACCCAGGAAAATTAAACTTTTCCCTTATTAGCTGGGGGAGATTTTATAGGTAGCATAACTCACTCCTCCTTCTTCCCCATTTAAGTTCTCACAGATGCTTTTAAGTTCCCATTTAAAGGCTCAAAGACCCCAGGTCAAGAGAGAAGAAATCTTACAGTTGACATTTAAAGCAAAACAGCCGCAATTCTTACTTTCCCATGAAAATGGGGTAATATGGACTTCCACCAGCAATTGAACTAGCGCAGGTTCAGGTTGCCCCATTGCGGGTGCTGGGGCTTACCTTGGGGCAAGGAGAAAAATGCCCCCTTACCTCAGGGAGACCTCCAGCCTACTGAATTTCCCCGTGGGATGCAGCGCAAGCCGTGCCAGTGCTGCTGTATCGGCATAGAGGAATTTGAACTGTATTCGGATCCCATCCTCTCCCAGCTGATTCTGACACACACACACACACACCGGGGTCAAATCTGCCTGCCTGCCAGTGTGTCAGACTTCTATGCCATCGCAAGTGCTTTATGGCACTTCTGAAACAGTTAGCACTGGTATATAACTAACAGCCCACTCCTATGCATGTATACTCAGGAGTAAGTTCCATTAGAGTCATTGGGGCTTACTCCCAAGAAAGTCTGGATAGGATTGGGCTGTAAGTCTATACGCACTCACCTGAATGTAAGTTATATTGAGCTCAACGGGGCTTACTTTTGAGTGCATAGAATTCTGAGTATACATAGGATCGTGCCGTAAGTATATGTTGGGTTCATGTTTGCATATAATATTCATTTGACCACTGACTCCAGTGGACTTACCATATGGTTTAAAATCCTAATATTTACACACACAGTCTCCAGATTTAAGTTGACTTAAGGTATTTGCTCAGTATGATTTCTATTTTCAACATGCTATGAACTTGATTATAGAGAAAAAGGCTCACCTCCCCCTCCCCAGTTGTGTTTTCTATTCTTGTGTGCCTGCTTGAGACGAATAATATGTGATGTTCCATTATAGGATAAATGATTATAGTATATCACACGTTTCAACTGTCAAGTGATATTGATGATGTCATTAAACATGAATAACTTAAGTTTGCCTTAAAAGTGTATGCCACTGCAATCAGTGGAGCTTACTTCCCATTATGTGGATTTAGGATCACATGTTACCGAGCAAGAAATCTTGGTTTGTCAGTGAGTGTATCAAATCTGACTCATATCCAGACCTGACTCTCTATATGTGGTTTCCAAATTCACACTTCACATTTTTAAAGTATACCTTTAAGGTTTCTTTAAGTGGGCACCTAAAAAACTTAATACAAGAAACAGTTCTAAGGAAGATCTTCTGAAACAACAATCAAAAAGTAACCTTATATTGACTGTGACCCATCTTGAAAAATGCCTGGTTAAGAAACAGTGGCAGACTTGAGGTGGGCAGGGGGTGCAAATGCCCCGGGCTCTGTGCTTATCATACTGTCCGCCTCTGCTGCCCCACCTGCCTGTCCGAGCTATTCCATGGGCAGGCTAGGCTCTGCGCGGCACTTGGCAATAGGCGAAAAACCTTCTGAGGCTTCTGTCTGTTCTAAGCAATACTTCCAGTTTTGTTGGGAAACCGGAAGCATTGTTTAAAACAGTGAGAGAAGCCTCAGAAGGCTTCTTGACCACTGCGGAACATTGCACAAGGTTCTGTGAGCCTCAGTGAGCATCCTGGGGAGGGGGGTAGCATGCTGTAAGGGGGGCAGCATGTCAGAAGGGGACAGTATATTGTGAACCTGCCCCTGGTTGCAATGAGGGCAGGTCTTCTACTGGTAAGAAATGTGACAACTACCCATCATTTCATAGTTTTCACGTCACAAGTCTATGCGTGTTTACTCAGAAGTAAGTCCAATTTCAATCAACAGAGTTTACTCCCAGGTAAGTGCACATATGATTGTGCTGTTCTATTATTTCCTGAATAATAGCTTTCTTCATTTTTTTTTTATCTAAGTCTCAGCTGCTGCCATTCAGTGTCACCACCTGTGCCATGTCTGCTGACATGATCAATTTATCCCTGTTGAGGTAGCCACTGCTTATAACTCAGGACGTCTTCTGAACACACACTTTGCCAACACACATTTCAGTTAAGAATGTGATGTTTTGAAAGTGAGATACTTTTGTGTGTTTGCTTCAAATTGTTCCTGTCAGACTTGTAGCGTCCATCACATTATTTTTTTTAATTAGATATCATTTCACAAAGTCCAGACTTGTCAGTCTCAGAGTTCTTTTTCTTTGTCACTGTGATGAAACATGAAGACACACTTTTTTTTCCTCCAAAAAAGAAAACAAAACCTTCCACTAACTAAAACTTCCTGCAACATGCTTGTCTTGTCACTTATTTTGATTTGTTCAAACTTACAGGCTGTCAAATTGTAGCAGAATAACAACAAAAAAAGAGCAATGACAGATGCTCTGGTTTATATGCAAAGAATAAAGAAACACAGAGTTGGGAGGAAGGTGATGGTCTAAAACAGACAGTCCTCCGCAATCCACCTGAGTGATCCAGGTCTAAAGGTGAAGGAAGACATACATTATTAACCAATTCTACCTAATTCCCCAGGCAGTAGTCCAGCAGTGGCAATGGGGTGTCCGCTGCATCCTGGATGGGAGTTTTCACCTCCAGAAGCCTCCTTGGAGAACATTTGTTCCCTTGCCCCAGGTAAGGAGCCTGCTAGCTCAGTGGTGTACTTGAACCTGCGCAAGTCAAAATGGATCCATGAAGGCTTATACATGTCTGTGTGGATCATGAAGGCAAATTAGGCCCAGGGAGGGGGAGAGGATTTGGTGGATACTGCTGCTGCCAAACCCACTCCCTTTCTGGGTCTGATTCACCCCTCCCTGTTCTGCCCTTCCCCTGCCCTGGACTATCACCTCCCTGTCTCCTTCCTGCCCCTTGCACTGTCCTACTGGGGCAATAAGCATCCAGTGTCTACAGCCACGTGGAACTAGCTGCTTACTGCTTCTGGGAGTGGCCAGCCTCATGCATAGGTGTGTCCCCTTTTGAGACAGCTGGAAACTGCATTATGCCACCTGGACACTTGTTCCGATAGCATAACATGCTGTCAGGTTCAGGCTGTAAGTGTAGTGAAAGTGGTTTCACAACACACACTTTTTCCTTTGAGAAAAAAACATTTTATAATCCAGTGAACATGTGTCTTAACCACTTCCACTTCGTTGTTGGCAACCTTCATTCTTGGAAGACTATGGTATCGAGCTCTGAATGGTGGTTCTGGAACAACGTCTAGTATGGCTGAAAATGCCGACTTGGGAGTGACAATCCCACACTGGGAGCAAATGTAGTCTGTCTGTGGTGTGTCTCCCTGGCTACGGGCCTTCCTTCTTTGCCTCTTTGCCTCAGCCTGTTGGCCAAGTGTCCACTATATTTGGAATATCTGACTGTCCAGGCTTAGTGTGCCACAAGTAGAACATTGAGGTACCCACACTGAAGACACGACAGAGCCAGGGACATGCAATGCAGGGGTGGTAGGTGAGAAAGGATTGCCCCACTGGGATTCTTCAAAAAGTGCCACCACCACTGCCACAGCTGTGATCATGAAAATACTCACAACCCATACTCTGAACAGTGGCTGGACCGCATGGGTTGTGTTTGCATGCTCACAGCTGCAGTAGTGGCAGCAGCAGTGGTGGTGACACTTTCCAAAGAAAGGAAAGGGGTGGGTGGGGTGGTGGGGTGGTCCTGCCCCACTTGACACCCCAGCACCACATGCCCCTATATAGAGCAAGACCTCCTGATGACAAAAGCAATTAGGTTAAGCCAACTGGTGCATTAAACGTATAGTACTCAGACTGGGTTTGTGGAATTCAGGCAAGTGTTTGTTACTGCACCACTACTGTGGAACTTTCCTAACCAGGGAACCTGGTGCTCAAGAGGAACCCACCATCTCTCACTTCCCTCTATATGAACACAAAGAAATTACTGATCTTGAATCAGATAAGAAAATATTTCTTTACTCAGCATGTGGTTGGCCTGTGGAACTCCTTGCCACAGGATGTGGTGACGGCATCTGGCCTGGATGCCTTTAAAAGGGAATTGGACAAGTTTCTGGAGGAAAAATCTATTACAGGTTACAAGCCATGATATGTATGGGCAACCTCCTGATTTTAGAAATGGGCTATGTCAGATGCAAGGGAGGGCACCAGGATGTAGGTCTCTTGTTATCAGGTGTGCTCCCTTGGGCATTTGGTGGGGCTGCTGTGAGATACAGGAAGCAGGACTAGATGGGCATATGGCCTGATCCAGTGGGGCAGTTCTTATGTTCTTATGGGTCTCTCCACACAAAGTTGTAAAGTTTTTATTTGTAAAGTCCATCACTCTATGTAGAATTTACAATGTGTGTGGACGCTGGCCAAAACGGTGAGGTGGATTCTGAGAAATATATAGGGATTACAGAGCATATGGAGCATGGCAAATGGATGAGAAAGGAGCAGATGATTGACAGAATGACTACAGGGCAACAAGGAACCAGGGGAGATAAATGAGAGAGAAGGATGAAATAATTTCAGGACTCCTGTGCAAGGCTTTAAGTACGGAAAGCCTTGCGCTTTCCCTTTGTATATCTTTGTACTTGGTTTCACTGTTTGTGCGATACAGTCCTGTACTTCCTCAAAGATACAGACTGAGACAGAATGTGGCAAAGCTTGCTTTAGGCTATAAACTTTGCATATTGCCTCAGGGCCCAAAATGGACTCTGGATAAATTATGGCAACACCTGTAGGGTTTAATGTAGCAATTCCCATACAATTCAGAATCTCACAAAAAGTGTTTTGTGTTTTCCTTCCAGTGTCCTATCATTAGAGGTGAATTGAAACATATTAAAAATTTGCTGTTTGAATTGTACTGCGATTTTTGCAAAAATCAGAACAAACAAATTTCAAAATGTGCACCTTAACATTTATGTTACTCCATGAAATTTCAGCTTTCATAGGCTATTATGGAAAAAAATCTCATGCTGAAGAATTTTAGCTTCATCACCAAAGAACCTCATCATAAAAAACTGACATTTGAAAAATAGGAAGATGGAACTGCTACTTGAGAAACGTACTCATTTTGAAATGTGTTTGGCTTTTGCTACACCTGAATTTTTGCTTGAATAAATGTGACAACTGAGTAGCACTAGCTGCCTTAATTGGCACTCTGTACTTATATCCAGATACTGTCATTTATCCTTCTTTTTTCCTATGGGTCATACACGTGACTGTTTTACACCCTGAGGTAACTTTCTGGCACTTACACGGTAGCTGAATTTTTCATTGCAAATGTTGAAACTGTACAGAATAATAGGAAATAAACTCTAATTGTAATGTTTTGCTCACTTCCAGGCAGCAGTCTCTATACGTGTGATCCTTCCTGGTATGTTTACGGTGAGGGCTGCCTAACAAGATCTTATGGGCCCAGAATGTTCTATGTATTCAGGAGTAGAATCCACATCAATGTGATCTTAGCTTCCTTAGCTTCAGTACTGTGCCCCCATAAAGGGTTCACCTGTAGCCTGTCAGTGGCCCAACACAAAAGTATACTGAACCCCATGTGCTCCACATTGATTCTGCAGGTTTGGGGATTCCTTCTGACGGGCAGTTGGTTTGGGAGTTGCTTAAAGTACATCAGGCATTTATGAGAACAAGTTCTATACTTCTGGCTTGAAGTGACTGCCTAAACATCTGCCAGGACTCAATCCTACCAAGGTACCACACCAGTGTTTCAAGGATGCCAGCATAATGTCCATCATATCTTAAGCCTGGAGGTGCGGAGACAGCAGAACCTGAGCTACATTCACCAGACCACAAACCAACCTACCAAGCCCACACGAATGCACCTGCCCCAACTGCACAGAAGTAATCGCATAGGCATAGCCTGGCAAAACCAGCTAAGCTGCGCTGTCCCAAGGAGGCTCTGTGGGCCACAACTCCACACACACCTTCTTGAGGAAAGCCACCTGGGATGCAATGCTGCCTGCCGCTGAGGAGACCCACAGAGGATGAAGCCAACACAAGAAAACATGGCTGAGATTACTAGGAAAAATGGGTAGCTATCATAGCTTCCGGCTGGGATATGCAAAGACAACCATGAGGCTTGCTGGCCTGTGGGACTCTGCACAGTCCAGCTGTCTCAACCCTTCAGGGTTGACTGTGATAAGATCACTCTGTTTCTTGACAGAGGATAGCTTTGAGTCAGGTTGGTTTTGCCCATGATTGCTGAGGGAAACAGATGGTCACCGCTGTCACCCTATGTAGCTGCTCACATGATTGTGGGTAAGGAGTTAAGTTTTCCCTGCTTAAGATTCTTATTCCAATAAAGTGGCCCAGTTCATCCAAACCTCTGTCTCACATGCTTATTGGGAGGGGTGCACAGGTAAGTTATACACCAGGCAAATGTACAGTATCATATTTTTCATTCAAATAATTTACAAATCATACAGCATTTTCCATAAAGCAATTGTTGATTTGAGGTGCAATCCTAATCCCTTATGTCAGTGCTTTCCAGCTCTGACATAAGGGCAATGCAGTTCTGAGGTAAGAGAACAAACATTCCTTTACTTTGAGGAGGCCTCCGTGAGTGACACCCAACTGAAGGATGCAGCACACATCCCATTGGCACCGCTATCCCGGTGCTGGAAAGCACTGACATAAGGGGTTAGGATTGTGCCCTTGATATTCTTTCCATATTGTCACAAGATTCCTCAATTTTTCCATTACTCAAACAGTGTACTTTACCACAACATTCAGTCTTGTACCACAGAATAATTTACTGATGAATTCCATATCAGAAGGTTCCACATACCAGAATAACTAACAGGTGAAGTGGAAGGTCATAATCCACAATATCTTTAATGAAAGATATTTTCCTACTAGTATCCATTTACTCTTTGATCTCAGATAATAGCCCCTCGATATGCTGTCCTTTTGTAGTTTATTTTAGATGGATGTTGTAAGGTTTACAAGAAGTGCTCCATTTTCATTCAGCAATTGGATTATGCACATCTTGATGGGTCTTTGGATGCAGTTTTGGCCAAAACTCACTTATAAATAGAAAGCAAACTTCAAAGGAGTTTTATAGCTCAAGCCTCTATGCATGTCTGCTCAGAAGTTCCCTTGAATTCAGTGGGGCTTACTCTAAAATAAGCATATATAGGAATGCATCCTTGGGCTCCAGGAAAGCAATACATTGTATTTGATATTACTGCATTTGTTTCAGCACTGTCCAATGAACACTCGAGACAACAGATATGGGAGAAAGGGCCACTTTATTTCACATTAGCAAGAGAAGCAGAGGCTGAGACCTGCAGCATCCGAGGCAGCGAAAGCCCCTGTGCTGCGGGGAGGGACCTCTGGGCGGTACCAGAAACCTCTGCCCTCAGGCGGGCATGCACCCGACTCCAAGTCGCGCCCCGCTGCTGGGCGGCGTGTCTCATCCATGTCTATCCCTTAAGGGGAAAGCAGTTGGACCGCGGACTGCGCCACCTCGAGCCGCTGAGCCTCTGAGGTGCGCCCCGCGGTCCCGGCCAGGGCCCCGTCTACGTCCTCGTGCCGCTGAGCCCCTGAGGAATGAAATAGGGTTCCACCCTGCCTAAGCCGCCTGAAGGTGCATGCCAAAAGTCCCATTCACGCCTCCTAGCCCGCACCACCTGCCCTCTTAAAGTGACCAATGGCAGCTTGCAAACAGGGGGAGTGTAACCCCCTGGCCCACAACAGTCTGGGGTAGGCGAAAAAACTGCCTGTCCTTCAGCCAATCTTGGCAGGCAGCAAAAAATTCCTACCCGGCCCCAAACGGCGACCAGTTAAACTCAGACTGCCTCCAGGGTGGGCGGGCGGGCGGGCGAGTATTCCCAGTGCAAAGAAGGAAGAGGGCTGGGTCTCATGCCTTTTAAAAGATCCGCTGTAGCTGCCAGACCCAGCCCCTTTCTCCTCCCCCTTGGGGAGGGACTCTCGTGTCCCAGCCAAGCCAAACAAACTCCAATCACTTTTTAATTGGGCGATCGGGATTATCTAAGTGCCACCCAGACTATTATTGGCATGTAGGACTATTATTGCTTCTTTAGAAAGTCAGTGAAGGGGAAAGGGCTTGTATTTATGCCACAGTGTTCAACAGAGCAGCAGTATCAATGAGAGCAGTTTGTTTGCAAATAAGTTGTCTTAACATGAGAGTAAAGTGTCTCTTCTTGACATAATGACCTGTATCAAATATACGAAGGGGTTTGAGAGTATTGCTTCATCTGAGGAGGTATTTTGAGAGTTACAGTAGGCCTCTGCCTACTGTATGGAGAAAAGACAGACAACAAGGAACCACTTTGGGAACCATCCTCCCTGCAGTTGCAAACCTCCTCTTATGTTATATGGAACAAATGCCCCAGGCACAAGGCTTTAGGACCCCACAGAAGCCTCTCTGAGGCTCCCAATGGGGTTGGAAACTATGCCTCCAGTTTCCCAGAAGCCTCGCCTTGGATTGTGCGAGGCTCCATGAGGCTCAGGTGAGTGGGGGGAGGCGGATTTGTGCGTGGGGGTGGCAACAGCCTGTGGGGGGGCCATCGCATACCTTTGCCCCAGGGTTGCCCCATTGCTGCCATTGCCTCCCTGATTTGTAGATGGTTTCCTGAACACTGGGGGATTCCCACTTGTGCATAAACCAAAACAAGCAGTAACGAGGGCTGAGTGGTCTGGGACAACCTGACAAATGGCAATTTAAGGAACTGGGACCAAGCAGGCACCAGTAAGACCTAGAAAGGTGTTTATTAAAAAGCTGGATAAGCAAGGTAAAAGAAAAGGAACAGAGAGGGAATGCAGATGACCAGCAAGACAAGACACAGGTCAAAAGAAAACAGTTTTGTCCCAAAACAGAGTTTGGCCAAGTTGGCACAGAGCATAAAAGATTAGTAAATAACAGATGGCAGATGATGCAACATAACTGTACTTTAGCTACTTACATTGCCTGCGAAAAAAGTGGAAGTACATTTCACTAATGCCCAGATGTTGGCCACCAGGTGACAAACTAGAGACCAGCTACCAAGAGCAGCTATGTGTGTATCCTTAAAAAAAAAACACCCTTGTTTTGCTGATGCCATAGAGTCACCCAAAAGGAGAAGGGAAAGTCACCTGGGGCCTGTCATCCCACCACTTTTATCTAGCCAGTTGAGCTTAGCTGCCCACTCAATGGGTGTGAGCCAAACTCAGCGGGAGGATTGTCAGAATCCTTCAGCCATGAAGACAACGAATAAACATAGTTCTTGCCTGGGATGCCATGTGACTCTTCTATAACACCAAACTTCACCTCAAAAAATGGCATTGGTTTTGCTCAATTGGCCCTAGTTCTGAGGGTACAGCATAGCTACTTTATACGCTGATTCAAGCAGCTTCCTTGTGAGTAAGCTCATGAGGAAATTGCTTGAATCAGCATATTAGGTGGCTACGCCATACCCCCAAAACCAGACACAACTGGGCAAAACCAATGCCACTTTTTGATTCAGCAACCCAAATATAACCAAGAATAACTTGAGTTTAACTTTTATGACAAAAAAATGTGTGTAGGCCTGTGTAAGAGCACTAAGTTTTAAAAATGACAGGACAGGGCAGATGACTCAGAGCCCAATCCTGAGCTCTTCAGTACTGGCGGTATGAGAGTACCACTGGTGCTGGGTATCACAAACATGTGTAAGACACACATGTGACACCCTGCACCAAGTCAGTGCCAGTGCCGGCCTAGCGCCAGTTGGTGCTGGCTGGAGCTAGGTAAGAGCTTAAGGTGGTGGTGAGGGCCTCAGGGGTGGGGGAAGCGTTCCAGGGTGGGGCAGGGGGAGGAACCAGGGTGGGAGGGGGTGGGACCAGCGGAGCAGAGCTGATCCTGCACTCTGTGCTGGAGTCTCTCAAGTTGAGAAGCCCCATTGCAGGGATTGGGGCTTTCCCTGGGGGAAGGAGGCAAGAGTATCCTTACCCTGAGGAGACTCTGGCAGCTGCTAGGGGGCTGCAGGATGCAGTGGTAGTCACTTTGGCACCGCTGCACCCGGCAGGGGTGCCTTTAGAATTGGGCTGCCTGTGACTTGTTAGGAAATTGAAGATGATTGAAGCCTTTGAAGAGTTAAGAAGGTCTCAAATAGAGAACACATGCAGAAAATGAGAATATACCAGGGATTTTTTTTATCACAGGGACTTTGTCAGATTATAAACTTCTTGTCTTGAGTTCAGACATTCTTTAAAATGTTTGTAAGCAAGTTAGATGTGACTTTTTTCCTTATTTGTGAGTTGCATTCTACATTGCATTGCATTTTAGCTTTCTGTTGTAGACAATACCCTGATCGAGATTTCTGAGGCACCAGAAAATGCAACAGAACCAAACTAGTTCTGTGCAGTATCCTAGAGGCTTCCTCCCAGGCCAGTGTGGGTGATTTAATGCGATGAAGCCAGGAAAGCCTGAAGGCAAAAGCAATCTTCTCTATGAGCTAGATTTGTCAAAGGAGCTCAGCTTTAATTTACCTAGAATACTCAGGTCTTTGGCTCCTTGGGTCAGTAAAATGTCAGAGACACACATGTTATATAAAATGGCAATTATGTCAAATGGGTCGTCAAACTGAAATATGCAGCTTTTCTATTATGTCTCTAAAATGATCTGCAAGTAGGCTCGCTTGAGACACCAAAAATATATTCCCTACATGTCTTAAAAATAGATGCCTGTAGGGCAAAACCCTTGAAATGATTCTGGGATTTGCATACCTCACCCTGTGTAAGTCCCTGCTGATTGCATTAACAATTCGAGCAACCGTTTGTGTCAACGAGTGCTCTTTTAATGCCACAAGTCATGTCTGAACATATTTTGGAGCAAAGAACGAGGCAAAGAAACTGGCTTTTTTGAATATTCAGTCAGCAGACCATCAAAACAGTGTTGAATTGGATGAAACTAGAATCTTCAGCTAGAACTGAACCCAGTTCTTCAGACTGTATAATAAATAACACAGCAAATTATCCCAAATCTCTCTCTCTCTCTCTCTCTCTCTCTCTCTCTCTCTCTCTCTCTCTCTCTCTCACACACACACACACACACACACACACACACACACATGTACGTTTCAGGTATTCTACTTATCACATGCCAAAACTTGTGCTGGCCTAGGAGTTGCAAATGTGCTGTCAAGCACTTTTGTGCCACTATGGGGGAAGAAAGGCCAGTGGGCATACGTGCACTGGCCTTCCTGCGCTGATGCAATCTCTGGGGATGGAAGTTTGTGATGGTCAAGCTTGGCCATTACAGGGGTCTGGAGGGGCGCACGGGGAGGGCAGGGTGGAAGGAGGTGATTCAGGGCAAGAGGAGGGTGGGTGGCGGGCGTTCCCAGGGGTGGGAGGGCGAGGAGCGGGAGTCGGGACCAGGATCTGGCAGTTATGCTACCTAACCTCATTCCCAGGCAGCCCAGGGCAGTTCCAGGCTGCTCAGATTTGTGCCACCTCCTGAGGTGTAGCCCCACTGGGACTGCACTGGCTCTCCTTGGGATAAGGGGAAAAGTTTCCCCTTGCCCCTGGCTGAGCCCTGGCTGCCTGAAACTTGCACTGAATACAGCACAGGCCCGCAGTTTCCAAAAGCTGCAGAGATGGGATGGTATCTGCAGTTATTTATTCACTTCATATAATGCCATCAATATATTGGGCACAGTCCAAAGGAGTGTGAACAAAAAAGTCAGGTCCATAACTGACCAATCCAGAGATTTCATACTGCCTACCAATTACAGGAGCTCATATTCCAATCGTAGGAGCTCAAGTGGTGCACCTCTGTTTCCCTCAATCTCTGACACATCACTGCTGACCAGCAGAATTTGACAGACTTGCAAAGTATTCCCACAAGATTGTGAGGGAGATGAAGCAGGGTATAAATTTGCAAGTAAATTAATAAATAAAATAAATATTATATAGTTGAATTCATGTTGGGGGCTAATTTCAGAGTCTACCACCTGAATCTTCCTGTTATTTTTAATTCAAAGTCGTGCAGACCTGGCCACGGTGATCCATGCCACGGTGACATCGAGGTTAGATTACTGTAACGCGCTCTATGTGGGGCTGCCCCTGAAGACGGTTCGGAAACTACAATTAGTACAGAATGCGGCGGCCCGTGTGGTCACCGGAGCCAGGCGGTTTGACTCTGTCAGCCCGCTTCTCCGGGGGCTGCATTGGCTGCCCATTCGTTTCCGGGCCCAATTCAAGGTGCTGGTTTTGACCTTTAAAGCCCTATTCTGCTCTGGGCCAGGATATCTTAGAGACCGCCTACTCCCGTACAATCCGGCTCGCCATCTCAGGTCATCAGAGAAGGCCTTTTTGCAAGTGCCGCCACCCAAGGAGGTCCGGGGGGTGGCTGCAAGGAATAGGGCCTTCTTGGTAGTGGCACCAACATTATGGAACTCCCTTCCCCTTGACTTGAGAATGGCTCCCTCTCTTGAGAGCTTTCGGCGAGGCCTGAAAACACTGTTGTTTAAACAAGCCTTCTGATTTCTGGCCTTCTTAACTTTTTTTATACATCTTTTAGTTTTACAGGCTTGATTCCTCGGTGATCTGCTCTTTTACTCTTTTAATCTGACTACTGTTTTTATGGCCCTGTAGTGTGTTTTTAAATGTTTTTATCTGTTTGTATTAATGTTTTTAAATTCTATTATTTTTTAATATGTTGTTAGCCGCCCTGGGTCCCGTTAGGGAGAAGGGCGGGATAAAAATAAAGTTCTATTATTATTATTATTTATTAAAGTCAACCTCTACAGCAACCATTTTTAACCACTGTGCCATGGCACACTGGTGTGCCATGAGTGGTCCACAGGTGTGCCACAGGAATTTGGGGGAAGGTCATTTATTAATAGGGCCAATGGGAAATGTGAACCCTTTCACCGGCAGCATGGTGTGCCTTGTCAATTGTCAAAAAAATGATGGTGAACCTTGACTATTTTAGTGCCTTGTCAGTGTGCCATGAGAAGAAAAGGGTTGAAAATCACTGCTCTACAGGAATGGCACAAGGCATTTTGCTGCCCAGTGCAAAGGGCAAGATTCCCCCCACCCAAAGGAGTTGATACAAAAAATCCTACTAGGATAGCATATTGTGAGTGAGACAGAAGAAAAAAATACCATCTGCTAAAATCCTCCCTTTTATTTCAACTAATATACCTGTTACATTTATTTGGGAAATGTTTTCAATTTATCTTTCAATTTTTATACAATTGTTTTAAACTATTGCTACTCAGTCTAAGGATCTGAGACGGAATGAACTACATCTTTAAAAGAATTCTTATAAGTTTCAGCTGGCTTCTCCAAAATATAGAGAAGTGCGCCCTGATACCAGAACCTTGCACATGTGGGGAAGCCCAGAAGAGTCATGGGAGGCTTGGCTTGGCTGAGATGATGCAGTAATACTGTGGCAGCAGATTACTCCCCTTGTTTAATCCATGACCCCAGATAGCTGCATTAAGCCTTGTGAGCCGGCTGGTTGGATTATAGCCTAATATTTTTACTAGCATTTTGAAATTCTAGCACTTCTAAACATTTACTATCATTCACTTCTATGACTAGGTTATGAATAACACTTAACATTTTTTAAATAAGCAGTGCGGCTTAGAGCTACATCTGTAAATATTATAGAGTCAAGGCCCTGAGTGTTATGACTTTTTCCTGTAATGAGAATATTCCCATTAGACATTGCAGGCCTGTTCCATAATAACATAATTAGCTGACTGTAATTTCAGAAGGAATGGGATAAAAATAAAGTGGGCACGTTAATATTCCATTATTAATTCAGCCTTCAGTGAACACTGCATTGCAAGAGGTATGCACTTTTGCAAAAGATGAACTTTAGTCATTAAAAGAGCTTCTCCTTAGCGTCACCTGTTTCTGTTTGCCAAAAACCAGGTGTATTTGCCATTAGCAAGGTGACATATTCAACCAAAATAAGATGCGCAAAGTAAATTTGGGCAGACACTTACAGTAACCCAGTAATTTCAAAACGAATTAGAGATTACTTAGCCATGCAGCCAAACTCCAGAAGCAGATACAAACCATGCTAAGACCACCTTCACCTTCCAAAGAATGGCTAAACACATGTGTCTTGAATGCCTTCTTAAAGGTTAGAAGAGATGGGGCATCAGTGGCATAGCTAATGATCATGTAGCCCGGTGCCAAGCTCAAAATGTTGCCCTGGAAGTGACGTCACAACCAGAAGTAGCATCACGTCCGGGCTTTTTTAAAAGTGAAAATTGTAAGGAACCTACCTCCTCCCACTAGAAGCTTGCCACCTAATTGCTCTGCTTCCTCCCCCTAGTCAGTGGCATGGCTAAAGCATCTATCTGCTATCCGGGTCAAAGAAGATTTATAGCCCCCCCCCCAGACAAAATCAAATTAATAAAGTAAATAAATAAAAAAATGTGCCCCTGATAGGTTCAAGACACTATGCTGGGGTGAAGAGGGATGGTTATTCTCCCCTTGCTAAATATAATAGGGGCACCACTTGAAAAAGTGCCTTTTACCCAGTTAGCAGGGTAACTGTATTATGATACATGGAAATGAGAGCTGACTCATATTAACACCTTATTGGTTTCATGCTGCATCATGATAACATGAGAGTCCGGCAAGAATCCAAGATCCGCAGCCCACTCAAGTACATGGCTTCTGCAAAGCACAGATGGGCAGGACATGTCATCCGCCGAACTGACAACCAATGGAGCACCAGAATCACACACTGGATCCCATACCACGTCAAAAAAAAAAACCCCGACTACTCGCTGGTCAGATACATTTTCCAGGTCATTTAAACAACAGGGACTGCCACACTGGACAACAGTTGCACTAGACCAAAAAACATGGAGCGAGTGTGGGCCACATTGGAAAGATTGCCAATGAGAATGGACCAATGTATCATGATAACATGTCATTGCAACATGTCAATAACATGATAATATGTCACTGGCTCTCAGAACAATCAGTCTCAGGTCCATTTTGAGTTAAGGAAATCTACTTTGTTCCATAAAGCAATTGTTTTTTTTTTCATTTTCTGCTTAATTGGCTATAACCTTTGATAGAATACAGGTATTCCAATGCAGTTTGTTTCATTGCATTCTCCATTAAATTACCTTTCCAATTATATATAACATGATAGTATTATTCATAATACCAAGATTTTAACAATTTTGGTCACTAGTGTCAAGCTCAGTTTGTTGCCCCCCTAAAGCTCGATGCCTGGTGCAACTGCTACCCCCTGCACCCCCTTAGCTATGCCACTGTGGGGCATCATGATCTTCCACATCTAGTAGGCTATCACAGAGAAGGCTTTGTCCCATATGCATAGCAACTGAGCTTTGGTCAACAATGGCATGCAGAGCAGAACCTTCCTCCCCTCTCCCCCCGATGATCTCAAATGGGGAGAATCATATGGCAGCAAGTGGTCCTTGGTTACCTGTGATCAAACACATTAACACATTCAGAGCCCGATCCTTTGCTGTAAAGCAGTGGTTCTCACACATTTAGCACCGGGACCCACCTTTTAGAATGAGAATCTGTCAGGACCCACCGGAAATGATGTCATGACCAGAAGTGACATCATCAAGCAGGAAAAAATTTTTGACAATTCAAGGCTGCAATCCTTTCCACACTTACCCAGGAGGAAGTTCCATTTACTATCATTGTTAAAGCATATACATGGTAGCCTGTTAAAAGTACAGATGAGTCACATTCCCCCAAATGTAGTCACATGTGGGCAGGGTGGAGGTGTTTCTGGATGGGTCACCTGGGGGTGATTCAGGCCTGTGATGGGGGTAGGGATGGCAGCCTTACAGCCCAATCCTATCCACACTTTCCTGGGAGTAAGCCCCATTGACTCTAATGGGACTTACGTCTGAGTAGACATGCATAGGATTGGGCAGTTAGTTACTGTTGCATCCTATCCCCCCTCCCACTCCTGAAAGCCCTACATGGGCTACTCAAATCTGGACTACTCAAATCAAGCGATTTCACTAGTGCAGATCCAAATAGATCCATAGGGTTTCAACCAATGTTCCCTTAGCCCAAGGAGACCTCTTTTTGGCCCCACTGGATACAGTGGCAGTTATTTCAGTGCTGCTGTACTGCAGGTCAGGGCATGCAGCATAGGATTGAGCTGTTAGTACTTGAGAAGTAATGAGGTAACTGTAAGGAACTCTGTCATGTCCTGGACTCCTGGTGCTACTGTTCTGCCAAGGAAGATGGACTCTGCAGAACTGGGTCAGTAGAATACTGCCACAAACCTCATATAATCCCCAAACCATCAAAGGTTCTGTCCAATGAAGGGCATGCTGCAAGCTTTATTTGATTTTTCTTAGATATAAGCAGTTCCATCTCTGATATATAAGCATCTGCTTACATGACATATAATTACAAGGCCAAAAGCCCAAAGTCTCCCTTTTCAAGAGAGTTAAAATCTAAAATAGGCAAATAGAGGAACAATAAGTGAAGGGAGAGTAAGAAGGGGAGGAAAAGGGGGAAGATTCAACACTTGACAGTACTTGAGCTGTGGAGTGGGGAATCAGACTCCTCGTGAAGGGAAGAACCAGTGTGCACAGCTCTGTGACCTTCCAAAGCCCTTCACTTCTCTATAACCTCCTGCCAGAAAGGCAAGAAGCACAGCTGGAAGTCCATCAAGTGACAGCCCAGAATAAAGTTTCACTCCAGGGCTCTGTCCATTTAAATTCCTGCTATGTCTCTGCTAAGAAACTCGGGCATTCAGTAGCTCTGTCTTATGATTTAGAGATAATCAACAGAGCTCAGAACCCAATTGAGGCAAAGAAGCATCTATCTTCCCTGGGAATATGCAGTGGGAGCTGTCCCAGATACTGCTCAGCCCAACTCAGCCCTGAATTCTTGCCATACACTTTCTGTCAGTACTTTGTGCTCCACCAAGCCTTGCTGAGCACTCAGCAGGCTACCATAGGCCATTATTCTGAAGAGAGAGAAAAAAATGATTGTTTATTTACTTGCAGAACTTGTACACTGCTCTTCAACCCTAGGATTTGCAAAGTGTTTCTCAATGACAAGTTCAAAGTGAAAAACCGATCTTGGTTTGAGGGGTGGAGGATTGAACAGCCATCAGGAAGAAAATAAAAATGTTGTTTACTTACCTCCCAGTCTCCTATGTATCTCCTCAGACCTATGCTAGCCATTTTTCCTGGCATGGATCCAAGGAGAAAAAGGTGGTGGGGCAGCCTGGGTGCTGTGTTTTGTTGGGCTTACCTCAGCATTTTTTGGTAGCTTAATATCTTCAGGTTCACCATTTGGAAGTGAGGCAATGTTCACTCACTACTCACCTTCAAGATCTGCCTATGGAGGCAGGAATTTTGTGCCTTTCATCTGATTTATTTATTTATTTATTTAGGTGGTCTAACACAGACTTAGGTTCCCTGAGATATTGTGTTACTTTAGAATGGTTACTTCTGGTCAGTACAGTATGGGACTGGGAGTAGTGGTAGGGATCTGGTGAGCATCCCAAGGTATGCAAGGACCAGAAGGTAAGACAATACCAATCAAGATCTGGCTTGGGGATGTTGGTAAGTGACCCCCTAAGGCCTAAGGCACAGCCCATCCTAAATGCTTTCTGGCTTGGGATGAGCTGGGTAATTTGGCTGCTGTGACCCATTTTACAGGGGTTGGTGGGGAAAACCAGAGGTTGGCATGAGCCAGGCTCTAGTTGGAGCCATTCAAATGGAACGTGAGCAGTTGCATCTCTCTCTCTCAGGTTAGGTGCCTGCACTGAAGGGGCTAGGAGCTCCCTAGTCAGGATCTGATTGAATGGTGTAATCAATAAAGTGGCCCAATTTACACTGACAACAACTGTCTTGTGTAATTTGTGGTGGGTGCTCAAGCAAAGTTTCATTGCAAGCATCTATAAATATGCAGCAGGGTATGATGGGAATTTTTAAAACTTTCTTTCCAAGCACTGGTCATGAACTGATGAATAAGCATAAATCAGTAAGAATGTGCAAAAATCAATTAACGAAACAAACCATGCAGAGAAGCTCCTGATGAAAATCCAAAATATTGCCAATGCACTCAGTTATATCTCTAGCAGTGTTTCCTGAGATAAGGAAAGTTATTTTACATGCCATACATTTGCCAAAAAAGGGTAAAGTTTGGGTACTGTCGGGGCAAATCAGAGAACTGTGATTTGTAACAAGTCTTGTACATTCTGATTAGTGAGAAGTATAAAACTTCTTTGTATTTCTACCTGCAATAAAGCATACTACTAGATTTTGAATACATTTAGAGAAATTCAATTAGAGAAACAAGTGGTGCTGAATAACATATGTGCTCTACCTGGTCGCTAAACTTAACGGATGGAACAACTACTTGTTCAAACACTCTTTTTTTGCTTTTGCAGTGATTGTGGCAGTAGATAGCTGTCCCTGCCTAATCTAATGTATATTCATTATGCACAATGTCATGGAAAGTAAGATTTACTAAGCAATATGACTATAATATATGTATCAGAGGGGAAACAGCAACCCCTATTGAATGACTGAGCTATTGATTAAAAGCACCAAATAGTTGGTACTCAACCAGTTAAGGAAAAATGAGGCCTGATCAAGGTAATAGACCGGGAGGGGTGGGGGAGACTGTAGATGCCTGGCTGCCTCAGAGATTTATTAGGGGTTGATCTTTCATTTGTAATTAAAAAAAGAAAGGGGGAAAAAACAAGTATAAGCTTCTAGCTATGGCTGAGACAAAAGGAAAATGCTTTTGTGAAAAAAAGTTGAAGCTGCAAAAAGAATTCTCCTCCCTTTATGCCTTTTTTTTAAAGGGTTCACTTTGAAAGACAGCAGACATGACTGTCCATTTAGAATGAAAGCAATGCTGACCCATTGCCCTCAGCTTGAATTGATGTGCAGTGCAATCCTATCTTGCACTGGAACAGGCAGGCCAGGAGACCTGTGCTGTATCCAGGGCAAGATTGAGGCCTGAAATGGCTCAGCTGGAGGTAAGGGGAAACTGCAGTGGCTTACCCCTGGGTCCAATGGATCTCCTTGGACTTGCACCACCTCCAGAGGTGGCATAAATCTGAGGAGACTGGAGCACGTGAGTGGGGCACGTTTGTGACCCTCCTGGGCCAGCACAAGGCACTTGCGCCGGCCCAAGGGCAATTTAGGATTATGCCCTTATTGTGTTTTCAGTGACTCCCTAGGTTTAGTTCCTTGATGTTGTATTTACAACATGATCTCCAATGGACTGAAGAAGATGACTGTGGAGGGGCAGGAGTGGTGCTGCCTCTGCTTCCGCTGCCATAGAAACCGCCTCTGCAGACATAGTCAGGAGCAAAGCCAGCAGAAAAGAATGAAAGACTGAACATTCACAACAATGTAACTTGGTGCCCCCACCAGACTGTTGCCTGATGAGTAATCTTCCTTTGGTCTCATGGATGGGCCAGCCCTGGGAAAAAGGCACACAATGACAAATAGAATCCATTCTGTGAGGGGTTGCTCTCCATGAGTTGTGGATCTTGACTAAGCACCCTGGAAATCAATGGCACTTAAAAGAGCAACAACTGATTTGTATCATTGATTTCTAGGGTGCTTAGTCAGTATTTGCTTTCTCTGGAAACTGGTTTGTGCCCAGTATATTTTTTTCCCTATTTTATGGGCGCAGAGCCTCTGGCGTTTCTTTCCAAGTGACCAGGGTTTGTTTTATTTTTATATCAAGCATCGTTTCCCGTTGGGATAGGTTTTCCATCCAGGTTGTTGCAGTTATAGCTAAGGTGATTGTCTTACTTGTAAAAACAGGCAAATATAATAAGTTGTTGAAATTCTTTTACAACTCTTTAAAAGATAGTGCCAACTGACTAGCACTTCTGAATATAAAGTTTTAGATTATTCTGGTTTTAATGTTTCTGTAATCTCCATTGGAAATGTGTCTTCAGTTTCCTCTTCAGATCTTTTTAAGTCTTCTCACTGAATACTTCTGACTTGAAATTTGTGGCGGGGGGTAATGAGATTCCAGAACTGCACTCAGCTCACACTTGTATTTTCACATGTTTTGAGCAGTAGCATCTATCTTGGTAAGAGTAGTAAACCACCTACTGGCTACCTTTATAAAATTCAGAAATCCCCTTAGAATTGAACTATGTGATGGTGTAGCATCATCACATTAGAAAAATGGCAGCCAACAGTCCTCTAGGAGGAGTGCTATGTCAGGCAGCTTTTGCCCACCTACTCTCAGAAAATTGCTGCAATGATTCCCAACTTCACTACCTGCAAATGGGATAGTAAAATGGGGGGAGCAGTGTTCATGTGGATGATTTTGGCTCAGCATTGCTCGTGGCACACTTGAGATGCTGCTATTCTATAAGAATACACACATATCAGAATGGGCCTTCAGAATTTGGTAGGACGGAGTGAGTGCTCTAAGGGTCCCCACTGCTGTAACATCTGATGTGTCCTTATTTGGATGATTGCTTGAAAAAGGTCAAACAGATGGTCATGATGACACTCATCACATGTGGAAGTGTGGTAAGACCATTTTGGCCACCTTCCCCACTCTGCGTATTGACTAAAACCTGCTTTGGAAACTGGACAAAATGAGGGCATTGGTGCATACCAGTAGGCACCTCCAATTTTACAAAACTGAGCTTTAGAGATGGCTTTCCAATCAGATTAACTTGAACTAAAAACTTATCTAGATTGTTTAACTTTGCAACAGACACCACATGTTCATATACAGGCAATTACAACATGTTTTCTGTTATCAATAGGTAAGCAATCTTTCTCATTTGAGCACAAAGATGTAGAAGAAATCACTGAAAAATAACAGGATAGGGAAGAAGAGAATCTTCCAAAAGTGATACAGAGACAATCACATTACACTTTTTAAAGGGTTGGATTTATTGGTTCATACATTGAACAGATTTGCAGTGATAAATGTCTATGAGCAAACATATGGTGCAGTAAGAGAAGGAAAATGATGAGTCACCATTTAGAATTGCAAGTGCTTCCTTCTCCAGTAATAGAATATTTAAAATAATGCCAAATACAACTCATCACTCCCAATAACAGTAAGACAAATAAAAATGATATGCAGAAAAAATGTGATTTATTTTTCAACTTTTAAAATTGTCCAAAGTATTCATTTCTTTGCCAAAATAGAGTTTTGAGGTTAAAAATCTACCTCATGTGTATCCTGCTCTTCCTTCAAGGCAGTGTATCCTTGGGGTTAGGCTGAGAGACAGTGACATTGACAAGGCCACCTACTGAAGTCTGTGTCAAAGGATACTGATCTTTGCACCTTGTTCATTTGCTTTCGCTGCCATGTTTGTAGTAGCCATGTTAAGTAGCCATTCCTTTCTGGCAAGGCTGGCATGTATGCTGCTTGACTGTCTTCAGAGACAGGCAGCCTTAGTAAGCATCTGATTTTTGAGATCAGGCTTTGGGAAAGGAGTCTGCATATAAGGTTGGGGTTAGCAGAAAAATCTGCCAGTGTAGCCTTTGTTCTTAATTGATGAATCCAATTCTCCTTCTGGCTATGTTCTCACAGCTGTCTCTTTCCCTGTTTTCACTTTATTTTCATATAGCCACCAACCTGTATTCTAGTAGCTAATTCATTTTTTCCATCCTCATTTTAACTAATTTATGAAGTTTCTTGTCATTGCGTCTTTGCAAGATCAAAAATATGTTTCTTGTAACCGTTGAATGTCTCTGACTAGTCTTGCCTTTCAAACCCTGAACACATAAAAGTCACCTATTCTGGGTGTGATGGTGTCAGACTTCATGGGGAACTGTGTCTAAGAGTGCTCTTAAGACTACGGTAAAATACATCCAGAGTTATGGAAGTAAGGAAGAGGTTTTGCATCTTTCCCAACTGTGGGCCCAATCCTATCCAACTTTCCAATGCTGATGCAATCACAATGCAGCATCAAGGTAAAGGAACAAATGTTCCCTTACCTTGAGAAGGCCTCTGTGGACTGCATACCCATTACAGGATGCAGTGCATGCCCTGTTGGCAGGGTTGCATTAGTGATGGAAATCTGGATAGGATTGGGCCCTGTGTCTCTACTTACCGTACACTTATTTTTTCTTCTTCTTAGACATCAGTGGGAGACTTCTGTTGAAAGAAACAAATGAAAACTGTGAGTGGTTCTCTAAAGGGGAAAAGGTTCCTCTCCAGGCCGATCCTTGGTACACTGAAATTTTACAGCATTTATGGCAGCAACTGTTACCCTGCACATGCCCAATCTTGTCTGATGTCAGAAGCTAAGCAGGGTCAGGCCTGGTTAGTACTTGGATGGGAGACCGCCTGGGAATACCGGGTGCTGTAGGCTTATACCATAGTCTTTTGAGACTGAAGGTTGCCAACCAACCAACCAACCTTTATCACCCCTAAAAGAAGGAAGTACACATATACTGTGAGTACTCTCTCTCTCTCTCTCTCTCTCAAACATTGCTGGTTGAAGTTTGAAAAGATTCAAGCTACAGCTTTCCTGTTAAAAGGTGAGGAGGAAGCAAAGTTTATGAAAGTTCAGAGGAGCCTCTTAGCATTTCAAAAAAGGAGAAAGAGAATCCAGTAAAGTAGTTAAATGTCTTATGCTACTTTAACCTTGTTTTCTCTTTATATATTCCTTTCTTCTAACCTAATACAAAGAGTTCTAAGGATCTTTTATAGTTTTTTTTTTCTCTGTCTCTCTCTCTCTCTCTCTCTCTGTCTCTCATTTTTGGACTTCTTTTGTTATCATTCAGACTTGAGAAGAATAGCAATTTAGGTCAAGAATAAGATTGCATTTTTTGCAGCGTATTAAGGACAAAGCAAAACAACACTCTTTTGGCGCAGCGTCTCTTTTGGCGCAGCAAGATTTTTCCCAGAATTCAATGTTAATGTTGCTGTTGATGTATGAGCATGAAAGCTTTCAAGGTATCGTATCCGTAGACAACAGAACTTTACTCTCGAGATTTGGATTAGAGTTTAGTGTTTTATAAAGTACCACAAATGTAAAAAAGATGTTTGTTAAATAAAGACAAAACAAAATAAAAACTCTGGGAATAACAGCCCAATTTTGAGCTTCCTGCTGGAACAGTGCTGCCAAAGTGGCTACCACTGTATCCAGCAAGTGTCGAGAAGCAGCCAGACGTCTCTTTAGGGAGACGTCTGCAATGGGGCTTCTGAAGTCTGAGCCAGCTATTTTGCTGGCACAGACTTGTTGGGCCTTCCGGCCCAACACAGTGTTTAGGAAATTCACTCACTTAGCAGAGCTCTGCCAATCCTGTCCCCCTTCCGCCCTAATTCCTTCCCCTACCCTACCCTTCCTCCACTCTCATTCCACCCCCCCCACCCCCCAGAGTCTGCACCGCTGCCTGGTGGCAGCGCGTCCTCTTCTTGCCAACACTGGGCCCGGTACCTGATTGGAGCAGGACCAGCGCCAAAGTTCCTTACTCGCCAGGTGCCATAAAAAATGCTTTATGGCATGTTTACAGCACCTGGTGCTAGGGTTCAGCACCAGTGCTGAGTAACTTTAGGACTGGGTCCTAAGAAAGGTAGCAATGCAAATGTTATTGCAGTTTAAGGAATCTTTTAGCTTTCAATGCAGAAAGTCATGATGGCACAAATTTCCATGATTTCTAGCTGCTGAGTTTTTGTTTTAAAGCCACAATAAATATGCAGGGTTCCATTTCCTTAGCAGGCAGCAGGCTGAGATTATTACCAATGGATCTGTGGAAATTCAGCAATTGGATGGACTAACCGGTTGCACAGTTAACTGAAAATGTGACCCACAAAATTATAGATGCTCATTGTACTGCTTAGAGATGTGTTTGTGCTTTTCAATTGGGCTCATAGTTCAGGCAATTGTGGATAATATATGCAACAATGATTTGAATCTGAATGATCAAAATGACATATCTGAGAATAAGGCTGCAGTCTGAGACATAAACATGCTAATGCTTTCACAGCTGGAATCCATATTGAACTAGAAACAGTTTTTTTGGGCTGGGTGCCACGGTCTAACTTTTGTACCTAATGAACCTAAACTAATCCTGAGCGGGGGGCTAACTATCACCACACTAAAACTAAGTTAAAAACTGAAAATTAAAAGCTAAAATCCTAGACACACTTTCCCGAGAAGAAGCCCTACTGAACGCAATGGGGCTTCCTTCTGAGTAGACTTCCATAAGATGATGCTGTAAGGCTCCCAAGCATGCAATGCCAGAATAAGAATATAAGAAGAGCCCTGCTGGATCAGACCAGCAGCATGTTATCTGGTGTGCTCCCTGGGGCATTTGGTGGGCCGCTGTGAGATACAGGAAGCTGGACTAGATGGGCCTATGGCCTGATCCAGTGGGGCTGTTCTTATGTAGACCAAGGGCCCATCTACTCCAGTAATCCTCTTTCCCATTGTAGTCCACAAGCCCCTGAGAAGGCCAAAACAGGAGAAAAGGCATGCCCCTTTCTATCTGTTGCTTCCCTGCAACTGATATCCAGCAGCATGTTGCTTCTGAACCTGGTGATAGCAAATAGGCATGACTAATGGCCGGTGATAGACATTTTCAGGAATCTGTCTAATTCACTTTTAAAATCTTGTAGGCTCGTGACCATCACCACATCTTGAGCCAGCTGTTCTGCTGACATTCCTGGAAATTCACTCACAGCAATAAGGACAGCCAAATGCACAACAATACATCCCAATCACACAGAACAGAAATGTAACTCATTTTCAACTCGAGAGTAAAGCCTTGTTATATGAATGGCCTATAAAAGGGGGGGGGGAAATCCCCCCACAACATTAAACTGCTTTTTGGTGCAGAATCCAGAAAGTCTAGATTCAGAAGAAAAGATTTGCATGGTCAGACATATTTCACTGTTTGTATGTAGCTATCACAATAATGAAAGGAGAGTAATGTTGGAGTATTCTTGAAGGAAAAGATTACAAATGAGTTTCCAGAGGGGGAAAAATGCAGAGAGCAGGTGCACAAAGCCCTACAGCTATAAAAGCTTCATAAAAATATTTCAGAGCCCATCTGTAAGTAGCCATTACCATTTAAGGTAGTTTACAGCAAACCATTTATTATGCTAATAGCTGCAGCTGACCCACATTACGGTATATTTGCCTTCAATGTGTTGGGGTGAACCTAGAGCTGTTTCCGGATCTTCTAAAAAGACATATCTAATAGCCTCTGGGGTGGCTTCTGGAAAGCTGATCAGAGGGGCAAATTAGTTGTTAGGCAATGTTTTCCGAGTTTGGAGAAAAACTATAGCAAAGCCACAGTATGCCAGCATTGTTTATTTTTGAAATTCTAATAAGGAAAAAGATGCACAAAGTTGACCTTTCTCAAGGTCAAGGGGAGGTAGCTGGGAAAATGGCAAATGCTCCTAAAACATATTCCCCCCCACTTGAATTTATATTAAAAAATAGAGCAAGGCTTTGGTCCTTATAAATATTGCCCTGCCATGACCACTGCACTCCTGATACATTCAGGTCTGATTTTCCTTTTGTTCAAGGGGAAGCCTAGCTGTGCTGATTTGAGAGGAAGGCATGAGGTGGTGTTTTTTTTAATCTCTCGTAATTTCATACCACTAACATCCCCAGCAGTTGAGGAGTAGGGGCAACTAGCTGAATGTAGTGGTGTACCTGGGGGGGGCAGAGGGTGCAAATGCCCCAGGCACCAGGAATTTAGGTGCTGGGGGGGCAGCACCGCAACCCCCTCCCCCACCACTGGTTTTTTCACTGTTGGAACTGTGCGGACAGTGGCTGCGCTCTCAGTTCTGCAGTGATCTTTAAAGGGGAGGAGTGGAGGGCAGCCCTCAGATCAGCCAGGAACCGTGCCTAGTGTGTCAGTGCTCCTGCAGCTGCTCTAGGCGTGGTTCCCAACTGCATCTGAGCACCACCCTCCTCTCCTCCCCTTTAAAGAAAGGGGAGGGGAGGAGGGAGGCCCTCAGAATGGACAGGAAGCTGCCCTGGCCGGAAGTGGTGAGCATCTCCTCCAATTTCGGAGGAGGCACGCGCCACTTCAAGCTGTTGCCACAGCTCCCAGTGACAAAGATAGCTCCTTCAGAGCTTTTTTGCACCGCTGGAAGGCGCCCAGGAAGCAGTGCCTCCTGGGCACCTTCCAGCGATGCAAAGTATCTCCGCTGGAGCCTTCTGCACTGCTAGAAGCAGTGCAAACAGCTCCTTCGGAGCCTGGGATGCCTCCTCCCTCCCCCCCTTTTTTCAAAAGGGGAATGGAAGAGGCAGTGCACTGGAGGTAATTGCAGTGACAATGACATCACCACAATTACTTCCGGGTCAGTGTGCAGTGGGTGAAGAAGTAGCCCTTGGTAGGAAAACTTGTGGAACTGCCACTGGCTGAATGAGATAGGAGACGTGTGCATTGGCCAGCAGTCGTCCCTTCTCTATCAGCATGATGCCAAGCCAAACCCTCCCAACTTTCCCTGATAATCAACTGGCTGGAGAACACCCTCAAAATTCTCAGCTCTCAAAAATTCTGGGTGTTTTTCCCATGGTGAATCTAACAAGGACGGATCTTTCAGTTCTATTTATAGATGTTCAAGACTTTTTTTAAAAAATGGGTTTCAGCAGTTATGGCTTATTGGGCATAACCTTTCATGTCTAAATCTTTAAGCACATAACTGTTGTGTTCCATGAACCATTTGTCAGCCTTATTGGGAGGGGGGGAGGAAACAAGTGGAAAAGAATGATAGTTCATACAAAGAACCAACCATTAGCTCTGTTGTGATTATAATTTTTGTTTCTGTTTTGTTTTGCTTAATATCTGAATTTAAAAGCCCAGTTCTAAGCTTCACTAGCGCCAGTGCAGCTGCCGCTGTGCCAGCACTAGCTATTGTAAAGCAGTTTTTTATGACTTGGAAGTAAGGAGCTTCGGTGGGAAGGCCTGTGCCATCCTGCCAATGCAGGATCCGGAGCTGTGACCACCAGAGCAGGTGACAGCGGTTCCATGTGGCATGGGAGCAACAGGGGGGCAGGGGTAGGGTGTTTCTGGGAGGGGAAGGGAGGAGAGGGGGTGGATCAGCCCCAGAAAAGAGGCAAGATTGGCAAAGCCGGCTTGCGCCATATCCTATTCCCCCTCCTGAGCCTTTTTCCTCAACACAGGGCTTCTAGGTGTGCATAGGATTGTTTGTAGCTGTTTGATATGCTCATATCAGATGATGGCTCAATGGAACACAAAACTGCATTGAATACATGTGTGCCTGGTATCCGCAAGGGTTCCATTCCAGAACCCCCCGCAGCCAACAGAAACCACGGATACCCAGGGATGCCTCCCGCACTTTGGAGACGAGGAGAGCTGGGCTCTCCTCACCTCCAGAGGCTTTACGATGCCCGCAGAGGCAGCAGGTTGAGGACCACAGTTGCTGTGGACCTCAAAATGGTCCAAAAGGCAAAATAAATAAATAAATAAATAAAATAACCCTTCTGGTTCTATTGTAAAACCAGCTGTGTTTAATGCTTTATAAAGGGGCTTTCCCAGGTCTCCTAATGCCTTACAAGGTATTAAAAATGTCACTTCTGGTTTTATCATAAAACCAGAAGTCAGATTTTTCGGCCATTCTGAGGTCTGCAGCAGCCGCAGGCAGTTGTGCGTGTCCTCTATGTGTCTCAGAAGACCCTCTGAAGATTCAGGAAGCCCAGCTCTTCTTGCCTCTGGAGGGCACACACAGGAGGCACCCCACAGATATGATCCACGGTTAAGTGAAATCACAGATATGGGATCCACTGATACGCATGCCCCCTGTACATATTGCCTTTGAACAGAGCTCCACTGAACAGAGGGGATTTATTTCTAAGTAAATATGCACAGAAGTTAGCTGCAGGGGTTTTGCCACCAACAGAATTTGTGATAAATGTAGAAGAGTGCCTTCTGCCAAATGCAAGAATGACCTGTAGAAATACTATATCCTGAGTTGTGCTTCTACAATATTTGAAGCCATTCTAAGAGATATAGGATGTTGTAACCCAGCTTCCTATCCCTTTTTTGTTTTACCAGTGTTCTTAGGAACCGTTTGCAAATTGTAAGGAGGCAAGAAATGCCTTCTTCACCTATACAGTAGCCGAAAGAAAGAAAGAAAGAAAGAAAGAAAGAAAGAAAGAAAGAAAGAAAGAAAGAAAGAAAGAAAGAAAGAAAGAAAGAATCTGGCTTGCTACTTGTGAATAATAATAGGTTTCGTTCAACCACTGGCAACAAAGTGGTTGAACAAAGTGGAAGTAGAGAGAATTTATTAAGTATTCCAAAAATACCAGCATGAATGGTTACTAACAATGTATTACTCCTACATTCAATTCATTCATGTTAAAAAAAAACTGATTCCAGCAGCTCTTATTAAGGAATAATTAGATTGTGCATTGTTCAGTTTTATGAGCTGCAGGAAGTAAAACTACCAAAAAAAAAAAAATGAAAGGAAATTTTATGACCCAATATAATGACTCTGTGCAGTGAGTACCAGCGATCATGTTGTAATACTGACACAGAGATTGTTCTAATCTTTGGGTCCAACCTTAGCCCTGCTGCCAATCCAGGGTGGTTTCAGATGAATATCAAACATAACAGGGCCATTAATGAGTGATTTTTTTGTGTGTTGCATCAGGTTGTTTGAAGTTCTGTTATATAACTGCGGGACGTCCTGATGAAACCAAGATTTCCTATATTTCCCAGTAGAGGGAAACGAGCAGCCTCACCATTCACCATGGGCATGTTATTCAGTCCAAGATAGTGACTTGTCTATCCCAAGCATGTGAAGACAGACTCCGGCGGATTGAGCAGATGAGACCTACTAGAATAGGACCAATGGTCATGAAAGCGGTTTCCGCAAGCAACGTGGTACGCTAAGAGCACGGCAAAGCACGAAAGACGCCCTGGTCAACCACTGCGCCCAGCCCATCTCCAACCGTCTCACCTTTTGTCCTGCCATTGGAGCAAGATGGAATCTGGGAAGAGAGAGTGAGGCTGACTATGCGCACCTCTCCCTCACTTTAATCCAATTTACGCACAAGTCTTGACATCCCCCAACTCCTGTAAACCTTAAAGTCCTTTGGTGATGGGCGAGCGACGAAGCAGCAGGTGTGGATACACTGGGAGCTGTAGCCGTGGACCTGCACACTGGCGGCTCAGGTCTAATGGTCGTCTTCTTGCTGACCAAAGCAACAGCTAGATTTGGTGTCTACCTGAGTGACTGAGCAGCCCTCTTTAGAACCACACTGCTCACCTCCATAGTAGAGGAAGGGGCTAGAAAAGGTGCCCTAAACATTGCTTGCTTCACAGAACCCTGGCCAGCTTACCGTGGCTGGAGGGGATCCCATCTCATGCGGTTGAACAATAAAACTTCAAATAAAACGTAAGGTGACACCACTCATTATTGGCACATGGAACGTTCACACGCTTCAAGATAACCCCTCAGCAGATTGACCAGAAAGAAGAACAGCCCTGGTCGCTAGAGAGCTCACAAGATTTAACATCGATATTGCAGCCCCGTGTGAAACTTGTCTAGCCAACGAAGGTCAGCTTACAGAAACAGGAGACGGTTACACATTCTTCTGGTGTGGATGCAGCAGCGACAAACATAATGTATCTGGAGTTGGCTTTGCGGTTAAGAATCATCTTGTCTGCAATTTTGTCAGTCTTCCCAAGGGCGTGAACGACCGACTTATGACACTGCATCTCCCATTACGAAGAGGAAAGCAAGCCATATTGATCAGTGCCTACGCACCTACAATGACAAATACGGATTAAATAAAGGACAAGTTTTATGAAGATCTTGATGCCCTACTCTCATCCGTGAAACACACCGACAGGCTGATTCTGCTTGGCAATTTCAACGTGAGAGTAGGATCCAATCACTCTGCCTGGGATGGCGCCGGAAAAAATGGAATCGGCAAATGTAACAGCAATGGCCTACTACTACTGAAGACATGTGCGGCTCATGACCTGATCATTACCAATACCATCTTCCGCCTTCCGACTCGTAAAAAGACGTCCTGGATGCATCCACCCTCCAAGCACTGGCACCTCATTGATTATGTCGTTGTGCGGAGGAAAGATAGACAGGATGTAAGGGTGACCAAGGCCATGTCAAGTGCTGACTGTTGGGCTGACCACAGACTTATCATCTCCAAATTAAGCCTTTACATCAAGACAAAGAGATGTCCTCAAGGAAACAAAGCTGTGATGAAAAACATCAACGTCAGTAAACTGAGGAATTCCAACACAGCAGCTTCACTAGCAGAAGATCTTGACAACCAACTCTCAGAGTTGCAATTAGAGGAAAATGCTGAGGAGGACTGGGAATGCTTCTGGGATATTGTGCACTCTTCTGCTCTAAAGGTTATTGGAACCTCAAGGAGGAAACAGCAGGACTGGTTTGATGAAAATGATGAAGAGATTAAGGTCCTACTTGCTGAAAAGCACCGCCTTCACCGTGCTCATCAGAACAACCCGTCGTCAACAGCTAAGAAAAATATCTTCAACGACACTCGCAGGTCCATACAAAGCAAGCTTCGCAAGATGCAGGACTCAGGGTTGAGTGCCAAAGCAGATGAAATCCAGAAGAAATGATGCCAAACGGTTCTACGAAGCCCTCAGATCCTTATATGGACCTCAGCCCTTAGGGAGCTGCCCTCTACTGGACTCAGATGGTGTAACTCTCATTACCGAGAAGACTCTGATCCTACAGCATTGGGCTGAGCACTTCCAATTCGTATTGAACTGTCCATCCTCCATCAATAACGAGGTGATTGACAGGATGCCCCAGGTTGATATCAACTGCAGCCTGGACGTCCTACCATCAGAGACTGAAACCCTACAGGCCATTAGCCAGCTGTCAAGTGGCAAGGCCCCAGGATCTGACACGATCCCAGTGTAAGTCTATGAAGATGGTGGTGGAGTGCTTGTCAATAAACTCACTCAGCTGTTCCAGTCCTTCTGGAATCAAGGATCCATTCCTCAGGAACTGAAAGACCCGTCTATCGTACACTTCTACAAGAGGAAAGGAAATTGACAAGTCTGTGATAATTATAGAGGAATATCACTGTTTTCCATCGCAGGCAAGATCCTTGCACGTGTGTTGCTGAATCGCCTCATTGACCACCTAGAACAGGGTCTACTACCCAAGACACAGTGCAGCTTCTGTAAAGAGCATGGCACTGTGGACATGATTTTTGCAGCCCAACAGCTCCAAGAGAAGTGTCAAGAGCAGAATCGTGAATTATTGTACACCACCTTTGTGGATCTCACCAAGGCTTTTGACACTGTCAATCACGAAGGTCTGTGGCGCATCATGTTGAAGTTTGGGTGCCCTGATAGATTCAACCTGATGGTAGGTCAGTTCCACGATGGCATGATGGCTCATGTTCTGGATGACGGAGAAGCTTCAGAGGCCTTTCCCGTCCCAAACAACATCAAGCAAGGGTGCGTGCTGGCACCGATCCTGTTCAGGATAATGTTTTCAGCCATGCTGTCAGACGCCTTTCAGAACAGTTCCTTGAGAGTCAGCCTGAGATACAGGACCTATGGGAAACTGTTTAATCTGCGAAGACTCCAGGCCCTCACCAAGATAAAGGAGACTGTGCTGCGAGACTTCCTTTTTGCTGATGACTGTGCCCTAAATGTGGGATCAGAGCAGGAAATGCAAGCCTGCATGGACAAATTCGCAGCAGCATGCAACAACTTTGGCCTTCTCATCAACACAAAGAAAACCGAAGTGATGCACCAGCCAGCTCCAAAAGCCCAACACCAAGAGCCCACCATCACAGTGAAGAGACAAAAGCTGTAAGCAGTGAACCAGTTTATATACCTTGGCAGCATCCTCTCCCGTGCAGTGACAATTGACATCGAGGTCAACTGCAGAATCGCCAAGGCAAGCTCTGCATTCGGCAGACTGCTGACCTACGTGTGAGATCGCCATGGAATAAGTCTTGTGACAAAGCTTAAAGTCTACTGAGCAGTAGTGCTAACTACCCTGATGTATGCCAGTGAGACTTGGACTGTATACAGGAGGCACGCCAGGCAACTGAACCACTTCCACACGATGTGTCTCCACAGACTTCTGAGGATCCGGTGGCAGGACAGGGTGCCAGATACAGAAGTCCTCTCCAGAGCAGGACTGCTGTCAGTTTACACCCTGCTGATGAAAGTCCAGACACGCTGGGCAGGTCCTGGTGCAAGGATGCTAGACCACCGCATCCCTAAACAGCTCTTATATGGTGAGCTGTCTCAAGGAAAGCGATCGCATGGGGGACAAAAGAAGCGATACAAAGACACGCTGAAAGCCTCTCTCAAGTCCCTGGATAACGACACCACCTCCTGGGAAACCCTGGCACAAGACCAATCAACATGGCACATGCTGATCCACCAAGGCTGCCAGACATCTGAAGTCAGAAGGACAACCATAGCACAAGAGAAGCGAGCACCATAAAGCCAGAGCTGCAACAGTGGTGCCTACACATGTGTGCCCAAAATGTGGCAGAACATTCCGTGCCCGTATTGGCCTTACCAGTCACCTGCAGACACACCGTGGACAGTCCTCAACCCGTTAGATGTCAAGGTCCTCTTCGAAAACAATGGACGAACATCATTCAGTTGCCTCATTGTAAATACTTGCTTGTGACATTGATCTTCAGCCATTACAATTTCTTTGGACTTTTACCAGGTTCAAGTATATGGTCAGGATTCCAAGAGCAGTATGCATACACCCAAAGTACTTCAAGGTGGAGAATTTCCTGATTTTTCCTTCTGGCTTCAGTCCTTGCTGTTAGGATCTAATCAAATGCTGCATTGGAAGAGCCTAGACTTTCATGGGTTGCTCTTTTTGGGACCCAAGGAGCTGCAGTCAGATTTGGGTGATTGGACATCAGTGTGCATGTTTGGGGGGGATTCTGATCTCTGTATACAACATATTAGGGTTCCGCCCCCTTTTGTTGGTAGCATGTTTAGAATTTTCCAGTGGTGGACCAGAATGGTGGTGGACCAAGAGAGATGGGAGCAAATCTGGAATTGCAGGAGTTTAGAATATGGATGCCTCCCCTTCATGACAGTCCATATCCCATCCCGTCACCCCAAAGTATAAGAAAAAAAATGGTGACCAAAAAAAATTGCTCATACCTTTGCCTGCAGTCTGGAAAGAAGCTAGTCATATGCTCAGACCAGTAATTTTCAACCAGTGTGTGCAGCACATTGGTGTGCCCAGAATGGTCTACAGGTGTACTAAAGGAGTTTGGGAGGGTCATTTTTGAGTAGGACCATTGAGGGAAGTGAGCTTCTCACTAGCAGTATGGTGTGCCTTGTTAATTGTTTTTAAAAAAACAAACAAAAAACAATTGATGTTCCTTGACAATTTTAGTGCTTTATTCGTGTGCCATGAGATGAAAAAGGTTGAAAATTGCTGGCTCAAATAATACAGGGCTTGACGAGCTGGTAGTTAGCATAAGGCAGCATCAACTGTTGAATTCTGAGTATCCATTGCTATTATTTTCATTACACTGCAGTCTAAGTGTGAGTGGAGGAAAAGAAAAAAACAACAATGGTTGAGCTTTTATTATTTCAGGACATTCAAGAACATTGAATGTTTTGAAAACAGCCACCCACAATGACCCACAATGACAAAAAAACACCCCTAAAAATATCTTGTGTCATCTGCACAGGCCCACTACTTTCAGCAGCCAATTCCATTATCTAAGAGAGTGCCATATTCTTGTGAAGACTACAAAGTCTCCTTTAAAAGGCTGGTTATTCCAGTCTCTAATGGTTGTGGAATAACTGCTCCATACAGTGGCATAGCTAATAAACATGCAGCCCAGTGCAGAGCTCAAAATGATGCCCCAGAAGTGATGTCACAACCGGAAATGACATCACACCCGGGCTTTTTAAAAAGTGCAAATTGGGGGGAAACCTGCCTGCTCCATATTAATACCTTATTGGTTCCATGCTGTATCATAATAACATCTCATTGGCTCTCAGAACAATCAGTCTCATAGGTTGGTTTTGAGTTAAATCCACTTTTTGTTCCTTAAGGCAATTGTGTTTTTGTTTTCTGGTTAATTGGCCATAACTTTTGATAGAATGTAGATATTCTGATGTGGTTTGTTCCATTGCATTCTGCATTAAATTACCTTTCCAAAGATATACAACATGATGGTATTATTCATACATACCAAGATTTTCACAATTTTGGTCAGTAGTGTCAAGCTCAGCTTGTTGCCCCCCTAAAGCTTGTTGCCTGGTGCGACTGCTACCCCCTGCACCTCCTTTGTTATACCACTGGCTCCATATTTTCCAGCTATGATAATGCGATGTATTAATTATTCATCTGACAAGCATTAGCTGCAAATTTAAAGGTGATTAGCCATTGCGTGTAGGGAAAGAAACAGCCTAATTCTGAAAAGTGAGGATTTGAGAGAGAGAGACATAAGAATTCTAAAGTGAACTAGGAAGTATCTGCATATTGAAGACTGCTCAAAATTCAGACATACACAATAGAACCATTTCAACTTCTTCCCCCACAGCCTAATTATCTGCATGCCTCCCATCCCATATCCTTTTGTCAATGTGCAATTATTGTAGAAATAGTGCATCTGTCAATTTGAATTGCCAGTAAACAACGTTTGACCCAATCTAATGACTGTCCCATGTTCATTTGCAGTCTGACTCACACCCCATTAAAGTCACATACACAAATACTGTACTCACTCTGACAAAGAATGGAAAGCAACATCCACTTCCAATCTTACATACCCTGTTAGGGTAACTTGCCTTCCAGTTTCCAAACAACAGTATTGGTGTGAATCTACATTCTCCCAGGTAAGAACAGGATCAGGAATGAATAACATTCAGACATCCCCTGGTGTTCCCTTACAGAGTAAAATCAGTAATCAAGCTTGAGCTGCAATCCTATACCCACTTTCCCACTGAACACAATGGGAGTTACTTCTGAAAAGATATGAATAGGATTGTTTTGTAGCTCAGTATTGTTGAACAGAGGCTCTCTAGGATTTCAGACATGGTTATATTCCCAGCCATGTGGGGAGTCCAGGAATTGATCCTGGCAGTGGTGTCACTAGAATTTGCGTCACCTGGTGCAGGAGGCCTGCGCTTCACCCCATGCAGTGGGCGGGGCAACACCCCACATGGTGGGCGTGGTGATGCACCATTGCCCCACCCCCACTGGTTTTTTGGCTGTACCTTTTGATAGAACATAGATATGTCAATGTGGTTTGTTTCCTGCATGAAATCACAAATTGATTAATATATAACATGATGGTATTATTCCTCCAAATTCTGATTTTAGTGATTTTGAAAACTTGTAGAGTCTCTCTCTCTCTCTCTCTCTCTCTCTCTCTCTCTCTCTCTCACACACACACACACACACACACACACACACACACACACACACACACCCTATGTCAACTTACTAACACCTTACTGCAGCAGTTCTCAGTCTTTTAGCACTGGGGCCCACTATTTAGAATGACAATCTGTCCAGGACACATTGGAAGTGATGTCAAGGCCAGAAGTGACATCATCAAGCAAATTAAAATAAATAATTATAAATAATTAAATTAAAATAAAAAAAAATTAAATAAGAGGGAGCCAGTCCTGTTCCACCAAGTGAATTTTCTCTGTAGCCTGCCTGCAATAACACCCCCAAAAAGAATCAGGAGATTTGCAGCCCTCCCCAGCGCCCAGTTTAAATTCTTCTATTTCAAGCATATCAGGATAAAGACCCACTTGGTTTTATAAGTGCAAAATAGAAAACATTCCCCTTACCAGTTCAAGCCTCTTTTTTTGTCCTTTTTAGTGGGGGGGGGGGGGAGGCTGCCTTCTGGAGCATTTGTTGCACTCCAGTTCCATCGGATCGGGACCATTCTGGTGGCCTCACATTCCCCTTTGCCTGGCCTGACCATCAGCCAAGGCACATCTGCCTAATGATGAGTAAACGTGACTGTGAGGCTGTTTCACTTTCCATAGGGATCAATACATTTGTAGCTGGGAGGGAGGAACCTCCTTCTTGGGTGTTTCTGGGGGCTGCATTCATTGGATAGGGACCATTTTGACATCCTTGGAGTACTCTCAGCCTGCCATTTCTGACAGACTAAGGCAAGTTCGCCTACACGCGAGTAAATGCAGCCACATGGCTGAGTTTGCTTTCCATATGGCTCAATACACTCACAGCTGGGAGGGAGGAACCTCCTTCTTGGGTGTTTTTTGGGGGGCTGCTTTTATTATATAGGGGTGATTCTGGTGTTGTTGGATTCCTCTCAGCCTGCCCTTTCTGACGGACTATGGCAAGTATGCCTACTTACGAGTAAACACGCGATATGGCTTGGTTTCACTTTCCATAGGGCTCCATGCCTTTTTTGGTTTCCGGTTATTTTGGCCATAATGTTTGAAAGAAAGGAGCTATTCCACTCTGGTCATTTGCATTGCATTCTGCTGGACATTCCACATCCAACGGTGTATGACATGAAGGGGTTGCTCCCAAAACTGCAATTTTAGCGCATCACTCCCCAGTGTGCATCACCCCCCCTTGCGCGTCACCCGGTGTGGCCTGCACCCCCTAGCGACATCACTGGATCCTGGGACCTTCTGCCTGCAAAGGATGTGCTCTGCTATTGAGCTGTAGCCCCTCCCCAGGTACAAAAAACCTGTTTTGGGATATAGCTGTATTTGCACAAACAACTGAGTCAGGTCAGTCAAAAATCATCACTGGGACATTGTACAGCTTGTGCTTCCCATCAAATCAGTCTGGGTTTCAGCCTAGTTTATATTGTGGATGAATAAGTGCTTCTGTGAAGTGTAGTACCAGGTTGCTGGTGGCCCTGTGGCAAAGTACTGTACCTCCATGGCACCCCTCTCCCCATCACCTTCTAGCACACTGAACACTACTGCCATTATCAATACTGATTCTAGGTCTGACTCAGCAAAATGAACCCTCTGAAGGGTGGGGTGAGGGCTGTCTGCACTTGCCCCATCTGGCTGACCCTTGATACCACCTCTGCCTCTACATGAGGCTGCCCACAACTTACATAGTCACAATAGCTCAACAAAGAGAGCTGTGATGTGCAAATGGCAAAGGCTGCATGTACTGCATGCATCACTCTTCACATTGAACTATGAGATAATACAATCTTCATGATTCTGGCTGATTCATGAACCTAACCTTGAGTCTGCCTGCCCTCAGAGGAGAAAATGGGTGGGCTGCCACCTGTGTAAACCAGCCCACTCATCATTAGAAGTCTCAGTGCTTGATGACTCTCAGCCAAATATGTGAATTATCTCCGCTGTGTTGAGTCGAGATTGGGTAATGATCTCAATTCTATCTGTGCCAAATAATCTATGCTGGTTTATTCAGCTCGTCACTTGCTTCTACAGCTAATAAGCATTAACAATGCATGTACAAATTGACCAATAACTTCTTCTCTGAGAAGGCTAAACGACACATGATTTGCAAACATGTGTATTAAAACTCAGATAGATGTTACTTCCTCTTCTCTGTTGCTGTTGTTTTTCTTAACCAAACCTTTTCTTTAACCAGCTTCGTGATCCTCTGCCAGCCCCTCTCTCCCTTTCTTCTTTCACACTGCAGCCTCTGAGGAGGTTGGGAGACCTGCAGATTTTGTCGCTTTTGCCTCTCTCTTTTGTAGCTTCTCTCTCTCTCTCTCTCTCTCTCTCTCTCACACACACACACACACGCACACGCACACGCACACGCACACGCACACGCACCATCCAGGAGTCACAGCTGGTCTGACATGATTAGGCAACTACAGATACAGGGTAACCTGCTCTGCTGCTAGCATGTGTCACCATATTGGTAAAATTGAAACAAGAGGACTAAAATGATTGCAGGAGTTTAAAACAGCTTGGACGATTTATTGTGGGTGCAGCTGGAAGTGTTACATCATGTCAGATGATAACTTGGCAATATAAATTATGAGTTGCAGGCGAATGTTAATTAAGAATTGCTAACTGCGCAGGAAATCATTATGTCTGACAGTGAGCAACTTCACTTGTCAGCATTTTGATTTTTGGTATCTGCAGAAGCCAGTGTTGTGGCTTGGGGAAAAGAAATGATTAATTAGTACTTGTTGGCAATGATTTAACATTAAGAAGAATTAACACATTTCCTAGTAAAATACTTAAAAATTACTGAGCTTTGCTAAAGATATTAACAAGCAATTTTAAGATGAACGGAACCACAGAAGCTTCTGGAATGACTCACCAAAACAATCCCAACAAGGTATGACATTGGAGAGTTAGGTGTCAAGATTTCCCAGTCAATTGAATGGGACATGTCATCTTCCATCTCTGCAACTTCTGAATCACCAAGTTGAACATGCCCTTGCAAGCCATACTTGGAGGCCCACTCAACCAGCTCAATAAACTTTGAATTTTTGCAGTTCAACCTGGAACTGCAAAAACTGGAGGTGTTGTCAAGCATTTTGTACGTACAATACATCTAAGGCCCAAATCCTGACCAAACTTTTTAGCACTGACACAGCTGTTCCACTGAGGCAGGTGCTGCATCCTGCAGTTGGGTGGCAGTCACAGAGATTTCCTCAGTACAGGTTGAGCCTCATTATTCGTGCTTCCAAGCACTCATGTAGATGGCAAAAATCAAACTACAGCAAATCAATTTAAAAAACAAAGTTTCTTTGTTCCAGTGATTTAAAAACAGCCTTGCTGACCTTTGTGATGTAAGAGAAGAGTCATTAAAAAGACAATCCATCAATCAGTTCTCCTTCAAATGCTTCACTCAGTCCCTCCCTTCACCAATGCAAAGTGATCACCTTTCTTAAAGGTGCTCAGGGGGAAGGGAGGGGTCGCCTGGAGAGAGAAGGACTGATGGATTGTCAGCTGCCCTCTCCCTCTCTCATTACAGAGGCTATTGTTAAAGGACAGTTCAGTTCTTTAAACTGATTTTTAAACTGACCCACTAGGTGGGTCATGAACCAATTTCAGGTGGGTTCCCATTCATTTCAGTATTTTATTTTTAATATACAGGTTCAGCCTATTTATACATGGATTTGACTCAACACGAATGGCCCCTGCAAATGAGAAGGAATGTGCTGATCCCTGGAGAAGGGGAAAAATGCACCCCTTTAAAATCAGTTTAAAAAACTGAACAGTCCTTTAACAACAGCCTCCTTAATGAGAGAGAGAGAGAGAGAGAGAAGGCGGCTGGCTGACAATCCATCAATACTTCTCTCTCCAGTGGACCCCTCCCTTCCCCCTGAGCACATGAAAGAAATATACTTTGCATTGGTGAAGGGAGGGGTTGGAGTGAAGCCTTTCTAAGCACCTTGAGAGAGACTGATTGTTGGATTGTCCTCTTAATGACTCTATCTTAACATCACAAAGGTCAGCAAGGCTGTTTTTAAATCACCAGAGCAAAGAAACTTTGTTTTTTAAATTGATTTGCTATAGTGCGATTTTTGCCCTTCAGGTGAGTGCTTCCTGTATTTGACTTGATGCTACCATGGTATGTGACTGCACCTGGGGAAATTTTACAGATCTGTACTTTGAACAGACTACTATGTATATTATTTTAACAAAGGTAGTCAATGGGGCTTACTCCTGGGTAAATGTGGGTAAGATTGCAGTCTAGGACTGTACAAAGTTTCCTGCTTGATGATGTCACTTCCAGTCATGACATCACTTACAGTTGGTCCTGACAGATTCTCATTCTAAAAAGTGGGTCCCGGCGCTAAAGGTTTGAGAACGACTGGGTTAGGATTACACCCTGATGTCCTATGTTAAATATGATGATCCAAAAGTTGTGCAGGCATGACATAGGGGATACTCTGCAGAAGGGCGCGTGGCCTCTGGGAAACCAAGTACCTCGGGAACAAAGTGCCAGGTAAGGCACCGTGAGTTTAGCATCTGTGCGAGTTCAGCAGCAGGGCGAGGAAGCCAGGGCCCCACATACCGTCCTTTCTTTTTCCTTGAGAAGAGGGCAGCAGACCAGTGTAGGGTTTTTAAGTACCCCTAAACAGAAACAAACAGACCAGAAAAGCTATGCAGTCAGACAGCCAGCAGCAGGGTGGGGGCTATCCAGTGTTTTGCATCGAGTGCAACATGTATGACTATATGCCTCTGGGGCATGTCATGGGTGTGCCCTCGGTTCAAGGAGCTCCAGGGACTCAGGGAATGCGTCTGCTCCCTTGAAGCCGTGGTGGCTGACCTGGAGAAGCAGAGGCAGGCAGAGAAGGACCATGGGGAGACTTCCGGGGACGATCAGGCTTCATCCCACCCTCAGGTGTGCAGCTCCTCAGCTGCCCGAGAGGGAAGGGCTTGAGAGGAGGGAAACAATCCTCTAGGGGGGACCCCTTCTCCAGGGGATGGGCCCGTATCCGAATGCATTCAGGATACTCCTCAGCGGGAGGGGGGTCGGGGGGTCAGGGGCTTCTTGTAGTGGGGGACTCAATTATCAGAAACATAGAGGGGGGGTTGCGACGGATGTGAGGACCGCATGGTGACTTGCCTGCCTGGTGTGAAGGTTGCAGGCATCACTTCTCATCTAGACAGGCTGGTAGACAGTGCAGGGGAGGAAGTAGCAGTTGTGGTGCATGTCAGCAAGTGTAGCTGGGAGGTCCTGGAGGCCAAATTTAGGCTATTAGGTAGGAAACTGAAAGCCAGGACCTCAAAGCTAGCATTCTCAGAATTGCTACCTGTTCCATGCGCAGGGCCAGCTAGACAGGTGGAGATCAGGGGTCTCAATGCGTGGATGAGACAGTGGTATAGGGAGGAGGGTTTTAGATTCATTAGGCACTGGGGAACGTTTTGGGACAATCATAATACTGTGGAGCAGTGCACGGGGCTTTTTATTACTAACCAATAAGAAACCCATGTAGAATAACTGAGAGGCATTTCATAGTATTGCTGTCATAACTTTCATAGATGAAGTAGGGATTACCATATGTACTTCCTTTAACACTTCTCACACACCAAGGACTACAACTAGAGCCTCTCCACCAGAGCCTCTCCACTATTCCCCATTGTCAAATACTCATCCTTTTTTTTTTTTTTTTTGCCGTACATTGAATTCATTTACTCTGCAGAGTGTGTTGTGGAAGTGGGGAGGGGATGTTTTCGAGTGGGGAGGTTGGAACGAGGAGAGGATCTGGCCTGAGCAAGGGACAGGATCAGCTGCAACAGAGCACACCATATCCTAACCCCCACACCTGGGCCTCAGCGCCCTAAATGAAACATATTTTAGCTGTATTATCTGAATGGGCACTTGTGTAGAAGGATGGAAAGGAAGCTATTGCACCCCCATGTGTATGTGCATATGTGAACCATATTTTAAAGAAAGTCACTGCAAAATTCCTTGAAAGGCAAAATAGAGACTGTTAGAAAGTAGAACTGAAGGTAGGGGCAACCAGTGAAGGGCCTCTGAAGAAGACTGGGCAGCCCATTCCTATCACCCATTATTTTATGCTATGTAGCCACACTATCAGAGCACATGTGGTCCCTGCTGTGTGTGTGTGTGTGTGTGGGGGGGGGTGATCTGATGACCTAGGACAGACAAGTAAAAGTATTTTTTTACTTATTTCTCCATAGCCCACCTGGCCAGCAGTGGGTCTCCTTGACCCACACCCTAAGGTCTTTAGCTGGTATAAGTCCAAGGAAAATCAGGGGACACATCAAACCAGGAAAATGGGTAGCATACAGCAAGCACTGCTGCCACTGATATCCACCCTCTCCCACCTCTGAACCAAACCCTTCCCAGCTGGCTCACTGCCCCAAATTCTCTCCCAAACGTCCCTGAACCACCCATGATGCATCTATGCTGACACCTTATCTGCCCCAACAAGGGCTGGGTACATCTCTAGTGGGCGCAAAGAGCCTCTGGCTATGTGCGCCAGCAACTATGACACACATAATGATGGTAGGACATTTACAATGCCATAGGAAGACTTGTGTCTGCTGTAAGCCTTCTACAGGATTGGGCCATGAATGGGTAGAAATTCCTATGGAAGTAGGTTTCCTATTTCTGGCCACATACTCTTAAACCCAATCTTGTGTGCTTTGGAGAAGTACTGAACTACATCTGAAGTCTAATTATGTGCTTCTGAAGCCTAATTCAGAAAGTTAACCTTTTTAAAAGAAAAATTAATATGTAGAGAAATGGGGGGGGGGGTATTTGTGATCAGGGCAGCTGTAACAATGCAGAACTACAATTTTACTAGAATTTACAAGGCTTGGGCAGTCATTTTCTTTTTCCCCTAGTTCTTCTTTGGCCCAGTTGACTCATTCTGAAGGAACTCATTACTCTGTATAATGGTTTTTATTCCTTCTACCACTTGCCCCAAATAAAGTTATTAAAATCAACTGGAAACTGTTGCCCAAGAAGCCCTTTTAAATTGGTTTAGCATATTTTTTTAACAGACTCCTTGTGGTATATTAATCCGTATTGTTATGTTATTTGCTATTGAATTGCCTCAGGAAGCCTCTGGGGAAATGAACAAATGAGATGAAAAGAAATAGAAATTGCCAGGATCCTTGTCCTAGCAAAATAGTAAATCAATACATTGGAATGAGGCTTTTTTTTTTTTTTTATTGGTTCCCCAGCACAAAAGGATGAGATGTATAGAGAGAAACAGACCAGCTGCCCAAGGGTACAGAGTGCCTGAAAGGCTGCTTACTGAGAGAGAACCCTTCTTCATGTACTTTCTTTGTAATCAGGGATGCAATCACAAAATAGGATTTATATTTCTATGCAGTGCCTGGAGTGAACACATTTCTTTTGCATAACCAAGAAAAAAAGAAAGTTCACCCATCCATCACAATATCAAACTTCATCAGTCTTACATTCCCTAGCTAGGATTGTTTTTTTTTTCTTCTTCAAACAACAACCAGGGTAAAATGTTTAATTAACTTCCATTTAAAAAAAAAAAGAAACCTAAGTAGCATGCTGTATTATAGTCCTAATAAATGTACTGCCATACTTTTGGGTTGTGGATATTTTAGAGCAGGGGTGCTCACACTTTTTTGGCTCGAGAGCTACTGTGAAACCCAGCAAGGCCCAGAGATCTACCAGAATTTTTTTTACAATGTTCGCGCCTTCATAACATATAACATTTATGTGTACAATGTATGTTGGTGTACCTTGAGCCCCACTGAGTATAACAGGACTTACTCCTGAGTAGACATGCCTAGGATGAGGCTGTGAGGCTGCAATCCTAGCCACACTTACCTGGGAGTAAGCCCCACTGAGTACAATGGGCCTTACTCCCCGCGTTTCCTCCCAGAGGCACCTGAAGGGGGGGGTCGGCACTCCGCGATCTACTCATTTTGCCTCACAATCTACTGGTAGATCGCGATCCACCTATTGAGCACCCCTGTTTTAGAGAGTCTCTTAAAACCAAAATCCCACAACCCAGGAAGCCAAATCTGAAGGTATGAGCATGAGGAGTTGGCAAGTATGTTGACATTGATTCCTTTAATAAACCAGTCAGATATGTATTGTTTTTTATTTCTAAAATGCTTATGGGATGAAGGTGCTGGACATAAAGCCATTAGCTTGCCTGGAGGCTTACAATCTTTGAAACAAGACATACAAGAGAAGAGGAGGGATCAATTTGAATATGGCTCAGCGGAAAGATTAGTTCTTAGTTTACAGGTGCTTAACTACAGTTCAGGTCAAACTGGCCTTCTCCTTGCTGCTGTTCATACTGGCTGTAGCCAAGCTGTCCTTCTCTTTGCTTCTGTGGCCCCAAGCCAACTGACAATTGTAGCATAATAATCTTGTCCTGCAGCTGTTGGTCTTCTGCCCGATGGCCAGTTTGTTTAATTCATAAAATATTTAACTTGCCTTTCAACAAAATATTCCCATGGTGGGGGGAACAACAACATTAATAAAATACCAATCATAAAATCAACGAGGCACACAAATAACCATTTCGAACAGTGGCAAGCAATAGCTACACCTCTAATGGCATATTCAGCAATTGTAAGACAAGTTATCTGAATAATGACCCAGCCCTATCCAATTTTCCAGCCTTGATGCAGCCACAATGCAAAGGTAAGGGAACAAACATTCCCTTGCCTTGAGGATTGCCCCTCTCACTGCAGGTTGCAGTGCACGCCAATTGGCATGGTTGCATCAGTGCTGGAAAGTTGGATAGGATTGGGCCCTAAGGCTACAATCCTATCCACGCTTATCTGGGACTAAGCACTGTTACTATTTCTGAGTAGACATATAAAGAATTGGACTCTAAGGCTCAAATCCTAACCAACTTTCCAGCACTGTCATAGCTGTGCCAAAAGGACGTGTGCTGCATCCTGCAGTTGGGGGGCACTCACAGAAGCCTCTTCAAAATAACGGAATGTTTGTTCCCTTACGTCGGAGCTGCATTGTCCTTATGTCGGTGCTGGAAAGTGGGTTAGGATTGTGCCCTAAAAGATGCAAACGAAGCTTCTGGATCTCGCAGGATTTTTTTTTCTCTTACAGTCTTTGAGCTATGTCAGAAAACGTCCTCTCGGGCATCGCCACTAATTTTACATGAGTAGGCGTTTGTATGAGCGCTACTGCAATGAACCATAATAATTATAATTATTATTATCGTGTTATCTTTCTCTTTTATGGATCCACAAGGTGACTAACAACAAGCCATGCAACCCTTGACACAGTGCTTTCAATCTCTCTCCTTGCAGTAACAAAGGTTAAGTAAACATAACTGAAGCAGTGATACGGTATATGCTTCTCCTGTTTACCTGTCTCTTCATTTCCTGCCCGTCTTTTGTTTTCTCCCTTGTGTCTGTCTAGAATCAATTGTAAGTCTCTCAGATTGCAGTCCAGCCCCCAGGATGGGCCAGCACAAATACTCACTACCAAGTGAGGAGGCAGGCCATCACATGGATGTGTGCTGGCTCTGGAGGCAGATTCAAGCCCATGGAGCCACATAAGAGGTAAGGCTGTGCCAGCTGATTCAGGCCAGTGCAGGGGCTTGGGCAGGGTGGGAAGAAGGCATTACAGGGAGGGGGGAGAGTAGGTGGCAGGTGGGTCCATGGGTGAGCAGGGGATGAGACCAGGATCCGGCACCTGTGTCAAATTCTAACCCCAGTCCTGGGCAACCCAGGGCAACTCCAGGCTGCTTGGATCTATGCCACCTGTTAGGTGGCACAGATCCAAGTAGCCCCCTGGGGGCTGATGCAGCATTACCTGGGGTAAGGGGAATGAATTCCCCTTGCCCCAGACTGAGCCACAGGCAGCCCCAACCCTGCGTTGGATATGGGGCAGGCCAGCTAGCCTCCCCATTCCAGTGCAGGTCAGGATTGGGCTGCCTGGCTGTCAATCAGAGCACACAGAATGTATAAAGCATCACATTCATTAATTGTGGTATATATAACAACAGGCATATAGTAAAATTATAAGGAAGTATGAGCAATATAAACATTGCAGACATAACAAAAAACAGCCTATAAAAAATAACAAAGACAAAAAAAAAGATCTCAGCAGCGATGAACACAGGTGTGAAGTTTTTGTAGGCCTCAAAAGTCTCCTAAAAGGGAATAATTGGCATCTAGGAGAACATAAGGCAAGCCTCTCAAATGTGTGTCGGTCAACTCAGAGGTTTTGTAATCATCACAGATGAGGCCCAGTCAGCACACTGCAGATGGTGAGGGAACACAAAGCAGGCCCTCCAAGGATAATTGGAGTGTATGGGTCAGACAAAGCAGGTAGCTCTTAAAAGCCCTTGGTCTCAGACTGTTCAGAACTGTAAAGGTGAAAACCAGAGCCTTGAATTAGGGAAACAAACTAACTGGAAGCCAGTAAAGTTTTTTAAGCATGGCAACATCCCATGAGTGGGATGAAAAGAGTCAGACTTTCAAATGAAAATTAACTTTCAAAGTAGTAATTAGTGATGGCAGCAGAAAACACTAAAATAAGCAAAAGGAAGTTGATTGTTTTGTTGTACAGGTGTGCGCCACTTAACGACGGGGATACATTCTTTGATCCCCGTTGTTATGCGATTAGGTAATTAACTGAACATTCAGTCCAATCTATTGCCTGTGTGAAGAGCCACTCTCTGCCAGACGCTAGCTGGCTGCACAGGCTACTGGAGATAGATTACGTCTTCTTTGCATTAACAGCCCCTCTGTTGTGTATACAGACACTCTGCTGCAGGTTATGGGAGATGCGATTGCCTAATTCAGAGCATCTTTATTGTGCTTTGAACACTGTCATAAATGTGGCCCGTTGTTAAGCAAACAGTTGTTAAGTGGCGCACGCCTGTATAGTCTCAGCTGGCTGTGGTGGCTATCATGATGAGCTCTGGCACCACAGAGCAACGGGAAAAGGTGACAGCAGAGGTGAGCCTGTTGTGATTGCACCACTTGACTGTAGGCACTGGGATTTGCGCACATTTGCATGGAATGTGCACAAATTCACAGGCACTTTTCATGTGAGCAAAGGAATGCTCAGGCATCCTTATTTCAAACCATGCAACAGCAATAACCACGTTCAGGAAGTTAGCCAAGATGTGCAACCAGACTTTATTCCTAAAATGGGACTGAGGATCCCATTTTCATTTCTTCATACACACACACACACACACACACACACACACACACACACACACACAGTCTTGCCTCTTTGCTCCAGTATGAAAAACTCCAGATATATTTCCAGAAGAAAAGCGCAGGAGGAAGCAGCAGGATGAGTTGAGGGATTTATTTATCGCTTCATTTAATTCTTTTATTTGCAGTCTTCAAAAGAAATGCCAAGCTGGGAAGTGTAACACCTCTGGAAGTGTGATGTATCACACAGGCACAGTCAACTCCCAGGTGGCTTCTCTCTTCCAAGAATCAGTTTAATGTGCCGCTCTCAAATCAAGAACACATTGGATTTTTTTTTTTTTTAAAGGAATTGAGTGAATGTTCCAGTTGACAAGTACAGGAAAGTATGAGGCCTCAGTAAGGCTCAGACTCTGGGAAATCAGGCTGAAGGTCTTGTGAAGGAAGCAATACTGTCAGTCAAAGTAAGGAAGAAGCCATTGTGTGTCCCAAAATTCAAGTCCTAGAGAAGCAACCAAGATTCAGAGGATGTGAGGCAGGTGCCTTGTCAAGAGTCAGGCAGTGGTGCTGTTGCAAGGTGCAAAAACCAAGATGTTACAAGAGATCCCAGACATTGCACGGTAATCCCAGGTTCCAAAGCAAACTCAATAGACAAAAGTGATCAAATCCAGGCCTTTATTGTAATCCATCAGCAAAAGGTGGTAAATCCATCCACGTCTCCAAAGGAGACTGCAAGCATCAGAAGTGGGAAGAAAAAAAGCCCAGAACGCCCCCTTCAGCTGACTTTTATTACAATCTGGGGTTCCGTCCTTGAAACACATACATAGAGACAATTTATTGGTCTGTTACACATCACCAGATGTTCACTTCGTACACCTCATTATTTGAGCAGGCCGTAGGTGGTACTGCAACCCCTTAGTTCAAAAGCTGACCTCATCTCATCATACGTTCTTCTGGCCTTCGAAATGCAACTTACTTTGCCATTGACGTCACGGTGTGTGTGTTCATCTAAAAACTGCTGCAAAATTATTTTCTCTGGGAATCTGACCTGTGAACCTGGAAATGACTTTGCTGTGTTCTCTTTCAAACCCTAAAATATAGTTAGACTACCACAACTCACTTAAAATATTACTATTTGCTAGTCACACTTGCTTATGCCCCAAGACTGGTTTGAAATGAAGAACAAGAAATATAAAAAAAGCTAAGCTTCCTAGTGGTTTCTATGAAAGCTGGTGTGAATATTTGTTTTCTAGCATTTGTGTGTGCGCAGCCTAGTGCTCCGAAAGTCTTCAAACTGGGCGTTTCTGAACTTAAAGCAATGTTAAAACTTCAAACCAAATTTCAAACTGCTGAAATATATTTTTTCTATGGTCTGAAACAAAGACTATTCATTCTGCTTGCATTCTTATCTGTTGTGATAGAACACTGCGGCATGCAGCCAAATCCAGCAAACCATTTGTGAGAACCATTTTTTTTTACTCAAGTTGAACATTCAAAGATGGACCATGCTGTTTACATTTCAGGTAAGCATTCCTGCTAAACTTCTACTGATAACACCTTGTATCAGTGCAACAGCGACAACAGCATGTGAGGACTAGCAGGGGCCAAGGCAGGTGTGTCTTCAAGCCCAGGCAGGAAGTACATACAAGCAGGCAAGGAAAGATGACAAGATTGTCTTGTGTGCTCCCTGAGGCATCTGGTGGGCCTCTATGAGATACAGGAACTTGGACTAAATGGGCCATTGGCCTGATCCAGCAGGGCTTTTCTAATGTTCTTGTACTAGCTTCTCATTATTTTGAGAGTCCTTCACCACATTGCCTATAGCCAGCTAAACTCAAAGCAGACTACCTCTGAATGTGCACAGAGTGTGCTGCTGTCCAACAACAAAAAGTAACTGGGTCTGAGCATGAAGTTTGCTTCACCACATTATACCTCAAAACAGTGCACAGTAACTTCAGCAAAAATCACCACCACATACTCAGGAAAAATAGTTCCATGCATCTTCAATCAAAAAGCCTTGCAGGCAGGTTTGAGACAAGTTAAAAATGAGAGTGGGTATCATGAAAGCAGGTTGAAGTCGCAGACCTTTATGGAAGTTTTGCAAACTGTCTGTAGCTCTAGACATAGTGGGTCAAGATAATAATGTCTGCTGGCCCAGTCCCTCGTACAGTGAAGATTGAGGGTGAACCTTTCCCCAGCGCACAGTTTGACTCTGCATGTTCAGACAGTGAATGTCTCTACTTACAAGATTTAAATGAGCAGAGGAAGTTCAGATGATCCACATACACATACCCCCAATATGCATGCAAAATGACATAATGGTAGGTAGGAGGCATATGTACCCTCTATTAATTGTGGTGGGGGCCATGCTTTTTGAATTAGGCCAGAATTCAAAATCAATTTTCCATTACTCATTCCCACTGTAGAGCAATTTAACAATCTCAAACTCTGATGCTTCAAGGTGTACACTCTTACACATGTACACTGCTGTAGGAGTAAGTCCCACAAAACAAGCAGGCTTACACCTGAGTAAATATGCCTAGCATTATTCTGCCGTTTCCAAGACTTTCTGTACAAAGGCTTTCAGTAAGGTCATAGGCTGCTCAACACTAAAGCCCCTCCTTCGTCTTTCATTTCTTCCCCTATTACTTTCCTGTTTTCACTGATAGATCTTCATTTCCCCCCACTCATTTCCTTCCTGCCCTTACTTTCTCTCAGCTCTAGCTAAGCTAATTCCATTTCCTTGGCTCCTGTTTATTTATATTATTCACTCCTCCTTTCCCAACCACCTTTCCTCTCCCTCCCCAGTTATTTTTTTTCCTCTTCACATCCCACTCTACACTTTTGTAATATCTGTTCAGTGTTAACTTATTATGTTATTTAAATTAAACACCTTTTGTTGCTACAGTGCTAAAAAATCAATTTGGAGCCAGTGAGGCCTGGCAGACACAAGTGTGCACAATGTGTTCCAACAGGGGTTTTATTATCAAGCAGGAATTCCTTGAAACAAAAAAAGGAGAAAGACATAATGGCTGCTCTCCTGCGTACTAATCAAAGAATCTCATTTTCAAGCAACCAATCACTGGAAGCCTTTTGACTGATTGGTGAATGAAGCAGAAAAGATCAATGCTGATTGAAGGGCCAAAAAGAAATCCGCTCCACAACTATGGCTAAGGAGACCACTTAAGAACAATGGGCTGACATTATTGAGGAGGCAGCCATTCTGCCAAGGACAGCACTACTAGAGAACTTTGCTACTGTGACCTGGGTGATCAGTTCATCGCCAACAGGTGTCAGGATAAGAAAATAACCAAGAACAGATACAGACTCAGATGAAGTCACTTCCATTTCAAATGCAATAGTTAGGTGAACCCTTGATGGCTATATGACCTGGGCACTTTGCACCATTTGTCCACTGGAAGTGGACCTTTGTCCTACAACTGAAATAATATATCAAAATGCATTCTGGAGTGAGGCTGGGAGGAGCAAGAAACCTCTGGGAGACCTGGTAGTGAGTCTTTCAGTGCTAAAAACAGCTTTAAAAAATTGGCAGCTGCCCAGTTTAGATGTGAAATTGTAGGAACCCCAATTTTTGTGCTTTTTTTTTTTTTTTCCTTTTGCTTTAATGGAATTTGAACTTGGACCCAGTATCCACAGATTTCAGTATCTGTGCAGGTGTGTGTGTGTCTGGAATGGATACCGGGGTTCAACCTATATTTGTAGGAGGCCTCAGAAGGTGGTGTTGGGAGGTTGCTTCTCCATCAGTTGGATTTATTGTTGTAGATTTCTTGTGCATGTTTATGTAAGAACTGCTTCATATTTGTGCTTTTCCTTTTATTATGCACTGGGCATCCCAATTCTAAGCCCTGGCAGCGCCCAGAGGAGCAGCAGTGCCAAGATGTCTACCACTGCATCCTATGGAGCCATGGCAGCCACTGGAGTCTCCTCATTTTTTTCCCCATTAGGATGGAGAGAACTGGTGGCACTGGGTCTCCTCATAGCTGCCCCAACTATTTTGCTGGTGCAGAACTGAGGAGGCCCATGAGGCCCATGTTGGGCTTTCTGGCCAGGGAGGGGCAGCAGACTCCACTGCCGTCCATGCATACCCTTCTGGGCCCAATCTTCCCTCTGACCCATCCCTCTCTGCCCAGTTAGGAACATAATTCCATTGAAAAATGTATGAGGTGCCTTAACTGATGTTGTGGCAGTGGTGAACTTCCCCCTAAGAACATAAGAACATAAGAACAGCCCCACTGGATTAGCCCCACTAAATCAGGCCATAGGCCCATCTAGTCCAGCTTCCTGTATCTCACAGCGGCCCACCAAATGCCCCAGGGAGCACACCAGATAACAAGAGACCTGCATCCTGGTGCCCTCCCTTTCATTGGCATTCTGACATAGCCCATTTCTAAAATCAGGAGGTTGCGCATACACATCATGGCTTGTACCCCGTAATGGTTTTTTCTTCCAGAAACTTGTCAAATCCCCTTTTAAAGGCGTCCAGGCCACATCCTGTGGCAAGGAGTTCCACAGACCAACCACACACTGAGTAAATAAATATTTTCTTTTGTCTGTTCTAACTCAAGGTCCATGATGGTGCCCCCCTCTGAGATGCCCCCCGCGCCCAAAGCTGCTCCCCAATCACTGGATTGCAGTGGAGCCTTGTGCGACTCCAGGATCGACCAGGAAGTGTTCTGAGGCTTCCCCACCATCTTAAACTATATTTTCAGGAAACCGGAAGTATAGTTTACAACTGTCCTAGCGTCACACAAACTCAGCGTACGGGGCATTTGCCCCATTCATAAAGCACTGGGTCTGCTACTGTGTAGTAGTTGCTTGGATTTACATGATATATCTGCATTTTTCCACAGATAAACTCTAGCCATATGTTCACATAAGATCCAGCTTTCATTTATGAAGGATCCTTCTGTCCCTTAATTTTATGCAGGTAGCTCCTGCTTCCATACCCCAAGATTTGACAATTCAAGGAAGAGGAAAACAAGATAATAACTCCTCAAATTAAGAAGTACTTTAACAGCCTATTATTTGGATACAAATTTTACATTTATTTTATTGAAGGTGAATATCTTCCATTTGTTTCCAACAGCAGATCCGACTTTTTAAAGTCTGGTAGACTTTGTACAACTATGGCAGTTGTGACTAGAGTTTTGCTTTGCTCCTGGTGACAAATCTTTACATTCTCTTTTTTCCCCCTCTTTAATTTAAAATTAAATTAATAAATATTTAATTTTATTTAATTACAGTTGTTTTATTTAATGATTGGGTGCATGTCTGAAGGAAGGGGGAGAACTCCCATGACTGTTCAGATTTGGCGCTCTTAAGTTCATGCATCAGTTTTACGAAATTCATATAGTGACACAGAAGCAGTATCCAATAAGCCAAGAAGCCCAACCTCTCTTGCGTTTTAGAACCTGATGCCCAAATCGTGGCTTTGGTAAAGAGGAATGCTGGGTATTGGAGCAGAAAATCAGAAATGCACATTTTATGTTATAATTTTAATATGGTTTTCAAATGCTTTCATAAAGTATGAGATGATGTTCAACCATGTTTCTATGACAACCACTCTGCAGTAAAGTCTTAGACAAGAAACTCAATGGAGCCGCCAAGGATTTTAAAGTAAATCCTTCTTTTGAAAATATGAGGTTGAGTCAGATTTATAGCTCAGTCTATGGACTAGAGTTTAAATGGCTGAACATCAGGTTGGCATTTTCTCATGTATGAGAATACCACAAGAAATATGTCCCCTTTCCTAGTGTACAGGCAGACTTTAATATTTTTACTAATGAATCTAGTGGTATATTCTTTATATTGTTAGTGTTTATATACTGCTTTTCAACAACAGTAGTTCACAACGTGGTATAAACAGTGGTGTTGCTAGGGGGTGCGGGCCGCACTGGGTGATGCGCAAGGGGGAGTGACGCGCACTGGGGGGATGACGCGCTAAAATTGTGGTTTGAGGAGCAACTCCATCATGCCATAAACTGTTGGATGTGGAATTTCCAGCGAAATGCAATACTGAAAACCAGAGTGAAATCGCTCCTTTCCTTCAAAAGTTATGGCCAAAAGACCGGAAAGAAAAAAATGCATGGAGCCCTATGGAAAGTGAAACCGAGCCGTATCACGCGTTTACTCATGATTAGGCATTCTTGCCATAGTCCGTCGGAAAGAGCAGGCTTAGAGGAATCCAACAACATCAGAATGGTCCTGATCCAATGAATCCAATGAATACAGCCCCCAAAAAACACCCAAGAAGGAGGTCCCTCCCTCCCAGCTGCCCTGTGTATTGAGCCCTATGGAAAGCGAAACGAAGCCACGTGGCCGCATTTACTCATGAGTAGGCATACTTACCTTAGTCTGTCGGAAAGGGCAGGCTGAGAGGACTCCAACGACATCAGAATGGTCCTGATCCAATGAATGCAGCCCCCCCAAAACACCCGAGAAGAAGGTCCTTCCCTCCCAGATGCAAATGCATTGAGCCCTATGGAAAGTGAAACTAAGCCACATGTTCGGATTTACTCACGAGTAGGCAGACGTACCTTGGCTTGTGATCAGGCCAGGCAAAGGGGAATGTGAGGCCACCAGAATGGTCCCGATCCGATGGAGCTGGAGTGCAACAAATGCTCCAGAAGGCAGCCTCCCCCCCCCCCACTAAAACAGACAAAAAAACCAGGCTTGAACTGGTAAGGGGAATGTTTTCTATTTTGCACTTATAAAGCCAGGTGGGTCTTTATATGGATATGCTTGAAATAGAAGAACTTGAAACTGGGCACTTGGGAGGGCTGGAAATCTCACTGATTCTTTTTGGGGGTGTTATTGCAGGCAGGCTACAGAGAAAATTCACTTGCTGGAACAGGACTGGCTCCCCCTTATTTAATTTCTTTTATTTTAATTTAATTATTTATAATTATTTATTTTAATTTGCCTGATGATGTCACTTCTGGCCATGACATCACTTCCAATGGGCCCTGGACAGATTGTCATTCTAAAAAGTGGATCCTGGTGCTAAAAGTTTGAGAACTGCTGCAATAAGGTGTTAGTAAGTTGACATAGGATGTGTGTGTGAGAGACTCTACAAGTTTTCAAAATCACTAAAATCAGAATTTGGATCAATAAGACCATCATGTTATATATCAATCAATGTGTAATTTCATGCAGAATGCAATGAAACAAACCACATTGACATATCTGTGGTCTATCAAAAGGTACAGCCAAAAAACCAGTAGGGGCGGGCGGGGCAATGGTACATCACCACGCCCACCACATCTGGTGTTGCCCCGCCCACTGCATGGGGTGACGTGCAGGCCTCCTGCACTGTGTGACGCAAATCCTAGTGACGCCACTAGGTATACATAGCAAAATCAATCAACAAATATCTCCCTGTCCTAAAAGGACTCACAATCTTAAAAAAGTTGCAGATGAGGGACTAGCAACAGCCACTGGAAAAGATGCCATGCTGGAGTGAAGAGGGACACTCACTCCTCCCCGATACACTTAAGATGACCCACTGTAAAAGGTGCCTCTTTGCCGTAGGTAGTAGGGTGGAAAGCGTAGAAAGGAGATGTTGAGAGAAAGGATTAAGAAAGAATATCTTCTTTCCTATAGAGACTACTGTGGAACATAAGAACATAAGAACAGCCCCACTGGATCAGGCCATAGGCCCATCTAGTCCAGCTTCCTGTATCTCACAGCGGCCCACCAAATGCCCCAGGGAGCACACCAGATAACAAGAGACCTCATCCTGGTGCCCTCCCCTACATCTGGCATTCTGACTTAACCCATTTCTAAAATCAGGAGGTTGCACATACACATCATGGCTTGTACCCCATAATGGATTTTTCCTCCAGAAACTCGTCCAATCCCCTTTTAAAGGCGTCTAGGCTAGACGCCATCACCACATCCTGTGGCAAGGAGTTCCACAGACCGACCACACGCTGAGTAAAGAAATATTTTCTTTTGTCTGTCCTAACCCGCCCAACACTCAATTTGAGTGGATGTCCCCTGGTTCTGGTATTATGTGAGAGTGTAAAGAGCATCTCCCTATCCACTCTGTCCATTCCCTGCATAATTTTGTATGTCTCAATCATGTCCCCCCTCAAGCGTCTCTTTTCTAGGCTGAAGAGGCCCAAACGCCGTAGCCTTTCCTCATAAGGAAGGTGCCCCAGCCCCGTAATCATCTTAGTCGCTCTCTTTTGCACCTTCTCCATTTCCACTATGTCTTTTTTGAGATGCGGCGACCAGAACTGGACACAATACTCCAGGTGTGGCCTTACCATCGATTTGTACAACGGCATTATAATACTAGCCGTTTTGTTCTCAATACCCTTCCTAATGATCCCAAGCATAGAATTGGCCTTCTTCACTGCCGCCGCACATTGGGTCGACACTTTCATCGACCTGTCCACCACCACCCCAAGATCTCTCTCCTGATCTGTCACAGACAGCTCAGAACCCATCAGCCTATATCTAAAGTTTTGATTTTTTGCCCCAATGTGCATGACTTTACACTTACTGACATTGAAGCGCATCTGCCATTTTGCTGCCCATTCTGCCAGTCTGGAGAGATCCTTCTGGAGCTCCTCACAATCACTTCTGGTCTTTACCACTCGGAAAAGTTTGGTGTCGTCTGCAAACTTAGCCACTTCACTGCTCAACCCTGTCTCCAGGTCATTTATGAAGAGGTACTTCATAAATGTGGAGTACTACAGTACCATATCCAGGGCCTGAAACTATCATGTAGTTATTCCATCTCTGAGGCAGAGGTTGCTGTCTACCAATTAGAGAGCGAGATGAATTCTCCTTGTTGTTGGATGGCGTCTCCATTTGATACTGAATGTGTGGTGATGCTACGCTATGCTAGATTCAAAAGTATTTAGATCAGGGGTGTCAAACGTAAGGCCTGCAGGCCAGATACGGCCCCCAAAAGCAATTTATCCAGCCCCCATTATAATTTGGCTCTCCAAGTGTGATAATTGGGCTCGTATCTTGAAAATATGGACAAGATTTGCACATTTTCTCTTCTGTCCTTTGCAGGCAATGAGTTTCTATGTGAGAATGAAGTGCTTCTTTCTGGCCATCATCTGCCTGATGATGTCACTTTCTGGTTAATGATGTCACTTCTGACCCTCAGCAGGTGCCATGAATGCTAACTTCAGCCCTTTGTATGAAATGAGTTTGACACCCCTGATTTAGATATTTGTGTCTTGCCTTTCTCCTCATGCATAGGAAATGGTCATAACCTTATTGATTTATTTATACCTCATAAAAAGGATCCTTGTGGAAGTGGGGGGAAGGGGAGGAACATATAATAACAATAGAAAGCAACCTTGGAGCCCCTTAGTCTTCTGCACAATGCCTCCAGTTGCTTCTCCGGTCCCCAGACAAGTGGCAGCTGGGACAGAGTTCTTCTTTCCAGGCAGGACAGTGAGCTCCCTGCAGCTGTCCATTCTCTGGCCAATGGTGCATGACAAAAAGTCTCTGGTTCAATCCTTGGCATCTCCAAGTAGAAATGGGAGAAAACACTTGGCTGAAGTCCTGGAGAGTCACTGCCTGTCACTGACATAAGAACAGCCCTGCTAGATTTGTCCAACTTCCTGTATCTCACAGTGGCCCACCAAATGACCCATGCAGCACACAAGACAACAAGTGACCTGCATCCTGGTGCCCTCCCTTGCATCTAGCAGCAATATAGAACTCAATGGATCAAGAGTTCAACTCAGCATAAGGTAACTTCAGACATTTACATATGAATTAATTCCCAGAATAGTTGGGTGGATAACTGTTTGTGATCAGGCTGTCTCCTGAGTGTGTATGAATGGGATCACTTCAAAAATGATCCCGTAAGCACCAATTCTTATGACAGAAGGGATCCTTTCTTTTGGTTGTCCTAGAACAAACATTTTCTTGCTGAAGCATTCCAGCTCACAGTTTTCTAAATATTGCAGTCACACTATATATAGAAGAGTACATAAAAGCATCTGAGCTGACATCTCTGTAATAAAAACCCTTCAGAAATAGAAAACCACATTATCTTTCCAAAGCCAAGATACTCTGTGTGCCTATTAAAAACAAACAGGAGTGAACTTTTTCTCTTGACTTTTCTTCCCCAGGAGATAGTACTGTAAATGTTTGAGCAGTTTTGTTTTTAAATCTTGTTAGGTCAAAGTTTACTAACAATAATAATTAGCAGTGAACATGCCACACTAAATCATAAAGGCATTTTTAAAAAAAATTTTGAACTATTTTCTTCTCCTTGAGTCATCATGTTAAATAGACTTTGGTGGGGGATGAGGAACTATTAAATTTGTATAGTTGGAGAGATAATAAACACAACTGCAAGAGGCTGATAGTAGGTCACCACTGGTATTTGCAGTATGGAACCAAAAAGGTCTGCATTGAAGTTGTTGTATTGAAACTCAGAGATAAAGGACAGTCTGGTATTTCTAAAAATGTTGGAAAATAAAGAGAAATACAGGTCACTGAAATGAACAATCATGTGCTTATCAAGCATGCAATATTTCACTTCTGTTGCCAGTTTTTAATTTATAGATGGTTTTTGCCTCCAGATAAAATTGTTTTGTTCAGTTCTCAACATGGAAGCCTGAAATCTCTGTTCAGCCAAGATGGCTTCTGGCAGCCACATATCTCAATTCTACCTCAGAACAAGTTTCAGTTGACATTTCTCTTAAGTTTTGTCTGTTCCCCACTCCCTGCCACCGTCTGCTCAAGTCAGCTTTCCAAAATGGACTTCTTAAAATGTGGTAAGAACATAAGAACATAAGAACAACCCCACTGGATCAGGCCATAGGCCCATCTAGTCCAGCTTCCTGTATCTCACAGCGGCCCACCAAATGCCCCAGGGAGCACACCAGATAACAAGAGACCTCATCCTGGTGCTCTCCCCTACATCTGGCAATACATCTGGTATTTTGGCTTGTGCTAAGGTTGCCGCTAGTGAAAATTCTATAGGTGACTCTGTTGCACAGTTGTTTGTTTGCGGCATTCGGTGTAACTTGATTGTGAACTGCTGGTTCAGGCACACATATCGCTTTTGAAACATTCCTAGCAAAAACAGAGCTTTATTGACTGATTAGAGATTGTAACTCTGGAGAAGAAGAGGATTCCTCTCTGGTTTTTTATAATTCAAAATAATTATGATGAAAAGATTTTGAATTTTTTGTGGTACAAAATTGCTAAAACATTTTGGAAAAAGCAGACTGATCTGATGTTAGGAGCAAGGATTTTGTCAGGAGAGAAATCTGTCTCTACCTAAGCAAGAGTTTTTGCTCAAAATGTCTTACAGCACAATCCTAACTTGCGTTGGAACAGACAGGCTTGTGGGCCTGTGCTGTATCCAGCGCAAGTTTCGGATTGTTTGAGGCTTGGCCTGAGGTAAGGGGAAACTTTTCCCTTACCCCTTGGAGAGCGGCAGCAGCCTCAGTGGGGCTACTTGGATCTGCACCACCTAAATTGGTGGCGCAAATCTGAGCAGCCTGGGACTGCCCCAGGCCACCCGGGAATAGGGCTAGGATCTGTCATAAGTGTTGGATCATGGCCCCACCTTCCACTCCTTGTCTGCCCTAGAACATCCACCTCCCCCCTTCCCCTGCCCCAAAATGCCTCCCTCCCACCTCCTCCCCACCTTCCTCCCCCAAGATCCCTGCACCAGCTGAACTCAGCCAATGCAAACTCACCCATCCCCAGGACCCATATCAGGGTGGGAGGAGGGCAGGCATTGGGCATTCCCAGGGTGGCATTTTTGTGACACTGGCAGCTGGCAGGTGATTAGGATCGTGCCCTTAGAGCCCACTTCTATCCTTCCCCCTCTCCATTGATTTAGCCATGCCAAAAGAGCACATGCTGTATGTTGAAGAAATGCATTCACAATTTGTTGGTGATCCTGTCATAACTCATTTCTAATCATTTTATTTGTTTGATTATTGAGTTGCATTGTGTGATCAATTGTACTTTCATAGGCTATTGATTTAGTTTGGCAGAATGAGAAAAAAGCATTCCCATGAGAAACTGAAAGTCTTGGCTTCCCATATTCCACAGCATATCCTGAGCAAAAGAGAAAAGAAGTCTGTGCAAGCTCAGGAATAGGTGCCCCTTCCTTTGGAATGCAGCAGTGAATTATCAGGAAAAAGGATGCTATGATATGTAAGATGATGCTATGTTCTTGAATATGCCTAGATTATTGGTTGAAGATGTATATCTATTCAGAGAAACAGTGTATTTTGTTAAGTTCTGATTGGTCCAAATGTAAAACCTTACCTTATTTGGCATGAAGCCAAATTTTCCTGTAGTAATGCACATGTAAAAAAACGGTGTGAATGAAGTATAAAAAGTTTGAATTTTCTATGTTCCGGACACCTGTTCTCTCCATCTCTGACTCAAAGCCGTTTTTTTCTGTGTCTGCTCAGTCCTATCATGGTCAACAGGGCTTGTTCCTGTGCAGGTGGGTCAGAGATGCTGAGTAACTGGTGACAAAACAGTTGTTTTAATAAAATAAGAAGTTCCTGAAACAAATGCAGCCTAGCCTGATGAGTCTTCACTTAGCTGGAAAAGAATCCTGAGAAAAGTTTTTAACTTTCTCTTGCACTGTATTCAGTTGCGGGGGAGAATCGGGACACTTCAGAGGAAAAAGGGGAATTATTTCCCCCTAGCCCTCTGTAAGTCTCCTGCTCACGTCTCAAACCTGCACCAGCTGTTTAGGAGGCAGAAATCTGAGGAGAGGAAGATTTTTTAAAGGGGATAGGATCTGGTATGCACCATTGCTGCCTTATCCTCCCTCTCCTACCTCCTCCCTACCCACTATTCCTCCCCCCTCCCAAACCAGTTTTGTCATCCTCCTTTTGCCCTCCTTGCCCACCCTGCTTCTACTGCTGCCTTACCTGGTCGAGCAGGCACAGCAGGAACCGGCAAAATTGCTGCCAACAGAACACCTTTCACTGTTGCGACGTGCTCAGACCAGTGGCCCAATTCTCAACAGGATTGGGCTGTTAATTGCTTAGTGAAGAACAATCTTTGCATCAGCACTGTAATTAGGGATTGTACTAGAGGCAGGATGCTGAACCACAGTGGTTTGCCCAGATCTATCCAGTCAGTTTGTGACTGAGTTGAAGTATGAGCTAAAGACTAGTGTGTTGTCCGTGTTCCTAACCACAGCTAATGCTACTTGTCCTGAAATTCTTTGTCCATGCTTCTTGTGATCAATCCTGGCAAAGGGTATTTGTGTGTGTTATTGCAGGTAGCTCAAGGGCATGCTTATCATCAGGACTTGTGTTACAGAGCTGCGTCTATTCTGGCCCTGCCATCATTAACCTATGTGATGTACAGAAGATGTGCACATACACGCAAGCTAGGATGACTGCTCCTATTGGAGGATTTCTCAAATACCTTGAAACAAATCTTTGTTCCACTCTCAATTATTTTGGAACTAAGAGATTTTGCCCCTTCTCCCAAAGTCGTAGAAACAATTAAAGGATCATTATACAAAAAAAGGTAATTGGATCCATGTATATTAAAAAGCACATTTTTCATTTCTTTCTTATAGTATTTAAGCCTTTTGTGTTAACTTCTGTATTTGTGGCTTTATAAAATTAGCACTGAAAGTTATTTTACATTTAATAAGGCTGCGTTGAGAGACTGTTGCTCTCAGAAATGTTCATCAGCAGTTAAAATTAGTCCATTTTAGTAAGTTTGGGCATGATTGTTTTCACATGAGTCAAAAGTGTTTACCCATTCAGAGTGAGGGCCATTGATCTGATTGGCTGGGGTAACCCATGCAAACAGTCTGGAGAGCATTGCCTCACTCTCAGTTGGCATTGCTTGTCCCCAGTATCTTAAAACTCAGCTGAATCTGATAAGTTGCACCATCACATGCATTATGTGATCCCTGATTAGCTTTCGAGAAGAAATGCTGACAAAAACAGGTGCTGAAGTCAACCAAAAGAGATGGGAGGAATGGTAATGAAAAGTTACAGTTCTGGTTACTGGGGAGGGTCAGAAAGTATTTCATCACCCCACATTACATATTTCAGTTTGAAGATCAAAACCAGTGACCATTCGGCACAACTCTAGTCAAAAGTGGCCTTTCATCTTAAGACTGTGGATAAAACCTTGTTGCATGTGTGAAGGAAGAACAAAGGTGAACTAGAACTAGAATAAAGAGCTCACATCCGAATAGGTAAGAATCAAAGAAGTCATCTCAGTTATGAAGTGTAATAACTGTCATCACAGCCTCTCCAATGGCATTTTATTTCTACTTTCACACCTCCTTGTTTGATGTAAACCTGTGGTTTGGCACTCCATTTCTGCTTTTGCACTACGGGGACTTTTAGGCTCAATGCTTTTTTCGTATATTCATTTCCTCATATGGGAACACACTAAACGTGCTCTTGTGATAATAATATGTAATTGTTATGTAATAAACCACAACAACAGATGAGAACACCATGCAAGAGATATGCAAATTTACCAAGCTGGATTCTGTGGCTTTATGCATGTGCCTACTATGTCTTGAATTATTATAAATGCCAAATCTAAAATCACAGTGGGAAGACATTTATGCTAAATAAGTAGTTCTTAAGTGTAGTAAATTACCTAGGAGATAGATACTTTATTTACAGTCATCCGACCAGCTAAACACAGACAACAGAACAAAATACACAGAGTTAAAACCAACACCCCTTTACACATATATAAAATCATAAGATCAGAGATTTACACTCTCAATTTTCTTTGTTACCTAGGAGGAAACTAGTCGCTAATGAAACCGCAAGAAATAAAATATAGAATCATACAGAAAATAGAAATCATTTTGTTGAAAAATTACCAATCCATCTTAAAAAAACAGATATTTTATTTTATTCTTCAAAATAACAAAATAAAAACGGAAATTCAAAGATGACCAGAAAACAACCTGGTTCCATCAACAATCAATGGAATGCATCACATTAATAGGAACATTTGACTAACCATGGACAAAACTGCACTATCTATATTTGTGTAATTTTGTTGTTTATAAAGGTATAGCAGTGTAAATTTTGTAATCTCCCACTAAAGAAGTCTGTCAATTACAGTTTGGTGAAGATATTGATAATTTCTTTAGATATCCTTTGCTCTGTTCCAGTGTTTCTCAAACTTTCTTCCACGATGTACCATTTCTCATGGTACTTCTGCAAGCTATCACTTCTCAAGTACCACCAATACTGATAACCTATAACAACAACAAGATATTTATATACTGCCTTTCTGGTCATCGGATTACTCCTCTGACTTTATTCAAGCCTGTTTACATAGGCAGGCGTTTCTAAATCCCTCAAGGGGACTTTTACAATCATAGAGTTTCTCTCTTTCAAGAACCACCCAACATTTCAGGTGGATCTTCCTGGTCTGATCTCACTTCTGGCCTCCAGTGCCTCCCACGCAGGCTGACAAGCAGCGCCTTCATCTCTCACATGGAGGCCAGCCAAGACACTTCTTCACTCAGAGCAGATGGAATAACTCGGCTCAGCTTGTCAGCTGCTTCAAGATCTCGCCATTCAGGGAGCTGCCAGTGCTCTTGAACTGGCAACCTTCTGATGTTATCTTCAGGCTAACAGAGGCTCTACCCTCTAGACCAGACCTCCTGCCCTATTGCCCCACCTATTCCAGTCCTGCCACATAGAAGCTCCTGGTGAGAAACTTTCATGCTCTTACTGGTTGGCAGCTCATCAGCTGACTGTTGGCAGAGGCGGAGCTGGTGAGCGACAATCAGCTGGTGAGCGGGAACCTGCCTGAGACATAAGCTTCAGCCAAAATAGACTCAGGCAGTGGAGGTGGCGCTTCACAGGGAGGAACAATTTTGTGTATCACTGGACAGCAGCTAAGGTACCATCAATGGTACACATTCCACCAGTTGAGAAATGCTGCTCTCTCTTTCTCTAGAGCTATAGTTTTTAGGGTTGTCTGGGCCATGTGAAATTTAAGTTGCAGTGTAGATAAGTCCTTACTATATTTTCAGGCTCTAAATCAGTGGGTCTCCAAACTGGAGACTGCTGCACAACAAAGAAACCCTCCCCACACCAAGCAGTGCTTACCGTTCCATCAAGCTGCCAATTCATTTTCCATCTGATTTATTCACAGGAATGCTCTGGGCAGTCATATCTATTGCTGACCACCCCACCAGGCCTTGCAACAGGATTCCAGGCAGACATGACTGCAAACTGTTAACAGAAGATCCTTGTGAACAGACTGGGTGGAAAATGAAGTGGCAAAGCGGCAGAATGGTAAGTGCTGCTCACAGCGGGAGGGCTGTCACCAAACTGTGGAGCCAGCCCATGGGCCATAGCTGATCAAGCCCTGCTCTAACTTAAAACTGAGGTCTACAGAACGTAAGAAGGCATTGGTTCAAAACATGGTTGTTTTGAACTGATGTGGTTCAAAACAACTGTGTCCACACGAAAAAATCTCACTTGGTTGATAGTTGGCTGAAGAGAATAATTATCATAAAATACATAGGAGAAAGAAAAAAATCCACATTGCGAGCTTTAGTGTTTTTGATGCCTGACTGGCATCTGTCTGAATTGGTATTCCCATGGATGATTTTGGAAGGGAGACAGAGATCTCTAGATTTGGCATGCCATGAAAGTGACAAAGAGGTTTTGAAAGAAATATTGTTGAGCTTTGTAGCAAGTTCTCTGCCAGAACAGAAATTTGGCAAAATTCTGGGGCAGCTGTATTATCAATAAAAATATAGGGATGGCCATTTCAAAAAGAAAAAGAAAAAAATTGAATAGCACCAACTGTTCCTGCTAACAATGAAAAATGAAGGCTGTCACATTGAAAGGGTTTTTGTTTTTTAGTCACATGGCTGCTTCATTTAAGGTAAGTCATTAAAGTAAGTAAGGCATCTCAGCAGGTGATATTTTGAACATCATGCATGGAGACAAGAATATTTGTCAACAAAACAAGATAGAGACATTAATTTTCAAATGCATAAGAAATACAGTGACCACATTGTCTAATGTTTGGGGCACAATGATAGCCAGAATGGTCTAGTGGTTTGGGCGCCGGATTTAGACCTAGAAGATCCAGGTTCCAATCTCTCCTCAGCCATGAAACTTCCTGGGTGAACTTGGGCCAATCACCATCACCTACCTCACAGGGTTGTTGTGAGGAAAAAGAGGGGAAGAACTATGTACCCCACCCTGAGCTCCGTGGGGGAAGGGTGGTGTAAAAAAGTGAAAAATAATTTAAAAATAAAGTTAGGCAGGGCAGAGGTACTGTATCCTTTCCAGATATTTTCAACCACCTGTGATTTATACTTCAGGAGCTCTTATTCCTCCCACCATCTCACTGGTTCTTCTCAAGGGCAGCCCAATCCTAACGTGCCCTGGAAGGGGGAGGCCGGCTGCGAGGTTGGGGCCCAAAGCAGCCCAGCCCAGGGCAAGGGGAATCGCTTCCCCTTATCCTGGGTAAGGGCACAGCAGACCCATTGGGGCTTCCCCAGTCTGTGCCACCTAAAGAGGTGGCATAGATCTGAGCAGCCCAGAGCAGCACTGGGCTATTTGGGAAAAGGGATAGGATCCAGCATAAGATCCCCCCACCCTGTCCCCCTTACACACTGTCCACCCACAGGCTCCCCCCCACACACAAGCCCATTAAGGGCACAATCCTAACCCACTTTCCAGCATCAACATAAGGACAGTGCAGCTCTGAGGTAAGGGAACAAACATACCCTTACTTTGAGGAGGCCTCCATGAGTGCCACCCAACTGCAGGGTATGGCACACATCCCATTAGCACAGCTATGCCAGTGCTGGAAAGTGGTTTAGGATTTGGGCTTAAGTTGTTTAAACCTCTTTCGCAGCCAAAAAGTATTCTAAAGCAGAAGATCACTAAGAACTTCTGCTTTAAAGGAAACTTAGTCCATCAAAAAGGTCCTTTGAAAGCAGATCTTCTGTTTTAAGGGGACCTGGGGAACTTTCTTAGAGAAGCTAATGGGGAGGGGGGAGAGAGGAATCCGCACCTCCCTAACATTTGCTTGTCTAAGAACCTACCTCAAAGATATCCCTTTAAAGCAGAAGATCGTAGTGAAAGATCTTCTGCTTTCAAGGGACCTTTCTGCTGGGCTAAGTTACCTTTAAAAAAACTTTTTGACTGGGTAGAAGTCAGTATCAGGCTGGATTTTGGGCTGACCATTTAAAGACATATTAACTTAATTTGACAGTGTTATTGACCTGAATTGGATTATTGATCCACCCCTTTTGGATATTAAAAAATAAGGATTACCTTGGACAAGAAGAGATGCAAGATAATAAGACTTGGATGACTCTTCAACTGTTGGAATGATTTGGCATTGCTCTTGACCTGAAGTGGAATATTCACTTACCCCTTTTGATATAAAACTTGGAAATTAGCCTTACAAGAAGGTGAAGCAAGTTAATGAGAGTTGGTTGAATTTTTTAATTGCTGGACTATTTTATCTCTGTTTTTTACAGCCAGAGGTATATTGGCTTGATTTGATATTGATAAGAATAACATCAAAAAAATGTAAAGAACGTTAGTAAAAGACTTTATTAATGGATATATTGTGGGATTTTAGAAACAAATTGAAGAGGTCAGAAAATTATCTGAACAAATAAACTCCTCCCTGACAAGCATGCAGGAACAGATTACAACTAACAGACAAGAAAAAAAGAATGGATCAAATGTCAGGTGAAATTAAAGAAGTGGAGATTTTTGAAATGAGACAGGAGATGGAAAAAGCAGCATTTTTAATCAGAATTAAGAATTTTAAGGAAGAAAAAAGAAGGAACTTTCAGAGAAAGACAGCATGTCGTTTCAAGAAGAAGAAGAATCTTTGGATTAAATCCCAAAAGCACAGAATGGAGGAAAAGAAAGAAGGAAAGAGAGGGATCAAGAAATACAAGAGAATTAAGAAAAAGAAGAAGTGGGAGGAGCAAGAAGGAAAATACCAACAAGACAGAGAACAAAGAAAGTACTAAGACAGAAAGTGAAAATGGCTGAACAAGTAAAAAATTTTTTGTAGATATTAATGGACTGAATTCTCCTTAGAAGCAAGGAGTATTCCATTAATTATATCAAATCAAAGCAATGTAAATGAAAACAAATTTGGAACACAAATATTAAGATAACTAAAGTGGTATTAAGAAAATTAAGCTGTATTTTTTTAAAGAGAAACTATATAAAATGTTTTATTGATGGTATTTAATTTCAGAGAAAATAGCAAAAATGGAGCCTGGGTCATCAAATAAATGTTGGATATGTAAAGAGATTGAGGGAACTTTTTACTATGTGTGGTGGATATATGAAAAACCAAAGAAATATTGGAAAATGATATATAAACTGTTACAAGAGATACTGAATTGTGTATTCAAACTGGACATATTCCTCTTAAATGTGACATCAGAAATTAAGAACCAAGACAAGAAATATTTTATTGTAAATATTAGTATAGTGGCAAGAATATTGTATGAGTAAAATTTGAAGCCTTTTTGTGATAAAAGGATAGATAATTTTAGTTAAACAATATTGATTGTTTAGTTAAATCATTAATTAGTAGATTAACAAATATAATTTTCATATTGATGAATAATTTTCTTTTTAGTCATTGCTGATTTCTTTTTTGGATTAATGCATGTTGTAATCGATGGCCAATACCCTCATGTGTAACCTATGTAGTACCAGCCCTAAGTCTAATCCATTTTCTTCACCTGTATCTGTAATAAATAAACTTTGCTGCAAAATAAATAAAATAAAAAACTTTTTGACTGGGTAAGAGCTTAAATGACCTAATGGGCTTGAAGGGGGGGAGTCCCCATTCTTCTCCCCCCCCCCCCACAATCCCATTAGGTCCTGTAAGAACTTACTGTTCTGCCAGATTCCAAGGCCAAGCTCTGCCTAGAGAATTATGCCCACTTTAAGCAAATTAGCTCCCCTTCTTTCCCCAACAAATGACCCTGGTTCTGCCCTGCAGTCCTGCTGGACCCCACCTCCAGGGTAGCTCACCTGTTCAACCTGCAAAGGTCCTCTCTCCTGCCAGCAGCCTCCCACCTCTACAGCAGACCCTTGGTCCTCAGCAGATCTTGGGCACAGCAGCCAAACTCCAGTGTCTCCAGCAGTCCCTTAGTCACAAAGTCGGTCAGAGTATCCAGGGCAAAGTGAATAAGCCAAGTCACAGTCAATAGCTGGCTCTCCAACCTGCACTCCTTCTACAACCCACAACAAACTCTCCCTTCATCAGGTGCTTTTATGCCTGAGGGCCTTATTGCCTTCAAGTGGCTGCAGTTGTGCAGCACACTCTCCATTGACTGCCCAGGCTTTACCCTTAAAGGGGCCACTGCTGACACCACATCTACCTCCTCGCCAGATCTTCTGCAATTCCAATACACTTACCCCAGCTAAATCTTGAAGGAGAATACTACTTCCAAGTAGCCTGGTCCTTTAAGGAAAAACAAAAACTAGCTGGAGGTCTAGCAGTTAAGGTCTGCTTCCTATTAACCTCTGGCTAGTTACTGAGAAGACATCAAGCTGCCAGGAGGCAGCCTGAAGGTCTCTGCAAGCTGCTAAGCTCGTAGTGACCCAGTTTAAGCAAGAATTTTGCCCCTTTCCCCCAGCAAGTTTGAATCACATGGGGGGGTGGTCCCCGCATCCACAGATAAGTGAAACCGAAGATATGGGATCCACAGTTACCAGTGCATGCCTGTATTGCTATAGTTCTGATGATGCAAAAAAGATAATTGAATCAAATTATTTTAAAATGCATTGCTCTTTTTTTTTTGCATCACAGTCACAAACACATTTAAGAGTTTGGCTTTACACCTTATTGAATTGTCCCCCTCCCATCTCCCAGTCTTATTGCTCAACTGGCCAGAATCTTGAAATGGCACCTGCCCATGCTAATATGCACAGGTGAAGGTGTCATTCCCATCCCTAAGACATTTAATCCCTTCACTAAAGGGATTCTTGGGTGAATCCCTTTAATGAAATGTTTAGAAACCACATTTAAATCAAAGATCCTTTATTCACTCGTGATATATTTCAATGTTTCTTTTCCGTTTTTTATTGCATATTCCATATGCAATAAAGAGATCACATCCCATTTTGACAGAGAACTCTATAACACAACCATAGGAAACAAACATTATCCAGTATATTTAACATCTAGATATAAGTACACATTTTAATTAAAATACCACTGCCCACTAATGGGGGTGTATGATCTTGAATGGGGAGAGCTTGCCATGCAAACTTCCCCTGCTAAGAAAATCTGTCTCCATTCTGTCAGGTCCAGCCCAATTCAAGCTAGGACCTTTTGCAAGTAAAAATAACTCATATCCAGTGGCCGCACTAGGGGCAGCCGTACCCAGGGTGGAGATGATGTCAGCGCATCACTTCTGGTTCTCCCTTCTTTAGAATCCCAGAGCACTTGCTGGCAGGTGCTTTAGTGAAGAGTCTCCAGCTAGCATCTGCTTGGGAAAGCACCTGTATTTAGGAAAGCCTTGCAGACAAATAGGAGAACTTACGTTGGCAGACCTCCTCCTCCTTATGGCAGTGGCCAGGCAGCTCTGGACAGCATGTTGCATTTTGTGACAGTGGTCAAGAATCTTGCTCTGGCAGCATAAGACATAATCTAATTCTGGCAGCATAAGACATAAGCACATAGGATTGAGCTACCTGCTGTATATGTCATTAGCTGAAGATACGGTAGACTAAGGTATGCTCATCTTTGTGGTTGTGTGTCAGCTATATTGTATGGGTGTGCATTCATTTGGAACAAATGAAAAACTGAATTGAATGTAGGACCTGTTCAATTCCCTTTTTATTCATTACAAAATTACTGTGATAAATAACACAGAAGTACAAAGAGAGTTTGCTTCCTGAGCACAAGGAGCACTTTTTAGAATGAAAATCTGTCATGACCAGAAGTGACATCATTAAGCAGGGAAATTTTTAACAATCCTGGGCTGAAATCCTACCCACACTTACCCAGGAGTATGTCCCATTGACTATCATTGTTAAAAGTACAGGTTCCCAAATTTCCCCAAATGCAGTCACATATCATGGTAGCATCAAATCTAATATATTAAAAATAGAATATTGAAATGAATGGGGACTCACCTGAAATTGGCTCACGACCCACCTAGTGGGTCCTGACCCACAGTTTGAGATACACTGCTGTAGTCCATTTGTTGGCAGATGTCCAGGTACTCTAACACCTGACATTCTCCTTGTTGACCTGGTCCATGACTGATCCAGTATAGGATTTGTTTCTCCATTATGAGTTGTTGGGCACACTTAGGGTGCAATCCTAACTCCTTATGTCAGTGCTTTCCAGCACTGGTATAGTGGTGCCAATGGGACATGTACTGCAACCTGCAGTTGGGTGTCTCTCACAGAGGCCTCCTCAAAGTAAGGGAATGTTTGTACCCTTACCTCAGAGTTGCACTACCCTCATGTCAGTGCTGGAGAGCACTGACATAAGGGGTTAGGATTGCACCCTTAGTCTGACTCTTCAATTGAAACCTGTCTGGTTTGTGTGACTCTTCTGGTAGAATACCACCAGTATACCTCTCAACTTCACTGGATTGCATGCTGATGCTACTGGGGGCAAATGAAGTCAATCCAGAATGAAGGCAGTTCTAACTGGACTAGGCACATACTGTAGGTGATTCTAGAGGCCAGTCAGGGGTTACAGAGTGAATGTGGTAATACTACACAACATATTAGATCTGGCCACACACTGAAATCACATACTGAAATGGGAACAAGTGAAGGCTGTTTCCTGACCATCCAAACACTTTCTCAGCAATTAAGGAAACACTGCTCTAAGGGGAAGGGAAAAAACAGCGAGCAGTTTCAGCTGAACTCCAGTGAATTCTGTAATGCACTATAGAAATAAATTACAATAATGCAAAGAAGACATGTACTTTTTAATAGAAATGTATGACAATATATTTTTGTTTGCCCTAAAATTTTTGTTTTACTAATGTCCGCAGCTGTTCCTTATTAGATTGCAAAAGGTGATCAGGACAAACACAATCCTAAACATATTTAACAGAATCATGTCTTCCTTTTGGAAAGCCCAACTCACTATGTCTAAATTTTCATGCTAACGAAGCTGAGCTGGCTGACTTGTGCCAAGCTGACGATGTGAAGCAGGTGCTATACAAGCAGTTTCATATCATGGTGCCAACACAGATTATTTTCCAATGCCCAAATCTTTTGTCATTCCCCCATGAGCAGGCCAACAATTGGACCAATCTGCCTTTTGCAATGCTCTTTTAATGAGGATAAATACATCCAGACACCAATTTCATTTCATATCTGAATATTGTGTAGTAGTCTTTTTGCATACCTTTGCATAACTCTTGCCACCACTGTGTATGTGGATTAGTAGCATACAGGTGTCTTCCAGCATCTGTGATAAGTTCCTGCAGCTTCTGCAGATACTGGAAACAGTGGATACCAACAAACCCTACTCAACCCTCCCATCGCGCTCTTGACTCACCCGTCTTTGCAAAATCTTTGCAAAACGCAGCTTTTTTTTGCTTTGCTTACAGAATGCGGTAAAAATGAAAGCAAACACAGAGAGAGCTAGGCTTAGAGCCAGTGGTAGGCCTGGAGGGGAGGGCAGGGGGCAAATGCCCCAAGTGCTGTGTCCACGCATCGTTCTGGACTGCGCGGGAAGCCTTCTGAGGCTTCCAACACTATCTTAAGCAGTACTTCCAGTTTCCCAGAAGTACTGTTGGGCAGCCCAATCCTGAGCTGCCAGCAGTGCCCAGGCTCGGTGGCTCTGTGGAGGGCTCCCGCCAAATCCTGCGCCTCCTGCGGTACCGTGGGAGGCTCCTCAGGAGAAGGGAACATATGTCCCCTTCCCCCGAGTAAGGGAAGCAGCCCCACAATGGGGCTACTCTCTTTATTGCTGACCAAAAGGTTGGCACTAAAGTAAAGGTGCTTGTGTAGGGCACACAGCCCTGCATGAGTGCCCTGGATCCTGCGGAGCACAGCTCTATGGATCCACCTTTCTCCCTCCCCCGACACGCCTCACACCCGCCCCTGGCATGCCTCCCCCCTCCCCGGAATGCCTCCCCCACGCTGCCGGCCATGCCCCACCTCCCGTTCCGCAGCCCGGCGGTCCAGGAGACCGCCGAGCCGTAGAACCCGGGTGACCGCCATGCACTAGTCCAGCTCTGGCTGGCGCTGGGTTAGCTCTGGCGGGAGCCTGGCGGAAAGCCCCACAACCGTGCCTTACGGCACATTTGCGACTGTGGTCCGCAGCACGGAGCCATGCCGCAGAGCACAGGATTGGGCTCTAAGACTGTGGAGAAACCTCAGAATGCTTTGCCAGTTCGGAAAAGTGTGCTCCACTGCACTGGATAAGTATGGGGAAGGGGGGTGGCATGGTATGGAGGGGTGACATCGTGGACCTTTGCTCTGAGCATGTTGGGGGGCAGGTCCATTGCTTCTTAGAGCTGCTAGACAAACACTACAGGAGGTAACAGATTGAACACTAACAGGAAGTGGACAGCAGAAGAAGCAGACAGAGAATGCTAGACTTTTCTTCCTGTTCGTTCTCTCTGTCACCTCCTGTAGCATTAGTTTAGTAGCTCAAAGTTTAGTATTTTTTGCATTTGTTTTTACAACGTTCTGTAGAAAGCAAAAAAGTCACGTTTTGCAAACGAAGAGAGGTGAGTCATGAGCATGATGAGGGAACAGTTGTGAACCATGGCTAAGTAAAACCTTGGATACCAGTTCTGCTGATATGGGGAGTGCCGGTATAGTACTTTCAGTCTGCAATGTGCTGAACAATTGTTATTGTGGCTGCATTCACAACACCTTGCATGGTTCATTTTTATTACCATTTTGCAGATGGAAGAGGCAAAAACTATACACATTTCGTTCTGTTCTGGAGGATGAAATGATTGTGTTCTGCTGTGCCCAAACTATAGAGTAGAATACGGAATCTGCTTCTGTAATCACATCGGTGCCTACTGTGGTGCAGTGATGTCATCACTTCCTCAGTTTACCAGAGGTCCATGGGCATGTGAAGTGGCTGAGAAGTCTGTCATAATGCTACTCCTACTTTCCATGCTGTTTCTAGAAGGGACCTGTAACCTACTGAAAAGAAGACTTGGGGTATTTTCTGGAAAGGATGCCTCTGTCACTGGAACCCATGAATCTGGTTGAGGATTATAACCATGAGCAGAAGAAACACCCTTCATACAATCGGGGAGGGGTGATTTTCGCCTGTCTTCCCTTCCTGCTGCAACCTCCCCCCCCCCCGTACCTCCCAAATTCATAACCGAAGATTGAAGGCCCTCAAGAATTCTATTCAGGGGATATAGGGACCTGCAGAGAGAGAGGAAACCTTATTTTCTTATGAACCTTATATCCCAAGGGTTTCTTCTGCAAGTAAAAGAAGCCCTCTTTGCACAAAGGATAGGGGTTGATTTTCACCAGGGGTTCCACCATGAAGGCTTCCTGTCCCCTTAAATCATGGAAGGACCAGCAGGCCGATAAGATAAATCAGCATCATCCCTGTTCCTGACCTGGCCATGCCAGCAGGGCAGTTTCACTGCCCTGCCCCCCACTACAGCCAGAGCCTCCTGCACATGTCAGCTGGGAGCTCTGTGCAAGCTCTGAAGCCAGTTAAGCCACAGTGGGCCTTGCTGTGGGGCTTCATCATACCCTTCTCCTTTTTCCCCATGATTGGTTTCTTGGAGGCAGTTGAAGTCTCAGCCTAAATGTGCAGCTACCTGCCCATGATCATCCTGCCACTGAGTGTCCCTCTATTTTTAAAGTGAGTGAGTAGGCAGGCAGGAATGTTGCTTTCTGTCTCTGTTTTCTCCCTAAAGTTTGTTCTAGCATTGCCCTCTCCCCACCCCACATCACTCAGGTTTCCTTTTGTCTCCCTGATCCATGCATTTTAACGAACCTGTATATTTCAGGTTTGAACAGGAGACTAGATTGAGGCTGCAATCCTATCCACATTTACCTATGAGTAAGCCTCATTGAATATAATGGGACTTACTTCTGAGTAGTCATGCATAGGACTTGGCTGAGTCGACTTACCGGCTTTATATTTCCAGAATGGGGAGGAGAAAGGCTTTACCATTTCTAGCTTCCTTCCTTGTCTAAGCAGCTCTGTATGTCTCTTAAAAGTATCTCACACTTTTCAGAGCTGATCCACGTCTAAGAGTAAAGTATTATTTTACATTTAACAAACTGCAAACCATCAGGGCCTCAAAACATACTCTGTCCCTGTCCTTTTGATAACCACCTGCTTGGTGAAGGGGTTCTGTAGAACTCAAAAGTTTGCACTTGGATACATTTAAGGCCCAATGTTATCCAACCTTCCAGCGCTGATGCAGCCATGCCAACAAGGTGTGTGTTGGTGGGGGCAGTTATGGATGTCTTCTCATGGTAAAGGAATATGCATTCCATTACCTCAGGACTGCATTGCGGCTAAATCGGCACTGGAAAGTTGAATAGGATTGGGCCTTGAGAGCCCAATCCTGTGCATATCTACACAGAGGTAATAGTCAATGGGGCTTACACCCAGGTAAGTGCAGACAGGATTATAGCCTTAGCTGTTCTAAATAAAGTATCAACCTGCTTTGCATTCTGGCTATTAATTTTTGTGATCCAACACAGTCATCTACAATGGTATGTTCAGTTTGTACCCTGAGAGAAGCATCTCATCCTTCGCTTCAAGCAGCAGAATGTCTTTGGCCAGTCCTGGATATGGTTACGTTTATGACATAATTGAGGTTGGTTGATTCAATTTTGTTTCCTTTTGCTTACTTTAAACCTAAGAAAAATAGAATCCCAAAGTTCATGTTGAAATAAACTTTATAAGCTGCATAGAAAAGTGTTGTTTCCTTGTATTTCACCAGCTGTGACTACTTCACGTATTTATAGGATAATTTTGTTTCTAGTTTCCCTCTAAATTTAGACAAATAACAAGGTTAAAGGAAATGAAAGCCGAGTGTCTTTCCCTTCTGGCTGTGTATGCATGTGTTTGGCCTGATACGACAAGACACTAGGTTGGAATGACTACTAGCAATTGGAGAAAGACTATTGCTTAGATCCTTTCTCCTGTTTCACCCGTTCCCTTTGGGTTTCTCTCTCAGTGGGACAGTCAAAATCCTACATCCAGCTGAAACCCAAGAGATAATAATATTATCAAGAATATCCCAAGAGATAATAATGTTACTGAGAATATTCAGCACCCACAGCAAGGTTCTTCAAATCTCCATGTGTTTTGATTTGGGCTATTAATATCACCCGCAGGAAAGCAACAGTCAGAAGTCTGAAATCTGAAGGACTTATTCCGAAAACCTTCTCAGTAAAATCAATTGGAGGTTTTGTTTGAGTAAGAAACACAGGCCTGAGCCAGTGCTGCAGTTTTCGCCCCTGAGGAAGAACGATCGACGCAGAGAGTAATGAACGCGACAAAGCACAGACTGTCTCTCGCTCGCCTTCTTCGACATCACTGCAGAGAAGGTTCAATCTTTGACAAAGTCAGAGCTCTTTTTTTTCTCATCTCATAATGAAGTGCACTTCTGAATGGAGGGGGGAATGCACCTAAGTGATCGCACCTGCCACCCCAGACTAAAGTTAATTAGCGCTTAGAAAGTGCTTCCGCGCTCCAGTGTTTCGAAGTGTACTCCTCAAGTTCCGACAGGTGTTCATCACAGTCAGCTCCTCAAACATAAGCCATCAGTGGGTTCTTCAAAAGCTCTCCATCTTGAAAAGTCTTACTACTGTTAGTATACAATTTTTCCCCAGGCTAATTTCCTCTGGTTACAAAATGGTTATAATTGCATATAGTTGGCAGAAGTGCATATGTTTCTATTTCTTTTTTCTTCAAAGAATATAATTTATTTATTGAAAGTTTTTCCCCATCCGCTCTGGAGAGTTATAGACCCTTCTGAGAATTTTCACTCCTCTCAGAATATTCTGCATTTCTTTGAAGTTCCTTGACTTTTCTCTAGAACAGAACTATTAATATTTCGCTCAGAATGTCACTTGGGGTGATTATTCAGAGGCGATTGTAGTCCCAGGTCTTGTCAACATTTACTAGCATGGTAAATGGGTGGGATTTGTCCACCAATCCTGGATCTCAACATCAAATCCTGATAGCAGATGAATCCCAGAATATATTTGGAGCCCAATCCTAACTCCCCTTCCCTGCTACCAGAACTAGCAGTTAGACACCAAGTCTCTATTCCTATTGCCTGTCTTTCATGGCAATAGGCACTGGTGTTGCTAGGGGGTGCAGGGGGTGCGGGCTGCACCAGGTGACGTGCCAGGGGGGTGATGCGCCCTAGGGTGAAGCGCCCTAGGGGGAGGACGTGCAAACATCGCGGGGTTAGGAGCTACTGTGTTATGTCATACACCATTGGATGCAGAATGGCCAACGGAGTGCAGGGCAAAAAACAGAATTGAAATTGCTCCTTTCGTTCAAAGGTTATGGCCAAAAAACCGGAACTATTACACACAGTTACAAGCTCTTGCTCCTATAATTCCTTATCAAAACAATATTCTGTGAGGTTAGCAGATTGGGAAATATGTTGTCCCAGCAAGTCTTGACTCAGCAAGTATTTTCCCTTTTGTCATGAATCTGCAAGTGGCTGGAAGCTTGTTGCTGTTTATTGATTAGGACAAATCAATATGGATTTGCTTAGCATTCCCGATGTTTTACAGTCTTTAGAACTGCAAATGGATGGACCTCCGTATCTACAGGGGAATCCATTCCCGAACCCCCTGCCCTGCAGATACTGAAACCCGTGGATGAGTAAATCTGTGGTTCAGTCCATTATTACCACCAGATGTGACTAGAGCCATGTCTGCAGGTGTTCTGAGGCCCACGAAGGCCTCAGAAAGGCTCCCAGATGCGATCAGAGAATACTTCTGATTGCTGAGTCCTGGGGCTCAGGTTCAGCCTTCCACCATGGGTTCAGAACCCAAGATGAGTTAAATCCTTGGTTTCCAACTCTGGAGATCAGGTGATCAGACTTGTATTGGCAACAGGCACAAATGTCACATAGAAGTGAACTGGTCCTTAGCTTTAGGAGTACCCTTTGGTAAGGGAAGTGGAGCATGTCTGTCTTTTCATGCTGCCAGTCAATTGAGTTCCGTGTTGTATCCTTTCAGTTTTATACATCCGGTAGTTGTATCTGTTGATGGCACAGAAAGTTGATCTGTATGGCACAGATGGCCTGACAACAGATGTGGAGCACCCCAGTCAAGTGGAACATGTGCAGGAACACAGAGGAAGGCTAAGGGAAACCTGTCCAAGACAGGGGGTAGGGGAGGCTAAACACTGTGGGTATCAGGAACTTTGCACAAGTCATGAGGACACCCATGGCAAAGAAGGCCACTTAAGATGGCAGCTCACATAACGTGGAGGTCAATGTAAGGTGACATACAACAAGCTTTTATGGTAGTATTTATCTGTCATCTGTGTTTCTTCTATTCCTGGTTGGAAGAAAATGAAAAGTAAATTTGAAAACTCAGGAGATGTTTCTGAAGTCAACGTAGCAGAGAACCTGGCTTTGAAGTTTCTCTGTAGAATTCAGAGCAATTTTTTGAAAGGAAGACTTTGTGTATCTTTGCAATGTTACTTGATCTGTGTTTCAAGGGCAGAACTGCCTATCATTCTGTATTTACACTCTGAGCAAATCTTCAGCTGGTGACATTGTGATAGGCAAGGACCCTGTTTAGTGCTGGGGACTTGTTTTTCCTTTCTTTTTCCATATTTTTTTTTTAAATGACAGACTGCATTAGGACAAAAAAAGAACAGTGAAGACAATTCTATATAATATATGAAAGGAGAAAAAGGAGATCTGTATACTAGTAAATAGTGGAGACATGTGAGGCAGATAAATACAGAACAAGCAAAATGGTTTTTTAATGGGCCAGTTAATTATGTAAAACATTTTAAGTTTATTGTTCATCACTTTTTAGGAAAAAAAAAACTGCAATAAAATGGAGATTTTTAATATTTATTTTACTGAATTTAAATGCAAAATTCACACAGTGGCATACAAAAAGTAAACACTATAAAATACAAAATAATGAGGAATAAGCCAGTAAATCACAATAACAATAAAAATTGGAAAAAGTGCAGAAAATGGACTAAAGCAATATGCAATAGAACAAAGCACTAGCAATAGAACATCCTTACTCTTCAGCAAAACTCTCTGGGGAACTGGAGTGTTTTAAGCTATGCCTAAAATGAATAAAGGTCAGTGCAGGTAGACATCCCTGGGGAGGCCATTCCTTAATCCCCACAAAAAAGGGCCTTCTCCCCAGTTTTTGGCTTTATCTAACTATGGGTGCAATTCTATCCTGCACTGGAACAGGCAAGCCAATAGGCTTGTGCTGTATCCAGCGCAGGATAGGGGTCCAAAGTGGCTCAGCCAGAGGTAAGGGAAAATTCTTCCCCTTACCTCCTGGTAAGCCACCCTGGCCACTGTTGGTCTCCTCAAATTTGCACCTGAGGTGGCACAAGTCAGAGGAGAGCGGAGCAGCTTAAAGCTGCTCCAAGCTCCCCGGGAACAGGTATTGGAATCCAGTATAACTACCAGGTCCCAGTCCCTCCTCCCACTCCCCACCTGCCCGCTCCAGGGCCGCCCACTGCCCACCCTCCCCCTGCCCTGGAATACCTCCCTCCTGCCTCCTACCCATCCACCCCAAGACTTGCGACGTTCCAGCTGGGCTTGCGTCAGCCTCTGCAGGCTGGCATGCCTTTGCACACTGGCCTCGCCAACTCACAATGAGGTGCAAATGTGCCTTATGGCGCATTTGTGACCCTCCTAGGCTGGCACAAGTCCCTAAGTCATTCTCAGGATTGTCACCCAATTGATACCCAAATGTCGCCCAATTGACATCCAATTCTATCAAAATCCCTGTGTGGCGATGCAGCAGCACTGGCATGTCCTCTGCTGCATCCTGCAGGGGATTTTGGGCTGCTGGAGGTCTTCTCCGGGTAAGGGGACATGTGTCCCTTGTCCCAGCATAATGGGTCAACTGCAATAGGTCAAGCTGCAGTAGGTTAACCTGGACCTTTGCCAGCAATATTGCAGGTGCAAGACTGCATTGATCCATGTAGGTGGATTAGGCTCAGGAAAGGAGTTTGGATATGGTGCACGCTGGCACTGGTGATCCCTCCAGACTCGATCCTCTGACCCCCCACTCCGTTTGCTGCCCTGTTCCATCCCCTCACCCCCTTCAGCTCCACTGGCACTGCAGCATCAGTATGATGAGGGTTTGGTTAGGATTGGGTTGTGAGTCTTATATGTAATGCACCATACGATCCCTACTTCTGCAGCTGCATGTATATAATGCAAGAGGATTTGAGGTATGCCTCTACTAAAATGTTAAACCCAGTTTCAAAAAAGCTTTGTTTTTCCAAGGGCTAATAAAAGCAATAAGGGGCTTGATTACACATGTTCATTGAGAGTAACTTGGCATTTCATATTACAGAAACTAGAATGTTAATGACAAAAGAGATCCCAAGGACAGCCTGATTACTGTTGGGGCCAGGCCTTGAACCTGGATGGCCCCACTTCAATCAAGACTGAATTTGTGCTTGACTGCTGTTTTCTCCTTGGAAAGTGGAGCTCTCATTTTTCAAGGTCTAGCATGGTCACCCTGGTGCACTTCCAGACAATAGTTTTGCTGGTTCTTAGAGGTGTGCAGTAGTTTTGCTTTCTTGTTTAGTCACTCCAGTTTTGGTAGTTATGGGCATTTTCAATAGTAATTCATTGCTGAACTCATATTCATTTCATGTGTGGAAGGAATGCCTAGCACACTTCTGCTAATATATGCTGCATGTAATGAACTGAAGATCAAACAGTTTATCTGATCTCAGTGCCCCTGCAGGTTCCAAGCTCTGAGGCAAAGCCCTGTACTGGAACCCCCGATACTCTTATACCTGCTCCCTGATGGTGTGTTTGGTCTTACCATTGTCCCTAGTATGAGAGTTTGGGTCAGCCAAACCAGGTGGGCTCTCTGCTGGGCACTCACCAAGGACCCTTCCTGGCTCTCCTGATGCCACCCAGCTTGCTCTCTCCCTTTCTGTGGCCCCCACCCTCTCTTGAGGCTGGGCTGATAAGGAAAAATGAATGAAGCAAATGAACATAAACAGATGATCGTTCTGAACCCATTTATATCTCTGGCATTCTTTCATTATTAATAATGAATACAAAAAAATGGCTGCTTTTCATTTCATTTGTTCCCAGATTAATGTATATTTTAACTGGTTATTGCTGACCTCTGTTTGCCTGCATTCATTTTTGCCGTTTGCTTTCAGCTCTGCTAAGGATGCCTCCAAATACCAGTTGCAAAGGAGCAACATTGGGAGAAGGATATGCCTCTCTTCTGCTTATGGGTTCCCCAGAGGCAATGGATGGGCCACTATGAGAAACAAGATGCTGAACCAAATGGGCCTTTGGCCTGATCCAGCAGGTCTCTTCTTATGTTCTTATATTACTCCTTTCTTTCATGTTAGATATATGTAGATAGGTATATGTAGGACTATTCACACATTATGCTGTACCTGGGTAGGTGTTTTCCTGTGAGTTCCTCTTTTCAGATCAATAACCTATGTTTACTGTGCACATATTTTACTTGCATTGAATGGAACATATGAATAAGTAGACCTCATTACAAACTAAAAGTGTTTTACCCAGATGTATCCCAGGTACACAGATGTATCCAGGTATATTTTAATATACAAACAGCCTGTTTGTTGCTAGGCAGTGAGATACGTCTGCTGATTAATGGCTGCTGATCTCACAGAGGCACTAGTACTCCCCTAAAGCAAGATGAGCTTCTACTGTGCAGTTTCGAGGTGGAAGGGCAATTGGAGGGAAAGCTGCCTCCCAGGGTCAAAGTCATAGGTTTTCACCAGTCTGTTACTGTCACCTCCTTCTCAGCTATCCAGTGTTTCCTTTCCCACCCATGTTAGTAAGTTGGCTCAGGAAGAGATGGTGAACAGACAGACAGACAAACAGACAGACATGCCGGCATGCAGAACAGGATTATATAAGAGATTTTTTTCCTCTTCATTTCAAGCCTCAGGTACTAATCTCAGCTGTTGCAGGCAGTAAAGCCAGTTTGAGATGGATAAGTGTTCTGATCCTACATGACACTTGGTGTGTTCCTAGTCATCACTGATGGGCAAAATGCAAAAACGATGGAGAACGCAGAGGACATTCAGGCTCTTTTATTAGTACACTGACATGTTGATCTGCCATTCCTACTCTGACTCACCAGTAAGGAACAATACTATAAGCAGAATACCTGCTCTCTCTCTCCATGTATAGTAGCTCTCCATATAGGGAGGAGACATATTTAAACTGAATAAAAACTGGGATTTGTGTGTGTGTGTGTGTGTGTGTGCGCGCGCGCGCGCGCGCGGGGAACAGTTTTCCTTTATATGGAGGTTTGAGACTTTGATGAAATTTTTGGGAAGCAGGATAGAGAGAAAATTATTTCTCAATCCAGAAAGAAGAGGTGTTTGCTGTTAAAAGGACCTCCCAGCTAAGCCTGAGTCTGTTCTTAGATGCATTATGTTCGGGGGATTGATCTAATCCTAAATGATTACCTTCATTAATGTGTTAGAATCTAGCATGTCAGTATCTACAAAGAATGCTTGAATACCAATTAGTCTCCACAGAGACTTCATAGGATGTGGAAATTCATCTGAGCACTACAAAGGGTAAAACATGGGAGGAAGAATCAAACAGCAATGAAGCCTATTGAGTATGACATGTTGCATGTAGACAGAAGAAAAAGCAGAGTAAATAAAGTAAAATATAGGGGTTGCTAGGTATTCATAGCACTTTGTTCTGCTCAGTTAGTCTTCAAAGAAATTGCATTCTTAAAAAGTGTTTCAACTTCTTTCTCCTTTTTTTTCTATTTCCATCTCAGTTCATGACTCTAAAATGTAAATTAGGGCAAGTTAAAGCAAGACCCGTGACATGTGACAGGATTGAGCTTCATTCTCATGAGACCTCCTCCATCAAGGTCTATGCATATAAATATCTGTGTGAGTAGTCACAGTTCATGCAGACCAGAACTTCTTCTTTGTCCTGTTCTATAGATGTAGATGTATTGAACCTGCAGCCTTCTGCATGCAAACTAGTTACTCCACCACTGAGTCATGGCCTTTCCCCAAACCCCCCAACATAGAGCAAGCAGGCCCATGTCACCGAGGCTGCAAGCCTAACCACACTTTCCTGAGAGTAAGCCCCATTGAACAAAATAGGACTTACTTCTGAGTAGACCTGGTTAGGATTGTGCCCTAAGTTGGTGCCATCAGCCATGCTCTGACATTAGGGTAGATTGCACGGAAGGAGAAAAGAAAATTTAAAAACAGTCTCACAAAATATCTTGGACATTGGGAGTGCTCAGGTGAGGATCGTAGAAAAGATATAGGAGATGATTGCAGGACATTAAAATAATTGGCTTACACCTCAGCTCATTGATCCCCAACTGTATTTGATCATCAGCTTCCTGGACTCCTTTATACCTCTGCAAACCTCTAGCAAGCTAGTCATTATGCCCTATGACCCTGGGTCAACTTGTCTTCTCCTGGGAGTTCCCTTCCTTGACAGAACTGTAAACAACAGAACTGCCCAGAAGGCTAAACATACTATACTGAAACAAACCATTGTTCAGCCACCCTGGTATTGTCTACTTTTGACTGGCTATGCTTCTCCAAGGTTTGAGGCAAGTGAACTACTGCTGGAGATCCTTTTAATTGGAAGTTGACATGTGCAGTATATGTGCATCCAAGATCTAGGACCAACTCCCCAGTGTAGTCTGGTGAGTCTCCCTGGGCAGAGAATTCCACACGAAAGGCACTAGTCACCAGGCCCAACCCCATGCTCTGACCATCACCATTTCCAGAAAAGAATCAAAGCCTCCCCTGCTGATCTTGGGGACAGGAGAGCCATACTTACAAATGAGATGACGACCCCTTACAGAAGCTGGAAGCCACTGAAATAATTGCAAAGTAGCTTATTTCAGAACATTTAAGAGAAGTGTTGCTGTACTGACTAGATTCTCATTACTACCATTATTTCATTGCTCCACTAAGTGCCAAAATTATATATTCTTTAAATTAAACTGCAGATCTTTCACAAAGCATAGGCTTCCACAGAGACCTTAAAATATGTGGTCCAATTCCCCAGGTGTCAGTGCTTAGGTGGAATATTTCTTTGTGCATTAGACATTCTACATAAATGGCAAACATTTAATCATCCGTACGTGAGCAATTACCCAAAGTGATCATCCCTCTCTGATTGCTCAGTCCTTGTCCTAATTTGTTCAAGACACCCTGAGCATTTAAATTTGCTAAACACAAGACTAGATCACCTCTTCCTGGGTCACTGCAATAGTCTACAACCTCCATGTGATTAATGTTGGGGAAAAAAACTCTCAAGCTAAAGTGATCCCTAACATTTCTAGCAACATATATATCGCTTGATACATGCTTACTTCCATTTTGCTGCTTGTAGAGTACCCAGCATCTCAGAAAACACGCACACACTTTCAGCACTATATACTGGTCTTCTAATTTGGCCCTCAGACATATGAGATGAGGAACAGGGAATGCTTTACCTGCATCTCTGTGCACAGAGAATGGCAGAGATTGGTGCCTCTGAGCCAGAATCATTGCTACCAATCAAGTGTAGCTGATAAATCAACAAGAGGTAACTTTACGGTGGTTTCTTTGAAGCCTGGAGAGCCACCTCAGCCAGTTCGAGATGCAATCAGTTCAAGCGCTGTAGTTCTCACTGTTATTAGCTATGATGACACTGCCGGTACAGAAAGGGGATTGCAGCTTCAGGGAGGGGCAAAAGGCAGTACAGAACTGTGTTGGTCTAAAGGTGAACAGGGAAGGGAAAACCTGTTGCCTTTGACATCGTTATCATCATCGTCTCTTCCAAGTTAGATGGCCAGACTTGGAGGGTTGATTTGGCCTAGACAGGACCAATGTTCCTCTAAGCTGCAAACTAGCTCAAAACGGAGTTCTGCACAGTTCAGAGCTTGGCTTCCACAGAAGTCCGGTGACGAAGTAAGGTGTCATTGCCAAACATGCAGAGTCACCGCCATACCACCACATAGCCATGGAAGGGAAGCAGCAGCAGCTCAGGCTCTTTAGAGGAAGCACTGGACAGGACCCACTGCGTTTATTGAGCAATAAACATGGGCCTTCATGATACCAAATCTCAGAGTCACAGGAGTCTGTGTGGGTGGGCAATGATGAATTTGCATTACAGTTGGGCCTCATTATCCATGGGGGAGCTGTTCCTGGATCCCACTTCAGATTCTGACACCTGTGGATAATAGATTCCATGAGTCCAGACTATCAAAGGTACTTCTAGAGGTGTTCCGAGGTGCAGGGAGGCTGTGCATGGCCTCCCAGCACCTCAGAAGGCCTGTTAGAGCCTTCTGAAATGCACTTCTGGGTTAGCAAAAAACCAGAAATGTCTTTCAAAAAGTTCTGGCAGGTCTTCAGAGGCACTGGGTGGTCTTGTGCAACCTTCTTGCACCTCAGACTCTTCTGAAAGACTCTTCTGGTCGCATTTGGGAGGTACAGTGAGGCCCTTCTGACCTGAGCTGGGTCAGAATTATGAGTCCCAAACCCATGGATAAAGAGAGCCAAGCTGCATTTATTTTTTTGTAAAAGAGGCTAAGGGCCAAATCCTAAAGAGTGCCTGCCAGCTTACCGCTGGCACACACTGTCACAAACGTGACATTAGGCAAACTTGCAGGCCCTGGCACCAGTAGAGCGCTGGTGCTAGCCAGGCACCAGAGCTCCACCCTCAGCGGTCACGCAGACCCCCAGGCAGTGGAGAGATAGATGGGGGCATGGGGGGAGGCAGGGAGGAGGTGTTCTGGGCCAGGGGGAGGTGGAGGGAGGATGGGGAGAGGGCAGGGAGGAGGCATGCCAGGGGGAGGGAGCAGGGCAGGAGGACCAGTGGAGCATCACTGCCGCCCACCTGACAATGAGACTCTTTATTCTATGCCAACCCTTGGGTCGGCGTAGAATCGAGTAGCCCCATTGCAGGGCTACTCACCTTACCTGGGGAAAGGGGACAAAAGTCCCCTTCTCCCAAGGAGGCAGTGGTGGCTGTCTTGGGTGTGCTGGATGCAGCAGCAGCCATTTTTGGCACCGCTGCAGCTCCACACCCCGGGCAGCTCAGGATTGGGCTGCCCATTAGTAACAGTTGCAGTATATGTGTGGTTAATTGTTACTTTGGCTATCAAGAACTGGATGATTTATTTACGAAGAACTGGATTCCTTTCACTCTTCTGTCGTTCACAGATTGCATGTTACTGTCTTTTAACAGGAACACACTGAAAAGTTATTTAGTCAGACAATACTTCGCATTAGGATGATGCATATTCTGTGTTCTTTCATCATTTGCAAGCTGAGATTAGTGTCATGCGATTTGTCATCAGTGATGTGATGTTTGTTTTTCCCTGACAAAGAGGTGACAAATGGGGCAAGGAATCACAAGGTTTTCCAAGGGAACAATTATTCAGGGTAAAATGAATTACTTTCTGTGGTCCTTGGGCATATGTACAACGATGTTACAACAGTTTTACATGGAGATAAGCTCTGCATAGGTTTGAGGAATTGGGGAACCAGGGATTCCACTATCTCTTAGGAGAGGGATTCCTCTCTCATTGGAAGACATGAGGCAGCCAGGGGCAAGATCACATACTGGAGCTATGATGGAGTGGAATGCCTGGGAACTGGGCCAGTGGGGGAGAAAAGTTCATGGAATTGGTAACGGCTCCCAGTATTGGGGAATAAGAGGCTGCCATATTCAAAGTAATAACTCTTGTTTTCAGGCAGAAATGAGATCCCATCAAATTATGGTGCCATTAAAAGTTGTGTAGAAAACTTTAGGTGCTGTAGAATCATTGCCCTACTGAGAGGCCAACCTTATTCTCCTCACCCCCCAACACACACACCATTGCAGCCATGCCAAACTGATGAGTGCTGCATCCCTTTACCTCCGTGTAAGCCCCCTGACGTGCAATGAGTCTCCTTGGACCTGCACCAGCAAGTTTGCCAGTGCAGGTACGAGGAGAGAAAGGGAATTGGGAGGCTTCTGCTAAAGGGGATAAGATCTGGTACATGATATACTACTGAGAAGGAACCTTACCATGGGGGTGACTGTTCTCAGCAGCAGCCCTGTGTGTCTTATACATGTGAATCTACCCTGAAAGAAGTGGGAATTGGGGTACAAAATCCTTTTGTTTGTCATTGACTGTCTTCACTCTTGTCATACAGATCACTTCCTTGTTCCTAGCCTTAATCAAAGTTAACATGAAGCAAATGCCATGGGAAGATAAAAGCCCTCATTACAGTTGACCTTTGTGTAATTTCATTTCACTGTCGCTTTTCCTTCCTTCTGTTTTAACTATGCAATTAGTAGTAAAAAGAGATAAAGGGCAATGTGTTTCCCAGTAGTAACCCAAAAGGGAGTGGGTGTCTGAATCGCAGGAGCAGAGATAAAAATGTAGGAATTCAGATCTATGGTGGAATGATTATTTGGAGGTGACTAATCAAAGGCTTTCATAAAAAATAAATGCTTGGAACTTAAAAAAAAAAAATCCAGTCTTTCAGCACAGATACCAGTTGTGCATTAGGAGACAAATGGAAAGGTAAGGTCAGCTTCACAGCAAAGCAGCCCACAATGTCTTCACATCCTTAACTGTAGCTTTCAGGTTCATTTGCACATTTAGAACACTTTGTATGTAGAGAGTTAACCTTTCTGGATTAGATTTTAAAAGTCACAATGAAATGGTACAAGGATTCTGACTGTGACAAAACATAGTTAACTCACAGCTTATGTGACGAATCACAGTTAGCACTGCCTCCTATAAAATCAATATTTCAGTGTTACCTCTCCTGACAGTCTGTGATCAATTTATTATGCTGCAAACTGATGTGTTAATCATACTTCTTTTCGCCCAGGCAAAGATAGGCGATGGAGTGAATCTGATTCAGCACTGCTGCTGCAGAACAGTTCCTGTGGATCCATGTACTCAATTTCAAGCTGCTCTGTTCTGAGGAAAGAACTTGGAAAGCAATGCTGAAAAATACATCTTGGTTTCTCAGTGTCCCAACTCTCAGTCATTGGTCCCCATTCGCTCAGCTGGGAAATGTCTATGCCAGACACACAGATGGTTTCAAGAAATGGTTTAATTGTGGAACTTAATATGGATATAATTATGTGAATGTTCACATCAGCATGCATGTAAATGGTGGCAAAATATAGGTTCGCATGATGTATACAGGTTTTTCTCTACATAAGTATTAAGCCATTTCTGCTCAATGTTGCAAATACACAACAGGGACCAAATGTGTACACCTGTAGACTAGGCAGAAATGGGTTAAATAGAGATGCTGGAAATGACCAGTTGAACCTTTCTTGCCAGTGTCACCCATCTTCCTCAAGCAAACACACCATACCTCCTCAGGTATCTGCTCGCTTGAGGTGGGCGAGCAGATAGTGGAGGGCTTGATCTGATACAAGAAAAGCCCTACAAATTTTCTTCTCCACTGAAATTTATGGGTAGGGTGTCTTCCTACCAGTTAACATGATCCCATGATCTAAGCAGAAAATGAGGTTGTGTAGATCTTTGGCAGCTAAGGAGAGGCTTTGCACAGCTTCTCCCATGTCGATGTGAGCTCACTAACAACTCTTATGCTTCACCCTTCCCCAAAGTAAGCCTGTTTTTGTGTGGTGAAGGCAGAGCAGACTTGCAGGGACAACAGGGCAGCAGTGAGGTTGAGGTTGGGGATTAAACCCATTTTAAGTCTGGTGTAGGTCATGGTCTAATCAGGTCCAGCCTCAACATGGGGCCAGACTTTTGGAGTCAAGAGAGTTTGTAGCTTCATAAGAACATAAGAACAGCCCCACTGGATCAGGCCATAGGCCCATCTAGTTCAGCTTCCTGTATCTCACAGCGGCCCACCAAGTGCCCCAGGGAGCACACCAGATAACAAGAGACCTCATCCTGGTGCCCTCCCTTGCATCTGGCATTCTGACATAACCCATTTCTAAAATCAGGAGGTTGCACATACACATCATGGCTTGTAACCCGTAATGGATTTTTCCTCCAGAAACTTCTCCAATCCCCTTTTAAAGGCGTCCAGGCCAGATGTCATCACCACATCCTATGGCAAGGAGTTCCACAGACCAACCACATGCTGAGTAAAGAAATATTTTCTTTTGTCTGTTCTAACTCTCCCAACACTCAATTTTAGTGGATGCCCCCTTCAAGCTCCCCCTTCAAGTCTTAACATCATTACTATATAGAAGTTGCACGTTCCCAAGGCCATTGGAACCCAGACACCAGTGATCCTATGGCAGTTTCAGTCCAACTTTATTTACATTTGGCTAGATCCCATGAATCTATAGATCCAACAAAATAGCTTTCTGCAGTCTGACCCTGACAAATCAAATAAATATCAAGACAACCCTATGCACGCTTACCTGGGGGTAAGCTTCACTGAGCACAATGGGACTTACTTCTGAGTAAATGTACTCAGGCTTGCACTGTAAATATGCACAACCATACAGTGAATAGGGTATATTGTATGTTCTCTATGTAAGATTACATATTAGTCCATATTTGATATTTAATATTTGCTATCAAATATTAAGTATCAGCTGTGACTTCAGCTATGCAATAGCATCTAATCTAGTTTTACATAAGATATCAGATACAAAACTTGAATACAGGAAATCAAATATTAAGTTACACTGGCAGTCACATATCAGATAAAGTCACAAATCAGCCACAATGCTTTTAGTCAGAAACCAAATCCTATTGGTTGTCAAATAATAGTTGTCAACTATTAAGTGTCAAACAATAAAACATAACTGGAAATCAGATACTGACACTCAATGGCGAATGTCAAATATTCAAGAGATGTCCAACTTCCAATATAAGGGAAGACGTGTTTCTTCTAAATATATTGGTCTATCAGTGTCTTATAGGAAACCTTTAGTATAAAGTAGGGGTGGGCAAACATTTTGGCAGGAGGGCCACATCATCTCTCTGACACTGTGTCAAGGGCTGGGAAAAAAAGAATTAATTTACGTTTTAAATTTGAATAAATTTACATAAATGAATACATTAGAGATGGAACTTATGTGAATGAATGAATTTTACTGAGCTAATTTATAACACACATGATAACCATAATACAGGCATGTAGAATCACATGACAATTATGAACTGTTTGCTGCACACCTCTTGCACAGTGAAAATGTACAGACCAAGCTAGAAACCATGGAGACATAAGTTGTTCAGAGGTAATTGGCGGGAGGGTTAAAAAACTGTTCAGGGAAAAGCGGAAAACACAGGGAGACAATAAAAGGCCTTGCTCTAACTCGGTCCGCAGGTCATGTCTGGTGGTCGTGACCAGCAGTCACAGGCCAGTGTGGGCCAGAGGCTCTTTGGAGACTGGGTCTCCCTGTGGGCTGGATTGGGAATCCCCAAGGGCCGCAAATGGCCTGTGGGCCAGGGTTTGCCCACTCCTGGAATGAAGGAATGTTCTTTTTATTATAATATTGGTAAACCAAACTAGGCCCAAATTATACTTCAGAATTTCAGAAGTGTTGAGCTATGACTGTGCTGACCAGCAATTGTAGTATTCCTACATAGAGAAGCCCTTTCCTGTGTGTAGGTCACATTCACATTGAAAGGGAATCTACTCTGACAATTACTCATAAATGACAATGGAAGCATTAGTGTCATTAATGTGAGTAATTATCAGATTGATACACATGCAGATTGTGCCAATTAGCCTTTAAACAGCTTGGTACCCAGAGTGAAAGGCTCATTTGTTATAGGAGTGAGTTCCACACTCTTTGTGTTTGCTCTGCATAATGGATAGATCCTCTGCATTTGGCCATGCTAACACACAAGAGAATGTAATCTTGACTGTTTGTTCATGGCAACTGCATCCATATGGTTTCTGCTGTTTTCCATGCATCCAAATTTATCTCTTAGACAATCAATTTATATTCCTTAAAGAATATTCTGTGGTCTGGATCTACCAAGCTTCACATACCCAGTCCAATGACCCAATGTCTGTCTCTTAAGCCTAACAGTTAGAGCAACTGGGATGGGGTCTAGTTTAGTGCCATTCCCTCAATTAATCCATCATCTGCAGGAAACTGAAGAGTGTCCTGCTGCTGCTTCTCTGTGACCCTCCACCAACAGTAAGGTACAATCACCTGGGAGTTAGGCCTGTTCTATGCCTGCAGCAGAGGGGGCAGTAGAATTTTGATATAGCAAAATGTACTGTGTGTACATTACAGAGCAAAATTAACTCTGTGTGTGTGTGTGTGTGTGTGTGAGAGAGAGAGAGAGAGAGAGTTCTCTCATATTAAAAACAAAAAACTTCCTGCCAGTAAACACATCCTATAATGTAGTGGGCTGGCCCATTCTCAGTCATCGTATGTTTCTCTGTATGTTTGCACATGCCTGTGTGGGATCCATATTGCAGGGCAAGAAGTGGAATTTCTACCTCCCTGAGGTACTTCTCAATGGAAGTTTGACTACTGTGGAGTTTATTACATCCCCAACTGCAGCACAGTTTTTCTCCATAGGAGTGAATGGAGCACATGGAAGATCTTCTGAATTGAACAAGCTTCTTTTGGTATCATTCTATGCCTTTATCTGTGTAGCCTTGCGTTGTTTCCAGAAGAGCATGAAAACAAGATGGAGCCCAGAATTTTTTTTTTTTTTTAATATAGATGACTGGTATCTGCCATGAACCTGAAGGTGCACTGAAAACAGAACACTCACAAAAAAGGATCCTGTCCTGCAGCACTCATGAGAGGAGCTCAACCTGAGTCTCCAGCTTTTTGCATCTGCCCAACCTGTTTCCATCTACCCAGTTGGTTCCTCCCTCTCACATTTTTCCTTCCCACTGTGGCATCTATACTCAAAGTATATGTTATGTACCAAGGATCATTTCTCCCTTTCTTCTGGTTTTGTTGCTCAGCTCTGCTGGAATTTCCTAGAATGACCTTTTCACTTCGGCATCTTATTTTTTTTTTCTCTTAAGTCTCATCTGTTTTTTTGGGCATCTAGTTCCTTTGGCCTCATTTTGTACTTTCTTCTTAGGCACCAATTCTGCAGGACCTGTCTTCATCTAGGCTGTGACACCTTCTTTCTAAAGTAGGGGGAAAGTGCTGCTATTATTATACAGAGAACACGACCAGTTCAACACTGAAGTTTCCCAGCCCTTCCTTAGAAAATGATTTTGTGCAAAGTGGACTTCAGCTCTCTTTCCTTTGAAGAGAAACCATTGCAAAAATCTCATTTTGATCCTCACTTTATCTCCCTGACTTGAAAAAAGAAAAGTTCAGAACATGTTCCAATGTCCTAAAATCTTCAAAGACGTTTGGACAAAGCTGTGAAGATTCCCTCCAGCCATCTAGCCTACTTGAGTATTATGTTCCTTGAGGATAATTGGAAAATATTAAAACTCAAACCCTCACTTCACTTGGTGTCTAGAAGATAAGATGACTCTGTCTGCAACGTACTACACTTTGCCAGTCAGTTTCTAATCAGAGTGAATTCACAACTTAAAATGATTTTCTTATGAAGTTCTGAAATAGGGTTTGGGAGTTAATAGCTTAAAGGCATAAGGCAAAATATTTCCTGACAGACCAAGCTTCCTTGCTTCTGCACAACTGGTTATGTACTGAGAATGGAAAGTCATGTAGCTGCATGTGCATGATATCACAAACACTGGTATGCAAGTTGTCCCAGGATTTTGCAGCAGTGCAGCAACAATGACTGCAATGCAAGAATGCCTTCTGTGTGGAAGCCCCTGTGTGCAGTGTTCAGAAGTTATAACTCCTCCAAAGGCAGTGACAAGATTTCTATGAAGAACGTGTTATAGCAATCATGACACCTGCCTTGAAAGAACTTCATTGGTTAAACTTTCCAGCCCTGACCTAAACAGCCTGGTTCTAGGATATCTGAAGGAACACTTTTCCCCATGTGAACCCCACATTCCTTACAATTTGCTGAAGAGATCCCATTGCACATACCTTCAATTTGTTTGGGGATATCTTTGGCAAAAGTAAGATCCGGAGCCTTTTCAAATGTTGCACCATGACACACTGTCTGACTGGGGAATGGTAAAGATGTCCTTCTTCTGATGCGCTTTTGGTTTAGTGAGTTTCTGAAGTGTAAGATATTATCATTCAGAGTCCAGGAAAATTTAACTGAGGGTGCAATCCAGAGGGGAGGATGGGCCAGCATAAGTCCCTTGCACTGGCCCATGATGGTCATGAAAATGCTGTAAAGCACTTTCACGCTATCTCTGAAGGAGGGAGGCCAGTGCGAGCCCAGCTTGGCCAGTCTTAAAGGTAAGCATACATGGGGGTTTGAGGGAGGCGTGGGGTGGGCGGGATGGAGGCGTTTCAGGGAAGGGGGAGGGCAGGTAGCAAGCAGGCCTGTGAGAGAGCAAGGTCAGGATCTGGCACTTATGCTGGAACCTATCCCCATTCCTGGGCAGCCTGGGACAGCTCTGGGCTGCTTGAATCTGCGCCACTTCTTTAAGTAGTGCAGATCTGAGTAGCCCCATTGGGGCTGCTGTCGATTTACCCAGGGTAAGGGGGAATGATTCCCCTTGCCCCAGGCTGAGCTGCTTTCAGCCCCAAACCCTGCCTTGGATGCAGGGCAGGCCTGATGGTCTGCCTGCTCCAGGGCAGGTTAGGATTGGGTTGCCTAAGCCCAATCCTATCCTTCCCCCTTCCCCTGCTGGTGCAGCCACACCAAAAATGGGTGCACTGTATCCAGTGAGTAGGTGGGACAGATCAGGTTTCTTCAGCAGGGAAAGGGAATTTGCAGCAAAATGTTTTGAGTTTATGGAGAATTACATATATACAATATTATGTTGTTTCCACCTTGTGAATAGGTATTTATCATAAGCATTGCCTCTCTGGCTTTGCATCTGTCAGCTCTGATCTCTTTGAACCAAGAATATGAAGTGTTTGCATTCTGTCTGATGAAGAATTCTGTGTAATACAAGTGTTTTTATAGTCCAGCACTGATAGACATTGGAAAATATTGCTATATCTATTTCATTTAAATCAGTTTGTGTTTTTTGGGGGGAGGGGGGAGGGACTGTTATTTGTCACTGCTGATAACTCTTAATGATAGTGAAGCATATAAGATAATTTTCATAGCTGGAATTAATCATGCATAGTTGAAGACCTGAAAGAACTCTTTAATAGCAATGACAGCAGATATGAGACTGTCAGCAAATAAAAGTATTTATGCACCATCAAGCCTTCAATTTGACATAGTGTTTTTCCCTTCTGCAGGAGAGAAGCTTAAATGTCATGGTGTATATATTTATCTGTCTATTATTGTTACCTACCTAATATATTTTAAGACTGCTGTCTAATGCGCATGTACTTAGGAGTAAGCCTCAGTAAACACTTTCCTGGGAGCAAGTCTCATTGAACTCAATGGAACTTACTTATGAGCAGACAGACCTAGGATTGTGCTGACAGATGGGCTTGCTTCCAAATAAACATTCTTAGCATCAGACTACAAGCTGCCCTGCAGGATGGCAGGGTATATTTCAAAATATATTTAAATATGATGGGATTCTCTTTTTTTAAATTTCAAACTCTTGCCATGGAAATAAATAATTCAAATATTTCTGATGAGACTTTTAAAAATGATGACATTTTTAAAAGGTGTACATGACAGTGACTTTTTAAACAGCTGTGCCATAAACATTAAAAATAAATTAAAACCAATTGATGATATGGCATTAAATCAGCAGCTCTTTAGGGAAGCCCCCCTTAACATATCACCGGTAGGTATACGAGTAAATTGCCTTTTGATTTTGTTTATTCTTATAGTTCTTCAATTAAAAAAAAATTCTTCTAAGGTTACAGTTCTTTGCACACTCACATGAGAGAAACTCTCATTGAACACAATGGAACTTAAAAGTTAATTGAGAAAACTGGTTGTGAACCTTGTAATATATATCTTTAAAAAAAGGAAGAGAAAAAAGTTTAGTATTGTGTACTGTCCTTATCACTTTCCATAAATGCATATTTTAAAAAGTGCACACACCCAAGAAACACTACTATAGCCAGTTTTAATTAAAAGCAGAGATTAAAAATAAAACAAGAAAAGTCACATCTAATACTCAACAGTGTCCAAAGGCAAAAGAAAAAAAAAGACCAAATAAACTAGCTTGAACTGTAAATTCCACCTGCCTGGTATTTATGCCTTTTCTGGCAGAAAATCCATAAAATGTAAAGGGGGGGGGGGAAACAATAATAGAAGGCACCATCCGGTTTAATATACCACACATGTTGAGATGTTTAATTACTGAAGTTAGAACAGCCAAGCTCAAGACAGGAACCAATTATATGATAACCAACTTGTGTCCAGTGGGCTGAATCCAGCCGCCAATCAATTTTATTTGGCCCCTGGCAACCCTACCAAATTTTAATCAAGATGTAGTAAAAAGTTTGCTAACTGTGCAGAGAGGAGCTTTTTAGCATTGTATATTTCGTATGTCTAGCAGGGAGATATCAAATATCCTTATTCATTCCAGAACCGTTTTCCTCCGCGGCAATCTGCTGATTCGTCATGCTATTGAAACAGAATAAAAATAATGATTATAAAAATAAAGAGTTTGCTAATACTCTCATCTGTAAGGAAACAAAACTCTTAAACATAGCATACTCAGAGACAACCCGCAGTAAGCTCCTCCACCCAAAGTCCCCACCACCAGTGGCATAGCTCCATAAAGCTGCACAGTATCACATGGTACCGGGCAGCACTTCAAGTCTCCTCTGGGAAGGCAGCAGGCCCTCTTGCTCACTGCCTCCCAGTGATTTGGCCCATAGAGTCTTTGGCCACTGGTTGCGGCAGCGGTGGGCAGTAGGACCTGTCTGCTGCCTCTTCAGCAGTCGGTCTCTTGAAGCAGTGCCGCCTGCTTCCGAGAAAGCAGGTAGTATAACTCCAAAGCATGCAATCACCCCAAGACTGGCTGCAGCCTCCTCCTCCACTGCAGCCAGTGCAGTCACCCTCTGAGCGATGCTGCCAGCTTCTTCTGAAGTGGCGCACCAACGAGCGCACCAAGATGACTGGTTGCAGAAGTGACAGGCAAGTTCTCCTGCCCACTGCCCCCACAGCCATGCTCAGAGTGAAGCCAATTGCTTTGGAAGATGTGGCTGACCTTAGCCAAGCATTCCAGAAGTTACTGCAGTGACGTCATCTGGGCAGCTGGCTGAGCTTCCATACATATATATTGAAGGTGACAACAAATTGCTCCTTCTTTGTGTGGTCTCTTGTGCATTCCCTACTTTGTTTAAACAGGAAGTTTGGAAAGTGCTAGTAGCACTCACTGTATGTTGCTCATTTCCTGTTTTCTTTAAAGGGACTGTACAAGGTAGGAACTTGAGGAGGCGCAAGGCTGACTTACCACCTCATTTTAAGTGAATGGACAGTGGATTTGAGCAGCTCTTCCACAGCAGGCTGGAGAGATGTGGTGACAGACTTGGCATGAAAGGCACCCCAAGTTTGTTTGCTGCTCCCTACGACCCATCGCTGACATAAGCCACATCAGACATAAGCCATCCATAGGCTGGCTGTGAGCATACTTAACAAAAAGAGGTGGCACCTGGATCCAAAAAGATTCATTGCATACATCAAAGTGCACTTCATAGTAATGCCCTATAAAATCTCTTTTTTTCCCCATCAGATGACCCTTCTGCAGTGCTCAAACAATGGGGAGGCAGGTGGACAAATCAATTAAATGCACAAGTCTCATCTATCCCCCTTACACCAATTGGCCTCTTTGAGGCCTTCTAGAAATGATAGCTAAGGGGAATATCATGAAGGTATGGAGTGTGGATCCCTTCTGTGTCCCCTGTAATTCAAGTACTGCCTTCATGCTAAATCATGAACTGTCCAAAATTCCCCTGTAGTTTCTAGTGGTTTGCCTTGTGAGCTGGGAGTGGTGATGCCGTTCAAGAAGCAAACATTCAAAGCTCTCTTGGGTACATGAAACTAGCCCAGTGCTTGTCAGTACCAAGACCACTATGAGTCCTTTTCAATATGATAGGTTTGGCCTTACTGCAACATGGTGATCGCGTGGCACTGCACTGCTTTGCCCGACTCCATCAGAGGTGGAGATGGCTGGGATGGTTGTGCAAGATCTGACTGTGCAGTTGCCCTGCCCATCAAAAAGGGCACAGTTTGCAAAAGGAGAATGCAGAGCAAAGCCCCAGAGATAGTGCTCAACTTGCTAAAGTTGTATCTTCAAACAGTTTGCAAAAAAAAAAAAAAAATTGATGTACTCCCATGGTGGTCAAGCTCCAGGCCATATGTCCCAAATATGTATGTGTTGTGAGGTTTTATTTTTTTCAGTTTTTTTCTGTGTGATAGGAAATACATGGTAGAAATCAGAAATCAAACTATGCACTCATGAAGAAGTGACTGTAAAGCTTAGTGAGGCTTTTCTTCTCATCCGTCTGCTCATCATCTCATCATACTGCAAGATTTGTGCATTTTCTGTTTACCTGTTCAGTTTTCCCTCTCCTTCCCCAGGATTCCAGTCCTCAAAATTCTGTTTTCAAGAATGGTGAAAGTCTGAGGTCCTCCACAGTTTCATACTATACAAATCTCTTGGGCATTTTATGTAATATACCTCACTGTATATGTACCCATAATTGTGATGTGCTTGTTACTAGGTGATGCTGTTATAGATCCCATGTGAGAGGTCTAGTTCTAAAGCAAAATGGATTTTTCAGTTGCAGACAATTATCTGCTAAAGAGTGGCTCGTAAGAAGTTGGTTGCCCCTGATCTGCATAACATGAGCCAGGGCTGGACTTAGGAGCTGCAAGGCCCAATGCAACACCTTTAGGGGGGACTTTGGGGTTCCCTACTCACTGGGATGAGGTGCACTCAGAACCTATGGCACCCACTGTGAAGTGTGGCACCTGGAAGTAAGTGGTGTGGCAGTGATGTGATGTTAGCACCAACTGCTTCTGGGGGGGGGGCATTTCAGACCAAACGGACACTGGGGCAGGTGGGCCCTCCAGCAGATGCACTCTGCAGTGCCAGCCTCGCAAGCATCAGCCGGTGAGTGAGCTGCTAGCTGTAGAAGCGGGCAGTTTGCTCACTGCCCTAGTGAGCGCTGCCCCCCCCCCCATAATGCTGGGATACAATTTGGCCAAATAGGTGCAATCACCCTCAAGCTAGTCTTGACATGAGCTAAACTGTGGGTTGGATGGACCCTCTGATTTAAGGTAAAACGCTGTTTAGATAAATGTTGTCCTCATATATGTAAGCTTCTCTTTTAGCATAGCATGCTAATGAATATGCTGTTTGGAAATGTTTAGAACTTGAAATGCTTCCTCATGTTCTTCCACTTTTCCTGTGCTATATACAGATTTTGACAGCAACTGTTACCCTGCACATGCCTGATCTAATCTCAGAAGCTAAGCAGGGTCAGGCCTGGTTAGTACTTGGATGGGAGACTGCCTTGGAATACCAGGTGCTGTAGGCTTATACCATAGTCTTTCGAGACTGAAGGTTGCCAACCATGCACACCTAAGCACAAGGATCTGTTACAGTCTTGCTTCCTGAAGTATTTAAGAGTACAGAATAACTTAAGACCTTGAAGAAAGGCAATTTCATCTCAAAAATGAATATCTAACGTAAAAATTTTCTCAAGTGTGAACATGTACGACAGCAAAGTAAAATGAAAACCTGAACATGATTTGATTAACGCTTGTCATTTTGGGAGAGAGCGCAGAGGAAGACTTGATCATTTGGGGACCATACAAAACATATCAAGTCAGAGCCAATGCCAGTATATCAGAGCAGCAAGTTCTCCTGAGTAATCATTGACAATGAAAATGTTGACAGCTTATTACTGAACTCTCCAAAGGTTGGTAATACTGTTTTCAGTAATTTTATGCAGCGTTGAATGACCCTTGTCAGGGGAGCAACGAATGACAATGAACATGGTGCGGGATATTCAACTTTGCTGAGAAACAATGTACTGTAAGGAAGAGAAACAAGAAATTGCTCCGGAAAAGTTGAAAACAAGATTTTTTTTTTCCTAGTCAACCACTGTTATATGATGTTTAATGATTGAGAGCCCAATCCTATGCATGTCGACTCAGAAGTAAGTTTCATTATAGTCAGTGGGGCTTACTCCCAGGTAAGTGTGGATAGGATTGCAGCCTTAGTCAATGGAGTCAACAAGCCCATTGATCAAGGTAGACCCAGGTACACCCAAATTTTCCAGGTCAGAGCTCATTCTAATCTTCCACCCCCTCTACTCTGGGTGGGAAAAAAGAGAACAGGCATTTGACTCTCATTCTTCTGGGCACTGTGAAGACGGTCCTTCTCTTGAGTAAGTATGGATTGAAAATAGTTGCTAAGCTCAAATCCTACATGGACGTTTGCCATGTTGGGAGACAAGGTTCTTCAGATATACACACGCACACCGTTTCAGTCAGCTCTGCTCCGCTGTATCATGAATTCCGTATCGGGCAGGAAGGCCAGTCACAGAGTTTCTCAAGTCTGCGTTGGCAAAATAGACTTGAGAAGCCCCGTTGTTGGTGACTCCAACTGTTTCCTGTTGCCCGATGGATACAGTGATAGCCACTTTGGTGCCACTCCTCCAGCGGGTGTTGGAAAGCTCAGGATTGGGCTGTTACTCAGTTTCCGATCCACAAACAGTAGGAGGTAATATAAACAGCTGGTGAACATTAAGAGCTATTGACTTTCTATTCATATGCATTTATGGACATATATGCCTTGTGAGCAGGAAATGCTTCTACAGTTGTGACAGTGAAGATGTAATATATTTTTTCAATGAGATGCACTCGTTTTCTCATACGTTCACATATCCCTTGTGGTAAAAATGAAATTGCATGTCACTCTGCATCAAGGAAGATGGCTGAACAATCACAAAGTTTACTACCTATGGGTGAAATCATGCCAGATTTAAGCACTCGTAGGGCACAATCCTAACCAAATTTCCAGCACTGACATAGCTGCACTCTCTCTCCAACTATGACCCACAAACTCTTGCTGCTTCAGGTGCTGCCTTTATCTTTGTATTGACCTGGCTGCCTCTAGTGCAGTGATTTTCAACCTTTTACATCTCACGGCACACTGACAAGGCATTAAAATGGGCAAGGCACACCACCAGATTTTTGACAATTGACAAGGCACACCATGTTGCCAGTGGGGGATCACATCTCTCATTGGCCCTATTAATAAATTACCTTCCCCCAAATTCCTGTGGCACACCTGTGTGCCATGGCACAGTGGTTGAAAATGGCTGCTCTAGTGGCTGCAGCTGTGCAGCACACCAGCTGCTAATTAGGGCCCTGAGATTAACCCTAGGTTTCCTGTCTAATCTTGAGCAAGGGACCACTGCAATCTTCCACGATACCAGTACAGGGGGGCAGTACATTTAATGTATATATCTTGAACATTATGTGTCCACACTGAGTGCAAATGCCTTATGAGAAGTCACTGTTAGTGTATTGGCAAACTGGTTGCACTTGCACGATGGCTTGAAAGTGCGTCTCTCTTGGTTATGACCTAACACACTGACACCACAATTGCCACCCACATTTTGACTAGAATTTAATTTGAAACCAATATTGGAATTCCTCCTCAGATGAAACAGCTGAGGAATTATGAAGGAAAGGGAGATGAATTCAGAAAAGAGGAGTGAAATGTCTCAAACTGCCCAACCCCATTCCCCACCATTTTATAGCATGCTGCCATGCCAACGAAGGTTGTGCTGCATGCTGTGGGGTGGGCAGGAATCAGACAGCCTGCAGAAGGTAAGTAAAAATATCTTCTTTAAGCAAAAGAATTTAAAGTAGAAATATTTTTTTTGGTTATATCCTCGTAGGCTGCTTGATTACCTATAGGTCTTCTTGGATATATGCCAGCCATTTTGCTGGCATATGTTCCATGACAGAAAAGGGGTTGGGCATCTTGGGAAAGTAGGTATAAGTTCTGGTGGTTCTGAGTGTGTGCAAGCACAATGATGCGTGTGTGTTTTGGATTACTACTCATAGATATGACGGTGGTATGAGAAAGAGACAACGGGTTCCATTTTGGCAGTGCCTAGCTCCAGCCTTGTTTTACCAAATTCCCTTTCAACACTTGGTCTAGAGAACATATGCCCACTTCAAGCTAATTAGTTCCCCTGGCTCAAACATGGCTAGTTCTAGTGGCATACAAAACTACTACTGGACCCCGGCACCAACGGGAAAGTAACCAGTAGGTGGCTTGCCTGTGGGGCTGCAGGATCCCTCCTTCAGGTTCTCAAAGCAGCGGCCCTTTTGGCTGCAACAGTGCCCCCTCAACTCTCTACCACCCAGCCATCCCCATTCCAGAAATCCTCAGTGGTTCATTCGCTTGTCTGTCTATCAGTCAGTCAGTCCATTGGTCAGTCAGCAGGTCCATTGGTCAGTCAGCCAGTCCATTAGTCTGTCAGTCAGTCAATCAGTCAGCCAGCTAATTGGTCCATTGGTCAGTCAGCAGGTCCATTAGTCAGTCGGTCTTCTCTATTCTTCCTCCAGTTGCTGCTTTTATCCCTGAGGGCCCTGTTGCCTCCAAATGGCTGCAGCTGTACAGCACACTCACTGCACTAAGGCCCTGATGGTAACTACATGCTTCCCAGACTTATCAGAGTAAGAGGCCACTCTTGATAGCACACCCTATCTCCTTGAGGGATCTTGTGCATTTCCACTACAAGCCTCAGCTTGAAGTACATCTTGATGTGAGGTAAGTTTCATGTGTGGGGTAAAGAGGGCCAGGATTCCAGCATGTAAATGTCAGTTTTTGAATATTGTTCATGATAGAGCCCCACCCAGCTCCTTTAGAATGTCTCTTTCTGCTCCAGTGTATTAATATCTTTACTGAATGTAATTTCCCCCCAGTTCATACTGTGTTGTACATATTCAAGTCTTGTACAATTCTGATTTCAGCTTCTTGAGAGTGCCTTTCATCTTTTGGATACATCAGTTGGATACAAACGACACAGAATAGCACTGAATTGCTCGCCTTGTGTAGAAAGATAATTAAAAACCGGCAAAGCGGCGTTTGTAATTTTTGTTGTTAAAAGGTATATACACCATAAATAGGAACAATTAAGGTAAATATTTATTGAAGGGGAAAGAAGACATACCCTGACAATCCAGAGGCTTTTGCTGCATCTGCAAGATGGGGACGCCTTCACTTGCTGAAAATCTGCCTAATATGCAGGGCCTAACGGCCCATAAATCATGCCAGAAAAGGTCACAACCCGACCACCTTGGAGCCAGCTGTAGCCAACAGCTCTTCAAATTTTGTTTCCAGCATCTTCCAGCAACCAAAGCATTAGGGCAACATGCTTCAGCATATAGGGCTGCAATCATATGCACACAGACATGGGAGTAATTCTCATTTAGTTGAATAGAACTTAGTTCTGAGTAGACATGCATAGGCCTGTATTAACAATGTAGAGATGTGAGAACAGTGCAAGAACAGCCACCAACATTCCTGGAGAAAAAACTCACTGATCTTATCAGAATTATCCATGAAATCCCTAGAAACAAATCGCCTGAGCAAGACCTGAGCAAATTCAGTTCTCAGTGCTGTCAAAGTGTGGTGACAACAGGGACATGCGGTGCGGGTGTTGCAGGTGAGGCAGAACCAAGTCCATGGAAAAAAAGCGCAGCTGTCTTGCCTGCTTACACCTGAGGAGGCTCTCCTCACACCTGAAAAAGCTGGTGTAAGGAGAGCCTCCTTAGATGTAAGAAGAGCCTCCTCAGGTGTAAGCAAGCAGGGCAGATGTGCTGCTTTTCCATGGACTACGATGGAGTGGTACTGCCTCACCAGTCACACCCATAGCGCAAATCCCTGGGTGACAACAGTATTTCCTTCTCATAGCTAAGCACAATAAGTCATCACCAAGACAATTGCCAAAGAGCTTGCAGTCACCAAAACTCCTGTGGCCTGAACTCAGAGTGGAAAGAGGGTTACTTACCTTGGGCTTTCAAACTTCTTGGTACGAATCCTGCAGAAAAGATCCTAACTTAAAGCCCAAGAGAGTTGTTTCGTAAATCTGTAGGGCCTTTGAATCACAAATGGTTGGCAACCTTCAGTCTCGAAAGACTATGGTATAAGCCTACAGCACCCAGTATTCCCAGGCAGTCTCCCATCCAAGTACTAACCAGGCCTGACCCTGCTTAGCTTCCGAGATCAGACAAGATTGGGCATGTGCAGGGTGAGTCAGAAATATGCATAATGAAACTTGTGAGAGCATTCACTTTCAAGAGACAAGCTCTCAGAAGACAGAAGCCCCTATGAAAGTGGCCAATTCATATAAGGCCCTCTCCCTCTCTCTGTGAGTGAATGGGTGAATGAGTAAATGCAAGTGGCACACATGCTTGATCATGTAAATTCTCAAAGGATCTTTTATGGTGAGCAATGCAAACGACTGCCCTCTATTAACGGATTGGATGACCTTTCTTTTTATGCTGTTCTATAAGTACCACTAAAGATGTTTGTGAAGAGCCGAACATAGAAGCATATACAGTATAGGAAATTGACAGGCAAAATAACAGTGTCATCTAAATGCTAATCAGTGAATAAACCTAATCTGGCTACCACATTGTGTCAGGATTCTGCGCCCTCCTTCAAAGGAAGCCATCTCCTGAGGTTTCTCTTGAGCCTTGCTTTATTGCTGTAAAATACTCTTGTAGTTTGGATCATGAAGGAATTTCTTTCACTCAGGAACAAGGTACCTGGGGAAAGTGGTTATTGTATTGTTTCTATAAATATTTATTCCAGAACAGATTCTCAAAGGAGCTTTCTAAGAGCATGAGGGAGGGAAGAGGGGGGCATGTTGCTAAAGCCAAAGCTATGCCCACATATTTAAAAATTCTGCTTTTGCCATCTTTCTGTGGAAATGAACTTGAAAACAAAACAATGAGCCAGCACTATGTACATAAGGGCATGATGGCCTGAGATGTCTTCCATTTAGCCCCTTTTCCTGATCATCTCTAATGCTGAATTTGTCTTTTTCTCCCCTGCTCCTGCGCATCGAGGTGATCTTCTCAATGAGGTGGTTATTGTGCATTCAGAAATTTTTTTCCTGGATGAACAAAGGCCGTTCACATCCATCAATATATATGTGGCTAGAATTCGTATCTTGATATGCATCGTGTACTGTGAATCTCAACTGTTTGAAGAAATGTTCACTGCCTGAACTGCCCTTCACCTGCCCGAACTGCCCTTCACTGCCATTTGGAAAGTGACCTCAGCTTCTGTCCCTGAGTTTCATTTTATTTTACCCTTGGTTGAATGCTTTGGACCAATCCTGCGCTGCCCAGAGCACGGGTCTAGCTCTGGCGCTGGGCCAGCAGTAAGGGCTCGCAAATGTGTGGTGTGCGCTGAAGTGCGACAACAGTGTGCACCAAAGTGTGCGCCAGCTCAGGATCAGGCCCTAAATGAGGCCCTATATAGATTTGGAGCATCCTTTTCTATCCTGAGAAGCCCTGATTCTGCAGAGGGCCACAGGTCCCCTGTAGAGCAGACATCAATACTTGCTTCAGGGTGACCTAATCCAGGCTTCCTACAGGGTTCAAATTCAGGAAAAACAGTCAGTATCCCATTGATTTTTAGTGTACTGTCAGGTTTCCAATATGACCATTGTGTCTGCATTCATTGGGGTGGAACTTTAGCATAGCCATAATGCAAATATGCTTTGTATGAAGAAGATCCCAGGTTTATTCCCTTGCATCTCCAGTCAAAAAATATTACAATGACTTTTTCTTTCATATCCTAGAGAGAGCCACTACTAGTCAGAGGAGACAGTCCTGGACTAGATGGACTGATCATCTGATTATGGCCATAAAGTAGCTTCATGTGTTCATGTTTTCTTTTAGCACTCTAAGTTACCCTTCCTGGCTTTTCATCTATACATTTAAAATGATCTTTGTGCATGTAATTCACCACTTTTTCCCCCTATAATGGATCAGCAAGGGGAAGGGGAAGGCAGCATATAAAGAGCAAAAGAGCAGGCCCCAAACGGAGTAACATAATAAATGCATGTGAACGCAAAATCTTCATTGCCATTCCTAATGTTATCAAAATCTGATGCTTCTTTAGGATGATATTAATCAGGAACTGACCTTTGCATTCTTTGGTTTTGAAATTACAAACTAATTTGTCCAACCAGTTGGATCAACAGATGATAGATGCTAAATTACCCTCCCTTGAGAAGGAATTAGACTTGCATAGATAATTACAAACATTTAAGATTTTTAAAAAGAGATTGTCAGTGCAGACCTTGCATGTCTAAATTCAGTGATTAATGATCAGTCCCTGGGACCTTCCAATAGAGAGGATAAGTTTAATAAAGATATTTTAGGAATCCCTTTAGGTTCAGGGTACTAGGATATTCGTATCCTGGATGATTGGGCCCTGGTCATTGGTGTCCGTGTTTGCATCTGAGATTTTTATGCATCCTGGTCTTTTGCATCCCACGTTAACTGGGCAACAAATAAACCATAACTGCACAACAAACCCCATGTTCTATATCCTAAGCTTCTCATTCAACCCTAACCCTATCCCTACCTTTGCATTTAAAAAATAAAAAAGTATATCTAATATAAATATACATACATTGGGACACAAATGTCCAAGAATGCAAAAAGAACAGAAGCAAATGTCCCATACTAGGACACATTTGATCAAGATACGGTTGTCCCAGATGCAATGGTCCTGTCACTCTGAATTTATCTGAAAGGATTCCCATCAAAGAGGACATTTGTTTACTGGACCAAAATTTAAGGTTTTTGCCATTCCACATTGCAATGCTATCAGTTCCTGAGCAGATACCTATTTTAAATATACTAGACTGTTAGAATTTTCCCAGATGACTTCAGGGATTACACAGCTCTCCTGATCCCAAGGCTCATGAGTTTAGCTGAGATGTGCCAACAGCTCAGGGACTGCCCAGTCCTCTCTTGAATCAGGCTTAGGGAGCTTTTGCTCAGTCCTGTCTGTTACCAGTGTAACTTGGACAGATGAAATTTGTCAGGATAGCTGAAGACTCACTGATGGTACCTGTGCAGGATATCCACCTGAAGGGATGACTTATCTCAGACCAGATCTTCCTCATGGGCAAACGTTTCACTGCCACTGCACAGAGCAATCATCTGATAACCACCTCCCCTTTGCAGAGGTCCAAAGGGAAGAGGCACTTTGAAGCATCCAAGGAGCAGTAAGGAAAGGAGTACTTAATTTTTACCCTGCCAACAGATCTACCTGAAACTCTCCCCTCCCAAGCTGCTTGTACTCCTGTGAGATTCCAGTGAGAGGTAAATATGGCCCTGGAACACTGGAAGGACTAAATTTGGTCAAGGAGTGAACTTCCAGGGGAAAATGTGCTGACAGGGAATGGTAAAAGTACAGCCTTCCTCACTGTCTCTTCTCAGTTTCAAAGAACCCCTACCAATCTGCAAAGGATCAAGAGGCTATCAGGGCTTTGTTACACATGCCCACAGTAGTACATGTCATTTCCCCCTCAGTTCCTGTCTGCTTTCTTTAAACAGCAGTCTGTCTTCAGCATATATCAAGTGGAGCACATGACATTAGCATAAGCTCCACTATTCCTCAAATGCCTAACAAATCTAAGCCGTTTCTCCACATTTTCCCTGTTCTGCAAGGTTTCTGTTAAGGCCAACATTGATTCTGAGCAGTGGTAGATCTCCCCAGCCCCATGCCCGGGGCAAAGGTTCATGATGATGCCTCCCCTTGGGCTGTCACTGCCCCCCCATGCGCAAATCTGCCCCCACCACCACTCACCTGAGGCTCACAGAGCCTTGTACGAACATAGTTACATCAGGGAGGCTTCCTGAGGCTTTAAACTGCTTCTGCTTTTCCGGAAGCATAGTTTCCAACCTCGTCGGGAACCTCACAGAGGCTTCCATGGGGTCCTAAAGGCTCACGCCCAGGACATTTGCCCCATCAAATACAATGGGAGGCCTGCAACTGGTTTTGAGTTGTTCAACACCCCCATTTCATCCATGCACTAGGATCTTGCAGCTCTGCCTGCTACAGTAGTGTAGGCCTTTCCCCCACTTCTCCAGTATTGCAAAAGGCTCAAGGTCACATTAGAGTTGCAGGAACTTCTCCATACTCAACTCCCCCAGGCAACTGCAAAGTGTGATTCAAGCAATGATCATCTCTAGTCTGCCCTAATTTATTTGAAATTCCCCACAATTGTGCTCTGCATCTCTGCATGTGTGATATTGCACATCTGCTTGGGACATGTAGCATGAAAGTGGATCGAGAAACAGACTGTCATCTTAAGCCATTTGTTAGCACCTCTGCACTTGGCAGTTCATGCACATGCTGTGTCAACACTCACCTTCACCAACACCACCTCATCTGTGACTACTTGCATCATGGCAGCTGGGAAGATTCTGTCACAAGAAGCACAAGGGGAGGTCCACAGTGACAGAAGATGATCTGGAAGCCCCCCCCCCCCCTTCAGCATCTCTCAGCATGCAAAAGGAGGATGTGGCAGCAATTGGGCAGGCTGTGGGTCAGGGAAAGTGTTGGATAGGTGCAGGTTTCAAGGCACCCCCTGCAGGTTATGAGAAACCATGAGAGGACATCCATCAAGTGGGTGATTCAATGAGCTCTCACTCCAGGTGATGCAAACCCTAGTGACACCTCTGCACATGCATGCATAGTGACAAACTCAACATGGTCCAATCCCACACCACATGAATGAATAATTCAGACCTGTGTAAGGGGTTATGTGGATCTTTCCTCCGGAATGATCATGCTTTCACGGGGGAAGGTATGTGTCAGTTCTATAGCAAAGACCCAACCAATAGCTGGCCCCACTCATATGGTGCCAATATCCATGCACCTGTGCAGCATGCTAAAGCACCATAGAAACACCCACCAATTCACTCCATTGACTATTCAACCCAAGCAAACAGGAAAGTCTACTCAGATGGGAGATACTGAAAAACAACTTCCTTATCAGTTTTCCTCATATATTCAAGCCTTCCTTCTCCCAGAGCAGACATTTTTAATTAAGATGTCCCGTACCAAGTGTCATCTTTTCACAACTCTCCCTGTCTTGATCACTGCTGATAACAGCACTGAAAGGACTTTTCGTTATAAAGTCTGTTCTTGTAATAACTCTAGCCTGTCCTCAAACAGGAAGTGACAAATCCCTCATGACACTCTTTGTGCCTCAGACCCAATAGGCGTAGGCAGTTCAGATAAGATTTGAATAAGCAGCAGACATTTGGGAATGCTGGCTCTTTATCAGTGATTTCAAAATGAAACTTCTCAAGGATTATCCATCAGAAAAAAGCAGGTAAATAAATAAGGCAAGGAAAGAGGTGTTGAAATCCAATGCCTATGGAGCAATCAGAAACAAGATGGCTTCTGTGATCCCTGTCATGTTCTTTGCCTCCACCAGTGAGAAGCCTTTCATAAACTGGCCACTCCGTATATTAAGGAACAGATTTGATTTCTGGTTGTTCTATTTTTTGGCCAAAATTGAGGCTCAATTCAAACATTACCAGTGCACTTTTTTTTTTAAGGCGCCAAAGAAGCAGCTGATCTGGCCTGGGAACCCCACAGAACAAGTGTGAAAAAGGGAAACCTTGGGAAGTCTTTGAAGACTCTCACTCTGTCACGAGAGCCCCTTTTTAGGACAACAAATGTTGGCTGGAGGAAATTCAGCTCAACCCTATTTGATTCTCTCTTTTTAATCACAGTTCTACATTATTAAGTAAATTGTGACCACATTTCATATTCTTTCTAGCGTTTCATGAAAATTTGATTTACCTCATAAACATACTTAAACCGTGTAATATTTTAAATAAAATTAGACTGGGGAAAAATATCCCCAACTCTGTGACAAGAAAAATATGTACAAATGAAACTCAAAGAAAAATAGTGTTTATTACAGAATATAATTTAAACCATCCTCTAGTCTCATGTTAATTATGGATGAACAGAAAAGTACAAATTGAAGAATTTGCTTACTAGGAAGAACGTACTATCAGGGATGATTGCTTACATTTAAGCGTGGACCATTCTGCTGTGCAATTGGTATGGTGTGATGCAACCATCTCATGAACTAGGATATCTACATACATACCTGTGACCATGAAGGCATCCAGTTATTTTATAAGCTAAAAGATTGACAGAACAATCCTAGGCATGTCCACTCACAAGTAAGTGGGGTTTACTCCCAGGGATTGCAGCCTCATCTACAGGTATGGTCAAGCCTAGCAATGCCACTGATTGGCGGGACAGATGCACAATGGCTGCAGCAAGGTGAACTGCAGGGGAAGATATGAAAGTAAAAGGCATGTGGGGTCTTGTGGTCTAACTTGTTATACCCTTCCTTCCTATAGAAGTCTATGGGAATTTTTGTTGTGGGGTGAGATCATTTTTTAAAAAAGAGAAAGAAAAAATAACTGTTTAAAAAAACTTGATGGCACTTGATTGCTCATCCCCCACCATAAATGGGTGCCTCTATTGCTTTGCACCCTACCAAATGTGCAGCAGCTCGCTCTGGAGGCCAATTGCTCAATTAATGTGGACGCCATGATTGAATTTAGCCATGGAGCTGGATATGGCAATTAGGCAATTTATGGCAAAGGGGCCCTTTTTCCCATTCAGTGGCGTCACTGGATTCGCGTCACCTGGTGTGGGAGGCCTACGCGTCACCCCATGCAGTGGGCGGGGCAACGCCCCAGGTGGTGGGCATGGTGATGTACCATCGCCCCGCCCCCACTGGTTTTTTGTACCTTTTGTTAGAACACAGGTATTTCAGTGTGGTTTGTTTCATTGCATTCTGCATGAAATTACACATTGATTGATATATAACATAATGGGATTATTCCTCCAAATTCTGATTTTAGTGATTTTGAAAACTTGTAGAGTCTCTCTCTCTCTCTCTCTCTCTCACACACACACACACACACACAGCCCCCACTGTGTCAACTTACGAACAACTTATTGCAGCAGTTCTCAATCTTTTAGCACTGGGACCCACTTTTTAGAATGACAATCTGTCTAGGACCCATTGGAAGTGATGTCATGCCCAGAAGTGACATCATCAAGCAAATTAAAATAAGGAATTATAAATAATTAAATTAAAATAAAAGAAATAATTAAATAAGGGGGAGCCAGTACTGTTCGACCAAGTGAATCTACTCTGAAGTAAGTCCTATTGTGGTCAATGGGGCTTACTCTCAGAAAAGTGTGGGTAGAATTGCAGCCTGTGAGCCCAATTCTGTGCATGTCTACTCAGAAGTAAGTCCCATAGTGGTCAATGGAGCTTACTCTCAGGAAAGTGTGGGTAGGATTGCAGCTTGTGAGCCCACTCTTATGCATGTCTACTTTGAAGTAAGTCCCATAGTGGTCAATGGGGCTTACTCTATAGTCTGCCTGCAATAACAACCCCCCAAAAGAATCAGTGAGATTTCCAGCCCTTCCCAGTGTCCAGGTTAAAGTTCTTCTTTTTCAAGCATATCCACATAAAGACCCACCTGGCTTTGTAAGTGCAAAATAGAAAACTTCCCCTTACCAGTTCAAGCCTCTTTTTTGTCCTTGGGGGGGAGGGGGAAGAGGCTTCCTTCTGGAGCATTTGTTGCACTCCAGCTCCATTGGATCAGGACCATTCTGGTGTCCTCACATTTCCCTTCGCCTGGCCTGACCACCAGCCAAGGCACGTCTGCCTACTTGTGAATAAATGCGCTGTGAAGCTGCTCCGCTTTCCATAGGGCTCAATAAACTGCAGCTGCGAGAGAGGGAGGGACCTCCTTCTCAGGTGTTTTGGGGGCTGCATTCACTGCATTCACTGGTTCACTGCATTCAGAACTATTCTGAAGTGTTTGGAGTCCTCTCTGCCTTCTGTTTCCGACGGACTAAGGCAAGTTAACCTACTCATGAGTAAATGTGACCATGTGGCTTCATTTTGGCTTGGACTCGCAGCTGGGAGGGAGGGAACTTCTGCATTCATTGGATCAGGACTATTCTGGTGTCATTGGAGTCCTCTCAGCCTCCCCTTTCCAATGGACTATGGCAAGAACACCTACTTGCGAGTAAATGCACAATACGCCTCACTTTCCATAGGGCTCCATGCATTTTTCTTTCTGGTTTTTTTGGCCATAGCTTTTGAACGAAAGGAGCGATTTCGCTCTGGTTTTTTGCATTGTGCTCCACTGGACGTTCCGCACCCAACTGTGTATGGCATGATGCGGTAGCTCCTAATGCCGCGATGTTAGGCATCACCCCCTCTGGTGCGTCACCCGGTGCCCGCACCCCTCTAGCGACACCACTGTTCCCATTGTCAACAACTTTGTTTACATAAAGTTGGAAAGCTCCCAGCACATGACCTTTGTTCACAGGTTCAAATGGGCTGCACAAGCAAGGTGTGGCTGCTCATGGAATTTTCTAAGAAACAAAAACAAGGCAAAGCTTCTCCACTCCAACTTGTTAGTGTGGGGAGTGATTGCTCTACCCCAAGGGCCTCTAAACACCAGCCCACAGGCTGGATCTGGCATCTCCGAATTACCTGTCTGGGCATGGTGCAGCTTTCCGTTCCACACCATGGCCCTCAGTTTTCCCAGCCAATTATCTCAGAAACTCATGCCAGGTATCCACTTCCACTGAGAAATTGGGCCACAGAGCCTTCTAAGGTGACAGGCAGCATAAGCAGCTGCCTGGTGCGAGTTTCTGATGACAGGCTGAAAACTGAGGGCTGTGATGCAGAACAGAAAGCCTTTGCCACTGCCATGCCTTGCCCAGACAGGTAATTTGGAAGCGCAGTGGACCACTGTTTGGAGACCACCGCTCTACCCAATTAAAAGTGTGGCCTTCCTCACAGCCTGTGGAAGCTGAGGCCTTTTGCCATCAGTCTAATTTCAAAGTGCGGTACTAGTCTGGGTTGTGCTCTTCAGGTAGGCATCACATATATCAACATCACATACATGTGTGATCAAGCATGTCCCTAATCATACATTCAAATCAAAAAAATAAAAAGGTTGTCGGGCAACAACATAAACAACTACCCATGTTCCTTGGGAATTTAGTGTTCCTCTCATATCTTAGAACATGTGAACAAGATTTCAGGATAGCAATGAGGAGATGATTTGCAGTTTTTTTTTAAGGTTAAACAAACAAATCAATATATTGCATCAGTGCTCCATGCATCATGCTCCATGGCATCAATGCTACATATTAGACATTTTATGACATGATCCTGCCAAAGCGAAGCACTTCTAACTCCCAGTTTCTTAGGTATATGCTCAACTGTCTGCCACAGAAATAGACAGGATGTGAACATTTCTTCATTTGGGAGGGGGGGAGGATAGACTGCACATTGTTCATTATTTGCGTGTGGAAGTTCAGTGCAACATCAAAGTTTGAAGTCAGCAGCATTAAAGAGGATTGAATTAGCCAAAATATGAATCTCCTCTTTCCTGACGGAAGAGTCTTTCATGTCTAAATTCTCAGTAGAATGTCAAGTCCTCAATGTCATTTTTGTCACTATTATAAATTTTTCTTTAGCCCGGGCAGCAGCAGCAGCCGCCTCAGCCCTAAGGGTCCTTTCTTCAAAAAGCACCAGTGACTCAATGCTTGACTTGAAGTTAAGGGAGATAATAGGAACTGGACATGTTGAAACATAACTCCATCCCAGGAACTGACAATGAATGGAACTGCTGGGCTGTATCCAGCCATGTCACCCAGAGTGTTTATGTATGCCTGGGGTGGGCAAAGGGCATTGAAGAGGTTGCGTTTCCTTTCAGAAAGTGAAGAGGAAATGCTTGACAGCGGATGGGTATCTGTCTGGAGCTGATTTGTTGTCTGCTTGCTTTAATCTGTGGAGACAGGTGACTTTTTTCTGTACGACAGAGCTGGTCAAGATGACCGTGCCCCAATCAACAGAAAGGTTTCCTGTGAGCGCCGAACACTTTGAATTGGGTCTAAATTGAACCCAGAGGATTGTTCTCTGGAACACTGAGATCCAATCTGTACTAGCGATTGAAGTATGATTTTTACTATTTAACAGTCATGGTTTTGGCTTAAGAATCCTGGCTGTAGTAATTTGCAAAAACACTAAGTATTATGTTAAAGATCCTGACCCCTCATAAATTCCTTCAGGAGGTGAAATGACTATTAAGCAAGTCTATAGCAGTGGTTCTTAAATTTTTAGCAATGGGACCTACTTTTTAGAATAAGAATCTGTTAGGATCCACCGGAAGTGACGTCATGCCCAGAAGTGAAATTATTGAGCAGGAACATTTTTAACAATCCTAGGCTGCAATCCTTACCCACACTTACCCAGGAGTAAGTCCCATTGACTATTGTTAAAAGTACAGGTTCAGCCTAATTATCAGCAGATTTTTCATCCATGGATTTGACTCGACATGGATGGCCGCCCATGGGAGCTGCTAAGAAAAGTCCTTGTAACTGTTTGTCAACAAGAAATAAGCTTCCGTTACCTCATGTGATAAGCTGGCGGGCAGTCTCCCAGCACTTGGGGAAGCTATTTCCAAATCCGCTGGAAGGAAAGTTTAAAGAGACATCCCAGGGCGCTGCTGAGGTCTCCAGTCTCCTCGCCTGCCTGCCTGCCTTGGTCCTAAAGAACCTAAAGGGCCTTCCATCCCTTAAGAACATTGAAGCGAGGAGGCTTTGCCCAGCTCCGGTTCCTGCTCACCCACAAGATGAAGGGCCAGCCAGATGCCTCCAAAGCTTCCCTTGACCCCAGCACATGAGGAGGCAGAAGCCCAAACTTTTTCCCTCGCTTCAGTGTTTTTAAGGGATGGGAGTGAACCCCAAAGCAGGCAGGCAGGCAGACAGGCAAGGAGACTGGAGACCTTAGCAGCGCCCTGGGATGTCTCTTTAAACTTTCCTTCCAGTGGAGGCTACTTGTGAGGAGGGGCGGACCCATGAGGGGCACAGAGCAGTGGCGGCGATAGCAGCAGCAGGAGTGAGGGGGAAGAGGACTGCGGGGCTTTAGGAAAGTGCAGCAACTGTTACCCTGCAGATGCCTGATCTTGTCTGATCTCGGAAGCTAAGCAGGGTCAGGCCTGGTTAGTACTTGGATGGGAGACCGCCTGGGAATACTGGGTGCTGTAGGCTTATACCATAATCTTTCGAGACTGAAGGTTGCCAACGAACCAGCCATGTGTGTGAGAGAGAGCGAGAGAGACCAGCAGGAACCACGAGGTGTGGCAGCTCCTTCTGTGGGGCAGTTTCCACAATGGAGGGGGAGCTAAGTGATTTGGAAATAGCTTCCCAGAGTGCTGGGAGACTGCCCGCCAGCTTGCTGTGCAAGGTAAGGGAAGATCCCCCCCCCCCACACACACATATTTCTTGTTTAAAAAACTTATAGGAACGTTTTCATGGCAGGTTTCTGTCACGGCTGGAAAAATGTTTTTTCCAGTTTTGCTTAACGCGAATTTTTTAATCAGTGGGAGTTTGGGGAACGAAACATCTGCCAATAAAGAGGTTTGACCTGTATATACATAGTAGCCTGTTCAAAGTACAGATCTGTAATGTTTCACCAAATGCAGTCACATCCCATGATAGCATCAAGGCTAATATATTAAAAATAAAATATTGAAATAAATGGGGACCCACCTGACACTGGCTCGCAACCCACCTAGTGGGTCCTGACTCATAGTTTGAGAAACACTGTTTTCATATGCCCCAACTGTTTCACTACCAAAGTCAACTAATCTGCCTTTCTTCCATGGTGGAGCTCAAGGCAGCATGTGTCAGGTTCTCCAGCAATCTCCTATCCAAGCACTGAATAGCTCCATGACTGATGGCTCAAAACTATCCATGGCCAGCCTGCAGAATGCAGCAGTGCTGATGCAGCCTCCCTTGCATCCTGAGAGCCAGCTGGGCACCATGGCATGATGGAGAAATAAGTAAACAAAATTCTTACCTACTCCATGGTCCACCTCCTGGTAGCTCCGATCCCTGCCCTGATCCTCCTGCTCCCTACTCACAGCCCAACTCCCAGTACCTACTCACTTCCTTCAGCAGTGGCTGGGTGCTCCAGTGGCAGGGAACACACCGCCATCACCCTTTTGCGCTGGCATCTCCACTGCACATGATATTGCTGCAGCCAAAGTGCCAAAGGAGTGGGCCCTCCACTGATACAATGCTCATTCAGCAGAAGGTGCCCATAGAATTCGGCTATGAAACAACCTGATGCCTGGTTCGAAAAGTGCCTGGTGGGAGTGATTTGGGTAGGAACTGTGGCACTGGGGGAGTGTGGTTTAACCCTTGCCTCTGCACTGATTTCCCAACTTAAAACAAGTTTATAGTCTTTTCTCCCCATATCCATTCTGAGTGGAAATTTTTGGTGTGGGGGGCAGTGTTTAATAATAATAATAAATAATAATAATAACTAGGTATTTATATACCGCCTTTCTGGTCATCGGATTACTCCTCTGACTTTATTCAAGGCGGTTTACATAGGCAGGCATTTCTAAATCCCTCAAGGGGATTTTTACAATCATAGAGGTTCTCTCTTTCAAGAACCAACAACATTTCAGAATGGATCTTCCTGGTTTGGTATCGCTTCTGGCCCCCAGTCGCCTCCCAGGCAGGCTGACAAGCAGCTCCGTCTCTCACATGGAGGGCAGCCAAGATGCTTCTTGCTCACACCAAGAGCAGGTGGAATCACTCAGCTGGGCTTGTCAGCTGCTTCAAGTTCTCGCCATTCTCAGCCGTCCAGGGAGCTGCCGGTGTCCTCGAACTGGCGACCTTCTGATGTTATCTTCGGGCTAACGGAGGCTCTACCCTCTAGACCAGACTTCCTGCCCTCTCACCTATGCTGTGGCCCTGAATCAAATGCTCCCCCAGCAGGTACTTTTTGAAAAAGACAAGAGATATCCCACTTTTTGTCTAGTTTGGCCCTTATGAGCTTTTGGAAGAGCTGCTTAACAACTGAATGCAATGTCATTTGTGCCCACCGAGCATAAGAGCACAATTGCCGGCTCTGGTGCTATTCAGGTTCTGCATCTTCTCATTGTCTTTCTGCACGTTTCGCCCTGCCAACGAGCGGTAGGCCTGTGACCTTTACTCCTGCAAAAAGACAAACTGTGTATTATTTATGTCTTTTACAGTGCAATACCTCCTTATCCAGAATATGTTTTGAATGCCACTACCCGAGATATTCTGGCTGCTTACCGAGAACGAGCAATAACTTTTGTCAATCTGTTCAAAAAGTCTGACTGCTTTCAGAATGGAAGAAATGCCTCTTGAAGGATGCCTTGACCAAGCACTAATGAAAAGGTCACACTGCATTGAAGCATTTGTCTTGATATCTAACGGCCACGTGCTGGAAATTAGATCCAATTACAACTAATTAGAAACACCAAGTTCTGAACTAGAGTCAAGAAGCCATAAAACACTTAAATCAAAATGATTGTGCATGATCTCTCTCCAAACGCCTTGACTATTAAAGGATAGTATCCCTCAAGTGTGTACAGCTCAGCCTGAGATTTAATAGCTTCTTGCCTTTCTCTAAAGATCAAGGTCAGGGATCTCAGCCGTTCCTGTTTTATAGGACTTTTGGGGGCATTTCGAATCATTTATTACTTCAGGAAGAGTTGATTGTGATCGAATGTGGGAGCAAAAGTCCATTGCAGCAGGCTCCTCAAAGGAAGGCTTCATCAGAGCAGGTGAGTGCAGCGAGCATTCACCAAGACTAACAAGCTATTTCTAAGCAATAGCATTGCCTTATTCCTTCCGCCACAGTAAGTGATTATGGACTTTGCCCTTCTCAACACGAGTTGTTTACTGCACATCAACAACGGCTGAAGGCATTTGTAACATGCATTTGACTGGCACAATCAAGAAATATATGTGGGAATTGGTGTATTGTGCTGCCATGCTGAACACTTATAGAGATTGAAAGGGCAAATCTCCCCCATGAAATCTAGGGCTGCTTCACAGTGGCCAATTCCACTATGTGATTGCAGGTGTAGACATACGGCGCGAGAGATCAGACCTGTATAAATTGTGATCTGCCAGGTGCTGAACAAACCTTTGTTGGTTTAGTCACAGGCAGGCAGGCAGTGTAATCAAGTGTTTGACAAAGTGAGTTTTTGCCCACAAATGTTTGGGCCGCAATAACAGCCCAATCCTACCTAAATTCCGCCCCCCAAATGATGCAGCCATGCCACCAGAAGTGTGCTGCATTCTGCAGAGGGGGAGCAATCCTGGAGGTCTCCTCTGGGTAAGGGAATATTTGTTCCCTTGCTGGGAGATTAGCCCTGGCTTCCCCACTGGGTCTACTTAGACCTGCACCAGCGATTTACCTTGTGCAAGTCTGGGTGGACCTTGAAAGGCAGACTGAGGGCGTGAAGGAAGCTAGGATATCCTCAGAGCTGCTGTCGCCAATACTGCCTTCTCCCAGGCCTCAATCTGCTCTTTCTCTGCAGTCTCTGCCCCATTCCTCGTTTCACCCTTCCCCGTTTCAGCCACACCCACCTCCTTCCTGCCCCCTGCATTGATTCACTAGCATCACAGCTTGTTGCAGGGCCAACAGTCCACAGTGTCTTGCCACTTGTGGTGGCAGCCCGGCTACGCAAAATGGAATGTCACTTTTTGTGAAAACTGTGAAGTAACTAGCACAAGGCCCCAATAGGATTTGGGCCTAAACGTATAACAGCCCAAACTAATATCCTCCTCCCTGTTGATGCAGCTGTGCCAAAATGCACCTGAGGTTGTGGTGATGTTTGCAGAGGTCTCCTCTAGGTAAGGGAGCACCTGCAGGAGTCATAGCAGTACTTTAAGTCTCCTTTTGAAGATCTAAAATTGTATTTTGACTCTAGATTTCCGTGTGTATTTGAACTGCATATAGTTTTCAAACATGTTGAGTCAAAGCACAACTTTGGATTCTCCTAAGAAGAATTGCAACTTTGTAACAATTCATGTAGCAGCTGGCTGTGGGTGCAAATTATTGGGGTCAGCCAGGTGGGCCCCCAGGAAACCATAATCCCTTGGCTAGTGCTGAACCTGGCTGACTCTGATGTTGCCTATAAACATACCAATTCACTCAGGTTCTCATCTGAGGTCCTGCTCTGTGTTCCCCCACCATTTGAGGGAAAGGAAGTAGATGCAGAGGATCAGGATCAGTAATTCCGCCCAGACCCAGGAACTGCCTTCTTTGAAAGCAAGTTTGGATCAATCACTGCTTGATTTCAGAATAGCTTGAAGACATTCTTGTTCCAGAGGATCTTTAGGAGCACGGCCAATTGAGTTTGCCAATAAGGAGCATGGACTTGTGTGTGTGTTTGTGTGTATTATCCAACCAATTTTTTTTACAATTTTTTTGCAATTTCCAGTAACATGGTGATTTTAGTGTTTTGGTGGTATTTTGTTGTTGTTGTTTTAAACAGTTCTAACCAATCTCGGATGTGCAGGTTGGAGAAATACTAGATATAAACTTTTGTTCAAATAAAGATATCATGTTGGCATCCTTCAGTCTCGGAAGACTATGGTATCGTGCTCTGAATGGTGGTTCTGGAACAGAGTGTCCTCTCCAGTGCGTGAAGCCTGGGTGAAGTAGGTATGGAGGATAGGCTGTTACCCACGCAGCAAATCCCCCCTCTCCACATCGCTGAAATGGTCCAATAGAAAGGCAGAAGCCAATACGGTTGGTTCCAGCGACGTCGCAGGAGTTGCCAGAACGTGACTGTGTTCAGCCATGAACTGCCTCAGGGACTCCAGCTCCAGATTTTGCCTCGAGGTTGACTCCTGAAGCCTTTTCCATAACTGGATGTAGCCACAAGGCAGTGGAGGTTTGGGATCAGAGTTTTCCTTCTCTCAGATGAGCTGCCTTCCCAGGCTAACAAGTCCCATCTACCCGGTGGCTGTTTAGTCACCTCTTACGACAAGTACAGCCAAACTGAGGGCCTATTCTTATCCCCCAGCCCCCAGGGGTGAATAAAGATATATCTTTAAATAAATCTACTGGTTTCTACTCTTGATCCCAAAGATATTTTTCCTGAGCCCAAACCTCTGGATCACTTTGAATTTTCATTAGGAGAAACTTAGGAGGCACCCTCGTGTTGATCAATAATGGACCCCAGCTCCAGAGTACTTCTTATTGTATGATCCTTTTGTTCCACAGCTTTAAATCAAGGTTATACTTGAGGGGGCTGTAACTTTCCCTAAGGTGTTATCAGTGACTATCATCAGGTTATGAAGTCAACTGGATCTTAAATACTCTCGATTACAACTGAACTCCTGTGGAAGTACCTATGACATTCACATGAATGATTGAATTCATAATGACTTCACTCAGTTACTGTGAATACTAGATAAGCTATTAAAATAGATTGCAACTGTATTCTCTCTGCATGATGAGATGGCTATGTGAGCAGAAATGTAATCACGCTAGGAAATGAAAAGAGTCTTCATAAACCAATTGTTTATGTGCCAGACAAAGAGATAGATTAGCATATTCACCCAGGCATTGAAAAGAGCAGGGCATACAGATTAACTCCTGTGATGTTGAAGAAGCTGACACATATCTATTTTTGTATCAAATGCATCTTATGGAAAAAGAAAATACACAGCTGGCGATGTGGCATGCTGCATGTGTCCCTTGGTGTCCAACACTGGGTGCATTCCCTTGAACACAGTTAACGATCCTGCACAGCCCAGCAATTCCAGCACTGTACCCGGGATAATCCTTTCTTGACAGATTGAAACCCAGATGAAAGGAATAGGTACAAAACAGCATATATTACAAATGGTCTTTTGCTTATGGGTGCTTCCAGATATGGCTTTCAGATGAACTGAAGGAATGAAAAGCTGTGCCAACCTCTCCATGCCACAGTTTCAGAATTCATTGTCGAGATGATATTTTTATGGTCTAACCAGCTACATATAATTACAAGGTGTGAAATGTCCTGGCTCCTCCTCTCTGTTCCAGTTCATCCTGGCATAGCACCTTTTCCAAGGGCTGTTTGCTAGTGTCCTTCTGCATCTTTTTAACATTTTGAACCTCTGTGATAGGAGGCCACCCTTTCAATTATTTTATTACACAAGCTGTTTTATGAACCTTTTTTTACTGAAAAGTGGAATATACAAAATTAATCTGTATTGGTTCCTGGTTCTGAATCATGTGAGTATTCTTACCATCCAATCCACCCCTTCCCCCTCCCTCACCAATATAGCTGTACCAAAAAGGCTTCCACTTCATTCTGTGTGTGCGTTGGGGGGGGGGGGAGATCAGGAGGCTTGGGGAAAATATTTCTCTCTGTAAGTCTTCCAATTGCCAATGGATCTCTTCAGACCTGCACTAGTTCTTTAGAAGGTGCAAATCCAAGGAGAGAAATAGGGAGGAGAGGCTGCTAAAAGAGGGAATAGGACCTGGTGCACACCATTGCTGCCAGATCCATCCCCTCCCACAGCCTCCTCACTCCCCATTCTTCACTCTAAGTGCCCCTTTTGCTCCTTCCACCCCATGCCACCACTAATAATTCTGACTTTTGCTCTGGGTACTCAGAAATTCTGGCTTAACCCTACAGAATCATCAATCTGTTTTACCCCATGGTACTCCATACTTGTGCTAATTATCACCTGGGTACTGCAATTTCTGAAATGTCACCATGACTTTTTGGAGCGGTTCCCAGTTCAGGAAACCTGGCAGTTGCCTGCTCATCCTGCTCACATATCAATGGGAACTTGTGCAAAGGCAGCAATCCCCTCCCCTCCCAGTATATCTTAGCTAGAGCTGCCATGATGCGTGAACTAATTTTGAGAGTACAAAACATGTTCTAACTACAGCAATGACATTTAGGGGACTCTTGTAGGCTTCTGAGAAGAAAACTCTGATTCCAGCCCACTTGTGTCTTTGGCTTTTATTACAGCAAGATTTTGGGTACTATTATGCTGCAAAAGTAGCTCTATGTTTTAATTTCAATCGACACTCTATTGAATAGAGAAAATCCTTAATAGTTAATATTATTATCAGATATTTGATATTTATAAGACATCAATACCAGGAAAAGTCTAACCTTTCTCAAGCAATATAAAATTAAAACGGTTGCCTATTACACAGCGGGTTGGTGTTTTGCTTTGAAATTTCCTTTCACAGAAGGTTATGTGATTTCCAGCTCATCAAAGTCATTTCTTATTAACATACTGTATCTAGACTTTGAAGGTACAATGCTTATTAAATCTGGTTTGCATACACATTCCATTTAAGTTATTCTCTCACTTTAATGTTATATAAAATTGTTATTCATCAAAGTGGCTGATTTGATTGTGCTCAGATTTTCAAAAGCACTTCAGAAGTCTGGAACTTTTTTCAAAAGGAGTTCTTGAAACAGAACTTTTTCAAAACTTTTCCAAAAAGAATAATTTATCTTCCTTTTGTTTGTCTTCCTTTGTGGTGTGTACCTTGGTGCATCTGTAAATGTTCAAATCCAGGAAAAGCATGATATACCATCAAACTCTCTTTCCATTTATTTTTTAGATTTATTTCCTGCCTTATCAGCAATTTGCTGAGTTGCACCAAACACAGTTCAATCTGATACCAATAATGTTTTGCATTTAAAGAGTGTTTTTAGAGTGCTCAGAATATGTCCCATATTAGCTCAATAATCCTTATTGCATACTGAAAAAAAGGTCAGCATTATATCTCCATTTTGCAGTTTGGAAGAGCGCTATGAAACTGAAAAGGCAATCCTAGGCTGATATTTCAGTGGTGCAATGGCAGCTGCGCCAGCCTAGAGCATCACAAATGTGCCGTAAAACACGTTTGCAACACGTTTCCAACTACTCTAGTGTAGGCAGTACTGGTGGGAAGGCCTGCACTGGCCTGCCTGTACTGAATCCAAGATCTGGTTGCCGGCAGAAGTTAGCAGGGTGGAATAGGGTGGAACGGGGTGGATCAGGCTCAGAAGGAGGGCATGACTGGTAGAGCTGGCTATTTAGCTGGTGCAAATGCCCTTATGGGGCATTACTTGGCATAAGAGGAAAATATCCTCTTATTCAGAGGAGACCTCCAGTCTGCTCCAAAGCTGTGCTGGATACAGCAGAGGTCATGCAGCCCTATTGCACCAGCATAGCTTATGATTGGGCTGCCTGAAAAAGTGTGAAAGGGGCTCACCTAAGGCCTGTGACAGATTTCATGACAGATGAGATCCAAACAAGGGATGCTTTTTGATTGGTAGTTCTCTAAATACCTAAGGGCCAAATCCTATCCAATTTTCCAGTGCTGGTGCAGCTGGGCCAATGAGGTATACACTGCAACCTGCAATAGGGGAACAGTCACGGAAGCCTCCTCCAGGTCAAGGAACATTTGTTCCCTTTCCTCAGGGCTGCATTGCTGTTGCACCGGCTCTAGAAAGTTGGATAGGATTGGGCCCTAAGTAATCTAATCACATAATTCTCTAACTACCAATTGATAATCTCTAACAGTACAATCACAACCAGGATTACTACTTAAATTCCTGGCTACCTGATCATATCCAAATGGATCTTGCCATGACTCTTGGTAAGGTCATTGTCCTCTATGCATGTGTGGCATCTATACCACACACACACACGTGTGTGCGTGTGTGCGTGTGTGTGTGTGATATAAAATTAATAAAAAATAGAATATAATGTAAAATAAAAAGTGTAATAAAAAATACAAATACATTCAAGAGGATACGACAGGATGCATTGGCTGCCATCATAGCTGATTTGGTCACAGTGCTAATACGATTGTCGCACGTGTACAAAAGAGTTTCAGAATGTAAGAGAAGTCAAACTAGTAGATAGGGCTATATATGAACAATCTCTCTCTGTTATTTATTTATTGAGTCTCATGAGAATCATCTGCACATACACTGCATTTCACAGTACCTTGTATGCACAATAGGAGGGAGGGAGTGTTCATGCCCCCCATGCCTGTGGATAGGCCTGAAAGAAGTAGGCCTCAAAGCTACAAATATTGACAGTGTACTTTAAAATTCTATTGTCCTGCGTAGGCATGCCCAATTCATTTAAAAATGAGTTTAGGCTAATAATATAGACTGACTTTCTGAAAACACTGCAATAAGGAGTCGTAAATGTGTGAAATGAAGCTTGTGTTTCTGCCCAGTCATGAATGGGAAAATGGTTGGTGCTTTAAAATGGCTAATACACCGATGTTTCCCATAATTATCAAATGAAGTACAGCCAAAGAAATGCACTAAGAGTAGCAATCTCAGAGGAATCTCAGAGGAAACCAGCCACATGTTCAAATCATGTTTGTATCCCATTGCTTCCACAGATACTTATCTAGAACATTTAGAAGAAACGTTTCTCATTGAAATTGATTGATAGCAAAAAAATCCTACCTGGTCTTCAGGGAGTGGCCAGCTAATCTCAGACTAGCTGAAGGATGGGCAGGAGTTTGCCAGCTGCTGCTAGCTCTGGATTGGCGCTAACAGCGATTCTTAAGAAAGAATTTGCCTGTTTAGGAGGCATTGTTCTCACCCTATACAGACTATGTTTGCCATGCATAACTCTGGATTGGATTATGAGGGTTTTGCTGCTAGTTTAGACTCAGTATCAAATGATTGTCACAATACAACACTTGCCAGCACTTGGTAGTCCACAATATATAATGTAACCCATGGTCTGAGTTTGGCCTTGTGGGTCAGAAGGTTGTGCAGCCCTGATCTAGACAAACTTCCTATGGTGCACCAAATGCCGTGACTTTGGGCATCATTTGTCCTTGAAAAATCCATGCTAAAGAGTTGCACAACCCTAGAAATACCGTATTTTTATCTTCTATCTGCAGGATATTGTGTAGGGCAGTTTCTCTGCTATCATCCTTTAGAGCCTACACTATACAGCAGTGGTTCTCAAACATTTTAGCACCAGGACCAACTTTTTAGAATGACAATCTGTAGGGACCCATTGGAAGTGATGTCATTCACCTGGAAGTGATGCCATGGCTGGAAGTGACATCATCAAGCAGAAATATTTTAGCACTCCCATATGATGTATGTACATAAGTAAATTAAATGTTTACAATAAGTATAAGTTTTAAAAAATGTTTAAAATAAAGAACCGTCCTAACCTTCCCAAGCAGCTGTTGATTTGGTTAAAAAAAAAATTCCCCAACCATCCCAAAGGCTGCAATCAGATCCACATTTACCTGAGAGTAAACCCCATTGATTAATTATCATTGTTAAAATCATATACATAGTAACCTGTTAAAAGTACAGATCTGTAACATTTCCCCAAAAGCAGTCACTTACCATAGTAGCATCAAGTCTAATATATTAAAAAAAAAAAAAACAGATTGAAATGAATGGAGACTCACCTGAAATTGGCTCATGACTCACCTACTAGATCCCAACCCACAGTTTGAGAACTGCTGGTATACAGCCTTTTGCACTCCTGCAGTTAAAACATATTATTTACTTTGCAATGCTAGCAATAAGAGAGATCATTTCGTAAGGAAACATGCTTGACGATAATGTAGATTTTATGCACTTTGAAGCAGAAATTAATAAGCAAAGCAACATCAATCTAAGAATTATGAACGCTTCTGCTAACAGAAGTGTTTATACCTTTTTTGCAATTATGAATAGTTTTTTTTTTTTTTTAACTCTCCTTTCTCATTGTCTTGAAAGAAGCCTGGAAAATTTTAAATGTTTAACAACACCTGTACATGTTTATTCAGAAGTAACAGCCCAATCCTGAGCTGCCCAGAGCATGGGGCTGCTGTGGTGGCAAAAACGGCCGCCATGCATCCAGTCTGCCCTGCTTCCTGGGGAGAAGGGGATATTCGTTCTCTTCCCCTGAGTAAAGGAAGTAGCCCTGCAGTGGGGCTACTCAATTCTATGGCAGCTCTGGAGCTGCTGCAGAATCGGAGAGCTCTGTGTTGAGCCACAGGGCCTGACTAAGCTCCACTGGTCCCACCCTCCTCCCACCCACTCCCTCCCTCTAGCATGCCTCCTCCCCATCCTCTCCCCACCCTCCCCCCACCTTCCCACCCTGAAACGCCTCCTCCTTAGCTCCCCCCACACCTCCACCTACCTCTCCACTGTACAATGGTTCAGGTGACCACAGAGCAGCGGAGCATGGCTTTGCACTGATGATAACCCAGTGCTGGCTCATCCTGAGTTAGCTCCAGCACTGGGCTGGTACTGAAGGCATAAACGTACTTTATGGCACATTTGCAACAGTGCATGCCAGCAGTGAGCCAACACGCACTATTTAGGATTAGGTTCTGTGTCTTCTTTGTTCAGTGGGGTTAATTGCTATATCACAACTGTTCTTTAGGATTGCAGCCTAAGCAGCACATAACATTGGCACACTGAAGTTTAACATCAGGCCAGGGGGGCTGACTAGCGCTAATTTTCAAATGTGGTAGTCTATAACCTGATCAAACCGACTTTTAACCTGAAACTTGAATATGGGGTGCACTTCTAATTTCTGTTTCTCACTGTATATCTTGCACTTCCTCTCTTTACAGATGACAAGTGGCAGAACAACATAGTTCTTACACTTTTAATAGTTGTACAGAAGATTTTAGCTGACAAACCAAAATTGTCTGTACAATTTTGTACCTATTCCTGTAAATTTGAGAAAAGTAATCAGGTGACACAGTTTACTGAGGGATCCTGGCCTTGTCATCTGCTTCCTGTTTCACCGTGACAGGGTTTTTTTAAAGGGGTGTCTTAATCCTTGACTATATCCGAAAGGCAAGTCTTTAAAACTTACCAGATAACTCCCATCCCCTTCAGTTTGAAATTGGCTTCTGACTTTGTATCAGTGCTTTTCAACCAGTGGCATAGTACTACTAGGCTACTTCACAGTACTGCACATGGTGTTGACCTCACAGCCATGGTGATCACGTGGTACTGCTTGGGCTAGCCTGATCCCTCCAACTGTGGGGTGAGCCACCCACTACTGTGTTCAGCTGTCGCCTCTGGTGGCAATGACAGCACCTGTAAAAAGTGGCATTTGCAACCTAACAGACAAAATGTTTGAAAACCCTTGCTCTGTAGAGCAGCGGGAAGGGATGATGCCTGCATTTGCATTGCTTCACTTCCTTTTAGGTCTGAATCTCACACTCCCAAGCCCTTCTTGTGAATCCCTTAAATGTGGCTGTTAGCTGTTAATGAAAGCAAGGCCCTGAGTTCATGCTCAGGAGTTCTGGTCTTGAGGTCTGGGTTCATGCTCAAGAGTTCATGCTCAAGAGTTCTGGGCAGGAGGTCTGGTCTAGAGGGTAGAGCCTCCATTTGCCTGAAGATAACATCCACATGGTCGCCAGTTCGAGGCCACCAGCACTATGCGACCTTGAAGCAGCTGACAAGCTGAAGCCGAGCTATTCCATCTGCTCTGAGCGTGGGAGGATGGAGGCCAGAATGTGAAACCAGATCAGAAAGAAACATCTGAATGTTGTGGTTCTTGAAAGAAAGAACCTTCTTTCATTTGTAAAAATCCCTATGGGGATTTAAATAAGCCTGTCTATGTAAACCGCCTTGAATAAAGTCTTGAATAAAGACCAAGAAAGGCGGTATATAAATACCTGTATTATTATTATTATTTTAAGAGTTATATTTGTGCAACTGACCCATCTCATTCAAACCAGGTCCGTGTTGTAAGCCCTGTTGAGTTTAGACTCCAATTAGTTCTTTACTGGGGTTATCTAAAAACACTCTTACCCAAGACAGGATCTGATAACAGCCAACATTTGGATTTCCCAAGTAGGATTCTCAAAGCATGCTTTTCACTGAATTAGTCCTCTTGCAATAAATGAGACATGCATATGTAGGTGTATGCTCACGCTTTGCTTCTCTGGTTCAGACCTCTAATGATATTGAATACTGTATTATTTATTTTATAGCGGTATTTATTGATACAGTGTTGTATCAATGTTCTTATGATCATGTTCTTCGTGTAAAGTGCTTTGATGAGCTGCCTTGAGAAAAACTATCAATATGTTTTCAATAAATAAAATTTATTTATTTACTGAGGCCCAGTACAAGAACTTTTTGTACTGTCCTCTTAGGAGTAGAACATAAAAGAGATTAGGCTAAATGCTATGCCCTCTGTAGGAAACATCTATTTCTCCATCCAATTTGGGGAAATCATTTGTTTAACTCCAAAGCTTACATGGCAGGTGGTGAATGTTCATCCTGAGTAACTTTTTTTGTTATTGTCCTTGTACTTTCTTTTGTTTTTCTTCAGATCCTTGCATATCAAGAATGTTAAGCCCTTGCCTTACAGCAAGTCTGGACTTCTCCAGTGTGGTTGATTTGCAGTTGAAGGTTCCATATAAAAGATGAGGGCTTTGCTATCTGTTGAGGTCTGTTCCATTTGTTAAAGGGATGCCCACCTCTCCCAGAATTTCCCTTTGAGGACCATCTCTGTCCTGGTTGTTCCTTGCCCCTTGATCTTGATATCCTTTCCCTTTGGTCTTGATCTCATGCCCCTGCCTTCCTCCTTGAGGTCCCTTCCAGCTTTCTCCAGTAGCTGCTATCTTCTGGCCTTTTCCTTCTCCACTGCCCTGAATCTTGCTCCTGGGCTAGCCATGTTTGTCCCTCACACTCCTTCCCGCTCTCACCTCAAGTGTGATGTTGTATCCTACTTGCCTATTGTCCATCCTTCTCCTCACTCCTGGCTCTCATCTCTTCTTCTTTCTCCCAAGGACCCTCTCATTCCTTTGCCTCTGTTTCCACTCCCAACTTGTTTCTTCCTTTCCAATTTCTTCACCTTCCACACCTTCCTTGCTAGCTTCCCCGGCCTTCCCTATTGTATTCTCTCGCCTCTTCCTCCTCAGTGCCATCACTGTCCTGTGACAATTTGCTGGTGCCCTGTCTTCTGGGTTCACTCAGCTATTATGTCATTGCTCATTGCAGATCTGTGAAGCCACATCCCCGGCTGGCTCTCTGAAACAGCAGACATGTTGAGTGGCCACAGTGCACAAAAGCATGCACAGACTCAATAAAATGCACATATCTGCTGAATTCATATTCACCACTGTTATAGCCCCATCAACTTCATCATTGCTGACACTGAATTTTACTGCTAATCTGAAGAGCTTTGGAGCAGAAAGCAATGCAATGTGGAAGAAATAAGCATGAGCACACTCTGATTCTATGGTAAGTCTAAGTTTACAGGAGTGCCACAAACCATTGCTGCCTGATTACTTCTGGTGCATATGGCCACAAGTTGGCTCCCCCACAGAGTAAAGTAAGTTATAAATGCTTCTGAAGCTAATGTGAAGTGCCTAAGGCTATAATCATTGAAATACTCCTCAACAGAGGGAAGAAAAATTATCTTGAATTAGAGAATGTAATGAAGTGAAGGATAATGGAAAACAGCAAAAATATCTGAGACATGCAAGGGCAAGATGAATCAATGATAGCAATCAATAGCTCTCATTAAGTACAGAAATATGATGATAAAATTAGCCAAGGTGGCCAAGTTCATGTCAGGAAGTGATACGCTAATTGCACACTAAAGATATTCTCACAGGGAAAAGAAATCTGAAACATTAATAGGTAAAGGATAATTAGGGAATAGGTTAGACAATGATCAGAAACAGAGACAACCCATCAGAACATAACGGAGAGTGGAATAATACATCCTAACTGAAAAAGATGGATAATCCAGAAGTTTTCTTGTTTGACAACATGAGTGTAAATATGAACAATGGATCCGGAAGCCACTATGAGTTCCATTTTCCTGTCCAAGGGTGTAATTTTGGGAGTGATGACAACTTCATAAAACTAGACCCTGCATTAGGAAGTTTCTTATCTTCATCATGCTGACTTGATGATCTATTGAGATTTTATGGAGAGATGAAAGACATCCAGGATATTTGTTTTTGGACTTGACTCACAGCTTCTGTAGGTTCACTGTATATTTGCCGCATTGTGTGGTCCCATCTGATCTGCTGCCCAAAACAGTGGCAAATGTGCTGCCCCCAAATTCAGCTTCCCAATGGCACGCAGCACACATGCACACAACCACACAAACAAATTTACTCCTCTTTCTTTCATTTGTTGGTTGCCTCCTCTAAGCTGGCCAGATTTCTCCACCCCAGAGGAGGCAAGGGTGGGACAGCTGGATCCCTCCTGCCCAGCTGGAAGAGGAAGAGGAAGAGGCAGTGGTAGTGAAATGTCTGAATTCTCCCCTCATTCTGGCCAGGAGGAAAAGAGGTGTGGGGCTGGGGTGGTCCCACTCCCACAGCAGCAGTAGAGTAGCAATGACAGCCTCCTCCAGCTCTGCTACCACAATCTTTGGCAGTGGCATTGGAAATGGGCAGAAAGGTTGTTCCTGGCCCTCACCCCCTTCACCGGTTCCTTCTTATCTTTTTCCTCCTTCATAGTTTTCGCTTTAATACCCTATTTTTGAATAGGGCAGCAAAGGGACCAGTAGAAACAAGAAAGATATGCTATGGCAGATCCTCAGAAAAGAGGAGGGGGAAGCAGGGCTTTGTTAAGTAAGATGGGACCATATTTAAGACTGGTCTGCTGAACAGCTGTTTGGTAGTCAGTGCAACAGCAAACTGGTTGACACTTTGGACTGAAAGCTAAGTGAGCACCAGCAGTTAACTTGGGCTTTGAATGAAGAGCGAGACAAGCAATTGCATCCTAGATTATGACAATCCTGTGTCTGTTTACTTGACAGTAAGTCTCACTATGTCCAGTGAGGCTTAGTGCCCTGCAAATGTGTTTAGATTGCTGCTAAAACCTCTTCTTTCCCCATTAAAAACAAACTTTTTAAAAATAAGAGCCAGGGCATGCACCCATGCACTTGTTGTTTTTTGTTTGTTTGTTTTTAAACAAAACAGCAGTATCCCAGCTGCCCCTTTACAACAATAAGATAGTGGGAAAGACAGGAGGGGGCGGGGGAAGATGGAATGGAAACAGGGAGAGGGAAAATTGGGTGAAGAAGGGGCGTAACAGGGACAGGGAAGCTGAGGAAGGGGGTGGATCTGGAGGGGATGGTGTACACTGGATCCTATCCACCTTTTCTGTAGCCTTCCCAACCTCTTTTTGTCCTTGAAGTTGCACTAGCAAAATCTCTAGCACAAGTCCAAGGAGACCCACTTTGGAGTGAAAGGCTTCCATAGGGTAAGGGAATTTAAATCCCTCTTCCCTGCTGAAGCCTCCTGCTATATCCCCCACTGGATACAGCACCCCTATTTTTCACATGGCTATATCAGTGGGGGAAGGGGGAAGGACAGAATTGGGCTGTGGAACATTCAGTCTGGATAAAATTTCAGTCCTGGACTCATTCTGAGAAGCACAAATGTTACCAACCACCTGGTCCACAACAATGACAGATTTTGCCAAATCAGTAATAGTAATAAGTTGACATTTGGGCTCCATGAACAGCTTCCAACAGCTTCAATGAAACTGGCATTTTGATCTGAATTCAGCCTGATCCTCATAATTAAAAATGCAGCATATTTCTTAGAGGTTGGTAGATCATTTCAAGACTTGCAAATGATTTTGGTTGGTTGATGCATTGCCACCACTTAAGAGGCCATTTCCCAGCGGACTGGTAAACACTTCCATTAATTCCTACCTGTTTAATTCATAAGCAGTCAGCAATCACTGAAGTGTCTTCTAGGAGAGTAACACAGTGAAATTAATTTTAACACCTTATCACTGCAGAACAAAAAGATGAGCAAGAATTTGTTTGTGGGAAATGATGTAATGCTAAACTAGGCACCTTTCATAATTTTCTTTGAAATATTAGAGAACCGTGGAATATATATTGTATTGCACTTGTGGCAATGAAACCTCTGATGCTGATTGACACTGAGTGACACCAAGTCAGGTTAAATATTTGCTGTTGAGATTCTCAAGGACAGGATGCTCTAACAATTCTGTCGTTGTCTTGTAGGGTGGTACAGTTACTGTAGAATGTTTCTGTCACCAAAGAGTGGGGGGAGGGGGAAGAGTTTGAGTTTAGGAAAAGTTTTACCTTTTGCAAGTGACTTGTGGGTCTGATGCTCTCTTAGCATCAACCTTGGTCAACAAAGACACCAGGTCCAAGCTGGGTCACAGGATTTTTGGGCATTCACCCTTCATCTCATATGCATGTCACATACATACTAGATAACAGGAGGCAGAGAAGTGCAGTACTAAGGGGTTGACTATAGAGCGCTCTGAAGAAATGCCATGCTGCTTAAGATCAGAGGAGACTGAGGGAAGTGCTAGGAAGTTTGAGACATATGTTGGAAGATGCAGATGGACAAAACAAACTCTGAACTTAAACCTTGAACCAGAGGAAACCATGGGTGACAGAGGCATTGAGTTGAAGATTTGAGGAGCTCAGGAGAAACCAAGGTCAGGTAAACCCATAGAAGAAGCTTAGAGTTGAGAGAAGCTGTGAACTTTTGGCCTGAAGAACGGGACACCAATAGAGGTTTGCTGAGCTGAAGAAGGACTACAGCGCCAAGCTATTCCTTGTGATAGCTGACAGATAACCCTGCCTGCCTACCTGCCTGCTTGCACAGGACTACATTACAGGTTCACAGACAGTAACTAAAGATTTCTACCCATATCTTAGTGCCTTCTCCATATCAACATGAAGCTAGTTTATATTATCTGAATAAGCAGTCTTCCTGAGACTTGCATACTATATCTCAGAGGGATAATACGAGCAAATGGTCTTCTATATCAATCTCCCTGTACATAGGTGAGTGAGTACCATGGAGAGAAGACTAGGCTTGAACCTTTCCCCTTGACATGCAAATTTTGAACCAGGTTTTACTGTGGGGTAGTATTCAGTCATGAATATCGATTGATCTACATCCTGTACTGTTCTAGGAAAGTGGCACTATACATTTTTCCAGAATGGATAAATTAAGTGTTTAATGGGGTACCAAAGCCACATTTGTGGGGTCACAGCAAGTTCAAGAAACCAAAATGGCTACCAATCATTCTAATCATACTGCTGAGGCAGCATAGTACAGTACGGGGTGGCAGAGGGTTGTAGAAGGACCAATATTTCATACATGAAAGTATTCAAACACTACCTACATACACAGGTTTGTCACTGAGCCTTGCTCTACTGTAAAACTTTGTTGTCTGCTGTGTTACATTGCAGCAGCCTGTCCAGGACTGATATAAAAAAGGGGGTTGTATTATCTTAATGAGTAAAAATGGTTATGCTAAGTTCAAAAAGAGCTTTCCTCACTGCGGCCTGTGAGGACGGGAGGTGGGTGTTGACAGGAGCAGGAGGTGGGTGGATAGGGTCCAAGGACAGGGGCAAGATCAATGGCAGGTCCACAGCCTCATAATTTATTTATTCATTTATTGGGGTCATGGCATGTAAAAGGATGAAAATCACTGCTTTAGAACCTTCCCCCCAGCTCACTAATTATTTTGGTCACTCTCTTCTGCACCTTTTCCAGTTCCACTATATCCTTTTTAAGGTATGGCCACCAGAACTGGACACACTACTCCAGATGTGGCCTCACCATCGTTTTCTACAATGCCATAATAATATTTGGCCATATCACCCATTCCCTTGGATGCTGTGCCGCAAATTAGCATATGCAAATACATTTGTTTTCCGATACTATAATCTTCTACCTGGAATTTAAATGCTCCAAAGGGGCAGTAAAAACAATATAGTAAGTACCGCTAAAATTACCATCTCATATGCATTTGGAATATAAACAAGCACATCGTTTTTATCTCATCTTGATTAAACATACTTCCTCTGAATTTTAAACAACCAATAATAGCGCTTAGCCTGAATTCAGCACCTGCGATTATGCTTGCAAAACCTGGTTTCCTTCTTTCATGTGGTATCTAATCAGGACTGATTTGTGACTGGTAAATACTGTGGCGCAACTGAAAGCTATTTTGTTATCAAAATTAGTCTCTATTGTTTTAATTATTGTTAAAGGTCTCAGGATGAGTTTTGAATATGTATATTTTGATTAGAATTCTTGGCACCATTTCTCCCTCCTTGCAGCTTAAAAATTGCCTGTAACGAGATTAGACACAGCATTTTTATTCATGGATCAATAGAATAATAGATCCATCCACATTCATAATGCAGTCTGCAAAGTTTTGAGTGACAAAGAACTATTTCTTCAAGTTGGACATTGCTACCTTAAGGCATCATGCTGGATGTGTCCTCTTTTATTATTATTATCAACAGTATTTATACACCGCTTTTCAACAAAAGTTCACAAAGCGGTTTATAGAGAAAAATCATATAACTAATGGTTCCCTGTCCCAAAAGGGCTCACAATCTAAAAGATGCAAAAGAACGCCAGCAGACAGCCACTAGAAGAGACACTGCTGGGGTGAGGAGGGCCAATTACTCTCCCCCTGCTAAATAAAAGAGGGGCACCCACTTGAAAAAGTGCCTCTTACTCAATTAGCAAGGGTTACTATTACTACAATTAGCAAGAGAAGGCTCTTCTACTCTGTGTGTCTACTCTGAGAGGAAAGCCTCAAACCCAGTGCTGGTGCCATTTTGTCAGGAACCGAGGGCACAACCCTGCACTAGTGCCCCCTGCCTGCATTCTGACTACCCACTGGGCACTGCCACAGGTACTGAGGGTTCAAGGTTTAGTGTGGTTAGGTGTGCCTTCTGATAAGCTTGGGCCTATCAAGCCTGTGTTTGACTTGGCCAATGTCTTGCACCACCCCATTCATGCATCAATGGTGCTCCACTGTTTTCCCCTCCTATAGTGTTGACAATTTTTCAACAAATGAGGAGTGACGTCATCCCAGGAGAGGGAGTAAGAAGGAACAAGGATTCCTGATATAATTAATTGCCCAGGATTGAACCTTGAACCCTCAGTATCAATGGCAGGGTCTCATGTCCTTGAACCTTGATAACTGACTGAACTTCTGGTTCAGGTGCTGGGCAGGATGTTAGACGTGAACATGGGCATCAGCTTGGCCTCCCCCTTGCAGTGGCTTGGCTGTCTTTGCTGGACTGTGATCATGAACTTACTTCTCTGAGGGTGTCCATGGCCCAAAAAAAGGTGAGGATATGAAAGTTGGCCATGGGAATAGGTCTGTTGTGTGGGTATGGGTATGTACAGAACATTGTGCAATGGGTCAGGGAGCCATTTGTCCAGCATCAGTCTGTTCCTGGCAGTTGCTGCACATGTACATGTTGATCATGGCAGTGTCTGTGGTGCCACAAGAGACCCACAACCATGGCATGCATCTGTGGGTGCAATCCTAACCAGCAGTTATGCCGGCATAGGAGCCCCGGGAGGATCGCAAACATGCCGTAAAGCACATTTGAGCCTCCGTGGGAGGAAGCTGTGTCGGCACATATATGGAGGCTGGCAAGAGCCTCAGTGGTGGCTTCCTCCCCACAGCTTGTGCCAGTGCACCCGTGCCAACACAAGCTGCAAAGAGGCGTGGGGGGCGGGGAGGAGGCAGGAGGGGGCGTTTCTGGGCAGGGGGAGGGCGGGCGATGGGCAGCCCTGGAGTTGGGTGTGCAGGGAGCTGGGGCAGGCCTAGGACCCAGCGGTTATGCTGGATCCCATCCCCGAGAAGAACAGAGTGGCTTCAAGCCACTCCGCTCTCCTCGGACTTGCGCCACCTCCAGAGGTGGCGCAGGTCCAAGGAGACCCATTGAAGCCAGTAGCCCTTACCCGGAGTAAGGGGAAGAGCTTCCCCTTGCCTCTGGCTGAGCCGCTGCTGGCCAGTAACCCGCATTGGATGCAGTGCAAGCCTCCTGGCTTGCCTGCTCCAGCACGGGTTTGGATTGCGCCCTGCCATACCTAGCTCTGCCTGGCTCTGCATGGACTTCTGAGTAGTGTTGTGGTCTCTAGAGATGCTGGTGGGGTTGTTCAAGTTCTTTCTCCTTTTCCTCTTTATGGGTAGGCTTTGGGATACTGCAGTCATTGTGCCATTGTTGGGGAGACATTGTCAGGTCAGTATAGTGTTGGGCCATTAAATACGGTGATTTGTGTGGGGACAACTCTGCATCATACGCAAGTCTACCATCCTATGCATTACCTCCTGAGAGTAAATCCCACTGAGCATAATGGAACTTCTAAGTAAAACTGTATAGGTACCATTAAATATCTTACCAACCTTTTCCTTTATGTAGAACTGGCTGGAAATTTTAGAAAGCCTCGCTCGAGTTAATAGTGGATATCCCATCTGCTTTGCAAGTTAACATTTCAAGCTGGCATTTGAAAATGACAAGATTTAAATGTACCTGAAGTGTTTGTATTTAAAAGGCCATGACCATACATCAAGTGAGGGGCAAGGAGGGGAGCACTCTGTGCAGAGATTAAGGAGAGGTCTATGCCTGGCAGTTATATCCTTATTAAGGCATTGTTGTGAATGAGCCTTTCATGCCAGATTAAAGTGCCACCCAAAGAAAATAAAAGCACGGAATCTGTCATTTTGACTCCTAACACTCCAAAGAGTCACACTGTTAATTTAATGCTTAGATTTTAGGAATACTTACTTATTATCTTGGCAAGATATATACTTCAGAGAAAAGATGAAAGCAAAATATTATGCTGGTAGGGAAAAGGATTTTTTTTTTTTTTTTTGGCTTTTCTTTCTCTGCTCACAAATGTGGAATGGCAAGGGCTGGAGCTAGCCCTTCTGCAAACTCTGTAGAGCGAGGCCAGCTGTGGGAACCCATCACATCAGGGAGACAGTTGTACAGAGCTTCTACAATCAATGTTTGTGTTATGTAGATGCTGAAAATGTTGGATGTGTTTACATCTGGCCGGCAAGCATTAATTGGTTTAATCAGTACATTCATCAACCCTTACGCTTTGGTTGATTTCAGTGGGGGCTTGTTTTAATTGCTGGAGCTGAGAGTTAAGACACACGTGTTTATTGTTGCGAGTGTTTTGGTGCTCCTCTGTTTACAATAGTAGGGTGTGAAAGAAGGTATGAAAAAAATGCCCTTCTAATTTCGAATGGTAGCATTTGTTTAGTCAGTCGTAGTTTGTCTCTCTCGTCAATATCTCGAATGAAAGGGCATTTGTGTTGTATTTTGTTGAGAAATACACATTAAAGTGTCATAAGTTAATGAATGATCTATTACAAGGTGGATGATTAATCAAGTAAACTTTCTTTAATTGTCTGATGCCAGTTTCTTATACGCAACCCTGTGACTCCACACTGCACAACACCCCTGCATTTATCCAGAGTGACATGCAGAGTGACCCCTGTACTTATGCGGAGGCACCCAGAAGTGATTCGGTGGTGACGTAATCATGTCATCACATCATTGTGTGCACTACCAAATTCCATGCAGGGTGGCCATTTTCAAATGCGGCAGAGGCCTCCACTCTGTGGGGGCTTGGGTGGTGTGTCCGCCAAACTCCAGGGCGCGTTATTCAGGAAGGACTGCTACCCGCTTGCAACACTAATGTGGAGAAGAAATGAAAAGACTGTCCAGGTGGCTTGGCCTTATTTATCATGTAAGAAGACTTGTACTTGCAAGCAAGATTATGCCAGCATGGAGAGCCAAATTTTGGAATACTTTAAAGAGGATGTCACACAGATGCCCCACAGTGCCACGGCCTTCCATTCCAATTAGTTGTCCTTAATTAGCATAAGCTTTCCTAAGACAGCTTTATCTCACCCTCTCCCGCATGAAGTCCTAGATGGTTCCTAGGGATGTCAGCTTAGGAAAAAATGGAGTTAGGAAAGATTGTGGACATTTTGGAAAGTGAGGTTGTTGGCAACAATACTATCTAGAAATTACAAGTGCTATTTACTGGTGACACCATGGAGGGAATCATGGAAGCATTTTGTATCCATTGTCTTGAATGGATCAGGGTTCAAATGAAAGGCTTCATTTTGGTCAATAATGCTTGAAGCCATATGTGATTGCAGTTTCTAAGATAGCACTTCTGTGGGGTTTCCAAACCTGAGTAAGAGCTGCACACTGTTGGTGAATGATGGATGATCTCAGTGGCTATCCCATAATTAAGGAAGTTCTTGTCTTTGGAAATTCACCAAAGCACTTCATGTAGGGATGTGCCAAATTTAATTCCTCTAATTTCAATATTAATTTCTGAATTGGATACTCACCACCGTCAGACAAAATTACCAAATAAATACCTTGCCAAACATTTGCATTATATCAGTTGCATTATTTGGTGCTCTTGGCTTCCCCTACAGCAGCAGCTGCTGCTTCTCAGTTCCATTTTCTATCTCTTTTTCTCCTTGTCTTCAACTTCGTTTATGCTCTTTGTCATTTAATCCGACTGTGGTGGCCCATGGAATTTTCTTTAAGGGTATCTGTGCTGTGTCATGATGTTGAAAGAATCATGTGGGATGCCACAGCCAATCAGATAAAATGGCAGTTAAGGTAAATGGGGCCAAGGACAGGGAGGACAGAAGAAAAGGAAGGAAGTGGTGCCAAGAAACTATAGCCTGGGGAACAAAAAGGCACGGTTGACGTTTGGAATATGATTACATTGGTGACAAATGTCACAAAATTTTCAACACTCCTGTACAAAACTCAGTTAAGTCCTTTAAGCTCAGATCGAATGATAGCTGACCTTATCATCTGGCTGACTTCAAGATTTGGGGCAATCTTCATTCATATCACTAATTGATATGAATTCAAATTAATTCATATCACTTCATTAATATCATTAATATCACTTCAAATTGGCTGGCATTTTGCTTCAGATATGCATGGGAGGGGGTTTAAGTAGAGACAAATATAATTTTATTTATTATTATATTTTTTTCACATTTTTATACCACCCTTCCTCCAAGGAAATCAGGGTGTATAGTTTCTCTTCTCCTTTTGTCCTCACAACAACCCTGTGAGGTAAGTGAGGCTGAGAGATAGTGACTGGCTGAAGGTCCCCCAGGAAGCTTCATGGCTGAGGGGGGATCTGAACCTCAATCTCTGGGTCCAAGTCCAACTCATCATTGCCTGATCCTTTTCTGTTCTAAATGTGTTCTTCCCATCTCGAGTATTAGAAGTGGAATATCATATAAGGCAGTTGGTAACCCTACTGAATATGAAGCCCCAATGTCCCATTGTCTTCCATGCTACAGGTCCTGTGCTACAAACCATTTCATGACCCCTCCTCATTTCGAGTAATTCATTCCAAAGTTTTTGGAAACAAATCTCTCTAAAAAGTTTTTACATTCCTCGTGTCTCCTTAAGCATTACAATGAAGAACACACAAAACTTTGAACCAGTTTTAAAACAGCTTTTTCCCCCTCCTAAAGCCCTCTTCCTTTAGAGGAAGTAAACATTCAAAAGTAAACATTTCTTGTTTTTGTAACCGTGATACCCTTTCTACTTTCCAGTCTAGCACATGTTCAAAGTATAACCGTTGGAGAGGGTGACGGATGGGAGAAACAGCCTACGCCTCAAACAAGAAAGAGCTCACAGCTAGTTTTGACGTGATATCAGTAATAACTCAAAAACAACATCAACAATATACTGTAAGGACTATCAGGAATATCAGAAAACAACACTTCTGATATTAAGAATGGGATGTACATAAGAACTGTATGAAATATGGTACTATTGCCTGACACACTGTGTATTTAGTTGCTGACATGTTTGCTGCACATGTCTGTGGTGCCTGCCAAGAGACCATGATCCAGATGTGTCTCACAGCACTTGGAATGGGGCTGATGGAATGAGGCAGCAAGTCCCACAGGCCCCAAGGAACACAATAGCTTTGGTCCATCAGAGCAATCCCCACCTCCCCTCACTGCTAGATAGTCACCATATCCTCTACTGCAGGTTTTCTCAAACTGTGGGTCGTGACCCACTTGGTGGGTCATGACCTGCAGTCGGGTGGGTCGCGGAAAGATGGGCGCTGCCATCTTGGAAACTGGCAAATTAGGCAGGCAGTGCCATCTTGGAAGCCAGAACTGTGTTTGCCTAAGCATGCACTGTATGTGTGTGGCCATCTTGGAAGCCGGCAAAGTCAGCAGGCAGCGCCGTCTTGAAAAAATAATAATAATAATAATACAGGTATTTATATACTGCCTTTCTTGGTCTTTATTCAAGACTTTATTCAAGGCGGTTTACATAGGCAGGCTTATTTAAATCCCCGTAGGGATTTTTTACAATTTAAAGAAGGCTCTATCTTTCAAGAGCCACAACAATTCAGATGTTTCGTTCTGATCTGGCCTCCATCCTGGCCTCCATCCTCCCACGCTCAGAGCAGATGGAATAGCTCGGCTTCAGCTTGTCAGCTGCTTCAAGGTCGCATGGTGCCAGCGGCCTCGAACTGGCGACCTTGTGGATGTTATCTTCAGGCAAATGGAGGCTCTACCCTCTAGACCAGACCTCCTGCCCAGCTTCCTCCTGTCTTGGAAGCTGGAACTGCCTTTGCCTAAGTTTTCTGTGTATGTGCGATGCCGTCTTGGAGGCTGGTAAAGAGGGCAGGCAGTCATCTTGGAAGCTAGAACTGCCTTTGCCCCAGCTTGCCTGTGTGTACTCAGAGCTCCTCCCAGGAGCAAAAGGGCGGCTTGCACAGGCGCACAAGAGTGAGTGTGGCTGCTGAGTGTCTCAGGGAGCCTTGCTGGGTTATCTTGAGGTGGGCTGCAAATGGGGGGCATGTATCTTGTTTGCTTTGCTTTCTCTTTCACCACCTCCTTCCAGCTCAAGCTCTGCCCTGTGATCCAGCCCCCCTCTCCCCTCCCCCGCTTGCATCAAGCCCAGCTCTGCCCTTCCCTCCCCCTCCAGGCACTTAAACCTCAGCAGCTCCCTGAAGTGGGGGAAGGTTTAAATAGGTTTAAATATGTGTTAAGTTTTAAATAGATTTTTTCTCCTTCTACTTTGCTATTGGAAAATGGCTGAGAAATAACCCAATAAAACACCATGAGATACTCTCCCTTTAATATGGTGAACAGGTGGGATGCTCGGTAGCAATGGGGGGGGTGTGTGTGTGGTGAGAATTGAAACAAACTTCTGAGCTGGACTATTTTCTTTTGTCATTTGCAGTTTATGAACTACTAGGTGAGAACAGTGATGTCACTTCCTGCTTGATGATGTCACTTCCAGCCATGACAACACTTCCAGGTTGATGACATTACTTCCGGTGGGTCCCGGACAGATTGTCATTCTGCAAAGTGGGTCCCAGTCTAAAAGTTGTGAGAACCACTGCTCTACTGGGTAGGAGAACAAAGGCAGAACCCAGCAGGGGTCCTTGACTAGCAACAGAGGACCCCCTGATTGACTTAAGCGCACCTAAAATCCCATAGGATTCTATGGGGCATAAATCTACAAAAACTCTTTGCTTCAGAGCCTTATATTCCTCCTTTCTGCATTCTTCTTCTTTCACCTGCTTCCCTGCCTTACTGTGTTGCATACTTGAAACTCACTTGTGCTGCATTCAGTCACTCCCATTCCAGCCTCCATCAATGTATCCAGCACACAGGACTGTTCATACCTAATAACCCCCTTTCCAGCCTTCTCCCCTCTCTGCCCTACTGAAGCTGCTGAGCCAGCCTGGGCTTGTCCATTAACCTTTTGGGCCACTTCTCTTTCCCTCAGTGTCCCTTCCTTCCTCCCAAGAAAGGCACCTCAGCTCCCTTGCCCTGAATCCTTCATGGCTATTGCCCCCGTGTATCTAGGGCTTGCTTCATAGCTCTCTTTGTTTCTCTGCGACCCACTTTTTCCAGGGAGAATCTCTTTTCATTGGGTGAGAGTAAACACTTATTTCCTTAAGATGGCTAAACTGTGTGTGATGTTAGCCTTGATGGACTTTGTTTTTCCTTAGTCGGTAACAGCTGTGGGAGTTCTGCTCTGGGTTGGGACCCTCAGGGACGCTATTGGCTAAAGAAAAAAGTAAGCCCTTCAGAACAAATGGCACATTAAGCACATGTTTATGGCTCATAAGAGCAGCAGGACAGGAAGCTCTAGTGAGACATGCTTCCTGTTTCTTCTATCATTGCCACACCAAAGCAGTCTCAGTGTGGTCTTTGAGCACAGCCAATTCAGGTAGGATTACCAACATCTTAAGGATAGGAGTTTTGGTCTGTTTATTTCAAATCACCATGAGGAAGATAAATATATTTAATATTGCGGGTGAGTCAGATACTTCTGCAAGGATTTAATGAAATAGGCCTTTGCTTGCATAACCTCATACTTTAGTTAGTCTCTTGGGTGGCATTGTACTTTCTATGTTCCTACACTAATTTGGGCGTATTAAATGCCTCCAAGAGTCCAGTGTTGATGCCTCAAATGTTTTTGAGGCAGGACTGGACATGCTTCAGATTTCACACTTCACTCAATTGAACACTGTTTTACCTCACATTTTACTCCTCATCTTTATTTCTTACTGACTCTGTACTTACTAACTACTTATACCCCAACTATGGGTGGGGTATAGATACAAAGGGAGGACTTGGATTTTGCCTCATTTTCCTTCTGATTCCTTATCAGTTTGGGCATTCACCACTATTTATAACACATTACAGGCATCTGTCACTTAACAATCTTCCACTTAACGACAGATCGCATATATATATATATGTGACCAAAGCACAACAAAGAGGCTCTTAATGAGGCAGTCAGGTCTCCCACAGCTGCCGCAGAGTGTCTATTTACACAACAAAGAGGCTCAATGCAAAGAGGAGGTAATTGTTCCCAGTAGCCTGTGCTGCCAGCAAGTGTCTGGCAGGGAGTGTCTGTTTACACAACAAAGGCACTAGATTGGGCTAAATGTTCACTTAACAACCAAATCACACAGCAATGGGGATAGGAGAACGTATCCCTGTCATTAAGTAACACAAACCTGTATATACCACATAGTATTAAACTAGCTTAAGAAAGTTTTACATATCTCCCTCCAAAACAATGAAAGCTTAATACGCTGAACTACAGCTGAATCATGCACACATTTTTTTTTTAATTCTAAAACTGATTCTAGATGGCTTTCAAACACCAACAGACAGGCTTTTTGAAGGAAATGCTGTTTAATTGGAATCAATTCTTCAGATCCGTTGTAAGGTACAGATCTTCAGCACTGCCCTTAATTACTCAGGCATTAGGGAGAAATCATTGAACAGTGATGTCTGGACTTTCCCCAGGAGAATAATAAAATAAAACAAGTAGGACAGTTGTGTTAATAAAAGTGTCAAATATTATTAAGCTGGTCATCACCACAGAGAGCGAGAACATCTTATCAATTTTTATTGTAGTTACAATATATATTTTATCTGCTCAGATATTGTTCTCTCGTGTGTTCTGATTCTGCTCTGGGAGCCATAGCTAAGTCAGGTTATAAATACTTTATTTACTGCCTTTCTTTTGTAGACTTCCCTTGATATCCTTTGAATACGGAGATTGGAAATGAATGCTGTCTCAAGTGCAAGTGCCCAAGAGACACCCCACCCTCTCAACATTCAGAGGCGGGTGCTTAATCAACAAGATAATTTTTTTTCCTCATTTTGGATTAAGGAAATTCAAACCTAGGAACATTCCTGGGAGTAAGCCCCATTGAATGCAATGGGACTTTCATCTGAGTAGACATGCATAGGATTGTGTTGCGAGTCACATAAAGAAATCCACAGTGTTATTGGGGCAGGGCTGTTCTCTGGACCTAGGAACCTAGGAAATTCAAATCCAAAACTTATGAAGGGGGGGGAAGGGGATGTCACACGGTGTGACTTTGGACTAGTGGTTGTGATAAATGTGATCCTGTAGTTATGCCTGCTTCGAGGTCTGATTGAACATGATCCCAATTATGCAAACCAAGGTTACATACTTTAATGACTCATTGATTTCGCTTGGGGAGCTAAGTGGGCACTAAATCTCTTTTACTGAAATAAATGGGAGATTTAAAAAAACAAATGCTTACCTTTGGCTGGATTGTGCCCATTCATTTCAACCTAAGTCATTTTCCACTTGAAAGCAGTAGTACCTAAGAAACCTTTGCTTGGGTTGGATCCTGACCATACGTGTTGCTAGAGGAAATGAATACATAGGCCAAAATAGCCAAAGATATTCAACCTAAAAATAGTCTTGTTGCTTACCAAGTGGAGAACACAGCGGCTGTTCTGAGCAGCCTCATCTTGTGTTTTATACAATTCTAAACTCAGACAGTGCTTTGGCTGCAATCCTATGCACGTGTCCCTGGGAGTAAGCCCCAATGAACGCAATGGGACTTATACCTGAATAGGCATGCATAGGATTGCATTGTGAGTCACCTAAATAAATCCACTTTGTTATTGGGGTGGGGCTGTCCTCTGAATTTTTAGAGCCTGAAAAGGCTTCCTCAAGTGAACTCAGATAACCATTTACCAAGTTATGCATTACAGCTTAGTATTATCATAAGAGAGGAAGTATGAGTGATTCATGCTTCCTCTTCTCAGCCTTCCTTGTGTGAAGGAGGAAGATGGCATATCTTATGCAGTGAGATGTGTGTTATTTTCAGGAATAGAACACCCATCCTGCCTCTGGCACTATACACCTCTCCTTGGCTTGGCATGTGGGAAAGAGGAAGTATGAATTACTCATACAGACTGGAGGTGGAATAAAAGTCACACTCACACTTCTTGCGCTGCTTTCAGGTCTTGAGCACAATGGGAGTTACTTATGAATAGACACACATGGCATTTTGGTGCAACGTGCCCCTGAAAATGCCAATGCAGGGGATTGTATCTTTAGAACAAATAGCAGCTTTGAGGGCAATTTCCCTCAGAAGGGAGGGGTCACCCCCTCAGTGTTGTCTAAGCTTAGATTGTGGCCCTCTGTGGTTGCTACTTCTAAACGAAAAACAAGCATCAGAGAGAATGACAAGTTTAACATATCATCTAGTTTAATTCTTAGAGAAACCAACAACTCCAGAGTTGCCCAAAGAGCTGTTGGTTCAAAGAGATGTTATCAACTCCCTCAATACTACACAGGATAAAGAAAAGGGTTTTTTTTGTTTAAGAGATATGGTTGTAAAATAGAGCTACAGCCCAGTCATATCGTTCATTGCCGCTGCCAGAACTAGTGTTCAGGCAGCAGAATATGCTTTCCAGCTGTCATAAATTGTAATCTGGAAGTGTGCATAGCTGTGTGGGTCTGGAACTGCCACCAGAGATGATACAGATGATGATACTCATGGTGGTAGGTTGAAGAAGGACTGCCAATAGAGGTAAGTTGATGTGGTGGGAAGAATGGGGTGGAAGAGGGAGTAATGAGGTGTAACGGTAGAGGTCAGAAGGTGTGTTGGAGATGGAAGAGGGTGGCACCCAGTGTGGGTGACTTGCACAGGATGCCACCCTCTCCTCTGTGAGCTGACACCCCCCCCCCCTTTGTCTCCATGGACTTGTGCCAGCTAAAGAGCTGGTGAAGGTCTGAGGAGACTCATTGCTGGTCAAGGGGCTTATAAGCAAAAATATTTTCCCTTACCCCAATTGTGCCCCCCATAGCATGCAGTGCAGCTCGTTTTGGCTTGGCTGCATGCTATGGTAGGGAAAGTCATAGGATTGTGCTGCTAGTTATACAAAAGGTTTACTCTTATAATGTCACCTATGAATCTCTTCCTATGGGTGACGATCAGGAGAACAGAGCTGGAAATGAGGAAAAGAGAAGCTGGTTCCAGACTTGCCACAGATACGTCTTAGAACTGGAAGTTCCTATTTCCAGTGATATAAATGTTAATGAAGTTTTCATTCATAACTAGCCTCGCTTTTTAAGAAGACAACATCATTTATTTTTCATTAAGCCTTCACTAATTTGGGAAGCACTCAGGTGATATTAATTTATCAGCTTGCTTATTAAGCTTATAACCATCCCCATTTGATGGTGGGAAAAAAAGAGGAAAGAAAGTGGAAAGTTCAATGGAAGGTTCAGCACTCCCCCCCTCCCCACATCATCCATTGATTCAAAACAGAAGACATTGTTTTGAACAGAGCAACATAGTCAGGCCTCCTTTTCAAGCCTAGCCTGCTCTCCATATCTGCTACTGGCAGCCTATTTATTGAATTCAATGGGAGTCAGTGGAGTCGCTAGGGGGGTGCGGGGGGGGGGGTGTGTGGGCTGCACCAGGTGACGCGCTGGGGGTGACGTGCTAAAATTGCGCCGTTAGGAGCTACCGTGTCATGCCATACACCATTGAATGCTGAATGACCAGTGGAACACAATGCAAAAAGCCATGTTGAGATCGCTCCTTTCCTTCAAAAGTTATGGCCAAAAAACCATAGGAAGGAAAAAATGCATGGAGCCCTATGGAAAGTGAAAGTGAGTTGTAGCGCGTGTTTACTTGCGAGTAGGCAAACATGCCTTAGTGCATCGGAAAGGGCAGACTGAGAGGACTCCAACTCAGAATGGCCCTGATCCAATGAATGCAGCCCCCAAAACACCCGAGGAGGAGGTCCCTCCCCTCCAGCTGCGAGTGTGTGGAGTCCTATGGAAACGAAGCAGCCTCATGGTAGTGTTTACTCATGAGTAGGCAGAGATGCCTTGGCTGGTGGTCAGGCCAGGCAAAGGGAAATATGAGGACACCAGAATGGTCCCGATTCTTTGGGACTGGAGCGCAACAAAAGCCCCAGAAGGCAGCCTCCCCCCCACTAGAAAGGACCAACAAAGAGACTTGAACTGGTAAGGGGAATGTTTTCTATTTTGCACTTGCAGTTTCCCTCACAGCCCAATCCTACCCACACTTTCCTGGGAGTAAGCTCCATTGACTCTAATGGGACTTACTTCTGAGTAGACAGGCATAGGACTGGGCTTTCAGACTTGTAAAGCCGGGTGGGTCTTTGTACTGATGTGCTTGAAATAGAAGGACTTTAAACTGGGCACTGGGGAGGGCTGAAGATCTCACTGATTCTTTTGGGGGTGTTATTGCAGGCAGACTACAGAGAAAATTCACTTGGTGGAACAGGGCTGGCTCCACCTTATTATTTCTTTCATTTTAATTTAACTATTTATAATTATTTATTTTAATTTGCTTGATGATGTCACTTCTGGCCATGACATCACTTCCAGTAGGTACTGGACAGATTATCATTCTAAAAAGTGGGTCCAGGTGCTAAAAGTATGAGAACTGCTGCAATAAGGTGTTAGTAAGTTGACGCGCGTGTGCATGTGCACACGCGTGCGTGCGCGTGTGTGTGTCACTACAAGTTTTTAAAATCACTAAAATCAGAGTCTGGAGGAATAATACCATCATGTTATATATCAATCAATGTATAATTTCATGCAGAATGCAATGAAACAAACCACATTGAAATATCTGAGTTCTATCAAAAGGTACTGCCAAAAAACCAGTGGGGGTGGTATAGTGACATCGTGGAAGATATTACTGCGGAGATAGGGTGTGGTGTCCACAGTGCCCCTTGCTCTAAGTAAATGCAGGGTTAAAGCCCAGGTGGTAGCTGGAGGTGTGCTGCACAGCTGCAGCCACTAGAGGCTAAAGTGAACCTGGGAGCATATAAACAGCACCTGGAGGAACTAGTAGTGTGGGTGGTAGGAGGTGTGAGTGTTTGGAGGAGACCTGACGCACCTGGAATCTGACCTTGGACTGTGACCTGGCATACCATTTCTGGACTCTGATTTGGCACCTTGCATTGACTAACTGGCTTACCTGGAATCTGACCATGAACTGTGACCTGGCATATTGTCTTTGGACTCTGATTTGGCAACCTTCATTTATTGAACTGGGACCTGACTCTGAAGTGTGCTTGCTGCCCTAGTGAGTAAAACAAGGAAACTAACCAGCCTTAAGCAGGCACGATACCCAGTGGGGAGAAGTTGTGGCAAGGCAGGTGGGGTGATGGTACATCACCATGCCCACCATCTGGGGTGTTGCCCTGCCCACTGCATGGGGTGAGGTGCAGGCCTCCTGCACCAGGTGAGGCAAATCCACTGATGGGAGCCAGTGAGAATGAAGCCAGTCCCATCTATATAGCCTCATCCTTTTGTGTGACAAGATGTCAGGAACTAGGTAATTTGTAGTCAAGTCCCAGGATCTCAGCATGTCTATGGGAGCCCCACTTGCTCCTACTGTTATTGTGATCACCATCACCACAACCACCACCTCCTCCTCTTCCTCCTCCTTCCTCCAAGGATAGGTTTTTTTGCTTTGGGGGAGGGTTGGCAGTAGTACAGGCTTTCCTGTACACACTGTCAAGTACCAGGCCCTCAGTGGGGAAAAATATATTTTGTGCACTTCTGACCACTCTAAATGTTTCATGAGCCCTCGTAATCTGGAATGGTGACTGCATAAGACTTTAGACCTTGGATTTGTGTGTGTGTGTGTCTTTATGCCTTCTGTGATTAGTAAATCAGAATCTGCTATGCAAAGTACCAACCATACATAAAAACAAATAGACATTGTGCATAACTGTACAGTTTATTTCAAGTTCCAGAATTCAGTTCTCCTGGTGCAGAATTGGGATTTCCTGGACGTAGAATTTTAATTAGTTTAGCTTGCAGTCCACACAGTTCTGTTTATACTCTGCCTAGGAAAAACTCATGACCGTTTATATGGGGCTCTTTCCCATGCTGTTTCTCCTCCAGGCACTCACCAGGCTGCACACTACTTAGATTTAAGAAACCAATAGCATCCCATCTCCTCAGATCGTTGTCTGAGCCCATATGTTGGTATCGGCTTCAGAAAACCTAGGAATTGCCTAGTCTGAAGATCAATGGCATCTCAACAACAATGAAAAGGAAAGTCAAAAGATTTCTTTCAAATTTCAAGCTGCTTGAACAGAGTTTATACCAAGGTCATAATTTTCTCCCCAGCTGGCCTGTGCTTTAACCTTTAATAAGGCACAGGAGCATACTCTAAATTGTGTGGGTTTGAACTTCAGAGGGTGGATATGCTCTTGGGCAGTTTATGTTCTGTACTGTAATGTTTTTTAGTGCTGGTAGATATTAGAGCTAGTGGTAAAATGCCACTAAAATCAAAGCGACTTTATGCCCACGACCCTGACAATATTTAGACTGAGCCTGTTCTTCAACAGCCACGGGCAACAAGGAAATCTTGTGGTACAATATATAACCTCTCCTTCCCCTTTTGCCAGATTCCATCTTTTTTTTTTTTTTTTTTTTATTAAACTTATACAGATAGAACACCAAGACAGTGAATCTCATTAAGATACAGGAGCCCAAAACCACCTGGATGTCTCATGCTTTGTCCTGTAAACTCTTTTTTTGTAGCAACTTTGAATTTCGGTTCCTCTGAGAGCTGGTGTACGAAGATGGCTATGAGCCATTAACAGTGCAATTCTTTCAGTTTCCTCAGAAATACGTTCCACTGTGTTCGATAGTTCCCAGGTATGTGCATATAGGATTACAGCCTAAATGTGTCATCATCTACAGTGGTCCTTTCTTTCACTTTCAGATGATAGCTCTGCAAGGCCCCAGTTCAGACTGGGATCATGGCCTAGAGCAGGGGTGCCCAAACCCCAGCCCTGGGGCCACTTGCGGCCCTCGAGGCCTCTCAATGCAGCCCTCAGGGAGCCCCTAGTCTCCAATGAGTCTCTGTACCTCTGGTGATTTGTTGGAGCCCACACTGGCCCGATGCAACTGCTCTCAGCGTGATGGCAACTGTTTGACCTCTCGCATGAGCTGTGGGATGAGGGCTCCCTCCACTGCTTGCTGTTTCACATCTGTGATGCAGTAGCAGCAGAAAAGGAGAGGCCAGCCTTGCTTTGTGCAAGGCCTTTTATAGATCTTGAGCTATTGTAAGAACTTCATTCATCCATATAAGTTCATCTTTAATATATTCATTTATGTAAACTTATGTAAATTTATTCAAATTTGAAATGTAAATTAATTCTTTTCTTTCTCTGGCCCCTGACACAGTGAGACGATGTGGCCTTCCTGCCAAAAACTTTGGACACCCCTGGCCTAGAGGTAGAGGGTACTCAACCTTTTAATTCTGCATCATTTCCTCACCAAAAATGCTTCTGCAGTTGCAGCAAATGTCTCCTTTAAGGGTTTAGCAGCTGGGGGGGGACAGGGACAGGGGGAAATGTATTCTGATAGGAAAATGTCATGGAATTAAATGATTAAACATCTTCTGTCTTTGCACTGTGATCCTGATCTGGATCAGGTCCCTGCACAGCTACTATTTAAAGTGAAAGTAAGCTTTCAAACTAGACAATGTTGCATTTAGCATTACAGTGAACCCTTGATTTAACAGATTAATAGAGGGAAGTGATGTCCTTTAATACCAAAAATTCATTGAATTTGAATGCATTGAAGTCCATGGAGATGTGCATGTGCAAAACAGTTATGACTAGTTTTTAATGGAGCAGAAAACATCTGTTTCCAAAGTTTTTAAAACTGAGGTCCATTAAACTGAGGGTTCACTGCACACCTATTTTGACTACAAATGAGGAAATCAACACTCTAGTGGTCTTAGGGGAAGCATAATCTCTTAGCTATTCTCTGATTTGCAAACAATTGTAGATTGTTGTACAAGGTATGTGGAGTCCTTTGAAAACTTTAAAATGCTACAGAAACATGAATGGGGCCAGAGGCAGTAGAGAAGCATAAGCGAGGCCACAGCCCAGTGTTAATGCAGGTTCCTTTGCATGCAGAAGCTCTTAGGCTCAATTCTTGGCATCTCCTGCTGGGGCTGGGAATGATCTTTGTCTGAAACCTGGGAGAGCTGCTCCTGGTCGACAGTCTGACTGAAAACAGAACGCAGTTTCATCTGTATTAGAGTTCATAATAGAAATGTTGAGGTTTGCGTTTAAGAAAAGCTTCTGAGAACTTTCCAGGGACCGGAAAAATATTTCCTTCAGACTAGAAACATTTTTCCACAAAGCTTCCAGGCACCTTCCAGACACCACATTGCCATCAAATGTGCTCAAGGTGAGATTTGGAGAGTATATCATGCTCATGCTGCACAATTTAAAGGGAACAAAAAGAGTGTAAGATTTGCAGATTTTATCAGTGGGGCTTCCTCACACCCTGAGATTGCACCCTGAGATTTGCATTCCACCAAAATCAAAATTTCAGAAAATTTGAAAGTTTCTTTTCAAACAGAACATGTGAGGATTTCAAGGGAAATAAAAATAATTTGGATAAGAGATTTTTTTTTTCAAGATGGAAGTCCCATATCTCCAAATTTCAAGTTTTTAAGGATATGTCAGACTCTTTCTTTAGTATAATACCTGGCTGTTGTTAATGACTTCATGCTCTATGGAAACAGGTTGAATTAGGGTAAGAAAGAATTTTACTGATGTACATACAGTCTTTTTCTGCCCTCTGCTGGTAAGGAGGCTTATAGGCAGTTATAGATGGGAGCCTCTATCTAACGATTTTGAATTTCAAATGACATTGGGAGCTTTTAATCACCCTCTTATCCATTCTCTGCAATGCAGTCTTCTGCACATATACTCCGAAGTAATCCCCATGGAGTTTAATAGGGCTTGAACTCAGCTATGTATAGGATTACTATGCACCCTCACCTGAGAGTAAGTACCACTGAAAACAGTGGGACTTATTTCTGAGCAAACACTTATAGGAGTGTGTGGTTATCCACATTGAACAAAGTGGGACTTCCTTCTGAATAAACACATGTAGGCCTGAGTTGCTCATACCTCCTCAGCAAAGTAATGTGCATTGTATTGATTCCTCCCCATTTCGATTATTACTCATTATCTAGCTGTTGAAGGGAGCGGAGGAGACAGATAGGCTGTCACTTAACTTGGATGCCTTTGAAATTGATGAGTGTGTAGGGTATTCGCTTTACATTTGTCTTTGTTGGGGTGAAGATGTTGGCTGTAAGGAGTTGTCCAGTGTTTGAACTTTGCTCATGGTTAATAGGAAATAGTTTTGGCCCCTCAACTTGAAGCAGGTAGCCAGAGAATGCAGGAATTGGGAGGGCACATGGAAGGTAATAGCTAAAATGGGACTTCCCTCCCCATTTCTACATTTTTTCTAAAGAGCAGCATCTCACTGTTAAAGTATCTTTAGAAACATGTTTATGAGACATGTTTCATAACTTGTGAAGCAGTCACACAGGTGAGGATGTTGTGACTCACTTCCAGACAGAAAAGACTCCTGATGTATTGGAAGCAGATCAAAATGTTTTCTGGATTGTGTTCAGTGAGAATCTTGGGGGATAGGGGTCCTTTTCAAAAAGCAGACTCAGTATTTCCCCTTTTCCCTGGGATTCATATAACCTGCTCTAAGTCCTTCAGAGGGTGAATTGTTTAACTTGCTGACTGACTATACATTCAAGTCTCTCATAGTCAAACACAATACAAAAGCCATGTATAGTGGTCTGCAGAGGCTTCATAAACTTTCCCTTTATGTTGCTGGGGCTAGAAGAAAAAGAGGTCAATCCTATCCAACTTTCCAGCACTGATACAGTTGGGCCAACAGGACATGTGATGCGTCCTGCAGTGGGGGAGCAGTCAGAGTCTTCCTCAAGGGAAGGGAATGTGTGTTCCCTTAACTCGGGGCTGTATAGTGGCTGCTTTGGTGCTGAAATTTGCATAGGAATTTAAATAAATTTATTACAGTATTTATATACCTCTTTTCTCATAGAAAACTCAAGGCGTCTCATGAGTCTCCTAGACTTATAGACTCAAGGTGGTTCACATAGGCAGGCTGACCATAAACCCATGAGGTTTTTACAAGTGTTCTTCTATGAGAGAAACTCATAGAACCCTCCATTTCTCCAAATGTTTCCCTTCGTAGTGCAGTTGTCGCAGGCAGCTGCAAAACATGCCTCAGACTGGTTCTCAATTTCTTGCCCGTTGACTCCTCCACATTCTTTCATCTCTAGCCAGTGGCTTCAAGTCACCCAGCTGAGAGCCCAATCCTGAGCTCAGTGCTCCAGCCTTCCGCTGGGGTGCACTGTTGCAAACATGCCACAAGGCACGTTTGTGAGGCTTACTGCTGGGCTACCACCCGTGCTAGCGCCAGGCTAGTGCTGGCCGGGCACCTGACCTCCGCCGCTCGGCGGTCTCATAGACCGCCGAGCCGCGAAGAGGAAAGCAGGGGCGGGGGAGAGAGGAGGAGGAGGCATGATGTGGAGGGGGGAGGCAGGCAGAGGGTGGAGAGAGGGCAGGGAGGAGGCATGATGGGGAGGCGGAGGCAGGGAGAGGGCAGGCAGGAGGTGTGCCAGGAGTAGGGATCAGGGAGGCAGAGAAGTGGGTCCTGTGGAGCTCCACTCCACTGGATCCTGTCTTTTCATGTAGGGCTCAGCCCTACACAAACGCCTTTACCTTACCGCCAACCTTTTGGTCAGCGGTAAAGTGAGTAGCCCCATTGCGGGGCTGCTTCCCTTACCCAGGACTAAAGTTCCCTGCTCCTGAGGAGCTGCCCGCAGCAGCCTGAGGCGTGTAGGATGCGGCGGCAGCCATTTTTGGTGCAGCCGAAGCTGGGTGCCCCCGGGCAGTTCAGGATTGGGCTATGAGTTGACACCTGCGCTGGTCCTGCTTAGCTGCTTTCAGACAGGGAAACAGCTCCACCTCCAGACCACACTTGCTGCCCCCCAACAGTGTTGTTGGAGGTCTGGCAAGCCACAATAAGTGACTGACGATCTGTGCTTTTATTTTGGTGGATCACACTCCAAATGGCTTGGATTAGAGGCTCCTTTCCCCCTCCTCAGTGTATCGCTTTGCTTTTTGGTGAAGTCCGACAGAAGTTTGACATAATTATCAGTTGAAACAAGAACAGGAGCTCCAAGGTCTTCCAATAAAATAAAAAAAATGCTGTTTTTCATTCCTTGCTAACCTGGAGCTCAATAGCAGTCAGAGGTTCCCTTCAGGTGGTGCCATTATTATGAATCAGTTAATGGTAATTCTCATCACTAAACCTTGTAGCAACTGCTTTCAATTACAATTCTCCTTCGTGGGAGAAGGTCATCGATATGCTGACAAAGCTACTGAATAATTTGCCACTCTCAAGAAGGTGGGAAGAGAAAGTGTGGAAAAGTGACCTCTGAGGGCCAAGGCTGAGCTCATTATGGTGGTTTTAAGGTATAAATTACAACCTGGGTGCTTTCAGTATGTGATCCTAAGAATTATAATTATTGTGTGGTTCAGAAAGAGGAATCCAATTTCTTTAAAGTGCTAGGGAGTCAGAAATAAAAAGAAATAAATTGTTTGGAAATAGCCTGGGGCAGAGATGAACTTAGCTTTGGGCAGGGGAAAAATAGATTTCCTGTAAAGACTTTTCTCTGAAAGAATAAAAGAATATTGGATTTGTTCTGACTCTTTCCTGACCCTTGGTTATACTTGCATGGCGAAAGATTCTCACATAGCTGAGAAAGGTGGACAGTGGACACACATTTTCCCTCCTGGACATGATCAAGAAAAAATGAGGTGTAACTCTATATGTTTAGAGCAAGTCAATACAGTAGCATGGCTGGAGGGGGAGAGAAAATGGTACGTACTGCAGGTACTGCAAAATGCCATGTAAGTGGCCCCTCCCATTTGCTGTCAGAGCCATTTCAGATGTGACGGCAATGTGTAGGCATTTACTGAACTAGACGCCATTTTGCCCTCCCTCTAACTATAATACTGTGTCAATAGGTTGTATCCAAAAGTACCTTTCTTCTAAAGAGGAGGACTCTGGGGAAGGGGATTCCACAAGATGATAAGTTGTATCCAAAAGTACCTTTCTTCTAAAGAGGAGGACTCTGGGGAAGGGGATTCCACAAGATGATAATGTGCAAGCACTAGGCAATGACCGTTTCAGTCAGTGTTTACTAAAACTGCAGACATGATTCTGATGAAAAGTGCTCCAAACATGCAATATCAATGCGTATAAGAACTCCGCTGGGTCAGGCGAAAGGCCGATCTAGTCCAGCTTCCTGCATCTCACAGTGCCTCAGGGAGCACACAAGACAACAAGGTATCTGCATCCTGTTGCCATTCACTTGCACCTGGCATTCAGTTATAGCCTGCTTTTAAAACCAGGAGGTTGCATATACCCATCATGGCTTGTAAAATGTAATTGACATTTCCTCCAGAAAGCTGTCCAATCCCCTTTTTAAGGCACCTAGACCAGATGCCATCACCGTGTCCTGTGGCAAGGAGTTCCACAGATTAATTACATGCTGGGTAAATAAATATTTGCTTTTGTCTGTTCTAACTCTCCTGACACTCAATTTTAGAGGATGTCCTTTGGTTCTGGTGTTGTGTGAGAGGGATAAAGTGGGGAGTGACTGTGCAAGGGAAGAACATATCTGCAGGCTAAGGGAAAGTTTTGCATATTCCCACAGAGAGTAGATGACATACCCATCAAATGGTAATAAGCATTGTCTGTGGGGAAGGAGTGACTGGACAGACAATTTTCACTGACGTCAACAAATTTGGAACTGGTTTATTTGCCAGATTTACTCAGTAGCTGCAGTGGGGAAAGAAAGGAAAAAATAGCGAAGACTTAATAAATGTTAACAGAAGGAGCAACGAGCTTCTGTGCAACGCAATATCGTATCAGAGAGAAGCCTCATGAATAAATAATCCCCACAATTACATCCGCGCAGCGTGATAACTATATTACAACAATAAACAAGCATCCAGCTTAATTAACAAATAGCTCTATCAGAAAATAGCTGTGGCTACTACTGGATGGGAGATACGTTCCCTGAAAAATGTATATTCATTGTTCACAGGTCATTATATGACAAATTGGGAAAGGTTTCCCTGGAGAGGAAAAGTAACTACGGCCCCTTTGCACGCTGATTTAGAAATAAATTTCACTAAGCTCAGTGGGAATTACTTCCAAGTAAACCTGGCTAAGTTTGCAGCTAGAATTAGGCTGTAAGACTTAAAAGACTTAAAATGTAAAAGGTACGTTCTAGATCAGGGGTGTCAAACATAAGGCCTGGGGGCCAGATGTGGCCCACAGAAGCTTTTTATCAGGCCCTCAGGCTCTCAGCTGCTGAGCAGTGCTGAGGTGTTAGTGCTGAAAGGACAGCCCGTACAAAAATTGGGCTCTCCCATATCTTGAAATATGATAAAGATTTGCGTATTTTCTCTTTTGTTATTTGCAGCTAATGAGTTTCTAAGTGAGAAAAAAGTGTTTATTTTTGGTTATGACCTGTTTAATGACATCACTTCTTGCCTAATGACATCAGTTCCGGCCCTCAAGCAGGCATCATGAATGAGTTTGACACCCTTGTTCTAGATCTAGACAAACATGTCTTTTTGGTTTCAGTGTAATTTTAGTTATGCTTTCTCAGAAGCAACATTTACTCATGGGCCTTATTTTCTCCTGCAGTTTTCTCCACAGTATAAGCAGAAGCCACTGAAATCAGTGGAGAAAAGTGTTTAATATTGGCTAGTTTCCATTCTACAAAGGGAGTCTCTCTATGGAAGCTGCAGGATGAGAGTGACAATGTTCAAATGCTATATATTGTTCGTATAGATACATAGGCATACAAACTTTCCATTTCAAGAATATGAGAAAATGGGTTCAGGTCCACAAATCTTTTATGTCATAATGTGCTGGTTGGTAAGGAGTCTGTTTATTAATTTTTAACTGTATCATGGCCATAATCTTGGGATTTGTCTCTACATGCTTTTTCATTATATATGAGTTAAAGGTTTTCCAGGTATCTGCCATACAGCAACATCTGCTAACATGGCAGTCTTTTAGGCCTTCAGTGAAACAAAATTAATGATATTCTCTAAGAGAAAGTGTTAATTGATAACCCCGTTTAATATCCTGTAACGGGGGAGGGGGAATTACATCCAATTTTTGATTTCAGTAGACCAACATTTCCCAGACTATTAGTTGCAAACCATCCAGTGGGTTGCAACATGATGTGTGGTGGATCCTGACTCCAGTGTCTACATCTGCTCTCCCCCCCCAAAAAAAAACCTTACCCAGAGTCCCCAGAGGCTGCTTCTGGGTAGCATCAGCCCACTGCAGGCCTCCATTGGCCTCTGTGAGCCTTAGAATGCCTGCCAAATGCGATCGGATTACTTCTGAATCATGAAAGCTTCCAGTTTGCTTCCATGACTTCCTGTAGCATCCAGTAGCCCAGTGGTTCTCAAACTGGTGGGTCGTGACCCACCAGTTCGTGTAACTCTTCCCTGTCCCTTTAAGGGGCGGGGGAAAGGGAGGGAGGCAGCGACGCGTCCCCCAGGATCGCATCGCTAAGAGGGTCAAGGGGGGGGTGCTTGTGACTAACTTTACACGATGCTGGGCTGCAGCAGGCTGCAGGAATTGCAGAGAGCCCTGCGCAGCCCTGCACAGTGTTCCCCGACACTTGGAACCTGCAAAAGAAGTGGGCGCAAAGCTCCGTTTTGTAGGAGGTGCTCTTTTGCAGGTTCCAAGCATCGGGGAGTGCTGTGCAGGAAGCCTCTGGAGAATCCAGGTAAAGCTTTGAGGGTCGGATTTGAGCAATGCAACATGACCCACTGCAGACTATGGCGCTCAAAAGTTTGGAAGCCACTGCAGTAGACCAAGAGTCATTAACTCTATCTTAAATTGCCATACAGGGAATTGCCATACTCAAGAGCTCTGCTCTGTGCTGCCTAAAACTAGCTTGTTAGAGATGATTGCTGCCTGCTCTCTAAAAAGTTCCAGGACTTTCAACATTGATGGCCAGATGGTCCTATTACAGCCAGCAAGTCGGCAAGGACCAAGTGACAAAAAGGTTCCACTTGGATCTATAAGGTAGGCGACTCTGTGCCCTGGCTCCCTAGTTTGAGCAAGCAGTTGCTTAGAAACTGGCAGCCTGCCAGTCCATCCTACCAAATCCTCTTCTTAAAGTAGTACTTTTAATACTGCTAATGTGATGCTTGTGTTTTCCTACCTTCAAAATAAATGAACCCTCAGTGATTCACATTGTCATTCATATTCTTTAGTAACTCTTACTTTCTGAATGTGTAAAACCATTGGAGGGAAGTGTAAGAAGCAAAGCCTTTGAAACCCTTCTTCTGAAATACTGGTAATAATATATTTTTGATATGCAACTAATTGGAAAACACGAACTAAGCCATACAGCAGACCTCACTTCAAAGTTCATTTCCCTATAAAATATTAACTTTGGTAGCTTTGAAGTATATATTTTTCTCAGGGTTTTGCTATTTTAGGATATTCAGAAGCCAACTAAACGAAAATGACAAGTTTTTCATGTAAAACATTAATGATCCAATACTCTTAATTAAAATATTGTAGTGTTCAACTCAAATAGCTTACACTAAAATTCTTGATAATTCTTGATGGCCAAAGAAAGGATCCAACTGAAATGTTAGTGTTCATCTAACCGTATCGCCTAAGGGGAAAAAATGCACTGGAAAATCCATGGATGCACATTTTGATCACCTTCCAACACAATGTCCTGATCTCAATAGACTTAAGTGCATTTAACTATGTATGTATGTATGTATGTATAACTATGTATGTAACTATGTATGTATGAGACCTCAGTAAAGACCTGATTACTGAGTGCATATAGGCAACTGATTATCAATTCATAACAATGTGGGGGTGTATCTGTCATTGCTATTATTTATTTTTCCCATTTTTTATTCCACCCTTTCTGCAAAGAGCTCAGGGTTGTGTACATAGTTCCTCCACTCCCTTTGTCCTCACAACAAACCTGTGAGGTAGGTGAGGCTGAGTGATAGTGATTGGCCCAAGGTCACCCAGGAAGCTTCATGGCTGAGCTGGGATTTGAACTAAGATCTTCAGGGCGCAATCCTAACGAGCACATAGGCCGGCATAAGTCCCCAGGGAGGGTAGCAAACATGCTGTAAAGCACGTTTACGCCTCCTTGGCAGGAAGCCGCATCGGCACATGTGGATGCGCCGATGCGCAGAGGCTGGCAGAAGCCTCACTGCTGCTCATGTCAGTGCACCTGCGCTGTCACAAGCAGCAACGGTAGGCATGGGGGCAGGGAGGAGGTGGGAGGGGAGTGTTTCTGGGTGGGGGAGGGCAGGCAATGGGTGGCCCTAGGGGTGAGCGCACAGGGAGCCGGGGGTGGGGCTAGGACCCGGCAGTTATGCAGGATCCCAGCCCCTGTCCCTGCAGAGAATGGAGCAACTTGAAGATGCTCCGCTCTCCTTGGACTTGCACCACCTCCAGAGGTGGCGCAGGTCCGAGGAGACCCATTGGGGTGAGCAGCCCTTACCCAGGGGTAAGGGAAAGAGCTTCCCCTTGCCTCTGGCTGAGCTGCTGCAGCCAACGAACCTGTGTTGGATGCAGCGCAAGCCTCCAGGCTTGCCTGCTGCAGCTCAGGTTTGGTTTGCGCCCTTAGTCTAACTCCCAAACCACTACACCAATGGTTCTCAAATTCACAGGGAGTTTGAGCCCCACAGGAAGTTCTTGCCGGTGAGGGGGGGAGGCAGCAATGCAATTGCCAGAATTGTGTCACTGTCGAGGGGCACAGGGGCTTGCCTGGACTCGTCACAGCCTGCAGCAGCCTCTCAGGGGTGCAGAGAGCCCTGCGCCAGCCTCTGCAGGGCTCCCCAACATGCAGAGATAGTCAAACTAACAATCACGACCCACACAATCGCAAACCGGAAGTGGGTCACAATTGTTATCTGTACTCTCTCCACATGTTGGGCAGCCCTGTGGAGGCTGCCTTCCCCCCTCCTTGCCCCTTAAGAGGGCAGAGGCCAAGGCTCTCTGGCTGGGAAGTCATGACACCCCGGTTTGAGAATCACTGCACTACACCATCCTGGCTCTACACTCTCTACAGCAGGGGTGCCCAATATGTCGATCACAAGCTACCAGTCAATCTCGAGGCGAAATGAGTCTATTGCAGGCTTCTCTCCCGTCCACGCATCCCTAGGAGTGAGCCCCTGGCAGGCTTGTGAGCCCACGGAGTGAGCCCAGAGAGCGAGCCCAGGGAGCTTAGGGAGTGAGCCTAGGGAGTGAGCCCAGGGAGTGAGCACCTGGCAGGCTCCTCCCTGGGAGAGGAGCTGCTGGCAGGCTTCTCTCCCGTCCACGCATCCCTGGGAGTGAGCCCCATTGACTCTACTGGGGCTGACTTACCTTTCCCCTGTTTTTGCACTGGTATGTATGGAGATCTGCCCCCCCCCCCAACTTCCATCTGTTGGTTCTGTGTGCAAGGGGTTTTGCACTGGTCTTGCTGTCATATCTATACAGAGATCTTCCCTCCCCCACACCTTTCCCCTGTTTTTGCACTGGTCTGTATAGAGATCTGCTCCCCCCCCCCCCACTTGTATTGGAATCGAGGAAGATCTGGTGAGGAGGTAGATGTGGTGTCAGCAGTGGCCCCTAAGGGTAAGGCCTGGGCTTCCAGCAGAGTGTGCTGCACAGCTGCAGCCACTTGAAGGCAATAGGGCCCTCAGGGATATAAGAGCACCTGAGGCAGGAAGGGCTCCACTTATTTATGTGAGTCAGCCTTTTCCTACATGAAGATCATTAAGTCCAAGTACCGTTCCACCATGACTGATGAACATTTGGAAGTGTGCTTGAGGCTGGCTGTCAGCAGCTACTGTCCAACTATGCATCCTTGGCTGATTCACTTCAGTGCAAGTCATCAAAGTAAACTCAAGTAATTACAAAAAATGTTTATATTTAATTATGTTGTGTTGTGCAATATTGGCTCATGTGGTTATGCAAGGTACACCAACATACATTGTACACATAAATGTTATATGTTATGATGGCGCGAACATGGTAAAAAAACTCTGGTAGATCTCCAGGCCTTGCTGGGTTTCAAAGTAGCTCTCGAGCCAAAAAAGTGTGAGCACCCCTGCTCTACAGCATTGATAGCTTGACTTTACTCTCTTCAGTTGCTATGCAGTTCTCATGCAACTGATCTTCTCTACTCAGTAGGAAGGAGTAGCTACATGAGGAAAAAAAAACTGGAAAAGCTTGATCAGTTATGATGGTTTATCCTTCTGGCAAGGTACTGCTCTTACTGAGGGGCTTGGAATCAGGGAATTGAGTGGGAAGAGGTTCTCTCTTTTCCAGGAGTGCAGGAGAGCAAGGAGTCAGCACCTGCCTTTCCTACCTGTAAAGAACAGTTATTGGGAGATAGTCTTCAGCATTTCGAACAAGAAAGAGGCTATTTTCTGTATGAGCATATAGGTAGGGTTCCAAGGTACAGATAGGACAGAGTGCTTACACCTTTACCCATTGTATAGAGGAGGGAATTTTGGCAGGTGCAGCTCAACATGGAATGGTTTAAAAAACTCACCTGCCAAAACTCCCTCTGCTATGCAATGGTTAAATGTAGGCGCTGGTAACCCTAAGTAGAAGTGGCTCATGCTCTGTGAAACACAAGGGAATTCAAGCCCAACCATCCCCACCTCCTTTTATAATTTATTGTTTAAATAGACTGAAAGATGACAAGTGGGTCAAACTTCATTCCCTATAAGAAGAAATTAGAGCACAAGAAAGCTGTTTGTGCTTGCTGAGAAAGGATGCATTCTGGCAGTCAATCGGTATTTTCCGATTAGCAACACGTATATTGGACCAGTTCAAGCAGCTTAGAACTGCCAGTTTTCTCATCAATCTGCAAATATTGAAGTCTGGCCTTGTCAGGAAATACGAGTTTGGATTCCATCCCCTCCCAAATATCCACCCCTATCTCCCTAGCCATCAGATAGAGATTATCATTTATATGGAGTGGTGCCTGTTCAGATTGAGAATATAAAAATTCCCAATTGGTGTCCCTAGACCTCCCAGGATGATGTGAAATTAGCATGCTCTTATGTGAGATTAATATTCCAAAATGGTTACAAAGACCATAGGGCACCAATTACAAAGCCATTACACAATATGAGATGATGGGAAGCTATTTCAATGCAAATTGATGGCGACCTTGCAAGGGTGACATAATGATGCCATTACAAAAGGCAGATATCAATGGAAAGAAACTTTCTACGCACATCTATATCCCAAAAGAATAAAAACATGTTTCTTTTATAGTCTGTCACAAGATGATTTATAGAGAGGAATTAAAGTGAGTTGGGGGGAAAGGAGAACGGTTTTCCATTCTAAAAAGGACACAAATTTGGAATCAGGTTCTAGAAAGTCGCAGGATTGTGAATAATGGATTAACATTCCACTGTAGACAGTAATGCAGAAGTGACATTTAGAAAAATGGAATAAGCAACCAAGAAGAGAAACTATTGTCGAGCAGACTGTTCTGCTCGTATGTGTAAAACACACAAACAACCTTCCATTGCATTGGATCAAGTTGCTTTGGGAAAAAAATAATTACTGTATATGCAGATCAGCCGGTAGCTATGGATCTAATTGGTTGATCTACTGGGGATATATTTACACACAAGGATTGTTGTCCAGTTTCTACCCAGATTACTAGGGTGGTTATATGGGTACAGTATCTAAAAGTATACGAGGGCCCTATCCTTACAGTGCCTAGCACATCCAGCACAAGCATTCTGGCTGCACTAGGCACTTTCAGGCTGTAGCAAAAGAGGAAACACTGGAGCGCACAGACTGGCCCGCCACCAGAAGTGGTGAGTGGCCAACTTCCATGCAGCAGCAGACTCTGGACATCTGCCACCCCAACTAAGATTGCACATGGAATGGGAAGGAGATGGGGGAGTGCAGAACGAGGCTGGGGGAGCAAAGGGCAGATCAGGACCAGGAAGGGACTGAGTTTGGTGGCAGCAGCGTCCTCCAAAAATCAAAATTCCCTTCCTGGGTTCAGTCCACCTTTGCAGATGCACACAAACTTGTGCCAGTAATATTGCTGGTGCAGGTCCCACCAGGCTGGCAGGGGCTTGCTGCAAGGAGGTAAATATAATGCTAGATGCAGGGAGGAGGCAGCGAGATGCAAGTATCTTGTGGTCTTGTGTGTGCTCCCTGAGGCATCTGGTGTGCTGCTGTAAGCTGGAGTAGATAGGCCCTGCGCCTGATCAAGCAAGTCTCTTCTTATGTTCTTATGAGGTCACCGGAGGCCAAAACAGGATGCAGTGGGTGCCACATTACCCCCACTGTATTACAGGGAGTAACCATGGATTGGGTTGTAAATGTAACTAACTAACTAACTAACAGAATCTCAAAAGAGTCATTTTTGGGGATTTCAGGATTGTGGAAGCTGCCACTCCAGAAGTCTGTAGTTGTCTCTATACGTTTCACTAAAATTAAATACATAGCATAATTTTTGAGCAAAAGGGAGGTTGCTCTTCAGATGAGTTATCCAAGGGTTTTCCCAAATTTAAAAATGTTTTGAGAAGAGAACATTTGCAGGCAGAGCATTTCCCTGTATTATCTCAGGATTTCACCAAAAGTGGAATTAGAAGCAAACGTGGAGTTGGTCTCATCCTCAAATGAGAATCATTCTAGGATGCGCAAGAGTTTCAATAAGACTACCAAAATGTTTCCATTCATCCCTACACAGATTATATAGCTCTAGACATCTCCCACAACGATATACAAATAAGCACAAATAACAAAAACCAATTCTGTAGTGTTACATTTGAACCAGCTTCAAGGAGCCAGTCTTCGATTAGTTATGAATTTGTTTGCAATGAACTGATAAGGCCTTTTTTCTACAGTAGGTTGAATCACCCTGAAAATTAGTTTATTACACATAAAACAAAATTAGTATGAATTAAAGATGCTCAGTCACCAGAATCGAATGACCTGCAAAATTTTTATCTCTGTTGTATCTCACATCCCACACATCTACATTAATGATGTCTTTCAAAGCCCTAATATCTAGTGTATTCACACACACACACACACACACACACACACACACACACACACACAAATGGCAATTTTTCATGTCTGACTCTCAAATTTATGCTGAGAACATTTTTGGGGAGTGATTTAATTAGTCAGTTATAGGTGTTAAACAGTTTCTTGTGTGAAACTAAATCAATAGCTAATAAAAGTATATGTAATGTGTTTATGATGGTGTACAGAGATGGAAAATGTGCTATTTGGAAGTTTACTACATTGGTTATTAATTGGCACATGAGTCAGAGAGCAATTTGAGGGAAAGTTAATATAAGGGAATAAACTAATCAGTTATTAAATCACAAATGCAGAGAGACAGAATATTACTTTGAATTATGTTGCACAATTCATTTTCCTGTTGTTTTCTACCTTAATGGCTTTGATGGACACAGTAGGAGTTATTATTTCTCTTGCCAGAGCATAAAGTGAGTCAACACTGCTAAAATGAAACAACAGCTTTGATTGCCAGGCTAGGGTGGTGCTGTATAATAAGCCTGTTGGGCATTTAAACAGCGTAGGCTACGGCAGTCAAATGCACCTTGCAGGCATTATAAATCCATTTGTATAAGCGGAAAACAAAACGACAGGCAGCCCTGTCTGCAGTTCATTTATTGGATTTTATTTTGCATTGCTGAATTTTAAAACACAATCAAACGCAACAGGAGATATCACAAGAAAGTAGCATTTTGAAAGCCCTGGAGGGCAAATATAAACGTATTTACACAATCATTTTAAGGGGATAGGGAAAAGTAGAATTACGTAAAACAAGATGTGTATGTGTTGAATGGATAGGGTAATAACATATCATCGCTATTCCAAATCCGTACAAAATAGTCTTAAATATGTCACAAAAATGAGTATTTAGAAAGATGTAATTGGAAATAGAATGAGCCAATCTACATCTTGCGCAGCATTAAGTCGGAAAATTCTGGACTGCACCCACACAAGACCTGCCGGCTGTGATCTGCCTGGCTAGAACCCCACTCTTGTTCCCCAAAATTCAAAGTACAGGTGGGGCCTCCATATCCATGAATTCTATATCTTAAAGGGCTTAAAGGGGCCAAAACCATACATCTCATTATCTGCTTTGAGAACAGATCCCCTGTAGATGCCAAGGCCCCACTTGTAGGCTAAAGCAAACTGAAAAAGCGAGCAGTTTGCCAATCGGGCAGTGAGCAAAACATTCCTACTTGGCTGAGGGCAACCAGCCAATCCCAGGTTGTTTTCAGGCTGGGTGCAAAAACCTCCACCAAACTGTGGAGTGGCAAGATGGGCAGACTGTGAATGACTCTAAAAGGCTCAGCCCAAACTCAAGCCCACCTATAGCCTGGAGACAACACCACCTTGCTTCTGATTGGGTAGGGGGCAAACACTTGCCCTTCACTAGATCTCTCTGTGGGAATTCCAGTAAGCCCCTTCATCTTTCTTCCTACTTGTTGAAAAGATAAAGGCCTTCATATGGCATATTTTAAGGAACCCCTGCTAACTGGAGAGCGAGGCATCTTTTAAAGTGGTGCCCATGTATATTTAGCAGGGGGAAAGCGATTGTCCCTTTTCATCTCAGCATGGCGTCTTTTCCAGGGGCTGATTCTGGTGTCTCCTGCGCATCTTTTTTAGATTGTGTGGTCTTTGGGAACAACAAATTTATTTGTTTGTTTAGCTACAAAAACCCTTTTGAAAATTACATTTTGTTGAAAAGAGGCATATAAACACTCTTAGTAATAATACTTGAGGAGTGAAAGGCTATTCGGGAGGGTTGAGTAGGTAAGACCAAGATTCTTTGAACCTTGGTTTGTAAGTCAAGTAGAGAGATTTTGTCTCGCTCTTGGGAAGGGGCTTGAACATTTGTTTTCAGACCCAAACCAACAGAACTTGAGTGACCGCTCCACAAAATGGCCATGAGCTAATGTAAGAACATAAGAATAACCCCGCTGGATCAGACCATAGGCCCATCTAGTCCAGCTTCCTGTATCTCACAGCGGCCCACCAAATGCCCCAGGGAGCACACCAGATAACAAGAGACCTCATCCTGGTGCCCTCCCTTGCGTCTGACATAACCCATTTCTAAAATCAGGAGGTTGCACATACACATCATGGCTTGTAACCTGTAATGGATTTTTCCTCCAGAAACTTGTCCAATCCCCTTTTAAAGGTGTCCAGGCCAGACGCCATCACCACATCCTGTGGCAAGGAGTTCCACAGACTAACCACATGCTGAGTAAAGAAATATTTTCTTTTGTCTGTCCTAACCCTCCCAACACTCAATTTTAGTGGATGTCCCCTGGTTCTGGTGTTGTGTGAGAGTGTAAAGAGCATCTCTCTATCCACTCTGTCCATCCCCTGCATAATTTTGTATGTCTCAATCATGTCCCCCCTCAAGCGTCTCTTTTCTAGGCTGAAGAGGCCCAAACACCATAGCCTTTCCTCATAAGGAAGGTGCCCCAGCCCCGTAATCATCAGTCACTCTCTTTTGCACCTTTTCCATTTCCACTATGTCTTTTTTGAGATGCGGCGACCAGAACTGGACACAATACTCCAGGTGTGGCCTTACCATCGATTTGTACAACGGCATTATAATATTAGCCATTTTTTTCTCAATACCTTTTCTAATGATCCCAAGCATAGAATTGGCCTTCTTTACTGCCGCTGCACATTGGGTCGACACTTTCATCGACCTGTCCACCACCACCCCAAGATCTCTCTCCTGATCTGTCACAGACAGCTCAGAACCCATTAGCCTATATGTGAAGTTTTGATTTTTTGCCCCAATGTTCAAGACTTTACATTTACTTACATTGAAAAGCATCTGCAATTTCAAAGGCCATTGACCTTTTCAAAGAATTCTAAAAGGTTTGTGAGGCAAGACTTACCCTTACAGAAGCCATGCTGATTCTCCCTCAGCAAGGCTTGTCAGTCTGTGTTTTGAGATTCTATCTTTGATGAGGCATTCCACCATCTTACCTGGAATAGATGTTAGGCTGACCAGCCTATAGTTTCCCAGGATCCCCCTCCTTCACTTTTTAAAGATCAGTGTGACATTTGCTATCCTCCAATCCTCTGGCACTGTGGCCATTTTTAGGGACAAGTTGCATATTTTAGTCAAGAGCTCAGCAACTTCATTCTTCATTCTTGGGTGGATGCCATCAGGGCCGGGTGACGTATTGATCTTTAATTTGTCAATTAGGTCTGAAACGTCTTCTCTTTTAACCTCTATCTGACTTAATTCCTTGGTCAGGAGGGGCCGTTTGGGCAGCGGTATCTGCCCAAGGTCTTCTGTTGTGAAGACAGATGCAAAGAACTTATTTAGGGTGCAATCCTAATCCGTTATGTCAGTGCTTTCCAGCACTGACATAAGGACAATGCAGCTCTGAGGTAAGGGAACAAACAATCCCTTGCTTTGAGGAGGCCTCCGTGAGTGACATCCAACTACAGGATACAGCACATGTCCCATTGGCACCTCTATGCCAGTGCTGGAAAGGTCTGACATAAGGGGTTAGGATTCCACCCACAATTTCTCTGCCATCTCTAAGTTTCCTTTTATCTCCCCTTTCCCTCCCTCACCATCCAGAGGGCCAACTGCTTCTCTGGTGGATTTCCTGCTTCTAACATATTTGAAGAAGCTTTTATTATTCCCCTTAACGTTGCTGGCTATGTGTTCCTCATAGTCTCTCTTGGCCTCCCGTATCACTTTCTTACATTTCTTTTGCCACAGTTTATGTTCCTTTTTATTCTCCTCATTAGGGCAAGACTTCCATTTATGAAAGGAAGCTTCCTTGCCCTTTACGGCCTCTCTAACTTGACTCGTTAGCCATGCGGGCCCCCGCCTGGACTTAGTTGAGCCCTTCTTCCTTTGCGGTATACACACCTGCTGGACCTCTATTACTGTTGTTTTAAGCAGCCTCCATGCACTCTGTAGAGATTGGACTCTTTCTATCTTCCCTTTCAACCTCCTTCTAACCAGCCTCCTCATTTGAGGGAAGTCCGCTCGTTGGAAGTCAAGGGTTTTTGTGACAGATTTGCCTGGTACTCTTCCCCCAACATGCATGTCAAAACAGATCACAGCATGGTCACTGTTCCCCAATGGTTCAGTAACATTTACATCTCTAACCAGGTCCTGAGTACCACACAATATTCAATCCAGAGTCACCTGTCCTCCATGACTAGCTGCTCTAAGGCACAGTCATTTAGCATGTCAAGGAATCTGGTCTCTCTTTCATGACCAGATCCAAAGTTACAACATTCTGTGCATCCGTTTTTGTGCCACGACTCCTCAAGGTGACATAACTCCTGTCATCTTGCTCCTGTGCGGGTGGTGCTCTTGGGAGACCATTTTTACTACAAAAATTGTTGGGGACAATTACAATGTGGTGATTTTTCTATCTCAAAAATGCAGCATGCATTGCCCTAAAAGACTTCCAACACAAAGGAAATGTAAATGGGACAGGTTGCAAAGTAGCTGCGGAAGACAAAAATGGAGGCTCAATTTAGGTAGCTATTTATTCACTTTGCAGTAATTTTAAGACATCATGTTGTGGTGGTGATCAATGTGAAACAGTCTATTCTCATTATTTAGGATATACACTCATCAGCAGCTGTGCTTAAAAAGAGATTTTCTGCTAACGTATTATTGTCCATAATGAGTTTCTCAATGGGAGCTCTACTATCTTCTTGGCAGAAGTTGTTACTGGAAGACAAAACATCAACACTAATTTTTGATGGCCCAAACCCATGATCAAACACTGTTTGCTTTAGTCACATACACTGCATTTTGATAATATTAAAAAATGATAGAAAAATATTTTACAGAACCCCGATTTTTAAGCATTAATATTTTTTGGTACAAAAAATTGGGTTTTGGGTCCCTCCCAAATATTTTTCCCCATCTTGTTTCATTAGTGTTTTGTCAAATTCCCTTTCCAAACTTGGACTAAATAACTTATGCCTGCTTTAAGTGGATTTGTTCTCCTGACTCAAACATGGCTAGCTCTAGCAGTGTACAAAACTTCTACTGAAGCCCAGCACCAACGAGAAGGTAACCAGTAGGTAGCTTGCCTGTGGGGCTGCAGGGTCCCTCCTCCCAGTTCTCAAAGCAGTGGGTCTTCTAGCACCCTCTCAGCTCTCCACCAGTCAGCAGTCTCCATTCAGTTAGTCTGATTGCTAGCAGTCAGTTAGGGCACAATCCTATCCTGTGCTGGAACAGGCAAGCCAGGAGGCTTGCACTGTATCCAGCACAGGATAGTGACCATAAGCAGCTCAGCAAGAGGTAAGGGGAAACATCTCCCCTCACCTCTGGGTAAGGGCTGCTGTCCCCAATGGGTGTCCTCAGACTTGCGCCACCTCTGGAGGTGGCACAAGTTTCAGGAGAGCGGAGCGGCTTGGTGCAGCTCTGGGAATGGGGGTTCGGATCTGGCGTAACTGCCCCACCTCCCAGCCCCATCTCCCTCTTCCTGCCTGCCTGCCCACCCCCGGGGCCGCCCACTGCCCACCCTTCCCCTGCCCAGGAAAGCCTACCTCCCTCCCCCTCCCTGCCTCCCCCACGCCTACCTTTCACCCTTGCGTTGGCTCATCAGAGCCAATGCAAGGAGCTGGGAGGAAGCTGGCACAGAGGCTTCCCTCAGCCTCTGCAGGCTGGCGCTTCTTGGAGCGCCAGCCTGGCTTCCTCCCAAGGAGGCACAAACGTGCCTTACGGCTGGCCCAAGGGACTTGGGCTGGCCTATCTGTCAGTTAGGATTGCACCATAAGTTACTCCACCTGTTTGTTAGTCAGTCCATCAATAAGTCAGTTAGTCCTCTCTCCTTCCTTCCTTCAAGCTTTCCTCCTTCTACTACCCACAGACTCATCCTTCTCCAGCTTCTGCTTTTATCCCTGAAGGCCCTGTTGCCTCCAAGTGGCTGCATCTGTGCGGCACACTCACTGTACTCTAAGGCCATGGTGTTAACTCCATGCTTCCTAGTCCTGCCAAAGTAAGAAGCCACTGTTGACACCACACCCTATCTCCTTGAGGAATCTTGCACTTTTCCAATACAACTAGCATCTGTTTTTCTCCCTGCTGATTATTTGATTCAGCCAAACGAGGATCATGTAGCCAATGATCTCATAGTACCATTTAGCCAATAAGATTTGGTTACACAATGATGTCATAAAGCAACATCACTCTGAATGGGAAATTTTTTTAACCCTATTTAAATAATAATTTCATGATTTTTATCCTGAATTTCTTCACTGTTGAGAAATACAAGGATATGCTATAAGTAGGGGTTTATTGACTAAAAGACCTTAGTTTAACACCAGCTGATTAGATGCTTTGTTGTAGCTCCTATGGCTTAATAATGTCTCTTCCACTTAGCAAGACAATCTGCTACAACAGTAAAACAATAAGTAAAAAACAATTTGAAATTCATCACAACATCTTCCCATAGGCTGAACTGCCTCATTAAACAATCTTGGAGACCCAACACCAAGAGTCAAATGGTTGACCCTTAGAAAAATCATGCCAGTGTTTTAATCTAAGTGGAGTTCAATTTACAGTGCTTCCAAGCATTTTTAACTGGTTACATTCATGTTTCAAACCAGGACAAAATACGCTTGGACAAAATCACTAGCTGTCACTCATTCTAGAGCTCATAATAATAATAATAATAATAACAGGTATTTATATACCGCCTTTCTTGGTCTTTGTTCAAGACTTTATTCAAAGCGGTTTACATAGGCAGGCTTTTTATTTAAATCCCTTATTAAATAGGGATTTTTACAATTGAAAGAAGGTTCTTTCTTTCAAGAACCACTACATTCAAGGTGTTTCATTCCGATCTGGCTTCACATTCTGGCCTCCATCCTCCCACGCTCAGAGCAGATGGAATTGCTCGGCTTCAGCTTGACAGCTGCTTCAAGGTCGCACGGTGCCGGTGGCCTCGAACTGGCGACCTTGTGGATGTTATCTTCAGGCAGACGGAGGCTCTACCCTCTAGACCAGACCTCATACTCCCACAACTCATCCACTCATCTATAGTTCTCACCAGCAAGACCAGCAAGTCTTTGTTGAAACAGATATTCTTATACAGAAGAGGAAGCTCTGATTTGCTTGTGAAACGGGATTGGACAAAGGCCCTTTGTATTTAGGTATTGCAAGTATTTCACAAGGCATGTTAGAAATATTGAACTCCCATACAGGAATGTTTGGGAGCAAATCAAAATGACACTAATGACCACAAAAATCTGAATCTTTGCAAATGGATCCGCTGTGTAGCAAGCCCTTAACATGTTCAGGAGGCAGTGATCTTGAAGAGTTACTTCAATCATTAAATCTATTGTTCCATTAGCTCCAAAGCAGGTGGCAGGTGGCCAACAGCATGGCAGTGGTGGACAATAGAATGACCATAAGAACACATAAAGTGGTGGCAGGGGCAACTTGGGGTGGGGATAGGGTCAGGCTGGGGCAGGTCAGGGGCTGATTGGCGACAGATCTCAGCAGCAGTGGCACCCACATGATTCAGAGCCCATGACCCCAGGCCTGACATGTCTCTTTGGCCTAACAGATTTACACCAGCAAAATAGCTGGTGTAAATCTGAGTAGGCCATTGGGGACAAGGGAGCAGCAGAGGAGGTAAGTAAAAAATGTCTTTACTTGCTTCTCCTTGCCGGCCTGGTCCCTAGCTAGCCAGTGGGATGCAGCAGTGACTGTGGACCCAATCCTATCCAACTTTCCAGCATGGGTGCAGCCATAATGTAGCCGTAAGGTAAGGGAACAAATGTTCCCTTACTCTGAGGAGGCTTCTGTGACTGCCTCCCCACCACAGGATGCAGCGCATGCCCCGTTGGCATGGCTGCACCAGCACTGGAAAATTGGATAGGAGTGGGTCCTGTGTCAGCAGTGCTGAATCATGCCAGCTGGCTGGGGATTCAGTTTTTAGTTGGGTCATTATGGGATCCAATGGTCAAGGTAGATGACATTGTGTTAGGTGGACCAGTGGTATGTCTTAAATGAAAGTACAGCCAGCCCTGTTTATCTGTGGATCCGGGACCCACAGATTTCACTATCAGCAGATTCTAAACCCATGCAGTCGGCCTGACCTGGAACCACCAGAGGTTGACCGGAGCTGTGCATGGCCTCCACAGGCCCTTCAGGAGGCTTTAGAAGGTCACTTCCAGTTTTGGGGGGGAAACCAAAAGTTATGTTTATAAGGCCTTCTGAGGCCTGTTGCCTCTGGAGGGTTAAAGGTGCTGAGACGTGCGGATTTGATTATCCACAGGTTTTGGTATCCATGGGGGTTTCAGGAACAGAACCTCCTGAATAACACAGGACAGCTGTATATTAGGTTTACAAATATAATTTCCTTTCTGGAGAGCTGATTTTCTCCGGAGGAGGGTGATGTGTATGCTAATTTCCCCCACCATGATTCATTATTATTATTCATTATGTTAGGTATATATAAATAGAATGTAATTGCAATTAGCGGTCACTTCTGCTAATATTTTGATTAATCTGCTTGTTCATGACATTCTCATTCTACATTGCTCTGAATTCTGCACATCGAGGAACAGGTGGCAGTGAGCTGTGGCAGTCCTTTTATCTGTTTTCTTCAGTCCCATTTGGTGCTTGGGTTTTCTACGGAGGATTGGCTAATTAATTAAATTAATTTCCCACAGCCTGCAGGAGGTAAGCAACTGGGCTCATTTGCTTCCTTCTCCGATGGAATAACTTTGGAGAATTTTGCTCTTTATCCTGGGACTGTTTACAGGCTTAAGAATAATTAATATTATTGCAATTGTTTTGCAAAACATGGTGGGACTGGCTTCATTACCAGTTGCATAATGATAGCCGAAGCCTTTCACACTGGGCTGTGTTCACTGTGGGGCACTTTGCGTGGCTGCTATGGATTTATTAATTTCTCCCAGTTAATTTTCCAGGCAAAGCACTAAACCTATTGAACCATAAGCCTTCGGTGAATAGATTGCTTTCTGTTTGCGGTATTTACTGCTCGAGTAAATTAGGTGTACATAATAACCAGCTGTCGACCTCCAGATGTAATACAGCCAGGCTGCGTAAATTCCCCTCCCCTCTGACACGATGGCTTTCCCGTGCAAAGAACTTGGTGGGCTGCTATAAATAACCTCTCACTGTGTAACCTAATTTCATGCCAGCTTTGTTTTTATTTTATATGTTTAATCATTCACTGAAAAGCATATTTTAGAAGCATGCTAGGATGGGCTAAAAAATGTCTGTGATCAGCTTTTGGAGGTTTTTCAAGAATATTCTGCTGAGAATGAAGTGACATTTGAAATCCATTGAGATTTGAAGACATAGGATGGTGGTGGACTATGGAATGCATTTCATTCTTCTGAGATTAGTGGATAGTACCCATGCTTTAATAAATAAACTTATAAGAATTATCTTAAGTCAAGGTCAAGATCAAGGTCGATCTATACCAGTGCTCCATTTTCCAACAGTGGCCTGCTAAATATAAACATGTCAGAATCACATCAGACACTTTAGCCCAGGGGTGACAAACTTTTCAACTTTAGGGCTCCTGGACCTTTAACAACTGTGTAGAGGAGAGTGTCACCTGTGAACATCTGCTGAAATTCCCTCTTCTGCACAATTGTTTAAGGTCCAGGAGGCTTAAAATTGAAAGGTTGGCCACCTCTGCTCTAGCCCCGTGTTCTCTACTGTGACTGACAGTGGCTGCCCATTGCCCTGGACAGAGGTAAGTGATGACTTTCTAGAAATGCTTACCTAAAACCCTTTAAGTGGAGATACTAAAATCCTTTAACTAGGATTGACTCTACCACTGAACTCTGACCTTTTCTTTCTGGGAAGGTCACAAGCAGAATATCAAAGTGTCACAGCCCCTCCCCCCCACATAATTTCTTCTAGAAACTGGTATTTAGAGGTGCCACAGGAACATTCATTATCCATGTGTGGATTATGGATAATAATAACTAGGTATTTATATACCACCTTTCTGGTCATCTAATTACTCCTCTGACTTTATTCAAGGCGGTTTACATAGGCAGTCATTTCTAAATCCCTCAAGGGGATTTCTACAAACATAGAGGTTCTCTTTTTCAAGAACCAACAACATTTCAGAATGGATCTTCCTGGTTTGGTCTCACTTCTGGCCTCCAGTTCTCCCACGCAGGCTGGCAAGCAGCTCCATCTCTCACATGGAGGGCAGCCAAGACGCTTCTTGCTCACACCAAGAGCAGATGGAATCACTCAGCTGGGCTTGTCAGCTGCTTCAAAGTCTCGCCATTCTCAGCCGTTCAGGGAGCAGCTGGTGTCCTCGAACTGGTGACCTTCTGATGTTATCTTCGGACTAATGGAGGCTCTACCCTCTAGACCAGACCTCCTGCCCCTCCTGGATGCAGAACTTCATTAAAAAAAAATAAAATCTCATTTCCATAGAAGTAACCTTGAACTGTCCCAGTGGCTCATGTCGTGGGTGCCTCATTCATGGGCTGTTCTATATTTTGTGACAATGTGCTGGTGCACAGTTGACAAACTCTATTCCAAGAAATTATTTGATGCTATATTGAATCTGGCAGCCTAATCCTAACTAAATTCCACCCTGCCAATGCTAACAGAGCATGTGCTGTATCATGTAAGGCGGGCAGTTCTAGAGGCCTCCTCAGGCTAAGCCTACACTTCCTCAACAGGTCTGCTCGGATGTTCGCCAGCTCTTTGGCTGGCGCTACTCTGAGTGGATCAGGGGATGTGGATTGTGGCTGGGAAGTGGGATAGGATATTGGTGGAACCACTGCTACTAACAGGCCCCTTCTCATCCTTGACATACCTCTTCTCTGCCCAATCTCCACCACTGATAGAGCATGGAATGTGTGGAATGCAGAGGAGTCAGCTGGAGATGGATAAAATCTTGAGAATGGACAGAACAAGGGAGATCTGTACCTGCTGTGAAGCTTTGGAAGGGCATAGCACAGCTAGGAAGTTGGCTGCACTTGGACAGAAACGTCTGGTGAACTGAGGGTTCTGTATCTCACAAACCAATACTTGTAAAGACCCCATTTGAAAAAAATGGTGATTTATGACTTCCTTGCCTATGTAAACCACTTTGAGCCTGTGTAAATACAGTGAAAGGTGGTATATAAACCAGAGTCTGAGTCAAAAACCTTTATTAGCATAATGGTATATGAATGAATGAATGAATGAATGAATGTGGGGGTAAGAAGGACCATGGGTAGGAAAGAACCTGGGAAGAGTGAAAATGAGGCTGACCTTAATGAGGCTAACCCACCAACCAAGATTATTGTTCCTTTTCTGTGAAACTTGAGAATGTTGTGTTGCAGGGGTTACGGCAGCATGAGACTGATTCTCTCTGGAAAGAAAGGTAGAAAGTGAGTTAGCAAGCAGAAACATGCAATAGAGAAAGTGGCCTTGAAAGGAGCTGGGCAAGGAAACCAAGCTCCCTTATTCCTAGGAGGGAGAGAGAAGCACTTAGAGAAAGAAGTGGCCTGAGAGGTTTGGCTAACCAGCCCATGCTGGCTTCCACAATCTGGAATGTGGAAGAATGGGAGGAAAAGACAGAAAAGAAAAGAGTTGCAGGGTGTTACTATCCTAGGGGCTGTCTGGCACAGTGGTTCTTGAACGGAGGCTGGAATGGAGGTAGCTTGTCACAGACCAACAGCAAGGCAGAAGAGCAACAAACAAATATGGAACAAAGAACAAATATGGACCATAGAACACGAGGCCTTTAAAGCCCTAAAGCAGTGTTTCTCAAACTGAGGGTGGAGCCAATTTCAGGTGGGTCCCAATTAGAACATAAGAACAGCCCGGCTGGAACAGGCCATAGGCCCATCTAGTCCAGCTTCCTGTATCTCACAGCGGCCCACCAAATGCCCCAGGGAGCACACCAGATAACAAGAGACCTCATCCTGGTGCTCTCCCCTACATCTGGCATTCTGACTTAACCCATTCCTAAAATCAGGAGGTTGCGCATACACATCATGGCTTGTAACCCATAATGGATTTTTCCTCCAGAAATTGGTCCAATCCCCTTTTAAAGGCATCTAGGCCAGATGCCGTCACCACGTCCTGTAGCAAGGAGTTCCACAGACCAACCACATGCTGAGCAAATAAATATTTCTTTTGTCTGTCCTAACTCTCCCAACACTCAATTTTAGTGGATGTCTCCTGGTTCTGGTGTTCATTCATTTCAATATTTTATTTTTTAATATATTAGACTTGATGCTACCATGGCATGTGGCTGCATTTTGGGAAAAGTTACAGAGTTGTACTTTTAACAGGCTACTATGTCTACGCTTTTAACAATGATAGTAAGTGGTACTTACTCCTGGGTAAGTGTGGGTAGGATTGCAGCCTAAGATTGTTAAAAAATTTTTTCCTGCTTGATGATGTCATTTCCGGTCATGACATCACTTCTCGTGGGTCCTGACAGATTGTCATTCTAAAAAGTGGGTCCCAGTGCTAAATGTATGAGAACCACTGCCTTAAAGGTTTATATAAGTTTTAGCCCCATGGAATCCATAGCTTTCCAAGTGACAAAGATGGGGAGTTTCTGTACGTCTGTTTCTTAATTACAGGTGTGCCAGAGTGCTAAGGTCAGCGATATAGATGTGCTATGGTCAGTGTGCTATGGGTCAGCGATTCGGATGGCCATGACTGGCCTTGGTCACTGTTGCTCCACTTCTAGCCAGTAACTTGTTCTGCTGCTAGAGATTAAAGACCTCTCCCTCCATGCACTGTGTGCTGATTTCTCACTACTTTCTGGTTCTTTGTGTATGGAAGCAGATGGTAAATATGTTCTCATAGCCCGTAAAGATTCCTCATACTTTTGCTGTTTCAAAGAAGTCAATAAAATGTTTTTCTTTCTTTTTGAAGATTTTTTTCTTTTAGGAAAAAAGTAAGTCTCACTTTTCAAAAAGAAATTTTGTTGCTTTTAAACTTGGAAAATGCTTTGTGGCAAAGCCAATGAAGATGTCTATTGTGTATAAATCCACACCATCTTCTTGTTCTTCTTTAGCGTTTGTCCCGTGTGGTGATAGGATCTGCTATCTTGGATCGGAGTCGCCATTTCTCTTGGTATTTAGAGTATCTCATTTAGACATTTAGAGTATCTCATTATGGATAGGAAGAAGATGCCGCCTTGAAATCCTACTTTCTAGTTTCTTTCAGCAGCCAGTTTTCTTAGGCTGAGATCCTAAACATGTTTTCCTGAGAGTAAACCCTACTGAACACAGTGGGACTTACTTCTGACTAGACATGTGTAGGCTTGTGCTATTAGTCTGGAAATAAAGCTAGTGACAATCCAATCTTAAATGGTGCTACTGACACCAGAACTAGCATTCCGGAAGCCGTATGCACTTTACAGTGTAACAGATGCCATCCCAAGAACTATGCACTTCTAGGCCACCACCACAGACAGCAGGGCAGAAGGAAGACCCCATGGGTGGCAGCAGCAAAGAGGAGCCCCGTCTGCTTTAGTAAATCAGTGGGATTGGGGGACCGGGGTTGATCAAGGGAAAGTCCATGGGTATGTCAGAGGTAGGAGAAGGTGGTATCTGGCATGAGCAACTTGCACAAGACACTATTCCCTCAGAGGTCAATCAATGCACCCTTTTGTCTCCTCAGACTTGTACAGAGCTAAAAAACTGGTGCAGGTCTGAGGAGACCCACTGGCAATTGCAAGGTTTATGAAAATCATTTACCTCTCCCAAGCCTACTGATGGCTCTCCCACCACAACCAACCTAATAAGCTGCAGAAAGTGTTTTGGTGTGGTTTCACGCTATGGCAGGATAGGATTACGGCCACGGTGCCAGAAGATTGGAGGATAGCAAATGTCACGCCTATTTTTAAAAAGGGAAAGAGGGGGGACCCGGGAAACTATAGGCCGGTCAGCCTAACATCCATACCGGGTAAGATGGTGGAATGCCTCATCAAAGATAGGATCTCAAAACACATAGACGAACAGGCCTTGCTGAGGGAGAGTCAGCATGGCTTCTGTAAGGGTAAGTCTTGCCTCACAAACCTTATAGAATTCTTTGAAAAGGTCAACAGGCATGTGGATGAGGGAGAACCCGTGGACATTATATATCTGGACTTTCAGAAGGCGTTTGACACGGTCCCTCACCAAAGGCTACTGAAAAAACTCCACAGTCAGGGAATTAGAGGACAGGTCCTCTCCTGGATTGAGAACTGGTTGGAGGCCAGGAAGCAGAGAGTGGGTGTCAATGGGCAATTTTCACAATGGAGAGAGGTGAAAAGCGGTGTGCCCCAAGGATCTGTCCTGGGACCGGTGCTTTTCAACCTCTTCATAAATGACCTGGAGACAGGGTTGAGCAGTGAAGTGGCTAAGTTTGCAGACGACACCAAACTTTTCCGAGTGGTGAAGACCAGAAGTGATTGTGAGGAGCTCCAGAAGGATCTCTCCAGACTGGCAGAATGGGCAGCAAAATGGCAGATGCGCTTCAATGTCAGTAAGTGTAAAGTCATGCACATTGGGGCAAAAAATCAAAACTTTAGATATAGGCTGATGGGTTCTGAGCTGTCTGTGACAGATCAGGAGAGAGATCTTGGGGTGGTGGTGGACAGGTCGATGAAAGTGTCGACCCAATGTGCGGTGGCAGTGAAGAAGGCCAATTCTATGCTTGGGATCATTAGGAAGGGTATTGAGAACAAAACGGTTAGTATTATAATGCTGTTGTACAAATCGATGGTAAGGCCACACCTGGAGTATTGTGTCCAGTTCTGGTCGCCGCATCTCAAAAAAGACATAGTGGAAATGGAAAAGGTGCAAAAGAGAGCGACTAAGATGATTACGGGGCTGGGGCACCTTCCTTATGAGGAAAGGCTACGGCGTTTGGGCCTCTTCAGCCTAGAAAAGAGACGCTTGAGGGGGGACATGATTGAGACATACAAAATTATGCAGGGGATGGACAGAGTGGATAGGGAGATGCTCTTTACACTCTCACATAATACCAGAACCAGGGGACATCCACTAAAATTGAGTGTTGGGCGGGTTAGGACAGACAAAAGAAGATATTTCTTTACTCAGCGCGTGGTCGGTCTGTGGAACTCCTTGCCACAGAATGTGGTGCTGGCGTCTAGCCTAGACGCCTTTAAAAGGGGATTGGACGAGTTTCTGGAGGAAAAATCCATTATGGGGTACAAGCCATGATGTGTATGCGCAACCTCCTGATTTTAGGAATGGGTTAAATCAGAATGCCAGATGTAGGGGAGGTCACCAGGATGAGGTCTCTTATTATCTGGTGTGCTCCCTGGGGCATTTGGTGGGCCGCTGTGAGATACAGGAAGCTGGACTAGATGGGCCTATGGCCTGATCCAGTGGGGCTGTTCTTATGTTCTTATGTTCTTATGATTGGCTATAGGAATTCTGTTTCTATTACAAGGCATTCTTATATTAAATACAACAAAACTTAAATGCACTGTAGGGTACTTTTTATTTCCTTTTTTTTTTTTTTTTTTGGTAATTATTTTCATAGCCTATCCATCATACCATTACTGAAATAAATGAACAAGCCTCTTAAAGTAGTTCAAATAGATACTTAGAATTAAAACCATGAAAATCATATTTCTGTATTTAAGGCTTCTTTAAAAATTCACTGGAGCTTACCACAAATAAATGCATCCTAGGTACAGCAATTGTCAAAATTGCCTTTTTTGTTTGTTGTTTATTATACCAAATTTTGAAAGAAAGGAAATCATATAGAGAGGATTTCCCCCCTCCCTCGTAAATATGTAGCAATAGTAACATGTTTACCAGAACTGTCCAGCACTGATGAGGGAAATCTATTCTGTCAGGCAGAGACACAGTTCTCTGAATTGCTTCATTTCTTTACAAATGTTACACGAAATAAGTAACTGAAATTTCATTCTTAGACATCCAAGAGATTCTTTCCTTCTGTTTTTTAATCATGGTTTGATAAACAGCATTAGGACTGTTTTGAAGAAAACTACACGAAGTCATTGGTGAAATTATAGCTTATTCATTCTTCCATTTTGAAGGATAACATGAGACCCTTAAGGAGAAAAGGGGTCTGCGTCTGCAGGATGATACAGACGGCCCAATCCTATCTGCTGTTTATGATAGCAGATCTATCAATCTGCTGCCCTAAATGGCCCTGTGATGGGGTAAGCATCGCATTGCCATTGCATGCAATGGAGCCACTGGTGTAAATGGCTGCCAGTTTTGTGCATGCACTAGAATCACCTAGATGCTCTGCCAGCCCAGGCAAGGTGGAGGAGGGGACAGTTCATGAGTGGCTTGGGGCAGGTTTGGAATGGGAAGTGCAGGAGGCAGTAAGTGAGCTGAAGGGGGTGGATCTCAGCAGTAATAGCAGATGCTGGATCTTATCCCCAGTTTTCCAGCACTCTCCATCCCCTTCCTCTTCTCAGACTTACACCAGCTACATAGCTGGCATGTGTCAGTGGTGTTTACTTACTGGGAAGTAAGGATGAAAGATTTTTACTTAACCACTCATTGGCCATCTGACACCCCTCCCCACTATAGCAGCCAGTGCAGCATGGCTGCATCACATGGGATTGTTGAGGAAGGATCTGGCTCAGAATTTGGGGATACACAGTGCTCTTCATCATGCATACAAGAGCATGTTCAAACTTCCTATTTCTGCGTACTTTGCATAACAAGCATAAGGGCAACAAAAGCAGCCACAAGGCCATTTTAATGATGTGTTTCACTGAAATACTTTATCAGAAATGGGTACTGTGGATATATGGTGATAAGGGCATCCGAGCTGAGGGATCAAAGCAGTCCCCCACACAGTAAACTGACTTTAGTTATGAGCATTATTTGAACATAGAGAGAATTGCAGTCAATGTCACACTAGAAGAAAACAAGACAGGAAAAGAAGTCAAACAAGAGGTCTTATAACAAAAGGAGGCAGCAACCCACAAGACTTCAAACAAGCAACAAACTCTCCCTACTAGTGGAGGCTCATAATACTGTCACTTTTCCAACAGGGATAACATACCCCAAATTTAAACTTTATATATGGCAAGTACATGTCCCAAACCATCCTGAGCTATTTGATAGCACAGGATTTTCTCAAGGTTCACCTAAGATGCTCCTGTCACGGTTTGGAGCTTTGGGCCAAAGAATGTTCAGCAGCACCACATGGTGACCTGCTCTGGCCAATAAAATGGTTTCATGTATAGAGCAGCCACCAGGTAGCTGCTATTTCATTGGAACTTTTCCTCAGCAGTGTTACATGATACTCACTACTCAGTGTAAACGTCTGTCTTTTCCTCTTCATTTCCTACAGAGGTTGGATTCAGAAATGCAGAGAAAATTATGGCAATATTAAATTGCAAGGTTTGCCAATCAATAAGATATTAAATAGTGCTGCCAGATGCCTTCTAAAATGACATTAATTTTTTCAGCGTATACGCTCTTTCTGATTGCAAATGATTTCACACAAGTGTGATTTGGTAGACAACGTTTTTCAGAGTAAAGTGCTATTAACCCTTTCAATGTAAATTTGTAGGAAAAAGTATATCAGACTACAATGTAATAAATTTATCAGATTGTTCCTTGCTTGAGAAAGCAAAACTGCATTACTTACAGTTACATGCAAAATACATCAAGTATTCTGAATCGGATTACTAAGATACAAGTCAGACACATATTAGTGGCAGTCCAATCCTATCATGTGCTACCAACAGTGGAAGTCACAGTAAATGGCAAGCTGCTTGCTGAGCGCAAGGGAAACCAGAGCAGAAGTTGCCGGCACCTCCCCTGCACACCAATGGCCTGCACAGGCTGCACTGAAGGAGATACGTTGGCAGTGGGGACAGGTTGAAGGGAGAGGGAGAAGATAGGGGCCATTTTTTTACATTTTTTTTTATTTTCCAAAAACAACTACAAACAGAAACACACAACACATCACACACAACACAAAACCATCACTACACGCAAAAAAACCCCAAAAAACAAAGGGTGCAGGAAATCATATATCACCATCGTATATCACTAAAACTAATAAATCATTACATATCTTTCCTCTTCTAAATTTACTTCTCAATATCATTTTGCATCCATAATTCATATATCATATAATAACAAGTATAATATATATGTAATACAATCATCTAAATGCCCTATCATATATTTCTAAAATTTCATTTTCAACCAAGCATAAAAGGGCTTTTTCCATTACTCAATTTGTATCGGCCTTTGTTATTGATCCAAAATTTCCGAAAGTCTGTCCATCTCTGCCACATTCATCACTTTCTCTATTAATTCATTTTTCATTGGTATTTTAAGATACTTCCAATATCTTACACATAAAATTCTCGCTATGATTAAAATCATAATAACTAGGTATATATATAATAAATTTCTTATTATGCTTCCAGATCTCTTCCCATTGATCTATTGTGATATTATAGTCTATATTTTGTGCCCATTTTATCATGCATTATTTTACTATTTCTTCTTACATCTCAAAATCCAATAATCCATCTTGTAATGCATATATTTCTTTTGATCTCAATCTTTCTTTAGCATAAATAGTAACAGCTCTTTTTTTCTCATCTGAAGCCACAAAAACTTCTCCTAATTTTTTATTCACCAACAATGCCCTATTCATTAGGTATCACGTTTCTTTTTACTAGTCTTCATCTCTTCTTGTCTTTTTCTTGTTGCTAATGGTGAGTGCCTCTTACTCACTCCTCTAGGCTCTTCCCTCTCTGATTCATCTGTTGCTTCTAAGTCATCTGATTTCTTTTCATCCGATTCCATTTCTGGTCTATATTCTTTCTTCTCAATTTCTCTTCCTCCTTTTCTTCCTTCTTATCTCGTCTTTCAACACTGTACTCAAGAAGTTTTCTGCTTTCACTGTTGAATTTATATTATATCTCTGTGATATTGAAAAAACATACCTTCTGGAGAAAGCCATCTGTATGATATTTGCTTTTCTCTTAAAAATTTTGTCAGGTTTTCATATTCTTTTCTCTTCTTCCTCATTCTCCATGGAACATGTCTCAAAATGTTGACTTTGTTATCATCCACTGTCCATTCCTTTTCCTGCGAGGCCTTCAGTTATTTATCTCCGTAAAAGGTTCTGATGAATTTCACATGGATTTCTCTTGGTAATTCATGTTTTCTCAGACAAAAAGTGCTCACTCTTCTCACTGAGTCCAATTCTTTAGATATCTCCTCCATTGGTGTATCAATCCATTCTGATATTAATCTGACAATCCATCACGATGTATCTTCTCCTTTCTCTTCTGTTATATTTTGTATCCTCACCACTCAAGCTGCATTATCCATTTGAATTTCCATTAATGTTGTCTCCACATCGTGCTGATTTTCTTCTATCGCTGATATTTTATCTTGATCTTTTCTTATCTTTTTTCCCAATCTCTCAAACTTTTGTTTATTTTCTTCTGATGTAATTTTCACCTCTATCAGTTGTCCACTAAGTTCATCTAATTGTTTGGTTAAAGCATCCACACTAGTTTGTAGTGTGTACAGATTGGTTTGTTAGTTGCTGTACCATTGCCACCAGTTTTTCTAAGTTGTCTTGCACAGTCTGTTTCCAGTCTTTCCCTTTCAGTTCCTCTTGTGCTAATTTTCCAAGTTCTGTCTCAGATACTAGTGAGCCTTGAACTTTCACTGTTTTGCCCACCATCTTCCTTCCTTCTGCTAGCAATGTTCTTTAAGGCCACTAGATGTCCTCAGTGTATTATCTTCCTTGCTTCAATTATAAACATAAATCAAATTCTTGCAATGTCTTTTTAAATCCACTAGATGTCCCTAGATGTCACTGGTGCACTGTTCTTGTTTTGTTTACATTTCTCTTATCTTGTTTATAGTTGTAGCCTTGGCAACGCCATTCCTCAATCTGCAGGAATGTCAGCTTTTTCAGCCAGCTCTTTCAGGCAATCCAGCCGCTCTTTCAAGCAATCCCAAACAACAGCATCAAACCAAGGCAATAAACGCTCCAATACACAAACTTTCTAAGGATAGTTAATTTGTAATCCACCAAAATTCAAAGTTGTAAAGTTGTAGTTATATTTTCATATATCCATAACAAGCTTGGTAAATCTCTTCTACGATTTCTCCTCACACCAATATACAGCTGGGGGGGCAAACCTTCCCCCCTCCTCCTCTTCTCATGGCAAGAAAACAAATCAGGCAATCAATTACTCAGTCCACGCCAGGCATGTACAAACCGAATAACACTTAAGTCTTTTAGCATCTTTCCCTGCAGGGGCCTTCAACTTGGTTCAAAATGAATTCTTCACCATTGCTGCCAAGACGGCAAACTCTCCTGGGGAAGCCCCCCTGGCAGGGCTTATCTCCTCAGGAATCGTGCCATTACATGGAGGAGTTTGTCTTTCCTGACAAACAATCCTTGGATCTCCTGAGATCCACAGTTTTTGGGGAAAAACAGAGTGCCTTTCAAGGCTGCTGGCTGGCCCCTTCCCCAAGATAGGGGCCATTTGTGGGCAGGGAGGGAGAATGGGTCAGGGAGCAGGTTGGGGGTGGATCTCAGCAGCAAAAGCCATAATGAGAGTGTCCTCTTATTATCAGGGAGTGCTCTCCCTGGCCACCTGGTGCATTGTCCATGCTCCTGCTCATCCTTTTGGAATAGGCAATAAAAATGTACCTACTTGCATAGCACCTGGTCTGGTGTCCATTTAATCTGAAAACCAATCTATTTTTTTTTTTTTTTACAGTTTTAACCTATATGCCCCAGAATTTAAACATTTAGGAAGCATTTGTATCCTCTGTTCTCATGTGGACAACCAGAGAAAGGGCCAGAGTGCTAGGTGGGTGCTGAATGGGGAAGGCAGATGCGTTTGTACTTCCCTCAACAGGATGGTTTGGACTGAGCAGTAAACATTATCTGATTTAGTGTAGAGAATGGACCTATTAACAAAATTCTACTTAGGGACATATATTTACATAAATGCCAAACTGATCTTTAACTGCATGAGTATTAGCTGAAAAATGCACTTTCTGAAGCAGTGATTTATTTGGCTGATTTACAGCACAGTCCGAGGCTACTCAGAAGTAAGCCTTATTTAGTTCAGTGGGACTTACACCCTGGTAACTATGCACAGGATTGTAGCCTTAAATACTACAGTGTTCATATATACAGTTTACATGCATTTCAAATATCTAGATTTCAGCTGAATCCAGCATTTGGCAACGATAACAGCCCTTAATTTATTAGCCACTGATATATGATGCAGACAGTTATTAAGGCAAACTCTTGTATCGAGATGGAAATTATTATTATTATTAACAGTATTTATATAACGCTTTTCAACTACGAGGAAGTTCACAAAGCGTTTTACAGAGAAAAATCAAATAACTAAATGGCTCCCTGTCCCAAAAGGGCTCACAATCTAAAAAGATGCAAATGAATACCAGCAGACAGCCACTAGAACAGACAGTGCTGGGATGAGGTGGGCCAGTTACTCTCCCCCTGCTAAAAAAAAGGAGCACCCACTTGAAAAAGTGCTTCTTACCCAATTAGCAGGGGTAATGCTAAATGCTTGTATAAAACATCAGTGAACTGTATTTAATTTTTCCCTGTATGGAAGAACTATAATATAGGCAAATCATAGCATAAACAGCAATTCATTATTAGTTCTGTGACTTATCATTCTCACAGTTTGCATATCTTGCCAGGACCCCATTATCTTCTGCACACATTTTTTTGTTGACTCAAGCTCAGCAGCAGATTGATGATTAACCTATTGATGTTATAGATTCAGCCCTATGTTCACCCTTGAGTAGTGCATTGCTCATTCCATCCTGTCTGCCAAGGTGTCTATATTTATCCATTTCCTATTTGGAAATGCAGAATAGGAATTTATAAATATACACTGCCCTTCTCGTTTTAGGTAAGGTTTCCACTGGAAACTGGCATGCCAGTTGTTTTGGGACAGAGTCCCAAAGACAATTAATTTACTGTTCGGCTGCCAAACTTAGTTCAAAGACCTGCCAGTGATTCTCTTTGCCAAAATTAAATAGTTCACAAACAGGGATGAGAGCCAGAATTCATCAAGAAACATATAATGTAAACTCATGACTCTGAATTTTCTCAGCAGATTTAAGCAAAGCTCTGTTTACACTACTGGTTTAGTGCTGAAATTATCACATGGGGTTGTCTGTGTGGCTTGCATTTATACAGGTGGTCATTTGGTGTTAATACATTTTTGCCTGGCCCACAAGTGTACACATGTGGTCCCTGTTGCATATATGCGTTGGGGAGAAATGGCTTAAATTCCTACTGGGAGATCCAACTGCAATTCCAAACATCCCAGGGGAAATATTGCTAAAAGGTAGATACAGGCGATAATTTATCAGAAGATAAACCTGCAGGACAAATGTACAGAGATGCCTGCATTTGCTCGGTCATGTCGTGAGAATGGATGATGGCTGGATTCCAAAGGATCTCCTCTATGGAGAACTTGTGCAAGGAAAGCGCCCTACAGGTAGACCATAGCTGCGATACAAGGACATCTGCAAGAGGGATCTGAAGGCCTTAGGAGTGGACCTCAACAGGTGGGAAACCCTGGCCTCTGAGAGGCCCGCTTGAAGGCAGGCTGTGCAGCATGGCCTTTCCCAGTTTGAAGAGATACTTGGCCAACAGACTGAGGCAAAGACGCAAAGAAGGAAGGCCCATAGCCAGGGAGACAGACCAGGGACAGACTGCACTTGCTCCTGGTGTGGAAGGGATTGTCACTCCCGAATCAGCCTTTTCAGCCACACTAGACGCTGTTCCAGAACCACCATTCAGAGCACAATACCTTAGTCTTTCGAGACTGAAGGTTGCCAACTAACTAACTAATAAATGCTAAGAGTTGTTAGTATGTGACAGTGGCAATCCACGTACTTTTGCTTCCCTGGAGTACCATAAAACAGCAGAATCAACTCTCTTTAAATTGGACCATTGCCCAAGTTTACAATCCTCCTCTATGTATTGGAGTGGGCTTTCCTTCCCTGAGCGATACAGATTATGTCTGATCATTTAAATCATTCCAGTTGCTGCTCTGGAGATCACATGAGTAGGCATCTGACCGACAGTGCAATTTCAAACCATTATTTGTGGCCCTATTAAACATCTAGAAAAAGGGAGAAGGGGATTGATAATTGGTCTCTGTCCACTGCAAACTGTTGAAATTAATTTGGCTGCAGGCTGAGAGCTCAAAGCAAACCGATACATTAAAGAGGCTGGATCCATACTGCATTGTGTTAATATGCACTAAGGGAGTCTATGCGTTCCAGTTTCCCATTTAAAACTACCAGGCCTGTTTCCCTTGTTGTCTTCTCAGTCATAAATCATGCTTAGCTCCAATGAAGTTGCCCTGACGGAACAGCATAATGAGAAAAAAAGAATAACAATATTACTTGGAATTGATAACACCAAAAATCTAGCCCTGATTATTTTCCTGTTTGTATTTCTGTAATCATTACAGACCCGCCAGCTCAGAGATCCACTGTGTTGCTACTATTAGGTTGTATCCTAACTCACCATGTAGTGCAGTCCTGTTGCCTGAAGCTCCTTCTGCTCCTGGAAAGACAGCTGTGTGTATCCAAGGAGTCCTTCCATTGTAGAAGGACCCTGTGCATGACTGCAATGTTCCTTTGGCTTGCACAGGTACATTGCCATAGTAATGTTATCCAGTGACAGAGCTACATTCCGCAGTAAGTCAGGATACAACCCATTGTATTTAAGATACAGTCAGATCCTAAAGTTATTTACTTAGAAGTAAATCCCGTGTAGTTTTGAAGGGCTTTTCCCCACTGCTGTTTAGGATTGCTGTCTGAACTGCGACACTGCAGTCTTCATTTCCTCTCATCAGTTCATTCTAATGTGTCAGCCTGGAGCTTCTAGAAACAGACAGAGCTTATTGCAAGGACTTGGCACCTTTGCAAGGAAGTTACGTACTACTGTATAGTTCACATTCACAATGAGATAGAGTTGTGCAGTGGTGAGAGTGCCAGGCTATGACTGGGGTGATCCAGATACAAATCCTCAGGCAGCCAAGAAAATCGCTGGGTGACACTGGGCTGTGGATTTGTATTATCTGTGATCATAACTTTGGAGTCTCTTTCCTCCCACTTTTTTTTTTGCTTAAAATACAACTTTCTTAGCCCCTTCCTCCCAGCTTTGGAGACCACTGAAATTACTTCAGAACAGAGCAGAACAAAAGCAATGTGAATCTACTTTTTTATACTTAAAATCCACTACTAGGAATCTTCCTTTCCTTCTTTGGTGAGTAGAATTCCCTCTCTCCAGGATTTGTGTGGCCCTTTGCAAGGCTCTTCATGATACAGAACAGTGAAGTGGAGGCAGAATAGGTAGAGACTCACCTGACCTAGTGTAACCTGGGTCCAGCCCAGGTGGCCAGGAACTCCTCAGGAGTAGGGGCCTCCTCGGGAGTAAGACCTAAGCACCATCAGGACACCTCCCTGGGAGTAGGGCCTAGTGCCTCCTGGGAGCAGCAAGCAGCAAGCAGCCACGTGGCCAGAAGGAGTGGGCTGGCCCAGCCCGAGACTGGCCTCATAAGGAGGCTGGGCAGCCAGAGGGGGTAGCAACCCTGGCCTTATGCAGACGATCCGGGCCCCGAAGGGAACTTTGCTTACCTCAGCCCTGGAGAGAGGGGCTGTGGGCTGGGAGCTCCCCGATCCTAGACTTGCCCGGGCCCCGGGTGTGACGTCAGGAGCAGCGAAGGTACAGACCTGAGGACTTGGAGCCAACTACCTCCACTGGAGGCTGGCTGATTGGGGGGCAGGCCCAGAGGTACCTGGGGTCCTCCTGAGGACAGCTAAGCTGACCCCGGACAACAGCACGGTGGCCATTGGGAACCCATACCCCTGGCCGACAGGCACCAGCCGGAGAGCTCTGCCCGAATCCTCAAGGGGCCAGGGAGGAATGGGCAACGAGCCTATCGTGCGCTGACGGCATGAGTCTGTGTAAAGCAAAGGGGCCTGTGCCGTAACAGGCCCCATGAATGTCAAGCGGCTGACGCAAGTAAACTGTGCAAAACAGCTGTGTCTGCCTCCCGTCCTTTTTCTGCTGATGACCAACTCTCTTCGACAGGGTAAGCCCCCCCCCCGCGCTCGGGCACACCCCAAGGGGCGGGGTCTCTGCCCGCCATGGACATTACACCTAGCAAGTAAAAATTAAAAGGACCCACCAGTTTTTTTAAAAGTATCTTTTGCCTTTCCTAAGCTGCTTCTCTCTGCTGCAGCACACAGCCCATTTAATCCATTTCTGCCCAGCCCACAGGTGTACACATTTGATCCCTGTTGCAGATATGCAACGTTGGGCAGAAATGGCTTAAACAACAAACACAAACAAACATAGAGGGAACAAGGAGACCTGCCAGTCAGCACAATCGCTATGATGGCTTGCAAGGGACCAAATAGGCAAGGATGCCTGTGCAGCCAGGGAGAGCTACCTCTGTTTGCCCAGTAAGAAAAAAGACAGTGCTTGTGTCATAAGTCTCTGGGGAGGCAGTAGGAGACTTGCCTCCGGCAGGTTAAGCTGGAATCATGGGTGTCTTCCAATAAAGAAGCAGGGTGGCTAGCTTCCGATTCAAAAATAGCAGGGTGCCTGCATCCGCAAGCTCTGGGGAGGCAACTGGAAGAGTTGCTTCTCTTCTGTTTAAAAAAATCTAGTTGCTTCAGGAGCCCTATGCTTTGTTCTACTCAGCTCTAGTGGGGGAAGAAAACGTCAGGAAAAAAATTGAGGGAGTGGGAGAAATAGTGTTCCAGAGACTGAACTTAAAGCGGGGAGGGAGGAGAATGAATGTGTGTTGCCTCCCTGGCCTGGATCTCACTGCACATCACTAATACAGAAACACAGCCATGTAACCTCTCTGCCTGTAACAAAAATTATCAACAGCACAAGCCTATGCGTGTTTACTCAAAAGTACGCCCCACATACTCTCAGGTAACTGTGTATAGAATTGCAACCCAAGTAGTCCAGGTTGCCCAAATGAATCTGAAGTGGCCTCGGTCCACATGGTCACTGACAGCTGGCACTGGACCCAGAGCAAGATGCCTAATTGGACCCCGCTTTGTAAATTCCCAATTTGTATAGTTTTGTCATCGTCTGGGCTGCCTGGCAACCCGGGCCCAGGGTATTTTGCTTCACCCATCCCCTCTCTCCTCAGGCCTGTCAGTCCATGGGCAGCATGAGAGTCTAGCCAAGCTGGGCACTGACAGAGGGCCCATGCCCACCAGAAATACCACTACCAGAGGGAGTGGTATTGCCCAGGGAGCAGATGGGCACTTTTGAGAGCGAATGCATGCCTTTGTGCCAGGCACCCAAACAAACCAGCACTGGCACTGCCTAGGTCCTGCTGCAATATTCCTGGTCCATTGCTTTTTACCTTCCTACCTTGTTATCTTCCTTAAGGTGCAATAAGAGGAAGGTGGAGGTAGGAGAGAACTTAGGAAATAACTTGTAAAGGACTGAAGTTTATTTACCAGAAACAGTGACATCGCTAGGGGGGGTGTGGGCCACACCAGGTGACATGCACAGGGGGTAACACCATGAGTGTCCAAAATTTTTAAATCTTGGCATTTTTGGATAATACCATCATGCATATCCCATTCAATTTAGAATTTCAGGCAGAATGCAATCAAACAAACCATGTTGAAATATCTCTATTCTATCAAAAGATATAGCCAAAGCACCAGTAGGGGCAGGGCAATGGCACATCCAGGGGCCGTCCACTGCATGGGAGAAGGTCCATCATGTGGTGATGCTCTGGCCTCCGGCACCAGATGACGCAAACCGTAGTAAAGCTACTGACCATAAAACACACTTTTGTTTTTAAAGGGGGGGGGGGGTTAAGATAACTGGTTGTGCTGGTGTTGAATCCTTTTACGTGATTAGTGTAAATCCATCCTTAAGAGAAAGCTTATTGCATAGACTACATAAATCCTGGAATTACTATTACACTGGTTGTAAAGGGGCCTCGTAGCTTCAGAAATCTGGCATTAGCACAATGTGTTTTTCATTACAATGACAAGTACATGGTGCAACACAAATCCCACTTGAGAGTCTAAGCTGTTTGAAGGGCTTTAGTGTCAGCCACTCATTTCAAGAAGGTTGGATTAAGCAATGGGGAAAGATGCTCTTTTTTGCGGCATTATGGCTAGTATATTAACACACCGCTGCTTGTCAAGAATGTCCTCTGTACTCGGAAGGCCAAAGTTGATCATCTCAGGAGACATACATAAATACTTCTGATTACAATGAAGCACTGGTGTTGACTGCTGTGGGAACACATTGTTTGAGAGCATAATCTCCAATGATTTATTTAAAATCAGTACATTAAAAACTTTGGCTAATCAAATCAACTCTTTGGAGATATAATAGTCTCTCATACTTGTTTCAACTGAAGAATAAAGCATATACAAAAATTAAGAGTTTTGATTCTGTAACTAAACTAACTTCTGTGAGGGTACAGAAATTTATTAGGGCCCAATCCTTTCTTCCACCAGCCCATAGCATGCAGCACCGTAGATGGAACCTCAACTGCATGCCGTGTGTGTGTGTGTGGGGGGGGTGTCAACCAGATAGCCCAGGGGCAGTTTATTTTATTATAAAATAAAAATCTTTTTTTTATTTACTTCCCCATAGATGGTCTGGCTGCCAATGTTGGAGTTGTTCTGTGGAACTCCTTGCCACAGCATGTGGTGATGGCATCTGGCCTAGATGCCTTTAAAAGGGGATTGGACAAGTTTCTGGAGGAAAAATCCATTACAGGTTACAATCCATAATAGGTATGTGCAACCTCCTGATTTTAGAAATGGGCTATGTTGGAATGCCACATGCAAGAGAGGGTAGCAGGATACAGGTCTCTTGTGTGCTCCCTGAGGCATTTGGTGGGCCAATGCGAGATACAGGAAGCTGGACTGGATGGGCCTATGGCCTGATCCAGCGGGGCTGTTCTTATATTCTTATGTTCAATGGACTATGCCAGCGATTTAGGGGGAACTCAGGGGTGGTTCAGGGTTGACGAAAGGGGATAGGATCTTGGTGTATACAACTGTTGATAATATTCTCACCCTTGCACCAACACTGCACAGCATTGGAAATCCTGGCCCCTGTGTACCGCCAGCAGAGGTGCCACCCCCCCGCCGAGTATTGTCCCCTGCTGTCTGGAGGCCTTCAGAGAACTGGGGAGGCCAAATGTGGCCTCCCCAGCCCTCCACAAGCCTTCAGAGGCCTCCAGAAGGCCTTTGAACCCCACTTCCAGTTGCTTGCATAATACAATAGAGTAAGCAGCAAATCAGGACTTTTCCAGTTCAAATCTCACCCTTGCCATGAACTCACTAGGTGGCCTTTGGTCCCTCACAGCCCAATTCTATGGACTTCTCAAGTGGGCCAGAGTCCTGCTGCCATAAATTACTTTTCAGCTGCATGTTCTGCACATCACCAGCAGCTATTTCCAAGGTGCTGTTGTAAAGGAACAGTAGTATTGAATGCCTGATATTGTGACCAGCAGCCTGCACTAGAGCAGGTAAGCTGGTGCAGGGACAGGTTCATGATCTGGGAAGAGGAGTAATGGGGTGTGAGGGGGAGAGAGGAGTGAATAATGCAGCAGCCATGCTCACCGGATCTTATTTACCATTTTTCTGCCCAGCTAAACTCTTGGCTCCTCTCAGATTTGCACCAGCTATAAAGCTGACGTAGGTCCTAGCAGACCCACAGCAGATTGGCCAACGTACTAGGGGCTAAGTGATAAATATTTTAATTATTTTTCTAATCTAATCTCTAATCTCCCCTGCTCCATCACAGCATGCAACACAGCTTCTGTGGAGGAATAGGATTGGGGCCTACATTTCAGCTACATTATGAGAACGATAATACCTTTAGAGCAGTGGTTCCTAAATTTTGAGCCATGGCTTCCCAGGGAGCCATGGAAAGAAGCCAGGGGAGCTGCAGGATCAATGTGAAAAACCCACTGCCCTATATAACGTATGGGATTGTAGACTAATGGGAAGCCGTGGCCAATGACCCAATAGGTCAAGGGAGCCACCAGTAAAAAATTTTTGAGAACCACTGCCTTTGAGGATGGTTGTAAGAATTACATGTGCATAATATATGTGGTGTACTTTACATGCCAAAGAAGAACTATATACAGTGAATATGACCTATCCATTGGTTACTCTTCCTGACTGGTATTTATAACCAAAGAGGTTATTTGGCAGGGAAGAAACGGAACAAAAAAATCACATTAACTATGTTCTGAACTCTCTGCCTCCTAAATGCATTTTCAAACTAATAAAAAGTTCTTTTTCAGACATCCCAGTGCATAACAACTGGCTGTCCCTGGGAATCTTCCATGCTCCCTTTCGTGGGCAGTGAAGTTGACAGTTCTTATCACTGAGCATTTAACACCAATAAAACAGGGGTTATATGATGACAACATAATTCATTATATTTCCCTGGGGAAAGGAAGGTGTCAGATTCCCTCCTTCCCTGGGGTGTCTGGGACTTACCAAACTCTGGCTGTGACACACACTAGCATTTTCTTTCATTCCTTTGTTATTAATGTTATAGATATTGATGGAATGGTAATTAGAAGCCGGGGAGGCAGAGAGCACTAGTCGGATCAAACAGTTTTCCTTTGGCTAATGGCTTCTCTTCGATGCCTGATATGACAGCATGTTTGAACCCATTTTAAACCTTTACCACAATGGAAAATTGAAATAACAATGCTTTATAAATAATGGAAACACTGAATTAATTTGAGTAACTCGGTAGGAGCATAGTGGATGCCCATTTCAATACTCTGTATTTGGGAAAGGAACTTTCACCTCATCTGTGGTTAAAGTGATTGAGGGACCGATCCTATCCAATTTTCCAGTGCAGATGCAACCATGCCAAAGGGGCTTGCACTGCATCCTGTCTTGGGGGGGGGGGCAGGCATGGAGGCCTCCTCAAGGGAACAAACTTTCCCTTACCTCAAGGCTGCGTTGTAGCTGCATCATGCTTGATAAGATTGGGCCCTGAGGCAGTTTGCAGTCTGCCAAATGTAACCAATGTGTTCATTAGAAGTGAACTTCAATATCATGATATTCACCTTCAGATTGGGAAGATCTTGGTGAGGGAAGCTCAGTTTCTAGTCAGGCTAGAAAGTTACAAATTCCAGACAATTCCGAAATATTAATAATTCTTAATTTTGTTTCTGTCATTCATCTAAATGTCCCTTCATTTCTCATGTACAACTCTCTTACTATCTCAGCTACTGACACGGTAGAATCTGCTTCTCATGATGCTCAGTCCCAGGGAATTCTCCCTCACCTCTCAGATCTGCTCTGTATGGCCAGCACCAGCAGTCAACTCACCCCACTTTTACCGCTCCTGCAGATTCTCCCGAAACCCCTTGTGTTATTGCAGGGGGCAAAGTCCATCCATGCATGTTTACTTGGGAATGGGGTGAAACCACAGTGGGGGAGAAAGGGGCCCTTAGAACTTTGCCCCCACCAAGATTCCAATCTCAGTTCTATGCCCCCTCCTGCAACATTTTAAATTAAAACAAAACAAAACACTTCTGCTGCTTTTTCTGCTGCTAACACTTCAGTTAGCTTTTTCTAACTTAAACTAGTACAATTTAAACTAGTACAGGAAGGGGTACAATCAGGACTGCAGCATGGGAAAACTGCTAAAGGCCTTTTCCCACCTTGGTTTCTCCCTATTTCAGGTGGCTCTGCCAACAAAACTAATAAAAAAGAAAAAGAGACACCCCCCCCCCTATCAAATTAATGCATCTAAATGCACATGTAGCTTGGCCCTGAGAAATGGCTTTTTTTCATTAGCATTTGGGGGTGGCCAGAGTGTATTATACAGGAGGTGACTGTAATTTCAAACTGGGTGATCATTGTTTTCTCCAGCAGTTGTACTGCCTCATGATGTTTTCGCTTGGCCATCTTGTTGGGTTTTTCAAACTTGGTTTTTTAAAAATTATTATTTTGCCATGTAATTTTATTTGTTGTTGACTGCCTGAGATCAGTAAAGAAAGAGGTGGGATATCATTGGTGTTTTAAGAAAGAATAAATAGAAGACTCTAGAAAAGATACTATTTTCTCAATCTCCAACTGTAACACGAAGGTGATAACAAAGATAATACAGCCCTTTCAGGATTGTTGTAAGAATAGCAGAGAATCATACATGAATCATTCTGAACACTCTAAAAGTGCTATATCAATGCCAAGAATTACTGTCATTACATTGCACAGTATCTCTAGTTGTGGCAGTCTCTGATTGCTCATGGAAACCAAACACTGAGCAATCCTAAGTGGAGATATAAAGGGCCCCCTTGAGAAATGTTGCTGGTTTCACAGAAAATATTTGTGCTTCCCTTGAAATTCCTCAGGTATTTGTTCTCAGCAATAACACCAAGATTTGCCCTCAAATTTCATGTTAGACAAGATGCGGTAGGAATACTGGTCCCAGATCTTATCAGCTTTATTGCTGCAGTGTTTGTTCTCCAGCCCAAGACTCGCAACAGGGCATCCATTGCTAGTAAACACCAGATGACATATGAAGAGAATAATCTGCTTTACACCGACCCCATTCATTGATCTAACCTACAGCTGATCTCAAACTCATCTTCCTCCATCACCACCCACACTTTGCTGCCCAGTTCACAGGTGATGAAAAGGACCTGCACTAGGATGCACAAGCATATGTGTGCATGTATGTCTGTGACAGAGGGGAAAGCGTTTGACCAGATTACCTGCAGTACTTCATCACTGTGTGAGAAAGGGTAGGGAAAGGCCGGGAAGGAGGCATACTGGGGGATGGGAGGGGGGCGGGACTGGTAGAGCTGAGCTCTGCCACCTCCAGAGCCTCCGTGCCAGGCCACAGGCCTGACATGGAGGCTTTCAATTCTACAGCCCAAGGGTTGCCACTCTTAATTCTACAGGGGCTCTCGAGTCTACGGCCCAAGGGTTGCTGCAGAATTGAGTAGCCCCATTGTAGGACTGTCATGAACATGTACAGTTTAGGCCTAGTAGCATGTAGGGCCTGAACCAAACTAACCAGTAACAGAGAAGTGGCTTGCAGTTCCTAGCTACAAGGATGTGAGTAACAACAGCCAACGGAATTAACAACTCAATGGAAGGTGATAATGTAGCACCTACAGAAAGGCGCCCATCAAGGAGGGAATGCAGCTGTGGACCTCCAGTGGGGAGGGGAGAGCTGAGAGGGCTAGCATCCAGCCCCACTTCAGGAAGATTCTGTCCCCAAGAGTTTCTGATTGGACAGTTTAAATAAGTACAGAGTCACCTGCATCCTGTTAGCATAAGAACAAAGCCCAAAGGGGGTGTCGGGTCGGTCTTTGGGTGGAAAAGTTTGTGGGTGCAAGATCCTGCAAGCAGAGCCTGGTCCACCAGGGCCATGTGGCCTTATAGGTAACCTGGAGGAAAGATCTACAAAAGAACGCTGACCCAGGCGAGAGTTAGGGAATAATAGAGATAGCCAGTTAGCTTTGTTATTTTTATACTGATATGTTTCCTAGAAGTTTTATGCCTCTAGCATTTGTTGCCTTTTGTAACTTTATGTAACCCTATGTATTTAATAAAGTAAAAATCCTTTTACTAAGTTGTTTCATTGTCTGTTGGGGACAAAGGTTCAGAATCCTGCCTAGCCGTTCAGCAAGCTACTAAATCCTCATTGAGGACTAGTAACTTGAGGACTGAGGCTTTAATTAAAGAGAGTGCTCAGTGCCTGCAAGGGATAGAATTAAGCCAAGAGGGTCTCAATGTCCCTGGACTGAGACACTGGCACATACAGGGTGGTGGCAGTACTACCGAACAAGGGTCCTCGAGGGCTCTAGGGTTCGAGAACCATGAACTCTGAGCACCCCAAACCCTGGGAGTGTACAACAAGGACTACTTTCCTTACCTGGGGGAACCTTCTCCCAAGGTGCTACCAATACTGCCCAGTTAGCACTCAGGATGCAGTGGCAGCCATTTTCTGCATTTTTGGCACTGCCTGGAGCCCTGTGCTCTAGGAAGCATAGGATTGGCCTGTTAGACCTGGAAGATCCAGGTTCAAATCCATGCTCAGTCATGAAGCTTCCTGGGTGACTCTGGGTCAGTCACTATCTCTCAGTCTCAGCTTCCTCACAGGTTCCTCACAGGGTTGTTGAGAGAACAAAAGAAAGGGAGGAACCATGTACACTGCCTGGAGCTCCTTGGAGGAAGGGCGGTATCAAAATGTGAGAAATAAATAATATAATATTCCTGGCTTAACTCTCAACAGAGCTGATACTCGGCTCTGTTGAGACCAAGGCCAGGCATATTATATAACTCAGTGATCTTCCTTAGAAAAACAAAGAACAAAAGGCAAAGAAAATAATTCCATAACAAAATAAAACTGCTTTGATGAAAGAGTGCTTCAGGAGCAGCGGTTTGTTACTGCTGTGTATCTCAAAGGAGATATACTTTTCTGTTCTGCCAGAGCAAAAACAACTATGAAATGAAATACATTTATTTTAATTTGCTATCTCCACTCCAAAGTTATCAATTAAAGCAAGTGACAAAGTCAAAGGACCTGTGGTTGAAGTGCTGCTCCAGAGAGCAAAGGTCTCTCCTGTGCTATACTGACTGTTAAATAAATGATGCACTTAAAAGTTAACCTTTCTTTTAAACTGAAAGAAGAGTTTCTGCTCAATGCTCGATGATTTATTTATGGCTGCCTGAAATCCCTAATGTCATTTTACCTCACTTAAAGGCTGCTAAGGTAATGAATCTAATGGTCTCCTTGCTTTTATTACAGGCACTGCAGAACCTTCCTCAAAGAGGAAGCACCCTTGTGCATCTGGCTCCGTGAGCTAAGAGATCAGACCCTTTCTAGAGGTGCCACTGAAATTTCACCTGAAATGAAAATGCAGGCAATCCTCCTCTGAGGTTCTTTCTCAGGGGAGTTTGGGGAAAAGTTAAAAAAAAAATGTTTTGAAAGTTTGATAAGATTAGTGATTTTTTTTTCAAGAAGTGCTCTACATCCAGATCTATAACGCACAACATAATTTAGTTCTGTATTGGGTCACCCCACAAACTATTGGAGGGGAAATGGCATAGGATTATGCAAGAAAAGTGCCTGCAAGAGAAGTATTGTGATAATCACATGTATGTATGCTGCCCATATGTTATACTTTCAATTCATATTCTCCTACTGTGATGTCACGCACCATGCAACCATGAGACTCTCATAACATACCCAATGCATTACATGTCACTGTCACAGTTTGAGGCAGAGCTGAAATGAGTGTTATGTGGGTGCACGTGTACACACATGCCATGTGCATGTGGGAGGGATTTTCAAACAAATTCCACCTGCATCTGTCTGCTCGCACTTTCCCCCCCTCAATTAAAGATTTTTCAACATTTCCTTTTTATGGAGCTGATGTAAAGAGTTTGGGGGGGGGGGGGGAAACACCAAGGTGTATGAAATGACTTAAGGATCAACTTGCCTTCACTGCCTTATTTTTTTAAAAAACATCTTAGGCACAATCCTAACCAACTTTCTGGCACTGGCATAGCTGTAGCAGTGGGGTATGTGCTACATCCTGCAGTTGGGAGGCAGTCACTGAGGCCTCTTCAAGGTAACACAATGTGTGTTCCCTTACCTCAGAGTTGCATTGTCCTTACGTCAGTGCTGGAAAGTTGGTTAGGATTGCGCCCATAAACTTGCTGCCCAAATCATAAGCTGACCTTACACTACCAGAACAAGCATTCTGGCAGCATAAAGTGCTATACAGTGGAGGGAGTTAGGGAGGGGATAGAATGGGGTGGGGAGGTGAAGGAACAGGGAATAGATGGGGATTGAAAAGGGGTGGAACAAGAGCTGGAAGAGGGCCATATTGGCAGCAACTGATATTGGCAATGTTGATATCCTACCCTCCTTCCAAACCTTGATCAACCTTCCCGAGTCTTCCACTCAGGCTTGCACTAGCAAAATTGCTGGGTGCATGTTCATGTACACCCATTCTAGCAATGGAGGGTTACACCAAGGACTTACAGCCCCTTGCACGATGCAGCACGTGCTCTCGTAGTGCAGCTGCATCAGCAAGAAAGGACAGGATTGGAACCTTAGTATTTCAAAAACAAAATAGGTAATTTCATTGCAATTCAAAATGGTGACTTCTGAATTTTACCAGATTTCAAATGTGTGTGAAATTTTGTTACATGCTAGATTACGCGTGCGTGCGTGCGTGTGTTTTCCATGATTCCTCACAGCACTGGTTCCAGAGAAAGTGACCTCCACTTTTACAGCATTACAGGATGCTGATTTGAAAATCTCTAAAGTGGCAATCCTATACACACTTTCACGGAAGTAAGTCACATTTAACACATTGAAATTTACTTTTGAGTAGACATGCCTGGGATTACTGCATAATAGCACAATCCAGTCCATACTTGCCTGTGAGTAAGGCTCATGGAACAAAATGAGATTTATTTGTGAATAAACATGTATATGATTGTGCTGTAAAAAATGGTATTAATTTTGAGTCATTTTTCTTATTCAACATATATATTTAAAAGTACAAACGTTCAATGCTGGCAGTAGTGTAGCTAGAGGGGGGAAATGGTAAATAATGTAGGAGCCACAATGTGCCATGTAAGCAGCCCCTCCTACTTGCTGTTGGAGCCATTCCTGGCATTGATGGCAATGTGTAAGATATGTACATCTTGGTTCAGTGAATGCCTGCTTGTTGCCATTGCTGTGGAGAATGACTCCAACAGCAAGTGGGAAGAGCTGCTTACATGGTACACTGTGATGCCTGTAGTACTTATTGTTCCCCCCATCTATGCTACTGAATGCTGGCATCATGTTGCTGGGCCCCTGGGGCCCAGCTCTGCACTCCTGATGGTGCACTGGGTGCTACCACTGCCACCGGCACTTGAAGGTTCAGAAGGTAGCCCTCTGATGGGTGTGGGCCTTCAGCCACTGCCCCAACTGACACCACTCTTGCAAACACTTTTTGGTATAAATTCACTTTTGACTGAGCATAATCAGCTTCACTAGCTTAATTTCTCCACAATCAGTTAAATGCAGTAAAAATCAGGAAATGCTGATCAATGCTGAGATTTAGTAATATATTCAGAACAAAAGTAAGGCAATTAAAAGATTGCATTTAAGTAAAGCGTGCTATGTTTTGCTTTCTGCAAAAGCAAAAGACAGAGAAGTGGTAATTTTTGTTGATGCTTTTTTAAATAAAAAGAAATAACAGAGGACAAGAAGGGAGCATCTTAGTTGTTTTCTTGTAGGAAACCTCAATAATATTATGATGCAGATTCTTGCATTTCATTCCTATAACTTTTTTTTTTCAGCTGAAGTACAGAAAAAGAAATCCAGAAATGTGTTTTTGCCCAAACCGCATGTAACCTTATAGACTTAGAAATGAAAAATAACTTATCTGATTGAAACTGCCAAGAGAATTTAGCAAGATGGCATGTAATTACCAGATAAGAAGGAAACTAAAACTAAAAACAACACAAACAATTTGGAAACTGATAACATATTTTGACTGATTGCTCTTGCTTCAAGTGCAGCAAAATATTAGCAGGATTGCCACTGCTGCCAGAAATGGAGGAGGACTGTGATATAAATGAAATCCTTGGGGAACAGAAAAGCTTGCAAACTCAGATGAGTGATATTTAAGTTTTCAATAGTACTAGTTGTCATTAAATTGAAGTACACATTTCTGGTCATCCATCCTACAGGCGGATGCTAGCAGAGTGTCCATAAAGAGGCTGGTGTGACATGACAAATAAATCTGGTCTTTGCTTTAGGTTGCACAAGGAAAAGAAAATACGCAGTCAAAATTAACAACAAAGATGAAGACAGAGGAAAGAAAAATTAGAACGTGGAGAACACCTTTGCTCATGTCGAGAGCTACTATGGACTTTAAACCATAAGTGCTGCAGGTAAGACACAGAGTTCCTGTTCCCCAGCACCACCGGACATGCGAGTCAAAGATCCACCACTCCCCTCTCTGCCCTCTGCCCACTCCCCACTCCAAAACTTCCCCTGCCCTCCTCCTCCCCATCCATGACACACCTCTTCTGCCAATTTATGATCACCAGTGGAGGCCTCTGGAGCCAATGCTGTGCATGTTGTGCCACTATCCACTTGTGGCAGCTGCCTGGACACGTGACAGCAGCCCAGCTTTCAAGCCACCATAAAGGGCCTTGCACTGCCGAAATGCTAGTTCTGCCCACATGTGGCCGAAGTAGGTTTGTGGCCTTAATGCACCATTAAAGTCTGTTACCATTAGATAATCCCCGGTCCCACCTGCCTTCCTGTTGTCCTTTCAGCTGCAGGTACTTGCTGCCTCTCCAGATGTGGAGAGTTGGAACCTTAACAATACGTGGGCCTCAATGCTTTATAGCAACATGCTACAAGCTTCCTAGAGCTTCACATCCCAGCAGCCCTCACACCAACCCTGTAAGAGGGGTCTATATTATACCCAAATGACAAAAGAGGGAGGATGTAGATGAGAGAATAGCAGCTTACCTTAGGCCACCTAGTGAGTTCGTAAAAGAAATGCAATTTGAGGTTAGCGGAGGATCTCCTAGTTTACACCTCACTCTTACACATGTTATACTAGCTCTCAAGACATCTGCAAAACCTATTCCATAAGGATAGAGTGCTTTCACGTCATTGATTTATATGTAATAAGAAAACAGAATACAATCCATAAAACAGTTGAGAGGATTATCAACTGGCCCCTCCCCACCCAATCTCAAACAATCTCACATCTGGCACTGTGCAAGTCTGCCCCCCACCCTGTGACTACACCTCTCCCCAATGTTTGTTTTTTATCTCACTGATACTATTTCTTTTCCTCCAAAAAGCAGCGAGCTTCACCATTCCCACAATGCACTGCAATGAAAGTTCCCTAATAGGAATTGGAGGGTGTGCAATACTGACCACTAATAATTATTATTCAATAATGACAGTAATATCATTATTGTGAGGAAATGAATGACACGTTAAACATCTTGAACAAACTGGACCTTAATATTTTGTGTTGCTTGTGTTGTGTGTCTGTTTTGTTCGGTGCTCTAAATCCAGTTTTCGAAGAAGTTCACAAAAATCCACACCAAAGAACAGAAGCAAGCCGTGCTTTTCTCTCAGTGTCACAAAAGGGATGGGAGAAATCATGAGTAAATTGGCCGGTGCTTTCCCCACATAAAATAAATGAGTTGTAAAAATGACTTCGGTCGTTGACCAGCTATATATATATAAAAGTATCCAACCGAGCGTGTATAAACACAATGATACATATCACCTTAGAGGAAAATGCTCTTGCAAATGCATTCTCTGTTTGTTCGGTTCCTTGGGTTGGCCACGCAAAATAAACAGCAGCCTTCCCTTTCTCTGTATGATTTACCGGAGGGGATCCCAAATTGGAGATTTTTCTGTATGCCTGTCCAATTATAAAACCCTTGGCCACTCACTCCCCTCCATATGCCATTTTTTAGTAGAGGGAGCAAAGCACAGATCAAAGGGAGAATGCAGACTCCATTCTACATCAAAGGAGGTCATTCTGAAAGAAAAGTTTGCACTTTCAACAACATCAGTTGCAGAAGCCTTGTAAAATCCCATTTGCTGCACACTGCAATTACTTGCTCACCTAAAGCTATTCAGGAAAAGCATGCCGAAGTGTGCAAAGAGATTTTAATTAGACCTTGACCAAAATGCAGAACAGTCTTCAGCTATATAGAACACAAGGTTAGAACTAATTAGTGATGTTTCTGATGTTCAGACAAAAGCTTCAGCAACTTCTAATGCTGTTTCAACACAAGGTGAGCACCTCTGAGTTCTTCTCTGGTTTAGCTTTTAAACTGAATTGGAGGAAACAAAACTCCCTACTCACAGACTGACTTTGCCATGGTGGCTGAGGCAAAACAGAAGGTAGGAAGGTCTCTCTTTTCCTGTCCCTCCTTATCTGGCACTATAATCTCCAATAGCAGAAATTACTTCGAACTTAGAAGAGTGGGGAACAAGAGAGAGAGAAAGAGAGAGCCAAATGCTAACTGCCAGTTGAGCCTGCGCAGCCATCCCTGCCTTGGCTCAGAGTGTTGCAAACATACCCCAAAGCACGTTTGTGACTACTCAGGTCCTGGCAGCACTGGCCCAATGACCTCCCAACGCTGCATCCAAGACCAGCGCTGGCCAGCACAGGAAAGATTGCACTGGGTGGCGTGGGGGTGGGAGGGAGTGGGGGGCATTTTGGAGGTGGGGAGGGGGCATTTTTGGGTAGGGGAGGGCAGAATAGGGTGCAGATTGGACCCCGGAGGATCAGCACAGGTCTTTGCCACTTCCTAATCCTCTCTCCCAGGCCACTAGGTGTTAACACCAGACTTCCCAGTTTGTACCAGCTATATAGCTGGCATGGATCCAAGCATCCCCCTGGGGTGGCTGAGGCTTTATCAGGGATGAGGAGAAATATATACCCCGAGGAGACCTCCAGCTGTCTCCTAACCTGCACTGGATACAGCGCAGGCTAGGATTGGGCTGAGAGACAGAGAACAAGGCCCAGTCTTAATGACACAAGTGTCACCCAATGATGTCATCACAGGAGTGAGTCACAAGGAGCTGGGGTGAATTCTTGAGATGAAAAATGGTGGAAATCTTGCATGAGAACTCAATTCAAGGAATCCAAATATCACATGAATGATAAACTCGCCACACAATGAGTGTATCATTTAGACCAGGTCAGAGTTGCCATTGCTGGAGCAGTAACAGCTATCATGTAAGGGTGTTATGAGGGTTTGGGGAGGGGAAGGTTGAGGGATCAGATTGTTGCTGGCAATTATAGTTCTGGAAGGGAAGACTTTTTCACTTTTGCTTGTCCTCTGCATTGCCAGTCCCAGTCCTAATCAAGCCTGGAGGAGTTTGCCCCCTTTATGCATACTAGGACACCTTAGGTGTGCTGGATTAGTATTACAGCTTTTTATGGGAAGGATTATATGTGGAAGAGGGTGTCCCTGTTTTCAACTCAATTTAAAAGCCAAAAAGACTCATTCATCATACATTTTCCTCTGTGTAGTTTATTATGAGCCACATGATAAACACTGTAAAGCACCATGAAACCAAACAGAAACAAAGCACCACTGTAAAGCACCATGAAACCAAATAGAAACAAATGTCCCATACATCACTTCTTTATTCCTCATGACCCATCAAACTTTTAAGTCCAAGTGACTTGTCCAAATTATTTAACACTCGGCAATACAGATGGCTCCGATTTATTTTAGATGTCGCTAATGTCTTAATACAGATTTAAAGATTCATGATCTCATTTTTTATTTAGAATTTTTTTTTTGTTGGCGTGGGATATTATAATGAAACAGCTTTGGGTTGTCTTTTATCAGAACAGCTGACAGAACATTAGAAGTGTTTGAATGTTTGAAGTTACATAATCATGATGTCGACTATTGTTGAGTCATCACCCCAAATTCCTCCTTCAGAGAAGCAAGGATCACGCAAAACTTTCACATCATTCTGCAAAGTACTTTCCCACGTAACCATCATTTTGTATTTTTCAATTCCGTTCCCACTTACTCAGAGAATTTACCAAAACTAGCTATGTATATTCTAGGCCTAAACTGTCCGGCATCTATCATCGTCATAGAACTATAAAGTGGGAAGAGGGTAATTTATCTAAATCAGGGGTGATCAACATGTACACACTGCTTAAGCTGCTCTGAAACTGGATGTCTGAGACCCTACCATAACTTCAATTCTCATTCCCCAACTGTAAATAGAATGTACAGGGCAGTTTGGCTAAGGACAGTCCAGTTCCCCATCCCAAAATTGACAGGCATCCCTCTTTGAGGGAAGTTAGAGCAGTGGCTGACTTACCCTTCCCTGCTCCCAGGGCAAAGGTCCATGATGCCACCCTCCCACGCATGAAGCCACTCCCCACTTCCAAAGTGCGATGGAGCCTCACACTCCATCTTCAGACCGAGTGTGAAGACCGACACGGGAAGCCTTCTGAGGTTTCTCCACAGTCTTAAACTGTACTTCCAGAAAACCGGAAGTACAGCTTCCAACTACATCGGGAGCCTCAGTGAGGCTTTCCACACTGCTCTAGAGTTACATGGGTTCAACGCCCGGGACATTTGCCCGTTTGCCCGGTGCTAGGTCTGCTGCTGAGTTAGAGGCTACTCCAGAGCAGTGAAGAGAATACCCTTAGGAAATGCTCTTAACTTCCTCAAAGAAGGGGCACTTCGCTGGTCAACACACTCTTTTTAGGAAGTCAGTTTTCACTCAGAGGTCACCAGTTGATTGCCACATAAACTGAGAATTGGTGTGCTTAGTGTGTTGGTTTTGGAAAAACAGTCCAAATGAGCATAAGAACACGAACAGCTAGATGCTATTGGGGTAAGCCACCAGCACTAAGCCACTAAGTGTTCCATTGGTGGTGGCAGCCATAAAGCTCAAGCACTGGTGGGAAAGCCAAAGCCTTCCATCTGTGTCAGCAGACTCAGAAGGACCTGCTGAGATAGGTAAGATAGTGGGGGTGGGTGGGAGGGGGAGGGTGGAAGAGGAACATGGAGAGGGCAAAACTGAATGGGGAAGCAGGGAGGCTGTGGGAGGGAGGCTATGGGAGGGAGTGGATTCGGCAGCAATGGCACATGCTAGATCTTATCCCCTAAGGCAGCAGCTTACCCACCTGGAACTAATATGGAGACATATACTTCCTCTGAGCCTGGAGGTAGTATACTCAAGCATCCAATGTTAGACCACACCTCCATGTATTTGCCTAATCCCCCCCTTTAATGCCATCTAAGCTAGTAGCCATCCCCATATCTCTGCCATAAGACTTCACAGCACATCACTTTTAGCACTGGGACACGCTTTTTAGAATGACAATTTGTCCAGGACCCACCAGAAGTGATTTCATGGTGGAGGTGACATCATCAGGCAAATTAAAATAAATAAGTATAAATAATTAAAGTAAAACAAATAATTAAATAGGCAGAAGCCAGCCCTGTTCCACCAAGTGAATTTCCTCTGTAGCCTGCCAGCAATAGCACCCCTGCCCCCTCCAAAATCAGTAAGGTTTTCAGCCCTACCCAATGCCGAGTTCAATTTAAGAACTTCTGTTTAAACCAGATCCACCTGGCTTTGCAAGTCTCAAAAAAACTACTACTATCTATCACTACTAGTAGTACTATCACTACTACTATCTGCTGAAGCCTCTGTTTTGACCCTTTTATTGTGGGGGGGGGGAGGCTGTCTTCTGGAGCATTGAGCTCCAGTTCCATCAGATCAGGACCATTCTGGTGGCTTTACATTACCCTTTGCCTGGCCTGACCACCAGCCAAGGCACATTTGCTTACTCGCAAATTGCTTACACTTAAATGTGAGGCTTAGTTTCACTTTCCATAGGGCTCAATGCATTTGTCTGCTTGGAGGGAGGGACTTCCTTCTCAGGTGTTTTTGGGGGCTGCATTCATTGGATCAGGACCATTCTGGTGTCATTGGAGTCCTCTCAGCCTGCCCTTTCCGATGGGCTAAGGCATGTTCACCTACTCATGAGTAAACACGCGATACGGCTCAGTTTCACTTTCCATAGGGCTCCATGCATTTTTTTTTCGGTGTTTTGGCCATAACTTTTGATAGAAAGGAGGTATTTCACTCTGGTATTTTGCATTGCATTCTGCTGGAATTCTGCATCCAACAGTATATAACATGATGGTATTACTCCTAACCAATGTGATTTTAACGTGTCACCTCCCCAGTGCGCGTCACCCCCCCCCCGTGCGCATCACCCGGTGCAGCCTGCACTGCCCGCACTCCCCTAGTGACACCACTGCCCAGGAATATGAATATGCGAATAAAATCAGCAATTTACCACTACTTCAGATATGATCTTTGAGAACAGTAAGATAATACTTGAGTGAAAAGTGTATCATTTAAAGGACGCCTAGAGGGTCTGCCGTTTTATTCTTAAAAGCAGAGGGTCAACTTCCCAATTAAATTTTACATGGTCCCTTAGAAATAATCCTCCTGTACAAAGCTTTCCAAACAGCACTGCTTCCAGCAAAGTTCACAGCTAATGAGAACAGGATGAAAGTAAGGACTCCTACAAATGAGACTTAGGACAGGAGATCCTTGTGTGGGGAAACTCTCAGAAGTTCAGTTAGCTCTGAGGAAACAAGTGGGCACCTTGTTCAAAGATCAAATGTTCTAATGTAACCCTTTGTATAGCTTACTGATGGACATGCAGGGTTGATCTTTTTTTTCCCTTCACAGTGCAGGCCTCATTTTTCATTTTATTTTATTTTTTTGCTTGTTGATGAGATGTGTATATTATAGCATATCTTCCTAATTTACCTAGTTTTGAGAATGCAAAATTAAAAATATGGTAGTTTAGTCCAGGGATGTCTCAAGACAATCTGCTGCCTGAAGCAAAGGATGAGATGGAGTTCCCCCTTCCCTTCCATCCCCCCCCCCCCGGGATACAGAAACAACATGGGCAGTGCAATCCTAATTTGTGCTGGAATGGGGAGGCCAACAGGCCTGCTCTGTATCCAGCATGAGTTTGGGGCTGAAAGCGGCTCAGCCCAGGGCAAGGGGAATCACTTCCCCTTACCCCAGAGAGAGCCGCTGCAGCCCCAGTGGGTCTACTTGGATCTGTGGCACCTAAAGAGGTAGCACAGATCCAAGCAGCCTGGAGCTGCCCCTCCCAGGAATTGGGATAGGGTACTGCATATGCTGGATCCTGGCCCCATCCCCTAGTGCCTGCCCACAGGACTACCCACTGCCCGCCCTGCCCCTGCCCCAAAACACCTCCCTCCCGCCCTCCCCACGCCCCTCCCAGACCCCTGCAATGCAGTCCTTTGGATTGCACTCAGAATCGTAGATGACTGTGTTGGGCCATAGGAAGAAATATCCACACTTCAAAAGAGGATGAGTATTTAGCACTAAAAGTAACATAGGATCAAAGAACAAGCTTTTAATTTCTACAGAACTCTTCCTCAAGCAGATGCCCATCAAGCAAAAAGACAAGGGAGATAATGCTATAGGGGTCCAACATTCTGTGGTTTCTTGAAATATAAATTAGTACTTCACTTGTTCACTTCACTGGGATCATCATTAAGGCTATGAGATTGTTTTAATACACACACAGGTATTTTTTAATACACACACATCCTTAGATGAAGGAAGGAAGGAAGCCAGAAATGATGAAGTCCTTCTTCTGCCTGTTGTGGAAATAAAAAGTCTGTACATTAACTCAAGCTCGTATGCATGCTTTCCTGGAAGTAATCCTCACTGAACACAATGGAACTTACTTTTGACAAGGAATGCGTAGAATTGCACTGTTAATCAAGGCTCCAGTCCAAACTTGTAGCCCACAAGTTCTTTCTCATGCAGATCCAGTAGAAAAGAAAAGAAAAAACTAAACTGAAATGACTTGAACTGGGAGTAGGGAGAAGACAATCTGGAGCAAACTGGGGAGAGGAGAGAATGGACAATGCTGGAGCAAACTGAGAGAGAAAGAGAGAGAGAGAGAGAGAGAGAGAGAGAGAGAGAGCGCAATATTAGGGATAAGGGGGGCTGCAAAGAGGGAAGGGAGTAAGGAGAAAGACAACATTGGAGATAAATGGAGAAGACAGAAAGGGGGAGAAGATAGAGAGCAACAAAGATAAGGGTGGGAGGAGAAAAAACAATGTTGGAGGGATGGGAGAGAGAAGAAACAATGAAGAGGGCAAAATGATGTGTGTGTGTGTGTGTGTGAGAGAGAGAGAGAGAGAGAGTCCTTCATGTCCTTCCACTTGCTTTGAAAATCAAAGCACACTTACTGGTAGGCAGATTGGAGGCTTCTCATTTAGGTGGGGCTTCAATTGTCTCCTGTTAGTCCATCATGCAGAATAGGTAGAACGATGCTGATGAGGTCCCACAGCCAGGCCTGCCCAGCAGCAGGCTGCCACTGCTCTTCCTTATATTACAGCCACCACTTTGGTGGCTTCAGAGTTGGACAGAGCTCCATGCCAACATGTGTTGGTGACTCTGGCTGCAGTTGAGTCAGGGCTGTTTCCTTGTCCTGCTGGCATAGTTAGGGGCCCAAAACAATCATGAGATCAAGCAGTGCTAACCCAGCAGCCGATTTTGCCACTTGCTAATCTACCTCCGTATGCGATTGTTTCAGTTTGCTTCATCAGTTGGCCAGCCTTGATTTAGTCTAAGTATCTAAGGGCACAATCCTATCCTGCGCTGGAACAGTCAAGCCAAGAGGCTTGCACTGTACCCAGTGCAGGATAGGGGCCCAAGGCAGCTCAGCCAGAGGCAAGGGGAAACTTTTCCTTGGGTAAGGCACCTTTACCCCAATGGGTCTCCTTGGACTTGCAGCACCCTGAGGTGGCACAAGTCAGAGGAGAGCGGAGCGGCTTCATGCTGCTCCAAACTCCCCATGAACAAGGAGTGCTGGATCCCAGCCGCACCTCCTGCCCACCCACCCACTGCCTGCCCTCCCCCTGCCCAGGAACGCCTCCTTCCTGCCTCCTCCTCCCTGCCCACCCCAGAGCTTGCATTGGTCCAGCCAGGCCGATGCAAGCCTTGCTGAGGAAGCTGGCATGGAGGCTTGTGTCAGCCTCCACAGGCCGGCCCACCTCTATGCACCAGCCTGGCTTCTTCCTGAGGAGGCACAAACATGCTTATGGCACATTTGCGACCCTCCTGAGCCGGCCTATGGGTGCCTCAGGATTACGCCCTGAGACAAAACTACTTGTAATACCCACCTGAAAAGAACACTTTACATAGTGGCATATACTCCCTCAAATTTAGGAACTAAATGTGATCCCTTTTATCTTTTTGTAGGCAGCATTTGGTCTTCAGGGCCAGAGTGTGTGCTACTGCACCAGGTCTTCATAACTTGTGTTCCTACCAAGTTTTTCCAGTCCGAAGTAGACAGTGGTTACAGTCAATTGTTATCTTCTTTCTGGGTTGCTGTACAAGACTGGGGGGGGGGGTCTCTTTACATAGTGGATTGCGTGTTGCATTGTGTTAACTACCATAGGGATCAGCATTCTCATACTGAGTTCTATACGTGCTCACGAACATTTGCAACAGAAAGGATAAGGCAAGGCACCATTACCTCAGGATGCTAATTTTCTATGTGCATGTTATTTTTTTTTAATATATTTTCAAATACTCAGTTGCCGTCTGCAGCCTGAAGAGACACAGCCCCCTAAGAGCTGTAACGTGATGCTACATATAGCACAGCTCATCTTTTGTGTGATTATGATTAGTCTATTGCAACTACAGTATGTTGAAAAGATAAAAATTGTGAACAATCATTCTGGATGATAAAGCTGTTCATAATGAATGTAAACCAAAACCCAGATTGAAAAGGTTTAACATGGCAGAACATCTCATTTTCCACAAGTGTTTCATTTATTAGATGTCAAATTTTAAAATGAAAAATGAATTGCAGCATAAAACGAGGAATCTAATTTCTGTAATATATTCTTTAGATTTTGAAAAGGCTCATTTTGGAGCCTGAGGGGTTTATGAAATGTGTAATTTCTAGAAGAATACCTTACAGCTGCTGCTTTGAACTACAGTTTGGAAACAGTGTTTTATCAAAGGAACACAACAAAATGCCTTCTTTGCTTACAATTTTCAAACTTTATATCCATTAATTTTAAACTCCAGGATTAAAAATTAGTGGTCTTTTTGGTACTATCATTGAATTAGTACTATCATTGAATGATCATTATACATGATAAAAAAGGCTAATTTGGTTCCAAAATTTCTGCATAATTGTTTGATCATTCAAAAAACTAGAATACCCTTTCTAATTTGATACTATGGAGATGATTCAAGACTCCATTCATGTCAATGGAGGAGGTATTTTTGAATTTTCATCCTTTTGTGTCCTATAGGACATCTCCCCCCACTAAAATGAACAGAAATATGCATGTTTTGGAGCTAGAACTTCCACCAAATTTTGCCTGAAACACAATTTCAAAAGAAACTTAGAAGTTCCTATGTAGGTTATATTTTAATTAATTTGACATATACAAAAAAGATTTTCTCTTAAGCCAAGCCTGATGATTACTTAGTGATGTGCAGAACCCCCCTGAGATGTTTTAGTAGTCTTATATAGGATCATTGGGCTTTCCAGAAAAAGTTCCCAGATGTTTCATCTGCTGAAGAGTGAGCTCACCTATTTTCAGTCAATCGTATCCGAGGTTGGTGGAATACGCATTATGCCAGTGCAGGCTGCCACAAAAATGCCCTATGCAGCCGTGCAGGAAGCCAGCACACTGGTGGGAAGGCCAGAGCCTTAACTAGGGCCTTCACCAGTGGAACAGAAGGATGACGGGGTGGGGAGGAGGGCATATCAAGCCCAGGAGGAGGAGGGATCTGCAGTGCATGCTGAATGCTGAGCCCTTTCCTGGGCATGATCTGCCTACATGGAGCAATGCAGATTTGCACTAGGTATAGAACTTTCTCCATTTCTATTTGGTGGCAAAGAGACAAAAATATATGCAGTGATGACAATTTCTTTAAAAGGGATATACTGGTCTAACTAGAGCTTTGGTAGCATATCTTCTAAAATAATAATAATAATAATAATAATAATAATAATAATAATAATAATAATAATAATACAGGTATTTATATACCACCTTTCTTGGTCATCAGATTTCTCCTCAGACTTTATTCAAGGCGGTTTACAAAGCCAAGTTGTTCTAAATCCCCGTAGGGATTTTTACAATTGAAAGGTTCTATCTTTCAAGAACCACAACATTTCAGATGGATCTTTCTGATCTGGTATCACATTCTGGCCTCCAGTTTCCTCCCACGCAAGCTGACAAGCAGCTCCTTCATCTCTCACATGGAGGGCAGCCAAGGCGCTTCTTCGCTCACACCAAAGAGCAGCTGGAATAACTTGGCTCAGCTTGTCAGCTGCTTCAAGGTCTTGCCATTCATGGTGCCGGTGGCCTCAAACTGGGACCTGCGGATGTTATCTTTAGGCAAATGGAGGCTCTACCCTCTAGATCAGACCTCCTGCCTAAAACAATTCCAATCATTTCCCGTAGATTTCAGCAGCATGCAGGGGCAGAAATTTGGAGTGCCACTTGCCAGCATGATGCCACGATCCCACCACTTAAATTCAAAGCACAAACCGAGGGTGTGCAGCCTTGTGTGCCTTCTCTGTAATGACAGATTGACTGTGTCTGGAGCAACTGTCTAAAATATGGTGATGCTGTGATCGCTCTTTGCCACGAGCAATTCAGTATACTGAATACGGAGAAAGGATAGGTCAGATGGCTGAGACATTCCTTGGATAAAATGAATTCAAGAGAATGAGAAGGGAAAAAGTAGAGAGCGCTTTTCAGATAAGTTGGCTGTAACAAAATGAGACTTTTGCAAACATGAGGCTGGAATCAGTCTGTTTTTTCGCCCCATATATGCATGTCGTAAACATTTGAAGAACATTCCATCACCAGCATAACCCAAAGTGTTATCTCAGATTTAATTGTGGGTGTGTCAGGCGGGCTGAGGAAGAAGGCAGCTTCTGCTTGGGGGTGGTCCCGGTCTGGGGCCTTAGGTTGGGCTCAGGGGGAGGGGGTTAAGTCACCCTGGTCCTCCTCCCTGCCATAGCCCTTGAGACTGAGTCCTAGGCAGGAGCTATTGGAGACACAGCCTCCTGCCTCTCCAGTCCTGGCTTTCTGCCCTCATCATGGGCCTCCTGTCAGTTATATAGGCTGCTTCCTCCTCCAGCCCTGCCCTTTCCTTACTGGGGAAGGAATAAAAGGGACCCTGCCAAGGGCCTCTCTTTGTGGTGTTACCTCCCTTGTCTCTCCCTCCTCCCTGACCTCTTACTGGGTCAGGTCCTTCAGGCCTCCCCCCTTCTCCCCAACACCAGGCGCTCCAGTCAGGGAGAGGTGCCCTGTCAGCTGATCTCTCCCCACAAGCTGGGGATGTGGGAGGTTGTTGGGCAGACTTGACTGAGCCAGGCAGCTCTCCCTCTTGCCTGGCCAAGCTGCCTTCCCCTTGTGTCTCCTTGGCCCCCTTGCAAGTTAAGTCTGGGTCTGGCGGGGAGGAGGGCACCCTGATAATAGTCAATACTTCCATGTTCACAGAAGCTGAAAATCCCCTGAGGTGATGTTTGGTCAAAATCTGTTGAAAATGCTCCAATATGAAAGCATTTTAACTGTGCTTCCATTTAATTCAGTATTATTAATTTCTCCATGCAAAAGCCCTAGATACTTTTGCTGAGTGTGTGTGTGTGTGTGTGTGTGTGTGTGTGTGTGTGTGTTTGACAGTTGATATATAATCTACGTCCTTTTGGCTAGTTAAATAATCAACTATATTTAAAGAAATGCATTTGTCAGTATATGACCCTTTCTGAAATACGAAATGCAGCAAGGGATTAAAAGAAAACACTTTCTTTTTAGTGAAGACAAACTTTCATATTCTCTTTTTCATTCTTTATTGCATTTACATGCCAGAAAAACATAGTCTCAAAATATATAAGCTCTCAACTTACAAGCCCACCAATTAAAATGGGCCTTCGCCAATTAATCAGCTCAGGGTGCAATCCTATTCAATTTTCCAGCACCAAGGTAAGGGCAATGCAACTCCAAGGTAAGGGAACAAACATTGCCTTACCTTGAAGAGGCCTCCGTGAATGACCCCCCAACTGCAGGATGTAGCACGTGTCCCACTGGCACAGCTATGCCAGTGCTGGAAACTTGTTTAGGAATGCACCCTCAATCTCTAATTGATTATTCTACTAATTAAGGGCCCAATCCTATGGTCCGCACTGCGCCTCTGCGGTGCGGACCACAGTCGCAAACGTTTGCAGTAAGTAAGGCACGTTTGTGGGGCTTAACGCCAGGCTCCCACTGGAGGTGGCTCAACTCCGGCCGGCACTGGGCCACAGCCCGGCAGGTGCCCGCATTCCGCAGCTCGGCAGTGCCTGCCACCGCTGGGCTGTGGAACGGCAAACGGGGTGGGGACGGGGGCGTTCCAGGGAGGGGGGAGGCCAGCGTGATGCGGGGAGGGGGTGGGGATGCCAGTGTGACGCAGGGAGGGGGGGTGTACCAGAGGCGTGCCTGGGGGCGGGCGGGAAGAGGACCCACGGAGCTCTGCTCTGCAGGATCCTCGGTGCTCGTGGAGGCTGCGTGCCTTACACAAGCGCCTTTACTTTAGCGGCGCCCAAAGGGTGCCTCTAAAGAGAGTAGCTCCATTGTGGGGCTGCCTCCCTTACCCGGGGGAAGGGGGCAAATGTCCCCTACGCCCAAGGTGCCTCCCGCAGTAGCGCAGGAGGCGCTGGATGCGGCAGCAGCCCTCGTGGTGCCGCCGAGCAGGGGCGCCCAGGCAGCTCAGGATTGGGCTGCCCATCTTTCAGCCCTCATTCATTCACATGTATTATTGTATTGGCAACCTTCAGTCTCGAATGACTATGGTATCGCGCTCTGAAAGGTGGTTCGGGCACAGTGTCTAGTGTGGCTGAAAAGGCCAATCCGGGAGTGACAATCCCTTCCACACCGGGAGCAAGTGCAGTCTGTCCCTGGTCTGTCTCCCTGGCTATGGGCCTTCCTTCTTTGCCTCTTAGCCTCAGACTGTTGGCAAAGTGTCTCTTCAAACTGGGAAAGGCCATGCTGCACAGCCTGCCTCCAAGCGGGCCGCTCAGAGGCCAGGGTTTCCCACTTGTTGAGGTCTATCCCTAAGGCCTTCAGATCCCTCTTGCAGATGTCCTTGTATCGCAGCTGTGGTCTACATGTAGGGCGCTTTCCTTGCACGAGTTCTCCATAGAGGAGATCCTTTGGGATCCGGCCATCATCCATTCTCACGACATGACCAAGCCAACGCAGGCGTCTCTGTTTCAGCAGTGAATACATACTAGGGATTCCAGCACGTTCCAGGACTGTGTTGTTTGGAACTTTGTCCTGCCAGGTGATGCCGAGGATGCGTTGGAGGCAGCGCATGTGGAAAGCGCTCAGTTTCCTCTCCTGTTGTGAGCGAAGAGTCCATGACTCGCTGCAGTACAGAAGTGTACTCAGGACGCAAGCTCTGTAGACCTGGATCTTGGTATGTTCCGTCAGCTTCTTGTTGGACCAGACTCTCTTTGTCATTCACATGTACGTACTGCATATGAGAATGAAGCTAGTTAAACACTAAGGACCCAATCCTATCCAACTTTCCAGCTCCAGTGTAACCACAATGCTGCACTGTTGTAAGGGAACACATGTTCCCATACTTTGAGAAGGCCCCAGTGACTGCCACTCCATAACAGGATGTAGCACACACCCCACTGGCATAACTGCACCAGTACTGGAAAATTGGATAGGTTTGGGCCCTAAAGCAGTTACAAGCCCAGTGCTATGAGGGCCTTATGCTGCTGGAAATAGTGTTCTGGCAGTGTAAATTTCTTTACAGCTGTTGCAAAATATAGCACCTTGTTTTGTGCTGCTGGGCCACTGCCACAAGTAGTGAGCAGCTATAGTGCCACACCAGGGGCCCGTCCATATCCCGACACTGATCAGTGCAGGGGGTGGGAGGGAGGTGGAGGGTGAACGGAACAGGGCAGGGAGTGGGAAGGTTGGGAAGGAGATCTGGACAGGAGGAGGGCGGATCAAGGCTGGGAAGAGAGCAGTATCCACAGAAGTGGTGCCGCCATTATCCTTCCTTACCTCTATCCACCTTCCTGGGTCTACTTAGACTTGCGCCAACTAAAATGCTTGCACAGGTCCAAATAGACCCTTGCAGGCAGTGGAGGCTTAGGGTGCAATCCTAACCCCTTCTGACAGTGCTTTCCAGCACTGACATAAGGGCAATGCAGCTCTGAGGTAAGGGAACAAACATTCCTTTACTTTGAGGAGGCCTCCGTGAGTGCCACCCAACTGCAAGATGCAGCACATGTCCCATTGGCACTGCTATGCCAGTGCTGGAAAGCACTGACAGAAGGGGTTAGGATTGTGCCCTTAGAGAAATTACCTATCAGACTGCGGGTAAACTGGGGTGCGACTTTCCTCTGAGATGAGATGCTGGGCTGCACAGCATCAGATCCTGGGGGGAAAAGAATATGGCTGAGGAAGTGCCCCTTGATGGGCAGAGAAAATAGCTCCTTCAGAGGTAAGCTTGGCTACCAAGGCAAGAGGCTGTCCAAGGAAGGGATAACCTCACAGAAATGGGCTGAATGGAAGGTCTATTGGAATGAGAGACTACAAAAACTGACAGCATGGACACCTTCAGTGGGGAAGAAAATGCCAAAATTCTGCTCTAAGAGCAAGGGTAGTTATAGGAATTTAGACAAAGACTACAACAACAATCTTAGGTGAATAATGGTATCTGGAACCTCTCCTAGGTGTGCAGCCAGGAGTTTCCTGGGATTTGATGGCATCCTTCAGTCTCAGAAGACTATGGTATCACGCTCTGAATGGTGGTTCTGGAACAGAGAGTTCTCTCCAGTGCACAAAGCCTGGGTAAAGTAGATATGGAGGACAGACTGTTACCCATGCAGCAAATCCCCCCTCTCCACGTCAGTGAAATGGTCCACTGAAATGGTCCAATTGGCAGAGGCCAATATGGTTGGTTCCAGCAGCGTCGCAGGAGTTGCCGGAATGTGACTGTGTTCAGCCATGAACTGCCTCAGGGATTCCAGCTCCGGATTTTGCCTCAGGTTGACTCCTGAAGCCTTTTCCATAACTGGAGGTAGCCACAAGGCAGTGAAGGTTTGGGATCAGAGTTTTCCTTCTCTCAGATGAGCTGCCTTCCCAGGCTGACGAGTCCCATCTACCCGGTGGCTGTTTAGTCACCTCTTACGACAAGTACAACCAAACTGAGGGCCTATTCTTGTCCCTCAGCCCCCAGGGGTTCCTGGGATTTATTGAATTAAGAATGTCCTTCTAGGAAGGTACAAAGGCATAACTGCATCCTAATCAGAGAGTTTCCTGAAAAGACAAAAGGTATGTCAGGAAAAGGTACGTCATATATGGGCACTACCATGTTTAGGTCTTTGGTGGGAGACATTCTAGAGAAGGAATCTGAAATGACTGCCCAGGTGGTCTGACAGTTACCTGGATACCATACATCAGTGTTTCTCAAACCGTGGGCTGGGATCCACTAGGTGGATCACAAGTTAATTTCAGGTGGGTCCCCATTCATTTCAATATTTTATTTTTAATATATCAGACTTGATGCTACCATGGTATGTGATTGCATTCAGCAAAATGTTACAGACTTGTACTTTTAACTAGCTACTATGTATTTTCTTTTAACAATGATAGTAAATGGGACTTACTCCTGGGTAAGTGTGGGTAGGATTGCAGCCTAGGCTTGTTAAAAATGTTCCTGCTTGATGATGTCACTTCTGGTGGGTCCTGACAGATTCTCATTCTAAAAATTGAGTCCCAGTGCTCAACGTGTGAGAACCATTGCCATACATAAAATTATTTAATCTTTGGAAAGACAAGTGCTTGCAAACAAGACTATACAGAAGTGGGGAGCCCAGATTTGCAAGAACTTAGAGCATGACACCAATGCCCCAATGTGATACAGCTTTCAGTTCTTATCAATGGCTCTTTATTAGCATCAGACCATGAAGCATTCACAGCTTTAGAAGCTGTAATTCAGTACTCAGTATATACTAGGAGTAAAAAAAATGGAATCAGCAGAAATTTTATTTTCCTTTCATTAGAACCTGTTCTTTTTATATTGGTTTAATGTTATATAGTATTGGTTTTGTGCCTGAATATAATTGACATATACATTAGTCTCACCTTTTATTATGAGAATACACCAGATATTGATCAGAAATGATGCAGATTGCTCAAAACATAGTGATGTTGGGAATCATCAGAAGTACTCAAGAAACATCCAAGTAAGGTGGCATTGCTGAAGCTGGATGGCTTTTTGTGTTTGGGCAAAAAGATAGATAGGACAAATTATTCTTCAGTTATTAAGTTATCATTCCAAACGTAGGCAGAGTAGGAATTAGCACGTCATTTGTGTTAGCTGTGCTTGGATATAATTGATTTATTATTATCATTATCATCATTATCGTTATTTTATTAAAATGTCAATTATTATGACTGACAGGCAGAGGGAAGATTTGTTGCAAGATGACTTCTGAGGTATAGGGCCCATCTGCACAGATAAGCACATTGTCTTTTCTGATGAGACATTGCCAATGACCACCATACTACAGAGTGATAAAGGCCAGTGTTCACGCTTTCACCTACTGTAGTATAGTTGCATTTATTCAGAAGGGCTGTGCCAGCCAGAGGACTGGGGGAAATGACTCAACCTGCTTCCTGGTGATCTCAAACTGAAGTCTCACAGTCCAATTCTATCCCCGGTGGCTCAGCCGGGTGCAGTGGCACCAAAATGTATACCATTGCATCCAGTGGCATCATCAGGGCTTCAGGAGGCCTCCTCAGGGGAAGGGGATGTTTGTCCCCCTGATTAAGGGGCTGCAATGGGTCTCCTCCATTCTGCGCTGACTGTTTTGCCAGTGCAGACTGGACAAGCTCCATGTCAGGCGTTTTAGCTCAACATGGAGCATCTACTGGACCAGTAGAGCCCTGGTCCCACCCCCTCCCACCCCACTTCCTCCCTCCACTTTCCGCCTGTTCTCCTCCTACCCCAGAATGCCTCTCCTTCCACCCTGATGAACCTCTGCACTGCTCAGAGCTCATCCCTTACTCTGGGCAACTTGAAGCTGGCTCTGGGCTCAGTGTGGACTAGCGTTGGGCCGGCACCAGCATTGACCTAGCACTGAGTGTCACAGGTGTGCTTTACAGCACATTTGCAACACCCAGCACCAGTATAAGGCCAGTGTGACAAGCTCAGGATTGAAGCTCACAGAGTCAAGCCTGCCCTTCATTAATCTGCCATCCTGGCTTGTAGTGGATCACAACTGAATAAGATTTGAATAAAATTGGGCCCTTATTCTCTTTTTAGTGCTTTTAGTCAGCAAAGCACGAAACAAGGCACATCCCCTTATCTCTTTTACTGTAGGATTAATTAGAGTGGCATCTGGTCCTGTATGAAATCAATGGAACTTAAAGCATGTTTACCCATATACTTATCCAGTTTATGCCTAAGACTTTAATGAATAGGATTTCCATGTTAGAAGCCACCCCCAGTGATGCTAGTTGATGACGATCTGTCTTTGCCAAGGTGTAATTTCCCTGAAGCTCCTAATTACAGCTGGATATACACAGGCAGGCCATTATGTAGAACTGCTGGGCCAAACTTTTCATGGCAGCCTTCCCAAATGATATAATCATGTTTGCCATTAAATCACTTGAAAGCAGGGCAGAGAAATTAAGGGAACGGGGCCTCCCTGTGATTGAGCAGTAGCGTGGATCACTCTGTTCATATATTGTATCCTCTATGCTGCAGCAGCTATGGGGCCAATCTGCATGTGGGTTTTTTTTACTAACTTGAACCTGTTAATGGCTCATGATGTCAGTGGAAGGTAAAAACCCTAGTACAATATAACAAAACACAGTGAGTGATATGAGATAAACATTAGGACAAAAATCAATTTTTCTGAAGTGCGCTCTTATTTGGCAATCAGCTCTCCTTTTTCCCGAAGTGCGTATTTCAGTTTCACAACCAAACATAATGAATATTTGGTATTGCACTCAATCTTAAAGATCCAGACTGAATTGTCAGACAGCAACCTGGCAAATGATGTCTGAACTGAGTATTTCAAGGATAGCCATCATCTACAAATCCGTCTTCTGTTCCAAGGGCACTGGCTGCAGCAGAAAAGCAAATTATTTTTCTGTCCCTTAGCCAAAAGATGATGGGTTACTAAACAGTAATTAAAAACAACATAAACAAATAACCTTATGAAAGTCTTCTTCCAGATGTCCAATTAGTGAGCATCATCCTCCCTAATTAACATTGGTAATTGCACCCAGATTGGAAGGGTAGCATTATTTTTGTCCTTTAGGCAAGGCAATAACTTGGCTACCGCCTAATTAACTGCCCTCTGGGATCTATTTGTCCTCTTCTATAAGTCATTCTGTTTGTAGAGATGAACCATCAGATACCATGGAGGAATGGAGCCATCAACCAAGTAGCTGCCAGTTGGGCTACTGAGCTAAGTAGACGTTGCTTAGGGAAGTTGGTTATCTATTTGGGCTTCTTCACATATATTGTGAACAATATGGGGTCTAATGCAAATCCAGACATTTTTGCTGCTATTCCTGCAAAGACAAAAATTCCAGTGCCAAAATCCCTGCACTTCTAACATGGATCCACCCATCCAGATGTTCCATTCTGCTATCTTAGATTTTTCTTTTTCTTTCTTTTTTTTTAAAGCTTTTTTGGATGTTTGTGCACTTCTGTTTGTTGTGGACTGTACTCCTTTCCATTCATTACAAATTAGTGTTCCTTTAACCCCTTTGCCTTTTCTTTAACCACACAGAACTAAGAGCCAAATCCTATCCAATTTTCCAGTGCAGCTGTACCAATGGGGCGTGTACTGCATCCTATGGTGGGGAGGCACTTAGAGAGGCCTCCTCAAGGTATGGGAACATTTGTTCCCTTACCCTGAGGCTGCTTTGTGCTGGACCAGTACTGAAAAGCTGGATAGGACTGGGCCCTAAATCTAATACTATTAGGGCCCATCTGTCCTTGATAGATCATCTTGATATTAGCCATTATAGCACAGAATCTCCATGTTTAAAGGTAACATACCTTTGAATATTGGGAACAAGCTATCAGGAACAGTCAGTTCCAAAGTTATAAACTTGGTTGGCCACTGTTGGAAACACAGTATTCCAACAGATAAGTATTGATCCAGTAAGGCACTTTTTAGATTGTTAGCACTACTATTGACTTTCAGGGATGTGCCAAAGTCACTCTTCCTGAGCCTTGAGTCAGGTCTTGAGTCCGCAATCCCCTGACTCGACTCATCCATGAGTCATAGCTCATGCCCACCCTCATCGAGTCATTTTGACTGAAATCCAAGTCATTTTGAGAAACAAGTCGAGTCATGGAAGTGGCAAAAAAAAGCAAGCAAGCACAAACACACAAAAACAGTCAACACACACACACAAACAAGCACACAGAAAGCACGTCTTGACTCAAGTCTATTCAAATCACAACTCTTTTCTGAGTCACTGTCACAAGTTGCAAGTCAGCCCTGAGTCATTGGCACAAGTGACTTAAGTTTCCCCATGAATCACTAAAAACTCACTTTTTGTGACTCGAGTTCATGTCTCAGACTCAAGTTCCCATCCCTGTTGACTTTTATAACTAATGGTGCAACTTTCAGTTGACATTCTTGTCTTTATTGGAACTGGCTTTAACTCATGGTCTTTCTGGATCTTAGTGATAATTTTGTGCAAAACCTGGAAAGGTGCAGTCATTGGACTGAATTCATTCTCATAAGGAGTTGGCATATTCCCCTCTCCTTCACTATGCACCAAAAGTAATGTATAGTGGACAATTCACATGGAAGCATATACTAATGACTGAGAGCCCAATCCTATTGTTTCCACCTCCTGTTGATTTAGCAGTGCCAAAATGGCAACCACTGCATCCTATGGTGGGAGTGCTATTTCAGAGGTCCCCTCTAGGTAAGGAACAATAGTTCCCTTACCTGGAGGTAAGCCTATTCAATGTGGACAGGTCTACTCTTGTCATAGGTCTATGACATCTAAATTATTATTATTTATGTATTAACTTTATTTTTATCCCGCCTTTCTCCCTGGAGGGACTCAAGGTGGCTTACAACCAAGGCTAAAACAAATTAAAAAACATAATTTAAAAACAGATAAATCAGATAAACAGATAAAAGCATATTAACAACAGATAAAACAGATAAAAAACAGATAAAAGCGTATTAACAACGTATCATAAAAACAGTAGTCAGATAAAAAGTAGTCAGATAAAAAGTAGTAAAAAAGCATAGAACAGCAAATCATAAAAGGATCAGGCCTGTAACCAGGCTTTAAAAAAGATATTAACAGGTGTTAAAAAGATGTTTAAAAGGCCAGGGACTCAGAAGGCTTGTCTAAACAGAAGGGTCTTCAGGCCTTGCCGAAAAGTTTCAAGAGAGGGAGCAGTTCTTAAGTCAAGGGGAATTCCATAGCATTGGTGCCACTACTGAGAAGGCCCTATTTCTTGCCGCCGCCCCACCAGCCGAAGCTGAGCAAAGGCCCCCCTAGCCACAGCCGCCACCTGGGAATCCAGTAGCAGCTGCGAGTCCAGGTGGACCCCCAAACTGTGGACCTGCTCCTTCAGGGGGAGTGCAACCCCATTCAGCGCAAGCCAATAGTCCAGTACCTGCATTGAGGATTTCCGAACCAGGAGAGCCTCTGTCTTACCTGGATTTAATTTCAGCTTGTTAGCCCCCATCCAGATCCTCACTGCCTCCAGACAGCTCTCCAGGACCTCAACCGCCACCCTGGAGTCTGGAGGAAAGGAGAGATAGAGCTGGGTGTCATCAGCATATTGATGGCACCCCACTCCAAATCCCCAGATGACCTCTCCCAGTGGTTTCATGTAGATGTTAAATAGCATGGGGGACAGAATTGAACCCTGTGGCACCCTGCACCTCAAGGGCCAGGGTGTCGAACAAGCATCCCCCAACACCACCATCTGGGACCAATCCTCCAAGTAGGAGCAGAACCACTGCAAAACAGTGCCTCCAACTCCCAACTCGGCCAATCAGCCCAGAAGGCTACCATGGTCAAATAGCTGTCAAATGTCTGTGTTGATTCATGCCTCAGGATTGGACCCAGGAAGGGGGTTAGCCACCAATCCCTTCCCACTCCCAGGACTTGATCCACCCATCCTCTGCCCCCACCCCACCTTCTCCTGTCCCATTTTTATCCATCTCTGCCCCCCTATCACCCCTTCCTGTCTGTCCTGTCATCTTATCTCCTTCAGGAAGTGGGAGATATGCCACTGATGCGGTTGGGAAGGCACAGGCCTTAATGTCAGCACTCCCAGCAGTGCATGAAGTTGTATGCTGCTGGAGTGCCTTTTGTAACAGGCGTTGACCACTGGCAGTGGCAGACATTGTGGAAGAGGATCTGAGGATGGGCAGCTCTCTATGGTAAGTATAAGATCAAGCTGTAAATCATGGGATTATGTGCCCTCCCATGCAGCAGCCATATCACACAGTACTCTTTAATGACGTGCCTGCTTCTCCCCCAGATGAATAGACAGTCACTCAGGGAAGATATCTGAACTGGGCCACTGTCCCAAACTTATCAAAAGAGACAGGAAGAATAAATCTGGGGGTAGTAAATAAATTCATTCAGCAAATAAACCTGCGGCTGTATGGAACCGATTCATTACTATATAATTTCCTTCTTGCTTGAATGCTTTATTTACTTTGTATGTTTGGCTTCCTTTGTTAGACCTTTATGAACAACGCAAGTCTCTCATGCATTGTGTACTTTGCTCACACAAACAGCATAATTGTAGCATTATACTACAATGCATTTCATCCACTGCCCCCCTCCCAATTGCATGGGGATTTATGTTCTAATGAGGAATGTTGGTGTAGCAGATCTGTTTAATTATGGATTGTTGGAAATTCCAGTGAGAAAGGGACTTGCTTCAAGTGCCGTTATGCTAACTGAGATCTCTGTGACTTGGGGGACTGCTATATATGGAACAGTTTTCCAAATGCATCTTTGCCTGAATGACTTCCTTGATGAAATATAGATGAAGAATACTACTTTGTGCAAGCTGTCTACTTCCATAAAAATGAACAAGTGTGCATGAATGCATTGAGAACATCCAAAGAGCCCCTGAAAATCTTTTTTGTTGTTGTTGTAGAAAACCTAGTTGACAAAAGCACACTCCAGCTTCAGAGAGACCATGTAGCATGAAAGTGTGGTGTTTTTTTTTTGATGCATTCTTAAAAAAATCTAATATTTGATAGATTTCTATTTCATTGATGTAGCAGAGAGGATTTTTTAATCTGCCGATCATTCTGGCACATCCGTGCAACACCAGCCTAACATGTTTTAAATAAATAAATGATGGGGCCATTGGCAAAAGCTGAGGCGTAAATCCAAAATTAAAGAAAAAACATGACTTTTCTAATAGATACGATCTATTTTAAGTGCTCATCTCTTCTTCAGAGATTGTGAGAGGATGAGCGACAGTACCTACTTGGGTCAGGCACCAAGTATGAAAAATGAGATGCAATTTCCAAATAAGAAACATGGGGAACTTTCAGAGAGGCATGTTCAGATGTGACAAAAGTTATGAAGCATCGTATTTATAGACCCATTTCTTTGATAACTGGTAGCTGCAACAGCTATTCAGAATAAAGCAGGTCAGTTACCATCCCTACCTGCTTGGCTGAAAGAGGTCATGGGGAGGGAGACTGACAACATTTGCATTGGCACACTGCAAAGTCTACCTAATTTTTAATCACTTCAGTAGAAACATTTTCTTTTGTAGAGCTGCCTTCCTATTATCCAGTCTGTGCCTGCCGAGAAAGATAGAATGTTTTGGTTGCTCAGGTTGTGCACATTCTGTCTCTTTGGAATTCTGTAAGAAAATTATCTCATCTTGAAATTCATTTTTTAAATACACACCAAAGTGGAATTGCTCCATGGTTGCCCTGAATTGCCTCCAGCTTCAGAGAGACCATGTAGCATGAGAGTGTGGTATTTTTCCCCTCAGTTGTACTTTATTAAATTAGAAATAAGCCTGTAGATTGGGAATAAGGATATTGCTGGTGGCATAAGGAGGTACAAGATTTTGTGCTAGTCCAGCCAGTGTAATGGTGTATTGGTGTAATGGTGTAATGGTGTATTGACACTACAATGCCAGCCACTGTTAACTACTAGCCATTACTTGTTATGTGTGCCAGAAATTAGTCAGGGATTGGCAATCACCACCCCCCCATCCGCCACAAACACTCTGTATCAGACTAGCCTGGAAAAACCTTACCTGATTCTTGGAAAATTCCCCACCTTGCTTGAACAGCACATTTGAGCCTGTGAACAAAACCTCCCACATCCCAGAAGCTTCCTTACTTGGAAGTTGTTAGCAACACAAAAGAGAGGTTCCTAACCCTAGCCATCCTCATCAACTCTGTGACCAAATTCAATTGAGGAATCCATTCTAATGAAGCAATGGGTAAAGCAATGGGTCTCCAAAGCTCATCATGAATTATTTGTTGCATTCTTTGTAAGGGGTAAAACATTAGTGCCAGTGAGGACTAGTGAGGACTAGGATGGAGCAATCAAGGGCCATCAGATCATAAAAGGAGGACCCTCACTGAGCTTTCTATAGAAGAAAAAGTATAAAAGGTATAAAATGCTGGGCAACAATCTGGCACCCAAAATCAGTAATTTCAACTCCTTTTCCCACCTTTCTATCTTCCCTCCCCCAAGTGCAACCAAAAGCCATTGTGCCAGTGCTGGATCAAAAGCCGTCCTTTGTAAGCCACTTTGCAACATGCCGCCTTCTCCTGGGAGAGCAGCTCAGGTTCTTGCTTCGCTTCCTTGAGATTGCTGGAACTACTGCCTAGTTCCTGGGACTTGCTTCAAGCCTTTTTTCGTGACTTTTAAATCTCACTTCTAAACAAGAGAATTGCTTGGTCGGCATCCTAGCCCAATGATTCCTGCAATGAAATGTATAGCACAGAGCAGAAATGGACTGGTAACCTTGGTTACCAAACCTCCCCTTTATCATTCCTTGTCACAAACTGATGACACATTTTGTGCCTCTACAACAGGGGTGTCAAACTCATTTCATAGAGGGCCAAATAGCATTCATGATGCCTGCTGAGGGTCAGAAGTGATGTCATCAGGCAGGAAGTGATGTCGTTAAACAGATCATAACCAAAAATAAGAACCTTTTCTCACTTAGGAAATCATTAGCTTCAAATGACAGAAGAGGAATTACGCAAATCTTGATTATATTTCAAGAGATAGGAGAGCACAATTTTCACATGGGCTGCCCTTTCAGCAGTAACATCTCAGCATTGATCAGCAGCTGAGAGCCTGAGGGCCGGAGAAAAAGCATCCGTGGCCCCCAGGCCTTATGTTTTACACACCTGCTCTACAATGTTCTTCCTTTTCCTGAGCGCTGTGCAGTGGCATAGCTAAGGGGGTGTGGAGGTAGCATGTTCACCTGGCTCTTGCATCTCTCCAAAGTGGTGCAATCTAGAGCATAGCGTCTCTGCCTTCCCCCGCCCCACCCTTAAGGGGGCAGAGGCCAGAGCTCTCAGGTCAGGGCGCCACGATGCCTTAGTTTGAGAACCACTGGGCTAAACAATCCCCTGTGACTCAAGATGCATGTTCTCTATATGAACCAGTGTACTTCCTCCCCTATCTGAAAGGTCACAACATTCCATGAGACAGCAGTGCACTACTTTCAAGGCTCTGGTTCGCTTGGGTAGTTTGAACTCAGGCTAGACTCAGATGGATCAGTTCCTTTGTACTCACAAGGACACAAGCCTGTAAACATATAATGATTTATTTAAAGAATTGAAATAAATCCTACATTGGTAAAATTATTCTTACAATGAAAGTTTGTTTCTTGCACCTTCACCCTCTGCTGCCTCTTCCTTCCCTGCTGAACCATTGAGCCACTGGCCTCTGGCCTCTACAAGGAGTCCCAGCACACAAAGTAGATTTTCCCCATCTGTGCACGTTAACCTATGTTTCAGAGCACACCCGGTAACACCCAATGAAGCAATTGTTGAAGTCTTGTGAAATATTTATGGCGTATGCATACATTTGAATTATGCATTTGTTCAGCTCGCCATCTCAGGAATGTTTTTGCTAGAAACACTAAGCAATGAAGAACATTGTTGGCCTGTAACTTCATGTTAATAGAATGGGCAGGAAGTGCATTTTTGTGAACTAGAGCAGATACAGGAACATTAACCTGCTTCAGTCCTGTTCAAACAATGTCTATGAGACACAAATGTCATGAATTATGCAAGGACAGCAGAATAAACTTTCTTCCATTTCATGCAATGGAAGATCGAAAACCTGTGGCTCCTGGGCAGAACAGAAAAAGTAAATCTCAGACACCAACATGCCCCAGTAAGAAAGTCTGCAGTCAAAAGAGATCATGCACATCATAATTGAAAGAAATTTAATTATGTAATGTAATTATGTAATTTAATTATGTAATGCTGTTGAAATAAATATGATTTCTTGGTAGAGTCCTGTTCAGAAGTTTCAGTGGTGTCACAGAAACTCAACTAGCCGTTAAAATCACTCAGATTTTTAGCAGGACAAACCTGTCCATATATACCTCAAATGCTGCTTGAAGTGGAATGCAGTGACAAGCTAAAGGCCAAATTACACACTATCAACAAGCAAATATGTATACTTAACCCCAACATGTGCTCCTTGGGAAAGCAGTTTCAGGAGCAGGCCATTTTGAGCAAGGAAGTAGCAAGAGAAAAGACTCAAACTTTCATTTACAGGTCAATTTTCCGCCACAATTCCCCCAGCAGCTTTTCTCCCAAATGGTTCATCCACATTCTTACCCTCACAAAAATATCCCTGGGAACTCATGGAGGGATAAGCACCTTGAAGGAGGTATGCAGTGGAAAAGTATCAGCTGGGGGGAAGGGTTAACCAACCACTACTATTTCTCAGCTGACTCTGTTTTCCCACCCTCCTAAATCCAGCTATCTCAAAGGAGGACTTCTGAGCATACTCAGAGCCTCCAGCTCTGACAATTGTATTTTTTAAGTCATCCTGGCCAGTGAGTCAGGAGGAATAAAAAGGTTACAGTTCTCCAAGACTTCAAAGCAGGTTTTGAGCATGCTCAGAAGTCTTCATTGCCAGTGAAGAACTGCTTAGAACAGTGTCAAACTGTGGGTCAGGACCCACTAGGTGGGTCACGAGCCAATTTCAGGTGGATCCTCATTCATTTCAGTATTTTATTTTTAATAGACTTGATGCCATCATGAAATGTCGCTCCATCTGGGGAAATGGTACAGTACTGTACTTTTAACAGGCTACTGTGTATATGGTTTTACCAATGATAGTAAATGGGACTTACTCCTGGGTAAGTGTGGGTAGGATTGCAGCCTAGGATTGTTAAAAAAATTTTCCTGCTTGATGATGTCACTTCCAGTCATGACATTACTTCTGGTGGGTCCTGAAGGATTCTCATACTAAAAAATGGGTCCCAGTGTTAAATGTGTGAGAACCACTGCACTAAGCTGTTTGCTTGTGTAGATGAGAGAATTTCAGCACCTGACTCTTCAACACAATTGTTAAAGGTCCAGGAGCCTTAAAGTTGAAAGGTTGGCCACCCCTGTACTAAGTACTCATAGGACATAAACCTTTGAGGATAGGCTTCTACTGGTAGGACAGGAGTTTACCTACTTTCAGTCTGCTGACTTCTATAAACCATACAACACAACACCATTAGTTATCTATCAGCCTAGATAGGATTCATAAAGTCTTTAGGCTGGCTAACATCGTCATATAAAATCAACATAAAAATGTCAAAAAATGAGGTTTTGGTTTGTTTTGCATGATTGTGTGAAAATAGCACAAGATACCAAGTTAAGGAATGAAGCAGAGTGTGCTGGGCAGAAGACTCTATTCCTCGTGCTGGAAAGCTTAACAAGAGAGCACTTGCCAGACCACACAAGGACATCATGGTTCATTTAGCCCTGTATTCTGGTCTCTAGTAGCGGTTTGTACCAGCTGTTCTGGAGGATGGCAGTGTCCTTTTAATCCTGCTGTGGATTGGGGCTGGCTTTGTTTCTCAGAAGCTTGGGGTTATGACGGAGTTCAATTTCAAAGCCACACTCTTCTTAACAAAGTAAATAAGAGGCCAGCAGCAATGTGACATCCAAAATCTGCTGAAACTTCTCTTGCTCTGCTTTCACTAAGAAACCTGCTAGAGCAAGAACATTTTTACAAAAAGCACTAAAATAGGCTTTTTCAGAGGACTTTTTTTCTGGAGGAAGTTCCACAGTGAGGGTGCTGGGGTGCTACCACTGAAAATGTCCTGCTAATTGTTGCTATCAATATAACCTGCAACACTGGGGAGGGGAGCTGGGTCTCCTCAGGTTACCTTAATGTGTGGAAGGGAGGCTTATTTGGAAAGAGGCATTGTTTGTGGTAGTCTGGACCAAAAGCAATACCAGACTTACAGCCCAATTCTATCTCCCAGCAGTACAACAGAGCATATGCTGCATGTTTTGTTGTGTGTTTTTGTGTGGGGATGATCGGACAGCCTGCAGGAAATATTATCTTACTACCTAGTAGGTTAGCCAATCATATGTGGGTATCCTTGATCTAAGCCACCCATTTTGGTACAGGTTCAAGGAGAGTCATGGAGTTGTGTTGGGTAGCAAAATGGGGGATAGGATCAGGCAAAAGATGCTTCTGCCTGATCCACTCCATCCTGCCTTTGACATGCTCCCTGGGTCCTCCCCCTCTCTATCCAGTTACTCCCGCTTCCTCCCGCTTCACTCATAAACCATCTTTGCAGTAGCCCACTGGCCCTGGTGCTGTCTGGGATCTGCAGTGACAAGGACCCACCACTGCAGTAGCCTTGAGTGACCCGGCTGTGGAACAACCATTGTACTGTTGCAGGGCCTTTCAAGATGGCAGGACACTAGTCTTGCTGTCAAGACCCATACGACTGGGCCATTATTCAGGCATTTGTAACTGGGGAGTGTCTCCACTGTTACAAATACTGTCTAGAGCAAGATCCAAATGTCCAAACTGTTTCTATGTTAGTACATCAACCAGATGCCCAGAGTCCCCTAATCATGGAGAGGATCTTTCTGCAAGTATGGTGCTTGTCTATGTAGAAAAATGTTCTAAATAGAGGGTCCAGGGTGGGGCTTTCGAGTGTGGCAGTGAATGAGTCTTGTTCACAGACTCATGGTATGGTCTGTGTGGTATGTTCACAGATGCTCTGTACCCACCATCAATGTCCACCATCAATGTCCACCATCTGCATAGGGCTACCAGTGTTTGGAAATATATTGAGAACCAATGAAGTTTTTTCAACTGCAGTAACATGTGTTCCCATTTGCTCACTTCTACCAATGAGCAGACCTAAGGGCCCAATCCTATCCAGTTTTCCAGTGCTGGTGCTGCAGTGCCAAAGGGGTATGCACTGCTTCCTGTGTTGGGGGTGCAGGCACAGAGGCCTCCTCAAGGTATGGGAACATTTGCTTCCTTACCTCAGGGCTGCATTGCGGCTGCACTGGTGCTGGAAAATTGGATAGGATTGGGCCCTTAGACTGCTGCAAGTTGGTCCAAAGAAAGCAAGAGCACTTGAAGGCAGCTCCAGGTACAACATGTTACAGCTGTCCAAACTGCCAAATGCCAAAGCAAGTTTCATGGGGGGGGGGGGAGTCACCATCATCTGATCACTTTAGTTGTACTTACAGAAAAACAGGTTGAACATTAGGGGAGAAAGAGGCAAGTTCTTAGGGGAGACCCCTGCCTCCCACTCCTTTCTACATTTCTTCCAACTATTTCCTTCCCCCATTTTTCCTCCCACATCTACTATTCTGAGCCCCTACTTCAGGATTTTTTTGATCAAATGCACACACAAAAATCTTGATATTTGCATATTTCAAAGTACACATCAAAATAATCAATAGAAAAGTTTAACATGCAAGGGGAATTTGCAGTGAATTCTCTGCAACCTCCCAAATTGCTGACTGAGTGATTTCCTCTGTCTTGCTACAGGTATAATTTATGGCTTTTAAGCATCATTAGTCAACTTTTTGATTCCACATGGCTTCCAGTAGTTTCTTCAGGTATAGCAAGTTTAATGATGCCTTCCTTATAATTGTGTTGAGCTGAATGTCAATTACGACTTGATCAATACATCATTTTGCTTTAGTCATCTATTTCAGTCTGGCTGTTGGTTTAAGTTTGCAGAGGGGACGTTATTACTTGGTATCTACTTTCAACAAGTCTTTTCTCTATCTTAAAACCCACAGCTACAAACCAGCTGATGTACAGATGTAAAGAAGCCTGCGCGCATGTATCTTTGGACTATAGGAAACTGCCTCCTGCTTTACCTAGTCAGACTATGAGTTCATCTATCTCGACTAGTCCCATCTCTCCAGGGTTTCAGATAGTACTCATTTTCTGCCTCCCCTGAAGATGCCATGGACTGAACCTGAGATCTTCTGTACCAAAAGAAAGTGCTTGGCTGTCCCAAACCAGGCTAGGTGAAGAATCACACATGCAAGTGAGTACTTCCCATGTGATTCCTAGCAGGGCTGTCCATGCATTTCAATTTACCCATCAGCTGTTTGGAAAAGGATGTGGCTGGATTTACTGCCCTGCCTTTGCTGATTAGTGCAATTTCCGTTTCTTGAAAAGAACACTGAAATTTGCGCAGCTGGTTCAGGGCAATTGATGAGAAGCTTGCTGTTTATGTAAATGAGCAAGTAGAGAATGATGTTTGATGCCAAACAGCTCAGACATTTACTTTTCTTTCAAAGAGAAACACTGTTTCAGACCAATAACCACCACCCTTTTCTTCAGAAAGTTCTGGGCACTTAGGCTCAAACTTGATGTACATTTGTGTCTGTATGTGTTCTAACAACTTTCAGTAGAAGATTTTTTTTACTTCTATTATTTTAAAATAGTGCCTGCGGCATAAGAAACAAGGTGGAGACTAGGAGCTAAAAAACCTTCCCCCCCCCTCCCATCGTGGACCATTGTGTGCATACACATACACACACAATTTGATAAAGAGACAAAAATTCAAGGGCCAAGCATATGCATTTGCATGTACATCTTGCCTTCAAGTAAAAGATATTGTGTAGTGTGCTTGCAGGTGTACAGCGAGGGCCAAACAACAATTCATTTTATTTCACCTAGTCTTATAGCTAATACTGTATTTCTACATTGCAAAAGGCATGGCCAAGAGGTTGGATTATCACAAGTAACAAAACATCTATATTTAACTGTAAACTGACATATTTAATTGTTACAACAACCAGTAACTATGCCTGCTTCTTCCCAAAATTCACAAACTATGTGAATTACACAATGGAAAACTTTAATTTGTCCTTTTCCTTAGGCTGCAATTCTGCATACTTACCTAGGAGTCAGTTCCACCAAACTCAGTGGGGTTCATATCTGACTAGACACGTATAGGATTGCATTGTTAGTGATTTACATAGTTTTGAGCCGATATTCAACCAACAGTACTCACACTGTTTTGAATAGTTAGAATGCTAGCCATTCTTTAGCAGATTTATGCCATTTTAAACATAATTTTTTCAGTTGTTTTCCATAGCAGAACATTCCTTAGCAGAGCATAGTAGAGTATCATGTGATAGGTTCACATGAGTCTACATAACCAAGCAGATAGACTCAGGCGTCTGAGGTGCTGCTACCTACAGCGTGGACTGTCTAGGAAGCAACTTAACTGCTCCCCTAGGATTCTACATGCCATAGCTACAGCTGCCAATCATATAAGCAGCTTCTACAAACAGAAGACCTTCTTGCGTCGGTAACAGTGCACCTGCATCATCTATATGGTAAGGGTAACCAGAAAAGGCGTTAATTGCACTCCTGTTACAAAAACAAGTGTGCTGCTTAGGAGTTCTCCCACACTCTCAGCTCTCCCTGAAAAATCAGGTAGCAGCAGTGGCTAGAAGTGCATTCACCCAGATTAAGCTGGTGCACCAACTGAAACCATCCTTGAGCTATTTAGACCTGGCTATGGTGACCCATGCTTTAGTAACCTCAAGGCTGGATTATTGCAATGCACTGTGTGTGGGGCTCCCGGCTGAAACAGTTCGGAAACTGCGATTAGTACAGAATGCGGTGGCCCAAGTGGTTCTGGAGGCTAGACGTTTTGATTTGACTGGACCACTGCTTCAGTAGCTACACTGGATGCCCATATGCTTCCGGTCCCAATTCAAGGTGCTCGTTGTGGGTCCAGGCTACCTGAAAGACCGCCTCCTTCCATACATTCCAGCCCATCCTCTCAGTTCAGCTGAACTGGCTCTTCTACAAGTGCCGTCTTTGTCCCAAGTCAGAGGGGTAGCAGGTCAGGCCAAGCCTTCTCTGTGGTGGCACAACTACGGAATGCTCTCCCAGGGGAACTGAGAACAACTCCCTCTTTCATGGCTTTTCAGGAAGACTCAACGCATACCTGTTTCGACAGGCATTTGGTTGCTGAGTGGTTATTTGCCCTCTGTTTCTCTGATATATTGTGGTGATTTGACTGCCTCCCTGGACTCATTGGTTCCCCATTGGCTCAATGGGTTTTTTTTCTCTTTCTCCCTTAAATTTTTTGCTCTGTTTTTGATATTGTTTTTCACCATGCAATGTTAAAATTAATGTTTTAATGCCTTGCTTGATGTTTTTAACTTGTTGTGATACTTTGTACTTGATTTATAAAGCTTTGTAAGCCGCCTTGGGCATTTGCTTCGGCATGGGAAAGGCGGGGTATAAATTCCTTAAATAAATAAAAAAAATTTGCTCCTAGAGTGACCATATTACGGCTGCCACCATTTTGGAAGCTTGTTAATCTGACTGGGCTTGTACGCTCACAAGACCCAAGATGATGACATCCACCGTGTGAGCCTTTGAAGGATGTAAGCGTATTAAAAGTTGGCTGTCCATAAGTGAGTACAAAATATCTCATGAAAAGAATCTTTCTGCCCATGGCTTATGACATGTGGAATTCAGACTCCCAACATTTAGACAGGTAGCATTAACTAGAAGCGCTTATATTCTATTTGCCAGCTGTCTTCCATTAGATCAGGGGTCTCCAAACTTTTTAACCAGAGGGCCGCATCAAATGTCTGGCATGATTTGAGGGCTGGAAAAAAATTTAAATATAAAATTTATATAAATAAATTAGAGATGAAACTTAGATATGTGAATAAATGAATGAATGGGCTCATCCATTCAACCTCTCTTGCTCTTAGAACTCCCTCCAGATGCAACCAGAGCATAATTCCAGTAATGTTTGACAAAGTGGGCCAGGGGCTTTCAGGGGACAAGAGGCTGGCCACAGGTTGGATAGAGGCTGGCCGCGGCATCTAGCCCCTGGGCCAGGGTTTTGGAGACCCTGCATTAGATAATAACTAAGACTCTAAGGGAGAAAACAAGAACAGTAAAATATTTAAGAGGCCTAATGTTGTTCTACTTTCAGTGTAAACAATTTTTGGTTGTTTCACTGCAGCACAAAGCCTTTGCACTTAAAACTAGCAAAAACAACAGAAACACTGTTGGTTTGTTTGATTTACACTCTGGCTAAAGTGTTGATTCTGCAGAAGAGTGTTGATTCATTTTAGCACCAGCTATAAGTGCTTTTGTCTGACTTGATTCAGTTTGTCACTGGGGCTCGAGGAGTGTGCTGTGACGCAAAGATCCAGAAGTCACAGATGAGAGCTTGCTGGGGACAGGAGGTGGAATTAGTCGCTGTTTAAGCAAAGCCTCAGCTGAAAGCAGCCAGGCAGGCAAAAAAGAAAGCAGCATCTGGAACACGTTTAAAGTCTAACGGGCTAAAAATAAACGAGCACGTCTGTTGAGAGGGAGAGCCAGAGAAGCAGATTGCCAGTAGCTCAGGAAGAAAATGCTTTGCCGACAACAGAGCTGGCATATGGAGGAGTAACCCCATGAGGAACAATGAGAAAGAGAACACCAGCAGAAAATTGCATGGTGGCCCTTCCCAGAAAGGTAGTGTTCCAAGCCTCCTTGCTGTCACCCGCTACATGTACACTCTGAGTGCCGTGACTGTGTGGTTAGCAAGCAGCTTTATGGAGTGGCCAATGTGGGTTTTAGACCGGGTTCTCTTCTTTTTTTTCCTGCCATGGGCATTTCTGGCCCATCACGCAAAAAGTGAGTCTCTTGCTGAGGGCTTAAACCTGTCTTTCAGCCCACATCTTTGTGCAGGAGTTACCCTGCTTTACCCAAGTGCTGTTGAGATTCCCCTTGTGACTTGTTGGGCAGCCCAATCCTTTGCAGTGCATAGGGCTTTAGCTGAGTCAAACTGACCACCGCTGCATCCCATGGGGCTAGGAAGCTTATCTCAGATTGGGTCCCCAGTCTCTCCTCTGTCAAAAGGTTTCCTTGCAGCTGGCACATGCCCCATGACTGGCCTTGTGTGTTTGTTTCACATGGCTCCTTCCTGTAAGGAAGCTATCTTTCTGCCTGTGCACTACTCTGCTCTGTTCTGCTCATAAGGTATTCCTGGAATGTTTGGGTGGGAGAGGAGGACCTGAACCCTGACTGCACGGGTCCTTAGCAGTTCTTAGCTTTTGCCACATAGCTGCTGATGCCACTGTGAGGTGTGTGTGTGGGGAGGGTGCTATGGGTGTGTTTGTGTGTGGTGTCCTTGGGACATTTCCATATGTTTGAAATGGTGCCTTTGGCTATGTTATTCATTCCTAGTGGCTGCCATGAAGGGTGTCCCTCAACGTTGGCTGCTCATTACCCCTGCACTTGTCACCACACCCTGCTCATTTCACCCTGGAGGTGCTTTTCTGGCTGTCATTGTTGGGACTGATTGGCTCCACACCAATGACCCTTGGATGTCACACAGATGACACACCCACTTCATGTCAATGACATGTCAATGTCACCATGATGACACAAAGCCATCAAAACGTCGTTCCATGGATAAAAAGTGGTATCTATGTTTCCATGGATGCTGGAGGTGGTATTGGGAAGGGATGTGCCAGCATTGCTTTGCCAGGACAGGCTTGGCATTTGGCCCTTGTTGTGCTGGTGTTGGTGCGCCATCAGTGTGGCATTGCCAGGATAGGCTTAGGAGATTATGAATGATGGACCCACATCTCTGCATCATTGGTGCGCTACTCAATAGGAGTGGGTGGTAGGACATTCTCCCAGACTTTCAATTGTTAATGGTCATGTTTTAATTTCTAGACTGGATAGGTGCTATTTTTTTAAGTGATGTTCAAAAATTGGTTTAGGCTGTTCTGTTTCTGTTAGTTTTTATGAGAATTTTATAGCCTGTAAAGCAATTCGCCTCTGGCAGCTACTGATAAGTGCTAGTTACAGTGATGTAAGAACTTTATTTACATTTCCAAAATGAGATGGGGAAAGTTTCTTCCTGGGCCCAAAAGCGTGACTTATGGCACAGGTGAGCATCATACCTACACTGTACTTTAGACTATATGGATTGCTAACAACATAATTACTTATTGTCTTTCACATAGTACAATAACATTTTGATATTTATTATGAGAGTCCAATTTGGCTTTCATTGCGAATGTTTTAGGGCAGTGTTTGCATAGCTGCTCTGATTAATGAATAACAAACGATGATCTTGATTAGCCAGAAGGATCGTGATGCATTCTTGTCACTAAATCCATAAACTCTATTTTCTCAGAGTTCTCAGCTATCAGTATTATAAATGAGAAATATTGTAAGAATTGCTGAATAACTGTAAAAATAAAAAGAAATCAAAAATTTTGATTTTTGCCCCCCAGGTTTGATCCACTGACACAGATCAACCTGGTTGTGATGCATTCTTGTCACTAAATCCATAAACTCTATTTTCTCAGAGTTCTCAGCTATCGCACATGCCCGATCTCGTCTGATCTCGGAAGCTAAGCAGGGTCAGGCCTGGTTAGTACTTGGATGGGAGACCGCCTGGGAATACTGGGTGCTGTAGGCTTATACCATAGTCTTTCGAGACTGAAGGTTGCCAACCAGCTATCAATATTATGAATGAGAAATATTGTAAGAATTGCTGGATAACTGTAAAAATAAAAAGAAATCAAAAATTTTGATTTTTTTCCCCCCCAGGTTTGATCCACTGACACAGATCAACCTGGTTTTGCAATAGCAATTTCGCTGGTGCAGGTCTGAGAAGACTTCTTGCACTGGGGCTTTCCCATGAGCAAGGGCACGAATATCTCCTTATCTTAAGAAGACCTTCAGCATGCAAGATTTCCTTGGGATGTAGTGCAAGCCACACTGATTTCAATGCACTGGTGTGGGGAAATTTGTGCTGGATTGGGCTGCCCAAGCCTTAAATGGCCTGCAACCAAATATATTTGAAGGACCACCTCTCTTTATGTGAATCTGCCCATCCATTTGGATGAATTATCTTCTGATGAATCTGCAATCATCCACTTTGACCCTGGTCCGTGTTTCCCCTCCTTTAGTGGTGCAATTGGGAGACACGGGGCCAAATATCATCCAATTTTCCAGTGCTGGTGCAGCCATGCCAACAGGGCATGCACTGCATCCTGCAGTAGGGGGGCAGTCATGGAGGCACCCCCAAGATAAGAGAATGTTTGTTCCCTTTCCTCAGGGCTGCACTGCCACTTCACCAACATTGGAATGTTGGGTAGGATTGGGCCCACACATGACAGAACCTTTTTGGTCATGGCCTCTTCCATGGTATCGTTCTGCCACTTGGTGAAGACTTTCTTGTTTACACAAGCATTTGGCCACAGTCCCACATTATATATATATATATATATATATATATATATATATATATATATATATATATATATATATATATATATATATATATATATATATAATTTCTTATATATAATTTCTTATATATATATATATATAATTTCTTTTTGCTTTGAATTGGTTGTTTTATAACATTTTGATTATATTTTGTGTTTTTAACAGCACGTGAACTGCATTGATGGCCTCTGTGAGATGGAAAGGCAGCATATGAATGCTAAACAAAAACTTAAATTGTGGTATTTGTAACCTGTAGGGCTGTACTTCATCTAATCCAAGCTGTAAGGGTTTGTAAATTAGCGGTTCTCCACAGGAGATGGAAGAATGAGTGCTTCTTTGTTTACATTAAGCTAACTGTCCACTTATATCTCCCACCATTGGTGCTGACGCAGCCATGCTGACAGAGTGCACTGTGTGGAGGGGTGGATGAGGAGGCCTACCAGAGGTAAGTAAAAATATTTTCTACTTATTTCTGCATAGGTCTCCTGGTGACCTATGGATCTGCATGGACCTGTGCCAGTTTTATGGCATAGTAGATCCAAGGAGTGAAAAGGGGCAGGGTGTAATGGAAGATCAGAAGATCATCAGGTGGATGATGTGGTGTTGACAGCGATTCCATGTTTTGACAGCTGGTTGACAGCTCTGGGAAGGGCAGGGCTGGCTCCACAGCTGTAATCAATCAAGGCCAATGGAGACCTGGATGGACACCTGAGCTTCATGTGACCTTGAATGAGTGACCTGAGCTGCATTTGGACTTAATGGGACATACAAGGATAAAAGGCAGCTTCAGAAAGAGCAAAGCTACTCAGACAGAGCTGACCCAGAGACTACCTGACCGCAGACCTACAGGACAGACACACGTGAGAAGGGGGCTGCCAGGACTCTGCTGGAGAGGACACTCTGCTGGAGAGGACACTGCTGGAGAGGAGGGACTCTGCTGCACCGGACTGTGCTTTGGAGACTGGATTGGACTTGGACTGGAGGCTTTGGACCTTTACCCACTAAGTTAAGTGGTGTTTTGGGGAGGGGAAAGCCTCTGGATAAGAGGAATTGCCAGGAGTGTGTTTGTAGCAATAACTTCTTGTTAATTGCTCGGAGTTCTGTTCATTTCTTTGCATACCACAGCTGTTTTTCTTGGAAAAGGAGGGTGTTAATTAGCCAAAAAGTGGGCGAAGGGAGTTGGAATATTTGGACGGGACACAGAGCAGGTTAGAAAAGAGGGGATAGGATCCTGATGGACACTGGTGCCACTGGGATCAACCCCTTCTCTCCCCCTCCCTGCCAACTACCCTCCCCCCTGCCCTGAAACACCCCCTGCCTGTCCCTGCCACCAACTTAACAATACCAGCAGAACCTCTCTGAGCCAATGCTCTGTGTGCCATGACACTGCCCATCTGTGGCCCAGACACACATGCCAGTGGTCCAGCTTTTGCACCCCTGTAAAGGGCCTTGCACTTCTGGAACACTAGTTTTGGCAATGCAAGGCCCAGATAGGATTGGGTCCTAAGTCACTGTAGTATGTGTGTGACTAATACCAAAACCACAGGGGTGGGCCAGTCATGTGAGTCCTTCCCATCTCTACTGCTTACTCTCTCTCTCAGTCCCTCTCCCAATCAGGTGACAATGGTGGGAAGAACCCATGTGATTGGCTCAATCCAAGTATCCTAATGCACACCATGCCACGGTAGCTTGGGAGTGCGCTACTAAGGAACATCTCCCATAGTAAGGTATTAGCAAATGGGAACTGAACTTCCTTTAATGTGCAGTCTTTCTTAACCCAGGCCAAGCTTGTACAAAATACTTTCAGGACAAGGTTGGGAAGTTTGTTGTTCCTGTCTGTGCTTTTACCATGTACTGGCATGAAATGCTGTTTTCTCAGGCAGCTGCAATCCAATGCTTTTTATGAACACTAAATTGTTTGTTTTTTGAACCAAAAAAGAGAAGATTTTAAAAGGTCAGCACACAGGGCTTTACACTGGTTCTACAACATTCATGCTACCCAGTAAGCAAAGAAGCTGCCGGTGATGAGAAGTGATTCCACACAAAAACACAGTTAAGAAAAATAAACACTCTCAGTGTCATCTCTTTACATTTTCTTCTTCTCTTTTTTATTTATTTCCCAGAGGGAGGTTGTTCTAGCCACAATTTTTCTATTATGCCTCTTTCTCAGACTCTAAAGCCTTGGCATCATCTTTTGAGTCCCCCCCCCCCTTCCAGGTGGTTTATCCTCAAGCTGCCTCTCTTTCATTTTTAAATTTTCTAGAAGATGTTGTGTGTGTGACGTGAGTAAACTATAGTATTTATGAAAGTGAAAGCTGACAACTTGACTGGAGTTAGGCGATACACAAGGAAGAACCATATCGTCTTTTTCACTTTTTTCCTGCCAGCCAGAGTGGAACAATTGTCTCCCTTCAGAACCTCAATGCTATATTTTATGGAGACACTGAAGAACACTGTTTCAGGACTTATGATGAACTTTAACGCTCAGTTCCAAATCATTAAAACTACAACAACATATTTGGCTTACTGCAATGCCTTTCAACTAGTAGTGTGATTATTGTGGCTGGTATGCTTGAGCATATGGCCGGTGGTATGTGACCCTGTTGCCATGGTGATTGTGTGGCACTGCTCCAACTAGCCTGACCCTACCAGAAGCTCAGCTGGCACCAATGGCCTGGCCTTTAAAAGACGCACATGTTTGGCAAGGGGAGAAGGAGGGTGCAAAGTGAAGGAGAAATCAAGAAGCTTCTTCCACAATGCAGGCCAACTGCAGGGCAAGTTACACAGCAGATGCATCTGATGCCAAGGGTCACTCTCTTGCTCCTGATCTCCCAGCATAGCTCTCCACTAGGGCAACCAAGGCAGCCCCATTCCTGAAACCAGCTGAAAAGTCAGACTGGAAAGGATCCAGACCATCCATCTTCTCCAGGAAAACCTGTAGCCACCACATGTTTATGCACCTTGCCCAAGAAGGGCGTGATTTTCAAGCAGTTTCCCCTCAAGGAAGCATTCACTGTCTCATTTGTCCAGGTTTTAAGTCCTGGCCAAGTCTGCTTTGACAACCAGAATGGACCCCAAGTACAAATGATGCTTCATGCATCCTTTACAGTGCTGTGGGAGCCCCGGTTTGAATGATTTGTATCAGGGCTGCCTTGTAGGGGGTGTAAGCTCACATTTTGAGCTCTTTCCTCTTGAATATTCACTCAGTCCCTGATTTTAGTATTGTAACTCCTTCACTCTTAACCAGCTAAGAAGAGTGGGAAAGACATGTACCATGGTTAGTCCTATATAGAGTGCATGGGCACATGTGCACATGAACATACTTAAACCAGTCACTGTCACATCTTAGTTAATGGCAAGTGGCACAAAAAGCCTGAGCAGTGCTGTTGCACCTCAGTAGAGGTGCGAGTGGTCTCTTCTCTCCCCTATTTTGCATTAAGCAGGCAATAGTGATGCTACCGCAATCCCCGGGTTGGTATTGCAGCACTTTAGCAGCTTTTTCCAAGACTAATGAAGCATGCATCTATTCAGAGCAGCCCCGATGGAAGTCCCTGAACTGCATTTACAACACTTATGCAATACAAATTGTTAACACGGAGGATTTGATTTGGGTTTATCAGCCTCCCCTTTGTGGCAGAGGGACCACACTTCAGCAGTTCTCACTGCTGGAAAGGAAGAAAATTTGCTGTGTCTGAATGTGCTCTGCAGACAACTTTTACAGACGGGGGAAAAAAAACCACAACTTTATGGAAGCAATTATGAGTCTTGTGGCACTTTAACGATGTGAAGTTCATTCATTTTACACCCATGGAAAAATAATGGGAAGAGGCTACTCTTTGACTGATAAAAACCGGTGTGTCACCAGTATTCCTCTTGTGATGTTCAAGTAGCAAAGTACATCCAGGCTGTTAAGGAATTGCACGGGGCTGCTTTTGAAATAAGGTTTGAAAATTCTGATTGGCTTAAAATATGGCTGTCAGTGTTTTGATTGAGAGTGACAGGTCAGACTACCCTGCACCTTTGCCATCTTTGCCAGGATTAATCCAAGGTGCTAGTTTTGATCTTTATGGTAGCCTGGGACCAGATTCTCTTGATAAGAATGTCTTCCCACCTGTCATTGCTTCCTCCCACCCCTCTTCCTCCGAGGGTCACAGGTCCGTGTTGCAAGGGGTTGGGGTAGGACATGGTTTCAGGCACATGCATTGGCAAAAAATCACCACAAAGGCAGCTTTGCTCCTGTAATCTTTTGTTGCTCACAGGTACATTTGCATCAGTGCTCCATTTCTATTCATGATTTGTTGCTGTGCTGCTTCTTTTGTTGTGTCTGGTCTCTCTCCCTGACTGCCTGAAGCTCTTGTGTTCCTCCTTTGCCTCTGCGACTTTATATTGTCCTCTCCTTCAGGTCCTCACCATCCATCCTGTCTTCCCTGTCCTGTCATTTAGCTCTTCCTTTGGTTTTCCTCCCTAGTTCCCTCTTGGTCTCACCATTAGTCCTCTCTAGCCACCCACCCAGGCTTCTCTCCTCCTTATTCCCCCTCCTGCTTGCTTTTCTTGCCAATATCTCACTCTTGTATTTGTGACTCCAACTTTTCCACTCATATTCTCCTGCCTCGCTTCCAGATCTAACTTCAACTCCTGAACCACTACAACATCCTTTCTGTTAAAGCTTACAGAAAGCTGCCAGACAGAAGTGGGGAGGAGATGCAAATTACCAAAATCTGCTAGGACCAGCCAAACCAATTTAACTAGTTTCAAGGGAATGGGACAGAGTGACCGAATAGCTGGCACAACTCCAGTCAGAGAGACATTGGTATCATTACAGCTGAATGATAAAACCCTCAAGCAAACGGAAGTCTATTCTTGTTCCAGCAGCCTGAGAACCTCACTCTGTGAGCTCCCGGGAGGCAAGGCCCCTTGCAGAATGCAAGAGTAAAGAGCTGGTGGCAGTGGATTTAATCTACTAAAGTTTTTCCCCATCCATCTGCATGTGAGAATAGGGGAGAGAAGGGCGAAGGGAGAGAAGAGAAGGAAGGAAGTGTGCATGCTAATCACTAGATGTTACTGCCCTGGTTGCTGACAGTCCCTGTCTTGACCCTCTCACTCACCCATTCACTCATTCCTTCCTCTTCCTTTCACCCTCACCATCTTGTCTCTTCTGCTGCCTCTTATCCTCTCTCACCACTTCACACCCAACTCCATCACTACCTTCTTCCTGTGGTAGTTGGAAGTCCACTTTCCTCACCCTGCAGGGTGGTCTTGGTCACTTGCCGCAATGCAGAGCTCCATCTCGGAGCAAGGGCTGGCCGCAGCATGTTCTGCGTGCTGTGAAACCACCACATAAACCTCCATGAGCAATTGCCCTTCCTCAAGGTTGTGGGAGGGTACAAGACAAAGGGCCTTGTCAGTACTAGTGCCCACAATCCAGAAGAGTCTTCCAAGAGATGTTTGCAAGGCTCCATTGCTGTTCACCTTTCAGAGGGCAGCAAAGACATTTTTTTCCAGTGGACTTTTTTCTTTATTCTGCTTTTAAACCATTTCTGCCCAACTTTGCATATACACAACAGGGACCAAATGTGTACACCTGTGGGCTGGTGATGTAATCTTCCTCTGCTCTTGTTTGACTGTTATGGCTGTTTGGCCATTTTTGTAAAGGTTTAGATATTCCATTTATTTGGAGGGAAATGAATGGTATGCATCATTTAGTTGATTGATTAAATAAATAAATACCCCCCCCTCAAATTTCTGTATACTCTGAAAGAGGGGAAGAAGATGGAACACTCTACCAGAAAGTTTTGAAACTATAGTTTCTGGTTTTCAAATTTCTGAGATAAGTTTCACCATGTCTGCAAGTACTCTCGTTGGTATGCATATTCAACAGCAATACTTAATGGGGGAATGTTCCACATTCGGTGTGCAGTGCTGAAACACAATACATTATTTTGGAACAGTGTGGCAGGACTCTGCTAGCTGGTTTTGTATTTGCTGAATGACAAAGATCAATAGTTTTACCCACTGGATTTGATGCTTCGTAGGAGTTGTTCACCGAGCATATTACAAATAAAATCAAAATAAATATTACATTCACCCAACCAGCCATACACTGTATACTGTTTAATATAACAACACTCTTGCTTACATCTCAGTATAGTCTGCTCCAATAGTGCCACTGGGTTCTTGTTCTCTTTCAGTATAATAACCCTATGCATGTTTACTTAGTAGTAAGTCCTAGTGTATTCAGTGGAACTCACTCCCAGGCAAGTGTGCATTGGATTGTTGCTTTTATTTATTGAGCATATCCTAGAAGGGGTGGTAGGCAAGCAACTTCGTTCAGTGCTGTTTTGTCTCTTCTAGGCCATGCACTCTGCTGTCCCAAGACCAGCATCTTTCTTTTGCTCATACTAATATGCTTGCTTGGCCTCAACAAGGATTTGTGTAATAAGAGCTTACACTGACTTCAGCTTGGCCTTGAAAATGTGTGCTTTGCCTTACAGGGGTTTTTATTTTCCCTGTGTTGATGAGAAAGCAGATGAGCCAGTTCAATAGGCTTCCCAATGTTTCTTTAATGGTGAAGGTTAAATATTCATTTTCTTTTATTAAGTGTGTCAGTGTGTCCTGCGTGTAAGGTGCCTTAGGGAACAAATTGCATACTCCCAGGGCACTAAGGCAAAGAAGAAGACCGGTGCACACTAGTGTGCTGCTAAACTGTACTTGGATTACAAGGGTGCTTAATTTGGTGCTGCATACAGTCACTAGCGTATTGTGAGCAGCTCAGTGTCCAACCCCCGTCAATTATCTGGCCTTTGCTGATCCTCCCATGGCCTAAGTCCCAAGGAGAAGGGCTTAACAGTCACCTTTGTCATTCTTCTCTGAACTGTGCATCCTCAATGCCAGGAAAATGCAACCCACTGAATCCTTGTTGGCATCCTGCTAATATAGCACAGCAAACTGCACAGTCACAGGAGAAGCTCACAGCCTCTCTCAAGAAATCTGGATCTCACCAGAGGTCAGCATGGCAACCAAGCGGTTGTATGTTGGACCAATTCAGTGACATCTCCTTGTGTTATTTGTGTCTGTGCTGTTCTCCTTCCTCCTTAGCAGCTCTGATTGACTGCAGTCAGGTGAGTTGTCCAGGGCATCCCTACCAATTCAAAGTGCCAACCTTGAAAGTCACTGTTGGCTTGCAACCTGGGCATACAAAGTACCACCTATGCCCATATGAACCTGCTTGGATGTACCTTCAACGGAGGCTCTCCTGCAGTATGTTTGCGTGGTGACCAGAGGAAGGGCCATTCGGGAAGTGACACACTGACTGTGGAACACTCTCCCCAAAGTCATCCTGGAGTCTTTATTATTGCATGTTAGGTGCCCTGTGAAGGCTTTTTTATTTACTCAATATTTTGGAGCAGTAAATTTCACTCCTTGCTTACTATTTATGCTGTTCTCTTCACATTAGGCTAGTCCTGTCTATGGTTCTATTTGTATTTCATCCCACTCTGCTTTAATGTTGTTTTGTTCCTGGTATTTATATTTATTTTAAAAAGCTTGCTGTTCTAAATGTGTCAAATACATACATGAATACATCACAAGGTAATGACAGACAGTCCAAAAGCAGTATATGAGATTATGTTTTTTACCTGTCAGGCAAGCACCCTTTCTGTTTGGAAACAGGGATTTTCATCTCAGAGACCGACTGGATAATCTCTCATTTCCACCCCCTCTAGCCCGCTCCCTGCCCCCCTGTTCTTCCCTGAATTGCCTCAATATTCCTCCAAATAGGTTACTGGCAGCAGTAGCATAGCTGGGGGGATGGACAGTAAATCCTGCAGGTGCCACAATTCGCCATGTAAATGGCCCCTCCCATTTGCCATCTGAGCCCTTCCAGACAGTGACTGCAATTTGCAGGAGATGCAGTTTGTTTTGGCAAGTGCCTGCATGTTGTGGTCGCTGCCCAGAATAGCTCCAGTGGTGAGTGGAAGGACTGCTTATATGGTGTGTTGCAGCGCCTGCAGTACTTACCTTTTGCCCCTCTCTAGCTAGGCTACTGGCTGGCATGCACACCAAGCCATCGGCCAGCAATGTTTGATGGCAGTACACCTGTTGTGCCATTATAAATGGCACAATGATTGGGCCATTTGACATGGTAGTAATGCCCTTTGAGAATCTTGCCTTGTTAATTTTTGTGTTTTCTCTACTATAGTATTCTTCAACCTTGGGGTTTTTATCCCAGTGGGGTCGTGAAGGCTCAGTTGTGGGGTCACGGCAACTTATAGGAATGAAATAGGTTGAAGACCACTGGACTAGAGCGGGGGTCTCCAAACATTTCGGCAAGAGAGCCACATCATAAACCTGACAAGATATTGAGGACCAGAAAAATAAAGATACATTTAGAATTTAAATAAATTTAAATAAATAAGAAATACATTAGAGAAGGAAAGAGGGGAGAAAAAGGTCTCCTTGCAAACCAATCCAAAGCACTTTCAAAGTAACAGAAGGCAAATCTCCTTACAAACCAGTCCAAAAGCTCACCCCTGCAGCCTTTTCTCATGCAGGCTCTCCTCATCCAGCCTGCTCCTGCAGCCTCTCCATGTGCAGGTTCTCCTCCTCCCACCCACTCCGGCAGGCTCTCCATGTGGAGCCCAAATGCCTCTTTTAAATTCCTGTGGTCATTCAAGAGCTCGCCCCACAGGTTGCTCAACCACTCTGAAGGTCCCGCAGGCTGTTCTTTGGAGACCCATGGTCTAGAGCACCACCAGGTAGAGGAATCTGGTGTATCCCTTCAGATACCAGGAGACTGTGTCCATTCTTCTCAGATAATTAGCAATTGTGCTAAAATAGCTTTCACTAGTGCCAGGCTTCATGGTAACTTCTTCTCTTTCTAATAATAATATTTGGTTACAATGCTGGGAGGGTGTTTACAGGGGCAGGGGTTGGCAGATCAACACCCAGGAGGGGCCAGGATCAACAGTGGGTCCCCAGCCTCATGCTTTATTTATTTATTGGGGTCATGGCATGAAAAAGTTTGAAGACCACTGCTCTGCTACATTCACCTTAACTCAGTTGGCTTTTGGTCAGTTCATCTTGGTTTAATTTGCTTTGGAGTTCATTAGCATTTATACGATTTGCTTCATTTGGCTAATTTATCCGCTTTGTCTTATACAAAAATGTGAACGAAACTGAACCAAGCCTGCACGCATTTGAACGCATTGCTATTATTTAAACGCTTGACACTTTACCAAGCAGATACACCACTGCAAACTCAGAAGAACAAACTCATACAGCTCTCTGATGTGTGTATTGTTTTGATTCATTTCTTAATTAAAAAAAGACTCAACCCTATACGTTTTCCATCTGGATGTTTGAAGATGGGTTTGTAACACGCTATTATCAACCGCTAAAATGGGTGATGATGAATTTCTCTTTAAATAGTCATCTGTTTAAACAATTATCTCACCTCTAAAGCTTCAGTCCTAGTTTGTTATCACCTCATGCACTTCCTCTGAAATTGAGCAAAGGGGAACAAATACATTTCATGTTTTAATGTGCTTTTTATTGCTTCTTATTTACACGAAGATGCTAATCTTATGGTTCATTATATAGGTACTATGCAAGGGTTTTCGTCAAGGTGATACACAGTATGAAGGGGCAGGACTACCTTTGGCCATCTGTGCCACACATTAAGGACCTGTGAGGAGCAGTTGTTTATTATTATAATAAATCTAAAATCCCCTCTCCCCCATAAACTGGGTATGCTATAAAACAAAGACGGTTTTTCCACATGCTCGAAAGACTCTTTCAAACAAGAGCTAATGAAAGTTAGAGGTCAATCATCAGTGTATTAGGAGGGGCAGTTCCAGTTTGCTGTTCTCATAAATGAATAGAGACAAAACTTGTCCAACTTTCCAGCGCTGATGCAGCTGTGCCAGCGGGATGTGTGCTACATCCTGTGTGCGGGGCGGTCACAGAGGCCTCCTCAAGGTTAGGGAACAAATGGTCCCTTACCTCAGGCCTGCATTGCTGTATCAGCTCTGGATCAGCCCTGGAAAGTTGGATAGGATTGGGTCCTTATTCAATTCCCTCATGATTCCAAATCTGGAATGGTTTCCATAATTCAGTATCATCCACCCCGTGCTTCAATCTCTAAATATCAGATGTGGATTTGCAGTCATGTGGGCTGTGCTAAGTGCTGTTAATCTCCACACAGGCAGATCTTGGATGAAAACAAGGGAATGGTTTCTTAATCTTTCAGTCATTGATAGAAAGCCCCTATACTGGGGTGAAGTTCCTGATGAGGGGAAAGTGAAGAAACCACCTTCTTGCCTCCATCCCAGATAGCCAGATAGGGAGCAGGTCTAGTTAATCCCTCTGGTTGTAACACTTCAGGAAGATATGTGCATGTGAGTTCTAACTTTTTCTCATGGAATTGCTTCTCCACTTTTACAGAGGAGTGCTCCAGTGAGGTAGAAACAACAAAACCAAACCATATCTCTGCTTCCATAGAAGACTGTCAGATGTGAGGAAGAAATAGCACAGCCAGGGTGCTCAGCTTAGAGCCCACCCAAAGAATTTGACAGAGATTCAGGCCTATTAGAAGGGGGGGGTGTACATGTGCACACTCATGTGTGTGTGTGTGTGTGTGTGTGTGAGATTCACAGCCCAATTCTATCTAACTGCAGTTCCAGTGGTCACTTCCAATTACAGAAACATGTATGCATCAGGTGCTTGCAGGCCACTGGTATGCAGCTGCAGACACTCGCCACTTGCAGTGGAGGCCTGGCTGCACCAATTGGTGGGTCGCTATTTGTGACCTCCGTAAAGCAGAATGTGTCACCAGAGCACACGTTCTAGTGATGCAGCAGGCCCACAGGATAAGGCCCTCAACCCTCCTCCACCCTCTCCCTGCAGCCTGAGATGCAGGTGAGGTGCGTGTGGGCCCCAATGGATTCATTTGGCAAGCCCATGTTGGGGAAGGTTTAGAAAAAGTCCCTCACAAGTTCTGAAGGACTCCAAGGTAAGTTGGAGGAGGAGGAGGAGGCAAAAACACTTCTTTTCCCATGTAGCCGAGTTCTCCCTACAATTACTGATGCACTTGGAACTCATTGGAAAGCAACATTCCCAGTATCCATTCCAAAAGCTCTCCCATTCCAACTGGAATCCAACTGGGCATGGAATTCTTCCTTTCCCTAGCTTGACCGTGAATCAGACTTATGAAGTTTCTCATTTAAAAAAAAAAAAATTCCCTCCCCCTCTCTCCCTCCCTCCCCCCCTCTCTCTCTCTCTCTCTCTCTCTCTCACACACACACACACACACACACACACACACACACACACAGAGTTCCTTGGCTGAGCAACAGTCATTTTTATTGTTTATTGTTTTTCCCCCCTAATGATTCAAGTTAGAATTCAGCAAACTACCATCTGTATACTGATGGCAATTATGTCGTTTCAAAACTGGATTATTTATGCCTGTTACACAGATTTTACAGGGCTTGTTAACCTTTATTTTTGCAACTGAGCCTGAAATTGGTATCTTGTACACAATTTTCAATGAAGTCATAGTGAAAATGATAGCAAATTGACATTTCAAGGATTCCTAATCTCTCTCTCTCTCTCTCTCTCTCTCTCTCTCTCTCATATTTCTACTTCTAGGCTTATATGAGGCTTGGCCTCCTCTGTCATGAGCTGAAGAACTGCAGCTGGGTTCAGAGAGAAAAAGGATTACCGTATTTTTCGCTCTATAAGACGCACTTTTTCCCCCCAAAAAAGTGGGGGGAAAAGTGTGTGCGTCTTATGGAGCGAATACTGCAAAAAAAAAAAAAAAAAAAAAAAAACTCCGCCCCTGGCCCCGCCCCCTGCCCGCTCTGCTCGGCTCCGCTTCCCAGGAAAGCATGGGTGGGGTGGCAGTCTTGCTGAGCAAGCCCGCGTGTCTACTCAGAAGTAAGTCTCAGAGTCACTGGGGTTCACTCCCAGGAAAGGGGGGGTGGGTGGGTGGGATGGCTGGCTCGCTGAGAAAGCCCACGTGTCTACTCAGAAGTAAGTCTCAGAGTCACTGGGGCTCACTCCCAGGAAAGCGGGGGTGGTTGGGTGGGATGGCAGTCTTGCTGAGCAAGCCCCTAGAGCAGGGGTGCTCATTATGTCGACCCTCAAGCTATCAGTCCATCTCAGGCGAAATGAGTCAATCGCGGGCTTCTCTCCTGTCCACGCATCCCTAGGAGTGAGCCCCTGGCAGGCTTGTGAGCCCAGGGAGCGAGCTTAGGGAGTGAGTCCAGGGAGCCCAGGGACTGAGACGGACTCCTCCCTGGGAGAGGAGGCGCTGGCAGGCTTTTCTCCAGTGCACTCATCCCTGGGAGTGAGCCCCATTGGCTCTACTGGGGATGACTTACCTTTCCCCTGCTTTTGCACTGGTATGTATGGAGATCTGCACCCCCCCCCCACTTCCATCTGTTGGTTCTGTGTGCAAGGGGTTTTGCAATGGTCTTGCTGTGATGTCTATACAGAGATCTTACCTGCCCCACACTTTCCCCCTGCTTTTGCACTGGTATGTATGAAGATCTGCACCCCCCCCCCCCACTTCCATTTGTTGGTTCTGTGTGCAAGGGGTTTTGCAATGGTCTTGCTGTGATGTCTATACAGAGATCTTACCTGCCCCACACTTTTCCCCTGCTTTTGCACTGCTATGTGTGGAGATCTGCGCCCCCCCCCACTTCCATCTGTTGGTTCTGTGTGCAAGGGGTTTTGCAATGGTCTTGCTGTGATGCCTATACAGAGATCTTATCTGCCCCACACTTTTCCCCTGCTTTTGCACTGGTATGTATGGAGATCTGCACCCCCCCCACCACTTCCTTCTGTTGGTTCTGTGTGCAAGGGGTTTTGCAATGGTCTTGCTGTGATGCCTATACAAAGATCTTACCTCCCCCACACCTTTCCCCTGTTTTTGCACTGGTCTGTATAGAGATCTGCTCCCCCCCCCCCCTTGTATTGGAATCCAGGAAGATCTGGTGAGGAGGTAGATGTGGTGTCAGCAGTGGCCCCTTTAAGGGTAAGGCCTGGGCATCCAGCAGAGGGTGCTGCACAGGTGCAGCCACTGGAAGGCAATAGGGTCCTCAGGGATATAAGGAGTACTAGAGGCAGAAAGGGTTTGTGGGTTTTGAAGGAGTGCAGGTTGGAGGTAGGAGAGGAGACTGGCTGGATTTATTGAATTTGGAATCTGACTGGACTTGGATACCCTGGTGGATTTAACTGACCTACCTGGAACCTGACCTTGGACTGTAATTTGGCTTATTGGCTCTGGACTCTGATTTGGTAACTCTGAATGATGGGACTGATTTACTTGGCATCTGTGGACTGGAACTGGACTCATTTTTGCTTGCTGCACTGGTGAGTTGCACAAGGGGGACTGATCAGCCTTAAGCGGGCACGAGGCCCAGTGGATTGGAATTTGGCAGAACATCATTGTAGCAGAAAGATAATGTGATCCCCTATTTGTGTGCATCTGCTTTTGTGAGCTTCATAAATTCTGACTCTAGCGATGATGAGTTCTTGGAGTTTCCAGAATACTAGAGTGCTCAAACCTTTAAGTCTCTCCATTTGTTAATGACAGTGATAATGGTCCTTAATGCCACTGTTGACTGCTGTTCACTTTACATGGTTCAAATGTTATTCTGTTATAGTTTATTAAATATTTTATTACTCTATTTGGTTCAGAATATTTTTTTCCTTGTTTTTCTCCTCTAAAAACTAGGTGCGTCTTATGGTCAGGTGCGTCTTATGGAGCGAAAAATACGGTAATTTGGCAAACAAACAAACAAAACCCACCCCACATGATCCAAAGTTGCAGATTTGGGCTAACAGTGGGTTGTAGATCAGAAAAGTTCAGAATACCGGTGTGGTGTCCCAACATTAGTCTCATATATGGGTTACGTATTAGTATTGATCTGATATAGATATCCTACCAGTTTATGTTGTAAAGGCTCTCCTTTTCAGCTCTGTGGGTGTGGCTTGATATCATACAATGAATCCAGATACTTTGCTGAACACAAACTATAACTCAGATGTAAAACTCAAGTAAGAAATTGAATTCATACTTACATGAAAACTAGCAAATTTCTGTAACCAGTAAATAAGCTACTGCTTGAAGTCATCAGCCATGGTTTCTCTTGTTGATACTGTATATCAGGGGTCTCCAAACTTTTTGGCCAGAGGGCCACATCAAATACCTGGCACGGTGTTGAGGGCCAGGAAAAAAATTTAAATATAAAATTTATATAAATAAGTTAGAAATAGAACTTAGATTCTAAGTTCATTCATTCATTCAACCTCTCTGGCCCTTAGAACAGCCTCCAGAAACAACCAGAGCATAGCTCCTGTCATGTTCAGCCAAGTGGGCCAGAGGCTTTCAGGGGACAAGAGGATGGCTGCGGGCCAGATAGAGGCTTGCCGCGGGCTACATCTGGCCCCCGGGCCGGGGTTTGGAGACCCATGCTGTATATCATTCATTCAATCAATCAATCAATCAATCTTTAAAAGATTTCTAGGTCATCTTTTGGTCATACTGTTATCATTACCAATAATTTATGGCATCTCAAATACATGGACATAATTTACATCTGTATGAATTTTTTTCAGTGCTGAAAAAATAATCACCATTTTTCTAAAACTAAGAAGTGTTGTTTTGCTATTTGTCATTTTAAAATATGCCACTCTTTTTGTGGCATATACACTGCATATTTGTGTAACTTCTCTCCCTTCCAACACATTGGATACATATAAAATTCTTGCCAAACACAGCATATAAGTTATAGTTTCTCTTTGAAACAAGAACACTTCTCACAGATAATTTTTAGTGTTCAAGGCACACAAATCAAAATCAAAATTGCTTCAGAATTAGCAGCCAGCCCTGTTTTGTACCAGGAAAGAAATCTTTCTTCCTTCCTCAGTCTTGGGACCACAAACTTCTGTATCAAAATCTACTTTTGATGGGTGTAAGTCAGAGGTTGGAACCAACAATAAAGACAGGCAGTGTCCCATTCAGGAAGGAGCAATCTGAGGATCAGATGTCAAGGTTTGTACCCATTTGTTGCCCACCTTCCATTAGGCTCTGCCTCTGAATACTAAGAGCAACAGATAGGTTACAAAAAACCAGAAACTTATACTGGCTTACATATCTGTCTCCCGCCCTAATAGAAAATAAACCAAATGATGGAGAAGTTGGCATTAAAGTCTGTCACACATCATAAATTGCTTTTCTCAGTGTGTTATGCTATAAAAATGACTTGATATATCCCAGAGGAGTACAATAGAAGGAAGTGTAACCCTTTTCATTCAGGCCATTGCAACCACAGTACCAGCCAGTAAAGATGTAGAAAATTCTGCTGAATAGTGCAATATTTTAGTGGTCATTGGCAGATTTGGCTTTAAAAATGAACAATGAATATAAAATACTTCCTTTACTGACACAGGAGTTCTTTGAAATGTGACAGAGGAAGCAGAACACCATTCATATAAGTGCCAAGTCTTTTTTAAAAAATGTACAGAAAACCCAACTTAGGGCTTCAAATATTTGTTTTCTACCTCTCCACATATCATTCTCTCCCACACATTTATGAACACTGCTGTACATGTGCTGTGCATTGCAAGAGTGCATATACAGCAAAGAACCATGGGAGCAATTTTAATATGGGACATAATACTAGTCCCAAATTTGCCATTTCCTTTTTTTTAATGGTTCTGAAGAAATCGAATGCTTTGAGGATTCTGGAAAAATACAGGTGGAAATCAAAGTGCTCTCTTGCCTTGCAGTAACAGTGCCAGCAGCAGAGTACATTAGATGAGCAGAAGAGCAGAAGAGTCTAATTTGTCTCTTCCAAATAGTGCGCTTATGGCCAAACCTGTTGAGAGTTAACCTTTCAGAAAGGTTCCAAAAATGTTTGTACAATTCCATGAAAGATTGTATCTGAAGGCCATGTCCCAGAATAGCTTTCACTGCTCTGCTTCTGACAGCTATGTGTCTTAACCCTTCATGGGCTGTATTAGAAAAGATTTGTAATCCTGAACTGGTCGCACACAGAAGAGGATGTGGCCATTCACAGAGCACACACATTCTGGCTTCTTCCCTCATTTCCAGTTGAATTCAAGGCATTTTCTGTCATCATGTGGGGGCTGACTTGTCCAAACCGCTCCTCTATGTGTGTTGATAAACCTTAAAAAACAGATATATCAGCATGCATGGAGATGGGGTTCAGACAAACTAAGCTTCCCCATGCAATTAGAGAAAATTTTTTCAGACAGGAAGGAAGAGGCCAGGATGTGTGAACTCCATGAATGTACATGTGCAATTCTGCTCACACAGTTGTGCTTCTGTACTGGAGGCACAGTATACAGAAACACATTTGATCAAGAGCTTCTTGATTGAAAGTCACTTGAATTGCATATGCAATATGAATTGCAAAAGGATCACATGATGTAAAGTAAGTGGCAATAAAACAAACCTTCTTGGCCACAATGAATCCCTCCATATTATCCATCGCTATACTGGGTAACAAAATTTAACTATTTTGTGTTCATCTGACTAGTTTGCTGTCCATTAATTTTGGTGTGAAGATTTCAAAAATGCTGCTATTTTTGGCATAGTGCCAATAGTTTAGCCACAATTTACGCTATGTAGTTGTATGTTACGTGTGTTACGATGCATTAGCTAATATAATACAAAATTTAAGATAACTAAAATGTTTTGATACAAAAAAAAAAAACATTTGATACAAAAAAAAAACCCCTAAGATTACCTTTGGAATAGGCACCTCTGAATTTATCAGAAACTTTAAAAATTCAAGATAAACCATTTTTATGTTACACGGTGTCATGTTTAAATACTCATGCACCACTTCAGTGTTTCAATTCTCTGCCAACTGTATAAAATTTTTTCCCTGGCTGTAATTTTCAATGTCCTTATCCAGATACTCTGAGATTGTGGCTGAATTTTGATGAAAGACAAAGGGGTTGATGAAGACTGAATGAGGGTAGGGGGTGTTGGCGCAACTTCGTCTGCTGTCCAGAGGGGGCAGGATGCTGTCCAGAAGGGGTCAAACTATGGCCCAGTGAATCTGACCTTTCTACCTGGTCCCTCTGTGATCCTTGTGGGGTGTGGCCCTAACCCTTTATCCTTCCCTTCTCCTCTGAGCACTTCTTCTTGTCCTCTGACCACTGACCTGTTGAGATGTGCACACCAGGGCTCTGATGCCCAGGCCATCTTGAGCACAAGGCATGCAGGGCGAGGCAGCTCTAGGGCCTTGCTATCTCGAAGTGTTAGCTGAACCTCTGATTCTAACCAGATGCTGTAAATATACACTCAATGGAACTCTAAGTAAATAACTTCTTTTTTGCAATTTTAACAAGCCATTGCCTCTTTGCCTTTTTTTATTGATTAGCAGTCAGCCAGGTAAGGGAGGTTTCCTGGGGTGATATCCAAAAGGGGGGGTCTGCTGCTTAAGCTACTCTGCTCCCCCCCCCCAAAGAGGAAACTATTTTTAACTTCCTCCAGCAGGGGGTCCAAAACATTTCATTGATTTTGTGGTCAGCAAAGTTGTATCTGAGGGTGCCTTGTTGACATTTATTTATTTTAATATGCATCTTGCATCTTACATACCATAGAAAAACAAATGGGATGCCACACTATTCTAAGTTAAGAGTAATGTGTTTATTTGTTTTTTTAAAGCTGTGGCTTGCCCCTCAGTCACATTTTCAATGATATTATATTGTGTATCTGTAAGTACCTGAACCTATAAAGCAGTGGTTCCTGAATTGTGTACCACACACCAGAAGGCATCACGGCAAACTCACAGGGGCACCATGGAACGCAGTGGCAGACTTCCCCAGCCCCACGCCCAGGGCAAAGGTTCACAATGGCACCTCCCATGAGATGCCACCACCCCCTGTGTGCAAATCCACCCCCCACTCACCTGGAGCAAAATGGAGGCCATGCAGCTCCAGGGCGGACCAAGGAAGACGTCTGGGGCTTCCCTGTAGTCTTAAACTGTGCTTTCAGCAAACCAGAAGCACAGTTTCCGACCGCGTCAGGAGCCTCAGTGATGCTTCTGCGTGGTCCTAGAGGCACGAGGCTCCACACCCAGGGATTTGCCCCTTCCTGATAATGGCAGGTTTGCTAAAGGTGGAATGTCTGCAGTGGCCTCATCTTCTTGTTTCTACTGGATACCACCATCTTGAATCACACAAGATCTTGTGTGATTCAAGATCTCTCTCACCTATTACAGTCAGGAAGAAGTTGCCACAAAAGAAGGGCATTGTGATCATGGTAAGTTTGGGGGCTGCTGCTATAGAGGCTTCTCTGAACTCCCAAACAGTATAGCGGCTACTTAATTAACATGTTTGGGAATTTTGTCTCAGTGAAGTCTGGCCAAAAGGGCTTACAGTCTGGAGCAAATGATGCTTTCAGAACCCCATTAATGTTTCACACTCCAATTTCAAAATCTTCCTAAAGAGTAGACATAAAAGCCAGCATCCTCACATTTTTGTCTTATTCAATTTAATTATCCATAAATTGCTTAGGGGGGAAAAAAAGGATGTTCCAACCTCAGCACATCTCCCTTTTAGTTGTAAAATGTTTATAGAATGTTTTATGCAAGTAGGTTAAGCAAACATGCTGTAATTGCTTGATTGCTTTCTACAGCTCTGTTTATCCCTCAGAGTAATAGCAACTACTAATCTTGTTATCACACCAAAAGAGCAAGTGAAACAAGATTACATCCATTGTCTTGCTCTAACTCTGAAGGAGGCTATCGGCAGGAAGTGTCTCAGGGAGCCAGAGATGAATGCGAAAGAATGTACTCCACTCTTGTATGAAATATACGGTTAATTTGTCTTTTCAAAGAAATAGAATGTCACAGGCACTTGGATATTTCTGAGCATGACTGTTTGTTTCACTTGGACTGCTTCTGGAGAAAGATGGATAGATCTGACATTGTTTTAAAGCGCTCGAAATTGCCCGCAAATGCATGACTAGCTAAGCAAAGTGGCTGTTTTATTAGAAATATTGAAGGAGATTTTCACTGCAGACACTTTTAAGGCTGAAAACTGAAAGAACATCATTGGTGGTTGGGATCACTCTGGATTTATGTGCATTCACCTCCTGTCTTCTTACGAGTCTGACTTTCCCTCTTACGGAAGTCCAGTGTCTGCTGTTCTCTGAATTGGATCTTCGAAAGTCTTATTCATGCTGTTCTGCTTTCTAGTCCACAAAATATGTTAGAGCTGAAACAAATATTCAATTATATTGGATATTTGCCATACAGTACAATTTTGCTACTTGGATTTTTAAGGCACATTTTTTGATTCAGAATTATATTTAACAGTTTTTTGCATTTTATCCTTAGATTCGAGTTCTTGAATTGTTGGTAGATCTTCACTGGCTTGTCCGGCATCAAATTGAAAATGTCATAAGTATGTCTGTGCCCAATCTCGTCTGATCTCGGAAGCTAAGCAGGGTCAAGTTTGGTTAGTACTTGGATGGGAGATTGCCTGGGAATACCGGGTGCTGTAGGCTTATACCATAGTCTTTCGAGACTGAAGGTTGCCAACCATTTACGTGTGTCTACAACCATGTACAGTCTGCTGGGGGCAGATTCTATGGCTCCTTCTTTCCTTCATCCCTATGTCAGTTCTTCATTTCTTGCCCTGCTTCCCTCTATTGCAGTGGTTCTCACACATTTAGCACCAGCACCACTTTTTAGAATTAGAATCTGTCAGGACCCACCGGACGTGATGTCATGACTGGAAGTGACATCATCAAGCAGGAAAATTGTTCTGACAATTCTAGGCTGCAATCCTACCCACACTTATCCAGGAGTAAACTCAATTACTATCATCGTTAAAAGAATATACATAATAGCCTGTTCAAAGTACAGATCTGTAACATTTCCCCAAATGCAGTCACATACCATGATAGCATCAAGTCTAATATATTAAAAATAAAATATTGAAATGAGTGGGGGCACACCTGAAATTGGCTCATGACCCACCTAGTGGATCCTGACCCACAGTTTGAGAAACAATGCTCTATTGCTTTCAATGTATCCTAATCATTAACCACCTGACCTTCTGTTGCGTCTGTTGTTTTTTCCCCCCACCTCTTACCTACTATCCTCTTCCCCTTTACATCCCTCTTCCCTTCTGTCAGTGTCTCAAGAGGGGCTATCAATGATTGCTTGCTGATCCAGGGCAGTAGCACCTAGTGATTAGCACACTCACTCCTCATTCTGAACACCTCATCACTGGCTCTATAAATTAAGAGCCTGATCTAAGTCCAGGCCTCCTGCACACTACCTAAGAGATGGTCATTGTAAAAGCGCCATAAAGCACTTCACAGCAACCAGACTGATGGAGGTGCCATCAGGGAGGCCACCATGAGCAGGCACTGGACATCTACACTGGTCTTCAGATCCCTGGGAGCCATCAGTGGTAAGTTCTCTGCCAAGTGGCAGGGTGGAGTTCTTTTGTGGGGCGGTGGGGGAAACCAGGGAAGGGCAGAAGAGGGACGAAACTGGGCAGGGAGAAGGGTGGTTCAGGCCTGAGAGGGAGCAGGGATGGCAGCAGAGACTGCCACCATATTCTATTCCACCTCCCACACCTGAAAGCCCTACCCAGGTCAACTCAGATTTGCACCAGCGATTGAGTGATTCAAATCGAAGTAGACCCATAGCAGCTGCCAGGACTGAACACAGGGTATTCCCTTACCTCATGGAAACCTCTATCTGCCTGCCTGGCCCTGCAGGATACAGTGGTGGCCATTTTGACATGGGTGTACCATGGCATATAGGTGTACCATTTTGACACGGGTGAACCATTCGGACTGAGCTCTAAGGTGCTCTCAGAATGGGGTTGCCTGCCTGTCTGCATATGTATCTTGTCTGACTTTCTGCCCTAACAATATATTTGAGAAGGTTGGCAAATGCATTCAGTGTTTTTTCCTACTCCTATATATACCCCTCTCCTAAACCCCAATTCTTTTGTGGAAGGTTGGTTGACCGAAGGATATTTTACTTACAGCTCTAGCAATAGCAGACTGCCAGTCTTTTAACAGCACTTGCCTCACTGCTAAACATTCCACAGAGATCCCAATCTGATCTTGCAGACTAAATTCGTTCCATTAATTTTATCCACTTCTCAAAACATTGATCATATTAATTCAAGGAAAGAAAAAAATCAACTGTAAAAAATAGGAAAAAAAGAATGAAACACACAGTGCATTTGATCAATTGCTACTATTTTTTTAAAGGGTTGCAACACAAGGATTTAATCATTTGTAAAATCTATTTTGTCATACAGTTTGATCCATTCTTTTGACAAAATCCATTTGTCCCTCTCTCTTTTTTCTCTTCAGAAAATAATGGAATTATTTTTGTCAAAGTGATTAGATTTGTCAAAAGACACATCGTGAGGTTCCCAAGTTAGGTTTTGTCAGCGCACGCACACACACACACACACACACACACACACACACACAAATAAATAAATATGTGCATGTGAGTGTAAGTGTGTGTGTATATATATGCGTATATGAACATATAACAACCCAGTGCTGCTTGGTCACATTCTAGAAAGACCAAGAGATAGATGGAGCCGATAGCAACATCTCCTTCTGTCTTCATGGAGAGGGAAGCAGAATCTCTGTGTCTGAGCAGAAGCAACAAAAGTTCTGTCTTATGCTTGTTATCAAGGCTTAAGAAACTCAGAGCTCTACCCTCTGCAAGCCTAGACCATGAAGTGCCACTGATAAAGATTATGCAACCATTATGGTTGGGTGGACCAGACAGCCTAGGAGAGGTAATCAGAAAACAATTTAGAGCTTTGCTCCCAAATGGGTCTCCTCAGACCTATACCAGCTCTTTTGTTGGCATAAGTCTGAGGATACTCCTGGGTGGGGGGGCGTCTGGGCTGGGAAGCGGGGATAGGATCTTAGTGTGCATGGCTGCCACTGAGATCCCTCTCTTCCTTCCCCAGCCCAGCTGCAAGACTTTCCTGTTTGGAGCAGCTCATGTGACGGTGGGTCACAAGATTCGTCACCATAAGGCCCAGATAGCATTGGGGCTGTAAGAAAAGAAAGGTAGGCCTGAGCGTCATGTCTCTGTCATTCGCAACAGCATTGCCTGAAAGCTCTCACCACTGCTGCTGAGATGCCACTTCTCTCAGGGAAGTGAGAGGGTGCCGCTGCTAAAGAGCGGGGAAGGGCAATGTCTCTTCCCTCACTGCAGTTGCAAAGGAAAAGGCCAGGACATGGACTGGAACAAAGTCACTACAGCACGGTTTTGCCTCTCTGACTCAGTCTATGACTTTCTGGTCTATTCACTTCTGTGGCAAAAAGGAACTCTAGACTTATTTAGGGCATTGGACTTATGCTCAACCCTCGATATTTTGAGGCTCCTCCTTGACTGATAGCAGCGGCAGACCTAGCACTGGGCAAATGGGGGCAAATGCCCCAGGCACTGAGCTCAAGTGACTCCAGGACCACACGGAAAACTTTATTGTGGCTTTATTGAGGCTTCCAGTTTTCTGGAAGTACTGTTTAAGACTGCAGAGAAGCCTCAGATTGCTTCCCCAGTCAGTCCTGGAATCACATGAGGATCTGTTTCTTTGGGAAGCATGGGGATGGCATGGTGCGGGGGGGGGCGGCATTGCAGACCTCTGCCCCAGGGCACCTCAAGGGCAGGTCCATTACTGACTGACAGGGAACTCTTGGAGTGGGAGAAAGAAATTTTCTAGCACATCCTTTTAATGAATGTTCCTCAAAGACTTTCTATCAGCCTGGTCACCTTTATCTCTTGTGCAGATGATTCAAGTGCATCTACTCCCTGACCCTTGAAATACAACGCTATTTGCTAACTCTACTTCGTATAACTATGTCAGAATGGCTATATGTGGATATGAGGTTCAAGACTTTATTTCTGTGAGTCAGAAACAGAATAGCTCTCCTGTAGCTAAGATTTGACAAAAAGAAGCTACAATTACCTATAATGTACTGGAGTGCCCAGAAGTGAGCCAAGCTATATTTTATTGCTGATTATTTGTAAATTGTGTTGCTTTGTTCTGATTTCTATCTGAATTTTTTTTAAGGCAGCAGTGAAAAGAAAGAAACCTAAGGACCCCATATGACCTGCCTGAGGAATGGACCAGGGGAGAGGTGAGTATTAGGGATTTAAAGTGAGATGAGTACTGTATTGATTTCTGTAGATCACACTGCTGGGTTGCAGGGCCCTAGGCAAGAGGTGAGCCTAAGCACAGGCCGTGGAAGCACTTCATGCACTTGTCTCCCCTATTGTACAAAACTCTCTTGATCAATGCCACAGATATTCTAGATCAGGGATGCCCAAACCCCAGCCCTGGGGCCACTTGCAGCCCTCGGGGATTCCCAATCCAGCCCTCAAGGAGCCCCAGTCTCCAATTAACATCTGGTCCTCCGGAGACTTGCTGGAGCCTGCGCTGGCCCGATGCAACCGCTCTCAGTGTGAGGGCGACTGTTCAACCTCTCGCATGAGCTGTGGAACAAGGGCTCCCTCCACTACTTGCTGTTTCACATCTGTGATGCAGCAGCGGCAGTGAAGGAAAGGCCAGCCGTGCTTTGTGCAAGGCCTTTTAGAGGCCTTGAGCTACTGCAAGACCTTCATTTGTTCATTCATATAAGTGCCATCTCATATTCATTTATGTAAATTTATTCAAATTTTAAACGATGCATTTAAATGTAAGTAAGTGTAAAGTCATGTGCATTGGGGCAAAAAATCAAAACTTCACATATAGGCTGATGGGTTCTGAGCTGCCTATGACAGATCAGGAGAGAGATCTTGGGGTGGTGGTGGACAGGTCGATGAAAGTGTCGATCCAATGTGCGGCAGCAGTAAAGAAGGCAAATTCTATGCTTAGGATCATTAGAAAAGGTATTGAGAACAAAACGGCTAATATTATAATGCCGTTGTACAAATGGATGGTAAGGCCACACCTAGAGTACTGTGTCCAGTTCTGGTCACCACATCTCAAAAAGGACATAGTGGAAATGGAAAAGGTGCAAAAGAGAGCGACTAAGATGATTGCTGGGCTGGGGCACCTTCCTTATGAGGAAAGGCTATGGCATTTGGGCCTCTTCAGCCTAGAAAAGAGATGCCTGAGGGGGGACATGATTGAGACATACAAAATTATGCATGGGAAGGATAAAGTGGATAGAGAAATGCTGTTTACACTCTCACATAACACCAGAACCAGGGGACATCCACTAAAATTGAGTGTTGGGAGGGTTAGGACAGACAGAAGAAAATATTTCTTTACTCAGCATGTGGTTGGTCTGTGGAACTCCTTACCATAGGATGTGGTGATGGCATCTGGCCTGGATGCCTTTAAAAGGGGATTGGACAAGTTTCTGGAGGAAAAATCCATTATGGGTTACAAGCCATGATGTGTATGTGCAACCTCCTGATTTTAGAAATCGGCTATGTCAGATGCAAGGAAGGGCACCAGGATGAGGTCTCTTGTTATCTGGTGTGCTCCCTGGGGCATTTGGTGGGCCACTGTGAGATACAGGAAGCTGGACTAGATGGGCCTATGGTCTAATCCAATGGGGCTGTTCTTATGTTCTTAAATGTAAATTAATTCTTTTTCCCTGCCCCCAACACATTGTCGGAGAGATGATGTGGCCCTCCTGTCCTGTTTGGACATCCCTTTTCTAGATGGTCTTCTGGGTTAGTCAAAGGCATTTGGCACTGGAGGAGGCTTGAGGCTGATCTTGAACCTCCAACAAAAAGTACAAAGCAGAAAAGCCCTGGTGCTATCTCTCTCTCTCACACACACACACACACACACACACACATGCACGCACGTGCACGCACACGCACACGCACATGCACAATACTCACAAACACAGAAGAAAGATAGAGACAATCACTAGGTGTGCAGTGAATTTGACTTCGCACCAGACTAAGACAATGAAAGATAGTGCGGATTTGGTGGGTTTATGATGAAGCTGTGCCACAGATCAAGGTTACTATTCCTTTTATATGAATGTTGAGAGTGTTGCATGGAGAAGTCATGCCAGCAAGGAGTTGACCACAAGAATCAACCTGGACAAAGAGGGGCCTCAAAGAGGGCTGTGAAGCCAGCCCTTGACATGCAAGGGAAGCAGAAGCCTTGAAGGGAAGTAGCCCTGCATCAGCAGGAACATGCAACTGAGCCACTGATGGAAAGGGCTAGTGGCACTGTGTGCCAGATTTGCACACAGCCCACCAGTATCAGTAAGTTGTCAGCAGGAGTAGGCCATGAGTAGGGAGGGGGACTAATCAGGCATTTTGGGGGAGGGAAAAGGGCCATGTTGGACAACGGAGGGGGTAGATCTGGTAACTGAAGCCAGATCTGAAGAATGGCTGTCCTTATGGGCATCTTAGAAGGATCCATCACTGGAAACTGCTAAAGTAGATAGATCCTTGGTCTGATCCATCAGGAGTCCTATTATGTTCCTCTTTATATGTATGGAACAGATTAGCTGGGACAGGAAGATCTCATGGAGTACTGGATAAAGGTAATAGCTATACCCACACCGAAACACTCACAAACAACAGAGTCTGTATCTCACTCCTGTTTATACACACAGCAATGGTACACCTGCCCACAGACCTGTTCCATTATTTGATGCTTCAAGAAGAAAAAATTATGTATGTACATTAGTCTGTAAAATAGCCTCAACATAGGGAAAAACACATTTTGGCTTGCAGAGCCTTAGCATTTTGAGATTCACATACACCCCAATAAATTAAGGGAATAAGGTATTTTTGTGGCAGGTCATTCTGCCTGAAAAATCTCATCCACTTCACGCTCCTGTGAGACGAAAGCTGCAGTCCCTTGCAGCATGTATTCACTCATGTGGAATGCAGCGTCGAAATCTCAGAGTCAGCATTTTGATAGAGAGGGCCTTCTGAATCAAAATAAGCTATTACATTTGATTTGACAGAAAAGGTTCCCAACCCCATAGACACTCATAAGCATTACATTGCTTTACATCCATATGCATTGCATACATATGCATTACATTGCTTTACATCCATGTTGAATTTCATTGCATAGCAACATTGACCCTCTTGCAAAGACCAGTTTGTGATTTTGGGAAAGGGAACCCAATAGCTTTGGGTTGAAAAGAGATCTACCTACCTACCAGAGAGTGACCTCCAAAGAAATGCTTCCATGAATGGAATCTCCCTTTGAGAATGGGATGTACTCACGGAATATACTCCTGTTCACAGAAGCATTACAATTTATGCCACTCACAGCCCAATCCTAACTTACAATGGGGCAGACAGACTACATGGCCTCCGTTGTATCCAGTGCAGGTTAGGAGGTGAATGGAGGTCTACTCAGGGTAAGAGGATATTTATCTCCTTATGCCAGGTAAAGCCCCAGCCCTCCCCATCCTCCTGGGCCAATTTGCGCCATACCTGCTTGTGCTGGTAGCTGTATGTAGTGCTGGTGGGGCAGAACAGGCCACTCTGCCGACACTGCTTACTCCTGAGGTGTTGTGAACTTGCTTTATGGACTGTTCGTGATGCCTTTGGCCAGCACAACGCAGTTAGGATTGTGCCATCACTTGATTTAACTGTCCCTATACTATCCAGGCCATCCCAACCAGTGAAAAGAACTGCTTGTTCACATCTAGTGGACTGCTGCCTCTTGTGGATTGCATAGCCATTTCGGGAGTATTCAGGGTAACACAGACCATTGATACTCACCTATAGGGTGAGAAATTTCTGCCAGTAAATCAAGCTTAGATCATTACCTTGCCTTATTGGAGCGGTCACTCATGAGTCTGGGCTTTTCAAGCAAATCTCAGCACTGAGAAGGGATGCAGAGATAGAGGGCTGTTAATCTCCATGGTAACCTCCCTGGCAAGCTGCAGCCAAGTTCACCTTTTATTCTCCTCCTAAGAAAAGGGCTCAAGGCTTCCACTGAAATCAAGTAAGCCTCATTGTCTTTAACAGACCCTGCTACAGCCTCGTTCCATCTTGCAAATGCTAGACAGAGGCATTTTTTTAAGCACCACGATGTAATCCTCCTTTCCGTTTGAAACAAAGTCACAGGCTGCAATTCAGTGCACCATTACTTAAGAAAAGCACCCACAGAAAGCAATGGGTCTACTTCTGAGTAAATAGGGTTGCAACCATGTGCAGCTGCACTTGCTTATGGTAATTCCTTATTCCTTGACTCTCTGCTGTGAATTGAATTGCACACTCCCAGTTATGTGTTATAAGTTGTATATGATATACGTATATAGAACCTCTGGCTTAACACACCAGGCACCTTAAAGAAGGATTTGATTAATGGTTCTCCTGCAGTGGTTCCCACTTGCATAGCCCTTGGCAGCCCATTTCCATAAATTGTACCCCTCATATTAGCTAAATGTTTATAATTAATATTAATATAAGCCCTCATCTCCATATGAAAACCCATACTTCATGTATTCATCACAGTATTTTCTCTTTTTATCTGTTTGAAGAACAGAAAACTATGACTTTTCACTGAGAAGTGTGCTGAGAAATTCTTGCTGATTGATCACTTTCCATATTATGTTTCAACTTTTTTACTGTGTTGGTTTTCAATCACTGATTCATACATGAATTGATCACCCAAAATTAGCTATTGGTGGGGCTTTCACAGCCAGCTAGCTACCTCCCTTCCTGTCTTGCTGGACCTGCAAGGCATCCTGGAGCACTACTTGCCTTTTTCTGCGCTTATTCTTTTTCCAAGTACCCCTAAATATCCTGTCGAGTTTCCCTGGGGCTACATGTACCCCAGGCTGGGAACCACTGTTCTAGTGTATGTTTTTTACAGTGCACTTACTCTGATAGTGTTTACAAAAAGGGTGTGAAGACCAGAATTAAAAAAGTTAAAGGATAAATATGATCTTTTACTATATTTTAATAAGTTAGAGACTGTACAGTTCTTAGGTAACAATTACTGGTAGGTTATTTTTCAGGATCTGACCTCAGATAAAATCAGATAAAACTATAGTCAGACACCCCCTAAGTTTAACCCCTGACTTATCCAAGGGTCATAGAACATTCCATTATTTTGGCTCAAAACCTGCCTTAGACTTATCTGTGAGATCAACTTATAGGTGTGTGTCTGTGGTATTTCCTTCATCTGCAATACCTGAACTGTCCAGGAGCCATTAATACTTCTGGGGTTTCTCATGGCCTTTGTGAGTCAACCAGAAGACATTCACAGGAAATTGAACGGATTGTTCTCCTTATCTCCGGGAAACCTCAAACAGCAATTTGCATTGAAATCCAATAAAGCTGCAGAGTTCATGAAAGAAGAATCATTTTAGAAGGAGATGTTTTCTGGAAGATGTTTGGTACATCCACCAGATAGTCTGCTAATAATATATATATACACAAGTATGGCAGCAGGCCTGCAGGCGTCTATTAAAGCACCCCCCCCAAGTTGATTTAGTAGCTAATTCTTTTTTCCTTTTACAACTGAAATTCTCAACTGACTCTTACGAATCTTTTTTGCCCTTAGCATACAAGGTTCCCTAAACTCTTATAAGCTCTAAACTCTTATAAGCTCCAATTATTTCCTTTTGTTGTTCCAGGATTTTTATGTGGAATTCCTGCTCATATGGCTATCGTGATGGCATTGTACCTTCGGTTGCAAGATTACAGTGCTTCACATCCTCCCTGGACTGGACAGTTGACACTTAAAGGTGTTTATTGTCAAGGAAAGCTGCACTGGGAGCTCTATAACCATCAGGTCCCAAGTAACAACCCACTTTGCCAACTGAATCTGAAGCTTCCTTTGCAATCTTCCAGGAATGTCATTATGCTGTTCATTTGATTATTATTTATACAGGAATTTTTACCCAGTTCCTCCAAAACTGGCATTATTATGTATTGTCAGTAATTCACTGAAGTATTCCACAAGTGCATTTTAAGATGATGGAATGAACAATTCTCTTAAGCCATAATTAGACAATATTGTTGTGCAGATCATAGTGTTCTGGAATTTATAAGAAGTCTTCTTGTAGGAGGATAAAAAGAATAATATAAAAAGACATCAAACCTGTGCCTTGCTTCCATGTAAACAGGAGTGCTAGCAAGAGTACAGGAAATTTTTACAAAGGTACAATGCCTGATCATCTCTTTGCAATGTGTTTTATGTACCTTGCTTCAATATCTAACAATAATATAGGAATCCATGCGCTTCCATTAAATTCCAGTTGTCCACCAATATAAAAAAGAAGAAAATGAGTCCCACTAAGGGACAAGTTATAGGGCATGATGTATGCACAAAGCTACTGTGTTGCATTCAAAGGATTAGGACTCAGTAAAGCCGTTTGCCTCTCCACTGTTAGTGACCCTACAGCTGTGTTTCTCCAACTGTGTTTCTGAGTCAGGACCCACTAGGTGGGTCGTGAGCCAATTTCAGATGTGTCCCCATTCATTTCAGTATTTTATTTTTAATATATTAGACTTGATGCTACTATGATATGTGACTGCATCTGGGGAAATCTTGCAGCTCTATCCCTTAAATGGGCTACTATGTATATGCTTTTAACAATGATAGTCAATTGGGCTTACTCCTGGGTAAGTGTGGATAGGATTGCAGCATTGGATTGTTAAAAATTTCCTGTTTGATGATGTCACTTCCAGCTGTGACATCACTCCCAATGGGTCCTGACAGAATGTCATTCTAAAAGTGGTTTGAGAACCACTGCCCTATGGCACGCTTACACACACCATGATTTATCAGCTATTCACCTGTGCACCTGAAGGCCTAAGCATGGCAGGCTTATGCACATCTCCCATGCATCTATCTAGCCATGGCTAATTCATGGCTGGATTCCTGGAGAGAAAAGGGATGGATGGAAACAGACATTGAAAATGCTCATAGTTCTTAGCCATGTCTGCATATCTAACAGTCAGTTGCAGAAACAGAGGAAAAGAGAATGGCCCATATCAACCTCCTTTGCATACACACAGGGGATGAATCATGCCCATACATCACTCTCCTGAAATATGTCATACACACCAACTAGCATATGTATGGGGTAACAGCATTAACATTAAACATACAAGTAATACAGGTAATACTTGCAATATTTCCGTACCTTTCATTAATGTTGCAGTTGTAATAATATCCTTACCCACATCCTCACTTATTGTTTATTAACAGCCTAATGATTAGGCACCGTACAACAGCATGGGAACTGGGTCCCTGAATGTGCATGTTCCACTGGACATACAGTGACTAGCCTTCACCCTAAGTATATTCAGTTTTCTGACATTGACATGGAAGTTAAATTCTGCATATCTCAACAATGCAATCTATAGCCCACATCTGTCTCCCTATACCTGCGGGATAAAGTCTCATTAATTATAGCAAAAATAATAGCAGAAGCTTCAGTGTTCTCTTCTGCTACACTTTAATTCCGTTGGGTGGCTTTGAAACTGTCTCTGTAAGTTCTTTGAAAGCTTGTTTGCTGCTAAAGCAATTTAATTTTTTCCCCCTGTACAAATAAAGTTGGTGCATGTGCTGTTATTCTTGTTCTTGCTTTGAAATGTTTTACAACTACCATTAGTACGGCAGCCAGCTGTCACAAAGAATGTCGATATTTCTTCTTCAGAAGGATCATATTCTACCGTCTCTAAATTTGTGGCTTTATTGATTGCCTGTCATTTCTATAGAGTGAAAATCCACTTCAATTCGCTGGGACAAACAAGCAACAAGAAGAATGTTGGGAAATGGTCATCCCATCCACAACAGAAATGTACATATAAGGCAAAACTATTTATTTAATTCTTTGATTCACTTAGGGCACAATCCTGGGCTGACGAAAGTCCCTTGCACCGCTGTCATCCGCTGTCGTCAAAAAAGTGCCACAAAGCACTTTCTTGCCAACTTAAGAGGAGGGAAGCCAGCGCACAGACATGCCATGGCCTCTGAAGACTGAATTGGGCCCCGCTGCGCTGGTAGATGGGTAAATATGTACCGACCTTTCCAGGCCAGTGCAGAGGGTCTGAGGGGGGATGTGGGGATGTTACGTGAAAATCCCCTTTTTCCTTTTAAGTTGTGATTTTTATATCTGGTTAAGTATTATGGACTAAAACTCATGCAGGACACACTTCCCCCAGCACACTTTTCCAAAAACCCTGGTCAAAACCACAAGCACATGGATTACACAACCCCCATTTCCCTGCAGGTCAATGTATGCATTGTATTGTTTTAAGAGATATATGCAAAAGGGTCTCCTGATCCAATCACTGTTTGAGGAAGGTGGGAGGATGGCTTTTCGGGGTGGGGGGTTGGCTGACATCTTGGGCAGGCAGTGGGGAAGCAGGAGGGAAGGCTGTGACCTGACTCCGGATCCTGACCCTGGGATCTGAAGTTGGATCTTGAGGTGGCACAGATCTGAGTAGACCCATTGGGGCTGCAGCTGCTCTCCCTGGGGTAAGGGTAAGCAATTCCCTTTGCCCCAGGGCGAGCCGCTTGCAGCCTGAAACTTGTGTTGGATATGAGGCAGGCATGCCGGCCTTCCGTTCCAGCGCAAGTTAGGATTGCAATGCCCAGTGTATAGCCCAACCTTCCCCAAGGGCTCCGGGTGGTTACTATATAATGGAAAATTTGCATAATAGAATATTGCCTTCATTTTGTTTCCAGTCTCTGAAGAAGTCTGTGAAATTGCACACTTGAACAAAGATAAATGTAATTACAAAATCCATGTGCATGCCAGAATCAGGTGCTCCACTGGCTCATGTAAGATACTGGAGGAGGTGGTTAGTGGGCAGTTCGAATAAGGTTTGAGTGGGGAAGGCTAGGAGAGGGCTAGTTGATCTCAGTAGTAAAAGACCATGTCATATCCTATCCCTGATTTTCCAACCCATCCCACCCCTTCTGTTCCTTGGACTTAAGCCAGCAGAATAGATGGCAAATTCAACTGATGACTTGCCTGTGTGACTGAACCACCCCAGGTATAATATCACAGACAGAATTTTTGATAATCACCTCATCTTGCCTGAAATATGATTCCCCATCCTACTGAGGCAGCAGCGCTCCCTATCCACCAGTGGATCACTAGCCACCCACCTGAGCAGGTAAGGCAGATGGGGAAGATGAAATGGGGGTGGGAGGGAGCGAGAAAGGGGCCAAATTGGGAGGGAAGGGAACAAGGTTTAGGGAGGCTGTGGGACGGGTGGATCCAGTGATCATGGTGCACACCTGATCTGACCCCCTTTTTTGCAACCTCCCTGTTCCCTTTCTGTCTTTGCAATTGCTCCAGTGATTTCACTGTTACAGGTTTAAGGAGACCCATTTCAGAGCATGAAGCTTACCAAGGTGCATGGGGATTTAAAACCCCTTTGTACTCTGAAGCCTCCTGATTCATGCCCCTCCCTTCAATGATATGGTGGATGGGGGAAGGTTAGAATTGGGCTCCTATTTGCTATGAATTTGTCCAATTCCCTCTTAAAGTCATTCAAGCTAGTGGCCATGACAACAAATTCCCCAGGGTTCACACAATCCCAAAGTGGGGCTAAAGAAAGCCTCTAAGCACTCTCACCATGCGCAGACACCAGGAATTACTATGAGATGAGTGTTCTGTAGATGCAAATGTCAACATTGTTGCATAAGCTGGTGCATAATTAAGCAGATGGTGCATGCGTTGCACAGTAAGGATTGAATCTCCATTATACTGCTTTAAAAGTTGCTATTTGAAAAGGGAAACAATGCTTAATTACAACGCCAATTGCATTTGCATTGTGTAATGATGACTTGGAAACCGGGGGAAAAAAAATTATATATCCCTATTTGTTAAAATTGACCCAAACAAGCAATGCCGGTGCCTGGGGAAGCAGAAATATTTATGAAAATAAAACAGAAATGGTTCCATACATTCTTAAGTTCAATCATGTTCAGGCATCACACAGAACAAAGAATACTGAAACATATGGGTGTGTGTGTGTGTGTGTGTGTGTGTGTGTGTGTTTGCAATAATGACAGATCCTAGCCGACAATTTTTCTTGATTTGTAGAAAATCTCCTGATTAAATTTTTGAGCCATCTGCTGCAGGATTGTTCTGTGCAAAACTGTCAGCAGAAAGTGCACAAATGTATCTGGAAATGCTGCTTTTGGCACGCTTGTGGGGTGAGCAATGTGTTCAGCATTAACATGGTCAAGGTGCGTCATCCTCCTTAGACAGCAAATAAATATTTTTGCTTACTCTCTCCTGAAATGACACGGAAACCATTAAAGCATTAAATTAAATTTGCATAATTTCATCACAGCTTGCAATCTCAAATCAAGCAGCAAAGAGGAAAATACAGCTGGGACAAATTCTGAACTGTCTCCAAGGAAAATCAGATCAAGGTGTTTGCATTATCACAGCTCTCACGCCGTTTCTGAATCACAAGCAACACCATGTTGCCTACCAAGGCTAGTGCTTGTTATACATTCTTGATCACAGGATGTGATTAGTGTTAGTAAAACCTTCCATCATGACACATGATGCCAGCAACAAAAGATTTGGACAGTTATTTCGAGCTACAGCCCAACCTTCTTCAACTCTGTGGCTCTCAGTCATATACACACCTTCTCTGCCCATCCTCTTTTCCAGTCTGCTGCTCCACTTGCTCTCATTCTCACTCCTTGTTTCTCTCCAAGGCTCTAATTTCCTTTGACCTTCTGCTTCAGTCCCCTGACCATCTTCTGTCTTCCTTTTACTAGCAGTTGATCCTACGGTAGTCAGAGACTAAGATCTTAATCCTATGCTACTCCCTCCCGCAGCTGATGCCGGCACACCAAAATAACTCGTGCTGCATCATGTGTGGGGACAGTCCAGGAGTTCTCCTCTGGATAAGGGAACATTTTCTACCAAGGGATAAGCCTCCATGGTACTGCTGCAGGGCCTATATGGTGCAGGGGCACTAGCAAAATCGCTGGTGCGGGGCCGCATGGAACAAAGCCACGGGATTGAGTCTGAGAAGGATGCCAATATCAGAGGATAAACAGCACATGGAACCAGATTGTGTGACAGCATCTAATGTTCAAAAAGATCCTCAGAAGTTAGGAAGGAATCCCTGGATGTGGATTATGCTTAGAGAGCAAGCGGTGCATGCAGAAAGAATGCTCAGCCCAACAAATATGGCCTGCTGCCAGCAAGGAAGGCAAAGAAGCATCTTTGTTTCCCTTCACCAGTTTTGCATAGTGTCAGTTTGACTACTAACAGCCTGATCCTTGGCTGCCCTATCGCCCGCACTGCAACCCCAGTGCCGGTGGTGTGTGTCCCAAACATGCCATAAGGCATGTTTGCACCACCCAGAGAGGAAGCAGCTCCAGCAGGGAGGCCTGCATTGCCCCGTCAGTGCTGCAGATTGACCCTCAGCAAGCAGGTAAGTTCTGAACAGTGCAGGGGTGGGGGTAGAGAGGGTGGCAGAAGGGTGCGGGGGAAGCATTTCTGGGCAGGGGGAGGGCAGAGAGATGATGGAAGAGACAGGGCCGGGAGGGAAGTGGAACTCTAGGAGATCTCCTCCTCTGTTTCCTAATCTCTGTGTTGGGCTCAAAAGCCTGACATGGGGCTTTTTGAGTCTGTGCCAGTGATTAAGCAGTCTGGGGCTTTATACTTGCGGTAAGGGGATGAATGTGCCCTTCCCCCAAGGAGACCTCCAGCCAGCTCAAATCCAGCACAGGATTTGATGGTGGCTGTTTGGAGTTGCCGCTCCTGTGCTGGATAGGATTGGGCCTTAAATATTGTTCTATTAGTTAGATTGGCTCTGAAATTTCAAACAAAACAAAAACACCCCCTATCAAATAGACTGGCTAATTTCAAAGTAGGTTGCTAACACTCCATCTGCCCATGTGAAACCTTTAATTGCTCTATGCCACCCCAGCTCCTTCCATCCAGTTCACTTTATCCCCTTTCGTTGACCTGGACAGAGATAGAAGCAGCAGTGATCCAGCAACAGGAAGAAGAGGCACTTGATCTTTTCTTCCACATTTTGGTGTACTGGTAGCAGGTCAGGAAGAAACACACATCAGTGTTTGGGAAATGTAGTTTTGCAGTAGCCCATGGGAATATTACTTTCCAATGACTACCAGGGGATTACATTACCAGTTAACCAAAGAAGAGAGGAAGAAATTGGAAATTCCTGCTTCCTTCCTCCCAGAGTGCCATTCAAGCTGGATAAGTTTTGTTTAATAGGGAGGAGAGTCTTGGGGGAAGGTAGAATGAAAGGAGGCTGGGGTCAGTGGAAGTAGCTTGGAGCCCGGTGGTAAGTTGAGAAATCTCTGGCTCACAGTTTAACCTTTGAGGGCTTCATAATGCTCACCTCCTCTCTGAAGTGAGAATTATGAGTTCCAGAAATTTGTATCTGGCAGAAATCCAGTGAGTTTTGCCAGCATCTCTCATGGCACCAACTGTTTACAGATAATCACTAAGGGTTCCAGGGTTCTTCTGTTGTATGAACATCAGGACTTTGCTTCATTTGACACATTAACTGAGCCCTCAGAGGAAGAACATGAGCAAACAGTGCACTTTATTCTCTGCTTTAGGAAGGAAGAGTCCCTGATCTCCATTCTCTTAGTTCCTCTCCCTGCTGATTAACATTGGTTTCAGTGCCTCTGAAATTCCAGTTTTCAGATCTTACTTCTATCAATGAATCAGTATGGGAAAAATGCTCAGTACAGTGGGACACAAGAAAAAAATAAAACATAATATTATATTGGCATTATTTTTTGCATCAGTGCATTTAATTGAAATACAAACGTACTATCAAATGAATAAATCCCCCAAATAGTCAGAATGCCAACAAAACAGTGTCTTCAATTTTTTCAACCATGATACATTCAAGCTTCTAGCTGTCCGAACAACCATAAACTAAAATCATAATTTACAATTAGAGCTGGCATGCCTGATGAAATCCAAGGCAAGTTATGTTTGAAGCACTTGCTGTTTTATCTCTCTTTGACATTTAATCAACTACCAAATAAGTTTATTGCTCAGTACTTTACAGTCCCACGAAACAGTGTCCCTTCATCACCTGGAAATACAGCATCTGTAGGAAGAGCAAAACCAAGAACCCTGTGGGTGCTTCCTTGCAATAGAAATGGGAAAGTTTTAAAAAATTGTTGTTATTGAACCATCAAGAATGCTGAAAAATGTGTTCAGCCCTGTAGTTCATGTAAGTATATTCTATCGAGTGCTCCCAGATGTTTTTGTGCATATAAACAGCATTGCCACAAAAGTTTACTTAAGGGGACATTTCAAGGAGAATCTGGACAACCATGCCCTGAAAAGTCTCTGAGGAAATTCTGAGGGTAGGAAAAAGAGTTAAGACAAGGGTCAAACTAGACATTTCCACAGCAGCCACTCTGTTTTTTTAAAAATGAAAAGTCTGTGACAGGTCGAATTGAAAGTAGTAGAATAGTGGGGAGAGGGGCTGATTCACCCTTTGACCACTATTTTTTCCTCTGAAGTACCCCTCCTCAAGATGCTTGTTTATTCATGGTGAGGGAAGCAGCAGCTTGGGGGCAGCACTACTGAACAGAAAAAACTAGTGATCACAACAGACTATCACAACAGACTAGTGATAAGAAAGCAGGTCTCTTCCACCATTTCACCACTCTCAGTCACAATCACAGGCATGGCTTTCTATGGTACTTCTCATTTTTTAAAAAATTTGGGACACTTCTGCACTTATGCAGACTAATGCTAAGTTTCACCCCAAGTTTCACAGTATTTCTCATGTGTAGTTTCAGACATTTCTACATAGATTCAGATTCTGTGTCTGGAACACAGAGCATCATGTCCTTGGCATTTGGTCCAACTGGTTTTTGGTGCAAGACATCTTCATTTCAAGACCCCAGAATTCCATCTGTGTAGATGCTAAAAAGAAGATGAGATTTTCAGAGACAGTAACTGATGGAAACAATCAATAAAGCATGAATCATACTCACTTCCATTTCTGCTTCTGTTATAACACTGAAAGGACTCTCAGATGTTCCCAACAGAAGCTCTAGGAGCTGTGATCTCATGGATCTCATAATTCTCAGTGCAGATGTGATTCAGGAATCCCACTTGCCGCAATATACCAAAAAGGGGGGGGGGTGCAAGTCAGTTGTGCTACTTTTTGAAACATATAAATTGGCACTCACTTTCTAACTGCTATTACTTTAACATGATGAGTCTGGTGTTTCTTCATGCAGTTCAGTGCTAGAGCTGCTGAGGACATTGCACCTTGTTTACAAATTTAAGTGCTCAGCAGTTGAGTCACTGTTCGACAGATTTATTCTGAAGCAATCTGTCAGCCGGATGCAGTTAATAGTCAGACCTGCAGGCAAGGGGATGAAATCAGGCAGAATCTCCATGTGGGAACTCCCATTTCCCTTCCCTTTTACCCCACCTGTACAGAAAACTTTATGAGAACTGTTATGTGACGTGCTCCATAAAACCTGAATCCAAAGAATGCAAGAAGTGAAGCAGCAAGAGAAGACCACTATGACATTCCTAGTAAATATCAACAGAGAGGGGTGAAAGAAAAATGGTACCCATGGACCATGAAATGGAAAAACACACACTGAGATCATCAGATTCCTACCTACTGTAACAAAACTTATGTATTAGTAACTAAAATAACATAATACGCTTCCCAGCATTCTCCTGTCTCCATTACATTCCCCTTCTTCCTTTGTGTTGATCTAGATCAGGGGTCTCCAAACTCCGGCCCGGGGACCAGATGCGGCCTGTGGCGAGTCTCTATCCGGCCCGTGGCCAGCCTCTTTTCCCCTGAAAGCCTCTGGCCCACAGCTGAACATGACCAGAGCTGTGCTCTGGATGCCTCTGGAGGGTGTTCTGAGGGCCGGAGAGGTTAAATGAATGAGCCCATTCATTCATTTATTCACTCATCTAAGTTCCATCTCTTATTTATTTATTTAAATTTTATATTTAAATTTTTTATTTCCAGCCCTCAATACCAGGCCAGATATTTGATGCGGCCCTCTGGCCAAAAAGTTTGGAGATCCCTGATCTAGATTGTATGCCCTTTGGGGCAGAGACCTATCCTCTTATTCTGAGTAAAGCACCATGTACACAGAAAACTAAATTAACTATAAAAATCGAGATCAACCAATTCGCTCCATCCAACTAGATACAAGACAAGTTGGATTCTTCCCATAATTATGTGGAACATTCCATGGCATATTCACTGTTGTCCTTGAGGGTCATAATTTTCTGGCTTTTGATTCTTAAATTTGAATACATTGGGGAACTTTGGGTTAATCTTATTATCATGTGTTAAAACATCTGGTTCTGCGGCTATCTACGCAAAACCTGTAATCTCCCTTTCTAGACAGCATGAGATCATGAGCATTGTCCTTGAGAGCAACCGATGCTCACTGGACTGTAAAGCTGAAATTACCTGGAGCAGAAAGTATTTTTAAACACATGTTATTCCAAAGTAGGCAGCTTCTCACTGCATGAATCCTTCACTCACTGCTGTGCTCAGCAATACATTTCCTTATTGAAAGGTACCAGGGCACAGAAGATAACCTCAACGCATTGAATTTTTTCCCCTTTTCCTTTTCTATTATTATATACCATCTCCTCAATATTATCAGTGGCTATGTTTTGACAGCAATGAAATGGTGGGGCCACAATATGAAAAGACACAAGAGCTGAAATTTAATATCTAACTAAACTATTTGGCTCTTTAATTACAATTATTAAAGGCCATTGATAAAGGAAAAAATCTGATTTCTATATTCAGACCAAACAGCAGGCTTCCATTGAACACTGTTTGTCTTTTTAAATCCCTGGATATTCTTTTCTTTAACAAATCCAGTACTTATGAGTCTGCGAATATAATCTTAAGAAAAGTACATTAGGAACTGGCATTTACTGAACAATATGTGTGATATTAAAGCTACATATTTTTAAAGATATACATTTAATTATTCCCATTAATTATTCCCAGCTGTCTATCACAGATGTTTTTCTTTCAAGTGACTGGACTCCTTCTGTAATTCTTACAGATTGCTATTTCAGCTATATTTATTTATACAGGTATTTATATACTGCCTTTCTTTGGTTGTCAGATTTCTCCTCAGACTTTAATCCAAGGCGGTTTACATAGGCAGGCTGTTCTAAACCCCCATAGGGATTTTTACAATTGAATAGTTCTAGTCTTTCATAGAACTCCTCATTCCAGCTGAATTCCTTCCCAGACTGGCCTCTCTCTGGCCCTTCGCCTCCCACGCTCCACTTGACGGCAACTCCTCTCTGCCACCGAGGGTCAGCTCATCAGTATATCAGTGTGTCGTCAGTTCTCGGGTACTTCCGGTTGTTTCAAACTGGCAGCCTCAGATCTTCAGGCACAGAGGGCGGCAGCTCTACCGACTGAGCCAGACCTCCTGCCCTTATATAATTTATTTCCTATCTTTTCATATTGAAATATACTCAAGGCAGCTCACAAGATATAAAAAAACAAAACAAGCATAATGCACAGTCTGAAACAGAACTGATTGTTCGTAGCCAGTGGCATAGCTAAGGGGGTGCAGGGGATAGCAATTGCACCAGGCAACAAGCTTTACAGGGGGCAACAAGCTGAGCTTGACACTAGTGGTCAAAACTGTGGAAACTTTGGTATATACAAATAATACCATCATATCAGATGTCATTGGAAAAGGTAATTTGATGCAGAATGCAATGAAGTAAACTACATTGGAATCACATTGAATTCTATCAAAAGTTACAGCCAGTTAACCAGAAAATGAAAACACAACTGCTTTATGGAACCAAATTTCCATAAAATTTATCTAACTCAAAAGTGACTTATGAAATTGATTGTTCTGAGAGATGTAATAATATCAATGAGATGTTATTATGATGCAGTATGGAATCAATAAGGTGTTAATATGTGTCAGCTCTCATTTCCATGTATCATAATATAGTTATCCCTGCTAACTAGGTAAAGAGGCATTTTTTCAAGTAATGCTCCTCTTAAATTTAGCGGGGGGGGGGGAATACCTATCCCTAGGGACAGTGTCTCTAACTACTATGGAGCACACATTTTATTTACTTAATTAAATTTGATTTGGTGATACAAAATCTTTTTTGGCCCTAGGTAGCAGATAGATGCCTTAGCAATGCCACTGGCTGGGGGAGGTGGCAGAGCAAGTGGGAGGCAGGCTGCTGGGGGGAGGAGGCGGGTTCTCCCCTTATTTTCACTTTTTTAAAAACCCAGCATGATATCACTAACATGTGACTTCACTTCCAGGGCATCATTTTGTGCTGGAACAACATGTGCTCAAGAAAAACACATCAGCCATAATAAAAGGACAATTTACAAGAACCAGATCCTTAAAAAACCTGCTGCAAAATATTTCTTTCTAGCACCTAACTAAAAGAGAGCAATGAAGAGGCACCTAGTTTATGGGCTGTTCCATAACACAGGCCAACACACATTTTGCTTCCTTAAATGTTACACCAATTCCTGGGTATATTTGGGGTGCTGATTCCAAAAATGGCATCCATTTTACCCTATCACGTCTAGTTTTGGAGACATGGCATAGCCTTTTTAGTGAATGGCTCAAGCAGCTTCCTCATGAGGAAGCCTACACCATGGCAACAAAGATGGCACCCACCTGCTGCGCAGGCGCGGAGGCCGAATTGGGGAGGAGCCCTTTGCAAGATGACGGCACCTGCAGACATGCGCCCAAGCCACAGGCTGACCTCTCTCCCACTGTGGCTGCCCACCAGACGCGACCACCGGCAGTCCGACAAGCCCGGGCAAGGAGAGGCCAACCGAGGCAAGGCCCGGGAGAAGGAAGCTCCTGCCTAAGGTGAGGGTCTGCAGGTGAGCGGGGGGGAGGGACTGAATGGGCCTCGCCACCAGGGGTGTTCAGGAAAGAGGCTGGCGCAACAGGGGGCGGGGGTGGTGAAGTAACAGGACCAAAGTTGCCCCCAGAGAGCCCCACATGCAAGGAAGGGGCCAAAGGAAAGCGCTGAGGCCCCCACCCAAACAGAAAAAAAACACCCTGCCGCAGGGGAATGTCTCTATTCACCCCCAACCACATACCAGCCCCTGCATGGCCTTACCATTCAAGCAGGATCAGATTGCTCCCCACGTGTGCAGATGTGACCTGGACACGGGGCTGTGTACCGTGTCCACATAGCGCCCACGTGCAAAGAAGGATGAGGGCTGGGTGCAGTGCCCTTAAAAAGCCTCTGCATCCGCCCAGTTCCAGCCTTCCTCCATTCCCCCCACGGGGAGGAGACTCTTGTGTTCCAGGCCAGGCGAAACAAACTCTGATCGCCCCTTAATTGGGCAATCAGGAAAACCACAGTGGTTTGGAGAAGTGGTAAGGTCAGATCTGAACACACTTGATGTGTTCCCTTTAAGAAAGCAGGCAACAAAGAACAGACTCTTAAAAATCACATTAGGAAAAAAGAACTTGCCCTTTTTATGGGCAATATACTACCCTCCCAAATACTCTGATGCACCAAAGGAAATCAGAATGACCCACCATAAAATCTTGCAGGCAGTAGACCATTTTAAACTCTCTTTAAAAATAACAAGCAGTTCAGCTTTGCACTTTTGTAAAATCACCACAGGCAGTTATGAGCCCATTTAACAAACCCACGTAAAGGGAAATCATCTCTTTAAAAATGCAAACCACTGAATTCCCCATAATATCATAAAATACAGAGAACCAATAAGATCCGCCCAACATTTCCACAACATTCCACAACAAAATTTCGGTGGAAATCAGTCTTAACATTTGAACACAGTTAAATATTTTATAGCCCAACACAATGTCCTCCCATCTGAATTCCTCACCACCCTAACATGGAAATAAGCTCACTTAAATCAGTGAGACAAGGGAGCGCAATCCTAACTCCCTGTTAGGCCGGTGCAAGTCCCTTACGCCAGCCCAGGAGGGTCGCAAATGTGCCATAAAGAACTTTTGCACCTCCTCAGGAGTCAGCTGGGCCAATGCAGGGGTCTGGGGACGGCGGGGAGGAGGCAGGAGGGAGGCTTCCTGGGATGGGGAGGAGGGCAGGCAGAGGGCATTCCAGGGGGCAGGCAGGTGGCAAGCAGGAGGTGGGGCTGGGACCCGGCAGTTATGCCGGATCCCAACCCTGTTCCCCAGGCAGAGTGGAGCGACTCGAAGCCGCTCCGTTCTCCTCAGACTTGCACCATCTCCTGAGGTGGCGCGAGTCCAAGGTGATCCATTGGGGCTATGGTGGCTTACCCGGGGGTAAGGGGAAGAATTTCCCCTTGCCTCCAGCTGAGCCACTTCTGGCCCCAATCTTGCGCTAGATACAGCGTGGGCCTCCTGGCCTGCCTGTTCCAATGCAAGACAGGATTGCTCTGCATGGCTATAGCCCGATACACCCCTTGCTGAGAGTAAGTCCCACATAATGGGACAATGAACACAATGGGATTTGCCTCTGAGTAGACATGTATAGGATTGTGCTTGAAGAGCCAATCCTATTCCCATGCCCCTATCAATGCAGCAACACCAAAATGGCTACCGCTGCATCCTGTGGGGGGGGGGTGAGGGGGGCAGTTGCAGAGGTCTCCTTTGGGTAAGGAAATGATTGTTTCCTTATTCAGGAAACCTGAATTTCCTTATTCAGGAATACCTGAGCTAGTGAAATAACTAGAAGCAAGTCCAGTAAGGGGGTTAGGATTTGGCAGCCATCACTGCTGCCGAGCCTGGCCCCTTCCTGGATGCTATCCACCCATCCCCTGTCTCAAACACCGCTCTGTTCCAACTCCCCCAGGGCCTAGGAGAGGGGGTAAAGGGGGTTATTTGTACTCGGGCTCAGGGTCAACAGGGGAACCCAGGAGCCAAAGGAGGGGGCCCAGAAATTTCTTGAGATCTTACATTTTCCTATCTAAGACTTGTTGCCCGCATGGGATGCTGGGGACACTACTGATGCCACATGGGTTAGTACACCTGGGCTCCAAAGACTTTTCCAGATGTCTTTACCCTCTCCCCACTCTGTTTACCCCTCCCCCTTTGCAAAGGGACCCAAAAGAAACTTTGTACCCCCTGAAAAATTCCTCTCAGAGGCCCTGCACCTCCTCCTTTCTCCGTTCCCAAGCTGAGCTCCACATGAGCCACTTCTGGGACCTCGGCAAACTGGAAGTTCTGCAGAGCAGTTGTTTTTCGCTATTGCCACAGCAAGGCGTTGCTGTTTTCAAAGTTATTGAGCTGCTTGGGTTGAATCCAAGCAGCTTCCATATGGTTTGCTGAGCTCTTCACAGCTGCACCTGCTTCAAAGCCTCACCTAAGCCCATTCCTAATTTGGAAGTTTGCAACTCAGATGCCTGTAAATCAGGGAACTTCCATACAGCAAGACCTCTCATAATTCAGGTGATCCCTTCTGGAAAGCTGAGTGCTGTGCATAACAGTGGTAGAGAATACACTGTTAATCTAATATATAAGAAACAGGAGCTGATTGACCCAGAATGCACTGGTCCAATTGTCTCGATCAGCTGTCAATTACTCTGGAACAAAGAGTCCTGCAACAAATTAGCACTAAAGAAAGCAGTATTATAGAAACCATTACTGTATTCTAAATTATCTATTCCAAGAGGCAGCAACACCCTCAGTTCGCTGATCCTGTGCCATGTCAACCAGAATGCTGAATGTATTCTGATGGCAATCTTCGAGGTGTATCAATTTCCTATTCCACACCCAAGTGGGGTTTGTTTGGAAAGGCCCAGATGAGTCATCTCAATGCCCATGCCCAACCTCACATGGTTGTTAAAAAATGGTTTTTAGAAGAGTTACTGGATCTAATTGGGCAATGGTGATTACTGCTGGGAGAATAGTTCTGAATGACACTCCATTTGGTGTTATGATTACCTGGGTCATCTTACAATACCACTGCATCTCACATGGTATATACATGGAAGAAGCTACTTTACATTCAATCAGGTTATTGACCCATCTAGCCCACAACTGTCTATTCTGCTGGATGGCTTCTATCCAAGGCCTCAAGCAAAGACTTTCCCCAAAAATAGCATCTGAGATTATTCTGCTTGGGAGGTCAGAGGATATAGATACGCAATGTGTGTGCTCTACAACTGAGCATGTGAGCCTCGCCCACATGAGTACTTGCAGAACCATAACTAGGTCGGAGACTGAAGGGCATTTGCCCCAGGCACTACAGCAAGTGAGGACATGGTGTCTTGCCACAGCTCCTCCCCCCTGGGCCTTGTGCCCGCTTAAGGCTGATTAGTTTCCCTTGTTAAACTCACAAGTGCAGCAAGCAGAAGTCAGAGTCAAGTCCCAGTCCACAGATTCCAAGTCAGTCAGTCCAATCAGTTAAAGTTGCCAAACCGGAGTCCAGAGTCGATAAACTGAGTCACAGTCAGAGGTCAGATTCCAGGTAAGCCAGTCCAATCAATGAGAGTAGCCAAATCAGGGTCCAGAGCCAATAAGCCGAGTCACAGTCCGAGGTCAGATTCCAGGTAAGCCAGTCAAATCAGTCAGAGTATCCAAGTCAAAGTCAATAAGCCAAGTCACAGTCCAAGGTCAGATTCCAAAGTCAATAAGCCAAGACAGTCAGTCTCCTCTCCTACCTCCAACATGCACTCCTTCTACAACCCACCAACCCTTCCTGCCTCAGGTTCTCCTCATAACCTTAGGTACCTAATTGCCTCTAGTGGCTGCAGATGTGCAGCACACCCTTTATTGAAAGCCCAGGCCTTAACTCTTAAAGGGGCCACTGCAGACCACATTCTACCTCCTCACCAGATCTTCCGCGATTCCAATACACACGGCTGCCTCCAGGTTCTGCCCTAGTTACGGAGGAGGTGCTAGCGGCTTCACATGCCCCATTCCTTCTCCTATGAAAGCTCCCAGCCTCCAGACGGGAAGGAATGGGGCAGGGCGAAGTTGCTGTAGTGACCACCCTATCCTCTGGGAACAATCTAAAAGTGACGTCCTGTGATGCCATGACATTGCTGCCCCAGGAGCTGGGGAAGCACATTAAGGTTTGTGCTTAATTTGTTTGAAGCATTCACTGCCACTAGAAGAGCCTCGTATAACTGTCTTAACAAGGCAGACTTTACCAGGAAAGCACCATACAAATTATAGCATTGCATCTGCAAAATGCTCTGCTCATTTTTTAGAAACAGAGAATAGTCTGTGGCTTTTACTCTTTTTTTCCATTCTCTGAATAAAAGCAGTAAATGCAATTGGTCAAGCATCTCGATTTACGAATGCAAATATTTCATCTCAGTGTCTAAGATGCTTTTGTTTTTAAAGACTCTTTTTTTTTACCACTGTCTCACTTTGGGTACACCATTCTCAGCTGAATACTCTTCACTTCCCTCCAATCAATTTGTCTTTGAAAGGAACAAAAACACTGCCTGCAAAAAAAGCAGCTCTCTTCTATATTGCCATCTATAAAATATGACTTTCATTGATAAAGTCAGTGAGCACATTATCAGCTATCAAAGAAGAGATTTAAAACTTCTGCCTAAAGACAAAAACCAAAGAGTGCAGATAAAAGTGAACACTTCAAGTTTATCTCCTGCAGAAATATATGGCAATCTTATTTATCTGCTGGATGAATGGAAGTTTATAAATTCACCACTAGAATTTTCTTCAGCATATATTGAGAGTTGTTTTATCCCGATATTGCTTAAGCCATTTCATGTCTCCTCTAGGATAGAAAGTTGTTCTCACAGCAAGAGCTCACACAAACAGTGAAATAGCCCAACAGAATCAAACCACCTACAGCCAGTAACCACACGGGCCACCACATTTTGCATTGGTTGCAGTTTCTGAACTGTCTTCAAGGGCAGCCCCACATAGAGCATGTTACAATAATCTAACCTCTGTGTCACTGAGGCATGGATCACCATGGCCAGGTCTGCACGATCCAAGTACGGCTGCAGCTGGCGCACCAGCCGAAGCTGAGCAAAGACCCCCCCCCCGGTCACAGCTACTACCTGAGAATCCAGGTGCAGCTGTGAGTTCAGGCAGACCCCCAAGCTGCGGACCTGTTCCTTCAGGGTGAGTGCAACCCCATTCAGTGCAGGCCGATACTCCAGCACCTGCATCGAGGATTTCTGAACCAGGAGAACATCTGTGTTATCCAGATTTAATTTCAGCATGTTAGTCCTCTTCCAGATCCCCACCACCTCCAGACAGCGCTCCAGCTCTGTATTACTGGTTACTTCCTCCTCCAGATCTACCACTGTGATCTTGGGTAGCATCACTGAAGAAGGAGGCACATTGCACTCCTTTTCTTGAATCCTTCACTCTCCAAAAAGAACATGTGAAAGGAGGATGGAGCAGCAGCTGGCTAGGCATGCAGTGCTTCTGTCTGCCTGACACCTCCCCCAGCCTGCCGCTCACAACAGCCAATTTAGTTGGCCTCCTGGATGGGCCACCTCTGTGTAGCATGGCAGCTAAGAGACTGAGCTGAGAATCAGGACTCCCTCCAGTTTGAATCTCACCCCTGCCATGAACTCACTTGGTGGCCTTGGGCAAGCTTCTCCCTCCAAGTCTTAGCTGAGTATGAGGTTGCTGTAAGGTCAACATCAAGGTAATAAATGTGAACTACAGTAATTTGCACTCTCAGAAAATGCTACAGAGATGCTAGGTAACATTATCAGTGCCAAGTGCCATCATTTTTTGGTCCGATCAGTGAAGCCACATTCTTGCAGATATCAGGATCAGGATCCAATAAGCCGTAAACTTCAGTTCACCTGAGAGAGCCTTTTTTGTACTGATACCCATCTCCTGGACCTCTTGGCTTTGCCTATAACCAATCAGATGGTGCCATGTTCCTCCAGTGACCCCCAAAATTCTATCCTGGCTCCATTCATAGCTGTGCCTAACAGACCTGTCTTCATTCATTGAGTCCATACAGGAGGCCAATATTTTTTAAAATGAAAAGTTGGCAACCATATCTAGAAAGAATAGAAAATCTAATCATTTCTAGTGGTAGAAAACTAATCATTTCTAGTCGTCATCGCCCCTTTTGAGCTGCCTCATGGGTTTTTTTTTTTCAAGCAACAGCTTTTAATAACAGACATATATAATTAATCGATAAAATTGTAGGGGTTGAGTCAGTGCAATTGGTCAAATGGAACGTTCTAAGAGTGCCTTGAAATGATAGTGCCTGCACTTTAGAAAAATTCAGATGACACACTGTGAACCTTCAGAGCGTTCAATAACTGTCAAATTTTCAATCTGTTTCTGCTAATGGAGTGGTCTAAAAGTTATTCAGAACCCCTACACGTTGGCACAGTTGTGGACTAATGATTTCAGATAGTCAAAGTTTGCTTTTAAGCTGTCTGTAAATTGTTCTTTATTTTCTTACGAGTGCACATTTCTTTTTCATTTCCAGTCACTCGCATGTTGATTCATTTGCAGAGACTCCCCCCCCCCACTTTCTAATTGCTGTTTTTATATTTATTTTACAGCAAAATAAATTTTAGGCGGAATTAAAGAAAATCGAGTTTGCTATTGTGCACGTTTGCTATCAGGTTTTGGGAATTCTTACTTGGTGAATGTAAAACACAATGTACTGGAGCTGAATTGTCACAAGGCTTTCTGGAAGCCCTGGCTGATCTCAGCAGGTTTCAAGAGGGTTCAGCTAGGCCTCAGCACATGCCTGCTGTGTCAGCAAGAAGCTGGACTGGTCCTTGAGATTCTTCCCATCCTTAATGAGGTCCAGCTGTTATCCCTGCTGCCGCTGAGTGGAAAGGAGGACAGCAGCTTAAGCCCTCCTGCTTGGTAGCCTCCAAAGTTGGCATAATACTAAAACAAGATTTGCATGGCTTCACAGATGTGGAATTCATTCAGTCCCATCTTCCATGCAGTTCTATGACCATGAGTGAATCCCACATGCACAGAGGCATGTTGAACTCAGCTGCTAGAACATATGTGCTATTCAGTTACTCTGTGGTATGTGGAGAATGCGCATTGGTGCAGAATTCTGCAGATAGCACCGTCATCTTTATATTCTTGGAATTTCTCCCCAGGGTTTGTTCATTTTAAATGAGGGTTTGTTCATTTTAAATGAGATTTTAAATCTCACATTGAGGTCATATTTATTTGTAAACTGGCGGCCCCTTCCCTTTGCTCCATCCCACTCTCAGCCTGAAAGGTTGTCATCAATGGGAATGGGAGAGGACAAAGAGGACACTAGCTTGTATTCATGTTCAGAAGGGCTGCTGTGGGGGAGGCAGAGAAATGTGGAGCAGGACTGGCCTTAGGAGGTGTGGGGCCCAATCGGAAACATTTTTTTGCAGGGCCCTAAGTTCAAATCCATGGTCTGTAGAATCTTAGCGACATAAATAAAATTTATTATAGACTTTATATCTCTATGGTAAAACAGAAAGCAAAAAGTGCATGTTAATTAATGGACCAAATGGATATAAGCACATTTTAACATAAAATTGCTTACAGTACTAGAGCAGATTAGTGTGGGAACCCCTTAGGCGTGGGGCCCATTGGGAGCAATTGGTTCAATTGGCTTAAGCCAGCCCTGCCTGGGAGTAAATCTAATTGAAATAAAATGTACTTTTGAGTAAACATGCCTAGGCTTGCACTGTTGGGCTGCAATCCTATATATACTTTCCTAAATCCCATTGAAGACAATAGGACTTCTTTTGAGTAGATGAGAATAGGGATTGGGCTATGTCAGAATGCCAGATGCAAGGGAGGGCACCAGGATGAGGTCTCTTGTTATCTGGTGTGCTCCCTGGGGCATTTGGTGGGGCCGCTGTGAGATACAGGAAGCTGGACTAGATGGGCCTATGGCCTGATCCAGTGGGGCTGTTCTTATGTTCTTATGTTTGTGCAGAGATTTAGCTCTACTTGCCCACCTTGGCTTCTATCAGCTCAGTCCAAAAAATAGTTAAGACACAATGTTTGGCAATATAGACTCATTGATTTCATTAACAGATTAATTAACTAATTCCACTAATCAATTTTATGGATTGCTGCTTATCACAGACCATGTTATCTAACTGGCAATAAAACTGTCTACAAGTCTTGAGTATAGTTACATCCAGATTTCCAGCCTGACGGAGACCATTTTCCCTCTTCGGGGTGAATAGTGAGTAGTAATTTAATTCATTCATAGCATCTGGGTTATCATTGGCTGTGTATCACTTTTTGCTGGTAATTCATTAAATGAGAGTACTAATCATCAATGAACTAAATTGACAAGCTAATCCAAAATTCATTTCTGCAGTGGGAAAGAATACACACAAGTACATTTTAATTTAAATCTAAGTCAAAACCAGATGCTGGCTGTTGGTGACATCATTGCCCAGCAATCACATCAGTAAACCAAGTGTGGTAATTTGGAAGCTGTCCTTGAGTAGGCAATTTGCTACTTTACTAAAATCTGTTGTGTACATATTTAATTGCCTATGCTGACAAAGTTGTGTTCAATTTTGTTGCTGGGGAGTTGCTTGAAATGCTATATTAGTCATGAAATACACACTCAATGTATTATTAATGATGGGAATGTTACAATTATCACTAATTCTTTCTTTCTAAAGAGAAACTACATATTCACTGTTGTGGAAAAGTGTTCCCCAAAATAACAGCACTATTGCAAGTGCCTTCATCAGAGTGATTCTGCCAAGTTTCCAAAATAAGATCAGAAATAGCAAGTTTTTACAATAACCCAAAATCTCTTTGAACTGTGTGGATCAGGAAATAAACTCATGTCATTCTGGTTGTCAGAGTTAACATGGTTGACAATTCAAAATGGAGTTACTCTTGTTACTTACTGTTGGTAAGAGTACTCTAGTACAAGAGTACTGTTGGTAGAGTAAGAGTAACTGTTGAGTTATGTAAGGTTATGTCACATCATCTTACTGGCTGCATGACTAAGGGTGCAATCCTAACCCCTTATGTCAGTGCTTTCCAGCACTGACATAAGGGCAATGCAGCTCTGAGGTCAAGGAACAAACATTCCCTTACTTTGAGGAGGCCTCCGTGAGTGACACCCAACTGCAGGATGCAGCACATGTCCCATTGGTGGAAAGCACTGACATAAGGGGTTAGGATTGTGTCCTAAGCCAGTGCCTGTTGAAATTGGCCTGAGGTAAACATCTGAATTTGAGGAAGGAGTGCAGCAAATATCCCCATATAAGGAAGGGGGGGCAAAGCCAGTGAAGCAGTAAAAGAGACAGGCAGGCATTTGAGTGGGGGCTTCTCAGCAGATTTTTTGTAACTTGACACTTGTGCTAAGCCAATAAAGTTATATCAGAACTTGCTGGCATTGATCTGGGTGACCTAGCAGTCAGGCAACGAACTTGAGGTAGCGCCCCTTGAAAGGGGGGGGCATGTTACATTTGGAAATATCCTGAAGATGATGTTTCAAATGTTCGCATTTTGAATTGTCTGGCAAATAAAAGGACATTAAAATACATTGATGTTCTTGGTGAGGAATGTTACTTAGTGGCTCAGGCTGAAGATTTGGCAGAAAATTTCATAAGCCTAAGAGCATTACAAGGCTTGACTCCCAACCGATTCCCTGATAATATTTCTAAAACTCATGCTGTGACTCTGGTATTTTGTTAAACTTTGGAGGGAAAAAGAAGAAATGATTTATTAAATGGAATATTGTATTTTCAGCTATTTTAATATGCTCCCCCCTCCTGCTTCATACATTCAGTATAGCTGTGGGGCACGATATTTTAAGAGTGAGTCAGATCTGTTGTTCTTCTCCTTCAGGATTTTGTCATGCAGGTTTTATGATTTCAAATAAAATTGCCCCCTGGGACATATGTGAATTTGGGAGGAAAAGGAATAAGGAGCTGTTTCTTCCCAGAGATCACTGTGGGTATGAAAAATTAACAGGCATTTGATCTTCCAGCTGGAGCTCTCTTCTTAGTACTTCTACTAATCCTTTACAACATACTTTTAACTTGCCTGGTTTTGGGGGGTTTGTTCTCACAACAACCATGGTCCAGTTCACACGTGCATGGATATCACTGGATTTCCCATCACTTAATTGCTCATAACATGCCACTGAATTGACTCTTTTGGAATACTGTGGGCCCTCCATATCCATGGGTCTTGTATCCATGGATTTAACCAACCAAGATTGAAAATTGATTGCGGGGGGGGGGGGGGGATTCCACAGACCCTGCTGTAACTTCCTGCCATTTCACAGGAAGCACTAGCACTCTGCAGCACTAGCATCTCATTTACACAGTATATGCAATTTTACTCAGTTTACACAATTTAATGCCATTTTATCTGCAAACTTGAGAATCTGCATTTATTGGTATCTGTGTGGTGTACCAGAACCAAACCCCTGCAGATATGCTGGGCCCACTGTATGTTGTTTTCTACAAGCCTCTAAGGACAGAAGGGAGCAGCAGAAGCAACAGAAAGGTACAGAGAAGCCTTAACATAATGTCCCTTTAGCATCTACCTTAGCTCTTTCAACAGCTCAACCTCTCTTTTAAGCCAGGTCAGCCCAAGACATTCTGCTGCCTGAAGCAAAAGATGAGATATTATCCCTCCGTTACTTAACTCTGGGCACAATCCTAACCAGGTTTACTCAGAAGTAAGCCCTATTTTGTTGAATGGGGCTTACTCTCAGGAAAGTGTGGTTAGGATTGCAGCCTTAGACAACATATAAGCCTTTAAACACACACACACACACACACACACACACACAAGAATAGCAGCCTTTTGCATTTTCCTGATAGTTCAGAAGCACGAAGACACATTGCCAAGAATTGTTTATATAGAAACACTTTATTTCATTTGAAAAAAGAGTTACACAACTCCTTAACAGGCAGCAACTGATGGAACAGATAGAACCAAAAACCAGCAATTATATTCTCAACTGTCATTTAAATGCAAGATATTCTTGGAAGCAGGGATGGGAATTTGAGTCAAGTGACCCGAGTCCAAGTTGCAAAAAACACACAGTTTTAGCTGACTCGTGCAGACTCGAGTCACACATGTCAAACACTTGGGCAAACACTCAAGTCTGGGACTGCTGACTTGGGAGTTGCCGTGGAGTCAGGCAAAACAGCTTGGGCAAACTTCCAGCACCTCAGATGCAGTTGCATCACTTATGTGTCACCCGAAAGACCTCGTGTGCTGATCCAGAAGCCAGGCATTCATCTGCGCGACCAGCAGCAGGGTACATTATGTTCAGTCAGGAGGCAGAGATAGGACTGCAGGTGGAGGGCTCCTTCCTTTTGGGGGGAGTGCTTTATTCTGTTCAGGGCAGGGTTGCTTTAATTGACGGATGCACACCAGTGCACAGTGTTTCCCAAAAATATTTTTGTTAGCAGCCAGCCAGGCAGCTTGTGTGGGTTCCTTGCTTAGGATCATCTCTCATCATCAGCCTCGGGAACATAAGGAAGGAACCTATCAGTGTGTTCTGTACTGCTGCCTTCACAGCATGGCTTTATGATTATGGATGGCCTGGGCAGGGACAGCAGGGGAGTGTTTAAAGAGAACTCCAGCACACACATAAACCCCGGCAGCAGCTCTGTTTTTTCCCCATGGAGCCATGACTCAAATCTTTCTGAGTAGCGAAAATGCTCTGGGTAACTCAGAAAGCCTACCCGTTAGGACTCATTTTCGAGTCATGGGGGGTGGAGACTCATGACTTGACTCAAGTCAAGCTGTGCTGGACATGCCCATCCCTGCCCGGAAGCCTCTTCTACATCCATAAGTATTGATTTTGTCCTCACTGCAAATGGAAGAATTGTGGAAGTGAAAATGATATTTTCAGGTTACAGAGCCATGTGTAGAACCACATAGATCTTTGAGACATCTGCAATTTGCCATTTCTGCACATGCCAAGGTCTTGGCTCAATGTTCAAATAGCACAGACACAGAGGAGGACTCCAGTAAATGGTGCTGTGAGCACTAATATATTGGGCCATGATACTGCCATGGAACATAAATATTTGGCAAACATGCTAAAGAAGTTGCCTTGCTTCTCATGCAAATTACATGCAAGTGGTACTATGCTTAGCCTTTTTCCTGATCTGCAGAGATTTAAAAAGTAGAAAGTTTAACATGAAACTGTTTACCAAGATAGACACATTATGTAGACACATAATGTATACACACATTATGACCACTATCAGACCTTTTTGTTGCTGTTGTTGTTGCTTGATAATCTTGAAGACAATATCTGCTTCCTACATTTGGAAGTATCTAGTTTAACCCATTTCTGCCCAGTTCACAGGTGTACACATTTGATCCCTGTTGTGCATATGCAACAATGGGCAGAAATGGCTTAATTCTCCATCAAAAGAAAAAGTCTGGCAGTTTTCTTGCATGCTCCATTGAAGTTGGGTCATTCTGCTATCAGTATGGATAATTGGCTTTGGGCACAATCCTATCCTGTGCTGGAACAAGCAAGCCAAGAGGCTTACGCTGGAGGAAAAGGGCCAAAGAGGCCAAAAAATGGTCAAAAAAATCACTTCTTCAAGTTCTCATCACAGTGAAAAGAACTCATATGAGAAGGAACATCCCTCTATTAGAATAGAATATCCTAGTTTTTTGCAGAAGCAGTTAGAAAGATATTAAACATCTCCTAATGAAGTGTCTCACTCATTTCTGGGAAGTTACCCAGCTCCCACACTTGGCAAGACCTCCAAGGTAAAGGCATTTTGGAGCTGGGAAACAGCAAATAAGAATGATTCTTTGTGTCTTCACTGTTTGCAAACTGTCAGGAAGCTACCTGTGGCTGGCTGGAGAAGGGAGAGGAAAGGTTTTATCAGAATGAGGATGCGTAGACTGCAAAGCTGTTTATCACAGCTAGTAAATTTATGTTAGCATGCTGGGAGCGTCCTCATTTGCCATGGTGTTTTTTTGTTTTTTTGTTTTTTTTTAAGATTCTAGACTGCATCTGGAGAAAACATGGAATGTGATGTCAAATGCTGCCTCTTGAATTCAAGGCACAGGGTCTGGCAGAATCCATCAGATTCTAATTTAGAAAGGCCTCCAAGCAATTGTCCAGAGGTTTCTACAAAGGCTGAAACCTAAGAGGTGAGGCTCAGGGAAGCAGATCTTTAGCAGTGAGCAACTTCCTTATAGGTGGGGGGGGGCAGCAGAGTAATCAGTGAAAGCACCCCCTTCCTGTGTGAACATATTTCCCCCACCCAGGCTAGTTACTATCAATAAAACATACACAGGAGCAGAGGCTTGGTTATGGTTTCATAAGAAATACTTTACTCACAGCTCATAGTTGTATACATGTGTCTTCTGAAGTGAGCAGAGGCTCCTACTACTTTGGAACAGAGAACCCTAGAAGCTGTTCCCTTTGTGTGGAAGTGTGGGGAGAGGGGGATGTGGTTTGCCATTGCGGAGTCAGAGCACACATCCTTCTCCTGTAATGGTTGGGGAGGAAGAGAATGGTGTGGAGAAAGGGCAGGAAGGAAACAGTGTTAGGACTGTACTTCCTGCAAGGACCACAGAGGGACAGGTAAAGGGGTCTAAGGTGACAGGATAGTATACTGCCCTCCATTGTCTTGCAAGGTGACATTGCATCCAAATTTCATTACCTCACACCCAGATTTAGCTGAACAGTGCTGACTTACATTGAGACCCCTCTGAAGTTGAAATTCAGTTCAGTGAGACAGCTTCCCACCCAGTTTTCAAAGCCTCCTCACCTGCAACAACAAACTATATCACAGAGACTCAAAACCAGACCTTGCCACAAAACACCCACCCTGTCCTCATATCTACTCAGGCACCACCATTACAGAACCTATTATTTTTAAGGATATACAGCTGGGTTATTATAAGGATAAAGTAGAGGAGACAGCATTCAATAAAATCTTTGCATTCTGGGATACATGGGGAATAAGAGTTACCTGTAACCCAAATATGCTGGTTAACAGAGCTTTCACAAGCCCCTTCCCCACCTCTACAGGATTTCGTTTGCTGCCTCACTCACTTGACAGGGCTCCCTCTGCAGTGCCATTCCTATGCATACTTTCCTGGGAGTAAAGATCATTGAACAAAACAGGATTTACTCTTGAATACACATACTTGGGAATGTGCTGCTTAACTACTAAACTCTCCACTGATAGCAGGAAATAAACACCAGCCTTGCAATGGCTTGGATTCAACAGTTTGCTAGACAATAAAAACACAGTTCCGTTGCTTGGTTGCCATTGTGCAAATGATTTTTAGGCTATTGCCAAGAAATGGAAAGGTTAATAAAGGATTACCACCACATCGCCTCTAACCTGTTTTGTCATAATATTATCTGCTCTGGGACTGGTATACACATTGTGGCTGCCATGCAGAGGCTGAATTAGGTTGTTCCACTTGATTACGGCAATCATCACATATAAGCAATATCTGGATAGTGGCTCGCACCATACAAAACAGGCAATTTTTGTCCCAACACCATACTCCTTTTTTGAGTTCTGTGGTAGTTTGAAGCAAACTGTTCATGATCTCTGACTCAGGGTGCAATCCTAACTGGTGCTGGGACAGGAATGACAAGATGCCTGCTCTGTATCCAGTGCAAGATAGGTGCAGGCTGGAGCACAACTCAAAGTAAGGGGATTTTTGTCACCTTACCCCATGTTGCGTGCCAGCTAGCCCTATGGGACAACTTGGATCTGCACCTGCAATTTCACAAGCGCAAATTTGAGTGGCCTGTGTAATGCTGGTCAGGCATGCAAGTCTTCATGTGCTGTTGCTGCCAAAACACCCTTGATGTGTTGCTGGGCACAGGCACTAGATTATTATTAATAGATGAACAAATTATGTCCCCTTCCATAAATACATGAAATGAGGTAAGTTTTGTATCAATCTGTTGGAGATTTGTATATAATTTGCAATTCGTATCCAACAGGTGGCAATGAGCTGTTGAGTTGCTCAAGGTTGGAATATTACTGCACTTTGTTATGAAGGATTGGTGCTCAGGGAAAGAAAGAACCCTAATGGTTACATGTGAGTACAGAATGTATCTCCATATAATGCAGAACTGCTTTTAACTTTGTCTCTTAAATGCTACTAATGCAGAAAATGCATTATTTATGAGCATATATATTGGGTGAGTAGGAAAAGGCAAAATTTTAATTTTAGATCATCAGCTTTTGAGACAGTTTTGATGTAGATGAAAAGGAGATGAAAAGGTCAAAATAAAAATTAACAAAAAACAAAACCTCAAGCTAATTGTGTCTTAAATGAACCCAGGCAATTTCCCCAAGTCATTGTCCCGTTATCTGCTAGCTTTCAAAAATATGGAAGGAAGGGTGAGAGATACTGTAACAGTGAGCATAAGATAAATGGATTCCTTTTCATTAAAAGGGGGCTAATGAAACCTTAAAGCAAATGTTGCACCTGTCTCATAGCTGAACTAGATTTCATTTAATCCTAGTTACCACTGGAACTCTCATTCTACTCGTGTTAAGAGATGGCACCCATAAAAAAGCAAGAGATTACAGAGACCGCTGTAATGAGTGAGCCTGATTGGATGAAAGTTGCCACTGAATTTAATCTAAAGCAAAAATTTGATCAAATTATGGAGGTGCCTACTTAGCGGCCCAATCCTATCCTCCACCCCCTCCCCACTGACTTAACTAGCATTGTACTGGTAGAGGCTGTTTGACAACAATCATGGAGCAGCCTCTGCCAACACAGGTAGTGGGCCCACTGGTGGGGAGGATGGTGCAGTCTCCCATGTGCTAGCAGAGCAACAGAGACCTGCCAGAGCAGATAAGCCCAAGGAGGGGGGGGTGGTTGTAAGAAGGCAGGGAGGGGGTTGAAGGTGGCATGGGGAGGGCAGAATGGAGTGGTGATGGGGCAAGGAAGAGAGTGGATCAGGCCTGGAAGGAGGTGGGATTGGCAGCAGTGGCACACACCAAATCCAGACCCCCCTTTCCAGGCCTGATCCCAGGTCAACGTGGATTTGCACCAGCAATTGCTGGTTGACCCATATCAGCTGCTGGGGCAAAGTGATAAATGTCCCATTACTCAACCTCCAACAGACAAAAATCCTCTGTGGAATACAGTGGTAGCTGCACCGGCACTACAGCATCGCCACATGGGCATTTAAGAACATAAGAACAACCGCACTGGATTAGGCCATAGGCCCATCTAGTCCAGCTTCCTGTATCTCACAGCAGCCCACCAAATGCCCCAGGGAGTACACCAGATAACAAGAGACCTCATTCTGGCGCCCTCCCTTGCATCTGGCATTCTGACATAACCCATTTCTAAAATCAGGAGGTTGCACATACACATCATGGCTTGTAACCCGTAATGGACTTTTCCTCCAGAAACTTGTCCAATCCCTTTTAAAGGCGTCCAGGCCAGATGCCATCACCACATCCTGTCACCACATCTAAAATCCTATTTAGATAGGATTGGGCTGTAGGTTAAATATCAAAGGAATTTTGAATGAAGCAAAAGTTTTGGCAAGACTTGAAAAATTGCTCAAAGGAGAAAAGAGTACCCACAAATCCAGAAACTGACACTACATTTTGACTAAAATAAAATTTATGATTTCTAGTTTGAGCAAAAAAATCTGAGAATTTTCAAAGGAGGTAAAAAGTGTCAATGAGACTAGCAAAATTTCTCAGTACATTCCTCATTTAAACAAAGTCTGGGGAATATACATAAAAATTGGTGTGCTGAGCAAGGTCAAAGAGGGGTTCCCAAGTTCTTGTGTACCTACACCTTGTAAAGCTTCTGAGGCAGTGGGAGGGGAAGCTAATTCTACACTTACTGCCCTACTACAGCACTGGTTTCTGCTATGAGGCTCTTGGTACTATTTTCTGTGGGCCCCAAGCAAAGAGAAGAGGGCTGTCATGTCTCTAAGGTGCTCTATTGTGACTGTAGGGCCCTGCAGTGTGTTGGACTGGATGCTGAACATAAGAAGAGCCCCGCTGGATCAGGCCATAGGCCCATCTAGTCCAGCTTCCTATGTCTCACAGTGGCCCACCAAATGCCTCAGAGAGCACACAAGAGAACAAGAAACCTGCATCCTGGTGCCCTCCCTTGCATCTGGCATTCCGACATAACCCACTTCTAAAATCAGGAGGTTGCACATTACACATCATGGCTTGTAACCTGTGATGGACCTTTCCTCCAGAAATTGTCCAATCCCCTTTTAAAGGCATCTAGGCCAGACACCATCACCACATCCTGTGGCAAGGAGTTCCACAGACCAACTGTATGCTGAGTAAAGAAATATTTTCTTTTGTCTGTCCTAACTCTCCCAACACTGAATTTTAGCAGATGTCCCCTGGTTCTGGTGTTGTGTGAGAGGGAAGAGAGCATATCTCTATCCACTCTATCCATCTCCTGTATAATTTGTATGTCTTAATCATGTTCCCCCTCAGGCACCTTTTTCTAGACTGAAGAGGCCCAAATGTTGTAGCCTTTCCTCATAAGGGAGGTGCCCCAACCCAGTAATCATTTTGGTCACACTCTTCTGCACCTTTTCCATTTCCACTATATCTTTTTTGAGATGTGGTGACCAGAACTGGACACATAACTCCAGGTGTGGCCTTACCTTCAGTTTGTACAACGGCATTATAATATTAGCCATTTTGTTCTCAATACCTTTTTTAATGATCCCAAGCATAGAATTAGCCTTCTTCACCACCACTACACATTGGGTCGACACTTTCATTGAGCTCTCCACCAGCACCTCAAGATTTCTCTCCTGTTCTGTCACAGACAGCTCACAACCCATTTTCCTATGTGAAGTTCAGATTTACCTCAATGTGCATGACTTTACATTTACTTACATTGAAATGCATCTGCCATTTTGCTGCCCACTGTCCCAGTTTGGAAAGATCCTTCTGGAGCTCCTCACCATTTCTTCTGGTCTTTACCACTTGGAAAAGTTTGGTGTCATCTGCAAACTTGGCCACTTGGCTGCTCAACCCTGTCTCCAGGTCATTTATGAAAAGGTTAAAAAGCACCAGTCCCACAACAAATCCTTGGGGCACACCGCTTTTCACCTCTCTGTGAAAACTGTCCATTGACACCCACTCTCTGTTTCTTGGTCCTCAACCAGTTCCTAATCCATGAGAGGACCTTCCCTCTAATTCTCTGGCTGTGGAGTTTTCTCAGCAGCCTTTGGTGAGGGACTGTGTCAATGCTTTCTGAAAATCCAGATGTATAACATCCACAAGTTGGCCCATATCTACATGCCTGTTGACTTTTTCAAAGAATTCAAAAATTTTGTGAGGCAAGACTTACCCCTACAGAAGCCATGCTGATTCTCTCTCAGCAAGGCTTGTTCATCTAATGTGTTTTAAGATTCTAGCTCTGATGAGGCATTCCACCATCTTACCTGGAACGGAAGTTAGGCTGAGTGGCCTGTAGTTTCCCGGGTCCCATTTCTTTCCTTTTATAAGGATCGATGTGACATTTGCTATTTATTTATTTATTTATTTATTTATTTATTTATTTATTTATATACCGCCTTTCTTTTGGTCGTCAAAGTTCTCCTCAGACTTTAATCCAAGGCGGTTTACATAGGCAGGCTGTTCTAAACCCCCATAGGGATTTTTACAATTGAATAGTTCTAGTCTTTCCTAGAATTCCTCCTTCCAGCTGGATTCCTTCCCGGTCTGGCCTCTCTCTGGCCCTTCGCCTCCCATGCTCCACTTGACGGCAACTCCTCTCTGCCACCGAGGGTCAGTTCATCAGTATATCAGCGTGTTGTCAGTTCTGGGGTACTTCCGGTTGTTTTGAACTGGCAGCCTCAGATCTTCAGGCATACAAGGCGGCAGCTCTACCAACTGAGCCAGACCTCCTGTCCATTTGCTATCCTCCACTCCTCTGGTACCATGGCCATTTTAAGGGACAAGTTGCATATTTTACTCAAGAGATGAGCAACTCTGTTCCCCCAAATCCCCCAAGTCCTACTGCTATCCCCCAAGTCCTGCACTCGCCTTGGCTGCTGAGTGAGATGCAGGTTGTCTTGTGAAGGCTGCTTAGTTGGGTAAATACTTTTACATTCGTGGGGCCCTGTTACTGAGTCCTCTAATATGAACTCCATCTCTGTTTCCTCACAGACTTGGGGTTTGTCGATCCAGGCTGGCTTGTAGGGTGTCACTCTGGCATGTCAGGAGTCCTGTAGAGCCCTAATTCAGGTAAACTGTTCAGTGGGGATTCCCCTTGGTCAGGGATCCAGCAGGGCCAAGGATCCTAGGTGGGTCTTGCACATGATGTCACTGTGCCTGGACCTAGTGCCACAGGCTGCCCCACAGAGTAGGTTGCGAGAAAGGTCAGGTTGGCCAATCGGGGGCTTGCCAGTGCAGATAGGGGGTGGCCAGGGTCAGGTCTTGCACCCTTGGTCACACCACTCAACTCCTGAGGGTGCCCCTGCCCCTTCAGAGTGAGGACCAGGTTGGTTGGGGCGCCTAACCCAGGGTCCCAGACCTGCCTCCCATCTTGGTTGACTGCCTGGGTATTAAGTTTCCTCCCTTCTTCAAGGATGTGGATGGGTGAGAGCAGACTGCTGGTACAGTTTCTGCACTCATCTCAGACCAGTCCAGAAGCACCACCAGGGATCCTCTCCCCCCGCCCCCCCCAGCTAGCTGCCTGACCCCATTTGAGGCTGGCTCCTGAAGCACCAACTCTTCTGGCTGTCATCACACTCCTGGCTCTCATGAGAGCAAGGGCCAGTGCGGGCCTGGCAGTCCAGACCCAGCCATGCCAATTGTGCACTCTGTATGCTGCAGCGCAGCAGCGAGGCCTCAGCTGCAGGATGGTCTTGGCCTCTCCCTGAGGGATTAGAGTACTTGCCTGCCTGCCCACCTCTGGGCACTGAAGCAGGCAGCCCTGCCACCCAGGGTAGACTTGTGGTGGTGCAACAAGGGCAAAGGAAGCCATAGGGAAGAGGGAAATGTAGTGGCTGTCTCATCTCCCACTGCCTCAGAAGGTTTGAAAAGAAGAGGCCCAGCTTGGTTGAGGGCTTGGCTGCACCTGAAAAGTCTACCAATTCCAGGATGCTGGTCTCTAGTGTACAAGCTGGAGGGAATGTAAGAGTTTCTTTCCCCACTACTTGCTTCTCACTGCCTTGTAAGAGTTCACATGGAATTATTTTTCCTGGAGAACAGAAAGCACAGAGGCTTTTAATTTATGATGTCTATGTGTTCCATATTCTCAGTTTATGCTGTCATTCCTTTACCTTTCTATATTTACCTTTCAGGTCTGGAAAATGTCAACGAAAAATAAATTCCATGCACATAAAATAATGTCTTGTGTTCCCACACGAACGGAAATACTATTAAAACTGCAAGATGAAGGAGCTTATACAACAGACAGGTTAGCCAAATAGAACTTAATGAATTTAGGGTGCCATTATGCTCAATTATCCCAATAAAGCTGTATGTTAACAGGCATCTAGACTACACAGTAGAAGCAGCATAGTCTTGAGAGGGAAAATCTCCTTTTGCTCAAAAGCTGCTTAAGGGCGCAATCCTAACGCCTTATGTCAGTGCTTTCCAGCACTGGCATAGTGGTACCAATGGGACATGTGCTGCATCCTGCAGTTGGGTGTCACTCACAGAGGCCTCCTCAAAGTCAGGGAATGTTTATTACTTACCTCAGAGCTTTGTTGCCCTTATGTCAGTGCTGGAAAGCACTGACATAAGGGGTTAAGATTGAGCCCTAAGTCATTTAGGTGACGGATAACACCAGTGCCAAGAGAGGCATTACAGCCAAGTGAATGCTTTCAAAGATTTTCCTTAATGTTTGCTCATCTAATTGTCTAATTAGATGTGGCAACAGCTATACATTCCTTAACCATCTCCCATGTTTGAAAGTCACACCAATCCTGTACAACTAGTGGAACTCCCATTGATTTCAAGTATGATGTATAATTGCACTCCTGCTCTCCCCATAACATGTGTATGGAGTGCATATGCTGGAGCAGATTGCACACTCAGGAGCAGCTCTTCTTCAGCTTCCTATCCTTTATTTCCATTGGATTGTCACACTAAGGCTGCAATCCTAAACACACTTTCCTGAGAGTAAGTCTCATTAAACAAAATAGGACTTACTTCTGAGTAGACCTGGTTAGAATTGTACCCTCAGTGAGTTATATTCCTGCTTCTGCGGGAAGTTGCCTACACACTCAGTTTTGAAGAGGGCAGCCCAATCCTAACTTGCACTGGAACAGGGAGGCTGGCAGGCTGCTCATGGGTCAGCCAGAGGCAAGGGGAAAGCTACAGCAGTCCCAATGGGACTACTTGGATCTTCACCACCTAAAGAGATGGTGCAAATTCGGGTAGCCTTGGACTGCCCCTAACGGGGTTAGGATCCAACATAAATAACAAATCTTGGTTCTGCCTCCTGTTTCCCACCCACCTCATCATAAGAACATAAGAAGAGCCCCACTGGATCAGGCCATAGGCCCATCTAGTCCAGCTTCCTGTAACTCACAGCCACCCACCAAGTGCCCCAGGGAGCACACCAGATAACAAGAGACCTCATCCTGGTGCCCTCCCTTGCATCTGGCATTCTGACGTAGCCCATTTCTAAAATCAGGAGGTTGCGCATACAATCCCTCCCTCCCTCCAGGAACACCCACTGCCTGCCTTCCCCTTGCCCCAAAACACCTTCCTCCTGCCTCCTCACCTCCCTTCCCATGCCCTCCCCAGACCCCTGCACCAGCCAAGCTCAGTTGATGCAAACTCACCAGTCACAGGGCCTGTATTGGTTCAGGGAGGCCAGCACACATCTGTGCACCGGCCCTTATGTCAGCACAAAAGTGCTTTTGGGCAATTTCGTGATGACGTAAACCAAATGCAAGGGACTTGTGTCAGCCCAAGGGTGCCTCTAGACTGCGCCCTTAGCACACTTGGCATCCTGTGCACACTTTCCTGGGTGTAAGCCCAAACTGAATACAATAGTAGCTCTTTCTGAGTAAACATGCATTGGGCTGCCTTGTGAGTAATTCAGCAGTGATTAACCATCTTGAAGGTTAATCCCTGAATCTTGCTTGGCCCCTCCCACCTCCCCTGCCTTCCTGACATTGAAGATGCTTGGGAGTGTGATCAAGAATTGTGTGGTTTGTCCCAGTATGACTCCCATATCTGCAAGTGAAGGCGGAGCCAGTCCTTGCTTGGCCATAAGCATGGCGGGAGCAGAGTCCTGCCTCTCAGGATGAACTGGCAATTCTGCTCCCAGGCACAATACTGCTATACTTTTTCCACTGGAAAGATTTCTTGCACATCGAAACGCGAAGGATTACTCTTTTACACAGTTTCCTCCACATCCTACATCCCTGATGTAATAAATGGAAGATTTAATTTTAGCAGTTGCCATAACTGTGAGAACAATCCAGACACACCTAAACAGACTTACAGGCCAGTCCAATGTGTGTTTACCCAGAAGTCACTTCCACTGTGTTAAATGGAGCTTACTCCCAGGTCAGTGTGTATAGGAGTGCAGCCTTTGCTCCCATCATTTAATACAATGGTAATGGTTAAGCGGAGGGTTGCCACCATTTTTCATATAATACTATCTGGAATGGACAGAAAATGCTGAAGCAGATTGTTAGTCTGTGGGTACTGCCATCTGCCATTCATCAAAACTATGTACCCTTTTTGGAATCTGCAGCTGATTAAGAAACTCTCCACACAATGGACAAAGTTATTGGACACAATGACACAATGGCAACTCCATGGACTAGAGTTGTCACCAGTTTTTCCAAGTAGAACGTTGAGGTGAATTTAGTGGGTCTCTTCGGAAAAATATGTTGAATTAATTCCGAGGGAAGACAAAAAAATCTCAATATGACCAGATGCATTTATTTGTTTGGGTTGGTCCCACACGTGCCTAAGCATTATGTGCCCAGCTTCATCATTTGTTCTATTAAAAGTGAAGATTTATCATAATGCATCAGAGTCTGTGAGGTCAGCAACAGCCATACTGCTTCTTAGGCATCAACAAATGCTGTGCAGAATAAAAAGAAGCATTTTGTGCATGACCCTTCTTCAAGGTAGAACTCTTAGAATATAAATGATGCATCACTTGATTCCAATGCAGTCTGAGCAACTGATTGTGTTTCTCATTGGAGACATACCTATTTCCCAAGTTCAGAGACAGCAGAGCATGGCACAGTACAGTTTTTCATCAAACATTCAGGCAAAGAAGCCTGCAGAAGAAAGCAAATACCTGGAGATTAGCAAGCAGTAAAGTTTACACAATTCATTATTTATTAATTTCCCATATGTTTAGTCTACCTTTGTTCAGGCTTGGGGTTTATTAAGGGAGTTTGTTGAAGAAGAAGAAGAAAAACCAAATTCAATTGGAATAAAACCACAATAAAATCAACTCACGGCGTAATCCTAACCTGTGGCCTGCGCTGTATCCTATGTAGGTTGGGAGGCTGCTGGAGGTCACCTTGACATAAGGAGATATTTTTCCCCTTACACTGTGTAATACCCCAGCCTGTCCTATGAGGCTTTGCCAGCTATTTAGTTGGTGCAAATCCAAGCAGCCCTTGTAAGGCTGCCAGACCTGGGAGTACGGGTTAGGGTTGTGTGCTGCCACTTCCAATCCCATTCCCATCCTGGGTCCAATCCTCCCCCTGTGCCACTCTCCCCCACTCCACCCCTAGAATGCCCTCCTGCCACCCTCTCCCACCCCCTACACTACCTGGTACAAACCTACTTTCCTCAGCTAGCACAAGGACTGGATCCAGCCCAGGCAAGCTGGTGCAGGCCTCCGTGCCTGCCCAGCCAACTACCGAGTTGGCACAAACTTGATGGCATGCTTGCGACACTTGGGAGCCGGTGCTTTGGGCCTGCTCTGGCCCAAGTCAGTTTTATGATTGGGTTGCCCATCAATCCAATCATAAAATATGTTTAAAATATGTTCCGCTACCCGTTTTCAATCATCTGGTGAAATTAAACATCTTGGCACAGTTCTGGAACTCCATCAAGGAAAAAGCTCTCTAGGCATCCAAAGGAGAGCTGAAACCCTGTGTACACTTTACTGAGAGTCAGCTGCATTGAAGACAAAAGGACTTCTAAGTAAACAAGTTTGGTTCCCGAGGAAGGGTGCCAGAGTAGAAAAGACATGCTCCTCACAGTCATCAACCACACATCTTCCAACCACAATATTCAAAGACAGATTTCACACTTAGGAGCCAACTGATCAATATATAAATGGGAGAGAATCGTCCTGTAAGATAAATCTCGCTTGTTAGCAAGTTTGTTTGATATCCTGTTACCGGGTGTGCTTTTAAGAAACATGTAATGTTCACATTGGAGAAATCTATTACCTTTGCAGGGACTAAGCAGAGGGGTAAGGTTAGAGATGCAACAATAGATAATGTTTATTATTGGCATAATAAGACAATAACTGGGAGAGAAAATCAATACTAGCATGTAATTCAATATATTCAGCAATTATACAACTAAACCCAATGTAAGCATTTTCTATAGAAAAGAGAAGGCAGGTAATAATGCTAGCAAATGAGGAAAAAGAAGGGGGAGCAGGACATAGAAGAAACCAGGAGGGTTACTTAGGGGAAATAGGGGCTGAAAACCTGGGGATTTTGTGGTAGCAGGAGAGATAGAAGAAAAAGAGAAGGACCTGAGGCAGGGGGGTGGGAAGAAAGAAGCCAGGAAATATCAAGGTTTGAGTCATGGCACAACACCAGGGCTGAGTCACCACACTAGCTTCCCATTCCTGTTGACTTTCCAAAACATTGGTTTAAATAGCTCAGAACTTGTCTCATTCTTACTGTGATCAGAGCCCAAGGTAGGAAAGGCATCACCTCTGTTCCAGTTGTACCCACTCCTGCAAACTGGCTGCTCCCTCACTTTCCAAAATACTCTCCACAGGGGATAACGGGTAATTACCCAGTTCTGAAGATGTCTATGGCAAAGGTTCAAACAACTCTGGACTGTTTGCAGCACCCATGGCTTAGGACGACTTGGACAATGTAGAAGGTCCTGGCTGTGAGGAGACTTCTCTTGGTCAAGGTCAAGACCACTTCTACCTTGTCATCCACTTCTTTCCTCTCAGCATAGCAGCACACTTCCACTGCTTCACCACGCTGAGCCACTCATGTGGGATTCAACCACCTCATGCTAGTCAAGGATGTTGAAGAAAGGCATGCTTGTCTTGGAGTGCCCAGAATTGCTATTGCTGTCCTTCATCCATTTGTAATTCCTCCAGAGTTCCTCAGCTTTCTTGCACACCTCAGGATTAATGTCCCCCAGGTCCTTCAGCTTCTCTGAAATGTGGCAGAACTGCTCTGCATTTTGGTAATTTTTGGCAAGAATGCCTGGACAGCGAAATGTCTATGAAGGTTCTCAACTTCTCCTTGCCCCATGAAGGATTCCTTGGACAGCAAGAAAGCCCCTCGCTGCTGACAGGAATAGCTGGGAAAGTCAGAATACCACTTTCTTCCATTGTTCGTCAATGCACAGATTATTCTTTTCATTGACTCAAAAACCAGGTCCACCTCTGCAACCTTCTTTCCTGCTAGCCACAAGCTAACAATAAGGAAAGGTGAACTATGGCAAAAGAGAGCTCTGCCAAGAGCCAATCTAGGGTGCCATCTCATCTCCTACAAGGACTCGAAAACTCACAGATATATTTTAAAAAACCATGTGAGTTTCCTTGTATTGAAAACCCATGTAGAAGATTAGGAATTCACAGAATAAAAAGTTAAAACTTGGAAATTCCAAGGTTAAAAATCTTTGGATAAGGAAACCAAATGGGTTTTGCATCTAAACAAGCAGTTTTTTTCATGGCTGATGTCCATTTCTACATGGGTTTCTGCACATTCATTCTGAATTTAACAGCCTAATCCTATCTCCCACCATTGAAGCTGCTGCACTGATTGAGTATTATTATTATTATTATTATTATTATTATTATTATTATTATTATTATTATTATTATTATTATTATTAATTTATATCCTGCCTCTATGCCCAAAGGGCACACAAGGCGGCTTACAACATTTAAAAATACAACATTAAAAACAATAATTAAAACAATTTACAAATAATTAAAAATCTAAAAACAAACCCTGTGGATTCTCATATAAAAAAGCAAGAAAGCCAGCCAGCCTGTCAACAATTAAAAGCTTTTTGAAATAAAAAGGTCTTCAGTCCATGCCGAAATGTTAACAAAGAGGGAGCAGTTCTCAATTCTAAGGGGAGGGTATTCCAAAGTTCGGGGGCCACCACCAAGAAGGCCCTCTTCCTGGCCGCCACCCCTCTCACATCTCTTGGTGGCGGCACAGTCAAAAGGGCCCCCCCAGATGATCTTAGATTCAAGCCCGGGCAGGATTGTAAGGAAGGAGGCAGTCCCTCAAATACCCCGGACCCGAGCCGTAAAGGGCTTTAAAAGTCAAAACTATCACCTTGAATTGGGCCCGGAACAGAACCGGCAGCCAGTGTAGTCGCCGAAGCAACGGCTCGACAGAGTCAAACCGAAGTGCTCCAGCCACCACACAAGCAGCCGCTTTCTGTACTAATACAAATACCACACAAAGGCAAGAAAAAAGTACCTTTTTCTAGCTCCCTATAGGTCTCCTTAAGCCACCACCAGTTATGTAGCTAATCCTACGTAGCCAGCTATTTGGTCCATATATATCTGTCGAAGGCAAGGGTGTCCAAACTTTTGCACGAGGGCCACATCATCTTCTGACACTGTGTCGGGGGGCCGGGGAAAAAATTAATTTACATTTCAAATTTGAATAAATTTACTTAAATTTACACAAATGAATATATTAGAGATGGAACTTATATGAATGAATGAAGGTCTTGCAATAGCTCAAGGCTTATCAAAGGCCTTGCACAAAGCAAGGCCAGTCTTTCCTTCACTACTGCTGCTGCATCACAGGCGTGAAACAGCAAGCAGTGGAGGGAGCCCTTGTCCCACAGCCCATGCGAGAGTTGAACAGTCGCCCTCATGCTGAGACCAGTTGTTCTGGGCCAGCATGGGCTCCAGCAAGTCTGTGGAGGGCCAGAATCTCATTGGAGACTGAGGGCTCCATGGAGGCAAATTGGGAGTCCTCGAGGGCTGCAAGTGGCCCCAGGGCTGGGGTTTGGGCACCCCTGGTCTAATGAGAGAAATGGGATATGGAGGGCTGAAAAATAGGGGATAGGATCTGGCATGCATCTTTGTCTCTGAGATCCACACCTCAGCCTGTTCCCCACTCCCTGCCCCCACCTCTGCCATCAACTTACTGAAACTGGTGGAGCCTCTAGGAGTCACTGGCACATGTGTCGCACCTCTTCACATTTGTGGCAGTAGCCTAGAAGTGCACAACAGCAACCCAGCCATAGCAGGAATTATGGCAGCAGAATGCGAGATCCACTGCCATAGGTCTTGCATAGGATTGGGCCATAATTGCCATGAAAGGTTAGATTAGAATCATAGATCTTTGGAGTGATGTCATCTGCCCTGTAGGAGCTTCCCATGTGAACATGAACAGCCCAGTCATATCCAGAGTATACACTGACGGATCGCTTGATCCGTCAAGACCCAGACCAACAATATGAAAGTTGTTCTTCAGGGCATGGTTGTCTGTGCAAACAGCCAGAGGCCACATGTGGGTGACAGCAGCCTGCGGAACCGCCTCCATCCTGAGGCGTGCAGGATGAGTAAATATATTTAAGAATTTAAATGCTTCTTAAATATTGTGACTCTCAAACATGTGAAGTTTATCATATGTGGCTCTTCTGTTAAGCAAGTTTGGCCATGTCTGGATATTTTGAGAACTTTTTCAGCTCAGCTCTGCAGTGTGGGAAGATTTGATGGAGGTGTGATGGAGGTTTCCCCTCTGCTGACTGGTGCCATACCTTTTCGTCATCCCACCCAGAAGATGCCAGAACGCAGTTAGGAAGATTAATTTCTATTATACGTACTGGGAAATGGGGCAAACATTTTGCCCTTCTACCTCTGAATTGCTGACATGCCAACCTCCTCCAGCTATGCAGTCTACAAACAAAGTGGTAAAGCTTGGGAAAACTGTTCAACGCCACATTAGTTGAAGAATCATTTGAGGATGGTGGCTGAGGTGTGTCCAAAGACCAGGACCCTTGTTCAAAGCAGACCGCAAGAATACCTTGCCTTCCAAAGTCAAACAAATTGTTCACAACTGCCTAGATCCTGTGTATTCAGCACGCCTGGCCTACTGCAACCTCTGCTGCTACAGAACAAAGATAACCGAAAACTGCAGGTAATGAGAATCTTCTTCCTGCCTTTAGCCAAATCGAAACTGTTGGGAGACGGTGAGGCAACTCATCTAAGTTGCTATTGATTTTCAATAAAATTCACTTTTAATTGAGAAAATTTCTCTGCACACAAGAACACATGCTGTTGAGCTTGTCGTAACCTAACTGCAATGTGGTAACGTCTGTGGTCATTGTCTGAATTTTAAAGAACCAGTTTGACACATCTTTATTTAAGAGCGAACATGCCTGAAAGAAAACAATTACATTGGCTGGGGCCAATGGCAATTGATTTACCTGATCCGTCTAAATCTTGTCGTCTTTGGGTGGCTAATTGGATCAACTTTCAATCGCTGTAGCTATTATTCAGCTTAGGCCAGTATCTTCTGGTCTTACATTATTTATTTATCTCTGAAAGTGAGGAACCTGGCTCTTTCAGATCCACGTCAGACTGAACTTTGACTCAAAATAGCATGGGCCGGGAGACCTAGGGCCCAATTCTATCCAATTTTCCAGTGCCAGTGCAGCTGTGCCAATGGGGCGTGCACTGCATCCTGTGGTGAGGAGGCAGTCACAGAGGCCTCCCCAAGATATGGGAATGTTTGTTCCCTTACCCTGGAGCTGCATTGTGGCTGCACCGGTACTGGAAAGTTGGATAGGATTGGGCTCCTAGTTATTATTATATTATTACTATTTTTCTGCATTGCTCATAGTTCATACAAGTTTCATTCAGACCTAGCCCTGAAGTAGAAAACAAAAAACAGATTTCCCCAAGGCCACTCATCATATCCATACACTGGCTGCTGGTTATGTTCTGGGCCCAATTGAAAGTGTTGGTTATGACCTTTAAAGTCAAATATGGCTCAGGACTGGGATATGTGAGGGACCACTTCCTTCCAAACATTTCAGCCTACCCTCTCAGATGGTCCAAAGGGGCCCTCCCTTGGGTGACACCTCAGACAGGTTGGGGTAGCCAAAAATGGTAGGATCTTCTGCTGCACAGTCTTGGAATTTCCTTGCTGGAGATCTGAGAATTGCTCCCTCTCTTGGCATGTTTCAACAAGGACTGAAAACGGTTTTGTTTTGGGTGGTTTTTCGGTAGTTAGGATGGGGAGATATTTTGTTTGTATTAATGTTGTTTTATGGCTTTTATGTCTTCCGACTTCTATGCTATTTTATTTTGCAGTTTTTGGTACCTCCTAAATCGCATAATACTTTTTCATGGTCACTGCTTATATATTCATAAGTAAAACAAATATATTTTACTTCATGATTTTATGGTGTTTTATGCCGCTGACTTTTCTATTGTTTGCTTTCTCCCTTTCTGTTTTATTGCTGATATATGTGGGCTTTTTATGCTATGGGCTTTATTTTTGTAATGTTTCCTGGATGTGATTGTATGAATGAATGAATGAATAAAACTTTATTAGGGATAGATAAAGAAACCATATAAAAAAACATAATCAGTCCTAATCCCATTTATCAAAAACGGAGTTAAGTTACCAAAATACTAATAATACATTTGGAGTTCAACATAAAATATCAGTTTTTTAACAGGTTACATTAAGAAGGCTTAGGAATCACTAAAAGTAAAAATTTTGAAACTCCCTCTAGTACATCTAGTGAGCAGAAATTTAGGAGGCGCTTCAGTTTTGCCTCATCCAAAAGACCATTCATTTTGCCGAGAAGTGGAGCCACGTAAGTGTGGCGGGATCTAGTGTGCCGAGGACAATAAAAAAGAATGTGTATGATTGATTCAATATTTCTCAAATTACAAGGGCAGAGGCGTTTTTTATATGGTATTTGCCTATATCTGCCTTCTGTGACCTTGGATGGAAACACATTGAATCTTGCCAAGGAAATTGCACGACGTTCAGAAGCGTTGATCAAAATACTCAGATAAGGAGCCATTTGCCCATAAAGCGGGATAGAGAAATTAAGAGGGGAGCAAATCCTAGAAGCAAGTTCAAAGAGGTTTTGCACCTCAGTGTCTAGCGTTCTTTGCTTTACCCTTTTGTAAACTCCAGGGAATGGGTATAAACTTTAAAAATCCAATGAAAAACCAATTGATTCAATTTTCGATAATTAGGCTATACCATTTAGAAGGGCCAGACTCAGATAACATTTTGGATAGGAGACCGTCCGGTTTCACGTTATAGTGTAACTGGAGCCAATAGCATATGGCTAAAAGCCATGCTCTTGATACTAAGAGCGATTGTCCTGTCTCCAAACATAGTGCAAAGTATGGTACAGATTTAGGTAAACCCAAGATAGCCCTCAGAAATTTAGCTTGGATACTCTCAAATGTGTGACTTACAGCGCTGATCCAGATAGGGCATCCTTACAGAAGCTGTGCCGATACCTTGGCATTAAATACCTTGAGATCAGCTGGTATATAACCATTGCCCTGACTATAAAAGAATCGATTGGTGCTCTGCAAAGTTACATAGGCTAAGTCTGTAACCAATTTTTGATGAGTAACCCGGCAAAGATTATAGTGGAAATGAATTCGAAGATATTTAAAGCTTTTGACCTGTTCTAGTTTCTCCCCTCTAATAGACCAAATACCTGGACTCCATGGTTTTGAAAATACCATAACTTTGGTTTTCTGAGAGTTCAATTCTAGTTCGTTACACTTCAGATAGTCAAAAGTTCTATTTAAAAGTTGCTTAAGTCCAATAGGTGTACAAGAAACTAGCACTGCATCATCCACGTAAAGCAATGCTGGAATATGCAGTGAGCCTAGTTTAGGAATATGTCCATCTATTTGAAGCAAAAAGGGGGTAAAATCGTGTAAGAAGAGATTAAAGAGGGTGGGTGCTAAAATGCACCCGTTTTACTCCTCTCTCGACCTGAATTTTGGGGGTCAATTTCCCCGATGATGTAAATTTAATTTGGCAGGTAGTGCCTGTATAAAGCTTCTGAATAAGAATCAGGAGTCTAGGGTCTATATTAAGTTTAACTAATTTATCCCATAACAACGATCTATTAACAGAGTCAAAGTCTCCTTTAAGATCCAGAAAAGCCACATATAGTTTTTGATTTTTTAGCCTTGTGTACTTATCAATCAAATGAGCTAAAACAGCACAGTGATCAATTGGTGAAAATCCTTTCTGAAATCTTATCTGATCCCACCTGGGAAGGCCCAGATCTTCCATCCAGGATAGCTGCTTGTTTAAAAGATGTTTTGCATAAAGTTTTCCCCCCACTGATAAAAGGCTTATAGGTCTAAAATTGGAGGGATTGCGATGATCGCCTTTTTTATAAATGGGCACTATAGTTGCATTTGTCCATTCAGCTGGTATTATACCTGTTTGGTCCACCACTGTAAATAATGAGGATAGAATGGGGGCCCACCATGCGGGGTCCACTTTCAGGATCTCCAGCAATACCAGATCTGGCCCAGGTGCTTTCCCTTGCTTAATCTGAGAGACTAGCTCTATAATTTCTTCAGGGGATACAGGAGGCCAAGGGGTGGTTGCTAAAAGGTTTATAGCAAAAGATGTTAAGCCACTTTCACCCTCTTGGCAGAATAAGGCGGAGAAGTAGCAGCACCACTCATGCGGGAAGATGACCATCTGAAAGCGAGGTGCAGTTTTCTGAGAGGAGTTGGTGATTATACCCCAAAATTGCTTAGAATTTTTATGTTCTATGGTGGCTAGTAGTTTATACCACAAGCGAGAAGCATAATTATGTTGCTTTTCTTGGATCAATTGCTTCAGCTGCTTCTTTAGTATAAAATATGTATTGGGAATTTGAATATCCCCTGAATAGTGATACTGCTGGTAAATGGATCTAATCTGATTTCTAAGTTCCATGCAATCCCTATCAAACCAAGGGGATATTGTTTGGGATCCCTCCCCTGTACCACCTTTAGCGGAGGACACACTAGCATAGGAGACTAAGGTGGATGATACCCTAGAGATTAATAACTCATAGATCTTAATTAGTTCTATCGGATCTGACTCATTTAAAAGTTGGATTTTATAGCTCTTATACGACTCCGTGTAGAGCAGCTCCCTCATTTTCTGATTAATTGTTGTATTCCACAAGATTTTAGGCCTAATTTCATACTCATTATCAGGCTCTACATCAGGGGTAGAGTATTGGAAAGAACCTAAATTTAGCTTAAGTATTAGAGGAAAATGATCACTCATTCCTAGATCATCAACCAAAAAATCAGCAACATTGACCTTAAGGTGGAGAGGAACCAAGAAATAATCTATTACACTGGGACCAATGGCTGAAGCGTAAGTGAATTCACCTGAATTGGGGAAATCTACAAGGCCATTTAACCATATTGTTTTATAATTGACACAGAATATGGCCAAATAGAGGCCAGCTGCATTCGTTGTACTATCTTTGGAACATCTTTCTAAAGTAAATAAATCAAGGAAAGATGAATCAGGATCTAGGTTCAAGGCAGTACTGATCAGTAACTCTAAATTTCCAACCCTGGCATTGAAATCTCTACCAAAAAGAAAATGGCAGGTAGGAAATTCCATGTCTACCTCCTTGGCAATTTCGGAAAGGGTGCTCCAATTCTGGGATAATGATTGGTTGTTCAAGCCAGGAGGGAGATTAACATTTACAATTATTAATTGGAGATTGTTAAATATAAGCCTGACTGCATGACATAATTTGCTAGTTGTCTTGGTGACCACCAGCTCTGAATTTAGCTGGGAGGAGACAAAAATTGTCATCCCCGCTTGCAAATGCCCCTTGGAGCTTGTTCTATAGGCTGGAATATTGTAGGAATTATAACCTTGAACATATAAAGGAATTTGAGACCAGGTTTCCTGCAAAAGGATTAAGTGAAAATCACACAAATATCTCTGGAAGTTCTCATCGTTAACCTTGTTTCACCATCCCGCAGTGTTCCAAGAGAGAAGTTTTAAATATGTCCTTGGTGTGAGATCACATATTGCAGATGTAAGTCAATCTGATGGGAAAGCGTGGATGTCTTCCTCTCCAGTGATTGTATGTATTTATTGTTTTATGAATGCTGTTAGCTGCCTTGGGCATTCACTTGGTGAAGGGAAGGCAGGATATAAATTCATTAAGTGAATAAACACATAAAATAAATAAAAAATTGTGCCCATTCAATAAATGTACAAAGTGCTGACTTAATGGGCATTGTTTTTCACTTTAGAAATGAGCAGGACGTACCCTTATGTTATTTCTAATGAATTTTCCTTTTACCAACTTATGTTTTGATACAAAATGCCAAGGTATTGCAAAGTGCGGTCAAACTACTCATTGCACATCATTCTTCCTCCATGCAAAGTTTAGTGGCAACTCTCTGCTTCAGGCTTACCCCACATATCTTCTTTGTCCTTGATGTGTATTGTGTCTGTCTGCACATAGAAATACCAAAATGGAAGATTACAGCAGTAGCAGAACCTACTGCATTGTATATATCAGGGTGGCTAACCTTTCAATTTTAGGACTCCTGGACCTTCAACAATTCTGTAGAGGAGGGAATTTCACCTGGTCGTCTGTGATCCCAAATGTTGAAAATTTGACCACCTCTGCCTGGTATATACACTTGAGAATGACAAATGGATTCAAGATTAACCGTGAATTTTCTTCATTTCTGGAAATAAAGGTATCTTTAAATATCTTTCATTCCTACTGGAAGAACTTTAAGGTATGGACAGTGGCATCGCTAGGGGGGTGCAGGCTGCACCAGGTGATGCACCAGGGGGGTGACGTGCCCTGGGGGGTGATGCGCTAAAATCACACCATTAGGAGCTAGTGTGTCGTACCATACACTGTTGGATGCGGAATGGCCAGCGGAACACAATGCAAAGCACCCCATTGAGATTCCTCCTTTTGTTCAAAGGTTATGGCCAAAAAACCAGAAGGAAAAAATGCATTGAGCCCTATGGAAAGTGAAAGTGAGCCATAGCATGCGTTTACTCATGAGTAGGCGAACATGCCTTAGTGCATCAGAAAGGGCAGGCTGAGAGGAATCCAACGACACCTGAATGGTCCCGATCCAGTATATGCAGCCTCCAAAAAACACCCGAAACGGAGGTCCCTATTCAGCCCTATGGAAAGCAAGCGAAACCACATGGCAGCGTTTAATTGCGAGTAGACGCACTTGCCTTAGTCCATCAGAAAGGACAGGCTGTGAGGACTCAAGGATGTCAGAATGGTCCTGATCCAATGAGTGCAGCCCAAAAAAAACACGCAAGAAGGAGGTTTCCCCTCCCAGCTGCGAGTGTATTCAGCTCTATGGGAAGGGAAAGGAAGCCACGTGGCTGCATTTACTTGCGAGTAGGCGACCTTGCCTTGCTCCATCGAAAAGGAGCTGAGAGGACTCCAACTCAGAATGGTCCTGATTCAATGAATGCAGCCCCCAAAAACACCCGAGGAGGAGGTCCCTCCCCCTCTAGCTGCAAGTGTATGGAGCCCTATGGGAAACGAAGCAGCCTCACGGTAGCATTTACTTGTGGGTAGGCAGATGTGCCTTGGCCGGTGGTCAGGCCAGGCAAAGAATGTGAGGACACCAGAATGGTTCCGATCCGATAGGACTGGAGTGCAACAAAAGCCCCAGAGGCAGCCTCCCCCCCTTCCCCACTAGAAAGGACCAACAAAGAGGCTTGAACTGGTAGGGGGAATGTTTTCTATTTTGCACTTGCAGTTTCCCTCACTGTGCAATCCTACCCACACTTTCCTGGGAGTAAGCCCAACTAACTAATGGGACTTACTTCTAAGTAGACATGCATAGAATTGGGCTCTGAGGCTGGACTCCTAGCCCCACTTTCCTGGGAGTAAGCCCCATTGACTCTAATTGGACTTACTTCTGAGTAGACAGGCATAGGATTGGGTTCTCAGACTTGTAAAGCCAGGTGGGTCTTTGTACTGATGCGCTTGAAATAGAAGAACTTTAAACTGGGCACTGGGGAGGGCTGAAGATCTCACTGATTCTTTGAGAGGGTTATTGCAGGCAGACTACAGAGAAAACGGTGGAACAGGACTGGCTCCCCCTTATTTAATTATTTCTTTCATTTTAACTATTTATAATTATTTATTTTAATTTGCTTGATGATGTCACTTCTGGCCATGACATCACTTCCAGTGGGTACTCGACAGATTGTCATTCTAAAAAGTGGGTCCAGGTGCTAAAAGTATGAGGTACGCAGCCGACACCGCAGCTCCAGAGACTCAAGTTGGCAGATACCCCCAGTAAATAACAAGGCACAGACACGGCAGTGCTCCACCACCAGATGTCCTTTACTTGAAGTACGTACAATATTTACAGTGCAAAGGCAGCTCAGCAAGCAAACAGCAAAGATAGCACTTTCCACAATCTCCAGATCACCAACTCCACCAACGTAGCTTCCTGCAGACACTCCACATATCTCCCACACAGCAGCTTGCACAAGCTGCAATATATACTGGCCCTGGCCAATGAGAAGCGGGCTACAATCTGGTGACTGTATGACTCATTGTCTTGTGACATCATACTGCATGGTATTGCATCATCCCTGCTGTGCCCTGTTGCATCAGCCAATCCCATGATGCACCACACTGCATGTAAGCAGGCCAAGACATCAGGGCCTAGCCTTGCCCTATCCAGCCTGTAAATTCACTATAGGCCTAGGGCGTATATCATAACAGAACCGCTGCAATAAGGTGTTAGTAAGTTGACACGGTGTGTGTGTGTGTGTGTGTGTGTGTGTGTGTGTGTGTGTGTGTGAGACCCTACAAGTTTTCAAAATCACTAAAATCAGAGTCCGGAGGAATAATACCATCATGTTATATATCAATCAATGTGTAATTTCATGCAGAATGCAATGAAACAAACCACACTGAAATATCTGTGTTCTATCAAAAGGTACTGCCAAAAAACCAGTGGGGGCAGGGAGATGGTACATCACCACGCCCACCACCTGGGGTGTTGCCCCGCCCACTGCATAGGGTGACGCGCAGGCCTCCCGTACCGTGTGACGCGAATCCTAGCAATGCCACTGGGTATGGAACGTCTACAGTGCAGTGGTTGAGTTGGCCTGTTTTTGAAACGTATGCAACCAGCTCCTCATTGCAGTCTTAATTGCATTTTGATAAGCCCTCTAACCCAAGGACTATTGGATTACTTTCTCCTGTTCTTTATATTTCCCACGCGGCAACACTCAAGATATCTGTACACATTGCTTTGTACACAGCAATTGGGTCAAGCTACCCCAGTAAATGAATAGCTGGGGAAACCTGCCACTCCTTGCTAGATGCCTATGGCTGAAATATTGTACTTCCAAGTGTTTGGCACTATAATAGTTTTAGTTACAAATAAAAAATAGGATGTCCAGCACATTTCCTTTTCTTCCAGCTCCCCTGTAACCACATGCTCATCAATCCTTTCACCTTGGAGATAAATTGACTGGCAAATTATTGCAGTCGAATCACAGCAACACCCCACACGCTTATATTAGCTTTAATGAATAGTTCCTAGCACCCTCCCTGAGGCCATAGCTTATACTCTGAATCTTAGATAGAAATGGCAGCCTCCATTCCAGTAGTTTAATGCACAGTTGCCTCATTGCTATTCCAGAACAGGAGACACATGGGGGCTGGATGGTGCTTTATTGAATTAATGTCAGAGTGTGACAATGTTTCCTTTTCTTTTTAAAAGAGAAATAGTTTAATTTTAAGTTAGTTTAACGATATAATATTTAGGTCTCTTTAAAACCAGTTAAAGAGCCTGGTTCTTTAACCATATAGAGAGCATATCATCTCAAACTCTGTTATATCACAGCCCTTTCTCTAAGTTAAGAAAAAAAAAATAGAGTCACTGCACCATGGCATTTCAGTTGAAGTAAATTTCAGAGTAAACTTAGAGCTTCCCATTTGGGTGAAACAGCTGTGGAACTTCAAGGAAAGCAAAAAGACTTTCAAAAAGTGGAAAAACTTTCTCAGGGGGTTTCATAAATCACTACACTGACTGCAACCAAATATCACTTGAGTAAAATTTTCAAGCAAAGTTGAAGACTCTTGTCTGATCACCACATTTGGGACATTCTAAAGGAAGAAAATCAGGTTTTTATAAGGCTTATACCATTTCTTGCCAGGAGAGTCCTAGTCCATTCTATGTACGGTAATGTCATCCACACACCCCTAACAAAATATGTTCAAGCTTCCTCCTGTCATCAAAGGGCTATATATGTATGCTGTTGCAACTGTACGCGCTTTGACCCAATTGGAATGTATAGTCCAATATCAAAGAATGATTAATGTGGACACCCCATTACATATCAAAGCCCCTCTGCCACACTGAAGCAGACCTTTGCATGTGCAAAGTACCAGAGCTAGTTTACAGCACCTTTATTTTCAATGTACTTTACATGGGTTTGTGGAGGCTATAGGCAAGACCATTAACAGGCTGGCACTGACCTGTATATCATATGCATTTCTCTATACTCAGCCGACATCTGGCATCTGAATTTGGTTGGCAAATGGTTGGCAACCTTCAGTCTCGAAAGACTATGGTATAAGCCTACAGCATCCAGTATTCCCAGGCGGTCTCCCATCCAAGTACTAACCAGGCCTGACCCTGCTTAGCTTCCAAGATCAGACAAGATCAGGCATCTGCAGGGTAACAGTTGTGGCCTGAATAAATTGCACTTTGCAAGAGGTGAGGTAAAACTTGACAGTCATGCTTATATCCTGTTTGTGGGATTATACCTGTAAAATCCCATTCACGTGTGCAAGTCATAACTTGAGGGAGTCATGAAATGAAAACTATACATCAGCCCAGTATCTGTACTTCCTACTGCCACAGAAATAAGGACAATGAGGTGCTAAAATAGTACCTGCACAAATAGTACCCAGCACTCGCACAGCTGTAGGCATCCTTGCAGATGCAGGCAGAGCAATTTCCCAGTCTGTCCTATGTAGTGTTGTCAATCAGCCAGCATTTTATGGGCATAATTGCCATAACTATGTACCATCAGTAAGCTGTATTGAGCTGTGAAAAATCAATAACTCCGGCTTTTGTTGCTAAACTCAGCCCCTATCCTACCAGATCCTGAATTAGCTCTATCCTAGTTTAACACCTGGCCATGCTCAGGCTGCTTTTTTTCAAATCTCAAGTTAGCAAGCCATTAAGACAAATTGGTACAACACACAAGCAGAGAAACGATCCCTATTAGAGTGCTATTTTTAAGATAAAAATGAACATTTTTTTTTTTAAAAATTGTTTCCACTGAAATCAATGAGCAAATTCATCAGTACTTTACCTACTGTAATATTTTGTACTTTATTATAAAGCTTTGTAAGCTGCCTTGGGCATTCGCTTAGGCATGGGAAAGGCCTAATGTATATTTAAGATATACATTTCTTAAATAAATAAATAAAATACTACCTTGTTCGACTCAAACAAGATTTACAGACCAATCATAACCAGCTTTCCAGTGCTGATGTGGCTGTGGCAACAGGGCATATGCAGCATTCTGTGATGGTGTAGGGAACAGTCACTGAGGCCTCCTCAAGGTATGGGAACATTTGTTCCCTTACCTTGGGGTAGAACTGCAACTGTGTCAGTTGGTTAGAATGAGGCTGTTAGGCTGCAATCCTGTTTGCTCTTACTTGGGAGTACGTTCCATTGAACAAAGTGGGAATTACCTCCTCATAACATGCACATAACAAGGTGAGGTATAACTTTCTCTACCTCAGGGTTATTGTGTTTGGCTGTGAACTATTTTGTGCAGTGCTTGTTCAACTGTGGTTGAGATAGGGCCCGAAAAAAAAAATGCTTTTACTCTGGATTAAGAGTCAATATTGGACAGTCTATGTGGTAGAAACTCTGCTTTTTCTCTGCTCTGCTCTGTCTCTCCACACCATTTCTTTGCAATTATTTCAGTTAGATGCTACAGCACTTTGCTTCTGCCAAGGAAGCCCAGACAGTTAGAGAGTGGCATTGGCAAATTTCTGTATGAAAGTGGTCTTGAGGGAAATAACACAGCCGTTAAAAGAAATTATCCAAGGAAAGTAAATGTGTGCTAATTTATTGAATTAGTCTGGAGTGCAAATTGTAACAAAAGCTTATTTTCAAAGCCAAAGTACGCACTTCAATAAATAAAGCTCCCATTAAAAAAAGAAGAAAAAAGAATTGTGCTGAGTGATGAGGAAACATACTAACATTTAACACATACCCCCATTTATTTTGCTTCTCAAATACAACCCTGCCAAATGAAGGTTAATAGCCCAGAAATGCTCGTGGCAGTGCACATGCATGCAAATCTATGTGAGGCTGACCATCAACTTTACCGTGATATGAATGGCAATAGACTTCAGCATGGATCACGTATTGATTCCTTTACCTAGAGTTTCAGAGTGTATGAAGGTAAAGGAATCGGTATGTGATGTACTGTGATGCCCAGCTCACTAAAGCACTGGTGTGAGAGGTGTATTGTTCTTCCCATACTGGGCTGGTGAGGCAGGGAATCCAGTTAGGGGCGTCTGTCCTCTTGGGGCAGAAAAACTGCAATAAGAATTCTGAGAAGACAAGAATTAACAAAATACCTTGCCTTACATGTCGTGGGGAACAAAAGATTGTTTGTGAAAAGTGCTCCTTTGTGCACCAAGCACCCTCTCACCATGATTCCTATTACCAAAGTTCCCCTTTGAGAGACCAGAAACATGAGGATATGCATGGCATCTGAGATGCTGTCTCCCTGACAGGGCTCCCTGATTGGTCTGTTGTGACTGGCTTCAAAAAATTAGTTGTATCCTGTACAGCTAAGTACAAAGGTAGGCAGGGTAAAGGGGAGGCAAGAAGTCCAATTTTCTGCTTTTTTCCCTCCTTCTCCATTGTTCCTTATGGAGTTACTCCTACCTATACCAGCTCTGTCACTGGCACAGTGCTTTTCTAGAGTCAGGACATGTCTGTTGCCTGAAGAGGGATACAGGATTTAGTGTATGCCATTTCCTCCTTGTCCCTCCCACATTAGCCCCCAATCTTACTTGCTTTGGTCTTTCTGCTGGCAGAGTTGCCGTGGTGCCTGAGTGATGTCCAAGCTAAGCCAACACGACATTTTTCTGAGGTTGCTGTGGAATCCATGTCATGCCCATCAGTGTTTGGACTTCTATGCCATGGACATACACCCACATACTTCAGAGATAGAATTGGGCCTTGAGTTTTACTTTCCTTTGAATATGTTAATAAACAAGATTGCAAGATAGGTTTTTCCATAGCTTTATAGAAGTATTGGAAATCTTCTTTCACCCAAGTTTATTGGTTAATAAAAGTTTGCACTCTCCTACAAGGAGCTTAGAGATGAAGGAATTTCCCCAGATAACAGCTCACAAAATTTCAGAAACAAGAAAGGAAAGCTCAGGTTTGTGCACAAGCTGTTAAAATATGAAAGTCTTCTGCCGCTTTTAAAGCTGCTTGGCTAGGTATATCCTTGTTGGACTTTCACTGGGGATTTAATTTGGCCTGGTGAGTTTAAAGCATTGGCAGAAGGGAAAAATATCTTTTCAGACAGGTTCACAGGTGGAGCTTACAGAGCTATCAATGACATCCAGAAAGCGAGATAAACCTGGAGGCCATAGAAGGGCCATGTCATTCTCCTAAGTAACTGTCACTAATTTGAGAAGGATTCCTCTATGGATTTGCAGGTGGAACAAAGCAGAGGGGTAGAAAGTGCCCCAGGCAAAATCTGGGAGGTTGTCAGAGAAGCTGCTGAAAAATTGAACAAATAAGTTTGCTGTATATAGCCTTCAGGAGGCTGCGGTTATAAGGATTCACCAATGCAGGCTGTATGTGATTGAAGAAATAAATGGGTTTGTTCTTGAAAGTATGATCCTTCCACCTGCTCTTTCCTCATCTGTTTATTTAATGGGGGAACTAAATACCTGTGAGATGGAACAACTTGAAAGCAGGAGAATGAAGCCAGTTAAACAACTAAGGGTGCAATCCAGAGGTGCCCTTGGGCTAGTGCAAGTCCCTTGCGCCAGCCCAGGAAGGAAGCCAGGCCGGGGCACAGAGCTGTGTCATCTTGCGGAGGTTGACACAAATTTCCATTCCAGCTTCCTCGGCAAGGCTTGCGTTGGCCCGACGCAAGCCTCTGGGGTGGGTGGGGAGGAGGAGGGAGGGAGGTATTCCTGGGCTGGGGAGGGTGGGCGAGGGTGGCCCCAGAGGAGAGCAGGCGGGGAGCAAGAGGCGGGACTGGGATCCGGCACTTATGCTGGATCTCAACCCCTGTTCCCAGGGGAGCGGCTTGAAGCTGCTCTGCTCTCCTCGGGCTTGCGCCACTTCAGGAGGTGGCACAAATATGAGGAGACCCATAGGGGCAAGGGCACCTTACCCAGAGGTAAGGGGAAAAGTTTCCCCTTGCCTTTGGCTGAGCTGCCTTGGGCCCCTATCCTGCTCTGGATACAGCGCAAGCCTCTTGGCTTGTCTATTCCAGCGCAGGGTAGGATTGCGCCCTAAATTGTGGGATTCTTACTTCACACTTGAACCCATTTAAAAAAACAAAATGCTTCTTTGCAGTTTGTTCTCAGGGTTATTATTACAATTAATTATCAGGCACTAGCAAATTACCGGTCATGATGATGATCAATGTCTCTCTGCGTGCCTGTGGTGATTGTGCATTGCAAGACTGGGGGGGGGGGCAGACTGCCTCCCTATGCACACTGCACATTAAGACATATTTCACCTCTCTGGGGCAGCGACATGCAGTGAGGGGGCGTCAGGTGAGGCAGGACCACCCCACCGGAGTTCTCCAAATAGTGCCAGCACTGCCGCAGAAGATGTCAGCGCACAAACACTAGGAAACACACACTCTTAACAGTAGCTGGAGCATTAGTGTTGTGAGTGCTTGTGCATTGACAGCTTCGGCCCCAGCAGTGCTGCTTTTTGGAGAACTCCAGTGGGACGGTTCTGCCACACCTGCTACCCCCACTCCACACACTGTTGCTCTGGGGATCTCTATCAATGAAAAATAGGTCAGTGAGGTCAGGAGATGAGGTTTTGCCCTCACTGCAACAGTGTGTGCCCACCTGCGTTAGGCCTCCTGATTGCCCCCCCCCCCCACCATTGGTGGCTTCATCAGCTACAGTGGTTGGGTATAGGATAAGGAAGTCAGTCTTCTAAATGTTGGCGTTTATCTACTGAATGTGTTTACACCTCAGCCCCAATTCACACTGTTGTTTGTGAGATGGCTAAATTAACCCCAAGGCGTTTCTATGTCAATTTTTGGACAATAAAGTACTCTTACGTAATGCCCTATATAAGTAAACAATTACTTTATGTAGTACTGTAATTAACTACATAAGGCATGACTTTCATGACTAGAACAGCCTGGAAATGGCTGGGTTTCCAGCATTTTGTTTTAAAGTAAAGGATACAATCTAGTTAAAATTAATTACAATCCAGTTTCATAGTTCTTAATGGGAGAAATTTAAGCACGTGCTTAAACTCTCCTATTGCAGTAAATTGAATTTAAAGTGCTTTGCTTTAACTGGCTCATGCCTTCACCACTGAGCCATTTGACAATAGTGCGCCCCACAGACAAACTCAAACTACAGCTGAAGCATTTAAGAAACGCTCAAATAGTCATTCTCAGATGAGGAAAAACAGCCATTGTTTAAAAGAATTATTTTTTAAAAAATCCCAAACTCAGTAGCTTTCAGCATCTAGAAAAGTAAACAGGACATCACAGCACAGAAATAGGGGAAGCGAACACTAATTGGAAGTGTTCAATAGTGTGTAACGGCTGTTTTCCTGAGGCAGACCAGAGATAAATTCTGGCTGGGAGATTCATTTCCTCACTCCTGAAATAGGGACGCAGGACTTCAGCCTTTTTAAATTAAAACTATACAACCTTCTACACCAGGCAGGTAGTCACGTCAACTGGCAAAGCCAAATCTTTTGACCCACCTCACCCACTTCCTGTTCAGACCACCTTTCACAATTTTCACTATCAACTCCCATTCCCACCTGTCACCCGGAAGTTGCCTTGCTTATGATTTCAAGCCAAAGTGCCCAGGCCCATCCAGATCACTAGGAGTATGAAAGTGTCATATTTATTTATATTTATTATAAATAAATAAGTTGAATCTCCCTCACAAGGAAAGGCCTGCATCCCCAAAGTGGATACAGCTTGCAGACTGAAATAGTTACTCAAAAGTATGGAAAGGATATGTGCAAACCTATTGCCTCTTCCTGGTGACATGGTAACCAGCTGAGCTACATAATTGAACAGAACCACATGCTTCAGCCGTTGATGGAGAACAACCACTTTGGACTGGTCTGGCTCTTCCCCTCACTAAAGAGAACACCCCCACTCTCCTTCACCCAGAAAATGAGCATCTCAGGAGTTTTTCTAAAAGGAGAACTATTCAAACCTGCAACCTAATCTTATCCATAATCTGTACTAGTACACGTCAACCCTCTTGCATCTTCAGATTTTGATGATGCAGCTGTGTTCTCAGGAAGCAAAGGTGAAAGAAGTTCAACAAGAAATATGCATACCAGTTCCCAATAACCCATCACGCTCTCTTATGTCTGAAAAACAGAATTCCAACACAGATAGGATCAGGCTTGATAGTGGCTGGGATCACCAGGGCAGTGAACAGTTTTTGCCCCCATTCCAATATTGTCTCTGAGTACACTATGTACTCCCATATAGGTTGCCTCTACCATGTAGAAGATGGAAAGCACTGCACTAATGTCCACAGTTGTAGTGAGGTGAAAGTTGCTTCCTGTATTGACTGGGTGGAGGCCTGGCCCTCACTGATGGGGATGCAGTGACCTCTAGGTACAGGATGTGCTGTGCTTTTTGGATTGCTTGTTGCTCACTGATTTTCTTTTCGAATTCATGGATAGATAACTAGGTCAGAAAACTACCACATTTTCCAGAATCACAAAGAGAGTCTGGTCCAACAAGAAGCTGACGGAACATACCAAGATCCAGGACTACAGAGCTTGCGTCTTGAGTACACTTCTGTACTACAGTAAGTCATGGACTCTTCACACACAACAGGAGAGGAAGCTGAACGCTTTCCACATGCACTGCCTCTGACACATCTTTGGTATCACCTGGCAGGACAAAGTTCCAAACAACACAGTCCTGGAACGAGCTGGAATCTCTAGCATGTATACACTGTTGAAACAGAGATGCCTGCGTTGGCTTGGTTATGTCGTGAAAATGGACAATGGCCGGATCCCAAAGGATCTCCTCTAAGGAGAACCCATGCAGGGAAAACACCCTACAAGTAGACCACAGCTGCAATACAAGGATATCTGCAAGAGGGATCTGAAGGCCTTAGGAGTGGACCTCAACAGGTGGGAAACCCTGGCCTCTGAGCGGCCCGCTTGGAGGCAGGCTGTGCAGCATGGCCTTTCCCAGTTTGAAGAGACACTTGGCCAACAGACTGAGGCAAGGAGGCAAAGAAGGAAGGCCCACAGCCAGGGAGACAGACCAGGGACAGACTGCACTTGCTCCCGGTGTGGAAGGGATTGTCACTCCCGAATCGGCCTTTTCAGCCCCACTAGATGCTGTTCCAGAACCATCATTCAGAGCGCGATACCAAAGTCTTCCGAGATTGAAGGTTGCCAACATGAGAACTAGGTCTGGGGCAGTGTTCAGTTTCATTAGTGATTCGTGTATGACATGGCAGCACAGAGACATCATCCTCATTTAGTCATTTAAACTATGGACCTTCATGCTTATGTCTTGTAGTAATGGTGCTCCACTGATGCAAGGAGGTGAGTTAGGTTTACATATACATGCCACACTGTACTGGATATTCACTTGTATCAGGGCCCAATCCTGAAGAATACACACTGGCTCACTGCCGGCGTGCACTGTCGCAAATATGCTGTAAGGCACGCCGGCAACTGTTAGCATCAGCCCACTGCCGGAGCTGGCCCAGTATACAAGCTGGAGCTTGGAAAGAGCGCTAGGTAGTTGAGAGGTGAATGGGGGTGTTGGGGGAAGTGTTCTGTGGTGGGAGCACGGGAAGGCGGGGAGAAGGTGTGGCAGGGGATGGAGCAGGATAGAAGGGGGACGGGACTGGCACACCTCAGTTCAGCCGGATCTATAGCCCTGTGTTAAGCCTCACGGCCTGACATGAGGCATATTTACTCTGTGCTGACTAAATAGCCAGTGCAGAGTTGAGTAGCCCCATTGCGGAGTAGCCCCATTCAGGATGCCACGGCAGCTATTTTGGCTCCATGGCAGCCCCATGCACTGGGCAGCTCAGGCTTGGGCTATCCGACTTATGAAGGACTTTGTGCTGGCACAGTTTTATCCTTCTGAGTTGAAACCTCCTGCCTGTTTGTTGAGCCAGTGGAACATCAGACCTCAGAATAAGGCACTGATACAATGGCACTTGTGCTTGATCCTACCTGCTTTTTGCCTTTCATAAAGATCACTTATCAGATACGATGTTTATGCCAGTGGCCAGAAATTGCCTAACAAACTATACAACCTCTAATACTAGATTGGAAGAAGGAAGCTACTATCCGTTGTGCCAGCATGGTTTCCAATCCATAGGAGTGGGCAGTTGGTTGTATATATGTTCAATCAGAGGTAAATCCCACTGACTACAATGAGGCTTACTTACAAGCTTATAGATTGAAGCCCTAGCTCTTTTAAGCTTGCACTATCTGATTATGTATTGCCGTCCCTGTTTGATAAGATTCTTCTTTGCTGTACATAAAAAAGGAACCATTCAACAAAACACCAAAAAGAAATATAAAATTGCTTATGCCCAGAAATGCATGCGTTAAATCAAGAGCCTGCATAATTTATACACATATATTTAATGTTGATGGGCATTTTATTGCAGCAAATAAATATCTCTAGATCAACTAACTCAAATATTTTGCGTTAGATTGCTGCTTCAGGATTTAATGTGCCTTTGGGCTGAATTATGTTTGCCTTTTTGGGTTGCGGTAGGATTTTGACCGAAGTTTATGCCCGTTTGTATCATCAATCTTTCAGTCGCTGAAAGCTGCAGTCATCTTCCTGTCAGAGGGGAAGGATCAAACCACAATACAGACACCAACTTGGTTTTTGAAGTCTGCTCCACAATGTCAGAAGACTTGATTTTTGTTCAGTGCTGTCACTAAGGGAGGCCAAAGATGGCTCCCAATGTTTCCTTCAGTTTGCATGCATACATTAGGAGATGTAGATACAGGCTGTATTCTTCAAAAATTTTATAGAAAACAGTGTATTTCTTCTCCTCCCCCCCCCTCCCGCCATACATACACTTCAGTGTCTTTGCTTTGAGGGCAATGTTAATTGACACAGGGCATTTGTGGTAGAAGGAGGGAAACAGATTCTTTTTTGGTGCGGGGGAGTGAGAAAGAAAATCTCTTGGGAAACAAACAACAAACTGGTAGCAGCCTAGTTTGCCAGTTTCAAGATAATTGTGCTTCTTGTTCCTTCCTCTATGTGTAATGGCTCCAAAATTTATTCTGAGTACAAGCAACTTTCCAGCTGGAATACAGTGTGCTGTGCCCACTGTTATGTATGTAAGTTATGCAGGATTGAAATCCTGCATAACTGATTGGCCCAGACTTATGGCTGGCCAATTGGGTGATGGATTGAAATCCTACCATCCGATTGGCCCTCTAGTTAAGGTTTCAACTGCACCAATCATGGGGAGTCTGGGCGGAGCTAAAGGATATAAAAGCCAGGGGTGTTTGCCTTGTGTTTCATTGCCAGGTTCTGTTCTGAAGATGGAATAAACATATTCAGCTGTTATCTCTATGCCTTCCTTTATTCGCATGGACCCACTATATAACATCTACCCCCACCCTTTGCACACACAGGCCTATTTCAGATGTAACAACAGACCATGGTTTTTTACAGCATGAGACCTTCCCTTGCCTCTCTCTTTCACATACAAGGAGAGGATATTGGAAAGTTCTGCTTGCAGTTAGTGAAAAACCACAATTTTTCATTATGTTCGAAACTGGGAAACTAGGTATGTCTACTCAGAAATAAGTCCCATTGTGTTCAATGGGGCTTACTCCCAGGAAAGTATATACAGGATTGCAGCCAAATTAGTGTTGATCTCTTCCAAAATCATCCTAAAACTGTTGTCTCAAAACTGGAATCTAACCAATGTGGCTTGTAATGGATGATGCTTATATTTACCAGGGACACTTCACCCAGAATTAAAGTGAAAGCTTATTTTTTATGCCACCCAAAACAATTCGTTATCAGAGCAGAAGTGAAAACCTGCTGGTTCAGACCCAAGGCCCAACTTAGCCAGCATCCTGATTCCCACAGGGGTCTACCAGCTGCTTCTGGAGTCCTAGGCCTCTAGGCAGCAGTTTGGTTTACCCAGATATGCTGGAAGAGTGGAAGATTTTCTGTCTAGCCAAGTCACTTTTCTTTGCTTCAGTTGCAAACAAATGTTTTTTTATGCTTCTCAAATGTGTGAGCAAATCTGTTATTGCATGGAAAGGTCACACATGACTAATGACAGGATGGCAAGACAGATGATAGCAGTTTTCAAAATGTAATTAAGATGGGCCGTTCTCAAGGTCTGTGGTATTTTGCTGTTCCCCCACTGAAGCTGATAAACTGAATTGGCCACTAGCATATCATTTTAATATCACATTTTGGGCTAAAACTCTATTTTTGGTGAAAGTTATTTTCTGGATGGAAGAAGAAAATGCTGTTATTTTGCATTGTGCTTGTAGCTGGTGATGCATTTTCATGGTCAGGTACAAATATCCGAACCAGGGCTCTATGGGGAAAAAATTATTTGCATTCATCATTTTCTATTGACTATTTTTGGTCACTTGCCAACTTATCAATAATTTTAACAAATGGATACTCTCATACTGAACCTCAGGATATATATCCTTTCATCTTTCACTTTATTAACCTGCAGGTCAATAAATTTATCCTAAAATCTTTCACCTGTGACAATAAGTAATCACAGTACCCTTAATTTGCTCCTACGCATACTCCAACTTCCTTCAAAGAAGCGAGTGGATTGAAACATGCTTTTATAGACAAGGATTACATGCTTATTTTCTAACCTAAATTGCTCCTCTTCCTCTACTGGATACATACCTGGTCCCCACTTTAGCCCAGTCCCCCTTCATGCCTAGTCTGTTATGGAATGTCTTGTGAACAAGTGCACTATCATTTCCATTCAATGACACATTCCAATCCACCCAGCATGCCAACCATTGGCTAAACAAGTATGATATCACAGAATGTTCACATGCATTCTAACTCATACCATGATAAAAACTGTGCAAAGGTTGTGAAGAAAGCCAAGTGTTACTTGTTGCAGAGCTATCGTGAACTGGAAGGGAAATATAGAGAAATAATGAGGATGGAGGAAAAGAAGAAGGAAATGATGGGGGTTCATGGTACTTAAGACAGAGAAGTGTTATAGGAAGAAAAAGGAAACTAAAGGCCAGAGTGATTAAGACTGCAATCCTATGCACACTTTCCTGGGAGTAAGACTTGTTGAACAGAATGGGACTTACTTCTGAGTAAATATGCATAGGATTGCACTGTGAAGAAAGAGGACAGGATGTGGCAGCCCAAAAAGCAAGGACCTGAGAAAACAAAGGATACTGGAGACATGAAGCTGAAGAAATTCAAACCCAAGGTGAAAGTAGGAATGGGGCAAAACTGAATATACAGCCTAGAGAAGGGGCCGCATTATTGACGATCAAGGGGGCATAAGGTGGTGGTCAATCAAGGGGGTATAAGGTGGCGAGATTGAGAGTCTAGTTCCTGGAAGGAAATTTCTGAAGTGAGCCTTCTACTGTGACTGCAGAATAGAAACTTGACAACTGTAATGGGGCAGTGAGGGTCAAGTAACTGTGGTGGAGGTAGGGCTGAATGTTATACATGGATTCAAACCAGCCAATCATTTGGGGCATGGTTTCCCAAACTAGGGCATTCCGCACCCAGGGAAGCCCTATCCTCGCACAGGAGTCCTGATGGATCTAGGAGGTCCGGGGAGCCCTACGCAAGGTTCCCCGTGCCTTCAAACAGCTTTTAAAAAATATGGGTACTTCTGGTTTTGCAACAAAAACCAGAAATACATGTTTTTTGTTTGTTTGTTTTAGATGTTTGGAGGTGTGGGGAGCCCTGAGGAGGTCTCTTCAGACCCTCCCCCCGGGCTCCCCAGAACTCCTACACTAACTCCTAAGTTAATAAAAAACCCCTTCCATCCTCTGCAGCAGTGTGATCCTGGAGATCACATTGTTGCCTGAGCCCCTCCCCCCACACATTGACCTTGGATCTCAAACTCCCAAGGAGTTTGATAACCAAGAATTTGGGGTATTACATCTTTCCTTGGAAATCTCCAAGCAACTCACATAAGGCTTGCAGTGGCTTCCCATCCAAGCATGACATGGTCTGAACTTGTGTAGACCAATGGGTAAGTGTTAAGAACCCCTGCTTTTCCTGATGCTGCTTAATGACAGAAACATTTATGTTTTTCAGGGCTGCTGGAGAAGCAAGCTGAAGATCCAAAAAGGGAGGGAGCTCAAGGTTCAGGATGGAGAACAGAAAAACCCTCATGTATCACATACCTGTAGGCAAAGCTGAAAAATATTGCTGTGGAAAGTTGAATTTCTCAGATTGCTTGAAAAGATTCCAGCTATCTTTGTCCATCAGTGAGACAGGTGGCACAGAATGGAAGTGGGAACATGTGATAACATACCGAACACATAGGTGGCACAGTGGATTGATTGCTAGACCGTGTCAAAAGCAGGAAGACTCAGATACAAATCCCCACTCAGCCATGAAGCCCACTGCATGAACTTCAGACATTCATGCTCTCTCAGCCAAACCCATCTCTTGTGGTTATTGTGAGGGTAAAAGGGGGGGGGGACAGTTTGAGAACCTTGTATGCTATTCTGAGATCCTTGGAGGGAATGTAACCGACAATAAGAGATTGAAGCCTGCATTTGTAACTATCTGCCCTGTGCTATGCTGTTGTCTACTCTCAGTTTTCTATAGACACTGAAGCATGTGTTGTCCCACACATGCACTATAGTGTGTTCAGGAGTACCTGCTCATACTTGAACCTGGGCTTGTGACACACTTGTAACACACTCAAAAGACTCAACTGCTTTAGAATTACCCTATCCACCGCTGAACTCTAAAAAGGGAAGATTATACAGTACAACTAAACAATTACAGAATCTAATTGTAATTGATTAGGACAGGAGGTCTGGTCTAGAGGGTAGAGCCTCCATTTGCCTGAAGATAACATCCACAGGTCGCCAGTTCGAGGCCACCAGCACCGCACGACCTTGAAGCAGCTGACAAACTGAGCCGAGTTATTCCATCTACTCTGAGCTTTGGAGGATGGAGGCCAGAATGTGAAACAAGATCAGAAAGAAACATCTGAATTGTTGTGGTTCTTGAAAGATAGAACCTTCTTTCAACTGTAAAAATCCCTACGGGGATTTAAATAGCCTGCCTATGTAAACCGCCTTGAATAAAGTCTGAGGAGAAATCTGACTACCAAGAAAGGCGGTATATAAATACCTGTATTGTTATTATTATTTATCTCCTTAGTTTCCAAAAATCAGGTTCAAAAAAAGGGAAATACTTGATGGAGTATTTATCTGTTCCTGCAGAGGCAATGCTTTCTTTTACAGTGAAAAATTCTAATAGGCTCTCTAGCAGCAGATCTTACAGATCAGCTTTAACAGACATTTCCACTAAACCAGAAATTTTCACGATTGCAGCTTTGCTTGGATTATGTTTCTTAGGGAAGTGGGGTAGGCTCTGCTGGGCTTCCAGAAAAAAATTAAATGCAGGTTTTTAGTGCCTCACTTGGATAGCAGGTGCTTATAGCCTCCTCTGCTTCTCCTCTGGATATTTTGCAAGGGGGCTGGAAAAAGAGGCAGTATAGACACAGACACACACACACACACGTCCTATACACACTTTCCTCATTGAACACAAGGCGGCTGGGAGCCCAATCCTATCCAAATTTCCAGCACCAAAAGGGCATGTGCTGCATTTTGTGGTGGGTGGGGGCAGTCTTGGAGGCCTTCTCAAGGTAAGGGAATGTTTGTTTTCTTACTTCAGGGCTGCACTGCAGCTGCATTGGCACTAGAAATTTGGATAGGATTAGGCTCTTTGTTCTGAGCAGACATACATAGGATTGCACTGTAAGGCTGCAATCCTATGCACCCTTATCTGAGAGTCTCATTGAACATAGTAAAACTTGCATCTGAATAACCCCTATCATATCGTGCTGTAAGGTACTTTTAGAGCTCTAAACCAGGCTATTTTGCTGCACCCAAGAGATTCAGCATTAACAAGCAACATCACACCAATAGCAACTTATCTCCTGGGGTTTATAGCAGCTGCAGGGTGGGGGGAAGGCATGGGCTTTTTTCATTAGGACCTGCAGTTCCAGGGACAAGATATAAATGCCTTCTTCTGGCTGCTATTTTAATTAGGAAAAAATGTATCATGTCTCGTTTAACCCTGAACTCAGCAGTTCACAGGCCTGAGCCCTAAAACTAATGCTCTTTCGAGGAATATTCATTACTTCCTCTTCTTTTCCCTGTCCTCTCTTTTCCCTCCAGCACCTTTTTCTGTGCAGTAGATACTTAAGACTCAGCAGGAAAAGCTAAAGTTGCCACACGCCCAGCAGAGATGAGAATCAAGTGCTGCAAATAAGATATATCACGGTTACATTAAGTGCTGTGTTTGCTCCATAAATTATTTCCTGTTGTTAGTTAAATATATCATCCAGGGATGTGAATCAATCTTCAGGGCAATAGTCAATGGCAGCCCCAGTAACTCCTAAAAAGTGCTTCAGAGGGAGGGGAAAACATTCAGAAGAAAAAAGGGAATATTGGTGAAGCTGTCCAAAAAACAGCAGTAGATAAAATGGCTACTGATAGGGACCTCCTGCTATTACAACACAATAACAAACCTTGTCTTAACATTTCACTTGTGAATACCTTCTTCTCTCATTCAAAGACTCCCACAAGAAGCATGCATGGTGACCTTATCTTCTGCAAACTTAAGAACACTGAAGACTTTTCAGTGAAAACAAAGTGGTCATTTTGGACAAGAAACATGCTCTTCTTCCTCACAGAGAGCTGCTCCTTTATCTCTCCCTGCTAATTCTGGATTTGAAACACACACAGAAGGAGTGGTTTGGATGAAGCCCCCACTCTTGATGAGGAGCTGATGCACCAACACAAGTGGAGAAGATCTGCTCATCAGCCATCCCTCCCACATGGTGGGGAAATGGTTGAGAATATCATTTGCACTTATTTATCCAGAGGTAGAAAACCTGCACTTGGGTTTTACCACTTTACACTGCAGGTAGGACTCCTAAAATTGAATACTCTATCTATTGAATGTTCTATCCAGTGCTTTTTTTGTAAGAAAAAAGGTGCAGGAACTCACAACTTGTTAATCTTTCTTTCTTTCTTTCTTTCTTTCTTTCTTTCTTTTTAAACCATTTTTATTGGAGAAATAAAATATTTTTTATGTGCTTCCCCCTAAAGATGAACTTACTTCTGAGTAGACATGCATAGGATTGGGCTGTCAATCTCCACATCCCCTACCCCCTTTTTCTACTTTTTCTACACATGGGGAAAAATACTGTACAGGTGCACTTGTAGCGTGTAGTATGTAGTGTGGCACTACTTCGAGGAGAGGAAGCAGTGAATGGATTCCGGAAAATGGTTTACATGAGTTCCATGTAGTAAAATTACTCTAAGCAACTGTGGGAGTAAGAACAAAAAAGGAATTCTTACAGGAGAGGGGTCCTTAGGTGCACATAGAAAAGCTACATTTGCAAACAAGGGATTAAATATGGTTTAATTCAGGTATCAGAATACTCTGTGTCTTTGGGAAGGCGCTTGGCATGCAATTGTATGTTCTCTGCTGCCCTGAGCAGCTGCTGTGCATTGCTGGAGAGGAGCTGCAAACGCTGGCTGGTGGAGGGCATGCTTGTGGGGAGGATCTCTGGCAAGGCTGGACAGCACGTTGTACACACGTAGAATCCCTTTTCACCTGTCCTTAGCAAGTGAAAACGGGTGCAGATAGATATCTCTGCCAGGATTAAGAGCCCAATCCTAGGTATGTCTACTCTGAAGTAAGTCTCGTTCTAGTCAATGGAGCTTACTCCCAGGAAAGTGCCTAGGATTGCAGCCTAAGAGCCCAGTCCTATGCATGTCTACTCAGAAGTCCACTTTAGTGAATGGGGCTTACTGTGGATCGGATGGCAGCCTCAGGGCCCAATCCTGTGCCTGTCTACTCAGAAGTCAGTCCCATTAGAGTCAATGGGGCTTCCTCCCAGGAAGGTGTGGAGAGGACTGCAGCCTCAGAACCAAAGCCTATGGCTGTCTACTCAGAAGTCAGTCCCACTAGAGGCAGTGGGGCTTCCTCCCAGGAAAGTGTGGAGAGGACTGCAGCCTCAGAGCCTTTCCTCTGCCTGTCTACTCAGGCTGCAAGGCGATGACACTTTCCCGGAAGTAAGCCCCATTGAACACAATGGAACTTATTTCTGAGTAGACATGCATAGGCTTGGGCTCTCAGGCTGCAAGGCTATGCACCCTTTCCCAGGAGCAAGACCCATTGAGCACAATGAGACTTACTTCTGAGTAGACACGCCTAGGCTCGTGCTGCAGATTGGCACGGGGGCTGCACCAGCCAGCTTCTTTTCCCTCCTCCTTCACCAAGCCAGTACCTGGGCGTTCCGTGGGTGCCGCAGCCCATCTCCCTGGCTGGCTGGCTGTCCGTCCTCCTCCTCCTCGGTGTTGGCACGTGTCCCCCGCGCCCTCCACCGGCTTGGAAGCTGTGTGGGGAAGCAGAGCGCGGGGGGAGGGGAGGTGGGCTGGGCTCAGGCGAGAGTTTGGGGATGGGGGCAGGAGGGGGTCGTTGTGCGGTCAGGCAGGGGCCAGGCGCATGCCCACCCTGCACCCCCCAGCGAATGCCTCTGTTTTGCTCCCCGCCAATGCCTCCGAAGGGGAGGGGCACCTGCAAAAAGGTGCTGGAACTCCGTCCCCCCGCGTTCCATTAGAAAAAAAGCCCTGGTTCTATCTATCCTGAGATAGGAATCACTCCACATAAAAACTGTGAGGCATTGAGAGAGGTTGCAGCATTACTCTCTCCCTGACTTCTGGTTTTCTATCTGCAGAGATGTGTTTTTGTGTACATAGAGGGAGTACTCAGACATGTAACCCTCAGCTGCAGTTCACAGTGTTACAGGTTAGGCACAGATATACTACCTAAGCCTTAGAGATGTGGAAGATAATCAGTAGAGGCTCCCGTTTTTGGCTGTTGTGTTGTATTCTTGTTTGAACAATTTACCCAAGCTCTGGACTACATTTCTATCAGAGCTTGCATTACAAGAACTTTTTATTTGGATTAATAGTCTCGATAGTATTGGAAGATGTTATTGTTTGGATTTGTAAGCTTGTGATTTGGGTCCTAGACATATAGATATGGCATACAGATATTAATAACTTGCATTCATAATTGCTAAGTTGGCACTGAGCTCTCTACTGCTCCCTTCAAGACAGACATTTAAGAAAGCAAATTACTTTCTTAGCTGACTCATCTCCTTTAGTTCCAGCCTCAGCAGCCAGAGAAATCTACCTGATTTCCTGTCAGAGACCTACCATAGCAACAACCTCATTCAATTTCATTTAATGGGTTTCTGGTAAGGGCAGTGTGAGCCCCCAACCAAGACACACAACTGTGCTGGGCTGTTTCAGCCAGCTGACCAGCTCCAGAGTGCTTGAAGTGACATCATCACTTTGTACCATGGAGCCATAAGGGACCAAGACAACTGGCCCGGGTAGTTCATTGGGAAGGGGTGAAGCCATGCAAGGAGACTGGCCTTAAAGGCAGCAGAGGTGGAGGGACTAGGAGGGCAAAAGAAGCTTGCAGAGAGAGATGGTGAAGGAGGAGACACTGGGGAGTCAAGGAGAGGCAACAGATGTGCTGACAGGCTGTGAAATGAGCAGGGAGAGAGGAGACTGCATCAGAACCGAGAAAGAGGAGTCCTGGACAGAGGGGAGTGAAATACTGTCCAGGAAAGAAAGATGAGAGAATACAGAGAGGGAGAAGCTGACCTGGAGGAGTTATGGAGGGACTGGGGGAAGGGGGCTGAAGAAAAGGATGGCAGAATAAAGGACAGAAGGAAAGAAGAATTGAGGAAGTCCAACCAAGCTTTGCTGGCTATGATCCCTGATTCCTTACCAAGACTGAGGGGCAGAGGCTCCAGCTTCAACAGCATGGTTCCCTGGCTGAAAGGGGTGTCCCGCTGGTCTTGTCTATTTCTCTTTTGCAACCACTACCTGTTGGATCAGGATCAATTCATGTGAGCAACTACTAGAGTGAAGCCCTAATGATAGAAACTGCGGGGGCAGCCTGCTCCGCTGTAATAAATGGTAACTAACAGCACATTCTGCCACATGGTCTCAAACTTGCCTTACCCCACTCCCTTTGACATGGAGCTCTCTCCTTGGAGGAGGTTGAGAGGGCTGAGGTGCACACAGGTAGGAGGAGAGAAGTGGATTTGACTGTGGAGGTGCCATTGCTCATAGTAAGGCACATACTTGGCATGCAGAAGGTCCCATATTTAATCCTTGGTGTCTGTTAAAGGACCTCAGACTGTGGGGTTCTGAAAGAAGCAGCACATGAGAAAAAAAATACTGTAAACAAGACACCAGGATGCATGAAATTCTGCACAGGTAAATGCTTTGCCCATGCCCTAGGGCTTCCAGGAAGCAGTTTAGACAGACAGCAGGTAGAATTCATTGGAGAGCCCCTGTAAGTCACAACAGACAACACAGTACTAGATGAATTATTGGTTTCACTCATATGTGACCACATCATATATTCATATGGTTGGGCCAATCTTTTGACAGGGTCACAGCAGTAGGAAAGTTCATAGGTAGAAACTAATGACTGCTCACAAATCACTCTGCAGCTTCCATCCATGTTCTATTAAGGTCTCCTGCAAACCTACAATCTGCCTGAATTTCAGCTTTGTTTCCAAGGAGAAATACTTGAGAATTTTCAAGGGAAGGCAAATAAATTTCAGTAAGGCAAGTGCCATTTCTCGGGGGGGATTTCTGCACAGCCTTATCCAGCTACGAAATCCTGTCTTTGAACAGGTATTTGAAAGACTTAGGGCATGGACATAGTGTTAATCCATGTTAGGTTTTATGCATCCCGGTGTCTTCTTTAAAATGTTTTTCCCCATGTGTAGCTTTCTATAGATGCACCACTAGCATGCCAACAAGCAGTTCAGAAGGAAACCATGCCAGTGAGCAAATGATGCACATAAAGGGAATATTCGTTGGCAACCTTCAGTCTCGGAAGACTATGGTATCGCGCTCTGGATGGTGGTTCTGGCACAGCGTCTAGTGTGGCTGAAAAGGCCAAAAAGGGAAAGACAAATGGATTTTTAAAAGAAAACTTTGTTTGAGAAATGAGGCTGCAAGAACCCCACAGAGTGGCCGTGCGGAGTCTTGAGAAATCAGTTCTTATTGCCAGAAAGCAAGTCAGACTTCACTCTCTGTTCCTGTTCTTTCCTATTAAACAAGTTGAAAACAGTGCCCAGGAGCAAAGACTCAGATGCAAGGTGGACAAAATAAAGTCTGCAGCAATGCTCTAGATTAATGAAATAGGCAAAATTTAATAAATGGGAAGCGTTCCCTTGTTATCGGGTAGAAATACATTATTGGAATATTACAATAAAACTACTAAGATGGGGCAAAAACATAAAGAACCTTTTATTGCTACCACCATTTGTTATTTGCAGCCAAGAATACCCTGGGAAAATGTAAAACATTTGAATGCATAGAAATGACCATATGCGGATGGCATTTTTATTTAGTGTGAAGACGGAGCTGTCATTAGCCCTCCAGATAAAGAACAAATAATGACTCTGGTTAGCTACACAACAAGAAGCTAGCAATGAAATATTGCTCGTTCTGGCAATTTGTCTTCCATTTGTAATGCTCTGTTTTACTTAGGGAGAACTGAAAATGAACGTTTACTAGAAGATGCGTGAATACTTCAGGGCCGCTCTTGCCTCATTAAAAATGCTAGTCCTTTAGTTCAAGAGGTCAAATCCCATGATGAGCACTGCATAACAGAAGATGCTCTGGAACTCAAGGTACAACATAACTAAAGTGAAGCATTCTTATATATTCTCCAACAAGATTTTTAATTTAAAAGCCCTCTGTTAAAATGGCATACCACCTTCATCTCTCTAAATCTACCTGCCCGTCAAGTACAGGAAGAAAGAGGTTCGATTGGTGCCCTCTGAGGTTCAATTGGTGGTGAGGCACAAGAGGACCCACCTGATGGTTACTCCCACAGCATGGAACTGGGCGACTGTCTTCCTGCTTGCTGATTTTCTGCCAGAGGATAAAGTCCAGACTCTTTACATAAGCTTTTCCCAAGTGTGCTTGATCTGTTGATTTCTCATTATGATTTTGTTTTAATGGCTTCTGTCAAATTATTGCATCAGTGAAACATAAACATAACCTCTCTGGAGCCGTATCTTTTAGTAGGTTGAGGGCCCAATCCTATTCAAGTTCCCAGCACTGATGCAGTCATTCCCTTGCCTTAAGAACATAAGAACATAAGAACAGCCCCACTGGATCAGGCCATAGGCCCATCTAGTCCAGCTTCCTGTATCTCACAGCGGCCCACCAAATGCCCCAGGGAGCACACCAGATAACAAGAGACCTCATCCTGGTGCCCTCCCTTGCATCTGGCATTCTGACATAACCCATTTCTAAAATCAGGAGGTTGCGCATACACATCATGGCTTGTACCCTATAATGGATTTTTCCTCCAGAAACTTGTCCAATCCCCTTTTAAAGGCGTCTAGGCTAGACGCCAGCACCACATCCTGTGGCAAGGAGTTCCACAGACTGACCACATGCTGAGTAAAGAAATATTTTCTTTTGTCTGTCCTAACCCGCCCAACACTCAATTTTAGTGGATGTCCCCTGGTTCTGGTATTATGTGAGAGTGTAAAGAGCATCTCCCTATCCACTCTGTCCATCCCCTGCATAATTTTGTATGTCTCAATCATGTCCCCCCTCAGGCGTCTCTTTTCTAAACTGAAGAGGCCCAAACGCCGTAGCCTTTACTCATAAGGAAAATGCCCCAGCCCCATAATCATCTTAGTCACTCTCTTTTGCACCTTTTCCATTTCCACTATGTCTTTTTTGAGATGAGGAGACCAGAACTGAACACAATACTCCAGGTGTGGCCTTACCATAGATTTGTACAACGGCATTATAATACTAGCCATTTTGTTCGCAATACCCTTCCTAATGATCCCAAGCATAGAATTGGCCTTCTTCACTGCCACCGCACATTGGGTCGATACTTTCATCGACCTGTCCACCACCACCCCAAGATCTCTCTCCTGATCTGTCACAGACAGCTCAGAACCCATCAGCCTATATCTAAAGTTTTGATTTTTTGCCCCAATGTGCATGACTTTACACTTACTGACATTGAAGCGCATCTGCATTGAAGCACCACTTGACAAGGCCTCTGTGACTGCACCCTCCACTGCAGGATGAAGTGCACACCCCTTTGTCACAGCTATATCAGGTGCTGAAAAGTTGGATAGGGCCCTATTTTTTACCAGGTATTTCAATCCCTCAAAAAAATTGAATGATAGTAAATCATTGTTAGCACTATCCTATGCATGCCTGCTCAGAAGCAAGTCCCATTATAGTCAACAGGGATTACTCCCAAGTAAGTGTGGATAGGATTGCAGGCTGTGTGTTGTTTCCTTCCAGCATTTTCTGAATTGTTTTTGTTTGTTGGTTTACCAAAAGCAGTCAACCAAACCGCAGTTTCAAATGGGAGACCAGTATAAGGAATAAGATGGGGACCAGCTTTTTACCTTCAGATCGCCCCCAAGCTGCTTTTGACCCCAAGAGAATAAAACAATTGGATACCCATTTATTTTCCTCATGGAGTCAAAGTCAGCTAGTATGGGTGGGCAGACATTTGGAGGTGGACCACTGGTGCATACAAATTAAGGTGCTCCCATCCCAAGGCTGTTCTCCCAATGAGGGTGGCAGCTTGAGGTGCTGCTTTAGACAAGTAGAGAACCTGTGCTTGTGCGGGAGAAAACACACAGTTTGTGTCAGGTGCATTTTGAGCCTATGTTAAGATATCCTACCACAGCTGAAGCACAAAAATCATTAGCAAGCTGAGGTGCAAATAGTGCAGGATTAGCAGATGATAATGTGACTGCTATGCATTGCTAACAACCCACTCTTGTGTGAAAAGTTAATTGATTCTGATTAACTCAGCAATTCGGAAAATACTGATACATTTTGCAAGATTTAGCATTGCTTCTTAATCATTAACACAGTTCTCTTGGGCTATGTAAAAAGACAAAAGGGAGAACAATCTGTCAAGCAATCCTTGAATTGCAAGGACAGGGCCCCCTTGCCTTTTGTGTTCGGCCTCCTTTTGTGCTGCCTTTAGAAGGCTACAGGGGGGCATACCATGATTTGACTAAATTTGGGGGGAGTCAAAAAGTCAGACTGGTGGATTTCCTTAAGCCCCTTATCTCCCACCCCCACCCCCGCTTAAGCACTTAGCAAATCTTAGCTGTGACTAAGGATAGGTTAACATTTTGCAAAGCTCCATTTGATGTTGCCCATTACCAAACACCAGCCACCTGAAATATGTACTGGAGATACTCACCTATAAGTCCCTTTTGCTGTGCTCCAGTCGCTTCCAGAGGCTCTTCTGAGGCCCATGGAGGCTGCGCTCAGCTTCCACGAGTCTTAGAATGGCCTCCAGTGGACCTAGAAAAGTCACTTCTGGTTTTCAGGCGAAGACCCCTGAAAGGTGAAACCAGAAGTCACCGTCTGACACTTTGGGGGGCCTTTCAAAGGCCCGTGGAGGCTGTATACAGCCTCCTTGGATGTCAGAAAGGCCTCCAGAAGGACACTTCTAATTTTGGGACAAAAACCAGAACAGCCTTTCTAAGACCTCCAAAGGCCATTTTGAGGCCCGTGGAGGCTGCATGCAGTTTTCACGGGCCTCAGAAGAGCCTCCGGAGGCAACTGGAGCACAGACCCAGTTGTCTCTGGAGAAGTGGCCTCTGAGGCTTTCGGGGACCATTCTGAGGACCAGGCTTCGGAACAGCTCCGGACATGACCAGAGTAAGGTTCTGGTCACATTCAGAGCTCAGATGATTTGATATCACACGGAATTCAGCGTCCATGAGAGTTCCAGGAATGGAACCATTGTAGATAACGAGGGTCCACCTGTGTTTCTCTTTTGACAAATTGGGCAGCAAAATAAGTTGTTGACAGTGGGACTCATCCTTCCTTGCTGCCAGTCTAGGCCTCAGTTTCTAGCTTCCATAAAATCTGTGTTGGACTTCTTCCAGATTCTGGCATGTTAGTTATTTGCAAAACATGGAATCAAGTTCTCAACATTGCAGTTTTTTTCAGCCCCATGGACAGCTTTGAGTCTAATATGGACAGGACCACCCAACAAGGCCAGATACAATGAAACAGCACACCCCATCCCAGAGGTATTTCCATTCCTTGGTAGAAATTTTGGTTAAGAAAAGGCATTTAATCTTAGAAGATATGTAGCAGAAGGTGTGATGAGAAAACCAACTTTCTGGGTGAGTTCACCTCAGTTTTCACTTAATTGGTTTGTGTGCACCATAAATGTGACGATTAAATAATGCACCAAAATTGGAACTGACGGATATTAAAAAACCAAAATTCATACAAAACCTTGCATAGTTACTACTGCTTATCACTGCAGACCATATTACACCTCCAGAATGCAATGCAAGTAGCTATAGGAAATGCACAAGCTATTATTGTACCAAAATAATAGATTTTCTATTTTTAAAACCTTTGTGTGAAAAACAAATTAAGTCATTTTGTGGGACAAGATATAAAGTAAGAAATTCTAAAAAGATATCAGAAGATTTACTGCTCACTAGCATATTTTACCCTCTAGCAAGTCCTTTGCAAACTTTTATGCAAGTTTCTAGGATGCTGTCCTTTCCAGAGTGGTGGAAAGGCTTTTGATAACAGGCCTTTATTGGGGGGGGGGGAAGGGAGTAGTGTTACTTGAGGGGTAGTAACACTACTCCCTTCTCCCCCTCCCCCCAATAAAGGGGGGGAGGGATTGTATGCAATCTTTCAGGAATTGTATGCAAGCACCAACCCCCATCCTCAGCCTGAGGCTGAATTACCCATTGCCAAAGTTTCTTCTAGTCCAGGGGTTCTCAAACTAGGGCGTTGCGACTACCCAGCCTGAGGGCCCTGGCTTTTGCCCCCTTAAGGGGCGGGGGCAAGGGGGAGGCAGCAACACAATCCCCAGAATCGCATCACTAAGGGGAGTGCAGGGACTGACATGCACTTACCAGTCTCTGCCGCAGCCTCCAGGGGGTGCGTGGAGCCCTGCGCAACTCTCCGCATGGCTCCCCAGCCTTCTGAAAGTGAAAGCAGAGCGATCGCGTACCATGTCTGCTTTGGCGGAGGCATAGCACAATCGCTCCGCTTTCACTTTCTGGAGGCTGGGAAGCCCGGCAGACAGTTGCGCAGGGCTCCCCACACCCCTGGGAGGCTGCTGCAGGGAATGGTAAGTCCCCCACCCCTGCAAGGACTTATTGCAGCTCAAACTCCCCCAGAGTTTGAGAACCACTGTTCTAGTCTGATGCGGATTTAGCCTCATGGCTGGCTTGTAGTTAGGCCCCAATACAATTCCAGTGATGTCCCTGCTAATATAACAAGGCTGCCCAATGGCCTAGCGTAGAGCAGTCCATCCCCAACACCTCCACTAAATCATCTGAAGGGGCTCAGAAGGTCTAGCCTATACCAGAAACAATGTGGCCTGCTCAGATGTCTCAAGCCCTGAGTTCTCCCACTGAAATTATTTGGTATACATGAAAGTCTAGAAAACCAAAGCAGCGCATAGGCAATAATATCACCTGTGGGAAAATTACATTCCCCAGCAGCCAAGGGGGGTTTTCTCCCTCTGATATCCCCACACAGTGTGCCAAAGGAAAAGAGAGATCGGGTCACCTCCCTTTGCTCTTCCAGCAGCAAGAGAGCTGCTACCCCAGCCAGACAGGTGACTTGCTGAAGGTCTGAGGATCATCATAAGGGTGGAGGGAGGGTGCACAGGAAATTCTTCTTCAGATTTCAAATATTGCTCATAAAGGGTTCTCATAAAGCTCACCTATTCTGTAAAACCAGCTTTGTGAGCGCCTGAAGCTCCATTCCTGGCCCAAGCCCATCAAACTTTGCCAGCATCACTACCTCCAAGTAAAAGTTCTTTGGATCACCAAGGCACAAAGGTGCTAAACTTTCCAATTACAACCATTAAAATGTACCAGGGAATTTTGGTATTCAGACTTGGTGACATTTCCAAATGACAAGGATTTGTCATCTCCAATGGAACATTTGGTCAGATGCCATATTTTTCCCCAGTAAAAGAAGCCAATTATGTATGTTCTCTTAGTGCTCAAGATAAAGTGAAAAAGCTGTTTGCTGAAGAGCCTGTTAGTGTTTCTTTGCATAATATGTCTTTCTGCGGAAGACGTGTTGAATATGGAATGAACCAACATTGCTCATAATTACCGCCATGGGGAAGAATGAATTGAAGTGAGAGGAGAAAAGTTTCCCACTACAGACATCAGGCATTTATTATCTACTACAGGCCTGCACAACTTGCAGCTCTCCAAAATAAGTGCAGTAGGTCCACCAGGTATTGTGGCCCACAAGGGCACGATAAACATATTTTCCTGTAAAAACCAAGAGAAAAGTGAATTGTCATATGTGGTTGATTGGTGGTGTTTACCTTGCTAGGTCCAAAGTTGTGCTATAGTCAGTGATAGCGGCCAGGCACTCAGGTATAATCCAATGGAAAGAAACAGTAAAAGTTAATAACATGTTGCCGATGTAATCTTGACTTCTCCTTCCTTTCTTTCATTTGTGCTTCATGGTTCTTAGAAGTTACAGCTAACATTAAATGCAACAAAGGACAACCTCATTCTGTATGAGCCTATTCATACACTCAGTTCAATGTTGCAAGCCATGTTTTGTGTCTCCAATCCCTATAAGGTGACAACATGAGCCAGACCAGGCTATTTCAGGTCTGGTATCTAGGCTGTGGAATGTCCTCTCCAGAAAGTTATGCCTGGCTCCTTCACTGCTTGTATTTTGACAAACAACAAAGACTTAGCTTTTTGAGAAAGTGTGTTTTGGCTGGGGGAAATTGATGTTATGTTCCTGGTCCATGGATATTTTGTGGGGGAGTTGCTTCTTTTTATTTTTGGTATAGCTGTGTTACTTTTTCTATCCCACAGTTGTTTTTATGGCTGATAAGGGGCAAACTACATACTACACACCATTAACCCAGATATGTTTCGTTTACCTTTGATAGTAGCTGCAAGTGGATTGTAACCCTGCCATGGAGAGGGGGACTTTTGTCCCTCTCATTTAGATCACACACAGCCTATCACAGCTGATCTGCCCTAGGAGGGAAGCTCCCATTGGTGCTGATGGGAACCTCTCTCCTGGGGCAAATAGCAGCCTGAACCAGATAGAGCCATGCCAGGGACCCCTCTCCCCATGCAGCTGTCCTGGGCTGGATTGGGCCTCTCACTGCTGCTATTTAGCAAAGATAAACTATACATGTCAGGGACAATGCTATATTTAATGTACTGTTTTGTTGTTTGGCCCATTGGTCACTGCTTTGAGAGTTTGCAGATCAAAAAGGCTGAGCAAAAAATATTTAAATAAATCACTGCCCAATCCTATCCCCTGCCACCTTATAGTATGCCACCATGCCAGTGGACGATGTGCTGCATGATATGGGGTGTATGTGTGTGTGTGAGGGGGTATGACGACAGCCTGCAGGAGGTATTTTTTAGTTACCCTCTGATAGGCTGACCAATCACCTATGGGTCTCCTTGGACCCTATAATGTCCATAGCGGGCGAAGACCCCGACCCCTGGAGTGCGACTGAACGCTGGGGGCTTACCCTGTTGATGACAGGCGGTTGTCAAGGGAGAGAAGGACGGCAGACAGACACGGTCGCTTTGCACAGGCGGTTTACTTGAGTCAAACGTTTAACATTCATGGGATCTGTTAGTCAAAGGCCCTTTTGGCTTACATAGACTTGTGCCGTCGGCGCACGTTAGGATTGTTCCCCAACCCTTCCCGACCCCTCGAGGTTCCAGGCAGAGCTCCCTGGCTGGTGCCTGTTGCTCCGGGATAAGGGTTCCCCGGAGGTTGGTCATCTGCAGCACTGGTGTTCGGGGTCAGCCCAGATACCTCAGTGTTTGGACCTCGATCTGCTGGCCAGCATTGGGAAGAGTTGGCTGGGAGTCTTCAGGCCTGTGGCCTTGCTTCTCCTGAGGTCACCCCAGGGGCCCAGGCAGGTCCTGGATCTGGGGGCTCCCAGCCCCAGCTCACTCTCTCAAAGACCAAGGTAGTCAAGTTCCCTTTCAGGTCACGGACTGACAGAGTAAGGCCGGGGTTACTACCCCTTCTGGCCTTCCCTCCGGTACTGCTGCTGCCTGGGGAGGAGTGACCTCCCCCTGGGCTGCCTAGGCTGCTTATGAAGCCAGTGTCTGGCTTAGCAGGCCCCAGCCTTTCCAGCCAGGTGGCTGTTTGATGCTCCCAGGAGGCCCTGGGCCCTACTCCTGGGGAGATGCCCTGCCTGGGGGCCCAGTCCTGGCAGTACCTGTGACTTACCCCCAGGAGTCCCCTATGTGTGAGAAGACCCTTGCTCCTGAGGAAACCCTAGCCACTGGGGCTGGGCCCAGGTGACAGACCCACACCAGCCATTTTGCTGGCGTGTGATCAAGGAGAAAAAAAGGGTAGGGAGCAGTGTCTGGGGGGGGGGGGTAAAGGGGATAATTTGTACCTGGGCCCAGGGTCAAAAAGGGGGCCCAGGAGCCAAAGGACAGGGCCCAGAAATTTCCTGGGATCTGACATTTTCCTGTCTACTCAGATTTGTTGCCCTCATGGAATGCTGGGGATACTACCACTAGCATGCAGCTGCAGCTACTGGCAAATCATATATGCTGGGCTGAGCAGCTCCTTACCAGTGTCAAATCTGGGAGGAAACTGGCCTTCTACAGTAGCTCTTTGGCTTGTGGATCTGCTTACTGTGAAGGAATATATAGGAGCTCAGGGACACAGCTGCAGGACTACAGCTGCTGCAGAAGCAAGTTTTGGTATTCACAGGACACTCGCCATTCTAGTGTGAGCCTAAAGATGATAATGCTAATTTTCTGCATGATTTTCTATATTTGAAAGATTTTAGAGAGGAGTGTGTTTGGTTTTCCATATTACTGTATCTAGTTGTCAGTGCCACATGGGTGGGTAGAGCTGGGCTTTTCCAACTGTCTCCACCCTCCCCCCACCCTATTTCACCCCTCCCTGCCCCACTCTACTTGCCCGTTACAACCCTCCCCTGCTCTGTTTCACCCCTCCCATTTGCAAAAGGGCCCAAAAGCAACTTTGTACCCCCTAATAAAATTCCTCTCAGAGGAATAGGGAGGTTTTAAAAAGAAGGGATAAAATCCAGCACATAGCAGTGCCACTGAGATCGATCCCCTCCTTCCCCCCCCTTCCCTCCTCTGATCCTCCCTGAAGCTCCCCCTTCCCACTCATGATATGCCTGGGCTGACAAGGCTTATGGAGTGGCCACTGCATGTGTCATGCTGCTGTCCTTCACTCAGAAGAGCACAGTGACAACTCAGTCTTTACGCCCAGCAACTCAAGGCCCCAATAAATTAGGCCCCCATGTATCTAACCTACCCAATAAGTAAGTTAGATCTCTTTGCTGATCAGTTATGTCAGCCTTGCCAGTTACTTCTGGTGGTACTTTGAATAGGTGGACCATGAGAAGTAATACAGTGTGGGACAAACGTTGAAAAATGCTGATATACATTATTTATATACAAAAGTAGAACAAAAAGTGGTTTACATAGCAAAAGAAATCAGTAAATGGTTCTTTGTCGAAAAACAGATGCAAGAGAGACCCCAGCAACAGGCACTGGAAAGGATACCATGCTGGGGCAAAGAGGGACAGTTGCTCTCCCCTGATCAATATAAAAGGACACCATTTTTAGAATGTTTACCCATCAACTGGGTAGGTGGGACTCGTTAGCCTGGGAAGGCAGCTCATCTGAGAGAAGGAAAACTCTGATCCCAAACCTCCACTGCCTTGTGGCTACATCCAGTTACGGAAAAGGCTTCAGGAGTCAACCTCGAGGCAAAATCCGGAGCCGGAGTCCCTGAGGTAGTTCATGACTGAACACAGTCACGTTCTGGCAACTCCTGCGACGCCGCTGGAACCAGCCGTATGGGCTTCTGCCTTTCCACTGGACCATTCCAGCGACGTGGAGAGGGGGGATTTGCTGCATGGGTAAGAGTCTATCCTCCGTATCTACTTTATCCAGGCTTCGCACACTAGAGAACCACCATTCAGAGCGGGATACCATAGTCTTCTGAGACTGAAGGATGCCAACAACCATTTTAGAAGCTGCCTTTTATCCCAGTTAGCAGGGATCCCAGTGCGGTCCCTGACTGTAAACAGATCTGTTTTTGCCAGTCAGTTTTCAAGCCTTTCTAAAGAAATATATAACTGCCTCATCTAGATAATATAGTGAACAGGAAATTATATATATATATATATACACACACACACACACCCCAAATCTACTTTAAAGAGATTTCAATGCCTGTGGCATGAAAACATATCTTCTAAATAAATTAAAACTAGTCTGCATTTCTGCTTCTTAAAAGATCTTTTTTTTTTCTTTGTTGCTTTTGGTAAGATCCTCTTCTCCCCTCATCCTTGTTTTCTGGTTCTATAGCAGGTATGAATATGCTGTCTGCATTCAGAGTGATGAATTCTTTTCTGCTTGTCGAATTATCTTCCAATCTGCTTGTTCACTCACCTCTGTCAGAAGCTTTCTGTCCTTTCACAATTGTTTCTTTAACTTTTTTTTCAGAAGATGGATATTTGTCTTTTCTTCTTCATGGTTTCCTTTGTGCACCCACCTCTCTCTGCCCACTGATTTGGCTCCAGCTTCTCCTCCTCCTACTCCCTGGATTGGAAAAGGAAAAGGGTGAGTGAGAGGAAGAGGAAACCTTGAGGAGAAGAAAGAGGAACAGAGGCTGGCACATAATCAGAGAAGGGAAGAAAACATTTGGCACTCTTTCCCAGGCATCAAGAGGACTTGGGCCAGTCCTGCTGGTGGCCTGTGTTTGGTTATGTAGGTCAGAAGTTGTCTCTGTTCAGATCTCAAAGGGAAATACTGGTATGCGTTGCAGCAATCTCTTGACTCCCCCCTCTACCAAGCTCTCTTTAAGATTGATTACATTTATTACTTCCATGTGTGCTTCTGAAAATTTAAAAAAAAAGCAGGTGCCTATTTTGTTTGACATTAGCTATTTCCTGCATACACTCCTTCTCTAACCCCCTCTGCTGCTCCCAGAAGACAGGAAGAATTTCAGCTGATTAAAACACCTGCTTCACATTAGGTAAAATCCAAGCAAAAGAACAGAATTTAAAAAAATAAAAAAAAGATTGAGAACTTGATGTGCTTATCTCTATTAGTGAAGGAGGCAGTGAGAGATAGGCAGGCATTTGAGATAGAAAATTAATCAAATGCTCAGTAGAATTTAATGTTGTAGGCCCGTGTTTCTCAACCTGTGGTACGGGTACCACTAATGATACTTAAGGTGGTGTCTGGTGGTACTTACTGGAGCTCAGGACCCCTGCCACCTGGCAGAATGACCAGGAACACAACACAACAAACAACGTTGAAGGCAGAGCTCCAAAGCATGCTTTTCCACACTCAGAAAAACCACCCAGAGACTCTTACTGGGGTTTGCCATGTCACATCTGGCCTCCCAGCTGAGATGCAACTTCTGGTGGTATTTCAGACAGGTGGACCATGTGAAGTTGTACTGTGGAGGACAAACGTTGAGAAACACTGTTGTAGACCATTGAAGAGTTATCTCATTGGGGCTTTGGGTAAGCTAGTTCAATAGAAATTTTGGCCCTGAGAGGCAATCATTATGACCAATTGATTTGTTAATCAGATAGCATAGAAAGTAAGAGAAATAAAAAAAAATAAGCATAAGAAAAGCATCAAGAAAAATGTGATATCTGAATCATAGAATGGCAAGAACTTGAAGGGGCATGTTTTAGTATTGCCCAAGGCTCTAAGATGGCATGCCAAAGATTGCTACCCCCTTTCTGTGCCAGTGCTCTAGTCCTCCACGCTCATCTCCTCCCCGCTTCCTCTTCCACTCTAGCCCCTCTTCCTTTTCCAATACAGGAAGTGGGATGAGGAGGAGCAGTGGAGGTGAGTGAAAGGAAAAAGATGAGACACACACCCCCCGCCAATCAATCTGCTACCTGAGGTGAGCGCCTCAGTTGGCCGCATGGGTCAATCAGCCAAGTTTAGGCATTAAGGAAAGGCTGCTTGATCAGAACAAGGTTCTATCTGACATCCTCTTTCAAATAGTGACCAGCCAGATACTTCTGGGAAACTAATAAGTGGGGCACCAAGGTAAAAGAGCCCCCTGTTGTTTATCCCCCAGAATTAAAGGTATACTGTTTCTGGACTTGGAGGTTCCATTTCACTTTTAAGTTACATAATACAGTTATGTGATAAACCCCATGGCGCCTACTTTTTCAGAAAGAAGGAGGAGCCAGTGCTGGTCACACGGAGAAGTGGCCACTGTTGAAAGTCAGAAGCCAGCACGGGGTGAGGGGAGGGGAATACAGAAAAGGACAGCATAGGTGTGCAGGTTGGGCAGATGACATCATCATTATGTTTCTGTCAGAAGGAGTGGAACTTTGCTCTGGCTTACTTTTCCACCTCTGAACCCCTGGCCAGTTGAGATCTCTGTTATATACATGGTTCTTTCTTATTCCGTTCTGATTTTGATGTTGATCTTGTGGTTTTAAAAATATCTTATAATTATTATTTTTATTTGTGTTGAAAACTTCATTTCACCAGTTGAAAAGTGGGTTGTAGCTTCCAAATATATAAAATAAATAAACAAAATCTACAGTTTTAAGTCATTTCACTTAAATCCCACTTGAGGTAGAATTTCACTCATTAATTTGTGCTTCATAATTGAATCCCACTTTGCCTCTTTGAAAATTTACCCTGAAGTCACAGCCATCTGCTTTCCCATTCTGTTAAGGGAACAGTTGTTTTGATATAATTTTTAGAGGTCTCTTAATTTTCTTTGGTGCCAGCATTGTATCAAATTAACAAATTGTGATATTTGATTAGACAGAAGTTTGCAACATTGATCAATTTCTTTCTGACATGAACAAAGGTGTGGTTTGGGTCTAATTATCTTACCACCTGCTAATATTTTAAGCAGATTTTTCAATGCTTTGGTGCACTCTCAATCCACTAAATGTGAGAGCAAACTGTCATATTCATGAATATGATTATCACAGTAATGGTTTGAGCAAAACACTCTAGATAGATAGATGATGGATGGATGGATGGATGGATGGATAGGACTTTACAAGGCTGTTATTTTTAATGGTGTGTTAACTATATGGACTAGTGCATACAGTATGAGCATACCGCTGGGTGTCACAAATATGCCATAAAGCATGTCTTCGGCACCTGGAGAGAAGAGTCCACTGGCTGTGGGCCAGTTCCAGTCCATACTGAGCCTGAGCACCACTCAGAGGGGCAGCTGGCACTCCAGCAGCACTGGCTGGCAGCAAGTAGTATCAGGATGGGGGGGAGGCAGGGAATGGATGGGAGGGGTGGGGGAGGAACTGGAGCAGGGAGGGGTGGGATTGGCAGAGCTTTGCTCTGCCAAATCCTCAATATGCAGACTTGAGAAACCCCATTGCAGGGCTTGGGGCTTTTCCCCGGAAAAGGGGACCAAAGTCCCCTTCCCCTAAGGAGACCTCAGGTGGCTGTTGTGGGGCTGCAGGATGAAGTGGTAACGACTTTGGTAACCACCTTTAGGATTGGGCTGTACATCCATATAGTATAGTCCCACAGTACAATGGGTCTTCTTTATCCTTGCATTCGGAACCTATGAATTTGACCCACTACAGGTTCCAAACCTGCAGCTGAAGCACCCACTGATGACCTCACAGACGCAACAAGGTTCCAGTCATGTCTGAAGGCCTTATTGGACCACAGCCTGTGGATTTAATTGACTGTGGGTTTTGGTATCTGCGGGGTATGTCTGTGTGTGTCTAAGGATAGATTCCCCATGGATATTGAGGTTCAGCCTATATAAGGTAGCTTCCTACATTCCACACCAGCCATTTCTTCCCAATTGATCTTCTAACCACCTGTCCATCCAGATCCTCATAGAAAGCTCTTCTCCATGTCCCACTGACAACAGAGGCACAATGGCCAAGTATGCAGATAGAGCTTTCTCCATCATAGTGGCAAATGTTTGCCACGAGGAGTGCCTTGCCCTAGGAGACTGTATTGACCCCTCCCCCCTTGGTAGGTTCTTATTTGTTGCTTTTGAACTTTGTGGCTGAGTATTGTATTGTGGCTCACTTGCTTCATTATGGATTTTTCTTGTTTTTAGTTTTCTGTCTGATTGTCTTTTAAGTTGCACCATTATTAGTCTCTTGTTAGTGATTTGGAAAAGTGGAATATAAATACTTACGTAAGTAAATAAATACCTTCTCTTTATATCTCACCATCTGCTTGCTGTCCCCTATCTCCTTTCTCTACTATAAAAGCATGCACCAAGGAGGAAGTTAGGGAACTGTTCCCCTAATGTCCCCTAGAAGCAGTTGCCCAGGTATCTTCCCATGGGACCTGGTAATTTGGTACAAAATAGGGCCAATTTATTAATCAGAGAAGCAGGCAGCCAATCAATCTGTGCAGCTGGTCCTGCCTGCTGTAGGACATTCCATCCTCCCAAGTGTGGGCAGCTACCCTAGAGGAAACAGCTAACCTATCAAGACCCCTTGGGTGAAACCACCCTGGGGTCACCTCACAGCACCCCCAGCTTTTTCAGTGCCAACCCTTGAAAAACTGATTTGTTCCAAATACCCCAAGCCAGGCAGCCCTTAAAGCAGACATCACAATTCAAGCCTAGGGATTACCAGCCTGCACCCCCCCAGCCTGACTGCCTCTGGAGATCAGTCCTGGTTTTTTTCAGACTTGCTTGCCTGAATCCCTACTCATACTCCTTGTCCTGCACTATGCCTGCCAGTCATGGCCTACCTGTCTAATGCCATCCATGAGTATAGTCTGGGGTAGATAGAAAAACTCCATTTCCAGCCCAAACAGATGTGAAGCAAAAGAATTCCAACCTGGCCCCAAGCGGCAAACAGCTAATCTTGGATTGAGTCAACGGGTGAGTAGGTTGGATTCAAGCCCTGGGAAGAACCCAATAAAGACTGCCCACAGTCAGGGGAGGGAGTGGCATTCTTATGCCAGCACTGCAAATTGGACACACAAAAATGCTGAATGAATGAATATACTATTATTGTTTTGTCTGGTGCATGTGTGATATGTTTCTATTAATTAAGGGTGCATACAGATGTACCTGCATTTCTTCCTCATAAACTTTGCTTTCACAATCTGTTTTCCAACTTGCCTCAATTTCAGCATCTATTTGATAGATATACTGGCCAACAGGTTGAATGCTGTTCAGTTCAGTAGACCTTTATTGGCATAAAATACAGAGAAAGAACAAAACAAAACAAAAATATACAAAGACACCACAACATAGACATCAGTCTTTTCCTCACATACTGCCCAGAGTTCCAGAGCTCTGCCTGGCAATTACCCCAGATAAAAAGGCAGCGACCCTATCAAGGGTCTCAGAGTCAGATGTGGAAAGGAGAGACTGAAGCATGATTGAGTCCTCCCAGCCCTGCATCCTAGTTAGCAAAGGGCCTAGATATTTCTTGCGTGAGACGTCATGAAGTGGGCAGTAGAAAAGGGTATGTGTTATGGTCTCAATACAATCCCTACCACACTTGCATTTCCTCTCCGAGTAGGGAATACCACTGAACCTGCCCGATAACACGGCTGATGGAAGAGCATTACATCTTGCAAGTGTGAATGCTCTCCGAGCCTGTGGGCACTCCAGGTGATAAAAGAAGGAGGCCAGTTTCCCAAAACTGATTGGAACATGGAGATAGAGTGGAGAGCATGTGGTTCTGGCGGCACTAAACAGCTCTTGTTGTTCGATGTCAAGAATTCTTTCTTTGACGATTCTGTAAGCAGCATCACACCCAATCATGCCTAGCTCTGCAGTGTCCAGCCCTATTGACTTGAGCTTGGTTAGAAGATCAGTGATCTCTAATGGCAGGACTGAATCCGACAATAATTGGAGCATTAGACCAGAGGAGGTAGGGTTAAATAAAGTCCTAAACCAAAATTTCAGTAATCTAAGCCAAGCAGTCGTCTTTAGCCGAATTAACCCCACCTCAAGACACAGAACCGAGTAGGGAACGCACCTGGGTAAACCCAAAATCTTCCGCAGAAAGGAGGCTTGAATGCGTTCTAATGGTTGGGTAATAGCCTTATACCAGACGGGAGAGCCATAAAGGACCAGGGAAAGAATCTTTCCCTTAAATGCCTCCAGAGCAGCTGGAACATAACCATTGCCGCAGGTAAAAAAGAAACGGGAAATAGCTGAGGACGCCAGTTTGGATGCGTTCTGCACTGCCTTACGATGAAAAGCCCAAGTGAGCCTGTAATGGAAGTTGATTCCCAGGTACTTGAAATGCTTAACCTGCTCCATTTTATTGCCATTACAAGACCACTTAAAAGCCTTCCATCTATTGGCAAATATCATTATCTTAGATTTAGCATAGTTGATTTGCAATTTGTTGGACAGAAGATACTCTTCAGTGCGATTCAGCAGACGTTTTAGGCCAATCCTAGTACGGGATATCAGTACTGCATCATCCGCATACAGAAGTAGCGGCACTTGGCTTGCGCCAAGCTTCGGGCAATGGCTATCTACTTCCTTCAGGGATGGGGCAAGGTCGTTTAGAAACAGATTGAAAAGCATGGGGGCCAAGACACAGCCCTGTTTGACCCCTTTGTTGGTAGCGATGGAATGAGTTAGATTCCCGCTCCAGGAGCGTCTAACCCTGCATGAAGTATTTAGATGGAGGGACCTAATCAGCAGCAACAATCTTTTATCAATCCCCATGTTTTCCAACTTGGACCAAAGAAGCTCCCTATCCACAGAATCGAAGGCACCTTTCAGATCAAGGAAGGCTACATAAAGGCGAGCCTTGCATATCCTAACCTGCTTATGGGCCAAATGAGATAGGATCAAACAATTGTCCAAAGTTGATTTGCCCCGACAGAAGCCAGATTGCTCGGGGCCTAAGATGCCTTGCGAAGTAACCCAGAGAGTAAGTTTATTGCATAGATATTTAGCATAAATCTTACCTATTACAGAAAGCAAACTAACGGGCCGAAAATTTCCTGGTGTGGTAGGGTCACCCTTTTTATGGATAGGAATAACTGTCGCTGTAAGCCAGACATTGGGCAATAGGCCAGAACTGTCAATCACTGTAAAGACGTGGGCAAGTAACTGGGCCCACCATTCCGGATCGCCTTTTAAAAGCTCAGGTGGTATTTCATCTGGACCTGCAGCCTTCCCTGGCTTCAATTGCATAATTAGTTCTTTAATTTCCTCAGGGGTCACAGGAGGCCAGATAGGCAGATCCACAGAGGTGAAGTCAGGGTAGGCGTCTGGGGATTTGCTCTTATCGTAAAAAATGTCTGTGAAGTGTTGAACCCATGTAGATGATGGAATAATAGCAGGGTCGTATGTTTCTGATCTACACGAACCTGCTACAACTGCCCAAAATTGTTTATTATTTTTTTGTTGAATTGCTCGATGCAGCTTGTTCCACTGAGTTAAAACAAACCTTTTCTTTTTCTCTGTCAATAAAACACTTAGTTGTTTTTTAAGGATAGAGTATTTAACCAAACACTTGGAGTCATTGTACTTTCTAAAATCTAAATAAGAAGCCCTAATACACACCTTAAGATTCCTACATTCACTGTCAAACCAATCCTTTTTGTCAAATGCACCACAGGATTCAACCAACTTAGGCTTCGTACTCAAAACCTTAAAAATGTGACCAATAAAACCTTCAAAGGATTTGATTTGAACAAGGGGATCCGGATCCTGTAGAATGGCTGATAAAAAATCTCTGCTTGCTGGTTCCGTACTTAGATGATGGAAATTAGGGGAAAGGGCGCTGTTAGCCACAATTTTATACCTACCCTCTGGATTTGTATCCATCTCAGCTTGTGATGGAACACTCCCAGAATGGAGGTCAAGGACCAAGATTAAAGGTAGATGGTCACTAAGGGTTAGGTCCCCAATGGCAAAATCTTTCACATGATGTTTCATTTTAGTGGAAACTAAAATGTAATCCACAACGCTGGCACCACGAGAGGATACAAAAGTAAATTCATCAGCGTTGGGGAACTCTCTTAGACCATTGAGCCAGATCATGTTAGAGCTGATGGAAAACTTAGCAAGGGCCATACCATTAGCATTATAGTATGCATCTTTGGACCGCCTGCTTAATGCGCAAATGGGGGGGAGGGAGCTGTCATCAACCACATCCCAGGCTCTGCGAAAGATATCTGCTGAATTTCCCACCCTGGCATTTAAATCGCCCAGCAAAAGAATTTCAGCATGGGGGTGGGCCCTCTTAAGGTCATTCATACATGATGATAGATCATTCCAGAGCTGGGTCCTTTGTAAACTATTAAGCAAAGGAGGGATATAAGTGTTGACGCAAATTAAGTCAATGTCTGCAAAAGACACCCTCAGTGCTTGTATCTTGCAACAGCCTGGAATGATGTCTAGAGGGCATGACTTAAACTGCTTCAGTACAAAGCTGGCTAAACCCACCAAAGGACGACCATTAGAGGTGGATTTAGTTGCAGGTACTACAAAAGCCTTGTAGCCAGGGATATACAGATGGTCCAAAGCCCATGTCTCCTGCAACAGAATAATGTCAAAGGTTCTAAGATAGCTTAAGAAGCCACTGTCATTTTTCTTATTCTTCCACCCTGCAATGTTCCAGGAAAGAATTTTTAGTTGGGAAGAAGTAGCAGGGGCTGGAGAAGCATTAATTAGTCAATCTTTGCTTCCTGATGGACACTCAGCACCAGAAGGATGATGAGACATGCAGCTACTCAGGGCTAAGTTGGTCACCGGAGATGGTGTAAAATCCCTGGAATAAGGGACGGGAATTGCCTCAGTGGCTACTTCTAAAGCAGATTGATGAGCAGATGCTGGCACTGGAAGGGTCAGAGAATGGATTTCATAGGTCGAAGTTTCCGTATTATAATTGAGAAGTTCTGCTTTAACCCTGTCCAGGGATCTGATAATATTTATTTGTTCTGGTCTTGTGAGTTCCTTAAAGGCGCTGATGGCACCCTCCACAATGTCATCCCCCTCCAGCTGTAATTCCATTATCAGATCTTTAGCCACCAATGCAGGAGGATCTGCCCTAGGGCCTTGTTCCGTTGACAAGGGGCCTTTGGGGGCTGGGAGCGCCCTTGCAATGAGTGAATGGTCGTCAGTAGGTAAATGCATTGGGAGGGCAGTAGTAATTGCGTTAGCTGAACCTGAATTTTGGTCATTCACTTCTATGTCCCCAAGGAACCTGGAGGGTAGGTGGGAGCCAGGAATCTTTGGCAAAGCTTTACAGGACACAAGAGCTGATTCCAATTCCTCATCGCAGGGAGCAGCAGATGTTGCCCCTGATGGTACCCCATCCAGGGCTTTAGATAAGGAGTTCATATTAGGCTGTGATGAGCTTGGGGAAGATGACAAGACCTGGGCTGAGTCTCTAGGCAATTGTTGGATAGCCACAACATGATGCAGGACCTCCTCCGAGTTAGTTGAATGGCACTGCAAACCCACTCCATTGAGATAGTCCACCTCACTGGCCGATTCATTCATCAGCACAGGCTTAAAGGCTTCAGAAGGAGAGCTATCCATAGTCTCATCTGCTCCAGTTAGGGGGGGTATGCAGACAGAGGGTGACTGAGCTCCCATCATCTCAGAAATCAACGAAGAATGTGCCTGGTCTGGTGCTTGAGGTTCGGTGCCAGCGCCAGAAGGCTGGACCTGCCATTTGCTATTAGAAGCTGCACCAGTTGAACAGCCAATTGTTGAATTAACTGGCTGGGAGAAAACAAAAGCCTGTGGCTTGTGCAGTGAAGACTTCAAGTGAAGCAAAGCATTTCCCAGAGAGTCAGTTGCAGACCTTAACTCATTAGCACAAGGCAGCACCAAGGGGCTTGAATCAGGAGAAAAGCAATTGGCAACTCCCACGCTCTGGGTACGATTATCTCTCCTCCAGCGACTGGGCACAGAGCCAGCCTGCGCAAGGCTGGATGGAAGGAGAGGAGGGGGAGGCTGCATTTTGTACCTTGGGAGCAGAGGTTTAATAATCAAGTCGGTAAACACCCTCCGCAAGAAAATGCCAAAGGACCGAAGAAACAAACTCTTCCCATGCAGCTGGCCTGGGATCTGAGAGGTGCCAAACTTCAAAAGAAGCCGGGTCCAATTTGGAGACTGGGGAATCCAAGGGAGTTTTATGATTTCCTGCAGATCAACACAGTCAGCCTGAGATGGATCAAGGTATAATAATCTGCATAGAGAGTCTTTTGCCCTCAGTTTATTGGCCCAGCGCCCCTTATGAATGGGAGAATCCTGGAATTCCAGCAGTATCTGATTTTCCAACAAACAATAGGCAGCTTCTCCACAATCCAGATTCTCACGCAGCCCCAGCAGTTCAGCTTCCCCTGGCTTGTTAAAGTTCAGACCCAAAGCTTGAGCAGAGAGGGAAGGTAAAGGCGGTTGAATGGCCTTGTGAAGTGAGTCCAGCTGCGCAAGAATAGTATTAAGCTGTTTACATACAAAAAGGAGCGTGTTTCCAATGATAATATTGTAATCGCCCAACAAGGTCAAGAAGCAGTTACTGGGATTGTTCTGCTGAGATAATGACTGCTTATCCTGTGGAGAGGGAGCTGAAAGGGTGGGTGAGGGAGGGCAGGCTGACGCTGTGCCAGTATGACTGAGGGGAGACTGATAATTCCTCTCTGCCTCTGATTTGGAAACATGAAGAGCTTCATATCTGTTGGGAGAAGCGAGATTCATGAGCTCACCTACTGTGTCTGACCATGCTGGGAGATCCTCCAGACGTAGCTGCTTGGCTGACTTGATAGGAGAGTTGCCCTGTCCAGGGGAGTGTTTATGCCTTCTCCTCTTCCCCATCGAAGCAGCTTTTTAAAATCCACTGTAATCCAAAGACAAGGGTGCAGACTGGAAACAACTGGTAGTGTTGCTTTGCTCTACCAGGACTCAGGAAGCATCCAGAGGAGGAAAAAGAATCAAAGGATCCAACTGGCCCCGAAGTCAAACAAGTGCGCCAATCTCCACTTCTCAGCGGATCCGCCGCACTTATATGGTTTCTCACTGTCTTGGCTTTTGCTTTCCAGAGAAGCCACGTTCTCCCGATTCTCCAGCATCACTTCTGCATACAGGGCCTTCTGGCTTGGATCCAGCAGAGCCCAGTCCTCCTCGGAGAAAAACACAGCCACCTCCTCAAAGGACACCAGGCCCTGCCGCTGCTCCTCTGCCCGACTCCCGCGGAGGGATCCCTGCCCCGAGGTGCCTCCAGACCTCCTCTTCCTCCCCGAGCCCCGCAAGGCGGGCACCGCCTGGGCTCTGCAGGCAGCCGCGGGAGGCGGACCAGGGAAACCCGGAGGGCTGGGGAGAAGCGGGCTTTGCGGGCCAGATCCTCCCGCGGGGCTTGATGTACCTTCCGTGCGCAGCTCCCAGCGGGCGGGCGGCAGCGGGCAGACTGTCAGGTTGAATGCTGATTCAGTTGTTTGCCTTGCCCCTCCTCTTCTAGCGCATCAGATAGGTTCTGTCTTTTAATCTTTTTTTTTTTTTGTAAATGGACAGTATGAATGTTCATTTCACTGAACTTAAAAGCAGTGAGAAGTTTCCTTATGATGTCACAGAAGTCAGCCAATCTGTGCTATGCACAGCGCCTTTGGCTGCATTTGGAAAGAAATTTTTTCCTGAATTCAGTCCTTAAGAAAAGATCAAAATATGTTGATTTTGCTTCCAGACTGGACTCACTACTATAATTATGTTTTCTTGATTCATCCTAGCTAACTGGAGGAAAGGGAGATCTAGTTTTTTCTTTTTCTTTTGCATGGTGGTCATTAGGATAAATAGGTGCCCCTCCCCTGTATCTGTGGATTCAGTATCCATGGTTTCACTTACCCTCAGTTTCACGGCTTCCTGTTAGTATTCAATAGTCTTTTCAAGCATTCAGGCTGCCTGCAGCCTGTCTGCATATTGCTGTAAGCTTGCATGCTTACAGCAACCTGTAAAATGAAGAACATTTTCACCCCAGTAAGCATATTATTATTATTATTATTATTAATTATTATTATTATTATTATTAAACAATGTTAATGGGTGCAGAAGTGGCATGGGGGCCACAGGGGGCTCGGACACAGTGTTATCCCATGCCCATAGTTTCTATATCCACAGGAGGGCTGGAATAGATCCCCCTCGAATATGGGAGGACGCCTGTATTAGTGGAATACAGTATCACAATTTGAATCTTCTCTACATGGCTTCTGGATGTAGGGCATTTTATATCCTCACATCAGTTTTCTGCAAAGGGATGAGACTGATTTACAGAAATCTTCTCCAGATTCTTTGTTTATATTTTCATTTCCCTCTTTGTTGACTTGTGTTTTCATTCTCAATTACATGCAATTACTGTAGCTGCCATCATCATACACTGCCTCACTAGAAAACAGTATTAGCTTCTGCTGGAACCACTATGGAAGTGTAATTAGAGATCTAAATCAAGGGAAGTTAGAGTCACAAGGTAAAGAATACTGAGCTATATATAGGGCACAAAGTAGAGAGCTTTAAACTGAAAAGCAACGATGGGTAAATTCTATACATCTGCTACTCACCTTGGATTCTTTTCTCTCTTTTAAAAGGAAATCAGGAAAAAAAAATTCAATGAAGTCAGTTCATGAGGTGGAGCAAATCTGAGCAGAACAGAGCAGTCAGAAGCAGCTCCACGCTGCCCTGGAACAGGGACTAGGATCTGCCATAACTGCCAAGTCCTGGCACTGCCTCCTGCTCCCCATGTGCCTACCTACAGGCCCACCCACTGCCCCAAAGCACATCCCGTCTCCTCCCTGCTGTTCTGCAGATTCCCACTCCAAGCCTCACTTAGGGAACTTATGCCCACTCTAAGCTAATTAGCTCCCCTTTCGTTCCCCACCAATGGCCCCAGTTCTCTACTACAATACTGCTAGACTCCACCACCAGGGTAGCTTGCCTGTTTAAACAGCAGGGACCCAGTTCCTAAGGCAGCAGTCCTTCCAGGTATAGCAGCACACCTCAGCTCCCCAGCTCTCCGCAGCCTGTTCAAGTAGTCTGTTAGTCAGTGAGCCAGATAATCAGTTAACCAGAAGGTCAGTCCAGAAGGCAGAGCCATAAATCAACAATCCAGTAGGTCTGTTGGCCACAAAGTCCATCAGAGTATCCAGGCCAAAGTCCAGAGTCAATCAGCCAAGTCACAGTCCAAGGTCCGATTCCAGGTAAATCAGTCAGTTGCCAAGCCAAAGTCCAGAGTCAGTCTCCTCTCCTTCCTACAACCCACAAACCCTTCCTGCTTCAGGTGCTTCTTATATCCTTAGGTACCTCATTGCCTCTAGTGGCTACAGCTGTGCAGCACACCCTTTGCTGAAAGCCCGGGCCTTAACTCTTAAAGGGGCCACTGCAGACACCACATTCTACCTCCTTGCCAGATCTTCCGCGATTCCAATACACCTGCCTTCCATCTACCCCCCCCCCCCAGACCCCTGTGCCAGTCGAGCTTGGCCGGCACTGACTTCCCTTTCCTTGCCGCTACGGAGGCTGAATTTGGCCTCTGCGAGCCAGCACACACAGTGTGCGCTGGCGTAGCCTACTCCCATGGAGGCATAAATGTGCTTTACGGCACATTTGCGACCCTCCCAGGCTAGCACAAGAAACTTGCACTAGCCCAGTGAACGCTTAGGATTGCACTCTTTGTAACTTAATTGCAAATTAAACTTCTGAAACTAGGAGTTTGTCCCAAAAGAGATGAAAAGTGATTGGGACCAAGGTTTATACTATAAGCATAGAATCCAAAATAAAGGGGGGGGGGTATTTTTATTTTTTGCAAGGATAGGTTTGCTCATTCAGGAAGATGGTCATGACCAAGTCCCACTGAAATCAACCAACTATATCAGTCCAATTGTTGATGATTTCACTGCATAGCAGGCGCTCATGCAATATAAGAAACTGATTTTGAAAATCTTTTTAGTTTCTGAAGCATTTTGCTGTGTGATATGGCAGAGCTGTTTTCCTAAAAGAAAAGAAAAAAGACCTGAAGACCTTTTGGGTTTGAGGAACTAGTGTGGGCCTTTGAATTCTATCCGTTGCCTATTAGGCTGTCACTGCTTGATGTCTAAATTTAGCACTAGCACCTGGTCATAGCAGCCATCTCGGAAGATGTACAAGAGATCAGGCTAATTACCTTTGTCTAAACCAGTTTAGATGTGACATAAGTTCAGTATCTGACCTTCCTGACAAAATCATTCAACTACAGAGCAAAACTGCTTGAAAAAGGAATTCTGTGAATGTTCTTAATTTGGCTTTCCCCCTATAAGGTCATTGTTCTAGGATGTTCTGAGTAGAAGGCAGTAACTCACCTGGAATTTCATTAGATTCTTTTATTATAACTTCTGGATCTCCCAAGTCCCAAAACATTTCAAGGGCAGCTTCTGTTTCCTTGGGCTATTGCCATGTGGAAATTAGACTGAGGGCCCAATCTTATCCAACCTTCCAGGGCTAATGCAGCCGTGCCAATAGGGCATGTGCTGTTTCCTGCAGTGGGGGGGGGGGCAGTAACAGAGACCTCCTCAAAGTAAAGGAATGTTTGTTACCTTGCACTGGGGCTGGAAAGTTGGATACAATTGGTCCCTGACGACCCAATCCTATGGATACCTTCCGCTGATGGAACTAGCATTCCGTCAGTGGAATGCCCTCTCTGTTAGCACTGCAGATGCATCAACAATGCACGCAATGGAGCCGTCGGCATGAATGGTTGGGAACTGCATGCATGTGCCACCGGATCGCTTAGCCAGAGAAGGTACGTTGATGGTGGAGGTGGCAGTATACGGGGAGGGTCAGTAATGGCATTTTGGGGAAAAACCAATCATGTCAGGGGAGAAGGGGTAGTTCCAAAGCATTTGTGCATGCCAGATCCTATCCCCTGTTTTTTGGCCATATTTTCCCCTTATCTCTATGTAGGCCTCCTGATGATCTGTGAGTCTCCTTGGACCTATGACAGCTACATTCTGTTTCCCCCACTGACTTATGTATTTACAACTAGTGTAAGGTAGTCGCTGGTAGAATGCTAGTTCCTCCAGAGGAACTGCCCAATAGGATTCGTCTGTTACATTTCAAAACGGAATTGAATTTCAGTGACAAAGAAATATTTCTAATACAGATTCTTTCAGCATAGATGTGCCAGGATCACAGCTGGGAATGTTGAACTTTCTGTCTGTTGTTGTTCCCTCTCATTCTTTTCTCCTGTCAGTGTAGTTCAGACAGGAAAAAGCTAATAAGGTTTGACAAAGGCAGGCATGCTAGATCTTCACATGGTCAAAAGCTGTCCCTATTTTTAATAAGACTCTTCAAAATGATTGTTACAAATAGTTCAATCTAAGTATAAAGTTAATATTCCCATTTGATGTAAAAGAGCATTGCCTAGACATTTCTTATTAAATAAATTCAATTTATCATCATAGGTTTCAGAAACTTGAAGCAATGTGTGTTTCCTCTGAAAGCCAATATTAAAGCTCTCATTGAACTCTGATCTAGGAAAATTAAAGAAAAATATATTGCTACAAAGATACAGGAGGTCTCCAATGGCTTTTACATTCATTTTTATAAATATTACTTTTTCTTACAAGTTTCATTTCATACACATTTATCATCATTTATAAAAGAAGTTATTCTGATTTTTACATTATTTCCGATCTGAGCATTGGCAAATGGCAGATGTTTCCATCACGTTTAAACTACTATGCTGGCAGCTATTTTATTAATGCCCAACATCTACTTTCATTTAAATGTCTGAACAGAACCACATTATAGCTTTTTAAAAAGCAAGTGATATTTTGAGAGATTCCTAAACAATTCACAACAGTAGCTTTAGGTGAAACTGACTATTGCATATTCTGCCACCATGACCTGTTAAGGGTCTCTCTCTCTCTCTCTCTCTCTCTCTCTCTCTCTCTCTCTCTCTCTCTGTGCACATGCATATGCATGTATGAAAGCAGATTTATCTGAGTATCTGTAATGTCTTGGGAACTATGAATGGCTTCTTCCCCTCCCTGATCCAGCCTGGGAAAGGTAAGTAAATATTTTCTTCACTCACCTCCCCGTAATCTGCATGGTCTCTGACGGATTTGCCTGGACTGACGCTAGTTGGCCTGTCCAAGGAGACTCAGAAGGTGGGTCCAGGCCAGGAAGAGGGGATAGGATCTCAGTATGCACTGCTACCACCAAGAACTTCCCTTTCCTGCTCCATCCCACCCGTGACCCAGGCCAGTCCTGGCTCCATACTACCCTATCCTCCCCAAACCACCTCTGCCACAGACTGAGAGCCCAATCCTGTGGTCCGCGGCATGGCTCCGTGCTGCAGACCACAGTCGCAAACGTGCCATAAGGCAAGTTTGCGGGGCTCACCGCCGGGCTCCTATTGGTGCTAGCCCAGCGCCAGCCAATGTGGGGCTAGTGCCAGGCATGGCCCGGGTTCCTGGACTGCTGGGCTGTGGAATGGGAGGTGGGGGCGTGGGGGAGGCATTCCAGAGAGGGGGGAGGCCGGCAGGAGCAGGAGGGAGGCGTGCCGGGGTGGGCGGGAGGTGTGCCAAGGGGGAGAGAGGCGGATCCGTGGAGCAAAAGGCGGACCTTTTGGTTGGCACTAAAGAGAGTAACCCCATTGCGGGGCTGCTTACCTTACTTGGGGGAAGGGGACAAACATCCCCTTCTCCTGAGATGCCTCCTGCGGTAGCACGGGAGGCAGAGGATTTGGTGGCCGCCCTCCTTGAAGCCACCGAGCCTGGGTGCTGCGGGCAGCTGCAGGCTGTTATTTGCTCCAGCTGAGGACAGGAAAAGTTTTGTGGACTGCTGATGGCTGCACGTGGCCTCTGCCATTTGCACTAGTGTCGCTGGCCTGCTGAACAATGGAGTGACATTTGTGCCCATTGTTCTGTGACTTATGGTGGCAGATCACAGGATTTGACACCTTAAGACCCTGATAGATAATGGGCCTGATAGATATTAGACCATTAGATAGGTGGTTACTGTGGAGAAGGCATTTTATGTGGAGGTGCACAAATTGTGGAACCAGGTATGGTCACCTGGTGTCATCATCACTGTTATTTTTTAGGCACCGAGTGAAGTCACCACTTTTCAGTTGCTTTTACTATGCCATGTGTGAATAGCACAGTATAATCAATAGTACAAAAACACTATTCCCCATACACATATCATTTATCTAGCACACTTACAGCATTCAAAACACTTCAACTACATGATCCCAGTAATTCTTACAATAGCCTGATAAGTTGGGCCATGGGCAGGCCAATCCTATCCCCAGCAGCTCTGCCAGGTGCAGCAGTGCCAAAAATGGCCACTGCTGCATCCCGTGGCACTGCTGAGGCTACCAAAAATCTCCTCAGGGGAAGCAGATTTTTGTCTCCTAGGGCTGGGGAAAAGCCCCAGGCCCCGCAATGAGGCTTCTCAAGTCTGCGCTGGCTATTTTGATGGCACAGACTTGAGAGCCTCCATGTTGGGCTTTGCAGCCCGACACAGGGGATAGGAAATGGCAGAGCAGGACTACACTGTTCCACCTCCCTCTCAGGCTGGCTCCTCTCCCCACCCTGTCCTCCCCGTATTTTGTTCCACCCAGTGGCCACCACTCCCTACCCTGAAAATATTCACTGGTGCCCATCGCCAGCGGCCCCTTGTGTCCTGTGCTGCGGTTGTGCCCTGCAACACATTTGCAACACTCAGTGCCAGCACTGAGGTTACATCGGATTGGGCCCTAATACTTCTATGTTGTGAGGTGGGAAGAGAGCAAAGGCTGAGAAAATTGTAGCTTGCATAAGGCCCTCTAATAAGTTCACAGCTGCGGTTAAGAACTAAGCCAGACCTTGAGAGACCATTTTCCTTGCCTGCAATGTCCCAAAGTGACCCTCCCTGCATTGCCTCCACTGGCAAGGCTTTGGCTTTGATGGTAAGGGTGTGGGCCACAATCCTATACACACTTACCTAGGAGTAAGCCCCATTGACTATAATGGGGCTTACTTCTGAGTAGATATACAGAGGCTTGGGCTCTTCGTTACACTCTTTCTTGAATACGTGAGCAGGCAACTTACGCTTTTCTTCTTTTTTCCCCTCCCCACACGCATTCCCCCATCATAATTGCAGTTAACCCCTCTTACTGCCCCTCCCTTCCCTCTTCCCCACCTTCCAAAGTCCAGAATCAGTTGCCTCAAATTCTCTCTCTCTCTCTTCCCCCACCCCAGTGAATCCTCCACTTGTTTCAGCCACATCTCCTCACTGCTCCTCACCCCATATTTCATATACTGAGCACATATTTCATATGCTCCTCACCCCATATTTCATATACTGAGCACATATTTCATATGCTCCTCACCCCATATTTCATATACTGAGCACAGTATGTGCTCAGTCTCACCTCTCTTTGCCAACACTTTCTGGCATATCAAAGCATATCGGTTGATAACAATGTGATCACCTACTTCAAAACATTGTTCCTCTTTTCCAGAAACCACATATACTTCCCTCCCCAAGCTTCTTGGGAATTTCTTTAATGGTCATGTAATGATCTAAGGCTGCAATCCTAACCACACTTTCCTGAGAGTAAGCCCCATTGAGCACTTCTGAGTAGACCTGGTTTGAATTGTGCCCTTTGTTATATTAATTAAATTAATTGTAACATAATAATGTAATTAAAAACTAGTAGTGTGCCTTGACAACTTTAGTCCCTTGTCAGTGTGCCGTGACCTGAAAAAGGTTGAAAATGGCTGGTCTAAAGATATAACTCTTTCTTCTTTTGTCCAATTACAATGGAGAGGTGTTAGTCACTATAGAACTGAACTGTGATACTCACCTGTGTTTCATTTCTATCAATTACTATCTACCAAGTACATAGCTGTGTGGGATAGCTCTTTGCTGACCTTTGTAGTTGGAAAAACATGCTTCTTCTCTTGCATTCGAAGTCTCCCCTTTTGTTCTTCAGAGGATAGTGAAAACCTCATTTTCTTCCAACTTACACATATTCATCATTGCCAGAAAGATGTGTATTTAGTCTCCCTAGGCAAGAATGCAAAATTTTGACCTCTGTGTGAGGGGGGGAAAAAAAATCCAAGAAATAATTGGATCAGCAGGACTGTTTCCGTATGTTTGCATTTTTCTTTAGCAGACAAACAAAAGAAATTTTAAACCCTGATGAGAAAAAAATGCCTGGAGCTCTCCAGATGAGCTCCACAGGAATGAAACTGATTACAATTTTATATGAGAGAGCTGGAAAACAAAAATGTCAACTGTGAAATACTGTTAGGTGCCATTTCCAAGACTTCCTTTAATGTAATAATGGCACTGAATAAAAGAAGAATCTATGGGCTGTCTTGTTTCTGGGAAGGTATTTGAGGAGTTGTGACTACAGTTACAACTATTAGAGGCTATAATGTTAGAGTAAGATTCATGGTAAATACGATTGCACTCCTAACTTTTGTTTTCATGCCTAAGTAGCATCACTGAAGTGGCTTTTTACATTCAGGTCTCTTCGGAATTCACTTTTGACAAAGCCCAGGCACAATCTAGCCTTGTGTGCAAGATTTATCAATACCAATTTGTTTTACAATATTTATCAAAACTTGTAAAGTTTTGTGGTGTTTGGCTTTTTTGTGCAAGATGTCCCAACTCTCTTGGGTTTCCTCAGAATTATCCTCATGAAGGAACACCTAAAATTGCTTTCTGTACATTTTGTTGACTTTTGGCATGTATCTACTAAACTGGGCTCTGGACCACAAACACTTTTGCCAATATACATTTGCTCATCTTGAAGGTCTTTCTGTTTCTACTGTAGTCTACAGCCAGCCTGTAATGGTGCAGCAGGGCCGAGGGGCCTATGCTGTATCCAACTCAGATTAGGAGCAGGCTGGAGGATATATTTTTCCCCTTCCCCTGTGTAATGCTCCAGCCTACCCAATAGGGGTACGCAGATCTGCACCAGCTAAATCACTGATGAAAATCTGAGCAGCTCTGTGTAAAGCTGCTAGACCTGGGAAGGGGGTTAGGATACAAAGGAGGCTACTCTGCTGATCCCACCCCCTTCTAGTCCTGTCCCACCTCCTGTTACACTCCCTCCCCAACCCCAATCACCCCTCCGACACCCTCCCCCTATCCCTGCACTGCTAGGCAGCGTACTCACCTCCTTGGGATACAGTGCCAATGGGACTTCCTTGCTCTAGAGTAGTTGCAAATATACTTTATGGCATGTTTGTGACAAATCAGGCTGTGCTAGCAGAGCCAAAGATTAGGACTGTGCTGTGACATGGCTACCTCTGTTAAATTTGCTTTGTATTTCACCCTAGACAAAATTTCCCACTGCAATTCTGCTTTAGCCCGTCATACTCTCGGCATCATTTAGGCTAGAATAAAGATCCTGTGCCTTGATCCACAAGTTACTTTTTTAACTCCCTGAGTATAAGTAGTGGCTTGTGATTTAGAGCATGGCATAAAGCTATGCAAAACAAAAGAAAAACTCCCCAGGAGCCAGGGGTATACGCCTTTGAATTGAAGCTAATGTACCTGATATAATGTGAGAAGAACTAAGATAAAGAATTAATTACAAAATGGAAAACACCCTCACATACAATTTGGGTAAAGCATATTTAATAGGACCATCAGTGTATAAAAAAATGCTGTTGCTACTGTTACATTTTTATTTTGTTTTTACAGATAATTGTTTATCTTATGTTATACATACAAAATCTCTCTCTTGCTCACACTCTTTCTCACACACAATGGAACTTCTATTATATATAAAAATTTATTGATTGGCAAAGTTAAAAAAAAAAGATGATGATCTATCATTTTTAAATACACTCAGGCCAATTTCTCCTCCCTTGCTCCTAGGACCAAACTAGACATGACCACTTCATACCTGTGTACTTAAACCCAAATCTGCTGCAGGCACATAGAACATAGTGTGTGTGTCCATTATTTCTGATTTTCAAACTTAAAAGACTCACTCACTGAGGAGCAGTACAGAACACTACACAACACTTTCCAAGAATTTATCTCTGCAGTTGCTTTTCTCGAGACCAAAATGGTAAAGCACTTTGAACAGTGCAAAGTTATGCAATAGTATATCCAGTAGCTGTACGGCTGCCTCACTTGCAATCACAAACGTGGATTTGCTGCAGAGCATGTACATTCCAGAAGGAACTGCACACACTTGTTTTCCACAGTTATACTTTATAGCTTGGCTCTAAAGAGAACTTCTGCTGATGTAAGTGGAGAGGTCATCAGTTTACACTAGAAGTTCTCAAACTGGGCGTTGCAATGCCCCAGCCTAAGTGCCTCTGTCTTTACCCCTTTAGGGATGGGGAGGGGGGAGCTTCCGCAGGGCTCCCCAAAGCACAGACAATGACACCCCCTACAAAGCCCCAGGCGCCTCCTACAGCAGCATGATCCTGGGGATCACTTCACTTCATTCTCCCCCCCCCCAGCGCAAGAACTTACCTCAGACGTTTTACTCCTGAGAAGTTTGAGAACCCCTGGTTTACACTAATTTCTTCACAGTAGCAGCCCCTGTAATTCAACACACATCAGTCTGGGGTGTTCCACAGCCTTCAAGAGCAGCTTTAAGGAAGGGGAAAGAGGCTGAAGTGGGAAGAAAGCAAGTGAAAGCCCTGTGTGCATGTCAAACTCCATCTGTGTTGTTGTTCTTTTAATTTAAACTTCCATAGTATAGATGTACACTTAGAAAATCTTAGGTGTGCTCCTAAACAATGAAATGTTTAAAGGCACATATGACATGAGGGAAGTATATGCACTACTCGTACCTGTATTTAAAATAAAATAGGCTCAGCTTGTGTTTGCACTGAAGATGGGAATCAGGCCTGTCAAGTGGCAAGAAGTTTGGAGGTGAAAACTTTCACAGTTGAAAGGATGCACACTTCAGCTGTAATCGTTCTCCATGCCTGAGGGATGTAAACCTTCTGTGGTCCCACTACATTCATTTACTTTATCTGAATTCTCACTAAGTTAATCTGTGAAATTCATCAACATTCACCATGAATAATGATTTCAACTCTAAAGCTTATCATTTCCTGGTTATAAATGTTGAATACCCGTGCATTTTCATTCCAATTCAAGTTTACATTGAAGCTCAGCATGATTATATTATCTATGCATAGCCATTTACAGAATTACTAGGTGGCCTTGAGCAACACATTATCTCTCAACGTCAGTGACCTACCTTGCAGGGCCATTGGGGGAAGTGTGAAATTGGGATTGGCAATCCCTTTGCATGTCAACTTGCCTTACAAATAATTCAAAATGAGCATGAACATTTATTTACTTATTTATTTATTTTTAAAGAGTATTGTGATAATCCAGAACTCCTGTGTGAGTGCTAAAAGCCTGAAGAGTTTTGTAAGGAGCCAAGGATTCCTTCAGTTTAGCTCCACTCTCATTGCAATGCCACAGGAAATTCCATATTTTCAGACAGTCCTTGGCAAACTGCCCTCCATGGGCCTACTTCTACATGCATGAACCCAAAAGTTTTATGATGGGGCTTACTGTTGTAGATTAAATGGAAGAAAGTAGATGATGACGGGGTGACTGTGCGAGGGTTGTGGACACAGAGGTTGTCCCCAGGATTGGAAACGTGTTTCCGAGGGCCTTTGGAAGCTGCCTAATGATGCCAATCTGTGATTGTGGCTCTGCCATTTTCCTCCACTTGAAATCTGAAGGAAAAAAAATTTAAACATTCAAAAGACTGTTCTGTGTTCTTAAAAGTATTTCATTTTTACTCAAACAACTGTCTGAGTAGACCCACTTACTTGTCTGAGTAAAGGTGTCCAAGGGCTGCCTATGGCATATAATGTATTTATTTTAGGGCAATGGTTCCCAAACATTTTAGCACCAGGGCCCACTTTTTAAAACAACACTCTGTAGGGACCCACCTAGGTTTACCAGACTTTTAAAAAGGAGATATAGAAAGAAATAACATTGTACAGGTCCAGCCTTGTTATACATGGATTTTTTATACACGAATTTGACTCAGCACGAATGGCCACTGCAAATGAGAAGGAATGTGCTGATCCCTGGAGAAGGGGAAAATGCATCCCTTTAAAATCATTTTAAAAACTGAACAGTCCTTTAACAATAGCCTCCTTAATGAGAGAGAGAGAAGGCAGCTGGCTGAAAATCCATCAATCCTCTCTTCAGGCGACCCCTCCCTTCCCCCTGAACTTTGAAAGAAAGGTGATCACTTTGCATTGGTGAAGGGAGGGGCTGAGTGAAGTGCCTTTCTAAGCACTTGGAGGAGGACTGATTGATGGATTGTCTTCTTAATGACTCTTATCTTACATCACAAAGGTCAGCAAGGCTGTTTCTAAATCACAGGAGCAAGGGAACTTTGTTTTTTAAATGGATTTACTTTAGTGCATTTTCTGCCATCCATGTGAGTTCTGGGAACTGAACGGAATCCACATGAATAATGAGGCTCAACATGTGTTTGTTTGTTTACAAGTAATAAGAACCAGAAAAAGACCCTTAAATGTTATCTCTATATTTACACATGCTTGAAAACTGCAGGAGTTCAGTTCCTTGCAGATAGTTAGATAGTTCCTTGCAGACTCAGTTCCCTAAAGATAGTTAGCAGCTATATTGCAAACTGTAGGAGCTGAGCTCTTTACAGGTTAATTAGCAGCAACTGTACTGTATCTGATTTTTCAGTAGCCTCAGGGCTTGAGGCAATTAGTTATCTGGTCTTTCCATCACCCTTTGGTGACTCACCAAAAATCAGGTCATGACCCATCAGGATCCTGACCCACAGATTGGGAACCACTGTTTTAGGGCAATCTCACATATGTCACAGCAGTATGCTTCCAAGTGTACTCTAACCATGGAGCACTTATTACTGTATCTGCTTAGTATAATAGCAAGTGTTTTCAGAAAGCAGTTCATTGCAGTCACACTGCATGTTTAGGTCTATACTGAAGATGTTTTGTGTTTGTATTCAGGTGTAAAAGTAGAAAGACCACAGAATATTATACAGGTTGAGTCTCATTATTCACAAGGGTTCCGTTTCCAGAATGCACATGGATGGCAACAAATGCACTATCGCAAATCAATTTTTTAAAAAAGTCTCTTTGCTCTGGTGATTTAAAAACAGCCTTGCTGACCTTTGTAATGCACACATCGACAATTAGTCTCTCTGCAGGAGCTTAGGCTTCACTAGGACTCAACAATCCCTCCCTTCACCAGGAGTCCCAGCAAGGGGGAAAGAATGGAGAAGGTGATAATCGCTGCCATTTAGCCTTCTTTCAAGTGCTCCGGGGTGAAGGGAGGAGTGAAGCCTGCAGAGAGAATGATTAATAGATTGTCTGTTGGCTGCACTCTCTTGCATTATTAAACAACTGTTTTCCTTTAATTTAAAGGGCCCTTCTCATCAGCTTTGAGACAGAAAAATATGTGGATACTTAATCACTTACAATCATTTGTATGACTAACTCTCTGCAACAGTAAAAAGCAGTTTTTTAAACTGATTTTAAAGGGGTGCATTTTTTCCTTCTCCAGGGATCAGCACATTCCTTTTCATTTGCAGGGGGCCATTCGTGTTGAGTCAAATCTGTGTATAAAAAAATCTGTGAATAACAAGGCTGGACCTGTACTGTAAAACAAATGTGTATGAAAATCCTAATATGTGTGGATTAACCAGTTGGGAAAGGATGGTGTCATAAACCGCTTCCTCCATCATGCTGAGGCCAGTATGCAAAAATCATGGGTTCAATCCAAGTCTGAGCCATCACAATTCTAGATAACTGGTGTAGCGCAGTGGCTGTGTGTGTGAAACTGTAAACCAGGGAAGTCATCTCAGCCCTGACCACATGAGGTAAGCCCTCGTGTTTCAGTGAAATATTAATTAAATCTATTAATGAAAATAATTCCATTTTCTTAGCCTTGATTACTCCATCTGTTGTCAGAGGACTCCTCCCTCAGTCTTAGCTTTACTTTCACCCTATTTGAAACTAACCAATCAATCCTAAACCCCAATCTAAGAATTCATTTTTTCCCCCTAACTTTTCATCTTATAGCTGCTGTGGGGGACAGGGAGAGCTTTTCCCAACATAACATCAAGACTGCAGCATGAGCCTAATTGACAGCCCAATCCTAACGGGCAGCCCAATCCTGAGCTGCCTGGGGCGCCCCCGCTCGGCAGCACCACAAGGGCCGCCACAGAATCCAGTGCCTCCCACGCTACCGCAGGAGGTACCTTGGGAGTAGGGGACATTCGTCCCCTTCCCCTGGGTAAGGGAGGCAGCCCCACAATGAGGCTACTCTCTTTAGCAGCACCCAAAGGGCTCCGCTAAAGTAAAGGTGCTCGTGTAAAGCACGCAGCCTTCACGAGCGCCTAGGATCCTGTGGAGCGGAGCTGCATGGATCCTCCTCCTGCCCGCCCCAGGCACGCCTCTGGCATGCCCCCCTCCCCATGTCATGCCAGCCTCCCCACCCCCTCCCTGCATCATGCTGGCCTCCCCGCTCCCCGGAACGCCCCCATCCCCACCCCATTCCGCAGCCCCATTCCCCATGGAAGCAGGCACCGCCGAGCTGCAGACCACGGGCGCCCACCAGGAGCCCGGTGGTGAGCCCCGCAAACGCGCCTTATGGCTCGTTTGCAACTGTGGTCCGTACCACGGAGGCGCAGCGCGGACCGCAGGATTGGGCTCTAAGTTGATTTTTAAAAGACTTTCATCCAGAAAGTTAGGGATCCTTAAGTCTGTAGCCTTAAAATGCTTTCTGCTTTAGCAGGCTAACTGTTAAAAGCAAGAAGGATTTATAAGATATTTGTTTTAAATAAATGGATTCAGAACCCAATCGTATCCTTTCTTCACCCTCATCAATGCATCCGCACCAAAAAGTCATGCCTTGCATCCAGGGGATGGAGCAGATAGGAAAGCTTGGGAGGGGAAAGGAGAATTAGTTTGTCTTACTTTTCTGTAAGTGTCTTGCCCAGCAATTGTTCTCCTTGGATCTAGGAGGAGAATTATTTCCCCTTACTCCTCTATAAACCTCCTGCTCAGCAATGGGTCTCCCTGGACATAGGTGAAGAAAAGGATGGGAAGGTTTTAAAAAGAAGAGATAGGGTCTAGTGCAAGTCGTTGCCCCTCCTGCCTTCCTGCCCCCGTTCCTCCTCCCTGCCCAGTTTTGCCCTTACCTTACCTGTTCCAGCTGGGTGTCGCAGCATGCACAAAATGACTGCCAACGGAGGGCTCTGCTGTTGCTTCTGCTCTAAACTTGCTTCTGCGGTCATTATGGGCTCTGTAGTACAGCCTAATCCTGTCCAGTATTAGATTGTCAGGGCAAAATCCTAACCATCTTTCCAGCACTGGCATAGCTATGCCAGTGGGGCATGTGCTGCATCCTGCAGTTGGGGAGCAGCCACAGAGGCCTCCTCAAGGTAAGGCAATGTTTGTTCTCTTAGCTTGGAGTTGCATTGCCCTTACCTCAGTGCTGGAAAATTGGTTAGGATTGCGGCCTCAGTCTAACAGGGGATTATTTTTTTTCCCCCAGGCAGAAAGATAATTAAGTCCTTATGGGTCACGCTGGCCATTTACATCCATGTAAAATAAAGGAATAAATATCTACTTGCATCTTTCTGTTGTGTTGTGGATGACCACGGACAATCAAATAGAATTGAAGTGATGTCAAGTGAGGCCAAGAACAGTGTGGGCAAGAATGGAACAAAAAGACACTGAAGACGAGTGAAATAACACCAAAAATGGAGGTACGTTTCAGCATTCACAAAAATGAATGTGAAACTGGAGAAGTAGTTTCAGCTCAACTCTAAAATCTCATGTCATGTGTCAGGGAAGCTATCTGCAATTCCATCAGAGGAATTCTCAGACTTGGATCACTCCATTGACATACGAGTGACAAGTCTATTCCATAGCATGTTAAGTAGAATGATTCATCTTGTCCTGATGTTGTGAACTAACAGCAAAAGATGATTCCGCCCCAGACTGTCCAGCCGCTGGGACTTTAATTTTCCTTTGCAGCCTATCCATTTACGTTTATTCAAATCACAGCCAAAGTGGTGATAGGAACTATATTTCACAAACAGCAATTTCACACCCATATAATTTCAAAGGGAGCATGGAAATAGGGAAAAAATGGTCTTGAATCCCAGACAGAGAAACGTATATCCTATACCACAATCACTGAAATTGTATCCTTCAAAGTCTGAGCCAATTTCAAAGAATACATGCATAGCTTTAATATCTTGGGATACGAGGTTCTGACTTACTGTATAATATGATGATATTCTCAGTCCTGATAGATGGTGATATTCCAGTTGAGCAGTCAAAATATCTTCTGCCTTTAGGTCTTTCAGTTAACTTGTGATTTTTTTTTCCCCTTTCAATGTAACTTGTTCATCTCATTTTCACTCTTAGAGTCCATTGGGCATAATGCAAATGCGTTCCTTTGCCTGTGAAATTTTCTGACTCCATAATGATCTGAAAACAAGTGTTCCTCTTGATCTTGGAGTAGCCAGTAGATGCTTGACTCATTGCTTAACTCACTATTTCAGAGGAATAGTTCACTTGTTAGCTCCTTAGTGAGTTATCAATACTTGGCTTGCTGCAATGACCTTGCAAAGATGGTGGTGAGAGTGAGTGGTGGTGGAGAAGCGCAGGGCTTGTATGCATGGTCGAAAGGGCAGTGGAATTTGGCTCTGGCTCCACTTCCACTGGACCTGATTACCTTGAATGGGAGGCCTGCCTGCAAAGAGATACAAAGGGTCCCTTCCTTTTGCACAGGGCTCTCATTTTTTTTTGGTAGGGTTATCTGCATACCAAGACCCAAAAAAGGAGAGGCTGCTGATGTTTGTCAGTGAGGTGTAGAAAGGGCGGCAAAGGGCGTGCAATTCAGGGCAATGGCCAGATGTTGCAGTATCTCAGCATCACTGACTGAGATACTGACTGAGGAGCTGACTGAGAGCTTAGCATTTAAGGTAGCAATTCCCAAACTTAGGGTGACCTTCTTTCATCCTGCTCTTTCCTGAGGAGCAATGCCATGGGAGGATGAGCTGGCCTTCAGCACTCTCCCAAGATCTCATGCAATCTCACAAGAATTGTGTGATCTCAGTCCAACCAAGATGGTGGCGCCCAGAAAAGCTGGGAAGAGGCCGCCAGGGACCTTCCACAGCACCCCTATGACTTTGCCACGGTGCACAGTTTGAGAACCACTGATTTGAGGTAATGGCTGACACCTCGCCAGTGCCTGCATTGGATTTTTGGATGTACTCAGAATGAAACAGTATGCATTGCAAATATGTTTGTCAGTTTTCTGTGGAGATATCTGGCTTCAAGAAAAAAAGAAAGATAATAAAACAGGCATCTTGAAAGTGAGTGATTCTTCCTCTTCTCTGACTGCTTCCAGTGGAAAAATGAATGGAACTGTATTCCTGCAAATGAGCAGGACGTCTATGAAGCGGATGCAACAGGTACATTCTTCATTTGGGTGCAATTTTAAGTTGTTCCCTTTAATACAAGCAGTAGAAAGAGCAATAATTGATTTCTTCTTCGTCATTTTCATTCCAGTATAATTCAAACCTGTGTTAACAAGGAGTGTCATCTCTGAACTGCTATATGGAAATAATTCATTCCCCATTATAGCAAGTGCTAGGAAGATTTTTGAGACCAGGAATTGCTTCTCTTTATCTTAATTGATGAATGACAAGTTTATGGCATTAAAACTTTATAAAGCTGCAATACCCTGTTAATTATAGTTTATGGGGCTCTTAGGGATTTCATAATCTTAGCCACTGTGCAATATATTTTATTTTATTACAGTATGTTGCTTAGTAATGTACAAATCTTGCTTAAGATGCAACTGCCTCCATATATTTAACTGCTGCCTATTTTGCCTTAGAAGACTGCCTCAGTTAAAAATCTAGATTTCTGTGAAGGGAGTGAGCATTTTATCAAGAAGCTGCATTTGTCAAAGAGGCAAATATTAACAGATTAGGGTGTCATTGTCTTCTGTCTTCCGGCTCATTGCAATTAAGACAACAACAACAAAACTCTCGCTACATTCAGTTCCCCAAATAATTCAGAACCACACATGAAGAAATTATGTATTAAGCTTTATTGGCCTGCACCTGGATTTTAATTACCAGTTTCATTCTAAGTGCCAGGCATTTGGGAATGTGAAATTATAGTGGCGTCTCAGTTGGAACACTGAAGTCACTTAGATGTAAGCGCTAATCTTTAGAGGAGAGAGAAATAGTGTGGATTTATAGGATCTATATTTATCTGTTTATTTAATAAAATCATTTTTCACAGTCTCCCCGGTTGTGTATCTGTTCTTCTGAGGTTGACTGTCTCTGAGCATGGAGGTTCAGAGACAGGAGATGCACTTTGAGACCTCAGACATGGCCCTGGGAGTCAAGCTTGAGCCCTGCTTTTGCACTGCCAGGATGCTTCAAGCCCATCACTGTTGGAAACAGGATACAGTGTTGGGAACAGGATACAGGACTAGATTCATTTTTTACTCAGATCTAGCAGGGTCCTCCACATGTTCTTCTTCCTATTTCCATTTGGCAGAGCAGACGGATGAAGGCTGTGTGTGTGTGTGTGAGAGAGAGAGAGAGAGTTTTTGAAGCAGTTGCTTCTTGGGTCACTTAGCTCATTCCTGAGCTACGCTAGCATTTAAAATAAAATGAGAAAGTGGTTTATACAAGAGGTAATGAGAGAAAATTAGAACTTGGAGTCCAACTACACAGGACCCTGAATGCACAACTTTGCCCTTTGTCTTTTTATAGTTTTTGTTAAGTGCTGAGGAGAATATGCCTCAGGGTCAAATTAGATATAACTCAGAAGGCACGATGTACCACCTTTTTTGTTAAACAGTGAGCTGGTATGAAAGAAGATAAAACCGTGACGGGGGTAGGGGGCTTTAGGACTTTGACCCTGCTGTTGTAAACAAAAGTAAAAAAAAATACTAGTGATCTGCATAAGTGAGTCTAATGGGAGCTGCTATGGAGCAAATCTGAGAGAAAGTGTAGATATACAATGAGGTTTGGGATATATGACCCTTGCCGAGAATTACTGGCACTGCGGTTTCTTGATTCATGTGTAAGTCCCCAGGCTTATTGGAATTACTGGTGGAAACATGATAACAGCCTTAGTTGTAGTGAGAAGGGAAGGGTTTTATTTATGGGGGGAAATGCTAATAAAGTTCGCAGCAATTTGCACTTTTAGGAATAATTAGCAAAGGACTGCAACATTTCACTTCAAGATTGTCTTTGTGCAACCCTGTAAATTAGTTGAATTTGCAGTTGGTATGAAACAGTTTTTGAAACCCAATTAGACTTCATTCCTGGGACTCCTTGATAGGTACGCTATCTTAATCTTTTACACTTTAAAATTTGTTGCAGGTTCAGCGAGAAGAAGAGAAAAAAAGGGAAAAAAATACACACACATGACCATGAGAAATGACATGGAGAGAGGGAAAAGCAACCATGTTATGTGGCAAATTAATTAGCACACAAAAACACAAGTTGTCAGTGCAGGTATCCTTGCTATCTTGGAGAGAAATAAGGGACAAAGGAGGCCTTTTGGTCTTCTTGATCACATCAGTGAGTGGATAGCCAAGCCCTGACATCTGGCAGTGTCCTGAAATTGATTTAGGGGAAGGGGCTGTAACTTAATGGTAGAAAGTTCGTGATTCAATCCCTAACATCTCCACGTAGGGCTGGGGGAAATCACCTATCTGGAACCTGGAGGGCCACTGTCAGTCCATGCTGAGGTAGGTGAGCCAAGTGTCTGACAGGATAAGGGAGCTTCCTAGGTTCACTGGGCATTTTCTGCTACCAGGCCACAATCATGGACAGCTGTACCCAAATCTAGACTGAGAGAGTGCTTTCTCCAGCACAAGACCTCTGAAATCCATTCTTGGAACTGAAGCTGGGAACTTGAGCATGGACTGTGGAAGCTCAAACTACATTCAACAGAAGGTATTACCCAGTTGACTAACTGTTTTGTAGGTATAAGTCCAATGAGGCCCACTGGCTACCAGGTAGCTTACAGAAAGGTATGTAAAAAAGATTTTTACTTTAACTCTCTCAAGTCATCTGGTCACCCCTTCTCATAAGATGTGGAACACTGTTGGTGACACTGCATTGTATAGGCCACAGGTGTCCAAACGTTTTGGCAAGAGGGCCACATCATCTCTCTGACACTGTGTCAGGGGCTGGGGGGGGGGAAGAATTAATTTACATTTCAAATTTGAATAAATTTACATAAATGAATATAATAGGGATGGAACTTATATGAATGAATTAAGGTCTTGCAATAGCTCAAGGCCTATAAAAGGCCTTGCACAAAGCAAGGCCAGCCTTTCCTTTGCTGTCACTGCTGCATCACAGATGTGAAACAGCAAGCAGTGGAGGGAGCCCTCGTCCCACAGCTCATGCAAGAGGTCAAACGGTTGGCTGTCACACTGAGAGCAGTTGCGTCAGGCCAGTGCGGGCTCCAGCAAGTCTCTGGAGGGCCAGAGGCTCATTGGAGTCTGGGGGCTTCCCAAGGGCCAGATTGGGAGTCCTTAAGGGCCGCAAGTGGCCCCAGGGCCGGGGTTTGGGCACCCCTGGCATAGGCTGATGGGGGATAAGATTGGAGCATTCAATTTCTTTTAGAAATAGCTGTAGAGACTCCTGAACTGTATTGGGCTGGGAATGCTAAGGAAAGATGGGTATAACCTTTTTCTCTAATGTCTTTTTTGTGATGCAAATCAGCCCTCCCCCCTCCTGCTATTTTTTCTAATGCAGAAAAAAGACATTGCCCATGCTATAGTAGTGGGAAGATGTATACCCAATTCCAAAATCTACTATAGCTTGGACTTCCACTTTTAAGTTTTGGCTTAGACTCCATCTTAATATTCACCCCACATCCAAATAGATTATGTTTATTTTGTTCAGCTGCACCAGATACCTTGGATCACATCCTCCTTCGGTGCACTGCTCATTATAATCTTAGGTCTCACTTACCTGACCCTTTTCTTTCCTCCCTTCCTGTTTCCCTTGTTGATCCTTTCCCAATTCTCCTTAGCGATTTTTCCCCTCCCATTACCAACTTGGTGGCGGAATTTTTAGAGGCAGTCTCTAAGGCCAAAATCAGAAGCTAATATCTTTTGTAAAGTTGTATCTATTTTATTATGATATATTTGTTCTTGTAAACTCTTAATATGCCAGTAAAGGTTACTGAAGAGAGACATTGCCCATGCATAGAGACACAGAAAGCTGCTTCATACTGAATCAAAGTGTTGCTCTACCTAGCTCAGTGTAGTTAATGCTGACTGGCTACACCTCTCCAGTCAGGAAATCTTCTCTGTTGTACCTTGTGATGCTGGGGATTGAACCCAAGACATTCTGCATGCAAAGCACATGCTTTACAATTAAACTGCAGGCCCATCCTCTTTTGAAAGGTAGGTGCTTTCTCTAATGAGGCTAATTGTAGCTTTCAATGTGGGGAGAAAGACAGATTCACATCAAGAAAATGTTGTAAGGAAAGGGTTAACCACTTGCCTCCTAACTTGTTCCCACTAGAACAGTGGTTTCCAACCTTTGGGAGCCCGTGGACCACTGGAGCAAAAATTGGAATTGTTGTGGACCACATGTGGCTGTGGGTGGTCTGGCCTCCACCCTCTGGTGGACTGTCTCCCAAAAGGCCCCGTATAGACTACCAGAGAGAATGGACTGCCCACAGCCACAGCTGACACTTAAATGGTTGTGGCTGCAGGCAGTCTTCACCCTCTTTGGTGGTCCATGGGAGACTGCTTGCTCAGCAAGACACTGGAGATCAAAGGTGATTTTTTTCCTGAAATCTCGCAGACCACTTCTCAGGGTCTTGTGGACCACCTATGGTCCAGGGACCAAAGGCTGGGAACCAATGCATTAGAATTTGTCCTCCCCTCACTGGCTATGTTGAAGAATTACCCATCTAGTATGGTCCTCATTATAACCATACTTCTGGATGATCTCCAAACCAGATTATGAAAATCATTTTGAGTGTTTTTCTATGTAATGTGGAACTAAAGGCATTTCTGATCGCCTCTTCCTAATTATACTCTTACGTTCCAAAACTCTTATTTCTTAAACTGTACTGCTTTTCCTGACGTAAAGCTCATCGTGCAAACTACATAATTGCTATTACAATTAATGAAAGATTTTAATTCCAATTCTTCAGCATCTTGGGGATTAATGAAAAACCTTAACTGTAATATCTCACAGCCTGGGCATCTAAACTATCCAGAGGTAACAACTGCTCTCTTATTCATAACCCAATTAAAGATTCACTGTTCTGGAATCTCCTTAATATTTCACATTTTACCAAACTCAAAGATTGGCATTTCAGAACAAATGTTCTCCATCATGTGTCAGTGTTGCGGCAGGATTTTTTTAATATTGTAAGCCAAAGGGTGAAAATTCATGTGTATGTCTATTCAGCAAACACTGTGCCTTATTTGATCCTGTAATAATGCATGCCATCAGCATAGATTTTCTCTCTCTATCTCCTCTCATAATGAAACACCATGCCTCTCTCATTGAAATCAATAGGACTTTAAAATATCTGATTGAACTGGATTGTGCCCCATGTGACAGCTGCAACAATACACAGGATCAGCCTTAAGCATTAAAATGCAGCAACACTTGGAACAGGAGAAGGTGTCTTCAGAAACAAACTTCCCCAGTTTGAAATCCCCTGAGTCCACTCCAAATCTGGCCTGAACTTCTCCCTTTAACCTTGTTTACACAATCAAATATGACGAAAATGATGCAGTTCAGGTTGAGCTGCTGGTGACAGAGACAGCAGACTTGGGGTGCCCATTCACCATAAGTCTACTGCTAACTCCCTTCAGCCTACCATGGACAGAGCTGCTCTGATGTGCTTCTGTACACATTCACCTTACTCCTTCCCAAAGTGGTCCATTAAAGAGAACAAGGAAGGAGCAAATGAGTTGGGAAATAAACAAATTGCTGCTATCTGTGCGTGGGGAGAGGTGGGGACAAGACAAAACAAAACAAAAAACAGCTGGGCAGTAGTTGCCTGCTTTCCTGTCCACTCACCTCACTTCTTCCTTGTAGTCAATTTAAATAAACAGGGAGTATGGGACATGCGACCTGCCTTTCCTGTTTAGTCCGAAATGATCACACAGGAAGGAACTGTAAGGTAAGTGGCTGTGGTTTTTTGTTTGTTTGGGGGATTTGGGAGGAGAGGGCATAAACGTAAGTGGTGGCAGGTGAGGGGCAGCATCAGGCAGTGGGATCTGTTTAGGCCATCTCTGAAAATAGATACACTGATGGCACAATCCTTCCCCCTGCCACCTCCACTGATGCAGCATCATCAAAATGGAGACCACTGCATCCTATGGGGGGCAGTTGAAGAGGTCTCATTTAGGTAAGGGAACAGTCATTCTTTTACCTGGGGGTAAGCTTCTGCAGGGGACAGAGGTCTACTCAGATCTGCACTAGCTAAATAGTGCCATGGGATCAGGTCCAGGAATGGGACTAGGATTAAGCAGCTGCCGCTGCCACCAAACCTGCCTCCTTCCTGGACCGGATCCACCCATTTCACCACCCTATTTTGCCCCCTCTCTGCCCCACTCCACCCTCCCCCACCCCTCCTGCCTCTTCTGCTGACTTATCTGCTTTGTCGAGCAACAGGAAAAGTGATGACACAGGCCAAAGATGCAGGCTTTCCTATACAGCCTCCTGAATGTATGGACCCTTGGAAGAGGTTAAGATTGGCAGTTGTGGGGCTGATTCCCCTCCCTGTTTTTATTATATGTAAGGCACGAAACAAGTTACAAGAAAACATAGGGAACCACTCCATAGCCTGTTCAGCAGCACAGCCTGAAAAACCCACCAATCAGAACAGAAATAGAAGTTACTGGCTATCCTGATTGTATTTTTTAGCTTAAGAAAAGATCAGATCAGATTTTAACATGAAGCAAATTCTTCACAAATTAAGAGAGCAAAAGAAACATGCATGACTGATTGGACTGTATCAAAAGCTGCAAAGAACGGCTGTAATTTGCCATTAATGTGGTGTGAAAGCAGAAAACAGAAACGTTTAGTGGACGATCTGTTTCTGATTAATTAATATATAACATTTGTAATCTGACCAGCTTATCCTTTCAACAGTTTAGTGGCTACTTACTCAGACTACATTACAGTGTAGCAAGATAATAGAGAGATTCATTAAAGTGCTCACAGTGTTTGCTTCTTCATGAGCGCTGCCAGGCTCATCAATGCAAGTTGGCCTGCTGTAATAAGTAGATAGCAGAGTGGGCCAATTATATTTTAGGTGACATATTTTACTTCTTGGACCGACACTGAACAGTCTCATTGAACACTGAACCTCAATTACTGAACCTCTATGTACCTGTGAAAGGAATGGATACTCTTGTGGCCCAGTCCTACCCCCCTCTCCTAGGCTGTCTGGTTGTCTCCGCCATAGCATGCAGCACAAGCTCAGTCAGCTATGTTGCACGCTCTGGGTGGTGGGGGTTAGGATTTGGCCCTATGTGTACAATTACGGCCTATATATTTACAAGGGGAAGCTGTTTGCTGTGTTTGAAATGCCACACACAGTAGCAGAGCTGGGGGCAGAGTTGTAAGTTGCCAGAGTAAGTCCCCCTCACTCTTGGGGCCATTCCCAGGAGTAAAAGTCACCTACTCTGCATTGCTTTAGAGCCGGGATAGGCTCCAAGAGCAAAGAGGAGGGTCAGCTTCCATGGCGAGTTTCGGAGCCGTGTGGCACTTACAGTTCCGCCCCTCTCTGGCTTTGCTACTGCATGGACACTCTACATCTGTACTTCCTTTTGCTCTAGGCAATGTATTGGAACAATGGTTTCAGACATTACTCTCCTATTCCATACCACATTGTTTAGATGCAACATATTTCCAGCTGCAGCAGGAATCTTTATGTGGAATCAGGGTGACATCCACTGACAAGTTGGTTATTACAAGCTGACGGAGATATTCTGTTATTCTGACAGGGAAAACATTGAGAAGTGGCTTCGGTTAAGTCAAAAAATAAAGGCCAGTTTCTTATAAATCTATCATGATAGCCAAAGAAAAGAAAGATGCTGAAAATGTATCTATTTATCAAGTTATTATTTTAAATAAATAAATATCGGTTTAATGGGGAATTGTTTCCTTTTTTGGGATACCAGACCTTGTAACTGCATAAGTTTCTGTTTGTGAAGATATTAATATGCGGAGCAGGAGGATTGGGGGGGGGGAGGGGGAAAGCTTTGGTACTGGTGAACACCTCTTTTCACCCAATCTGCCTCTATGCTGTGCAAAAATTGGTAGACCTCCCTGCCACTATAAGGACAAAGCCAGGTGGGAGAGACCATTCTCAGGAGCTTTCCTCAGCTATACCTCTGCCATGGTACTTAGCCACTTTGGGTGACCTTACCGGTGGGATTTGAAATGTGGTAATTGATATTTAAGATATGATAGTTAAAAGGTAATCTATTTATGCCCTCATATTATCCCCTACCATCCTGCTTGATGCAGCTGTGCTATCAGAGCATGTGACAATTGACACTCCCACGCAGTGACAATTGACATCGAGGTCAACTGCAGAATCGCCAAGGCAAGTTCTGCATTTGGCAGACTGCGGACCAACGTGTGGAATCACCTTGGAATAAGCCTTGCTAAAAGCTTAAAGTCTACTGATCAGTAGTGCTAACTACCCTGATGTATGCCAGTGAGACTTGGACTGTATACAGATGGCACGCCAGGCAACTGAACCACTTCCACACGATGTGTCTCCACAGACTTCTGAGGATCCGGTGGCAGGACAGGGTGCCAGATACAGAAGTCCTCTCCAGAGCAGGACTGCCGTCAGTTCACACCCTGCTGATGAAAGCCCAGACATGCTGGGCAGGTCATGTTGTAAGGATGCCAGACCACCGCATCCCTAAACAGCTCTTCTATGGTGAGCTGTCTCAAGGAAAGCGATCGCATGGGGGACAAAAGAAGCGATACAAAGACACGCTGAAAGCCTCTCTCAAGTCCCTGGATATTGACACCACCAACTGGGAAATCCGGGCACAAGACTGATTGACATGGCGCACGCTGATCCACCAAGGTCGTCAGACATCTGAAGCCAGAAGGACAACCATAGCACAAAAGAAGCGTGCACCCCATAAAGCCAGAGCTGCAAATGCTGCAACAGTGGTGCCTACACATGTCTGCCCAACATGTGGCAGAACATTCCGTGCCCGTATTGGCCTTATTAGTCACCTGCAGACGCACCGTGGACAGTCCACAACCCCTTAGATATCAAGGTCTTCTTCGAAAACGATGGACAAACATCATCATCATCAGATCATGTGCCCCGTTCCACTCCCTCCCCACCCCCTTTCATTCCTCCCCGCATCCCTCCAATCCCCTGCACTGATGTCTTCCCTGGTCCACAGGCACATGAACCTGGCTGCTGTCCACTTGCGATGGTGGCCAGGCCACTCCAACTAGTGTGTTGTGTTTCGCTATAAAGGGCCTCACAGGCAGGAGAAACTTTGGATGCAAGGCTGGCATCAGAATTCAGAATCCTTTGGACAAAAATAATCCCGGGCTCTCAAGAAAGCCCAGTGCCAATCCCTGCCATGTCTGCATAGCAACACTGCTGCACAAACATGGCAGGTATTGGCAATGGGCCCTCCTGAGAGCTCATGACTTTTGGTCCGAGATCACTGAACTCTGATGCCAGCCCTGCACCCAGAGGTGTAGCAAACAGGCACTGATAACATGGCTTTGTCATTGCATTCTCCCTCCTGTCCATCCCATCTGCAAATGGAAGCTGGTCCCCAGAATTGTCTGCAATCACAGAGGTCAGGAGGCCAGAGAGAGGAGGTGCTCCTTGTAGATCCATCAGCACCAGGTGGGACCCCACAGAAGGGATGAGGAAAGAGAGAAGAGGAGGAGCTTGGAGGAGTTTTACTGCCCTGCAACCTTTGCCTGCAGGAGTTTAAAAAAAACCCTCACCTTGGTGCCAATTCAAACAAATTTTGGGGCAGCACTGATATGAGACAGAGCCCCATGCAGGGCGTTTTCACTGGAGGTCCTCTAAAGCAGGAGCTGACCCTGTAACAGTGGATTACATAAGAACATAAGAACAGCCCCACTGGATCAGGCCATAGGCCCATCTAGTCCAGCTTCCTGTATCTCACAGCGGCCCACCAAATGCCCCAGGGAGCACACCGGATAACAAGAGACTTGAACTTTTTTTTCCTTCTAAGTTATTATTTAGGTGAGCTTCTGTTTTTCATTTTCCCCAGTATATCTTTACAGGCTTTTCTTTTCCCCTGGATAAACACATTTGAAATGTATTCCACATCACAGTTTGGAAACAGACTCTTTTAAATTTATAATCAAAAATTGGTACAGAGCAACCGTCCATCAGCTAGGGACTTCCTATGTTAGTACCTTGCTGATATGCGTTTATGAAACATTTTAGAAAGTTATCCCTGGACATACCTGTAGATCCTGACACAAATTACAACATTGGTGTTGTTTCTTCAGGTTCCTTATTAGTATTCTTTACCATTCGCTAATTTTTAAGCATTTGGGACATTTGTCTTTGTGTTGATTTATTTTGTGTAAACCTGTTTCATTTCCCCAGATTATAAGAAATGATTTTAGTTTTTTATCGCGTCTTCCTCATCCAGCCGGAACAAAATTAAATTTGTTCAGATGGCAGTTCCCCTATAATTATCAACAGAAGATTACTATGGCTCCTAGTGAAAGGCCATTTATATTGAAACTTAAATGAGGTACAGAAAGTTGTACTACTTGACAAGTCATTAGTTGCGCGTTAGTGTGGATTTTGATGACCAGGCTAACTAAAAGCATAGCATCCCCATGTTGCAATCCTTCATACACTCTACTGTCACACGGGTTATCACAAAGCCTGCAAAACCTGTGACCTACCTGGCCAAATGCAGTCTAAGAGCCATTTGGACTCTGCCAGATATATCCATACCCTTTGTTTTCATAGTCCTGGGTAGTCAGTAAAAATTCATAGGACGTTTGTCAAGCCCCTGCTACACTACCAGGCATGGCTGATGGACTCAGTATTCCAGAAGTAGTGTAGGCCTCTCATTCAGAATGCCAGTAATCATACACATACACACACACACACACACACACACACAAGGAACAGTAGGTCACATAAAAACAAAACTCAGAACAAACTGGTTGTTTCTCCTCAGGGTTTCAAGAAAGGTTAAAAAAAAAAAGGTGAAACATAAACAACAGGGGAGGCCTGTAGAGGCTACCATTTCCCTGCTGAAGACTTACCCCAGGTAAAGGAACAAAAGTTCCTTTATGTTGAATAGGCCTCCGGCAGTGGCATAGCTAAGGAGGTGCAGGGGGTAGCAGTTGCACTGGACAACTAGCTTTAGGGGTGCAACAAGCTGAGCATGACACTAATGGCCAAAATTGTGAAAATTTTGGCATGTACGAATAATACCACCATTGTATATATCTCTGGAAAGGTAATTTAATGCAGAGCACAATGAAACAAACTGCATTGGAATATCTGTATTTTATATAAAATTATGACCAATTAACCAGAAAATGAAAACACAACTTCCGTGTGGAACTAAAAGTGGATTTCTTTGACTCAAAACAGACCTATGAGACTGAGAGCCAATGAGATGTTATTATCATACAACATGGAACCATTAAGTTGTTAATATAGGTCAGCTCTCATTTCCATGTATCAGGATACATTTACCCCTGATAACTGGGTAAAAAGCACTTTTTCAAGTGGTGCTCCTCTTATATTTAGCAGGGGAGAATGGCCATCCCTCTTCACCCCAGCACAGTGTCGCTAACCAATAAGGGGCACACATTTTATTTATTTACTTAATTAAATTTGATTTTGTCATGGAGGGGGGCTATAAAATTTTCTTTGACCCCAGGTAGCAGATAGATGCCTTAGCTATGCCACTGACTGGGGGAAGGTGGCAAAGCCAGTGGGTGGCAAGCTGCTGGGGGGAGGAGATGGGTTTTCACTTTTTACAAGCCCGGGCATGACGTCACTTCTGGGGCATCTTTTTGAGCTTGGCACTGGGCTACGCGATCATTAGCTACGTCACTGGCCTCTGGTACTGCTCCCCACCACAGGATGCAGTGCATGTTCCTTTGGCACAACTGCATTGGCAGCAGCAGGGGTGAGATAGATTGCGGGGTGGTTAATTTAGGCTGTTCCTTGATTAACTGTAAGATATTGAATCTGCATACATTTAAAACAGGTCTCAAGAAGAAAGTATGATCTTTGACCTTATGCAGACATGACTGCAACTGTGTAAAAGAGCATATGGTCAGTGAGGTTCTACTACTAGCAACCTCAAACTGAAGCACTCCTTAACTACGCCCCAATCTTCACCATGATTTGGAATGAGGGATGCCCAGGATGAAAGACAATGATGAGGAGAAGGACTGCCTCTTCTAAGAATTTGTAAAAGCACTTACTCATTTAAAATAAACCAGATCATAAAGTATGTTGATCCTCCATTTTATGGGGTACTTAGCACCACTTCACACATGTTTTAACCTGGAATTAAAAATGCTATATCCATAATCAAGCAGTGGACACATATGACATAATGTACACATGTGCACTCAGTTCCTGTTTGATATCCAAACACTTCTTTGAGTTACAATAATAATAATAATAATAATAATAATAATAATAATAATAATAATAATAATAATAATAAATTACTGCTGCTACTTCAATGAGCAACAATTAATAAATTAGCCTTAACACAAATACTATGCACTTATAAAGTGCTTTTGAGTGTTCAAAGTGCTTCAGATATATCATCTCAGTGGTCCTCCTTACACCAACCCTGTAAGGTAGTACCAGTATGATTCTCATTTTATAGATGCGGGGAGTGAGGGACTTGCTTAAAACCACCGAAATACGATGATGGTGAACTGGATTTGAACTGGAGACTCTGATTCAAAGTTTAGCCATTGCACTACATTAGCTCTTAGTGTTCAGGAAGCTGATGTATGATCTACATTACATGTTATAAAATATATGGATGTAGGCACACATGTGGGCCTGCTGCCCTCTTGTGGCTATGGAATTTTGATGCTGGTGCATGAATGAACCAACCTTTGGAGGTTTGGTAAGATGATAGGGGTGGTGGCAGAAGTTGACTAGGTCAGAGAGCAACCAGGGCTCAAATCCATCAGAGGATCCATCAGGCAAAGCAACCACCAGAACCATCAGTTACAGTGGTAGTGCTAATGTCCAGTGCACCAGCCAGAGGCGGGAAGGGTGATGGCGCCATGGGTGCTCAGAGCAGGGCTTTTCCCCAGTGCCCCAGTAACTTAACCACAGTCCCAAAAGATGACATTGGGATTCTTGCAAAGCCCCCTATTTACATTGTGTAGAATCAATAAACCAGGCTTTTAAAACCATTTTTTCCCCATTTTAATGAAGTCACATACTGAAAAGTGAAATTTATATTCTGATTTAAAAGTCTAATATCTCCCCAGGTGAAACGATCCTTGCTCATTTTCTTCCCACAAAATCTATTCATTTTTACCTTGGCAGGTAATATTTTGAGTAAGACCAACATGTGGCATCTACTAGTGTAATTATCATAAGATCATTAGGCCTGAGGGAATGGAAGCATTTGACGACAGCTTGTGCCTTGTTACATCCCACAATGCAAATTTTAAATTCTTCACCATAAAACATACTATAGACTATATATATATATAGCCATCCTGGGAATTGAGGTTAACCAAAGGTTTTTGGAACACCACAAGCTGTTTCATTTCTTTATTCCTGCAGGGAATCTTTGTATTAAGCCTTATTTGAAAGCAAGGAATGAGATGGGTTTAAAGTAAGATTAGCCGATCAGGTATCTCAGGCAGCCTAAGTCAGTTTGAATTTTTCTCTTCAGTACTTTCACTTATTTAAAAAAAAATTTTTTTTAAACCCTTCCCGTCACACCCACAAAAATAGTTCTAACACTGTTGCAGATGGGGGCGTAGTCTGTAGCTCCAGATATGTAAGATCTGAGGTAAAATAAATCTCTAGCCTCTAGTATGGTGTTGATAATGTTGGAAACTACAAACACATGAAAAGAGCACAATTCAGCAATTTCTTACAGGCACTGGAGTTTTAATGCACTTATGGACTTCCCTCACACCTCTACAAGGCCCCCACCCCATTTTTTTCAATGGAGGAGAAAGATTCTAATACACAGCCCACAGCGCATAAAGATCTTGGCAGCAATCCTATACACAGCTTCTTGGGAGTAAACCCCATTGAATACAACAGAATTTACTTCTGAGTAGACAATTATAGGATTGGGCTCTGCCATTCGTCCATAATAATGATCAAGGCAGTACATACATGCAAACAGCTTAGTGCAGTGGTTCTCACACATTTAGCACTGGGACCCATTTTTTAGAATGAGAATCTGTCAGGATCCACCAGAAGTGATGTCATGACTGGAAGTGACATCATCAAGCAGGAAAATTGTTAACAATTCTAGGCTGCAATCCTACCCACACTTATCCAGGAGTAAACTCAATTGACTATCATTGTTAAAAGAATATGCATAATAGCCTGTTCAAAGTACAGATCTGTAACATCTCCCCAAATGCAGTCACGTACCATGGTAGCATCAAGTCTAATATATTAAAAATAAAATATTGAAATGAGTGGGGACCCACCTGAAATCGGCTCGTGACCCACCTAGTGGGTCCCGACCCACAGTTTGAGAAACACTGGCTTCATGTATGTATTGAAGCAACCCTTCTCACACTGTGGTCCACGAACCACATGGCGGGGGGCAACACTACTGATTACCAAGGTCTCTGGAATGGCAGGGACAACCCTTCCTATCCCCCAGCCCAGGGCCAACCAGCCAAAGCTATACTCCTTCACCATCTTCCTTCCTCTCTTTTTTAGCCAAAAAATGCTGCTGATCCATTGAGGACTCTTCCATCACAAATGTTGGTCTGTTGACTAGGCCCTTGCTGAAAGGACTGCAGCCTACACTGAGCTGCCAAACACAATGCTGCTCAAATTTGTACTGACAAGGACTGAGCTCAGCATCCTCTGAACATTAGTCAAGCCTCACCCTTCAGAATCCCACGCACCAAACTGGTGCAAGCTCAGCCTGGTCTGCCTCATGCAGGTGCAGGCCAGTCAAAGGATGCCCCACCAATAACATGGGTAGTGGCATTCTGGGAGGGTGCCTGGGCCTGTAACAGTTGCACAACAGCAGCAATTCAAAATATATAGATATCCAAAGCTGCAGTGCAGTGATAAGGAAGTTTTGCCTGTTGAATGTCTACCTGCTATTAAGACCAGTGACCCTGCAGAAATAAGTGCATGCCAACCCTGTCCCTAAGCACCAGAGAAGACAGCCTCCAGCACATTTTTGTTCCCCTGGCTGCTGCAGTCCTCATTGCCCTTGGCCTTGTTTGCCCACATAGCTGTTTCATCCAACTGGGTGTAGAGAATCTCACTGTTTTGTCTACGATCACCTGTGATGTCTTCATATCAGTGTCCTGATCTGGGCCAGCAGAGTAGAAAGGATTACACAATTGCATGAGCAATAGATGCCAAGGATACTGACAACAAAGGAGGTAAAAAATGGCATCAAGAGGAACAGCACTTAAGCACTGCAAATATGTTTGCAACTAATAATGTGCACTAATTATAATAATGGGGCACTCATTAAAAGCTTCCTCCATAAATGATTTTTTAAAAGATTTTTTTCTTCCTCCAGAGTTCTAAATCGGCTCATAAAGTTTGGGTACATGCGTGTTCTCGTAATGTCACTAAACTTAGACACTTAGACTCGTAATGGCACTAAAATAGAGCCACTAAACTGTAGTTCAGGAAGGCAATTACGCATTGCTTCGGCAGTGTGTGTGGTCAGGAGACATGAGGCCCTGATTCCCCATTGGTGGCTAGAACAAGGAGAAGGAACCTTCCACAGCTCCAGCAACACTGGTGCCTTGATGCCACATGGTGGGCAGCAGCTACTCAAAAGTATGTGCCCTGTTCTAGAGGTGTGCACCCTCCATTCTACTCCTCTCTCCTGCCCAGGCCTCCTCCCCATGTGGATCCTGGATGGTGGCAAATGACAGCTTGGGTTCCCAGAAGAAGCAGGAAACATGGAGGCTGGTGATGGGACTTGATAAGAATGGGACTGGAATTGAGAAGTTACCCCCTTACTTAGCAAAAGGGATGGTAAGATAATACTAAAAAGCAGCTACCAAGAAGGGATGACAGTTTCTCAATGAGACCAAGGAGGGGTTCCCAAACTTACCATCGATGGACGCCCTCCCTCTGCAGGTGCCATTCGTGGAGCCTGGAAGTAAGTGATGTGATGACATGATGTGTGATGTGATGACATCTTTGGCATTTACTTCTGGATTCCACAACCTCAGATGACCCTAAAATCGGCATAAAACAGGTAAGGGCAGATGCCCCCTCCCCCCATGAAACCTCAGTGAAACAATGTGCCTCTGCTCCACAGTCTGCCATATCTCAGTCTGCTGCTGAGCAACAGCTTATTTTCTGTTTCTTGGCCAGCACATGTCCCGCAACACCTCCAGGGACTTGCTGCAACTCCCCGGGACATTGAGACACTCAGTTTGGGAACGTCTGGATTAAAATAATCGGGTTGTAAGCATGCGGCAGCAAAGGCTACCAGGCTTAGCCTGATTAGTACTAACTGCTGAGTACATTAGCTTGAAACATGGCATCATGCCAGTTACAAAAAGCTATTTGTAATTTCCAGAGTAAGGGTGAACTACCAAGGTCTGAATGCATTTGACATGACAAAAACAAGTGTTATGAATGCTGAACTTTCACATTACAAATCCCCCTTATTTATGAATGTCCTCAGCATCACTGTTTCTACCTCAGTGCAAAAATTAGGAGAGCAAGTTTCAACACTTACATAGAAACATATACAGAAAAGGAGGTAAATAGGTTTAGTTCAGCCCCAGTTTTCATCCAAGTTATGTGTGATTGATTTGTTTGTGACAGAGATTAGGGAGAGTATTTTACATGTAAATTATCCTGAAAAGTTCTCCTTCTGGCTGCCCGAATTCTGGGAGGTTATGGGTCAGCCTTGCATTCGCAATAAGCCTGAGGGAGCGTGGCAAATTATCCCTAACATTAAGCCTTATGCAACTGATTTCGTTGTAATGTACTCTCACTATGCTATGCCTCTCACAAAGCTACAGATAAAAATGTCTTTTTTGAGGATCTCAAAGCACAGTGTTAAAAGACAGCATTAAAAGTTGTTTGGGCAAAAGCTGCCGTGCTTAAAGAAGAAACACCTCATGTTTTCTCTCTTCTCTCTCCATTTCACCCTCTGTAAATTAAGTATGAAAAATTGGTCTTCGGTGAAAATCTTTCCAAAACATTGCAAATTTACAAGCAAGACTGTCACAGAGAGTTTATGGTTTTAATTTCTTTTAGCACTTTCTCTGGAGTAGGAGAACAAAATGTCTGTTGCTACTGGCTATTGCCCTGCTCTTTTTGATAGCACTGATTGTTTTACAGTAATTGTACTGGCCATTTGGGAGAGGAGTTAACTGTATGAAGAACTTAAAAAAAAAATGGGGGGCTCGAGGCAGGATTTACAGCCTCTTCTTGGTGGTTTGTTTTGAAATTGCTAAGCTGTCTTTAGGTAGTCTTGCTGTGAAAAAAGCACACAGGCCACTAGATATATAGTTTACCTCCTTAATGCCATGCTCTTGGAATAGAAATAAACATTCTGCTTCCCCTTTGTGTCTTCAAGCCCCAGTTGCTGCTCCTCTTATTCAAAAAATGGTAAGAGGAAGGGGCAATTTTTACCAGGAAAGTGGACAGTGCGAAAATAAAAGGTGTTTACCCTTCCCAACTCTCCTGTTTTACCTTGAAACTCCCCCTAGTGTTGCCACCTCACATGCAACCAAAAACCTGTGATGTCTCAATTTCTCTCAGGGCTTAGTGATGTCCCAAGGCATTTTTTTGTGCAATTATGTGGATCTAACTTTATGAGCATAACAGTTACTGTTAACATATTCATTAATTACTTCCATTTAAAAACTCAAACAGATAGCATTAGATTTGGGACAGAATATCTTTCACACTAACAAATCAAGAGTCAACCACCCAAAGCTAATAGCCCATCATTAGGGTTGTGTTTACCACTAAGCAAAATTTGTCCTCTCAGTGCTTTGAAAAGGTCCCCTGGCATAAGTGTTATACAATGCATATAAATCATCTCCTCCGCTGAGTAGCCTAATGATGCCAAAAAGGTGGTTTCATTTTGAATACCAGCCGATGGATGATGAGAGGCCTGACAGGGAACAAGAACTCCCTCACTAATTATAGCAGAACTGAGTAACAAGGGCCAGTAAATAATGCTCAATGAGGCTCTAATCCAACCTTTTATGGTAATATTGATGGGAAGTCACCAGACCCCTAACTTCTGCCACTTTAATTCATTGGATCATTGCTGCCAATTTCAATGAGGAAAGCATCAAGTCATTAAGGAAAATGAAGGCTTGTCTGCAGTTTGCTTTCTCTGCAGTGGGTGATGTTAGAATGACTTGTGTAGACCGTCTCTGGGTCTTCTAAAGAGATGAGAGGAAGTGCAAGTTAGTTGTGCTTCCACTTCTCATTAGAACATCTAAAACTGAGCCTGTGTGTATCTCTCACTGGGGAAGATGCATGTACTCTCTTTGCATTTAGGGCACGCAGGGCCTCTTGAGGCAGTTGCATTAGATAGCAGGTTCAAAGGGGCCACCCACCCCTGTCCACCCACTGGCCTCCTCCTCCTCAACTCCCTGGATTAGAAAAGGAAGAGGGGTGTGAAATTGAGGTGAAGGGGAGAGGAGAGTGGTGGTTTAGAGAGTCTCCATCAGAAACACTCTAGCCCACCACTCCTCCTCATTCCATCTTCAATTCTGTCCCCCTCTTCCTTTTCTAATGCAGAAAGTGGAAGGAGGACAGGCTGGCACATAACCCTTTGCTATACTGGCTTAAATGCTGGGAAGTCTTGGGAGCATGTAAATTTCCCCTTAAGCACAAACATGCTTGAGCTCAAATTCACACATATCCAAATAAGAATGGACCAAGAAAGCACCCTGATAAGACACTAAAATTGTCAGGGTATACCACTGGTTTTTTGACACGGCACAACACTGCCCAATCACCCAACTAATAAATGACCCTCCCCCAAACTTCTGCAGCACACCTGTGAACTGTTAGTGGAACACCAGTGGTTGAAAATCACTGCCTTAGGCAGTTCCGTGTCTGTTCCTCCTAGCTCCCTTATGGATAGCCCACCCTGTTCATTTCTGATATGGTACTAAGGGCACAGTCCTGGCTCACCCTTGGGTTGGTGCAAGTCCCTTCTGCAGGCCCGGGAGTGTGGCAAACGTGCCGTCTCTGGCAACTCGGGAGGAGTCGTGACACCCTCAGGAGGAGGCTGAGCCAGTTCTTGGATGCGCTGGCTCAGCAAGGCCATATGCAGGCCCCGTGCTGCCTGGACCTGGTAAGGAAGCGTCAGCCAAGGGCAGCTGGTGCAGGGGTCTGGGGTGGTTACAGGGAGGCCTAATGGGGTTGTTTTGGGGCAGGGAGAGAGCAGACAAAGGGTGGAATGGTGGGCTGGATGGCCCGGGGCGGGGGGGGGATTAGGATCTGGCACTTAGGCCAGATCCTACCCCCATCCCCAGCCTGGGCAGCCTTACCCAGGCCACTCACATTTGTACCAGTGATTTTGCTGGTGCAAATCTGAATAGCCCCGTTGAGCTGGCTGAGACATTACTCTGGGTCATAAGCCCCACTACTTCGAGTTGTGCCCCTGCACACACCTAACCCGTTGGCCTGCCTGTTCCAGTGCAGGTTATGATTGTGCTGCCCTGCAGGAAGTTTGTAAACAGATGAGTCTCTGGTACATTAAAATTCCTCAGGCATTTGAGGAACTTGAAATACACATTCAGGAGTATCATGTGATACTGTCATGGATATTGTAAAAATGTTTTGACAATGAAGAAATAAGTTTGATTCATCAGTAACTTCATCAGGGTTTTAATGTATGGTTAATTGCAGGGAGTGGGAGGCGGTGTTGGGACCCTGTAGATATGCCAGATCCTAGGGCCCCCCCCCATTCTTGAGCAACACGGAGCAGCTCCGAGCTGCTCTGCTCTGCTCTCCTCTGACTTATGCCATCTCTGGAGGTGTCGCAAGTCCAAGGAGACCCATCGGGGTTGTGGTGGCTTACCTGCAGGCAAGGGGAAGAGTTTTCCATTACCTCCAGCTGAGCCACTTTGGGCGCCTAATGTGCTGGATACAGCACAGCCTCCTGGCCTGCCTGTTCCAGCAGGAGATAGGATTGTGCTGCATGGGCATAGACTAAATCTCCTTGAAATTCTCTTTGTCTTCTGTTGCCTTATAATTTTCATTCTGTCTAACACGTATATTGTTGTGTAATGTGTGCTGTTTTTTTCATATCTTAGAGAGTACTCCAGTTGTTTAGAACATTTGTCTTGGTATAAATTGTCACTTGTATACCGTGACCTAAACCGATGGGAGCAGAGAAGTGCTTATCCCTCAGAGTAAGCTTCACACATTTTGGTTACCTAAGTGCTTTATGGTCCATCTAAATACTGGGGGTGTGAAAATTTTATCTATAGGGAGCACAAACTGAGACAATGCAGCCCTTTTGGGACTATACTAATGCAGAATGCAGGTGAGAGGCCTGGCTGGCCCAAGTTCTCCTGGAGCCTGAAGCAAAGTGCCAAATGCTGCCCCCACCTCCGAATAGACCAATCTTTGCTCCTCTCACCCCCTGAATTAGAAAAGGAAGAGACAAATGGTGAGACAGCCTAGAGGAGAAGAGAATGGTGGACTACACTGTCAGCAGCAGACCTAGTGCTTTGTGAACAGGGCAAATGCCCTGGGTGCTGAGTTCACGTGCCTTTAGGATGGTGCGGGCAGCCTCATTGAGACTCCTGATGAGGTCAGAAACTGTGCTTCTGGTTTCTCGAAAGCACAGTTTAAGAACTGCGGGGAAGACTTAAGAGACTTTTCCGGTTGGTCCTGGAGCCGCGTGAGATTCCATTTTGCTCCAGGTGAGTGGGGAGGGCGGCTTTGCACGGGGGGTGGTGGCAAGACCTTTGCCCTGGGCCCAGGGCTGGGTGGGTTCACCACTGTACAGTGTCTTCTTCACACTTCCTCATCTGCTTCACCTTGTCTTCTTTTACCAATCCAAGAAGTGGTTGAAGGAGGAGAAGCAGTAGGGGTGAGTGGGCTGACTGAGAGCCAAATCCTGAGGTCTGAAGCACAGCTCCGTGCCACGGACCACAGTCGCAAATGGCAGTCGCCCAGGTTCCGCAGCTCAGCAGTCTCCTGGACCGCTGGACTGCGGAACAGGAGGTGGGGGCATGGCCAGGGGTGTGGGGGAGGTGTTCCAGTGAGGGGGTAGGCATGGCCAGGGGCATGGGGGAGGCATGTTGGGGGAGGGGGAGAGGCGAATCTGCGGAGCTGAGCTCCGCAGGATCCAAGGCACTCGTGGAGGGCTGCGCGCCCTACATGAGTGCCTTTACTTTAGCACTGACCTTTTGGTTTCCGCTAAAGTGAGTAGCCCCATTGCGGAGCTGCTTCCCTTACTCGGGGGAAGGGGATAAATGTCCCCGTCTCCCGAGGAGCCTCCCATGGTAGCGCGGGAGGTGAAGGATCCGGCAGGAGCTCTCTGTGGAGCCCCCAGCCTGGGACCTCCGGGCAGCTCAGGATTGGGCTGTGAGGTAGCCAACCCCCACCAATCTGTGCCTGAGGCAACCGCCTCAGACAGCTTCATAAATGGGCTGGCACTTGTGGGAGGCTAAAGGATTGAATACATCCCATGTTGAAAACCTCCTGCACCTGGAATATGAGCACCTCAAGGAGATGTTTATGTCATCATTTATGAATTATGTATTCTTTTGACACAAGTGTATACTGGGCAGCTGTAATTTTTTTTTTAACAAGGAGATCATTTCCCAGGGCATATCTTGGGGGCACATGATACAGCCACTTTGTGGAAACTCAGAAGGTATAGCTCTGGTTAGTCCTGGATGAGGGATCATCTAGGAAACATCTCGTATGGTGCCTTAAGTTACAGTGGTTCTCAAACTGTGGATCTGGAACCGACCATTAGGTCACAATCCCATTTTTGGTGGTTTGCGAAACTGACAGAGCAGATGAGGCTCTGTGCATCAAGGGTCAAACAAGCTGCTACTTGTGAGGGGGAGCACTGCTGCCCAATCACCATTGCAGCCACACCCCTTGGCATTTATAAATCAGGCAGCAGCCTCTAAAAAATTTGAGGACCAGTGAGTTCTCCAAATAGAAGAAAGGTAGAATATAAATGTAATAAAATTAAAAGGGGGAATGAAAATATACTGTAGTGTGTGAGGAGCATAACGCAGCATGCAAATTGTACTGAACGTAGTTTAACTTTTCTTTAACTGTTATGTCATAATGCTCTTTGGCATCTGAAAAACGCTTATAATCACATCTTTTCATAATCAGCCACAATGTGCTCATGATGTGAAGTACTTGAAGGGAGGGAGCGTGATTTTTCCACTACTAGACAAGCGACTGCTAATTGACCCGTTTCAGGGGAGTCTGACCTTACAGAATAAGAAACCCCTGAAGACTGCAGCAGCTGTCTTATTACACATTAGCCTTAAGCTGCAGAAAGCCGAAGCCCAGCATGGAAACAAAAGATGCTGAACTATTTGGCTGCATGTCATGCTATGTAAGCCTATTGCTGTTGAAAAGGCTACTGATGTGTCAGTGGGTTGTGATAAAGATTAATCAGACCTGCAAGGGCTGGACGCCCAGGGAGGTGGTGAGGCAGCCCGCTATCACACTCCTGGCAGCAGAAGTAAAGAACCTGCTCAGTGCTCGCATGTGGGTGGACGCTGGGGGAGAGAGAGAGATGCACTGGTAAGATGGTTGAAAGGGGGCTGGAGCTGGAGAAATGAGGAGGAGGGAGGAGAGTTGTAAGGGCAACAGGGTGAGGAGACTGGGATGAGGAGAGATACAGATGGGGAAGAAGGAGATGTGGCAAGAGGAGGAGGGAGACTTGGGGCAGGAAGAGAAAAGTGGTGAAGAGAGAGGAGCAGTGGAACAATAAGTGGGAGGAGGAAACAGATGGGAACAGGTGAGAGTGGGGAAAGGAGACTACTTATTATACAAGGAGAATAAGGGCTGGAGGTAGAAGGCAGAGGCATGGCAGTAGGAGAGACAGAGGAAAAGCAGAAAGAGGGTGGAAGTTGAAAGGCTGACACACAGTGGAAGTAAAGGAAGGAAATGGGGTGAGAGGTGAAGCAGACAATGAGAGGAGAGACAAGGCAAAGATAGTCTGTGTGATGGATCAGGGGCCCACCAGGTTGTATGGGAAACTGAACAGCCGTGAAGGATAAGAAAAGTAAACAACCAGGTACAGAATATCATACCCCAGCCTCTATGACTCTAATCCCAAGGTGGGGGGGGGGCAGGCACAGAGGCCTCCTTAAGGGAAGATCATTCCCTTATCTTGGGGCTACATTGTAGCTTCATCAGTGCTAGAAAGTTGGGTAGGACTGGGCCAATAGTTCCCATGAGAGATCTGGGTTGGAGAGAAGGGGTTTTTGGGAACACAAAAAGTGTGTGAGGCTCTCATTCTGAATAACAGCCAGTATGCTGTGATGTGTGCTCATCTGCCGAGGGAGTGCATGGAGAACCTTTTGAACCCTAGCTAATGTGCATGCAGGTCCACTTTTTCCTCTTTATAGGACTTACTAGCCTCTACAGTACAACAAACGATCAGTTGCAGATGTACACGAAACAGGCTACACTTGATGACTTTTCTCCTCTGATGTTTTCCCTAATGCATCAAATCTTTGCTCATCTAATCACTACCTCTGCTGCTGCCGCATCCAGCAAATAATACCATTAAGTATTATTTTACCATTGCAGTTGCTTTTTTTAGTGCTCTGAAGATATGTGTGACTGTGTGATATAAAGACTGTGCATTCCTAGGTTTAATGCTCCATGCTCCTTTCAGACAGCCCAGGTGATCTTGTGGAAGGCACCATCTCCCAGCTCATGATTTTGTCTATGAAATCAGTAGTGTAGCTAGAGTGGGGTGCAAAATTGTAAGTAGTGCAGGCTCCTGAATGGGAGTGTAAGCAACCCCTCCCACTTGTCCTTGGACAGCAATGAGCAGCCAAAAACAGTGTAGCTTGAGGCAAGGGGAATCGCTTCCCCTTTCCCTGTGTCATGCTGCAGAGGCCGCAGTGGGTCTACTCAGATCTGAACCATCTCAGGAGGTGGAGCAGATCTGAGCAGAACAGAGCAGCCAGAGGCTTTTCTGCCTCGCTCAGAAATGGGGGGGGGGGTTTGGAATCTGGTATATCTGCCGGGTCCTAGCCCCACCTCCTGCTCCCCACCTACCCACCACTGGGAGCATCCACCACCTGCCCTCCCCCCACCCTGGAATGTCTCCCTCCCACCTCCTCCCCACCCTTCCCAAGCCCCCCAACCTCTGCACTAGCTGAGCTCGCCTGGTGCAACTCACCCATCTTCTGGGGCCCACAGCTCAGGGAGGCCAGTACACATCTGTGTGCTGGTCTAACTCCCTTCAGAATGGCGCAAAAGTGCTTTATGGGCAGCATAAGGGACTCTTGGGCCAGCATAAGGGACTTCAATTGGCCCAACTCCCCCTTTGGATAGCACCCTAAATAAGTTACTGAGAGAGCCATTTTCAGACTTAGTACTGGGGAAATTATTGGTAGATATCCAAAGGGATGAATAGGGTTGTACTGCTCCATGTGCAGTGCTTCTCAAAATGCTCTATAGATGGGGAAATGTGTAACTAAATGATGAGACCTGGCAAAAATGCTCTGTGCACTGCAGCGGGATTAGTGGCATTTACATAACTTGAGTGTGTGGATTGCTTCTATTCGTGAATGCTTCTGAAAATGCAGGCAGTGACTGTCCAAGGTATTATGACTGAGGCAAACAACTCTGGGCATGTTTGAATGTTAGTATCTGACCTACACACAGACACAGTCATGTTCACGGACACCTTGCTCACTCTTCTGGCGTGCCAGTCCTGTTCTCCAAATTGTGCAAGGCAATTCTTTACAAGTCATCAAATATTACCTTATAGTATTATTTAAACTGCACATGAGGGAATGGTTTGGACAAACCATCCCCAAGACAATTAGGAGAATGGGAACACTGTGCTGGTAGATGGAGCAAGACGTCCTCGCTCATGGCCCTAATTGTACAGGAGAGGGTCCTGGATCAAACTCTGTCATCTAGACAAGGGCTTTCCAAACTTTTTGGCCAGAGGGCCGCATGAAATATCTGGTGTGGTGTGGAGGGCCAGAAAAAAAATTTAAGTATAAAATTGAAATGAATAAATTAGAGATGAAACTTAGATGAGTGAACAAATGAATGAATGGGCTCATTCATTCAACCTCTCTGGCCCTCAGAACACCCTCCAGACACAATCAGAGCACAGTTCTGGTCATGTTCAATTGAGTGGGCCAGAGGTTTCCAAGGGACAAGAGGTTGGCCGCGGTCCGGAAAGAGGCTTGCTGCGGGCCGCATCTGGCCCCCAGGCCAGGGTTTGGAGACCCCTGATCTAGACCCTGATGTTCTTGCACCCCAGGTAGTTGCTCCATACTTGGGCTGATCTTTTATTTTCACTTGCATGAGGCGATCCTACTTGCAACTCCCATAGCAAGAGGCTGTGCTCCTTATATAGATTGTCTCAAAACTCCTTGCAGATTGCACCAATCATGAACCAAGGCCACCCACATCCATTTTTTACTGGCCATCAAGGAGTAATCGGCAGTAATGTCTTTTCCATGCAACCTTTGAATTTAAATCAGTTGCTTAAGTGCTGAAGACACTTGATGTCATTACCACTGCCCTGAAGCTTCCCCATTCCCTTATAAAAAAGATTTTTTTTTTCCAATCACAGTGATATCTCTTGCTAGTAAAGTTTGATACCTTTAATGAGATAAGCCATCTTAACACTGTTAAATGGCAAGGCTGAAAAGCCAATGATTCCTCTTTGATCTTGCAGATGAAGATAGCAAATTGGAAGGGATTCAGAGAAACTGAAAGATAATTCAGCACTGAATGCCCATCTCCTGGAATCTACAATGAAATGGTTCAGATAATGAATTATTCTAATTCATATTGTCTAACTGAAGATATAAAGAACTGTGTAAAGCAATTAAAGCCAAAGTCTTGTAGCAAGAGATCATAATGGACTCTTGCTTTCAGCCAGCTCTGCTTGAGCAGTTTCTAGTGTTGCAGTGCCGTCTTCAGCTGCATTTACCATCCAGCTTCATATCTACTATGGTTGCCCCCAAATTAATATCATTTTTTTTTCCTGAATTACCTTTATTGGTATAAGTTGAGGCTAAGACAAAACTAGTCATCAAGGGCCTAATCATATTGAGTCATTGCACTGCTGGAACATGCATTCCGATAAGGTGATGTGTTTTACAGTGGGCACAAAATGTGACCTACCATCCAGCATAGCCTGGTCACCACAGCAAGTGGCAATTGACTGCATGCCATGGGCTGTCAGAGAAGCCCCATTGCCAGTAAGTTGGTGCAGGAGTAGATGGTGGGTGAGGATGGGAGTTTGAAGCATGGTTGCAATATGCAGCAGAGTGCTTTCCTAAGTTTTGCGTTTGCACAGAAACAACTGAAAAATGTACACTATTGTAGAAGACACTTGCTCTGTCTCCCAAGTCACCAATTCACAGTGGCTCCCAAACCTTTGGCGGGCGAGCGGGCGGGCGGGCAGGCGAGCGAGCGAGGAAAGAAAGAAAGAACGAAAGAACGAAAGAACGAAAGAACGAAAGAAAGAAAGAAAGAAAGAACGAAAGAAAGAAAGAAAGAAAGAAAGAAAGAAGTCTACTCACTCCTTTCCTCCATGATGCCTTAGTGTCTCTGTCAACAATTGAGTCAACAGTCTGTCAATTCTATTCAAAGATTTAAGTTAAACAGAGCCAGAGAACAACATTGGAACTTCTAAAGCACAAGGGGATGCTTTAACCTTTCTTTTTAATCTCCCCCAAAAGCAAAACAGAGAAAATAATTCCCAGGAGAGGTGATGCTAGTGCGGGAAGGAGCTGCAGTTTAGGCTTGTCCCATGCGGCCTGGGTTCTCACACGTTACTGAGCTAGTGTAGCTGTAGCACACTTGCAGCTATTCCCACATCCTAAATGTAATGGCAGAATCAAGTTTTCTATTTGCCACTCTGGAAAAATGTTTTTGGTTTTGTTTTTTTTAAATCTCTTCTCTGGTTCATTTTAAGTGAAGCAGCACAGATATTATTCTGCTACCAACTAATATAAAATATTTGGTTTCAAATGTTTATTATATGGGCCAGTGGTCCTCATCCACCTTTTAATTATCCCCAAATATGATTCTCTTTAGTATGTGTGTGATAGCTAATTTAGAGACAGCCAAGCAGAAAATGTACATTTTTCCACTAGTGGTGCAACAAAATACAGATTCTGAAGGCTGCCACAAGATTAATATTTTTTTAAAGATAACCTATATAGCTAAGGCCACAATCCTAACCAACTTTCCAGCTCTGACATAAGGGCAATGCAACTCCAAGGTAAGGGAAGAAACATTGCCCTACCTTGAGGAGGCCTCCATGACTGCCTCCCAACTGCAGGATGCAGCACATGCCCTACTGGCACAGCTATACCAGTGTTGGAAAGTTAGTTAGGATTGCACCCTACGTCATCGAAAGAGCTGGTGCAGATTTGAGGAGTCCCATAGGGGACCCTTCAACAGTGATACAGAGGTTTCTTCCCTCTCTCACCTGGCTTTTGGGATGGTGCATTGGATCCAGTGGCCAACATGCTGCTGACCCGGCATCTCTTCTGCCAGCCCCAGATAGGATTGGGCCATTGCTGTTCTATCTTTTCCCTCTTTGTAGTGAACGCTGTATCCGTATGAGTCTAGCATTCCTAGACTACAGTCTAATTTTGCTCACTCAAGTCTAAGGAAAGGGGCGAGGAAGCTGCAGAAAAGGGATATAGCCCATCATAACCAGAGTCACCCCCTCTTGCAGCCTCCATGTTCCCTTCACAATCCTACCCCCCACTGGCTTACCTGCTCCGGCGGGTGTGGGCAATTCCAGTGATGAACTTGAAATGACTGATGGAGAGCTCCAAACTCCTTTGGCAGCCATTTTGCAACAGTAGAAGTCTCTTCATAGGGCTAAGCAAGTTAAAGCATAGGAACGAGGCTGCAGGCTCCAGCACACATCCCATTGGAATAGCTATGCCAGTTATTGGAAAATGGGTTAGGATTTGGGCCTCAGTCTTGCATAGGATTGGGCTGTCAGCCACATTCTTATGCTTAGCTAAAGGCTTGGTGTTTCTTTGCTTCTTCCTCTAAGGATTTCCTCTTTCTCTTTGTTCCTACTACCTAGAAACCATTGGCATTTTAGGGTCTAATTGTATGACTGCATTGCATTTTATTTTTATTCCTTTTTCCATTATTGTATGATAACAATACAAGTTTAACCTTGCCTCCCTCTTATTTCATGCCATTCCGTTGAGCTGGGCCATGAGTCACTGCACATGGTCCATGCACACACGATAGATTTCCCATGTGTGCACATGTTACAAATGTTCTAAAAGCATGCCAGGTAACAGCTGTTCCATGTCAGCTCCTCTCCTTCTTTCATGAAATGTGGAGAGTCACTTATCCCATGTTGTGATATTGTTTACACTGTGAATGTCCCTGCTCTGCCATTGGCAGCCAGTAATGTGGAACAAAGGCAGGGAAATCCGGACCATGGCAATGTCACAAAGGCCGCAATCCTAACCAATTTTCGAGCAATGAGGTAAGGGCTATGCATCTCCGAGGTAAGGGAACAAACATTGCCTTACCTTGAGGAGGCCTCCATGAATGCCCCCCAACTGCAGGATGCAGCACACGCCCCACTGGCACAGCTATGCCAGTGCTGGAAAGTTGGTTAGGATTGCGTCCAAAATGGCATAAAGGCAAAATGCTCCAAATAAGGGTGGCAGAGGGAGATGACTTGACACAGGGATAAAGTTTTTAGTAGTAGTCCTGTGTCTGACACAATGTGTATCTCCACTGTAAAGGTCAACAGAGACAATGTTAATCTTAATATGTATGAACTGCCTAGCTGAGACAGGCTAAGGGCCCTTTAGTCTCACACTGTTTCCATCAGTAAGAATTCAGATGTCTCTGGGAAGTTCACAAGCAGGTCATGACCATCCCCTATTGTCTGTCTTTGTTGGTATTCAAAGATATACTATCTCTAGAGTTTCCATGAGCTGTGATGCCTAATAGCTTCGGATAAACTGAATAATGTAAAATGTATAGCTTTTGTTGCATGAAGAAAAGAAGAATTAACTGGAAGCAATGCCCTATGAATAGTGGTGTTTGAAAACGGTGTTACTTATTTTACTCAGACATTAGTCCATTCTGTTCAGTAAGACTGAGGGCCCAATCCTATCCAACTTTCCCGCATCAAAGCAGCCACAATGCAGTTCCAAGTTAAGGGAACAAATGTTCCCTAAAAAGGAGTCCTCCATGACTGCCTCTCCACTGCAGGATGCAGCACATGCCTTATCGGCATGGCTGTATTAGCTCTGGAAAGTTGGTTAAAACTGGGCCCTTAGGCTGTAATATTAATATTGGACATACTATATTGGAATACTGAAAATACAGTACTAATGTAATACTTACTGGAAACAAACACCTCTACATAACAGCACAATCCTATCTTGCACTGGAACAGGCAGGCCATGAGGCCGGTGCTGTATTCAGTGCAAGATTGGGGCCAGAATTGTCTCAGCCGGAGGCAAGAGGAAACTCTTCCCCTTACCCCTGGTAAGTCACCACAGCCCCAATGGGTCTGCTTCGACCTGTGCCACCTCAGGAGGTGACGCATGTCCGAGGAGAACAGAGTGGCTTGGAGTCGCTTCACACTGCTCAGGGAATGGGGTTGGGATCCGGCATAACTGCAGGGTCCTAGCCAGGCCTCCTGCTCCCCTCCTGTCCGCCTACCCCCTGGAATGGCCTCCCCCCACCCTCCCCCCCACCCTGGAACGCCTCCTTCCCACCTCCTCCCTGCCATCCCCAGACTCCTGCATCGGCCAAGCTCAGCCAATGCAACCTTCCCTCCCTGCATCAGTGTGGAGGCTGGATGCTTTACAGCACATTTGCAACCCTCCTGATAATTAGTTTTGTGCCCTAAGTGATACACTGGAATTACACAAACACACACACAAAAGGAGTTTCACGTTCTCTTCCAGGGATTATGTCAAAAGTTGGCTGGTTTGGTAGCGGTTGAGGGGCTAGGCACACCAGACAGCCCATCAAGCTGACCACTGAATCTTCTCTAGTGCTGGCAGTGGTTGTAACCAGTGTGACAGGAAGGACCCAGAATAGGACTTCATCCAGGCCCTGCAGCAACTGGATACCAGTACTATTCTGTTGGTCAGGGAACACTCCAGTCACATGCTCTATGTAGCAGATCAGAAATAAAAGAATGGAAGATTGATGCATTTATCTCCTTTGCATCAGTGGCATACCAAGGGGTGCAAATGCTCAGGCATCAGGCTTGGGGGCGGCTCCGCGCAGCCATCCATTCCCCCTGGCGGCCCCCTGTGCAACACTCAGCCGGTACACCAATATCAGTGTGCAGATCTGACGCTCATCTCCTAAGGGCCGCTCCCCAGAGGCATTCTGAGGACCAGGGAAGCCATGCGGCCTCCCTGGCCCTCTGCAGGCCTTGTATGACTTTCTGGAGGCCAAAAATCAACGACTGAAAACCCGAAATGATGATTTTCTGCCTCTTTAAGGCCTTGCAAGGCCTCCAGAGGCCCTCCAGAGGCCTCCAGCGTGCAGCCTCCCTGGCCCTCAGAATACCTGTAGGGGAGAGATAGGCACCTCCAGGTGGCACAGGGATGGGGCACCTCCAGGTGGGGGGTAGTGCCTCTGGTGGTGTGCCCCAGGTGGTGCAGTGGCCAGGAATGCCACTGCTTTGCATGACCCTTGTGAGTGGCAAATTGTTAATTATTATATGAGCAACCATTCTTTACATTGTTATGATTAAGTTCTCATATTTATTATAATTTGACATTTGCTTTCTCCAGATCTAATTTAACACTACAGGCAGCACTCCAAAATGACCTTTAGAATAGTATTGGAAATCTGTACCAAACTTTTTTTGGTGAATGAATATTTGGCTATATTCTGGTATCCTGGAGTTGCAATATTTTACACAGTGGTCATTCCCAGATGGCATTTCATGATCTGCGTACTTTGTTGCAAGTTTTTTTAATTTGTTCATTAAAAAAAAAAACAACTACAACTATATACAAAAATTTGCAAAATAGAAAGGATATCTTCAAAGGGCCTTAGGGCCCAATTCTATTCAATTTTCCAACACCAATGAAGCCATGCCAACAGGATATGCAGTGTGCACTGCATCCTATGGGGGGCAGTTACAAATGCCTTCTCAAGGTAAGGGAACATTTGTTCCCTTAGTTCGGGGCTGCATTGGCACTGGAAAGGTGGATAGGATCGGGCCCTAAGATTTTTCGCAGCTTTTGTTGCAGAGATATGATCAATGCAAACTTACCCATGTAATTGGGTATAATTTAACAGTGAACTTGGGTCCCAGTCGTATCCCCCATTATAGTACAGCAAGCAGCCATGCCAATGGAGGCTGCTCTACCTGCAATGGTGCTGCTATGGTAAGGGAGGCAATTGGACAGTCTTTGCAATCTCTTGTTGATATAATGGCAGCTTGTAACTGATATGACTAGTAGAAATATATATATATTTCACTTAGCTCTTGGTCCCCTGATACACCTGAACAGTTCCTCCTCCAACATGCCCCATTACTCCCCTCGCCTGCCCATGAACCACCCCCTGCTCTGGCTTACCTGCTCTGGTGCAGGCCGCCAGCCATGGCAGTGGACCTTCTCTGCTGCTCCTCTGTGGCAGTAGCTCAGAAATGGCTGCTGTCAGCACACTCTGCACATCATCATCAGCCAATTTACAACAGCTGCTGTAAATCTTAGGATAGGATTGGGTAGCTGGTCTATGATGAACTTTTGATAATCTTATGTTAATATAATGGCAGCTTGTAACCAGTATGACTAGTTAGTTTAGCTATGTTTTTATTATTTGACAAGCAAGTCATGTAATCAAAAGAAGTGCCCCTGCATATTTTATAAACAGATTTGGTGCACCTATTATGTTCTACCATCAGAAGTCCTCTGTCTGACTGTGTGTTTAAATCGAGATTTCCCCTGTCTGTGGGTAATGGGAGATATTTTTGAAATTGGCTGTAAATCTTTAAACAAGGAGCAACTCCACTTCATGTCACCTCATAAATTTTAGAAAGTCCTGTCATCCTCAATCAGCAAATTGGAGCACTGCTTGTGCTCCTGCTTCATTGTTTTATATAGCACTCAGCTGCCTCTTTGTGCTAGAAAAACTCACTATAAATTAAGTATGACCCAGAGACTGAACTGAAATTTGGAAGAGGAAAAACAACGTTTCGCTCTTAAGTATATCAATTTGAACTGAAGTTCCCTGCTTCTCCAGCTTTGGTTCAGATGCCCTTTTTAGTTTTCCGGATGGCTCTGAGGCATTCCTTAGGGGAAACGAGAAAGTAGCCACCTGTGTTGAAGGGAGCTGGTGAGGAAGCACAGTGGCACAGAGAATCTCAGCTGTGAAGCAGCTGTGAAGCAGGAGTTTAAATCTGGCCTCTGTCTGTCATGTCCTTCCTAGGTGGCCATAGCCAAGCCAAGCCATGCCCTCTCAGCCTCAGCTCCCCAGCTGTAAAATGGGGCTAATACTTATAAGCTTGTTGGGAGGACTGCATTCCAATAATACATGTGATGTGCATGCACCCTCCATAACTGCTACTCAAATGTGATTTTATATTATATTATATTCGCAACCTTCAGTCTCGAAAGACTACGGTATCGCGCTCTGAAAGGTGGTTCTGGCACAGCGTCTAGTGTGGCTGAAAAGGCCTATCCGGGAGTGACAATCCCTTCCACAACAGGAGCAAGTGCAGTCTGTCCCTGGTCTGTCTCCCTGGCTATGGGCCTTCCTTCTTTGCCTCTTAGCCTCAGACTGTTGGCCAAGTGTCTCATCAAATTGGGAAAGGCCATGCTGCACAGCCTGCCTCCAAGCAGGCCACTCAGAGGCCAGGACCTTGTTGAGGTCCATTCCTAAGGCCTTCAGATCCCTCTTGCAGATGTCCTTGTATCGCAGCTGTGGTCTACCTGTAGGGCGCTTTCCTTGCACGAGTTCTCCATAGAGGAGATCCTTTGGGATCCGGCCATCATCCATTCTCATGACATGACCGAGCCAACGCAGGCGTCTCTGTTTCAGCAGTGCATACATGCTAGGGATTCCAGCACATTCCAGGACTGTGTTGTTAGGAACTTTGTCCTGCCAGGTGATGCTGAGAATGCGTCCGAGGCAGCGCATGTGGAAAGCGTTCAGTTTCCTCTCCTGTTGTGAGCGGAGAGTCCATGACTCGCTGCAGTACAAAAGTGTACTCAGGACGCAAGCTCTGTAGACCTGGATCTTGGTATGTTCCGTCAGCTTCTTGTTGGACCAGACTCTCTTTGTGAGTCTGGAAAACGTGGTAGCTGCTTTACCGACGTGTTTGTTTAGCTCGGTATCGAGAGAAAGAGAGATCGTTGAGCCAAGGTACACAAAGTCATGGACAACCTCCAGTTCATGCGCAGAGATTATTATGTGATTATTATTAATCATTTCGACACTTGAGGCAGACTCCCAGTTATAAAGAAAGACACACTCGCAAGACCTTTTCTTTAAAATATTGAGTTGGGATATTGTTGAAACAGAAGAAGAGTTCAGTTGGATTGGATCAAAGGCTTCTTTGATGGCTTTTCTTTTTTGTCAAACAGGTATTTGAGAGTAGCAAGCAGGAGGCAGCAAGGATGGGACTCCTACTTGAAGTAGGTTAGGTCCTTGAAGTATGTTAGGTTTAAGACACAACCAATATATTGGGGTTGCGGCTGCCTGAGATGAGGAGAAATATTCAAGGTACATTCATCAGGGCACTTTCCTGAAGTGAAATTTATTATTTTATACTCATAATCAATCCCAACTTTTTCAAACATATAAATCCCAACTTTTTCTCTCTGGGGGACTCAAATGTTACCTGAAAAACCTTTTTTTTATTTCTGTTATTGAATGCACGAAGCATGACATGCATGCGTACATGTATAGGCTCATGTGGTGCTTGGTGACTGCCAGGAAAGCATGACTCAGGCTAATACCGTGACTTTGGAGCTGGACTGTGTGACAAGAGGCTTTGGATCCCAAAGTCCATGAAGAAGGCCACACTTTAAATTCATTTGAGCACTTACCCCTCCCCACATTATATCAGACTGATGTTACTGATATCTGAGACCTTTCCTGGACCCGATCCTGTGGTGTGGGACCTTTGCCAGCTATTTAGCTGTTGCAGATCCAAACAGACACACCCCCCCCGCCACGCATGCGCCATGAAGGCCTACTTTCAGGTTGCAACTGCCCACCCCCACCATAGAATGCAGCGGTCACCAATTTGGTGCAGCTGCATTGACTGGGGGGGTGGGTAGTAGATAGGATTAGGTTGTAACTGCTGTCCTACTCAGATATACAACTGAGTTCAGTGGAACTTACTACCAGATAAATTGTTCATCAGACTACAATGTTATTATTTCAATATGATTTCCTAGAGTTTGTTGTATTTTATAACCGTCTGCCACCATAGGCAGCATTTTAATGATGGCAAGGCCAGCTCTACACGACTGAATAAAAGACAAGAATGAAATGAATTCCAATCCATTATGGGAGTGTGTGAATCGGCAAAAACAGCAACAAGAACAACACATTATAACAAGCACATGCTTCCCAATCACATGCTTGTTCCCCCACCCCACACCCTTCAATAACAGCTGCTGTGGAGGGCATGATCCAGACTGGGACTACAGAATGCAGAGAGACTGTAATGTTCCCTGCATGGTCCTGCTCCCGATTAGGCCCTCCACAGTTGATCTTTACTCATTGGACCAGCTGTCCACTGCACAAATAGCAGCTCAAGTGGTGGGAGGAGGTGACCCAGATTTGGACCATCCTGGGGCAACATGCTAGAGCCTCCCTCCCCCCACACAGCAGTCCCAATCTAGTCAGACCCTCCACAGATTCAATTTACTGTGGGAAAAACAAAGTGTGTAACTGAGAAGCACATGCTCATCATAATGCATAATTTGGCCTTTATTTGATCAGATTTTTGCAGTCTGCTCATGCTATCATTTTCCTGGTTGAGGATATGATTCAAAAACTGCAGTTTATGTTTGACCCAATAGCTATAGTGCAGAGAAGAAGAAGCTATTTTTGGCACAACAAAACAAGCACCCATAGTTCCATTTGAGGAGGAAAGGCGGGGTGGGGGGACAGGGAACCCAAGATATAACCTTGCAATTACAGGGAACCGAACAGCAACCTCTGTCAAGTTTGAATCAATAGTCTCCTGGGGCCAAGAGGGTTAAAAATAGCAGGAATGGTGGAAAGTGTGAAAAGAAGATACACTATCATGTGGGAACAATTTTAACATGGCAGGAGTCCTGAGGTGAGAGAAAACGGTAACCCAATGTGATTTTGTCGCCACTGAGAAGAAATGGAGTAGAGAAATATTGAATTAATCTGAAATCACCTTCGCATCAGTGGAAAGGGCATTTTGAGCTGAGTAGCTCTTGCTTCATTTGCTTTCAGATGGGTCATAAAAGTCCCTTATGTTTTGCCAGTTGCTTGCTTTATGCAAAGAACTTGGAGACTATATAGTTGACGATCCTCTTCAGAGCAGAGTACCAATCTAGCCTCTGTTGCCATTTGGCCAAAACTGACATATATTTTAAGGATTGTTATGTATGTTAAGTTCCATATGCAGAGGGTTGTTTTTTTTTAACCTTGATTGAATCGTCTTGATGCCATGGTGCCTTAACAGTTGAATTTGAATCCTTTGCTCTAAGGAGAATTAAAAATATTATAAGACCATTTCACTCATGTGGGTGATTCTAATACATTTAATTAGTATTTTATTACTACTTCTATTATTACCATTTGGGGTGGGGGGGGGAGGTTCACACATGCATGTACCCTATCTGATGACTCTGGACTCTGTTCCTGGCAACGAGATGGCAATGTGATGCAACAAACAGTGGTAGGATACTGAACTCGGCAGGCAGAGGTCCAGCATGCAGTTTTTGCACACTCGAAGAAGCCCTCCTGCCTGTCCTGAGCCTCTCACCAGTGCTTGTCACATTGCATCTTGCCTGGTGATGACATAATGGCCAGTTACTTCTGGTGGTACTTCTGATAGTGGACTGTGCAAAGTGGTACATTGGGGGATAAAGGCTGATCTAGGGTCCAACCCATTCATCCCCCTGAGCAGAGTCTCTAACTTGCCTGGGAGCAAAGACTTACTTGTGAGTGAGATGCCACACATTGATAGGGAGGTGGGTAGTTGAATAGTAAATAGATTCTGCTTAGGGAGCTTCCTTTAAGAGGCAACGGAGGAGAGAGGCCAAGGAAGAAGATTCCCCTTACATGCTGTCAGGGCAAGTATGGAGACAAGGAAGGTATGGAAACCCTTTCCATACTTCCAAGGTCTTGGGTATGTGTGTGTGACGTATACCCAGTAGAGTAGCCAGAGGAGGGCTGCAGCATGGTATTACAGGCACCAAAACACACACCATAAGTAACCTCTCCTCCTCAGTGAGCCCCTGCACGTTGCCACTGTTGCCCCAATGACTCCCACAGTGAGGGAGAGGGGCTGCTTACACAGCGCATTGCAGCCGCACCTGTAATACTTACCACACTCCCCTCTGGCTAAGCTTCTGAGTATACCCACTCCCTGTTCAAGAAGCAGTAGGTTCAGAAGCTGGCCAGTAAAGTGCCAACCAAGTACTATAGTGTTCAATAAATCATTTTTCAGCATCCGCATTTCAAGTACCATATTTGCTGTGAATGTCAAACTTGCTCAGTTTCATGGGTTGCAAAACATGGTCTTAGTATTTGAATATTCATCAACTGAAATAAATATTCTATTAGCGCATTCAGAAGAACACTTTTTGTTGGAGATCTGTTGATAATTAGCTTTGGGTAGGGGGAGAGATAAGTTTAAGACAAAGAAATGTGTGAGCAATGATCCCTACAGTATTACTGATAATGCATGAATAGCCCTGTGATGCGGTTAAAGAGGGCATCTTTGAGAGGAATATAATACACTGGTTGTGATTCACTAAGCTCCCTTCTTATTGCTGAATATCATAATCCTCTAAGTCAGTATAAATGCAAATGTCTTGCTGCAGCACAGTGTGTTGAAATGAGAGTAAATCTCCTCTTTCAAAAGTGTACAAAGTTTGTCCCAGCTTTGATATTTTATTTTTAAATCTATCTTAGCTAAATGCAACACACCAATTGATTCCCATGTTTCTGACACCTGCCTGTCCTACAGACAGGTATTACGCGTCCAACATCTGATCCCTCAAAGAACTGCTAGTAGTTGGCCTTCAGAGATCCTGTTGTGAGGAGTAAGAATTTCCTTTCTACCTCTTGGCAAGTTGCATTCTCTCCTTTTGCACTGTGGTGTGCCCCCCTCCCCACTTTATAGATAGAGATACTCCATTATCACTACCACTCTCGAAAAGCTCTTTACTCATTCATGTTGGCTAAAATGATTCCTGCTATGAGCAGAGATGATTAACCGTGAGCTCTCCCGCTGTTCTCAGCCAGTGAGCCGCTATTTGTGGCTCCAGCAGATGTTTCCATTTTCTAGGGCTTCAAAAACCATAATTGGGCTAGAAAAATAGCTCTGAGTTCCACTTAATGCTATCTGCTTGTTATTCAGTCAGTCTGTGTTTCAAAACCGTCATGTGCATATGTAAATTTTCAAGGCAATGTGTGAATTGTTCTTTGTCTAGCCAGCTCTTACAGGCCTTTTCATATTATTCTCATGACTGATTCCATCACTGAGCAAAGCCATATTTGAGGCCAAGGTGTCAAAGTTTGGGAAATCAAACTAAGCTACTTTTTAAACATACACATGATATTTTTATTTAAATAAATCATTTAACTACTAAAAATGTGGCTTATTTTGTTGTTTTTCTGCATTAAACATCATGCTTTGTCCATTAAAAAGGGCAGGACAGCCCAATTCTATGTAGCTCTGGTTCAGGGGACTGCCAGCCCCGCACTGTATCCATTGCTGCAACTCAGCAGGCAGGAGGTCTCCTTGGGGTAAGGGAACATTTGTTGGGTTAGAAAAATAGCTCTGAGTTCCAGTTAGTGTCATCTGCATGTTATTTGTTCCCTTATTCTGTGTAGCACCCCAGCCTGCTTAATGGGGTTACTCAGATCTGCACCAGCTACTTAGCTGGTGCAAAACCAAGTAGCCCCATGTACGGCTGGCAGGCCTGGGTTAGGGACAGGGGTTAGGATGCAGCGGAGGTCTGCTCCACAATCCCTATTCCCTTCATGAGCCCGACCTGCCCCCATTCCGCCCTCTCCCTGACCCAATACACCCCTCCAGAACATCCTCCCCAAATCTCCTTGCAGTCCAGGACAACACTCACCTGCCCCAGTAGCCATTGAGCAGGATGTGGCACCTGCAGAATGACACAGGCCTTCTCATTGGTGCCTCTTTCTTTCTGAGTGTCTAAATGTGCTTTATGATGCTTTTACACCCATGTTGGCACTGCAGCCACAGCGCCGGTGCTCACAGCCCATAGGACTGGGCTCTGAGTGTGTGTAATATCCATATGAAGAATTAGTGGTAATCTACAGATTGAAAGCCTCTCATAGTCATTGGCTAACCTACCATGATGTCATGGAACCTTCAAAAAGAATATAATAACGATAGCAAACAATGTAACTACTACCCCTTACTGAAGGTCAAGAAAAAAAGATCATTTTTGATTGGGGGACAACTTCAAACTGTATCTTAAGACAAGAAAGTGCTATGGATAATTGTCAGAAAGAGTGAACTGAAACAAGAAAACTCTGAATGAATCACTAAATCACTAAATGTTGCAGTGCTATCCAATAAAGACTATGAGCAGATTTGGCAGTGGTTTGAGAAGCAAGGACCACCATCAAAGGAGGAGGATACAGAAGTCTGAAAAGAGATGAGGAGAAAGCCAGCAGAAACCTGTTGGATAAAGGATGCAAAGACAAAAGGAGGCAGGACTGGTGGGGAAAGAAGCAGAATAGGAAAAGATCTAAGGAGGCAGGGACGTGATGGGACAGAAAAATAAAGGGGAACGATATTTAGGGGAATAAAGGGGAATAAAGGGGAAAACCAAGATATTTAGACAGGAATGTAAGTAAAATTCATGACTTGTTTTCGACTGTTTGGGTATTGTCCTTTTTGAATTTCTCAGGTCTCTTAACATAAGAGTACAATATCACCCTGACTTTGCTGCCCCCAATGTGTCTTCAGTTATAAGGTCCTTGACCAGGGTAGCCCAATTCATCATGAATCTGCTTCAAGGGCAACAGTCCTTAATTGAACACATTTCTGAAAATAAACTCCATTTCATTATTATTTTTTACTCTCACTGTCTAGTGTGAAGCTGTCACCATCAATCCTCTGAAAGCACTGTTGACAGAAGAACTAGGAAATCAATTTCATTTGAATCTTTTTTACCGTGTACTATATTAATCTTAAATAGCGTGGATATAATGGGCACTGAATGGAGACAATTTGCAATTCTATTTTTTAATCCCTTTTTGAAAATGCCAAAAAGAACATAATGAATATTTGTTTTTGTCTTGCTTTTGCTATTCTCTCTACAAAACTAGCATCACGAAAGAATTTTATTTTGCTGTTGCAGAATTCTCTACAGAGTGTTTCTGGCCCAGTTTTTTGGTTGTTGTTTTTTTCTTATATGACACCAAACTTTCAGAAATTCCAGATGATGCTAGGATAGTGATTTCCAAAATGTGGGTCAGGACTGGTGGGTCACAACCTGATTTTTGGTGGGTTGCAAAAGGGTGAGGGAAAGATCAGATAACTAATTGCCTCAAGCCCTGAGTCTTTCAAACCTTGTTTGGGATTTTCTTCGCTGTCCTGCTGAAGCATGCCTTTGAAACTGCAACAGAAGACATCTATCTCTGGACCAGATCAGACGGAAAGCTCTTCAACCTCTCCAGACTGAGAGCAAAGTCCAAAGTCCAGCTGAAATGTCTACGTGACTTCTTCTTTGCTGATGATCCAGCTGTCACTACCCACTCTGCCAAAGATCTCCAACAGCTCATGGATCGTTTTAGCAAGGCCTGCCAAGATTTTGGACTGATGATCAGCCTTAAGAAAACACAGGTCATGGTTCAGGATGTGGACTCACCTCCCTGCATTACAATCTCTGCTCATGAACTGGAAGTTGTCCATGACTTTGTGTACCTTGGCTCAACAATCTCCGACACTCTTTCTCTCAATACCGAGCTAAACAAACACATCGGTAAAGCAGCTACCATGTTTCCAGACTCACAAAGAGAATCTGGTCCAACAAGAAGCTGACGGATCCAGGTCTACAGAGCTTGGGTCCTGAGTACACTTCTGTACTGCAGCGAGTCATGGACTCTTCACTCACAACAGGAGAGGAAACTGAATGCTTTCCACATACACTGCCTCTGACGCGTCCTCGGTATCACCTGGCAGGACAAAGTTCCAAACAACATAGTCCTGGAACGAGGTGGAATCCCTAGCATGTATGCGCTGCTGAAGCAGAGAAGCCTGCGTTGGCTCGGTCATGTTGTAAGAATGGATGATGGCCGGATCCCAAAGGACCTCCTCTATGGAGATCTCGTGCAAGGAAAGCGCCCTACAGGTAAACCACAGCTGTGATACAAGGACATCTGCAAGAGGGATCTGAAGGCCTTAGGAGTGGACCTCAACAGGTGGGAATCCCTGGCCTCTGAGCAGCCCGCTTGGAGGCAGGCTGTGCAGCATGGCCTCTTCCAGTTTGAAGAGACACTTGGCCAACAGACTGAGGCAAAGAGGCAAAGAAGGAAGGCCCACAGCCAGGGAGACAGACCAGGGACAGACTGCACTTGCTCCCAGTGTGGAAGGGATTGTCACTCCTGAATCGGCCTTTTCAGCCACACTAGACGCTGTTCCAGAACCACCATTCAGAACGCGATACCATAGTCTCTCGAGACTGAAGGTTGCCAACTAAGACTAAGATTGTCTTCCATTATAACTGCATTGTGGTAGGTTACTTGAATAGCTTTCACATTAAATGTCAACTCTTTCTAAACTCCATAGTAGTTTTCTCTTGACTGGCTGCAAAATTCAGATTGGTTTCTCCCTGCTACTCTACAGACTCACCCAAATGATCCCAATCTGTGTCATGCAGGCTGTGAGAGTCATGGGAACAGACAGGATTGCTGTAAAGTGGTCAGAGAGGGGGAAGGGCATGATCCATATTCTGCAAAACAAAGCAGAATGGAGTCCTCTGGGCTCTTGCAAATCTTGATGATATCAGCGATGTACTCTCTAAGCCAGGGGTCTCTAAACTTTTAGGCCAGAGGGTGTCAAGGTGTCACGGGCCAGAAAAATAAATTTTAAATATAAAATTTAAATAAAAACATTAGAAAGCTTCAGAAATCCTAAGACCTTCAGGTGGCCCATAAAGTCACTTCTGGTTTTTCAGGAAAATCAGGAAGAGATGTTTTAAGGCCTTTAGAAGGCATTCTGAGGGGAGGTACATGGCCTCCTTGGCCCTCAGAACACTCTCCAGACATAACTGGAGCACAGCTCTGGTCATATTTGGTTGAGCGGACCAGAGGCTTGCAGGGGACCAGAGGTTTGCCAAACAGAGGCTTGTCATGGGTCGCATCTGGCCCCCAGGCCTATAGGACTTTCCAAACCTAGAGATGACCAGTGGACCACGGGAAGAATAATCCAATAAACTGGAACAAAAATCAGATTGAAACCCATGTGGTCAAAGGAAGGATTGACCTTGTCATGCCCATCATAGGGTGCACCAGGCCACGCTGACCCTTGAACCTTCAGTATCAGTGACAACAGTAGTGCCCAATGTGCCATCAAGGACAGAGGGATGGCTCCATAGAGGACCCAGTGCAACATTTTGCCCCAGGGCCGCCCAGAGACCTGGCATAGACACCATAAGTGATTCACATCTTAATTCATTAAAAAAAAAAGTGTTGCCCTTCAGGTCAATGGTTAGAAAGAAAGGGTCTCAGCAACAAAGAGAAAGACTGACTGAGAACCTCAGCATCTGGAGACACTTGCTGTTTCACTTGCTGATTTCTGCCCCTTCTCTGCTCCAGGGTTTTTGTAGTCAGCTGTGGAATGCAGCCTGAAACCAGCAGGTAGACTGACCATCCAGTCTGCTGCATTCAAGCTCTTGGAAGATGCTGTGCGCATTTTGAAACAAAGCCAAAATGTCTGAAAAAATATCTTCTCAGAGGCTGATTAAAATTTCCTGCATTAAAAAAAACAAACTTTCAAGTTTCTATTCCAGTTTGGGTTCAACACTTACAAACAATGGGGTGTATTCTATTTGGCCCATGTTCTGGCTTGTTTACAGGATACCTAATAGTAATCACATATGTTTTAAATTAGGCTATATCATTTGAAATAGATACCACCTCTTCCCCTCCTTTCGCTGCTCATAATGATAGCCATACAATGTCAGCCTATGGTAGTTAATTATAGAGATTTGTCAATGCTCTTTCAAGTACTACTATTAACATTAACCACCGATTTCTTCCCAAACACAGTTTAGTACTTGGTGTGGTGTTATTAGGTTTCTTTGTTCGAAGGACCAATTACATTTGTGGTAATGATCGTATTTATAGAGAGCACATGAGAGAGAATCTTTTTGTCCCAATGCCCTGAAAGGATGAAATCTAACAATAACTTCCAAAAACTGCTGCCTGATGTGAGAAATCTAACGGCTGCCATAAAATGGACTAGAGCTGACCAACCTGTGTTTCTTAAATTATTTAACAAATTGTGCCAGGGTCGAAGACATGAGGCTTATTTCTTCTATCAGTTTCAGAACAGCCTGGCCTAATCTGTCAGTGCTTCAAACAGACTGATGGTTCAATCCAGGGGTCTCCAAACCCTGGTCCAGGGGTCCAGATGCGGCCCACAGTGAGCTGCTATCCAGCCCACGACAAGCCTCTGGTTCCTTGCAAGTCTCTGGCCCACTTGACCAAATGTGCTCCGGTTGTGTCTGGAGGGTGTTCTAAGGGCTGGGGAGGACACACTTCAGAATACCTTCTACAGGCCTAAAAATATCACTTCCTGGTTTTCCCAAAAAACTAACAGTGACATTTTGGGGCCCTCTGAAGCCCATAGGCTTTCTGAGGGTTGGGGAAGCCTCCGCAGCCCTCAGAATACACTCCAGGTGTTTCCTATGGTGTGCTGGTTCTGAGTTATTTACTCCTGTACATGTAAGTAAGCTGCTTGTGGAGAATGGAAGCCTATTTAGTGTGTGCTTTATTTCTGTGGTGTGTGTTGGTGCTTGGAGAAATCCTGGAACTTAGAGCCCATTCATTCATTTATTCATTCATCTAAGTTTCATCTCTTATGTATTTATTTAAATTTTTTATTTAAAATTTATTTTTCCAGCCCTCGACATCGTGCCAAATATTTGATGGGGCCTTCTGGCTGAAAAGTTTGGAGAGCCCTGGTCCAATCCAGTGAGCTTGATGTGACAGCAAAGTTGCCTTAGAGCTAGGGTTCCCAACCCATGGTCTGCGGACCACTGGTGGTCCGCAGCACCTTCCCAGGTGGTCCACAACATCTCTGGTGAAAAAAGAAAAAAAAAATGCCCTTCCAGGTAGAAAAAAAGTCTCTGCAGCGCCAGCAGCCAATCAGAGCAGCTCAGAGCCAATCAGAGCATAGCCTTTCTCTGTCTCCTGCCTCCCCCCTCTACCTCCCTTCCCTCCTTGTCTGTGAGTGCCCAGACAAGCGAAAAATGAAGCGCAGGCGCTTTGTAAGGTGCGCACGTTTGTGCAGCCTCCTGGCTCAGCTGCATGCAGAGGAGAGGTGCCCTGTCGCTGCTGCCTCCATTCCTTGACCCTGTGCCTTGAGGTGAGCCCTCGCAGCCTGGTTCTCCACGAGTCAAATCAGGACTGCAGCCAGCCTGGGAAGTCTCTTGGGCAGGCGGGCAGTGGGGCTGCCGCTGCAGCCACTGCTGGAGAAGGAGGAGGTTGGGGGGGGCTGAGGAGAGAAGGAATGGGAGTAATAAGGAGGAGCAGGAGGAGGAACAGGCTCCCAAAGGCATCACTGGCTGGCTGGCTAGGGGGTTTCCCTGGGAGTGGGTTTCTCTGGATGTGATTTCCCTGGGAGTCTGGACTCCAGCTGGCCAGGGAAGGGAGTTGGAGGCAGTGTGGCAGCAGGAGAGGCGAGAAACAGTATGCTCAACCCCCAGCCCTGGTACCCCCAGGATTGGGCCCTGTGGCTGTGCTCTTCTAATGCCCAGGGGTGGAGCAAGGGATCCAGGCAACCAGGTTTTGGCACCCCTTTTGGAGAGGGAAACAGGCAGCACCTCTGCTGTCTTACTGCAAGCTGCCCACCTGGGGAGAAGGAATCCCAGAAGTTGCAGAACAGGCATCACCGTAGCCAAGTACAGCAGGTGTAACCCCTGACTCTTCCTCCTTAGAGAGCAGCAGCAGCTTTGTCCATGGGGAGCCCTCCCCCACTCCACACTTGGCCAGTTCCCCTATCTCCTCAGATTGCAATCCTATGCATGCTTACCTTGGAGTAAGCCCCATTGACTATAATGGGACTTACTTCTGAGTAGACATGCGTAGAATGGGGCTGTTCGTCACACTGTGGCTATGATGAACTTTTCCAGAAATTTCTCCAATCCCCTTTTAAAGGCATCTAGTCTAGACACCATCATCACATCCTGGGGCAAGGAGTTCCACAGACTAATGGCAGAGTAGGCAGCTGTTGTTTTGTGGCTGCAGCCTACCTATAGGCTTGCTCACACTCTCTTAGCTCCAACCAAAGTAGTTCACAGCTAGAGCATGACAGCAATTAGAACAGGAAGTGAAGAGAGGCTTTTTACCCCCATACCCGCAAATAAAGAGACCAGACTTTGGCTTGGATGAAAATGGGCCACTTTATTAAGTCTTAAACTGCAGCAGGGTTTAGTTTAGTTGATGTTAAACTATAACATCAGTGGTGGACCTGTTGGCTCGGAATCCACACTGCGATTCTGGATAGACGCTCTCTGCAAGTACCTGGAGCCTCTTTAGTACAACTCGGGCAAACAGCTTTCCTACAACGCTAAGGAGAGAGATGCCGCGGTAGTTGTTGCAGTCACCCCTGTCACCTTTGTTCTTGTACAGCGTGATGATGTTTGCATCCCTCATGTCTTGAGGTACTCCACCTTCTCTCCAGCAGAGACAGAGGATTTCATGCAGCTCAGTGACGATGATCTCTTTGCAGCATTTTAGGACTTCAGCAGGGATGCTGTCTTTTCCAGGTGCCTTGCCAAAGGCAAGGGAGTCCAGGGCCACGTGAAGTTCTTCTAGGGTTGGTTCACTGTCAAGCTCTTCCAGCACAGGCAGGCACTCAATGTTGTTCAGTGCTTCTTCGGTGACTACATTTTCTCTGGAATATAGCTCAGAGTAGTGCTGCACCCAGCGTTCCATCTGCTGCGCCCGATCCTGGATGACCTCGCCTGTGGCAGACTTCAGAGGGGCAATTTTCTTCTGTGTTGGACCTAGGGCCTGCTTGATACCATCATACATCCCCTTGATGTTGCCCGTGTCAGCTGCTATCTGTATCTCGGAACAGAGCTGGAGCCAGTAGTCGTTAGCACATCTCCTGGCAGTCTGTTGGACTTTGCTGCGAGCAGTTCGGAGGACCTGCAGGTTGCGCTCACTGGGACAGACCTTGTATGCTGCTTGAGCTCTCCTCTTTTCCTCAATGACTGGTGTCAACTCCTCAGAGTGGGCTTCAAACCAGTCTGCCGCCTTGTTGGTTTTCTTGCCGAATATGGACAAGGCGGTGTTGTAAACGGTATTCTTGAAATGTTCCCATCTGTTGGATGCGTTTGCGTCGGCCGGGCCTGGAAGAGATTCCTCAAGCGCTTGTGCAAATTCCTCCACTTTTCTCTGATCCCGGGTCTTGCTGGTATCAATGCGAGGTCTTCCTTCCTTTTTCGTGTGATACAGTCGCTTTGTTTGCAGTTTCACTCTGCTGCACACCAGGGAGTGGTCAGTGTCGCAGGCAGCACCATGATAACTGCGTGTGATCTTGATGCTGGGAAGGCTGGAGCGTCTGGTGAGGATCAGGTCGAGCTGGTGCCAGTGCTTTGATCTTGGATGTCTCCAAGAGACTCTATGTTGGGGCTTTGTGTTGAAGAATGTGTTGCTGACACAGAGACCGTGATGACAGCAAAACTCTAGCAGGCGTTGGCCATTTTCGTTCATCCTCCCAGTGCCAAACTGACCTAAGCAAGTGGGCCATGAACTGTTATCAGCACCAACTCTAGCATTGAAATCGCCGAGGATGAACAATGGCTCTTTTACAGGGATTTTCTTGACAGTGGTGGCCAGGTCATTATAGAATTTGTCTTTGGCTTCTGCTGGAGACGACAGAGTCGGTGCATAAGCACTGATGAGAGTGATAGGTCCTGCTGATGACTGGAGCTGCAGGGACAAAATTCTTTCACTTCCCACAGTAGGTGGGATGATGGATTTCAGCAGGGTATTCCTGACCGCAAAGCCAACGCCATGTTCCCTGGTTTCGTTTGGTGGTTTGGTGGTTTGGTGGTCTGGTTTCGTTTGGTGGACAACTGCAGGAGAAATGCAGGGAACAACGACAGCCACTCTTTATAGCCTTCATAGATCTCACAAAGGCTTTCGACTTGGTCAGCAGAGACGGCCTCTTCAAGATTCTCCCCAAGATTGGATGTCCACCCAGGCTCCTCAGCATCATCAGATCCTTCCACAAGGACATGAAGGGCACTGTTGTCTTCGATGGCTCCACATCAGACCCTTTTGACATCCGAAGCGGAGTGAAGCAGGGCTGTGTTCTTGCACCAACCTTGTTTGGGATTTTCTTCGCTGTCCTGCTGAAGCAGGCCTTTGGAACTGCAACAGAAGGCATCTATCTCCGGACCAGATCAGACGGAAAGCTCTTCAACCTCTCCAGACTGAGAGCAAAATCCAAAGTCCAGCTGAAATGTCTGCGTGACTTCCTCTTTGCCGACGATGCAGCTGTCACTACCCACTCTGCCAAAGATCTCCAGCAGCTCATGGATCGTTTTAGCAAGGCCTGCCAAGATTTTGGACTGACAATCAGCCTGAAGAAAACACAGGTCATGGTTCAGGATGTGGACTCACCTCCCTGCATTACAATCTCTGAGCATGAACTGGAGGTTGTCCATGACTTTGTGTACCTTGGCTCAACGATCTCCGACACTCATTCTCTCGATGCCGAGCTAAACAGGCGCATCGGTAAAGCAGCTACCACGTTTTCCAGACTCACAAAGAGAGTCTGGTCCAACAAGAAGCTGACGGAACATACCAAGATCCAGGTCTACAGAGCTTGCGTCCTGAGTACACTTCTGTACTGCAGCGAGTCATGGACTCTTCGCCCACAACAGGAGAGGAAACTGAGCGCTTTCCACATGCGCTGCCTCCGACGCATCCTCGGCATCACCTGGCAGGACAAAGTTCCAAACAACACAGTCCTGGAACGTGCTGGAATCCCTAGCATGTATTCACTGCTGAAACAGAGACGCCTGCGTTGGCTTGGTCATGTCGTGAGAATGGATGATGGCCGGATCCCAAAGGATCTCCTCTATGGAGAACTCGTGCAAGGAAAGCGCCCTACAGGTAGACCACAGCTGCGATACAAGGACATCTGCAAGAGGGATCTGAAGGCCTTAGGGATGGACCTCAACAAGTGGGAAACCCTGGCCTCTGAGCGGCCCGCTTGGAGGCAGGCTGTGCAGCATGGCCTTTCCCAGTTTGAAGAGACACTTTGCCAACAGTCTGAGGCTAAGAGGCAAAGAAGGAAGGCCCATAGCCAGGGAGACAGACCAGGGACAGACTGCACTTGCTCCCGGTGTGGAAGGGATTGTCACTCCCGGATTGGCCTTTTCAGCCACACTAGACGCTGTGCCAGAACCACCTTTCAGAGCGCGATACCATAGTCTTTCGAGACTGAAGGTTGCCAATACTAAAACTATAACATCAAACGTGCGGGACTATATGGGGGAAATGGTCCTAGCCGTCTGCCTCCCCCTACGATCTCATTGGAAGTACCGCCTGGCTCGAGGCCCCAACTGTCAATTGCCAGCCTAGGTCTTTCAACGCCACCCCCAAAGGGGGCAAGGCAGCCGGACTTCAGACCAGTCAACAGAGCCTCACCGGCCTGACAGTCCAGGCAAGGTGTTCGCCTGTCTACCTCCTGGAGCTGGTCAGGCATCATGGGAGCGGTTCAGTCTCACCCCTCACCTTGCTGCCTTGGATGGACACCAAGCCAGATACCTACCTACCCAGCTCTGCATGTATCCTGCCCCACCCGACTAAAAGTGACCGAACCCTCCTTGGGCCTAAGGACCACATCACCCATTGCCAGTCTGAGGTAGGCGAAAAAGCAGACATCTCAGGGCCAATCAGGATGACTGCAAAAAATTCCTACCCGGCCCTTGAAAAGCGACCAGCTAATCCCAGACTGGTTAACGGGCGGGCAGGTGGTGTTGCCGGCTGGGAGAAAACTGAGCCCAGCCAGAGCGCGCACTCCAGGCTGGTGCTCTGGCCCCGCCTCCCCCCAGCTGTGATAACCAATCACGGCTCAGCCTCAGGCGGAGATCAGGGGTCTCAATGCGTGGATGAGACGGTGGTGTAGGGAGGAGGGGTTTAGATTTGTTAGGCACTGAGGAACTTTTTGGGACAAGCGGGGCCTGTACAAGAGGGATGGGCTCCACTTGAACCAAAATGGAACCAGACTGCTGGCGCATAACATTAAAAAGGTGGCAGAGCAGCTTTTAAACTGATCCCTGGGGGAAGGCCGACAAGAGCCGAGGGGCATCCGGTTCGGGACTCCTCATCCCTATGGGATGAGGATGGGGAGGTTAGAGAACAACAAGACAAAGGCAGAGTAGGAGAAGAAATTGGGAAAGGTAGTGTGATGGGATGTGATAGACGGTTTGGCACAATGAGAGGATGCGGGGACAAAGGAGCAAATAAGCAGCCCATCCTGGGGCATTCTGTGTACAAATGCTTTTATGCGAATGCCCGAAGCCTACGAGCAAAGGTGGGAGAACTGGAATGTCTGGTGACAAGGGAAAATATTGACATAGTGGGCATAACAGAAACCTGGTGGAATGCAGAGAATCAGTGGGATACCGCAATCCCGGGCTATAAACTCTACAGGAGGGACAGGCAGGGGTGTGTTGGAGGTGGGGTGGCCGTTTATGTTAAGGAAGGGATAGAATCCAGCAAAGTAGAGATTGAAGGTGGGTCCGACTCCACCATAGAATCTCTGTGGGTTAAATTACCAGGCTTGTGCAACGATATAATACTGGGGGCGTGCTATCGTCCTCCAGACCAGAAATTGGATGGGGACCTTGAAATGAGGAAACAGATCAGGGAGGTGACAAGGAGGGACAGGGTTGTAATCATGGGGGACTTCAATTATCCTCATATTGACTGGGTCAATTTGTGTTCTGGTCACGATAAGGAAACCGGATTTCTTGACGTGCTAAATGACTGTGGCTTAGATCAGCTAGTCACGGAGCCCACCAGAGGACAGGTGACTCTGGATTTAATATTGTGCGGTACGCAGGACCTGGATGGAGATGTAAACGTTACTGAGCCATTGGGGAACAGTGATCATGCTGTGATCCGTTTTGACGTGCACGTTGGGGGAAGAATACCAGGCAAATCTCTAACAAAAACCCTTGACTTCCGACAGGCGGACTTCCCTCAAATGAGGAGGCTGGTTAGAAGGAGGTTGAAAGGGAGGGTAAAAAGAGTCCAATCTCTCCAGAGTGCATGGAGGCTGCTTAAAACAACAGTAATAGAGGCCCAGCAGAGGTGTATACCGCAAAGAAAGAAGGGTTCCACTAAATCCAGGAGGGTGCCCACATGGCTAACCAGCCAAGTTAGAGAGGCTGTGAAGGGCAAGGAAGCTTCCTTCCGTAAATGGAAGTCTTGCCCTAATGAAGAGAATAAAAAGGAACATAAACTGTGGCAAAAGAAATGTAAGAAGGTGATAGGGGAGGCCAAGCGAGACTATGAGGAACGCATGGCCAGCAACATTAAGGGGAATAATAAAAGCTTCTTCAAATATGTTAGAAGCAGGAAACCCGCCAGAGAAGCGGTTGGCCCTCTGGATGGTGAGGGAGGGAAAGGGGAGATAAAAGGAGACTTAGAGATGGCAGAGAAATTAAATGAGTTCTTTGCATCTGTCTTCATGGCAGAAGACCTCAGGCAGATACCGCTGCCCGAACGGCCCCTCCTGACCGAGGAGTTGTCAGATAGAGGTTAAAAGAGAAGATGTTTCAGACCTCATTGATAAATTAAAGATAAATAAGTCACCAGGCCCTGATGGCATCCACCCAAGAGTTATTAAGGAAGAATGAAGTTGCAGATCTCTTGACTAAGGTATGCAACTTGTCCCTCAAAACGGCCATGGTGCCAGAAGATTGGAGGATAGCAAATGTCACGCCTATTTTTAAAAAGGGAAAGAGGGGGGACCCGGGAAACTATAGGCCAGTCAGCCTAACATCCATAGCGGGTAAGATGGTGGAATGCCTCATCAAAGATAGGATCTCAAAACACATAGACGAACAGGCCTTGCTGAGGAAGAGTCAGCATGGCTTCTGTAAGGGTAAGTCTTGCCTCACAAACCTTATAGAATTCTTTGAAAAGGTCAACAGGCATGTGGATGCGGGAGAACCCGTGGACATTATATATCTGGACTTTCAGAAGGCGTTTGACACGGTCCCTCACCAAAGACTACTGAAAAAACTCCACAGTCAGGGAATTAGAGGACAGGTCCTCTCGTGGATTGAGAACTGGTTGGAGGCCAGGAAGCAGAGAGTGGGTGTCAATGGGCAATTTTCACAATGGAGAGAGGTGAAAAGCGGTGTGCCCCAAGGATCTGTCCTAGAACCGGTGCTTTTCAACCTCTTCATAAATGACCTGAGACAGGGTTGAGCAGTGAAGTGGCAAAGTTTGCAGACGACACCAAACTTTTCCGAGTGGTGAAGACCAGAAGTGATTGTGAGGAGCTCCAGAAGCATCTCTCCAGACTGGCAGAATGGGCAGCAAAATGGCAGATGCGCTTCAATGTCAGTAAGTGTAAAGTCATGCACATTGGGGCAAAAAATCAAAACTTTAGATATAGGCTGATGGGTTCTGAGCTGTCTGTGACAGATCAGGAGAGAGATCTTGGGGTGGTGGTGGACAGGTCAATGAAAGTGTCAACCCAATGTGTGGCGGCAGTGAAGAAGGCCAATTCTATGCTTGGGATCATTAGGAAGGGTATTGAGAACAAAACGGCTAGTATTATAATGCTGTTGTACAAATCTATGGTAAGGCCACACCTGGAGTATTGTGTCCAGTTCTGGTCACCGCATCTCAAAAAAGACATAGTGGAAATGGAAAAGGTGCAAAAGAGAGCGACTAAGATGATTACGGGGCTGGGGCACCTTCCTTATGAGGAAAGGCTACAGCGTTTGGGCCTCTTCAGCCTAGAAAAGAGACGCCTGAGGGGGGACATGATTGAGACATACAAAATTATGCAGGGGATGGACAGAGTGGATAGGGAGATGCTCTTTACACTCTCACATAATACCAGAACCAGGGGACATCCACTAAAATTGAGTGTTGGGCGGGTTAGGACAGACAAAAAAAAATATTTCCTTACTCAGCGTGTGGTCGGTCTGTGGAACTTCTTGCCACAGGATGTGGTGATGGCATCTAGCCTGGATGCCTTTAAAAGGGGATTGGACAAGTTTCTGGAGGAAAAATCCATTATGGGGTACAAGCCATGATGTGTATGCGCAACCTCCTGATTTTAGAAATGGGCTATGTCAGAATGCCAGATGCAAGGGAGGGCACCAGGATGAGGTCTCTTGTTTTCTGGTGTGCTCCCTGGGGCATTTGGTGGGCCGCTGTGAGATACAGGAAGCTGGACTAGATGGGCCTATGGCCTAATCCAGTGGGGCTGTTCTTATGTTCTTATGTTCTCAGCCTGGTGGCAAAAGGCGGGGAGGGGGGTAATCAGCCACTGGCGCCAATGGCTGTTCCCCCTAAAGACCTTGCAGTGCACACCAAAAGGACTTTTTTTCCTGAGACATGCAGCAGCCATTCTGAGACGTCTCTCTGAGCTGGTGCTTCCTTCACACGTCTCTTCTCCTTCAGGACCCGCCTGCCTAAACTGTGTTGAACACTTTCCTAAGGACTCTGGACTAACAAGTGGGGGGGGGAGCAGGGCCAGGGCTGTGTAACAAAAGGAACTGTGGAAGGATGTGTGTGCTTTTTGTTGGCTCATTTAACTACCTTGCTTGACTTGTCTACAATCCCCATGTGCTTAGCCTCTCCACACTTAAAAGAGGCAAGGGCTGTGGGTAATGTGGTCTGGTGTGGGGGAAAAGAGACTGGATTGAATTGGGTGGGTGTGAAAACCTCTGAGTGGGGGGAATTATTATGTGTTCCATGTATTCCATGTAAACCCAAGACTTCCACAGCTAGTGAAGCAAATGCAAGCACAACCATCACATTAATTATTAAATAATCTTATTATTATTATTATTATTATTATTATTATTATTATTATTATTAATAAGATTATTAAATAATCTTATTATTTTGAAGAGACACTTTGCCAACAGTCTGAGGCTAAGAGGCAAAGAAGGAAGGCCCATAGCCAGGGAGACAGACCAGGGACAGGCTGCACTTGCTCCCGGTGTGGAAGGGATTGTCACTCCCGAATCGGCCTTTTCAGCCACACTAGACGCTGTGCCAGAACCACCTTTCAGAGCGCGATACCATAGTCTTTCGAGACTGAAGGTTGCCAATACAAATCTTATTATGTATTACAAATTTAATTGTATTTTTTGTGTGCGAGGGTGGGGTGGGGGTTGCATGTGGTCCCCACCGTCTCAAAATTTTGCCTTAGTGGTCCCTGAGCTCCTAAAGGTTGGGAACCACCGCCTTAGAGAGAATGTAACTTTTTCCAGGATTTGAAAGGCAGAGTGTGTGTGTGCCAGTATTGTCTGGCTATTTTTCAGCCTCAAGTCCTATGGAATAATACTCCAATTCTGGGAAATTGTACCATGCATCAGCTATATTATAAGTGAAAAGATCTTTGATTTATGTAGAGGATTGGAGCCCAAGGCATAGTGTGGGTGTTTGAAACCTACAGCACAATCTTAGGAACTCCTTACTCAGATGTAAGAACCATTGTATTCCATGGAGCTTATTCCCAAAAAAGTGTGTATAGGACTGAAGCCCTAATTTATAAAACCAGCATAGCATGCAGCTGAACAAAGCACCTTAATTCTCTTCAGTTTCAGAGGTTTCTTAATTTTTGTTGTTCTTCAGTCGAGTAGTCTAATAGCACCCTGTTTTTAAACCGACAAAGTATCAGAGAGGATGGAAACTGATGTTACCTGCATGCCCATATTTTCTAGCTATTTTTCAATCTCAAAATTCATGGAATAATACTCTCATTTTGGAAAACTGTCCACCCATTAGGTATATCATAAGCTGAAATGTATTTGACATTCTACATAGGACTGAGTGGATATATTTTTATTCAGACTCCATTACAGAATTGCACGTTCACTGTAGACAAATTGCTTCTACCCATCAGTGGAAAAAGAGGGACAATTAGGAACACATCTGCTTTGTCAGCAAACAGTTAAGAGCTTGACTGTAATGGTGCCTGGAAGGTCAGAAGCTGTAGAGCTAAACATCTGGAATTAAGTGCAATTAGGGGCTAAGGAACCAAATGATGCGTCATGATTGTCAACATTAAAACAAATGGTTTGTGCAAATTCAGAGTTACTAAGAAAGTCTTATTTTCTTCACTGCAGAAAGAAGATAATCAAAGTCACAGAAGTTTGATAGTTGCAGAGATTTCTGGACCATGACTATTCACCATTCTGTTTGGGAATCGTCATCATCTAAGAACTCCATAGTGCATTGACTTGATTCATTTTCTCTCATTTAGGCATCAATGCTATGCCATTGAGGACAATGAGATTTTTACAATTAACTTTATGGGCAGCGGCATCAATCCATAAACCAAAACTGATGAGAAAGTCAATAGTTTTTATGAAATAAAAAACTGGCTCTCTGGCCAGCCTTTCTAACATGAAAAACTCAATAAATTCAACATGAATATTCTTATCAACTCTATACTGATATTCTATAATATCTCTCAGGCTCAGAAACTTATAGCACTTTAAAAGGACATAAAGCTGCAAGGTGAAACGCTGTCTTACTGCCTAATCTAACCTAAACTGACCCCCCTCCCATTAATTTAGGCATGCCAATGGAGCATAGTGGGGGCAGTTGAAGAGGTATACTACGAATCAGTGAACTTTTGTTTGCTTGCCCTGGAGAAAGCCTCCACTTTGCCTATGGGTCTCTTCATTCTTGCACCAGCTATTTTGCTGGCACAGGAGCGAAAACTGTAAGGGCGGAAGAGAGGAAGAGAATCCAGCAGCACATGATGTCACTCTGCCAAACACGCTCTCTCCCTCCTTCATTCCACCTTCCACTGGCAGCCTTGCAGCACTTACCGGAGGAGGAAGTGACATCTTCTGAATCCTCCTTCCGCTGGCGGAAGGTGAGTTCTGACAGAATCAGGCTGCACATAATTGTCAGAGTCCCTTGCAAAACCCCTGAGCACCTGTTTGAATATTTGTGTTTTATTGTTTCAGGTCCTGCATTTGTTATTGTCATTGTCATTGTCACTGCCTGCTTTGTTTTTGTTTCAATGTTGTTAATAAGTTATTATTATTATTCACATTTTTATACCGCTCTTCTTCCAAAGAGCTCAGGGCGCTGTACACAGCTGCTCCCCTCTCTTTTTGTCCTCACAACAACCTGGTGAGGTAGGTGAGGCTGAGAGAAAGTGACTGGCGCAAGGTCACCCAGGAAGCTTTATGGCTGAGGGGGGATTTGAACCAGAATCATCCAGGTCTAAGTCCACCTCCCAAACCACTACACCACCCTGGCTCTCTAAAGTTACAGTTAATTAAAATTCTGAATATTGTTCTTATTTGTTTGGCAACTATCTCAAGGTACTTTAGTAAGGTATCAGTATTTTATTAAATATAAATTACATCATCTGCAGCCTCTGGAGGGTCTTCAGTGTTCAAATCATCTGTAAAATCTGATAACTTTTCAAAGGCTCCAGAACGATTTCTATGAAAAATCAAAGGCCTACTCAATATGTACATGCAGGGCTGGCTCAAGATTTCCTGGAAAATGAGGTGATGTGTCAAATGTTGCCTCCCTTTTACCTAGTGATATGCCAACCTTTGCTCCTCTTACTCCCTGGATTAGAAAACAAAAAGTGGGAATGGACAGGAAGTCTGTAGGAGAAGAGTATGGCGAACTAGAGATGAACTTGCCAACCATGCTCTTCTTCTCCATGATTCCTCTTCTTCCCTTCTTTTTCCAACTGAGGGAAGAGGAATAGAGCTGAGGGAGCAGATAGAGGTGGGTATACCCTGCCGTTCTGCTGCCTGAGGTAACTGCCTCAGTTGACCTCATGGCTGGGCCAGCCCAGCATATACGAATGCAAGCTATTGGGGTTACGCTGTAATTCCTTGTGGTTAGAGTGGTCAGAGAGGAAGCACACTATGTTATGCTTTTTCCCCCACTCCCTTTTTGCCTCCACCAATAGACATCACTGGGATAAAGGGGCAAGTGCCACTGATGCTGCCATGGGTAACTGGGAGATCCTGGGGTATGACACCTTCACAGTAGTAGCAGCAGCAGCAGAATAGGGGCAGCAGGCAGAACATCTCAGCAGTTTGGGGTGCTTCATTACATTCCAATAAATTATTTTTTTATTGATAATTTTTTTTAATATATGGTTCAGCCTGGCAATTTCTTATAGGCATGAGGGCTCCAACTGCAAACAAGACCACCACCATTCAGAGGAATGTGTGTACAATACGGTGTTGCTTTGCAACGATGGCCCTACTTCCTGTGTTGGAATGCAGGTACGGAGTGCAGCAAGCAGTTCCGAGTGCATGTTTAGGGCTCTTAATTGGCATGCTTGTGTTATTTTCTCGGGAATGAGGTTCTACAAATGGACAAGAAAAATGAAAAGTGTTCAGGTGAAAAATTGAGCCAGAAATTACAAAATGTATTTAAAAAGGCATATACCTAAAACTGAGCCAGAATTTGTGGAACTGGAACCTGGGATTTGTGGGGCTCAACACAGTTCCAGAAAGTCACTGCCATTGTCTCTGACATTTATTCTTTCCCTTTTCATGACCAGAGCATGTCCCCTTTTGTTGTATGGTTGCATACAGGTATCCTTGGTACAGCAACCTTTGCTGCTATATTCAGTTGTAGATTGAATGGAAAGAACAGCTTTACACTCCTCTCATTGAAATCAGTGGAAAAAGCCATTTTGAAAATCGTATCCAAAGTCTATTTCATTGGATCAAAACAGAGACTGCAATTTGCTATACAAATAGTACTTTTTTCTGTGATGTGTTTGTGTTTATTTGTAGAGTGTACATTTCGTTCACTATCTGAACTGTTCCTCAAGAATATTATGCATCATGCATTGAACAAATCTCTGGTCTCCCTTTTTGAACAAGTTGCAATGCTGCACTTCATTGACTTCCACTGCTTAAGATAAGAGAATTATTTGATATCAGAGTGACAGAGGCATCTAGTGGAGAGGCATAAAAACTCTATAAGAAGCAACACGTCCATTCCTAATGAAACCAGCAACCATGGTCTGCAGAACACAATATGATATGTTCTTCTTTCATGAATCTGTTATATGATTCATGCATTAATCTGTCTATTAAATGAATAGACACTAGGTTTCAACCCTTTTCATCTCACAGCACACTGACAAGGCACTAAAATTGTCACAGCACAGCATCAGTTTTTTTGACCATTGACAAGGCACTCTGTACTACTGGTGGGGAGGGGTGGGCTCACATCCCCTATTTGCCTTACTAATTAATGACACTCCCTCAAACTCCAAAGGCGCACCTGCAGACTATTTGCAGCGCAGTGGTTGAAAATCACTGTACCAGGGAATAAAATCTGACTGATTTTGCAATCCATAGTTTGCCATGGATCCAGCATTATTCAGTCACAGTGGGATGCAGGACCAAGGCGCAGGAGGAAACATGGGATCTGGGCAGATGAATGCACAACACACTCCATTGGTACAAACTTGCACCTCCCCAAAGCTTGCATCCCATAGTCCGTTATATGAATCTGTTATATGATTCTGAATCTGTTATATGATTCATGCATTAATCTGTCTATTAAATGAATAGACACTAGGTTTCAACCCTTTTCATCTCACAGCACACTGACAAGGCACTAAAATTGTCACAGCACAGCATCAGTTTTTTTGACCATTGACAAGGCACTCTGTACTACTGGTGGGGAGGGGTGGGCTCACATCCCCTATTTGCCTTACTAATTAATGACACTCCCTCAAACTCCAAAGGCGCACCTGCAGACTATTTGCAGCGCAGTGGTTGAAAATCACTGTACCAGGGAATAAAATCTGACTGATTTTGCAATCCATAGTTTGCCATGGATCCAGCATTATTCAGTCACAGTGGGATGCAGGACCAAGGCGCAGGAGGAAACATGGGATCTGGGCAGATGAATGCACAACACACTCCATTGGTACAAACTTGCACCTCCCCAAAGCTTGCATCCCATAGTCCGTGCCAGATGATGCTCTTACTTTCAACTCTCAGTTTGTGCCATCCTGTGATGCTGATAGTCGATAGAGTGCTTGAAGAGACTGTCCAACTACATGACTGTTGGATTTTTGTTGAGTGGGCCTAGCAGAGAAAGGCTGAATGCGTCTGGCCATTACTAATGGCCGGCTGAGAACTGGCTGAAAAAAAAGTGTCCCAGTGAGCTTAAATGATCTCATCCCATGCATACAGCTGCACATGTTTGGGGGGGGGGGGAAGGTTGAGCCCCCAGAGTTTATTCCACAATACTGTACTGGCACTTTTACCAGTATTGCTGATGTTACTGGAAACAAACAGAAAAGAACCTATGAGTGCATCTTGTGGGAAGTTTTCAATAATACAGTGCAAATGAGCTCCAGGAAGGCAAACACTATGCATCAGCACATAAACCATCCCCATTAAATACCTAACAGCATGAAATGCCAGCCTAGCTTTTTCTCTTGGAAATAAGAATAGATTAATTAAAGTAATTTTAAATATTTTACCACCTTTAATGTACTTGTCTCAAGAAGATTTTTGTAATATGGCCGCAGTCGTCAGTGCTAAATGAGCTTTTCCCATAAAATCACTAATTAATCTGTCCAGAAATATGACACATGATTTTCTGCCGAATGAAATTATTGCCACATCGGCAAGGTTTGGTATATGCAATAAAATTAATTAGCTTGTCCTATGTTATAAACAATATTGGCACACAAGTAAGGAATGACTGTGAGTACAGCAATTATCTCTCTCCCCCCCCCCCCAAAATCCATTTGGCAATGAAGAAATAACCTTGTCCTCCAAAGTGTTTTTGACCATTACTTTGATCAATGTCTTTGAAGCACTACCTCAGTAGGTAGTGATCATGGATGGGGAGAGGGTTGGTTTCATACTTGCCATGATCACATTTGATAAAATACAACACCGAAGTCTTTGCCTACATATCCCAAATAATCCATGAGGCAACGGGTTTGGATTCAAAAAGGGCCACCAATTTGTTGTAATAATCACATATTTCTGCAGGTCCTAACTCTCCAACTACTCCACCCCACTTTTTGGAGGAATCTGCCAGCTACTGTCTATTCCCCTTCAAGTGTTCAAGCTGGGCAGATAACACAGGCCAACACACATTTTCCTTCCTTAAACATTACACCAATTCCTGAATATATTTGGGGTTCTGATTCCAAAATGGCATTGGTTTTGCCCTATCACGTCTAGTTTTGGAGATACGGCATAGCCTCATTAGTGAATGGTTCAAGCTGCTTTTTCATGAGGAAGCCTACACCATGGCTTCCTCATGAAAGGCTGTGGAAGTGAGGCCAAGACAAGTGACTCCACCTCCAGATATAACAATATTATATATAACAACCAATGCTCTTGGTTTGTCCTCACATCTTATGTTTTCCTAATGCCTAAACACAGGATTTTTAAAAAGTATAATTATAATTAATCTGCGGCTTCTCCTTTCATCTCACTGGGGAATTGAGGCCTCACATTTCCCTCAGTCCATCATTATTCTTGTGTGCAGCTCTTAGGCAAGTATCAATTACTTTCCTAATTTATCAGATCAGTGTGCTTTGTCCCCTCAGGAATGCTTTGAGAAACCTGATGTTCACTTTGTAAATTCATTCTCTTAAATCTTTAGCCTTAGAAGAAGATTCCTTTTACAAAGGGCGTGCGACCAGCTGGACGCAGCAATTAATTGTGCCTGTCTCCAGCAGGTGGCGTTTCTTTGTAGCATCCACAAGGAACCCACGTGGAGAACATGAACAACCACATCTGAATGTCCCTGTGTAAAAATTTCCCTTTGAATGTTGCAAAGGAGCACTGCCACTTAGACTCATTCACAAGCTTCAAATGCGGAGGCAGCTTTGGCATGATCCCCATGTAAACTTTCCTTTGGACGTAGAAGTGCTGCCATCCAGATGGGTTACACATTGACTCACACATCTGGTTGGTGTGTGATGGCATCCCAACTAGCATTTCCAACATTGGAAGCAGGGCCAGCCCTTCCATGAGGCCCACTGAAGGGGTCGCCTCAGGCAGTAGACTGGTGAAGCGGTGCCCATCTCTATTTGCCTCCACTACCTTTCCTTCTTCCGCTCCCTGGATTGAAAAGGGAGCGAAGGACAGAGAGGAAAAGGAAATGTGGTAGAGAAGAGATTGCTGAGGAAGAACATTGGAGAGTGGGAGGAGCAGAGGCTGGCACATCATCAAGTTAGGAGGGCAGTATTTGGCTTGCTTCCTTCATGCTTGGCTTCTTAGACAAGTGCAAGGATTCATTCCTTGAGTGGAACCCTCATTATGTTTCTGGAAGGAGCTCCCAATGACAAGAGATGACAGTCAAGATGCTACCTACTGTCAATCAAGACTATCAATAACGACAATCTAGATGCTACCTACTGTCAATAGTCACTACTATAATTCTCCTGTTTCATGTTTTGTGGCTCTGACTGCTTTTTGAAATTATTTCACTATATATTTTTGTTTGCCCCTAGAGCAGGGGTGTACAAAGTTTTTGACAGGAGGGCCACATCATCTCTCTGACACCGTGTCGGGGGCCGAATTCATTTACATTTCAAATTTGAATAAATTTACATAAATGAATATATTAAAGATGAACTTATATGAATGAATGAAAATCTTGCAATAGCTCAAGGCCTATAAAACGCCTTGCACAAAGCAAGGTTGGCCTTTCCTTTGCTGCCACTCCTGCATCACAGACGTGAAACAACAAGCAGTGGAGGAAGCCCTCAACCCACAGCTCACTTGAGAGGCCAAACAGTTGTCCTCACGCTGAGAGCAGTTGCGTCGGGCCAGTGTGGGCTCCAACAAATCTCCGGAGGGCCAGAGGCTCATTGGAGACTAGGGGCTCCCTGAGGGCCGCATAGAAAGGCCTTGAGGGCCACAAGTGGCCCCAGGGTCGGGGTTTGGGCACCCTAGAGCAATGGATCAGTAAAGCAGAAGATGGGATATACTGCATACTTCTTTAAAATAAATAAATAAATGCCAACTATTCACCAGATGATAACACAGGCCTACAAAATTGAGGGTCAGAAAAGTTTTTCCCAAACTTTATGGTGGTTTGATATGAATTTGGGGTGCCGGTTCCAAAAACGGTATCCGTTTTGCCCTGTCTAGTTTTGGAGATATATTAGTGAATGGTTCAAGCAGCTTCCTCATGAGGAAGCCATGGTGTAGGCTTCCTCATGAGGAAGCTGCTTGAACCATTCACTAAAGAGGCAATGCCGTGTCTCCAAAACTAGACATGATAGGGCAAAAGGGATGCCATTTTTGGAATCGGTACCCCAAATATACCCAGGAATTGGTGTAATGTTTAAGGAAGCAAAATGTGTGTTGGTCCACTGTGATCGATATCAGTTGTCACATGTTGAATAGGTACAGTTGCAGCATTTCAGTGAGCCTGGGGCTTTGCAAATCTCCCCCTGGTTCATCCTTATAGCAACACCCCATGCAACAAGTAAGGTAGGATTTCGACCCAGAGTACTGGCCTCAATCAATTGGACTACAGTGACTTCCAATAGTTGTTCTCCAGCAAATTGAATATAAACTAAAGTTATACCAGAGGGCTGCAAATGTGCATGCTATTCATGAATTGATAAATACCAAGTTGGTTGACCTGGACAGCAGACAACATCCACTGCATATACTCATCATAGTTATATCCTGACTACCTCTGGGAATTTTGGAACAAACACGTCTCTTCTTCTTCCATACCCATACTGTGTGGATTTCCTGTGATGATGACATTTCTGAAATGTCATAGTTTATGAAGAAATAATGAAAACCCAGGTAACATGGCAGGCCACAGTGACCTTTAACTAAGAGATTGATATGAGCTCTTAAGTAGGCTTAGGACAGAAATTCAGAGGTAAAAATTCCAGTTCTAATAAGTAATTGAGGACTTCAAAGGTCACCGTTTTAGCATGCTAGAGCCAGCCACTGTTCATTTTTATTTATTTGTTTTATTTATTTATTTATTTAAAAGATTTTATGCAGCTTTTTTCCAATGCTCAAAGCGGTGTACAACAATAAAATTACAAAGCCACATAATTAATAAAAACATTAAATACAACCAGTGAAAACAACAGTAAATAAATCAATTCTGTTTGGAACTTACTGGCAAGAAAGTAACTATGTAAATGACTTAAGGCCCAATCCTATCCAATTTTCCAGTGCTGTGCCAATGGGGTATGTGCTGCATCCTGTGGTGGGGAGGCAGTCACAGAGGCCTCAAGGTAAGGGAAAAAATGGGGTGTATTGTGGTTGCACTACTGCTGGAAAGTTGGATAGGACTGGGCCCTTTAAAAGCCAAATATTATAGACAGTTTTACTATTAATTTTAGTTTCCTCCCCTCCAGCCCAGATGATGTATCTGCAGGCCAATACTATCACAATTAATGGAAGATGCTAGTACTGGGATCAGCAGTTAGGCACACTGAATCAAAATCCTTTTGCTCTTCAAAATACAGCCATTTGGAGTCAAGAATAACAGCACAGCAAATCTGGAAGGTATTTTAGGCAGCCATCTCTTCCAGGAGAATTGAGATGTGAAAGATGCAATCGAAACAGTTGTAGAAAGGTGGGAGGAAGATTATTTTTAGACTGTTGTGAATAGATTAGGATTTATATTCTGTGCAGCAGCCTATAATCTGAGCTGAAGCCACATCTCTAAAAAATGCTGCAAAGACGTCAAAGCATAAACTTGCTAACAATTGCTCATTTGGAAGCATTTCTGCTTCGTTATCCGTATTGTACCAAATTCTCAGTGATTGCTTGAGGGGAGGGACTCACCCCTTCCAGCTTTGCTGGGGCATGCACATGCATGCACCCCTTCAAAAATGCTCCTCTCCATGCCCTGTCCTCATATAGGGTTTGAAGTTTAAAGGGAATGTATCCTTTTAAATGCTGTACTAGTACAGACCAATTTACTACCACTTCTCCTTACTCTGTCCTTGCAGGGGCTGTAAAGTTAGTCCAGCAGCACAGAGTGGGGATAGGATAGAAAAACTGGGCCAACAGTCTTTGAGAACTGCTGATTAGAAACAGTTGCCCCTGGATCCGGTGTATATATGTGTCATGAAATTATCCAGATGCCTTGACCTGTTTTTTTACTGTCAGCATTAGCATCAGCCCATGAGTGATTTTAATTCCTTTACATGTTGGGTGCCAGTGGTTGGTCTTTTTTGTAATATCTCTTTCATAATCTAGATTGGAATGACTATAAACGGCACAGCATGAAGACATCTGCTAGAAACGAAACAGGGTCTGTGAAAATGAAAAAATAAATAAAGATGAGTTTGGAAGTTTCCACTATACTAGCCCCATTCAATACATAGAAAGGAATCTGGCAGATCTGTCATCCATCAGCACTTTTCTCCAGTCCTCCCATTGCTCCTGTTGCTTCACCTGTGAGCTGAATGCTCATAAACACCATGTTTCAGTGTAATATTATTATACCCTGCTGCAGCAGCAAAAGCTTTTTATAATCTATTTGTCTGAGTACCTGGACTCGTACACATGATTTCTTCTCTATAACTTTCAGTTCATCGATCCTGGTGGAAAAGTTCTGCTCCTCTCCGATTCTTTTGTTGCTAGCTGCAAAAACTGAATCACACCAGAACATTTAAGGTGTCATACAATGAGCTAGATGGGGCTGCTGCCAGAAATGGCAAACCATTTTTTTTTTTTTCACAAACCAAGCTGATCAAATTTCAGCTTGCATGGAAAAGTCGTGTAACGCTCAAACCCTGGATCACACTGGTATGTAAAGGAATACAAGATAAGTACATACATCTTTGGCAATATCTGCAGAGTAACTGATTGTTTTGTTTTTTAAATAATACATGTTTGTATGTAAAATGTATTGCACGTTTGTATCTGTGTGTACACGTAGGTGTGCACATATACATATATTTGTGTACTACTTAGGTTTATATTCTCTCTACGGTTTCCGTACAGAGTCTTCACCTACCTAATGTTTATGCCTAATAAAGGTTGACTTGACTTGACTACAAGATAAGCTTAGATCAACTTATGTTGCCATGGAACTGGCAAACTTTTCTTGGCATTTTCTTGGCATTCTTTGTCAAGAAGAAAGCATGTAGGGCAGGGTTCTTTAAATTTCTTTAGGGGCCTTGTATGCTATTTGTATTCATATTCTGTTGATAGGGTGGATCTTGAAGGGTAGGAAGTGGTAGTGTTGAATGCATTACTCACTTAACATTGCGAAGTGGTCAGCAAGGTGGGGGCAGCATTGCTGCTAAACTGCGCTGCCACATGCTCCATTCAGCATGGCGCTCAGCAACCCAGAATGATGCATCATGCAATGATGCACAATGTCATCATCAAGCATCTGGAGATGATGTCACAGCATAGTCAAAATGTTGTGCATTTGTAGCAAGTTTAAGATTTTTGACAATAGGAGAAAAAACTGAATAATTGGAGTCTGTCACTTGGAGTCTGTTGCGGGGTTGTGGGGTTGACTGCTCTCTCTCTCTCTCTCTCTCTCTCTCTCTCTCTCTCTCTCACTCACACACACACACACACACACACACACACACACACACACCCTGTGATCTCAGTGACAGACTCCAACTCAGCAGTCATTTCACCAAGCAGGTGGAAGATGGTGTATGGTGGCAGTCAGGATTGCAGAGAGAAGAAGGAGTTGTCTCCTAATTATCTAATTATGATGATCTTATTATGATGCTATTGATTATATCTAATTATGATGCTATTCTAATTATGATCTAATTATGATGCTAATCTAATTAGCACATCTAATTATGATGCTATTGATATGAGTGGACCAGAGTGTTGGTGGACCAGATGTGGGCCCCTGCTATAAAACCTTCAGCTGGCTATCTCCAAAATTTCTCTGACAGATTTTGCTGTTCTGGCTTTCTTCAAAGTTCCACAGAAAATGTAGCTTAGGAGGAAATTTCCAAGTTTAGTTCAAATTTATCCCTGAGGAATCTCCCCATTAATCTCCCTATTAATTGCATATTTGATTCCATGTGAAATTCAGTGACACCTAAGGATCCACCAAACTCTTCCTGAGCAATTTCATTTGTTCTAACAACTTGTATGGTTGCCCTCAAATGTTGTGCTGAAGAGAAACCTCCTATATTAATTTCCAATTTTACTTTAGTGGAACAGGATTAATCTACTGGTTTTCCTAAAGACTGGTCTGGTTGCCTAACAAAGTGGTAGGAAAACAGCTTTATTCTCATGAAGCACTGTTATTCTGGCTAAGTCGTTTCATGACCAGGGTATTCTTGGTTAAAATTAAACTTTGCATTTGCACTAATTAACTTCTGTGTTCAATCATTATTGCGCTAATAAAATATATGAGGAGTGAGAAGAGCAATTATCTCACTGCTAATCTTTCTGTGTAGTGTGTTTCCTTTCCCTTACAGATTGGTTGCTACTACACAATTCATATGCTCAGATGATTAAAGATGGTCTTTTGCCATAAGAACTGCTTTTTACCATAGGACAGTGATTGATGGAAATTCTATTACCATGGATTTTGTAAGAAAAACTGAAAACTTCCATGACAGTCAGTCAGTCAGTCAGTCTGTCTGTCTGTCTTTCTGTCTGTCTGTCAGCTAGGTAATGCACTACTATGTATAAAAAGAAAAGTCAGAATCTCCTGTGTGTCTTTGGAGAAATGGTTAAAAATGATTATTCTCTAACTCAGGTTTGCCAAATCTGACAAAGGGTGTAGAACATGTCACAAAGTCCTAGTCTGTGCCATGGGCACTTGTCTCAACCTTGCCATTCAGATATTAGGAGGGCCATCCTCAAGAGGTGGGTGGTTATTCCATGATAGCTATGGGCTTTGCCCATATGAAACTTCAGGTGGAGTTCTTCAGGTAGTAGACCTGACTGTTGTTCAACCGGGAAATCAGCCCTGGGAGAAGGTAGGTCAAGGATGTCTCGGACTGGTGTACACATGAGTGAGCTGCTCCCATCTAGAGGGAAAATACTGCCATTCCACATTCTCTTTTATGTTCCTTCTCTAGAAGTTCCTGTCTAGAGAAAGCTCTAGAGCAGCCTTTCAATCTTTAGGTATCTGGTGCCAGTTTAGATGCTTCAAATGTCTTCCGCAGTCAGATCATAGCAGACCAACTTAACCCTCTTTTCGCTATATACTTTAAAGTATAAAAAAAGAAAGGGCAAAAGCATCTCAGCTTCCAGAGAACTGAAAAGTGGCCTTTTCAAAAAATATAATTTCTCAAGACTGTCCTTGGGTGTTCCGAGAGGGATGCCTTTGATATAGTGTGCTGATAAGATGCTTACTCTATTAAGCTATAGCGATTCAAACTTTCATGCATCATTTGACAGAGAAAATGAGAATTTGTAGAAGTAATAGCTAATGTAAAGTATATTAGTCTGCAATGCAGTTAGACAGGTGAGAAACGAAGTTTACATGCTGATGCCATAGAGGGAAATACAAAGGCAGAAACAGAACCCTTTCAGCTATGTATTTGTCATAGAACTAATGTGCTTCAGTTGAAATATGACTGACGATTCTACTCTGCCTATAAGTGTCCAGTATCTTTCACAGTGGGTGGTTAGAATTCCAAGCCCTTTCTGTGTGTGCGTGCGTGTGCATGTGCCCATGAGCACGCGTGTGTGTGTTCAGGACACAACTGGATTTATCAGCCTTATAAAACAAGGAGAAATAAATGTGAACTGGAATAGGGAGAAGGAGAAGATGAGTAACATTGTCAAACATTCTGATTTTGTTCTCATGGTAAGAAGAACACTAATATTTACAGCTTCTTGCACTACTAGGGTAGGCTCAAGTGTTAAATGCATTAAGGGCAATCCTAACTGCACCCTGGGCTGGCACAAGTCCTTTGTGCCAGTCCGGGAGGATTACAGATGTGCCATAATGCAGGTGTGTGCCTCTGTGGAAGTAAGCCGTGCCAGCACACAGAGGTACGCCGGCCCAGAGAAACCAAATCCAGCCTCCACTGTAGCAGGAGAAGGTAGGTCTGGGACCTACTGGCACGATGGTCGGGGGGGTGAAGGGCAAGGAGGAGATATTTTGGCGTGGGAGAAGGTAGGCGGCAAACGCACCCGGCTGCGGAGTGAGAGCTGGGGTCAGGATCTGGCAGTTAGGCTGAATCCTAGACCCCGTTCCCAGGCAGCATGGAGTGGCTCTTGGCTGCTCCATTCTGCTCGGATCTGCTCCACCGGCTGGCGCAGATCCAAGTAGGCCCACTGGGGCCACTGTGGCTCTGCTCGGGTTAAGGGGAAAAGTTTCCCCTTGCCTCAGGCCAAGCGTCAGCAAGTCCCAAACTTGCTCTGGATACAGTGCAGGACTGCCAGCCTGCCTGTTCCACCACAAGTTAGGATTGCAGTGTAAGAAAAACAACTCTCTAAAAATATGAGGCTCAGCCTGCATCTTCAAGAATAAGAGGAAATCTATGGAATTCCCCCCCCCCACTTCATTTTTTCTTTGTTTCCTTTTTTTTTTAAACATAAAAAAACATAATACAACAAACATAACACAACAAAACAAAACATTAAAGACATACACATACATTTAGGATTGCAGGATATCATATGTCACTTTTACTAATAAATCATTCCATATCTCCTAATCCAATTTCTCTTCTACTATTACCTCTTATTATCAGTTATCATTTATATCATATCATATATAACATATCACATGTGCAATGAACTCATCTAAATGCCCCATATTATACTTTCTAAGTATTCATTTTCAACCAAGCATAAAATGGTTTCCATTGCTCAGTCTGTGTTGGTTTTCACTGTTGATCCAAGATCTCTGAAAGTCTGTCCATTTCCGCAACATTCATTATTTTCTCTATTAGTTCATCTTTCGTTGGAGTTCTAGGGTCTTTCCAGTATCTAGCATACAAAATCCTAGCAGCTGTTAATATCATAATAACACCCCCCCACACTTCATTTCAGCTTCCAAATGTTGTGTTGCCCTGTAACACATCCAAGCCTTTACAATTATCATAATGGCTTAAACAACTTGGCCCATATCACACTTTGCTATACACCTGGCTGCTATGGATAAGAAAACTTTCCAGAAACGTGCTTTATACACTCCCTCGTCTGCATTTTGAACCTACGCTGCTTCTTTCTTTTCTTCCCTTCAGCCTTATTCAGCTGTAGTCCAGACCAGTCACCACATTAGTGAGATGCCACCACATTCTCTCAAACCTCAGGTCCCTGATCATGTCTGCACTGATAGCCGTTTGTGTTTCTGAACAATAACTGTGCTGGTTTTTGCTCTTTGTTGTCTGCATGTTCATTCTTGACCTTTGCTTATAGGCTTATTAAGCATGTGAGGAGTATTTGCTAGGCATGCAAATAGGTCTTACCTGAGAGTGGGATGAAAGTCACTGCTGCCGGTATCACAAAGGCAGAAATTTAACCTCTAAGGCAGGGGTGTCAAAAGTTTTTGGTCAGGAGGGCCACATCATCACTCTGACACTGTGTAAAAAAAAGAATTAGTTTACATTTAAAATTTGAATACATTTACAGAAATGAATATATTAGAGATGGAACTTATATGAATGAATGAAGGTCTTGCAATAGCTCAAAGCCTATAAAAGGCCTTGCACAAAGCAAGGCTGGACTTTCCTTCACTGCCACTGCTGCTTCACAGATGTGGAGGAAGCCCTTGGCACACAGCTCACGCAAGAGGTAGAACAGTCTCCCTCATGCTACGAGTAGTCGCATCGGGCCAGTGCAGGCTGCAGCAAGTCACAAATGGCCCTTGGGCTGGGGCTTGGGCACTGCTGCTCTAAAGCATGTTAACCATTTTTCTGCCAGTACCACTCCTCCAAGTACCATCTTTTGTGGGTTCCACTTTGTGAGTACCACCACTGCAACCAGAGATGGCAGCTGTGCACAGGAGTGGCCAACCTTGCTCTACAGTCAAGGCTTTGTACTGCAACTTTCTTCCCCAGACCGTACATCTTTTGAGGGGCAAAACAGCAGCACAGCAATGTCTTCCCTACTGGTTCATCAGCACACCAATCAGTAGGGTCAGACCAGGTGGGACTGTGCCATGTGATCACCATGGCAATGGGACAAGTACCATCTGCCATAGTGTGAATTGCCATTAGTGGAAAAGCATAAGTTTAAGGAAAAAACAATCACTAGGAAAATTGGGTCTCTTATAGATCAAAAGGTTCCAATTTCTTCCAAACATAGTCTTTTACTACCCCATGCCAGCTATCACAGGGTAGCTTTTCAGCCTGTGCCGGGAAAGCAATTCAGGAGGAGAGGGACAGCAGAGAATCACTGAGTTCGGAAACATTATAATACAAGATAAAGTTTAGGCTAGGGCCCGAAACTTGAACATGAACTGATGCTTTGAGAGCCGAGAAAAGATTGGCAAGAGTTAAAATGATTTGTTGCACAGTCAGTTGTGAAAGTGACTTCCAGTGACAAAATATATTACAAGCCATTAAAACTCCTGAGCTTTTTGGACACCTCGTCAGCAGCAGGGTGATAGGTATTTCATTTCTGCCGCACTTCAATGCATCTGTAACTTGATGGCACTCATAAGCAATAACCTGAATTGCCTATCAGAAGAGCCATTTCTCCCTATTTACAAAAATGGGAAATAAATAATTTAAGGTGCCACCAGTCTCCTAATGAAACAAAGTGAGTATGGCAATGTGCATAATGAACCAAAATACCCACAGCACTCGCAACCAGGGAAGAAATTGACGTTGCTGTGTGTAATGAGTTGTTACACAAAAGCCCACTTTTAAAAGCTCTGACACTTTTGGGAAGACTTTTTCTTTGATCGCGACATCAACAAGGTTACAGCTGCAACCATTGGTAATGGCCGAGCCAAAGACAAGCACTTCACAGATTAAAACGTGCAAGAGCTGACTGAAGTTTCTCCCAGTGAAATCAATGGGCCTGAAAAGTGCTAACTTCACCTGGGTTGCGCCTTTTCCTTATGATGACAGTTATGGCCATCTCTATAGCTGGAACAACTTGTTTTCTTCCAGCACACACTGTCACAAAAATGCCATAAATGTTACTAGCTGGCACATTGGTGGGAAGGCCAGAACTTTCCTACGCACACTGGCAGTGAAGGACATCCATCGGAGCAGGTAAGTCAAGAGCAGGGTCAGGGAGGGGTGGAACAAGGCAGGGGAGGGCAGCAATAGGGAAAGGGTGGGTGGGTCTGGTCCAGAAGGTGGGCAGGATCTACAGCACCAGCACTACACACACTTCTTTCCCAGGCCTGATCCGCCTGCATAGAACAACTCAGACTTGCACCAGCAATATAGCAGGTCCAAGTTGACCTATAGCGGCTCCTGGGGCTTACCTAGGGCCAAGGGGACAAATGTCTCCCCTACCCCAAGGAAACCTCAAGCATCCAAAAATCCCCTGCAGTGGAGCCCATCACCTACATTTAGTTAGGATCAGACTGTTAGAAACTGATGTCAATAGGTTCTATATTATGATAAGGTGAAATCCTGGCTGTAGAATGCCTGGCATATCCCTTAACTGTATAACTCCCAGTGGCTACATAAGTTCATTAGCATCACAATAGTAATGGAACTAACAGCACAATACTATGCATATTTATTCTGAAATGTCTCCCTGTGTTCAGTGGGGCTTGCTTCCAGGTAAATTTGCATAGGCTTGCAGCCTATGACCCTCATTACACATGCCTTTCCCCAAGTCAGTGCTGCTGCCTCTGTGGTTCGTATACTAGATCTGGTATATGCAAGGGTTTCCACTTATATGGATATTCTATATTTGTGAAACTTAATGGAGAATGTGGAGGTTACTGGTTAGTTGAAGTATCTGGAAATTCAAGGAAAGGAAATTAATTCTTGCATAAGCTTGGGGATGGGGGCACTGCTACACATTCCTACTGGAGGTGGATAAAAAAAAAGCTATAAAGGAGGTCTGGTCTAGAGGGTAGAGCCTCCATTTGCCTGAAGATAACATCCACAAGGTCGCCAGTTTGAGGCCACCGGCACCGTGCGACCTTGAAGCAGCTGACAAGCTGCAGCTGAGCTGTTCCATCTGCTCGGAGCGTGGGAGGATGGAGGCCAGAATGTGAAACCAGATCAGAGTGAAACATCTGGACTGTTGTAGTTCTTGAACGATAGAACCTTCTTTCAATTGTAAAAATCCCTACGGGGATTTAATCAGCCTGCCTATGTAAACCGCCTTGAATAAAGTCTTGAATAAAGACCAAGAAAGGCGGTATATAAATACCTGTATTATTATTGTATTATTGTATTAAAGGCCCCTCTTGATTTATGTAGGAGATACTTTTCTGGAAAGTGGTGTGAATACTGAAAACATGTCAATTCAAACTACTTTTCCCAGAGAAAATGTAATTGGAAGAAGTTAGTGGGAAAGTAAGAGAAAGCTCACTTTGACGATTGGCTGTTATGGAGGGAGGCTACTGGGAGTGGGACAGCAAGGCTGCTCGTGTCAATGGTTGAGATAATTCATTATCAAGTATTGGATCTTGCAATGTTTTGGACAAGTACAATAAGTGACGTTTGCATGGCTTTCATTTTTTTTTTTTTTTAACAAATGTTCCCTTTCCCAGAGACCTCCTGGATGCCCCACCACCCCTAAAGGGTCGCCATTTTGGCACCATTACATCAGTAAGTGTGGGGGTGATGGACAGGATTGGGATGATAGTAACTGACAATATGACCAGTAACCCACCCCTTGGTGTTGCAGAGAAATGAAATGGTAAAAAAATTTTCACGAACCCTTTAAGAGCCTGGTAGTTTGAAAAGTGATACATAAGCACCAGTTTCCATTCGTAATCTCCTTCAGCATTATTCACAAACAGTGAAGTGTAGTGAGGCCTTAGAGGCCTTGAAAATGGATTCTCCTCCCAAGATATGTAGGTTTGTGCTGGCATTCTCTTCCAAAAAAAGAGCCATTTCATCCAAATTGAAAATGTGCTTTCCTGAGTAGCCTCTTTTCTTGATGAGAAGAGCCTTAATAAACTGCTCAGCAGCCACAGCATTGGCAGATGCAGGGCGCAATCCTACCCTGAGCTGCAACAGGCAAGCCAGGAGGCTTGCGTTGTATCCAGCCCAGGATAAGAATCAAAAGCAGCTCTTGGGCAAGAGGAAACTTTTTCCCGTACCTCTGGGCAAGGCGCCCTTGCCCCTATGGGTCTCCTCAAACCTGCACCACCTCTTGAGGTGGCGCAAGTCCAAGGAGAGCGGAATGGCCAGATCCCAGCCCTGCCTCCTGCTCCCCACCTGCCCACCCCCAGGGCTGCCCACCACCTGCCCTCTCCCCGCCCAGGAATGCCTCCCTCCCTTCTAGTCCCCGCCCCCTCCCCACCTACCTCAGAGCCTTGCGTCAGCCCAGCCAGGCCGACACAAGGCTCAGTGCCTCCGTCGGTGCGGAGGCTTGTTTCAGCTTCCGCAGGCCGGCATGCCTCTGCGTGCCGGCCTAGCCAACTCCTGAAAAGGCCCTCCTGGGCTGGCACAAGGGACTTGCACTGGCCCAAGTGAAGGGCAGGAATGTGCCTGCAGTCTCCTTGTTCGTGTTTATTTTGTGGTAGCTGAACTGTCACCGAAAGTTAGCCAACCAGCCTGTGAAAGGCTGCACAGGGCCTTCTTCCTTCTTCTGCAGTTCTTCAAAGATTGTGTGTGCTTTTTCTTGGGCTAGGAATATGCTGGCTGGAATGTTGCTATGATCTTGATCCTTGATCCACAAGCTCAGTGTCTGCTCCATGCTCTCCATTATAAAGCTCCAAGCATAAGAAGTCTGCACTTGCAGATGTTCCCAGGTGAGAACTTTTTATCTGCACTATCCTGAATGGAACCAACAGTGCTCTCACTTAAATGAAGCATCCAGCCAACATCCAATATATGCTGCTTTCTCTGTAGCGGGTTGATCACTTGCCTCTCAGCAGATCACACCAAACTTCAAGTCTAGTGAAAAACTTCGTGCAGGAAGACCTAGCAGGAGAGTTTCAACTGAATTTCACCTGAAGTGAAATGCTGAGGTAGATTGAATGCTTTGTCAAATCCCTGCTCTCTCCTCTTATAAGATTGCAATTCAGTGTGGTTTTGCAAGACTCTGGTGAGGGGATGTTGAAGTCTTTCCAATCATTTCTGTTCTTAAAAAAGGGAGGAGATGACCCAGGTTGACTTTGCTGAGCCTTCACACCGATCACGATTTTTGGATTGCTTTTAGACCCTTCCTTGACTGAGCACAACTTGTCTGATCACATTTCAGAAATACAATTTTTTTGGTTAGAAAGTTTCCTACCTTTTTCACATCAGGCAAGATCATTTCTGCAAACCACTTACCGTATTTTGGTGGAGTGCAGGCTGGATTAGCATTTTGTGGTTGAAGCTGAATGTGGCTTGAAAGAGAATTGAAGAAAAACCTGAAAGATTTTTTTGAAAATTCTCGTGCATGAACAAAATCTCATGCTCTCAGTGCAGCTATGGTGCTGGAGCAATTTTTAAAAATCTGTACTACCTGTTTAAGGAGATTTGAAAAACTAAGCGTATAATGTCCTTTCATTTCCTGCTGCAAATGTTTTCTAAAGAACCAACACAAGCTTCAGCAATATAGAAGACCTATACAATTTTGCTTTCTATTAGCAAATAAAGCAATTGAGTCGGTTTTATTTGTGTCTCTGTTTATTTACATATAGCTTTACTGTAAGTGTTGGAGTCATGTGGCACACCTAAAGCCAGGGGGAGTTCAGACTGGAACACACCATCTGATGCACCAAACCAGATGGAAGGTAATAATGATGATGCCAGGGGAGCAGAGTGAACAAAAAGCAGGCAGGTTGAAATGCTACCTTATAAAGCAGGCATAAAGCAAGCAACTAACCATTTAATGCATGGAGTACAGCTTTTGCTACTTCATCATTTGTTACAGTTACAAGTAGAACAGTATGAGGAAAAATTCGGGGGGGGGGAATGCAATGATTCAAATAGGAAACAGCAAATCTATTTGTTGAAAGGTTGGTTCAATAAAAGTTAATAGTTCATCTTTTTTCAGACTTGTCACAGTCATGCTGCTCTCTGTTCTTTGCAAAAAGGGGGGGGCATTTTCTGTAGTCTCAAGAAAGACAAAAGAGCCATGGAACCGTGCAAGGGGAAAAAAACAGGGTGACAACGATTTTATCATGCTGCCACATGGATGCCTTGTAAAAAGTGAGGTGAACAAAACATGGCAGCTGTATGCCAAGTGTGAAAGCATCCCAGTTGCTGGCGCTACACTTGTGGACCAGCAGAAAATTTTCAGTAAACCCATCAGGCATTTGGAAGAGGGAGCAGGGAGCTGTGTGGAATTAGCAGGTTTTATTAGGTATACATGATCCTTGCTTAGCTATTCTGTTGACCCTCATGATCCAGCACCGGAACAAGCATTCCAGGGGCAGAACGCACTTTATGGCATCATAAAATACCTTCAAGAAACAGGCAGAGCCGTGTGCTTCCAGGCTGCCACTGCAAATGACATGGTAGACCCCACAAACAGTGGAGGCAAAGTGGAGCCCTGACGATGCCAGTAAATAAGCAGAGGGTAGAAGGAGTAGGACAGAATGAGAGGAAGGATGGGGGCAGGTTGGAAGCAGGAGGAAATGGCACCCAGTACACATGAATTCCACCAGATGCAATCTCTAGAGTCTGCCAACATGCCCCCTTTGTCTCGCTGGACTTGTACCTGCTAAAGAACTGGTGTAGGTCCAAGGAAACCTATTGGTGTTTGAGGGGCTTATGGATGCTTAAGGGAAACTTTTTCCCCTTCCCCCTCCCAAGACTCCCCACCACAGCATGCAGTGCAGGCTGTTTCGGTGCAGCTGCATGCTGTGGTGAGGAAGTACATAGGATTGGGCTGTGTGAAGGACAACTTAGATGGGGGGGGGGAACGAATGACTGACCTAGCTGTAAGGTCAATCTCATTTGACCAAGGAGATTAGAAAGACTTAAAAGGAAATACACAGCATTTTTGGAACATTGTCCAAAGTGCACAGATGCAGATGCCTCTTGCTCCAAAGCCCCAAATACATATTTTGCTACATTAATAAGATGGATAGTTTGCTTGGGAGGAAGAGTTACTTTATGTTGGTACATATTTCTGAGCTTATTGAAGAAGTAATAGGTGTGATCTGTCTTCGTATGAAAATGATTTGTGTGAAAATGCCCAAAGCGCATGATGTGTGCTTGATGGTTTCATAAAGCTAAATAAATACAGTTTTGTAAAATGCTTTTATTTATTGCCAGGGATATTGCAGGATTTGCTCTGTTGAATCATTCATTGGTTTAGGAGCCCTGATGAGCAGGGTCAAATGTAATCTCTAAGCAATGGAGAGAATGGAGGCTGAGTTATACTCTGCTGAATTGAAAATTGGAGATGCAGCAATTTAGGCTTTGCCTGCTGATTTCTCCCAGTTGTCCAACTGTTAGACTCAGAACCAGAAGAAATGTCAGCAAGCCTATTCCCTGAAGAATTGTTCCCAACATGTGAGTATGGAATACATATACTGGTCTTGTACTGATGCCACAGAGATATCAGGTCCTCCAGTTACACATAGGAATGAATGGCCTCCAGCCAGGCAGCCATTTGTGAATTTTCACAACCTACATTTGGTGGTAGGGATATTGGTGAACAGAATTAGACCAGTGGCATTCCCAGAAGAGGGGGAAAAATAAGTTTTGCAGGTGCCTCAATGCGCCATGTAAGCAGGCACCCCTCACATTTGGAGCCATTCCAGGCTGCAAGAGCAGTATGGAGGCATCTCCTCTATGTTGCTATCACTACCCAGAATGGCTCTGACAGCCATGCCACCCTTCATCTAGCTATGCCACTGAACAGCACTGCCTTTCTTTTCCTACATACCAGTCCTATATACACATGCGTAACTATTCAACTAAGGCCCAAGTCCTAACCAACTTTCCAGCACTGATACAGCTGTGCCATTGGGGCATGAGCTGCATCCTGCAGTTGGGGGGCAGTCACGGAGGCTTCCTCAAAGTAAGGCAATGTTCGTTCTCTTACTTCAGAGCTGCATTGCCCTGACCTCAGAGCTGGAAAGTTGGTTAGGATTGCACCCTAACAAACCAAACTAAATCCTGTCTTCAACTGTCCACAAAATTCAGCTCAAGTTTAACTGCAATAAAGTCAGAGAGGACTTTAGTTGAAGATGTAAGTTACTGTAGGATAAGATTGCTCTTGAATTTTATTGGATTTTTTTGGGGGGGTGGGTGGGGTGTTTTCATATAACTAAAGAATGGCCATATGTGCAGGCTGCAGCTCACTGTCACAGTGGCCTGTAGTCATCCGGCTCATCTTGCTAATCAAGGTTTTCTGATCAATCGAGTTACACAGCGATGGAGCAAATTACGAGTATTTGGGATGCCATTAATAAAGATGGAGCATAGAAAGACTGAATGATCGATAGCATCTGGGATGCTACAGCTTTACTGGAATCTGCACAATGCAGCTTTCTGAGACTAATTCCAAAGACTAGTCATTTCTGAGCTACCCACACATAAAAGACCTGTAATTACATTTATGCTAATTTTTGTAGCACTTGATCTGAATAACACGTTATTGTGAAGGTTTCTAATTATAAAATATAAATGGTTCTAGCATGAGCCAATATAAATTGCAGAACGGGGAAAAATTCCACCCACTTCCTAGCTGTGTGTTAAACTTTCATTCACGAATACAAATGAGATATAAAGCGGGGAAAATTCATACCAGCTCTTCGTGCCTTTGCCGTTTTCCCAGGATTTCAAATGAAATCATTTTTTTTGCTCGGCATCCACAAAATAAATGTACACAAGTATATTCCTTGAGGGGAGTTTTGTTGTTGTTGCTCAAAATCAGTTTTGAAAGAATCATCCATTTTATCACTGAACACCCTTCTCTCTTTGTTCTGTATATGCTCCAACAGTTTTTTTAAAAAAGAATTCAGATTTGCATCCACATAATGTACAATGCAATGAATGTCACTGATCATAAATAGATTCCTTGTTCCTCCCAAGATTACAAGCCCAATTCTTAAACAACCAGAAGAAGAAGATTTAAATATATATTGCTTTATTTACTCAGAAGCCACTGCCATGAGGAAAAGTATGACGCTCATCTTAAAATACAATGTTTAATGTACAAAACCGATGGCTGTATGCTCCCTCATATGCATGGGTTTCTCCATGTAGAATGTCTCCTGTGAGGGCTTTGTAAGACTGCAGTTGAATTTTACCTGTTTTAACCTGTCTCCTCCCTGGGCATGGTAGGGAATTTAATGTCTGAATCCACACAGTTCTGGAACGCTAAGCACTTGCTTTAACCATTACTTGTCAGGTACCCTCTCCAGAGAGATCAAGGGTTTGACCTTCCTTTTGCCTTTTAGCAGTAAGGCTTCTCTCAGAAGCCCAAGGTCATAACATATGGAGAGGCTATGCTACTCTGTCATGCAGGAAGACATAAAATGGATTTTAGCTTGCATTTCTTCTACCTCAGTTGGGGAGCTTGCAGGTTGCATGAAATGTATGCTGGTCAAAGCTTCCTGAAACAGCCTCTTGAGCCACAGAATGACCTTCCTCAAGACCCTTCAAACAAAGGTGAAGAATGCTGACTCCATTTAGTCTGGTACTTAACACCAAAATTTCATGCTGAATTACCAAGAGGATTGTCAACTGCCATCTAGCAAATAGAAAATGTATCAACAGCCTGGATAACTTGTAATGAGGTAATGTGAGGTAGCAAATAGTTCACCGAACTTGGAGCAGAGAAACCTGAGTTCATGACCCTAGTTGACCATGAAACTCATGAGGTGAAGTTGTTGTCAGTCTAATATTCCTCACAGAGTTTATGTGGGGAGAAAATATGAAAATTCTGTGTATACTACTGTCTTGAATGCTCTTGACGGATGAAAAATGTTTTAAATAAAGCAGAACTCGTGTAAAGTTGGCACTTCAGGCCAGTTCTATGTACTTCTCGAAATGAGTCCTTCCTCTACTCATAGCCAACCCCCCCCCATTATGTCTGCAATGTAATGTATGACGTGCGCCAAGTGAGCACATGATTCAGAAAATGAGGTTAAGATAGAGCAAATGTACTTGTGACCAGGCCACATCAAATATCACACTGTCGGTGCAACAGGGCAAGCATTCTCATTTCCTGTCCCCTCTTAGAGAGGATCCACTCAAGTAGGCATGTACTACTACAAAAAGCTGGTCTCTCTGGCTCCCGTTCCATATTGTCAGTATATTCAACACGGGGCGACAAAATGATGGGCAAAACTGCCATTTCTACCTGTGAGACATGAGTCAAACAACCTGTTGAGCAGAAAGCAGCTAATGAATGGGGAGAAAACCAGCCTCTATGTGGTGTGCTGCTGCTGATTATTTTATTATTTATTGGATTTGAAATCCACCTTTCTCCCTGAAGGGTACCCAAGGTGGCTAACAACAATTACAATACATAAAAAATATATTTAACTATAAAAATACAAAAAAACTATAAAATAGATAATAAAAACAATAAAACTAGCAGCGATTAAAACCAGCAGTTTAGTACAATCACAAAAAAAACAGCCATCATGCCCTCTAACAGGCATCAGAGGCTTTCTGGAATAAAAAAAAATCTTCAGGACTCACTGGAAGGTTCATGAAGGAGCTGTTCTCAACTCAAAAGGGTGGTAATTCCACAATACAGGCACCACCCCCGAGAAGGCCCTATTTCTGGCCTCCGTCCCACTAACCTCTCTTGATGGTGGCACAACCAACAGGGCCCCCTCTGATGACCAAAGAGAACGGGCCAGACTATAAGGAAGAAGGTGGTCTCTCAAATACGCTAGTCCCGAGCCGTTTAGGGCCTTAAAGCACAAAACCAGCACCTTGAATTGGGCTTGGAAACGAACTAATGCAGCTGCCGGAGCACTGGTGTGACAGAGTCAAACCGCTGACCTCCAGCAACCACATGAGCCATTGCATTCTGCACTATCTACAACTTCCAGACTGTCTTCCAGGACAGCCCCACGTAGAGCATGTTACAATAGTCTAATCTTGATGTCACCATGGCATGGATCACTGTGGTCAGATCCAACTGATCCACCAGCCAAAGTTAGGCAAAGGCGCTCCTGGCCACAGCCCACACCTAAGCATGCAGGAGCAGCTGTGAGACCAGGATAACTCCAAGCTGCAAGCCTGCTCTTTCAGGGGGAGTGAGCCCCCATTCAGAGCAGGGTGATAGTCCAGCACCCGCATCATGGATTTCTGCACCAGGAGGAACTCTGTCTTATTTGGATTTAATTTCAGCTTGTTTGCCTTCATCCAGATCCCAACAGCCTCCAGACTGCTCTCCAGGACAGCCACCTTGGAATCCGGTGGAAAGATAGATCTGAGTGTCATCATCATACTGATGGCACCCAACTCCAAATCCCCTGATGACCTCTCCTAGCGGTTTCATATAGATATTAAATAATATGGGGGACAGTGTAAAGCCTTGCAACACCCCACATTCTAAGGGCCAAAGTGCCCAACAGGAGTCCTGCAGTACCACCATCTAGGATCTGTCAGCCAAGAAGGAGCAGAACCATCGGAAAATGGTTCCCCCAATCCCCAACTCAGCCAACCATGAATCAGTGATGTGAATCAATAAATTTCTACACAAATCTGCCAGTTCCCTGAAGTCACCTCCAAGGCCCTGTTCTCAGGTTCATCACTGACAGATATTCACCTGGCAACTACAAAACACAAGACCGTTTGAATAATGGTGTGTCATCCCCCCCCCCCATAAGAGATCTATCAGCCCCATTCCTTTCTACATTTATGTGAGCAGTAAGGACATTTCTATTCCACAAAGCTTTTCATGTTGCCAAATCTTAATTCAGTGGAATGGGAGAGGGATTTTGCTGCTGCTGTTTCATCATTCTTTTTATGGTACTGCTCATGTTCTTCAAAGATGTTTGCTGCTGCTATTTAACGTACCCTTTTATATATTTTTATTTGGGATGTTTTTAAAAATTTGATTACCATCTTGAACCATCTTTGGCAAAGATGGCATACAACTCTTGATGGGTATGCATAAACACTGTTGCTATGAAGCAACATGGTTCAAAGATTTAACAACACTGTGTGGGGCTGGTTCACACACTTATGTCCATCCTTTAGAATGGATGATGTACATGAAACAAATGATGCCTTATATGTGAGCGGCTGCTGCAAATTAACTAGCAGAGAAAAACCTATCTCACATCACCCAAATTGACCTCAACCAAAATATTTTTCAGTGTGACTAAGAATTGTGAGCTGGGAAGTCCCTCAGTTCCTTCCAGCCATGAATGCACTCAGTTGCCCGAGACCAGCTACTCTTCTCTCAGTCTGCTCTCCACCCGTGTGAAATATGCAGAGTGTAATAAGAATGTACAACCTTAACAGTTGTTATAATTCAGATGAAGTACTTGAATATTCCAAATGTGCTCCATTGATACTATGTACTGCTAATGGTTATGATTCTCGCACTTAACTTCTAATGATCAACTATCAGACAAATGATGAACATGTGTGAATCCTACCCCACATCAACATTACCTGTCAGCACAGGCTATTTGTCAGAAATCTGATACAACTCTAATGTATTCCTGACTTTTGCAAGCAACATAGCCAGGCTTTGTTCATTGTTCACCCACCTACACGGCATACACAGGGCAACACAATGGAAAAGAGTGAAAGGTGGGAGCCACTGCAAGACATTGCTGCACAATGCTGCTTGAATAGGTTGGAGCATCACACACACACACACACACACACACACACCCGGGATGCTGTCAAAATGTTCAGCTGGGATTATCAGTATTTATATATGAATGTCAGCATTCACTGAAACATGTATTATATTAAAAGCAAGAGTGAATTTGGTTTTTTTTTTTAACAAATCTGTTTGTTTTTAGATCCCAAATCCCTGTCTAACCAGAATCACCTTGCATTCTTTCCAGCAAAATGTAAGAAAGAGCAGGTTGCAGACTATATCCCACTCTTATGAGCACAGAGTGTGTTCCTTAATTACCGTACTGACACTCAGATATTTCAGATTCATTCAGACACATTTAAGACACATTCAGATATTTATCTTTCCTGCAAGAATATCTGTTGATTCAAAGCACAAGAGAGATTTCCCTGCAAAATCTTTCAATAAATTTGGAAATGAAGGAGAGAACAGAACTAGGAGGGAAAGGACCTAGGAAGGGCCAATTCCCAACCCATTAAGAGCCCCATTAGGCTAATCCAAGCAGTCCATTCAGGAGCCTGCAGAGTAGGTCACGCCCATCAGCAGCCATTTGCCTTCCTGAGCTTTTGTAAACTCACCTGGGAAGGCCAGCCCCCTTTCAATCAGGAAGGAAGGAGGGGGGAGGAGCCAGCCAGGAGTATAAAGCTAGGCAGGCCATCGCGTGAGGCTCTCTGCAGACGCGTGTGGCCTCTGGGAACCAAGTGCCTCGTAAGGCACAAGAGTTTAGCATCTGGGCGAGTTCAGCAGCAGGGCGAGGAGGCCCCATATACTGCCCTTCCTCTTCCCTTAAGAAGAGGGCTGCTATCCAGTGTACGGTTTTTAAAAGGACCCCTAAATAAAACAACAACAAAAAAGCTATGCAGTCAGACAGCCAGCAGCAGGGTGGGGGCTATCCAGTGTTCTGCATCGAGTGCCACATGTATGATTATATGCCTCTGGAGCATAAGTCATGGGTGTGTCCTCGATGCAAGGAGCTCCAGGCTCTCAGGGAACGTGTCCGCTCCCTTGAAGCCTTGGTGGCCGACCTGGAGAAGCGCAGGCAGCCAGAGGAGGACCGTGGGGAGACTTCTGGGGACGATCAGGCTTCGTCCCAACCTCAGGCGTGCAGCTCCTCGGCTGCCCGGGTGGGAAGTCTCGGGACTGGAGGACGTCATCCTGGAGAGGAGGGAAACAATCCCCTAGGGGGGATCCCTTCTCCAGCGGATGGGCCCGTATCCGAGCGCACTCAGGATACTCCTCGGTGGGAGGGGGGTCGGGGGCTTCTTGTAGTGGGGGATTCGATTATTAGAAACATAGAGAGGGGGGTTTGCGACGGATGTGAGGACCGCATGGTGACTTGCCTGCCTGGTGCGAAGGTTGCGGACATCACTTCTCGTCTAGACAGGCTGGTAGACAGTGCTGGGGGAGAGGTAGCGGCTGTGGTGCATGTCGGCACCAACGATGTGGGCAAGTGTAGCTGGGAGGTCCTGGAGGCCAAATTTAGGCTTTTAGGCAGGAAGCTGAAAGCCAGGACCTCAAAGGTAGCGTTCTCTGAAGTGCTACCTGTTCCACGCGCAGGGCCAGCTAGGCAGGCGGAGATCAGGGGTCTCAATGCGTGGATGAGACGGTGGCGTAGGGAGGAGGGGTTTAGATTCGTTAGGCACTGGGGAACGTTTTGGGACAAGCGGGGCCTGTACAAGAGGGACGGGCTCCATTTGAACCAGAATGGAACCAGACTGCTGGCGCATAACATTAAAAAGGTGGCAGAGCAGCTTTTAAACTGATCCCTGGGGGAAGGCTGACAGGAGCCGAGGGGCATCCGGTTTGGGACTCCTCATCCCTATGGGATGAGGATGGGGAGGTTAGAGAACAACAAGACAAAGGCAGGGTAGGAGAAGAAATTGGGAAAGGTAGGGTGATGGGATGTGATAGACGGTTTGGCACAATGAGAGGATGCGGGGACAAAGGAGCAAATAAGCAGCCCATCCTGGGGCATTCCGTGTATAAATGCTTTTATGCGAATGCCCGAAGTCTACGAGCAAAGGTGGGAGAACTGGAATGTCTGGTGACAAGGGAAAATATTGACATAGTGGACATAACGGAAACCTGGTGGAATGCGGAGAATCAGTGGGATACCGCAATCCCGGGCTATAAACTCTACAGGAGGGACAGGCAGGGGCGTGTTGGAGGTGGGGTGGCCCTTTATGTTAAGGAAGGGATAGAATCCAGCAAAGTAGAGATTGAAGGTGGGTCCGACTCCACCGTAGAATCTCTGTGGGTTAAATTACCAGGCTTGTGCAGCGATGTAATACTGGGGGCGTGCTATCGTCCTCCAGACCAGAAATTGGATGGGGACCTTGAAATGAGGAAACAGATCAGGGAGGTGACAAGGAGGGACAGGGTTGTAATCATGGGGGACTTCAATTATCCTCATATTGACTGGGTCAATTTGTGTTCTGGTCACGATAAGGAAACCGGATTTCTTGACGTGCTAAATGACTGTGGCTTAGATCAGCTAGTCACGGAGCCCACCAGAGGACAGGTGACTCTGGATTTAATTTTGTGCAGTACGCAGGACCTGGTTAGAGATGTAAACGTTACTGAGCCATTGGGGAACAGTGATCATGCTGCGATCCGTTTTGACGTGCACGTTGGGGGAAGAATACCAGGCAAATCTCTAACAAAAACCCTTGACTTCCGACGGGCGGACTTCCCTCAAATGAGGAGGATGGTTAGAAGGAGGTTGAAAGGGAGGGTAAAAAGAGTCCAGTCTCTCCAGAGTGCATGGAGGCTGCTTAAAACAACAGTAATAGAGGCCCAGCAGAAGTGTATACCGCAAAGAAAGAAGGGTTCCACTAAATCCAGGAGAGTGCCCGCATGGCTAACCAGCCAAGTTAGAGAGGCTGTGAAGGGCAAGGAAGCTTCCTTCCGTAAATGGAAGTCTTGCCCTAATGAAGAGAATAAAAAGGAACATAAACTGTGGCAAAAGAAATGTAAGAAGGTGATAGGGGAGGCCAAGCGAGACTATGAGGAACGCATGGCCAGCAACATTAAGGGGAATAATAAAAGCTTCTTCAAATATGTTAGAAGCAGGAAACCCGCCAGAGAAGCGGTTGGTCCTCTGGATGGTGAGGGAGGGAAAGGGGAGATAAAAGGAGACTTAGAGATGGCAGAGAAATTAAATGAGTTCTTTGCATCTGTCTTCACGGCTGAAGACCTCGGGCAGATACCGCTGCCCGAACGGCCCCTCCTAACCGAGGAGTTAAGTCAGATAGAGGTTAAAAGAGAAGATGTTTCAGACCTCATTGATAAATTAAAGATCAATAAGTCACCGGGCCCTGATGGCATACACCCAAGGGTTATTAAGGAATTGAAGAATGAAGTTGCAGATCTCTTGACTAAGGTATGCAACTTGTCCCTCAAAACGGCCACGGTACCAGAAGATTGGAGGATAGCAAATGTCACGCCTATTTTTAAAAAGGGAAAGAGGGGGGACCCGGGAAACTATAGGCCGGTCAGCCTAACATCCATACCGGGTAAGATGGTGGAATGCCTCATCAAAGATAGGATCTCAAAACACATAGACGAACAGGCCTTGCTGAGGGAGAGTCAGCATGGCTTCTGTAAGGGTAAGTCTTGCCTCACAAACCTTATAGAATTCTTTGAAAAGGTCAACAGGCATGTGGATGCGGGAGAACCCATGGACATTATATATCTGGACTTTCAGAAGGCGTTTGACACAGTCCCTCACCAAAGGCTACTGAAAAAACTCCACAGTCAGGGAATTAGAGGACAGGTCCTCTCGTGGATTGAGAACTGGTTGGAGGCCAGGAAGCAGAGAGTGGGTGTCAATGGGCAATTTTCACAATGGAGAGAGGTGAAAAGCGGTGTGCCCCAAGGATCTGTCCTGGGACCGGTGCTTTTCAACCTCTTCATAAATGACCTGGAGACAGGGTTGAGCAGTGAAGTGGCTAAGTTTGCAGACGACACCAAACTTTTCCAAGTGGTAAAGACCAGAAGTGATTGTGAGGAACTCCAGAAGGATCTCTCCAGACTGGCAGAATGGGCAGCAAAATGGCAGATGCGCTTCAATGTCAGTAAGTGTAAAGTCATGCACATTGGGGCAAAAAATCAAAACTTTAGATATAGGCTGATGGGTTCTGAGCTGTCTGTGACAGATCAGGAGAAAGATCTTGGGGTGGTGGTGGACAGGTCGATGAAGGTGTCGACCCAATGTGCGGCGGCAGTGAAGAAGGCCAATTCTATGCTTGGGATCATTAGGAAGGGTATTGAGAACAAAACGGTTAGTATTATAATGCCGTTGTACAAATCTATGGTAAGGCCACACCTGGAGTATTGTGTCCAGTTCTGGTCGCCTCATCTCAAAAAAGACATAGTGGAAATGGAAAAGGTGCAAAAGAGAGCGACTAAGATGATTACGGGGCTGGGGCACCTTCCTTATGAGGAAAGGCTACGGCGTTTGGGCCTCTTCAGCCTAGAAAAGAGACGCTTGAGGGGGGACATGATTGAGACATACAAAATTACGCAGGGGATGGACAGAGTGGATAGGGAGATGCTCTTTACACTCTCACATAATACCAGAACCAGGGGACATCCACTAAAATTGAGTGTTGGGCTGGTTAGGACAGACAAAAGAAAATATTTCTTTACTCAGCGCGTGGTCGGTCTGTGGAACTCCTTGCCACAGGATGTGGTGCTGGTGTCTAGCCTAGACGCCTTTAAAAGGGGATTGGACAAGTTTCTGGAGGAAAAATCCATTATGGGGTACAAGCCATGATGTGTATGCGCAACCTCCTGATTTTAGGAATGGGTTAAGTCAGAATGCCAGATGTAGGGGAGAGCACCAGGATGAGGTCTCTTGTTATCTGGTGTGCTCCCTGGGGCATTTGGTGGGCCGCTGTGAGATACAGGAAGCTGGACTAGATGGGCCTATGGCCTGATCCAGTGGGGCTGTTCTTATGTTCTTATGTTCTTATGTTCTTAGAGAATATTTAAAACCAGGATTCCATTTTGTTCTTGGCCACTAGATGGCGCCATCCCAAAACAATTCCCTGAAAGTCCAGTTTAAAAAGAATACCAAGTATCTTTGTTTCATTTTATTACTTATTCGCATCAATGCAATTCGTGTTCCAAAACATATTCTAGTCATTGCTTGTCACAGACATCCATTCAAGCTTTTCACCCCACCCTGGGAACTACAACCTTAAAGTTGACCATTGAGAGGACATTTTTTAAACATATGCACAAATTGTGCTTATTCATCACAGTATTTTCTGGTACTTGTCACAAGTAAACAGTGTTAAATAGGCACAGAAAGGATATCTTGAAGGAAGTGGTCTGCAACCCTTTTAGTGCCAGAAACCCAAGAAACAAAGTAATAAAGCAGGGTTTAACAAACTGTGGGTCACAACCCATTTGATGGGTCACAACCTGATTCTTGGTGGGTCACATAACTTTAGCTGGTAAGCTGATAGCTAACAAATGCATGGAGCCCTATGGAAAGTGAAACTGAGCCATATTGTGCATTTACTCATGTGTAGGCAAAATTGCCTCAGTCCTTTGGTAAGGGTAGGCTGAGAGTAATCCAACGACACCAGAATAGTCCTGATCCAAAGAATGCAGCCCCTAAAAACACCAGAGAAGGAAGTCCCTCCCTCCAAGCTGACAACTGTATTGAGCCCAATGGAAAGTGAAACTAAGCTACACATTTGCATTTACTCACAAGTAAGCAAACATGCCTTGACTTGTGGTCAGGTCAAGCAAAGAGGAATGCAAGGCCACCAAAATGGTCTCAAAATGATGAAAGTGGAGCTCAACAAATGCTCCAGAAGGCAGCCCCCCTCCCATAAAAAGAATAAAACAGAGGCTTGCTAATAAGATGAATTTTTTTTCCTTTCTGAACTTGTAAAGCTAGGTGGGTCCTGATAGTGTATGGTTTAAATATAAGAACTTAAATTGAACTGGGTACTGGGTAGGACTGAAAATCTTACTGATTTGGGGGGGGGGGAGTGATATTGCAGGCAGTAACAGACCTGCCATTAACTGAAAGGGGCAAATGGCCGTGTGCAGCTCTAGGATCACATGGAAGCCTTACTGAGGCTACCGATACGGTTGGAAAGTGTGCTTCCAGTTTGCCGGAACCATAGTTTAAGACTGCAGGGAAGCCTCAGACAGCTTCCCTGGTTCGTCTTGGAATTGTGCAAGGCTCTGTTCATTGTAGTGAGTGGGAGGGTCGATTTACATGTGGGGGGGTGGAATCTCACAGGGGGCGCCATTGTGGACTTTTCCTTCAGGCACAGGGTTGGGGGAGTCTGCCACTGAATTTAGGCAGGCTACAGAGAAAATTCATTTGGTAGAACAGAGCTGGTTTCCCCTTATTTAATTATTTGTTTTATTTTAATTTAATTATTCATAATTATTGATTTTAATTTGTTTGATGATGTCATTTCTAGCCCTGACATCACTTCAAGTGGGTCCCAGACAGCTTGTCATTCTAAAAAGTGGGTCCCAGTGCTAAAAGTTTGAGAACCACTGAAATAAAGTATGATACTGGGCACCCACCACTGATCCTGCTCCCCCTTCCCAGGACCCAATCTGCCCACTCCCTTTCCCTGTCTCTGCCCACCTCTGCCCCCATCTACCTTGTTTCCCCTGTCTCTTATGTCTTCACAACAACCCTGTGCAGTGGCAACCTGAGCAGGGCTGGCCTTAGGAGCTGTGGAGAAGACGGCGAGAAGAGGCGCAGGATTATATCAAGAACTCAGTTTAGATAAGGCAGCACCATTACTGAATGGAATTAAAGTCCTCTCTTGCACAAGCTTTGAAAGGTTGCTGCAACCCCCCAAATGAAGCTTCGTGTCCTGACTGGTCTAAGGTACACAGAGGATAGTTTTTTGGCTCAAAGTATTATTACATCTGTTGACTCTTTCTCAGGGTCAACTAAAAGCAAAGTTTTGCTTTTATGTAGTCAATTAACCTTTCAATGACACCACAATCACCATTTCAGAATTAAATCCCATTCTGGCACCTCAGAAGGGGGATCCTCTCTTTTGAGAGCAATATCTAGGCCTCCAGCCTCTTTCAAGAGGAACGTTTGTAGTTTCTTGCACAGGTGCTCCTTGCCACAGGAAGTAGTGATGACACCTTGCCTGGATGCCTTTAAGAGGGGATTGGACAAATTTCTGGAGGAAGAGTTCATCACAGGTAACAAGTCATGGTAGGTATGCGCAAGGTAGAAGTAGGCTGCCTCTGATTACCAGATGCAGGGGAGGGCACCAGGACACAGGTTGTGTCTGTTGTCTAGTGTGTTCCCTGAAGCATTTGGTGGGCCACTGTGAGATACAGGAAGCTGGACTAAATTGGCCTAATCCAGTGGGGCTCTTATGTTCTTAGGTGCATAAAGCTTCCTTCCATTTCAATTTCTGATCCATCTCATTCCTCCCCTCCCAAGGAGGAAAAAAGGATAGGATTGGGCTATAATTGTATTATCTCCCACAAAGAAGTTATTCTTCACCCTCACCTCCTGCTACCTCACTTGCAGAAACATTAACCTGTGCCACAGGTCACTGCACTCAGTCCCTGGACACGGAATAGATTTCCCCTCTGTGCACATAATACATGTTCTGAAAAGCACACCTGGTAACAGAAGGCAGAAGTCATTTTTACAATTATCAGCCGTAAGGAAACAATGAAATAAATGGACTGTGTTATTTAATTAGAACTGGGCTTGCATATATAGTTATGCTAATAACCGTTTTGAAGAGAAAGTGTACATATGCAATAAAAGGTGATACTTGGTGGGGGAAAGGGGGGGGAGAGGGTTTTGTAGAGTTACAACTCCATAGGAGAAAACCAGTGCGTACTAGTGCAAGCAAGTTGAGTGAGCCAGTGCAGCAGTATGAGCTATAAAACCCAGGACAACAGAGGCATGTTCATGTGCTCATCAAGAGGGTAGAACAGTAAAGGGATTAATACAGTAAGACCAGTACACTTTAACAACAGAACAAGAAAATACTGTCAGAATTCCTGGGCTAACGTTAGCTGTGTTAACTATGGTTGGTTATTTTATAGCAGTGCCCCCCCCATTTCTTTTCCATCAAGGCATAGTAGGGTCCTTGGTAACCTGTATGTAAGTGAGGAGGGAGGAAGGCCATTGTGGCCGTTACATCCCAAACTGGTAAGAAGCAGCTGAAGCAGAATTCATCAGAGAATAAAACAATCAACTGAGGGTGCAATCCTAACCCCTTATGTCAGTGCTTTCCAGCACTGGCCTAGCGGTGCCAATGGAACATGTGCTGCATCCTGCAGTTGGGTGTCACTCACAGAGACTTCCTCAAAGTAAGGGAATGTTTGCCCCCTTACCTCAGAGCTGCATTGTCCTTATGTCAGTGCTAGAAAGCACCAAAATAAGGGGTTAGGATTGCGCCCTTATTCTCTCACATGCTGTAATAAAACAATCAACTTTATTCTCTCACATTATGAAGTGAGAGTTACCAGGAAGAGAAAAGACATATGTGGTATTATTCTGCCTGGATACAGGGATAAGCAACTTGGTGTAAAAATGTTGTGCCCAACAATTTTGGATAAGACTTGCTTGACTGTATGGCATCTTCCAGCCTCTCTTTCACGCAGCTGTATTCCAAAGCAATAAAAATCTAAACCAGAGGTGTCAAACTCATACCGAGGGCCAAAAAGCATTCATGATGCCTGCTGAAGGCCGTAGTGTTATGTGAAAATCCCCTTTTTTCTTAGTTGTGATTTTATATCTGGTTATGTTACTATGTAAAACATCATGTAGGCCACACTTCTCCCAGTACACTTTTCCAAAAAACTCTGGTCAAGTCACAAGCTCAGGGTTACAAAATTCACCTCCCTAGGAAGACGTCTGGCATAGTAAATCATTGTTGAAGTGTCTCCTATTCATTGTATTGTTTTAACTCAATCACTGCTTAAGTACCGTATGCAAAATTTCAACTGCATTCCTGGGTTGCCCATTCTGGCTCACCCAGCCAGCAAACCCCTTTTTAAAAGAGGGTTTCTGCCACATGCTCTCTAAGAGCTCTGGTGGCTCAGTGGTTAAACTGTAGGTCTGTGGAGCCAGGGGCTAGGGGTTCAAATCCCACTGAGGAATAATTTTTTTTTTAAGGTGGGAAGGTGCTCCATGGCTGCAAAATATAAAGGTTGGTTGCTAGTTGCCAAAAGGGGGGCCAGTTGAGGCTGCAAAACTCCTCAAAGTTCAGTCCCAGGCAGGCTCTTTTTTGACCTTTTTTTTTTTAAGTTCCAGTTAGGACTTAACCCACAGTTAAGCTCCTGGAGTGAGCCCCCTGCTGGAGGCTGTGGGTTAAGTCCTACCTGGGACTTAAAAAAAAAAAGTTAAAAAAAGGACCTGCCTGGGACTGAACTTTGAGGAGTTTTGCAGCCTCAACTGGCCCCCCTTTTGGCAACTAGCAACCAACCTTTATATTTTGCAGCCATGGAGCACCTTCCCACCTAAAAAAAAATATATATATATATATATTATTCCTCAGTGGGATTTGAACCCCAAGCCTCTGGCTTCACAGATCTACAGTTTAGCCACTGAGCCACCAGAGCTCTTAGGCTCAAAGTGTTTGGAACTAACACTTGAGGCGCTGATGGCCACCAGCTGGGCTCAAGACCTTATATATTTGTTCTGAACACTTTAACTACTGTATAGGCTTTCCTATAGCCCAACGGAGAGAGTTTCCTATAGCCCAATGGAGCACCTCCCCACCTAAAAAAAATGGGGTGTTTCACTCCAGCTGTGGCAGGAGTGCTTTTGCTATCAGGGAGCTCACACGGGATGGACGTGTGTGTGTGTGTGTGTGTGTGTGTGTGTGTGTGTGTGTGTTGTGTGTGTGTGTGTGTGCGCACACGCATGTATAAAAAATGGTTTAAAAATAAATAAATAAACAAAAAGTTGTGAGTTCCTGCACCTATTTTTTTTTTACAAAAAAGCACTGCTTATCCATGTGCATTATGTTTACCTTTGTGCTTTTGAAATAAAACTATAATCTTTTATTAAAAGTTATCTCCTAGTCTCCTCTTTAAGCTAAAAGGGAATTTCTCTGCATTACGCCATCTTGTTATCCAGCCTACGATCCTGAGATTCCAGTAAGGGTAGTGTAATAATTCCCCCTAAACAAAACAGCCCTTTCTGTAACAGTAGGTGATGTCACTAGGCAGGAAGTGATGTCATTAAACAGGTCATAACCAAAAATAAGCACTTTTTCAAGTGCTACTGGTGTTCGAGTTTGAAAGGGCACGCTTTATAACACCTATTAAGAGAATGACATTGACTGCCGATTTGTTTCTGGGCTAATTCAGCATATTATTTTGGACTTTTAAAGCCCAAAGGTCTGAGTCTCAAATTCTCAGGGTACATCAGGGTTCCCAAAGTGGGTGTCATGATGCCTTAGAGTATTGCAGCACACTCACAGGGGTGCTGAAAGATGTTCTTAGTCACCCTTCCTACCTGTTCCCCCTGGGCACTTCCATCTTGGCTCCCACAAGATTTTGGCAGCACCTAAATTTCACAAGATTAGGTGCTGCCATCTTGAATCTCACAAAATCTTTTGAAATTTGGGCACCACCATCTTGGATCTTGTCAGGTCAGCATGGGAGGATAGCCTTTGCTTTCCCGATAGCAGAATGGCACAGGAGTGTAGGGAGATAGCATAGGAAGCAGACAGTACCAAACAGAGCCAAAGAAGCAGACACAGGCTTGTTTGTTGCAGAAGCATGTATTCATAAAAGGAGCAGGCAGGAGAGTAGTCAGTCAAATGGTCCAGAAGTCAGGGATATAGAGAGGCACAGTCATGATAAGCAGTCCAAGTCACAGAACAAACCAGCAGCATGACACACAGAAACTCCACCACAGCAACCTACACTTGGCATCTGTTCTTGCCCCTATATATACAGGGGCCAGCCAATCAGAATAGGGCGACCTCATCATCAAAAGACAGTCTTGTTACACTTTCTGATTGGTTGTCCAGTGGTGCATTGCACCACTCCTCCATTGCCTACGTGACTCTGCACACATCTCCCAGGTCACATGGCTCCCACCTAACACAGGTGCATCTGATTGCTAATCATATTCAGTGCTGCTGTTCCTTTAATTGCATTTCATACCAGGCCTGGACATCAAGACCCCTCCTGCCACACATCCTGGCTTACAACAATTCAGGGCCTGGGATGCCAAAGACCTGACAGATCTCATGAGATTTTGTGAGATCCAAGATAGTGACACTAGGCTCAGCCAGGAAGAAATGGTTGCTGGGGAGTCGTAATCCAGGTAAGTTTGGGAACCACTGGAGTACATCTTGTAAATGATTCATAAGATCCACTGAGAAGGCCCTGGTGAAGGTTTCATCTTATCTGGAGGCCAGATTGACCACTCCAAGAAACAGAGCTTTTTCTGCTGCAACCCCAATACTTCCTCTTCCTCTACTTCCTCTTACAGGAAGTAGATATATAGAAAACAACACTTTTAAATCCACTTGGAAATTTATTGGCAAACAAGATATAAATGTTCAAAATGAATAATTAAATGAACTCACTGGAGTCTGGTAGGGTTTCCATGAGTTTCTAGGTCTGGACAACTATCTGACCTAGCCCCTCTCTGGAGTTGGCCATCACATTTATCAGATCCGACATATCCACACAATCTAATGCTTCAATCCTATGAACTGTCACATTGAAACGCCAGCTGAATTCACTGCCCTGAAAACAACAACAACAACAACAACAACAACAACAGGTATTTATATACCGCCTTTCTTGGTCTTTATTCAAGACTTTATTCAAGGCGGTTTACATAGGCAGGCTTTTTTTATCTAAATCCCTATTTAGGGATTTTTACAATTTCAAAGAAGGTTCTTTCTTTCAAGAACTACTACATTCACAGGACAAAAACAATTCCACATAACTGTCACACAGGACTATCTACTGTGCTCCATATCCAAAGTGCAGGGTAATGCAAACATGGGGGGTGGGAAATGTACGGTTGTTTATAATTCTAATGGAAACATTAACTGTGCTGTACATTTGCCATGGAGTCACCATTTCATATTTTCCTGAAGCTTGATAACAAAACAATTTAATTTAAGATTCCTAATGTTCAGAAATGGGCATAATAAAATCTCATTATGCTTATTTAAAAGCATATATTCTGCCATCCAGCTTCACAGGGCTCTCATGGTGGCTTACAAATGAACAATAATGATCCCATATACAATTAGACAAGAAAAAAACATTCTGAAAACCAAACAAAACTAACAGATCACTACAGCAACAGAGACTTCACAGTAGCAATACCAAAACGAAATGTTATGGATAACTCATAGGCACAACAATTTGCTGCATCTTCAAAAACAGGATAGGTCTTTCTGCTATTTTTTGGGGGGGGGGCTCTTTGGGGGTGGGGGAATAAAGCTTATAGTGCTCTTATAGTCCTGCCAAAATGGCTGTGACCATTTTGATTTTCCCAAGATCCTTTTCTCCAAAGGGAATTTTTTTTTAACACTTCTTACACTCAAATGGCCATCCCCACTGAATTCTGCCATTCGTTGGGAAAGACCAAATTAGAAGTGTGTTGCACACTGTTTAGGTCAGCAATGTTCAACCCTTTTCATTTCACATCACACCAACAAGGCACTAACATTGTCAAAGCATACCATCAGTTTTTTGACAATTTGCAAAGTACAACATGCTGCTGGTTAGGGGCTCAAATGTCCCTACTAATAAATAACCTTCCCTAAACTCCTGTGGCACACAGGTGGACCATTTGTGGCACACCAATGTGTTGTAGCACAGTGGTTGAAAATTGCTGGTCTTGGTAATGTATGAACTTATTGATTTGCTTACCTTTGTCTCCCAACTCAAAATAGGAATGCAGCAGATGCCTCCCAAGTGCACATGAAATATGTTGTCAATTTTGCGGCAATATAGTCTAAATAATGAATAATTTAGCAGGTCCCTGAGCTGCGTAAAAATTTTTTAAAGAACAAAATGTAAAAAAGTCAATTAAGACAAGTTTTGGAAAACCTAAGAAACTTCAGAAAATACTTTCCAAAGTTGTTAAATCATTAAGTGCCATTAAGTACAATTAATTGGGGGGGGGGGGTTTGCACTGGAATCTTAAAAGTGTTAATTCCTTACATACATAATAGTGCTATTTGTTATTCAAATTGCTGTAATCATTATAAGCGAAAGTGGTTTTAAAAGAATGCCAAGTCATTAATGCAAGTCCAAATTTTGAAACGAATTCATGTACATCTTTGAAACTAAGTCTACAAAGTGAACCAGAAAATGAAAAATATCTAATATGTGTGTAAGTAGTAGCTGGGTTTTCTACCAATAAAAAGAGAGAGGAAATTAAGAGCTTAGAAAGGTGATTTACCCTCTAACAGTATTGTGGGTAGCTGAGAGCACAAGATCACTCAGTGAGTTGCACAGCTGCGGAGGAATTTGAATCTGGGTCCAACTCCAACTGTTATACTATACTGCTATCAAAAATAGCACCACCACCACCAATTCCGCAAACGTGTGGACAGTTAATGCTAAGAATTGGAGCATTATGGGCCTAGGGAAAAATTTCTTTCCTAATATCTTTTTATGATTGGTTTAATGAGTTTTCTTATAGACTGTTACTATTCAGAAAAGCACATTAGCTCAGGGGCTGATGATGATGATGATAAAATTGACATCTATGCTTGGAAGTGAAATGGATCCACCCAAAAATAAGGCAATAGTTTCTACATACACAGGCAAGCCCAAGGCATGTGGAAGTATACCTGCTGGTAAACTAGAAGAAAAAAGTAAAGAAAAAAAATCCCCAAAACACCTTCATGAGTACTACTTGGTGCTTAGAAATTTGAGTTAGGAAAAAAACAATTTTTTGTTTTTTTTACAGCCCAGTTTAAGAAGGAGATCAGGCACACAAAAAAAGTTATTAAACTTTTCCCTTTTTTGTGTATTAATGAAATTCTGGCAATGTTCCAAGAATACTGCCCTTCTGTTGTAATCTGTAGGTGGGGAGGGGTCTTTGCTACATCCCCTTTGCTCCTTCACATGTTGCAGAGCAGGAAAATAACAGCACCCAACTGGGTATTAGTGTGGCTGGGAGTAGGCCTTTGTCAACAGGTATCCTGGCTCATCCACTCCAGCCCAATGTGTTTCCAGCATTTTGATGAGCCATCACATTCAGTCATCCTGGCCAGATGCCACCTGGAGCCAGGTAGGAATATTTTGCCTCTAACGTCATTGGCTGGAGGTTAGGAGTTCATTCACCTACCCCAGAATGTTCTATGGGTGAGCCAGGACACAATTGTTGCAACTGGCATAGCAACATAAATAGAGCCCTGGTAGATCAGGGCCCAAAGGCCCATCTAGTCCAGCTTCTTGCATCTCACAGATGCCCAACACATATCTCAGGAAGCACACAAGACAACAAGGCACCTGAATCCACTTGCCACTCCCTTACATCTGGCATTCAGAGACAGTCTACTTCTAAAACCAGGAAGTTCTATATTTATTATTTTTATTGATATTTAGTGCTGCCGTTTCAAATAGGCCAGTTGAATTTATGTGCTTTTTTAAAATTATTGCTCTCAAGGTGATTTATGTAGTAAAACCTGTTGACCATATTTATAGTGAATAAAACTTAATGACCCTTCTGACTCAAAAGAATTCTGTAGCTCCAAACAGTTCTCATGTTTGAGTAAGTGTGTAATTTTTGCCCTTTGATAAGCACACCTGGGTGCAAGAATAAACCACAAGTTAATATGTACCAGTTTTCTCATTTCCCTTTGGAAGTCCCATTTGGAAACTGCTTTGCAAACCACAAAGGGACTATGCAGGGTAAGAAACATTTTCTTCAAAATAGATTTTAAGATGCTTGTTTATGTTTTTGCTATTTGCTATCACTTTGCGGGGAATATAATCAATAGGTTTTGCTATTTTGCAATCTCTCAATTTTAAGAATTAAGAGCTTTCCAGCTCAGAGTCTTACTCACACACAAAGAGAGAGCGAGAGTAGTCAAAAAGATTTTAAAATGCAAAATGAAAAATTCTATCAACTTTAATTACAAATATCTCTCCACAAAAAACAGAAAAGATCTTGAGAAACAGCACAGCTGACAATCACTTGATTGTCCTGATTTCATTGAGAAATCCTTGAGCTACTTGAGGGTCCAATCCTATCCAACTTTCCTGCACCAATGCAGCTGTGCCAATTGGGCATAGGCTGCATCCTGATGTGGGGGGGGCAGTCACGGAGGCCTCCTCAAAGTAAGGGAATGTTTGTTCCCTTACCTCGGGGCTGCACTGCAACTGTATCAGGGCTGGAAAGGTGGATAGGATTGGTCCCTAAATCGGTTTGTCCCATTGAAACTAGCCTGATTTGATCTTTGACTCAATTGTGCTCATTGCAAGTAGCATTCTAAGAATATCAGCACCATGTGGCAGTAAATACTAATTGCTAAAGTGCAGAGAGCCTAAGAAAGAACCACAAAGCAGTAGCCAAAGTAAGCCAGATTAATTTCTGCCCAGACCACAGATGTACGCATTCAATCCTTGTTGCATGTATGCAACGTTGGGCAGAAATGGCTTAAAACAGATACCTGTAAGGTAGAAGGACTGCAGAAAACAGGATCATTCACCATGGGCATGCTAAAATAGTAAGAAACAGCCTAGTTATGATGATAAGTTTGCTACAGAGCAGGTAGAAGAAATAAGATTTAAAAATATGTCTATACATACTAATTTTTAAAGAAAAGAAAATACCTAAAAAATATTTGTTTTGTTTCACCAACCTGTGACTCTAATCTGTATTATTTGACAATAAATCTCCATCTTCCTCTACATTTCTCATCCTTTGATTTCTCACATTTTTGTTTTTGCTCAGGGTAGAGCTACGTTACATGTAGAGATGTGGAAAAATGTCAGAAATGTGTAGCTTCAGAATGAAATATTCCCAGCTTGACAGTCCCCAAACCATGACCAGCTGCACCCAGTTCTCTGTGAGGTTCCGTGTTCCCCCCTCCTGTCCCTCTTGCACAAACGTGCCAAGTTAGAAGGGAAGGAGGGAAAACAGGAGCTGAGGCGCAAACTGATGGCTCACTCTAAAGCTATTCCTTCATTCTAAGACAGGGGTGTCCAAACTTTTTGACAGGGGGGCCACATCATCACTCTGACACTATTGGGGGGCCAGGAAAAAAAAAGAATTAATTTACATTTCAAATTTGAATAAATTTACATACATTTACATAAATGAATGTATTAGCGATGTTCCTGGGAAGATCGTTTATGTAGCTGCAATTTAGGTGAAGTGGAATCATCCATACATATTATGTTGTGCTGTCCCAGATATCAAGCACTAAGACAGCAATTTCTCTCTCCCTTGCTCAACGCTAAAACAGGGCATTCTGAGAATTCCTTCTGGCAGTAGAGCATACAACCCTCTAAGTTGCACAGTTCTTAAATTTGAGTAATCTGAATCGAGCCAAGCTTTCTGTACCAAGCAACCACTGAGTAGATTGCATCTTAGCAATTTCTGTAGAGTAACTGATTGTTTTCTGTCTTTTAAATAATTCATGTGTGTATGTATAATGTAATGTATGTTAGTATCTGTGTGTACATGTAGGTGCGCACATATATTTGTGTACTGCTTAGGTTTCTATTCTCTCTATGGTTTCTGAACAGAGTCTTCACCCATCAAATGTTTATGCCTAATAAAGGTTTTGTTGACTGCATTAGAGGTGGAACTTATATGAATGAATGAAGGTCTTGCAATAGTCCAAGGCCTATAAAAGGCCTTGCACAAAGCAAGGCCAGCCTTTTGCTGCCGCTGTTGCACCACAGATATGAAACAGCAAGCAGTGGAGGGAGCCCTCATCCCACAGCTCATGCAAGGGGTTGAATAATAACAACAACAACAACAACAACAACAGGTATTTATATACCGCCTTTCTTGGTCTTTATTCAAGACTTTATTCAAGGTGGTTTACATAGGCAGGCTTTTATTTAAATCCCTTATTAAATAGGGATTTTTACAATTTGAAAGAAGGTTCTTTCTTTCAAGAACCACTACATTCAGGTGTTTCATTCTGATCTGGCTTCACATTCTGGCTTCCATCCTCCCACGCTCGGAGCAGATGGAATAGCTCGGCTTCAGCTTGTCAGCTGCTTCAAGGTCGCACGGTGCCAGTAGCCTCGAACTGGCAACCTTGTGGATGTTATCTTCAGGCAGACAGAAGCTCTACCCTCTAGACCAGACCTCCTGCCCTCATGCTGAACAGTTGCCCTCATGCTGAGAGCAGTTGCATCGGGCCAGCACGGGTTCCAGCAAGTCTCCAGAGGACCAAAGGCACATTGGAGACTGGGGGCTCCCTATAGGCTGGATCGAGAGTCCCTCAAATGGCCCCCAGGCCAGGGTTTGGGCACCCCTGTTCTAAGGTGTTGCTGAAGACAAACTCTGGGAAAGGTATGGGTTTTAGATGACGACTGTTTCTCCCCCAACCAAAGTACCGTGTGTTCCATTTCCTTGCAGGCCAACACACTACTTTCCACGTCAACATTATCAGACAGGGATCTCAAATCAAACAGAAAACTAGGGAGATCAATGTTGCAGTCCAGGAGATCTGAAACTGTGCTGAACCTCCAGGTGGCTGAGCATAAAACAGCTGGAGAGGTGACCCAAGTTCAGTCCAGGCTCAAGCACCTTCCTACAGTGCAGGCAGCAACCCCTCATGCACTATGCATGCACTCAGCCAAATGAGCATCTGCTGCAAGCTGGTTAAAATGCTTCCAGAATATTGACCTGTTGGGGGTGCCAGTTTTCGACTGCCTGTTCCCAGGGGTGGGCACTTGTGACTCGCAGACTGGACTTGTGGGAACTCGAGTCACATGCATCAATGACTCACGACTCTGGGTTTTTACCCAAAGAGAGTCATGACTCATAGATACACAAGTCACAAAGATCATCATTTCTGCCCCAAACCTGGCTTCATGCTTGCTTACTATTTTTTTTCTCCACTTCCAAGTTGCCCTGAAAGACCTCATGGGTGATCCGGAACTGGCATGAGCAGCAGACTTGGTGGGAGGAGGGTAAGTTGGCTCCAGGAGGTGGGGGCTGGGGGGTGGAGGGGAGACTGCATGAGGCTGGAGGGGAACCAGAAAAAGATGGGGGCAGCCAGGACATGGGAGAAGTGGGCTCTCTTGTCCACCTTGGAAGGAGCGGACAATTGATTGGCCAAATGGATGGCCTGATTTTTGTCTCTGAGTGAGGGAAGGGAGGAGAAGCCCAATGGTTGGGGATGGGTCTTCCTGTGATTGGAAATGCCTGGATAGCCCAGGGAAGGGGCTATGGAGACAGGCAAAGCGGGGGGGGGGGGAAGGCATTTCCTTGTGACAGAAGAGGAACACCTTCCAAATTCATGACTCATTTGAAATGAAAAACTTCATCACATCGGTGACAGCAGGTGGGCTGGGAACATCAGGGCAGTGTTAAATTAGAATTCTCTCTCTCTCTCTCTCTCTCTCTCTCTCTCTCTCACACACACACACACACACACACACACACACACACACACACACACACACACTTGTTGGCATCCTTCAGTCTTGGAAGACTATGGTATTGCGCTCTGAATGGTGGTTCTGGAACAGTGTCCTCTCCAGTGCGCGAAGCCTGGGTAGATATTGAGGATAGACTGTTTCCCATTCAGCAAATCCCCCCTCTCCACATCGCTGAAATGGTCCAACAGAAAGGCAGAAGCCAATAAGGTTGGTTCCAGCAGCGTTGCAGGAGTTGCCAGAACGTGACTGTGTTCAGCCATGAACTGCCTCAGGGACTGGAAGTTAAGATATAAAATTCCTATATGAAAAATGAAAATAATAAACCAAATTAAAATGCACACTCATTATATATCTTTACAATTATTTAATAAGTACAAAAAAAGGCAAGATTCACCACCCCCTTATAAACATTCCTTAGTTACATGGAAGGTTCAAGTTCGGTTTTATGGAAGGTCCCTCCTTAACGTCTGAGAATATCTTGCAAGGAGTACATGTGAAAGGGATTCTGAAAAGTTGCTTAGCTCTCCCCCTCCCTTGTTCTTTAGTTTTTACACCTGTATCCTGCCCATTAAGGAGCTCAGTGCAACCCAGCAAAAGAGGGCTTGATTCAAGGGCCCTCAGTGCACCTCCTGACAGTGCAAGGATTCAAACTCGGAGCAAATCCAACTCTCTAGCCACCAGTGGCATCGCTAGGGGGTGTGGGAGGTGCGGCCCACACCGGGTGATGCACGCAAAGGGGGTGATTTGCACTGGGAGGATCATGCGCTAAAATAATGGTTTGTAGGAATAATACCATCATGTTATATACCATTCAATGTGGAATTTACAGCAGAATGCAATGAAAAAACTGGAGTAAAATATCTCCATTGTATCAAAAGGTAAGGCCAAAAAATCCATTAAAAATGCAACTGTCTTATGTAACAAAAAAGTACATTTTCTTAATTGAAAATGGACCAATGAGATAGATTGTTTGAAGAGCCAATAAAATGAGATTATGACACATTCAGGGTAGTATGGCCATAGACTTGTACTTGTGTTAGTAAGGTGGTACTCTGGGGGTGTGTGACACCACTAGTGACCAAAATTGCTAAAATCGTGGTTTGTTAGATAATATCATAATGTTATATATCATTTGATGTGTAATTTACAACAGAATGCAATGAAACAGACGGCTTTGAAATATTTCTATTCTTTTAAAAGGTATGACCCAAAAAAACCAGTGGGGGTTGGGCGATGGTACATCACCACCACCACCCGATTTGTTGCCCCGCCCACTGCATGGGAGGAGGTTCATCATGGGGGAGACAAACCCTAGTGATGCCACTGCTAGCCATCATATCACACTGGCATTCTTTGAAGCTGGTGGGTTGTGCTTTAAGTCAACGTCCAAGAAAAAAATACGACCAAGCATTTTTCCTGAGATACAGCCAGCAAAACTATATGGTAGAAAATGATGTCCATAATTTTAATTCAACTTTAATTTTATTTTATTGATTTGATGACTTAAAGGCTAAGATTGCAGCAATGAAATCTCATTATCAAAGCCATCCCCTGGGGCTTGGAAAAGGTTATCACTCTGTGAGCTGCACAATTACTCGATAGAAATTGGACTGATCATCATAATGTGCGAGTCTGCATGCTGGATGCCAATGAGGAGGCCGTTGTAAGCTGATGGCTGCCGGGATGCAAAAGGATTTAACTCTCCACATGGTGAACTTACAACAGGCAAAAAAAACCATGGCTGATTTAGCAGCAACCAAAATATATGCAGACAGATGCCATGAAGGAAGACGGGCACTTTCCAGGCTGATCATCAAATAGCCCAGTCCACTGATTGAAGCAGGAGTGATCTGTGGGGGCTTGGCACCTGACACTGAACAAGCAACTACACCACCAGCTTTCCTTCTGAACACTTCCTTTATCTTATCTTTACAACCGTGCAGAGGGCTGGGTTTAGAGGCAAGTCAGCCAGGAGCTCAAAGCAGTCCCCCGGTGAGTCAGACTCGGGAAGGGAGAGGGCGTGCCGGGCACTCCTGTTGTTCTTGAAAGTAATACGCTTCTGAAAGACTGGAGGCAGAAAATGTGTATTTAGTGGCTTAGATATGACATGAATAAACAGATTAAAAATCTAGGCATGCAAAGTCATCCTCTTATATAACAGGATGAAACCATGCATGCAGATTGCATCTCGGAGTAATTACAGGAGCTACAAATGCAATTAGAAAAGAAAACCAAGATATTCAAAGGTTGAACAAATGGAGGGGAAGGTCAAAGTTCTAGGGCTAGCCTTGAACTGGAGCAGTTATCCCTGTGCTGCAAACAGGAAGTACTTGAGGCCACCTGGCCACTGATTTGATGACTGAGATGGAGTCTGAACTTGGGACGTTCCAGTTCTCAGTTCTCTACAAAGTATTTTCACAGTGGAAGCCTCTGTTTCTAAATGTCAAGCTTAATGCTGCAGCCCACAGAGAAGCAGTTTTTAAACTGCACTTAAGTCGTTCTTTTCAATTACTGAACAAGTTTGGAAGGAATAATAATGAAGATTTCAGCAACGCAGACCCTTACTGTCCTCTTGGACTGTGCCTTTAGCCCAGATCTGCTGGGCTTTCCAGTAGGTCTGGCTTCATGGTTGGCCCAGTCAGGGAATTTTTGACTCTTCTCCCTTGGTGTCACCCCTCAAGGTGTCACACCCAGTATGGTACGCACCCTCCGCACCTCCCTAGTGATGCCAGTGATCATGACATCCCACCTGAAACTATATGGACAGAGTTGTCAAGTTTAACCCATTTGATGCTGAACACATGAGCATATATCCTGCTGCAATTCCTAGCAACTGCAAGACACGCTGTACTAGAAGCTGTGTACAACATGTGGGGAAAGGGGCTCAGAACCCACGCCAAAAGGAGCTGGTGATGGCCCTCATCGCTTCTCCACTCTGAAAAGCTCTGCATATGGAGTTCTTGAACCACTTAGGGTTCAATCCAAAAGGTGCCAATAGGAGGGTCACGCCAATCCAACAGGAGGGTCACAAACGTGCTGTAAAGCATGTTTGTGCCACTGTGGGAGGAAGATGTGTCGGCGCTTGTAGATGCGCCGATGCGCGGAGGCTGACGGAAGCCTCCCCGGCGGCTTCCTCACCGCCGCTTGTGTCGGTGCGCCTGTGCCGACACAAGTGGCAAAGGTAGGCATGGGGGGCAGGGAGGAGGCGGGAGAGGGGCATTTCTGGATGGGGGGAGGGCAGGCGATGGGCAGCCCCAGGGACAGGCATGCAGGGAGCCGGAGTTGGGGCTAGGACCTGACAGTTATGCCGGATCCCGACCCCCGTCCTCGGGGAAATCGGAGCGGCTTCAAGCCGCTTTAAGTATTTCTGTTCTAATAAATGTTTCCTCTTCTTACAGTGCAATCCTGTGCATGACTGCTCAGAAGCAAGCCCCACTGAGTTGAATGGAACTTGCTCCCAGATAGACATGTACAGGACTGCAGCCTTAGTCTTTTTTAAACTCATAGGTTATCATCTTTTAACTTTGTCAATATTTGTTCATGGTGGTAACTATGTTATCTCGAAAACACATGGCTATAAAATGTTCCCCATTCTGATCTATTTGGAGAAAGGGGTGGACCAGAATGTGATCTTTATGGTACTGTAAGTCAGAGCCCATAGGGTTGTTCACTGGATGACTGGGGGGGAGTCTTCTTCTGCCAGTGCCATTTTCAATTCTCAGATATCTATACTCAGGTATGGCATAGGAGGCCAGGGCATCAGAAATGGTTAGACAGCACCAGGAAAGAAAGAGGGCACCCTCCGCTGCCACCTGCTCCCCACTGCTTCCTGGTAAGCTTTTTCATGGGGTGCCCAGCTGGAAAAGCTAACCAAAATAGTCAGAATCCATCTTCTACTATCACTGTAGCCGCAGGTGGTAGCAGGAAGGAGGACATGTGGATTTGCTGCATGATTCCTAGATACCAGCTTGGTGCGGGCACATGCTTCCCAAAGCAAAGGGCAGCTGAGAGGTGAGTGGGGATGTGGAGGGTGGGGTGGGTTCCACTATGGGGTGGGTTCCACATAGCTTATGGAGGCAACACAAAACCCCAAGCCAAAATTGTATTATTGAGTGAGTAAATCCATATAGGTGTGATGTGACATGAAAGGATAACCTTCCATTCATTCATCAAGAAACATCCATTCATTCATGGCTTTTGTTGCACACACTGAACGTACAGTATGTTTAAGAAAATGAGTGAATAAACACATGATCTGAAGAGAAAGATAAATGTACCCTTTCTGATTATGTGTTTTATTTTTCTCCAGAAAGAAAAATTAGGAAAAGAATATTGCAACTACAATTATTGTCAGAAAAAATCAAGGCAATGGATGTGATATAATGTATTTTGAACTCACTTAAAGAAAATTAACAATGGATAGTGGAATCTAAAGAATCAAAGTTCTGAAAAGTATTGGAAATGGAAACACTTTTTTCTTGATGACACATAACCAATTAACAACAGACTTTGCTATGTATCGTCTGATTATGGAAAAGAGACCATTCAAGAGACAACTCAACATTACTTGGCGTTGTGCCAAGTTATATATCTTCCTAGTTGGCTCCATCTGTTTTTTAATAGCCTGCTTCTTTTGGATACTCACCGTTTCCCATGACTCCATTATTTCAACTCCAACCCGTGATCGAAAAAACAAAAGTCTGCTACATTTGTTACATTTACTAGCTATATTTACTAGCTTCCATTCCAAAGACAGTGAGAAATCCGACTCAAGAAAAGATATTTTTTTCCGCAATCACAGCACTTTCAACTTCAAAGGCTCTTTTACAAAAAGAGAAGAACTAAAAGGAAATACTAACAAGCCCCCTTTTTCTGGCAAACCAACACACGAGGATTACATTCACCTACGTCCCTACCATTTCCTCATTAACGAAAGTAACAAATGTCTAAAAAGAACTCCTTATTTGGTATTCTTAATAGCAACTAGGGTTGATGAATATGAACGCAGAGAAGCTATCAGGACAACATGGGGGAGTGAAATGGTACTTTCTGGAACAGATGTCGTTCGCTTGTTTATGTTGGGGATGACCACAACAGAACAAAGTGACGCCATCTTAAAAGAAAGCAGACTTTACCATGATATCATTCAGCAGGACTTCTTAGACACCTACAGAAACCTTACCCTTAAAACTCTGATGGGCCTGACATGGGTTGCCAACTATTGTTCCAAAGCCAACTTTGTCATGAAAACAGACAGCGATGTTTTTGTGAACACCCAATATTTGATTCAAAACCTGCTACAGACCATTGCAACAAATCAACAAGAGTATTTCACTGGCTCCATCATGACTGGGTTTCAGCCACATCGGAATAAAGAAAGCAAGTGGTACATGCCAAAAGAAGTCTATCCTGAAGACAACTACCCTAGCTTTTGTTCAGGTACTGGCTATGTATTCTCTGCAGCTCTCGCCTCAAAGATTTTTGATGCATCGCGAACGGTGCCCTATGTGCATTTAGAAGACATCTACATAGCACTCTGTCTCAAAAAAGCAGGCATCCAACTGACACCTCCACCGAAGCGGGCATTGTTTAACATACACAGAATTCCATTCTCTGCATGCGCATACAACAGTTTAATCACCTCTCATGAAATTAGTCCAAGTGAACTTCTGAGTTTCTGGCAAGAGATGCAAGATGGGAAGCATACATGCCTCAATAAAATACAGGCACCGGAGCAATCATCTGTGGCTTCATCCAAACAGCGGAATTCAACACACACTGTTGATAGGCAGACCTCTTTTGTCTCTTTTGCCTAGAACAGTGGTTCTCAAACTGTGGGTCGAGACCCACTGGGCACCGCCACAAGCCAATTCCAGGTGGGTTCCCATCAGTGGCATAGCTAACGATCCTGCTGCCTGGTGCAGAGCTCAAGATGATGCCCCGGAAGTGACGTCACATCCGGAAGTGACGTTACTCCAGGGTTTTGATATCATACCCACTTTTTTTAAAAAAGTGAAAAATACAGAAAATCTGCCACATCCCCCAAGCTGCTTGCTGCCTCCCCCCAGCACCAGCTCCCTCCTACTCACCCCCCAAGCTGCTGCCACTTCTCCAAATGAAGCAGTCGTCTGCCACCATTGGCACGCGCCCCACCAGCCAGGCACATTGGACTGCACCCGTGAGAGGGGGGCATGCCCTTCACCAGGTGGCTGTTTTGTTTGGCAAGCACAGCTCGGTCCCACAGCTGCCTCGCAGGGGGAGGGGAGAGAGGAGGCTGTGGAGAAGCCCGCATGCTTGCTCCCAGTGGCTGAGGGGGAAGGAGGGCAGGCAGTTGGGAGGAAGCTGTGCCTGACTGAGGCTCCAATCCTATCCGCCCTTACCTGGGAGTAAGCCCCATTGACTATAATGGGACTTACTTCTGAGTAGACAGCCATAGGATTGGCTCTGAGTGAGTGAAAGGTTCGCAGCAGCTGGGAGGAGGAGGACTTGGGGCAGGCGGGAGGAAGCCGCGCCTGACTAACTGAGGCTCCAATCCTATTCGCACTTACCTGGGAGTAAGCCCCTTTGACTATAATGGGACTTACTTCTGAGTAGATGTGCCTAGGATTGGTTGTGAGTGAAAGGAAAGCGTGCTCATTCACAGCAGCTGGGAGGAGGAGGTCTTGGGGTGGGCAGGCGGGAGGAAGTTGTGCCTGACTATCTGAGACTGCAATCCTCTCCACACTTTCCTGGGAGTAAGCCTCATTGGACACAATGAGACTTTCTTCTAAGTAGACATGCATAGGGTTGTGGCTGTGTGGAAGGTAGTGACAGCAACAAAATGGCAAGCAAAGTGGAGGTGGTTGGCAGCCCCACTGCAGAAGCTCCCTTGCCTCAGCGCCGGTAGGCAGTTCTCAGCAGGGGGGGCTGCGGCACCCCCCACAACAAGGTGCCCCATGAAGGCCTCAAACAGCCCTGTCGAGGTATCAGGCACAGCAGAGCAGAGCCACAGTGCTCTCTGCTCAGCGTTTGCTGTCGCCGCCTCCACCCTGTTCTGGGCTCCACCAGGGACAGACAGGCGGCACATCCCCTCACCTCTCCATCTTGTCAAAGCGTGGAGCAAGGGCGGCCCAGGCAGGGCTTCTCTGATCCCTCTCCAAGAGGCTTCCCCACTCCCTCCTGGCTGCTGGAGGGGGGGAAAACAGTGTAGCCCGTTGCCCCACAAGCCTGCAGCCAAATGTAAGTCGTGCATGTGGCGGTAACAGTAGACTGTTGCCCCCTCCAGTCCATTGTGCCTGGCAGGGCTGCAGCAGCCCAAGGTAACTCGCGGGCAGGCATGGTTGCCCTGATGTTGCCCCCAGCCCCTGATGTTGCCCCTCCAGCAGCTGTAGCCGGGTACTTTTGGTACCCCCTGCACCCCCTTACCTACGCCACTGGTTCCCATTCATTTCAATATTTTATTTTTAATGTATTAGACCTGATGCTACCATGGTATGTAGTTGCATTCGGGGAAATGTTACAGACCTGTACTTTAAACATGCTACTTTGTATAGGCTTTTAACAATGAGAGCCAATGGGACTTGCTCCTGGGTAAGTGTGGATAGGATTGCAGCCTAGGCTTGTTAAAAATGTTCCTGCTTGATGATGTCATTTCTGATCATGACATCATTTGCAGTGGGTCCTGACAGATTCTCATTCTAAAAAGTGGGTCCCGGCGCTAAAAGTTTGAGAACCACTGACCGAGAACATCACAATATGGGAATTCCGCTATGAAGTTTAGACAACCTGCCCCAGGGGCTGCCTTGATCTTTGTCAGCAGAGCCTACAGCATGTGGATTGGATGAATCTGAAGCTAAGCTCTGAAACCATGGTCACAAAAATCAACTAGAACACATTTCTGGAGGTGCTCAGCAAATTCAGCATTTTCTTGTTTTCCTCCTGTGGTGTTTTATAACTGTTGGATGTAAAATGGATTTCCCTGAAGGAAGTGAGAAACAGATCTGTCAAGACTGGTTTCCTAAGACACTCTCTCTCTCTCTCTCTCTCTCTCTCACACACACACACACACACACACACACACACACACACACACCACTCTTTGTCACACTATAGCATCATTTTCTAAAATCATGAAGAAATGAAATCCTGGTCTGTGGTGGTGGAAGGTGGGGCCATGTAAAGAAGTGCAGGGTTGATTTTCAATGGCTCTCATTAAGTTATATGGAGTAATAAAGGCCTGCCGCAATCTGCAAGTTTCTGGGGAAGAGGCAAAACCTTCCAAGTACGTAACTTGGGCCACCAGGAGCAGGTCTTCAGACTAGTCAGTATGAGATACTAGAGATGTGATCTGCATAAAGCACAAGCAAGTAAAGCCGTTTTGTGGCTTTACTTCAGACAAAATGGCTGAAATAGCAGGAGGGGATCATACTGCCAGGTTCAGCCATGTTGCCCCGAAAGGCTTTGTCTGTTCCCACATGCAGTGAAAAGCAGATCAGTGACTGCACTTGTTTTTTCTGTTGTCTGTCTCATTATGACATATCCCCAAAGTGAATTTTCACCTACTCTGGGAGATGCGTTCAAAACACATCATCTCCAAAGTTCACAAAGTATTGTGAAATACAGAAGTTCACAATACATTTTGGTGGAAACGTTATAGTCAAAATGAGGTGCTGCATAAAAGGGGCCTGCTATAAGGGGATTTAGGTGCCACTTCACATCCCAGTGAGGACAACTTCTAGTCATTCTTGAGAGCTGTTATTACAGGTACCACAGAAGTACTGTAATGGAACATCTAAGCAAATAAAGCCAGCGGATTACTATTTTTACAAATATATTCTGTTTCATTGGTTCAATTTCATATTTGGTTGTGTGATCACTCTCTTGCCGAAGGCTTACTAGGGGAAATGTGTCTGTTCTAGTGGCTGTCCACTGGTATTCATTTGCATCTTTTTAGATTGTGAGCCCTTTTGGGACAGGGAGCCATTTAGTTATTTGATTTTTCTCTGTAAACCACTTTGTGAACTTTTAGTTGAAAAGCGGTATATAAATACTGTTAATAATAATAAGGGAGAATACAACGACAGCCACTCTTTATAGCCTTCATAGATCTCACAAAGGCTTTCGACCTGGTCAGCAGGGACAGCCTCTTCAAAATTCTCCCCAAGATTGGATGTCCACCCAGGCTCCTCAGCATCATCAGATCTTTCCACAAGGACATGAAGGGCACTGTTGTCTTTGATGGCTCCACATCAGACCCTTTTGACATCCGAAGCGGAGTGAAGCAGGGCTGTCTTCTTGCACCAACCTTGTTTGGGATTTTCTTCGCTGTCCTGCTGAAGCAGGCCTTTGGAACTGCAACAGAAGGCATCTATCTCCGGACCAGATCAGATGGAAAGCTCTTCAACCTCTCCAGACTGAGAGCAAAGTCCAAAGTCCAGCTGAAATGTCTGCGTGACTTCCTCTTTGCCGACGATGCAGCTGTCACTACCCACTCTGCCAAAGATCTCCAGCAGCTCATGGATCGTTTTAGCAAGGCCTGCCAAGATTTTGGACTGACAATCAGCCTGAAGAAAACACAGGTCATGGTTGAGGATGTGGACTCACCTCCCTGCATTACAATCTCTGAGCATGAACTGGAGGTTGTCCATGACTTTGTGTACCTTGGCTCAACGATCTCCGACACTCTTTCTCTCGATACCGAGCTAAACAAGCGCATCGGTAAAGCAGCTACCACATTTTCCAGACTCACAAAGAGAGTCTGGTCCAACAAGAAGCTGACGGAACATACCAAGATCCAGGTCTACAGAGCTTGCGTCCTGAGTACACTTCTGTACTGCAGCGAGTCATGGACTCTTCGCTCAGAACAGGAGAGGAAACTAAGCGCTTTCCACATGCGCTGCCTCCGATGCATCCTCGGCATCACCTGGCAGGACAAAGTTCCAAACAACACAGTCCTGGAACGTGCTGGAATCCCTAGCATGTATTCACTGCTGAAACAGAGACGCCTGCGTTGGCTTGGTCATGTCGTGAGAATGGATGATGGCCGGATCCCAAAGGATCTCCTCTATGGAGAACTCGTGCAAGGAAAGCGCCCTACAGGTAGACCACAGCTGCGATACAAGGACATCTGCAAGAGGGATCTGAAGGCCTTAGGGATGGACCTCAACAAGTGGGAAACCGTGGCCTCTGAGCAGCCCGCTTGGAGGCAGGCTGTGCAGCATGGCCTTTCCCAGTTTGAAGAGACACTTTGCCAACAGTCTGAGGCTAAGAGGCAAAGAAGGAAGGCCCATAGCCAGGGAGACAGACCAGGGACAGATTGCACTTGCTCCCGGTGTGGAAGGGATTGTCACTCCCGGATTGGCCTTTTCAGCCACACTAGACGCTGTGCCAGAACCACCTTTCAGAGCGCGATACCATAGTCTTTCGAGACTGAAGGTTGCCAATATCTATCAATAATAATAATAATAATAATAATAATAATAATAATAATAATAATAATAATAATAATAATAATAATAATAATATGGCGGTAGTGGGTGGTTAGTAAACAGGCCTGTAGTAGGAAGAAAAAGGGGAGGTTTCTTTAGGATTTGCTCTGCTATTATCATAAAAAGGAACATCTTCCTTAGAGATGTGATTGTACACAAGAGGTGCGTTGCAGCTCACAAGGACTGGGAGGGTGTGTTTGGCATGATCTTTTCAGGTCTCATCAAGAGGGCTCCAAACTAAATATAAAAGGAAGGGATAAAAAGACAGACTTTGGAGAAGAGATGGTTGAAGTCAAAGACATGCTTGTAAAGGGGGGTGGCCACAGCCTCTCCAGAAACTGCAGCAGGGGAGTAAGTAGGAGATGATACCTGTGGTCTCCAATGTCTTAATGCTAATGAACAGAGTATGAGAAACAAACAAGAAGAACTGGAAATCCTAATAAAGGAGAACAAATGCTGTTTGATATGCTTCATGGAAACTTGGTCGAATAAGACCCAGGAGTGGAGTATAGGACTGCTGGAAGGACGTTCAAAATGAAGAGATCCAACAGAATGGGCGGGGGAGTTGCCCTGTATGTAAACAATGTATACACCTGCACAAAAATCCAGACATTTATGCATGGAAGCCAGAAAGTGTCTGGGTGCAAATAAAAGGAGAGAGTAATAAGAGCAATACCACAGTAGGAATCTCCTATAGGCCACCTGGCCAAGAAGATGCTATGGATGAAATGGTCCATGAAAGGGTGTCTGCTAATCTGTACTGGCAGCCCAACCCTATCCCCTCCCACCCTAAGCTATGTAGCTGTGCCACTGGAGGTGGTGCTGAATGCTGTGTGTGTGTGTGTGTGTGTGTGTGACCAGACAGCCTGTGAGAGATAAGTAAAAATATTTCTTACTTACCTCCAGATAGGACACATGGGGTGCCAATGAGTTTCCTTGGACTTACACCATCTATTTTGCTCATGTAAGTCTGAGGAGTCTCAGGGGGCTGGTCCGGGCCAGGAAAGGGGGATAGGATCTGCTGCGCACCTGCTGTGAAGACCCACCTGCTCCTGCCCTTGAACTGACCACAGTTTCAGCCCATTCCTTGCCATGAATCACCCACAAACTGCTCCCTCCACCAATTTACCTGCACTTGCAGAGCATTCAGACAGTTCTTGTGCATGCAAGGAACTTCTGGTGGTGTCTGCCAGCGACACTGTAGTGCGCAATGGCAGCACAAAACGTGTGGCGTTGGAAGGTGACTTACAGGAGTGGATCGCTAGATCTGCTGCCATAATTCCCTGTTTGGATTGGGGTATTAACCCTTAAACAGGGAAGAATTGGTCAAAGAAGTAAAAGCGGCAAGGATTTGGGTGAAAATGACCATGTCTTATGGGAATTATTGATATCAAGGGAAAGGAAAGCTAAGGGCAATCAGATATGTACTCTGGGTTTCAGGAAGACTGAGAGAACAAATGAACTGTATTCCATGACTCAGAGAGAAGACTAAGGGCCTGCGGTAGCCATCTTCAAGTATCTGAAGGTACTAACTGTAACTTCCTAACTGTAAGACCTACCTAGCATTAGAGAAGTGTCCCTTGTACAGTTGCAGGTTCTTTCTTATTGAAGGCATTCAGGCAGAGGCTGGACAGCCATCTGTCAGGGGTGCTGTAGTCACCTGTGCTGAGCAAGAGGTTGGACTACGTGACCCTCAAGGTCATTTACAACTGGTTGGCAACCTTCAGTCTTGAAAGACTATGGTATAAGCCTACAGCAACTGGTATTCCCAGGCGGTCTCCCATCTAAGTACTAACCAGGCTTGACCCTGCTTAGCTTCCAAGATCAGACAAGATCGGGCATGTGTAGGGTAACATGCATTTATAACTGGTATTCCCTTTAAGCTGTGCGGCCATGCAGCTCAAAGTCCTCCAATGATGATCCCCTCACACCTCAGCATTCTCAGAAATCCAGCAGTAACATTTGACATCATCTCCATACATCCAGAAATGACAAGGAGCAGTTGTGCAGCCTGTGAAGGTCCATAAAGTAGCACATACTCCTTATGGGGAATATTGTTTCCCACAGTAACAGCTGAATCCTATGCAGCTGCCAGCACATCAATGAAGCTGCACAAACAGGGTGCACACTGTATCCTATAAGGGAGTTTCAGACCTTGAAGGCCTTTGTTTCCACTATGTCAAAAAAGACATAGTGGAAATGGAAAAGGTGCAAAAGAGAGTGACTAAGATTATTACGGGGCTGGGGCACCTTCCTTATGAGGAAAGGCTACGGCGTTTGGGCCTCTTCAGCCTAGAAAAGAGACGCTTGAGGGGGGACATGATTGAGACATACAAAATTATGCAGGGAATATGGATAGGGAGATGCTCCCTATCCATATTCCAATTATGCAGAGTGGATCCCTATCCTATCCAATTATGCAGAGTGGATAGGGAGATGCTCTTTACGCTCTCACATAATACCAGAACCAGGGGACATCCACTAAAATTGAGTGTTGGGCGGGTTAGGACAGACAAAAGAAAATATTTCTTTACTCAGCGTGTGGTCGGTCTGTGGAACTCCTTGCCACAGGATGTGGTGCTGGCGTCTAGCTTAGACGCCTTTAAAAGGGGATTGGACAAGTTTCTGGAGGAAAAATCCATTATGGGGTACAAGCCATGATGTGTATGCGCAACCTCCTGATTTTAGAAATGGGTTATGTCAGAATGCCAGATGCAAGGGAGGGCACCAGGATGAGTTCTCTTGTTATCTGGTGTGCTCCCTGGGGCATTTGGTGGGCCGCTGTGAGATACAGGAAGCTGGACTAGATGGGCCTATGGCCTGATCCAGTGGGGCTGTTCTTATGTTTCCTTGCCTGGGGTAAGCCCATGCTAGCCCACCGGGTCACTCAGACCTTCACAAGTAATTCTGCTGGTACAAATCTACATGGACCCAGGTCAGGTGCACAGACTCTGTTTTTACATCCTTATAGATATGTCTACATTTTTGCTATTGTGTATACAAAGAGCCTTCTTAAGCAACAATTTGTTAAGGTTAAAGGTTTTGTATGTTAAATTATGAGATGATTGAAGTAGGTTCTCAGTCTTGTCCCAATGTGAGCAGGTTGCAAGAAAACACATCAACTACAGCAGAGTACTTTCAGCAGTTGTATTGAGCAAGGGATGTCACATTCAGAGTAGTCATTCAACAGTCCAAGAGTCAGCACGGAGAGCAGTCAGTTCCAGTATAACAAGTCCAAATCAGTTTCCAATAATACACAGTCAAAGGTTCAGTCCATAAGTCAGTAATATCATATACATACAGTATCCAGCCTCTTCAGTCACTGGCAGCAGTATAACAGTTACTCCATCAACTCCCCTACTGCTGCACTGGAAGCTCCATCAAACTAACCTTATATAATTAGCTCAGCCAATCAGTGCTGGCTTGGTCACACCCAGGGTGTGCCTGTCCCAGGTGCTTGTTGATTCCCCTGATTCAGCACTCCAAACCTGCTCCCTGAACCAGCATGTAAGCTGTGGTTCTGCTTCCTTCAGAACTCAAGCTGACACAATTCAAGCAGTTTCTCTAAACCATGTGACAGCTTTAATCCTCTCCATGAAATCTCTTCAAGCATCACTCATTCCTTAATGCCTCCTTATTCTGTAAAATAAAAGGCTCCCTGCTTCAAGAATATCAAATCTTTTCAAGGATTACAGTTATGTGGAAATGTATTTAAATCTTTAAAAAAAAAAAATAGAACACTGCACAGATTTAAAAAACACAATTTCTTAGAAGGAAGAAATGTGATGTTCAAATAACTTCACAGGGTGCTATGGCTTTGTCCTAGTTTCTAGCAGTTGGAAGGACCCCAGCTTATATTGCAAGCGAGTATATTTTCTGAACTCTCCAAGAGCCGGTTTGGACAATCCTATCCACTTGCTTGATCGGCTCCTAATCATTCAATCCTAATATGTAAGGATTAAAGATGAATTCTAAACCCAATCTCCTAAAATTATATTTTAAAGTGGTATTTCAACAACATGGTGGTTGATTATTCTACCTCCCTGTGAGAGTATGCAGAATGCTATGGTAGGGGTGGACGAGTACATCCTCATTTCTAATTGTATGGTATAGGGCCACTAAATGAAATAATCCAAAATTACCTTTGGAAAATGTACATGCTAGGACCGAACAGAAATTACATTATTTAAAATACTTCCATTTTGCCAGTCAATTTTCAAAAATGTTCAACATTCAAAAACAACAAGAATTAAATACAGGTGGAGCCTATTTATCTGCATTAGTTCTGTTGTGTGACTCGACGCGATTAACAAAAACAGAGCTGGGGAGGGTAAAGACAGCTGGAAAGGTCTTTGGAGCCTAGGTCTACCAACCCATGTGGCATCAGTAGTGTCCCCAGCATCCAGTGCAGGCAACAAGTCTGAGTAGAAAGGAAAACATCCCAGGAAATTTCTGTGCCCCCTCTTTTGGCTCCTGGGCCCCCTTTGGACCCTGGGCCCAGGTACAAATTACCCCCTTTACCCCCTCTCCTAGGCCCTGCTTGAGGTAACTGCTTCAGTTGGCCCCTTGGAAGGTTCAGCCCTACCCCTAGCCTCCATGGTCAGAACAGCCAAGAGTCCAAACAGAGCTTGTGCTTACGGCTTGTGTTTAACTGTTATGTACTATATGTAGTTTCTGTACAAACAAATTGAGAAGTTCATCCTTGCGTAGGGGTCCCAATCATATGGAGACAGCCATTTCCCTATGAGCATACAGAGTGTACATCTATAGTCTCTTTCCATACCTTCAGTTGAGCATTTGAAGAGCAGGATTGGAAATAGTGTGTGTGATCCCACACAGACAGCCAGAGAGAGAGAGAGAGAGAGAGAGCATGCGAAGAAGGCTAAAGCTAATAGTTGGTCTCATTCCAGTTGAATCCAGTTAAAATACTTAAATCTTCTTATGTGAAACCAAGAACAGATACCTGTTCATCCATTGTATATTTTTATGCCTTAATGCTATCGAGCAGGGGAAGATTGTTTAGGAACAATTGATTAAAAACTCAAAGGAAAATTGTCTTCCATTTATTATCTAGAAAGGTTTTTAACTACTGTACAATAATATTGCAGGTTACTTGTCTTTTCTAACAGCTTTTGTTGTTGTTTTTTATCATGAAATAGTCCAAAGCTGTGCATTAGAGAATATTACCATTGATTTCTCAGGGAAGTTTCAAACAGTTAATAATGAAAAATACAGCTTAAAAACCTACATAATTATAAACTGAATCGGTCCAGCCATCAAACACTTTGTAAAATCTATTCAACAGGAAAATACTGTATACATTTTGCAGAAGTCTCTTTGGGTGAGTAATCTCTGACTTCCAAAGTCCATCAAGAGCCAGATTTAACAACTGCTAGTTTTACTGTGTATTTGTAAATTTAGAATTCAGTAAGGCAAGAAGAATAATTATAGCATTATATCTAAAAGGAGAAGATTGCCATGCAGGAAAAAAAAACCTGCATATTTATTGCAGGAATTTTAGTACCAGGCAACAAACATTCATGAAGAAAGAGCTAGCAAAATATAAGATGCGGAGCTCAGGGAAACATAAAATATTGAGTTTTTCGGAATCTTTCACAGAAAAGAAAACTTTACTGCAATGTTATTCAGTATTATTACTTGAAGTAGGTAGGTCTGAATTACGATCCTAAGTACTTACCGTGTGATGGTTCTTATACAGTAATAAGCCTATTCAGGTAATGTAGTATTTCATAAACAAGTGCCTGTGAGCACACATTGCATATGGATTGTTGAAGCCAAATAAATCAAAATGATAAAGAGGTGACATGAATACTTTGAATATTTTTGGGAAGGGTAGAATTTCAGGGGTGAATAGCCTAAATAGTATATAGCTAAGGTTTGGGGGCAATAGGTCTGTTGCTCAGCTTTGCTTCCTAGCTAAGCAGAGACTGCTTTAAACCAAACCATGTTAGATGGGCAACCACCTATTTTTATAAACAATTTTGATTTTATTGGGCTAAATTCTGGGAGCCCTGGGTTAGGAAATCTTGAAGATGGTTAGTGTTTGGAGTAGCTTTGGCTGCTTGTGCTCAAGGATCCTGTAGAAACTTTGTCTTCTTCTACAAGGCAAAAAATTAAAAGAACAAGGAAAGGATAATAAGCATATTTTACTCTCAAGTGAGACTTTTGCTGCTGTACCAACAATGACAGATATTTTCTATTAGGCTTGTGCTAGGTTGTTTGGAGAGCTATGCGTGCAGCACTAGTTTCATCAGTAATGTCTACTCTTGTACGTAGTTAGACTTGACAAAGTTGATCACTGAAGACAATGATTCACACGAAAATGTTGACAAAAATATTAATACTGCCATTGTTAAGTTTTTCAGATAGTTAAAAGTTTCAGGACTGGAATTCCAGAGTTTCAGAACCTCATTTTCTGCATTAATCCAGTCACTAACCAATCCCTTTCAATATTCAATGCTAAATAACATAATTTTAGTAATATAAATCAATTTATTGAGAAATAATCATTATTTGTGGAGCCGCTAAACTACATATTCAGGGCCCAATCCAATCCAACTTTTCAGTGCTGATACAGCCATGCCAATGGGGGCATGGGGGGGCAGTCACAGAGGCCTCCTCAAAGTAAGGGAATGCTTTTTTCCCCTACCCCGGAGCTGCATTGCAGGTGCATCAGTGCTGGACAGTTGAATAGGATTGGATAGGATTATACTCACTAAAAATTGGATTATACTCACTAAACATCTGGGGTTCACTCACGAACAACATTAGTAAAACATAAGCAGAACAAAGCCAATGCCAACCGTTTACTCCCATTATTACTGCAGGACATGCCTACCCTAACTGGTTTTTGAACATCACCACATCTGGCGGTAAGCTTGTGCTGGTTTTGTGCCACCCCAGTTTGCTGGAATGCCACCTAACTTGTACAACGAAGAAAGGCAATCAAGTTAGAGAAGGCATGTCAGCTGTGTATAAATTAGCCTGAATGTAATTACTTTTAATGGACACATTCATCCATTTTTTTTAAGAAAAAAAAAAATCACCTGTGCTATCCCATTAAAAAGTAATGTGTTGCCTCAGAAGGTATATTGATTTTCTAAACATTTACCTAGCCTTATTTTGCTGCTTAGAGACAATTATTTTAGTTGGTTCTAACATTGCAAAGTATTTCTCCTGCCTTTCAGGCGTATTCATAAATTATTTGAAGAGGTCACTGTGCAAAGTAGAATAACTATGCAAAATGATTTTTCATGTTACCAGAGGCTTAGAAGAGCACCCAAGAATGTGAAGAGGCATTGGCCAAGTACTCCAAGCAGCTTTTGAACCACATGCAGCACAATACTATCTTGCGCTGGAACAGGCAGGCCAGGAGACCTGCGCTGTATCCAGCGCAAGATAGGGGCCCAAAGTGGCTCTGATGGAGGTAAGGGGAAACTCTTCACCTTACCCCCGGGTAAGCCACTGCAGCCCCAATGATACGTTTCCTGTGAATACTTTTCAGGGGGGGGGGGGAAATCTCTGAAGAATCAAACAGGGGTCAAAGAGGGTCAGTCATTTCTATTTGGATTGTCATTTGGTGACCAAAATCTCAAGGTCCAAAGTCTTCTGGCTCTTTCAAACTTAACGCTCACGTATGATACAAGGTATGGTGTCATTACTGCAGTTGATAAGCTGTGGAAAACCCAAAAAGTCGTAAGCAATGACATGGGGAAAATATACGCGCGTACTCCCTAACATCACTATATTATTAGGTGCCTAGATGTTATGGTGATTAGGACATGCCAATTAAAACAAAATCTATTAAAAACAATTCAGTGAATTTCAGGGGGAAGGGGCAAAAGGCTGTCTGAACTGTGAGTCCAAGATAACCAGAACTCCAACAGAGCACATGAAACGGCACTTGTCGCTCTGACACATTGTTTGGATAGCATCTGGAGTACTGACTGGTTTGAGCCCAAGTTGCGCTAGCCAGACAAACAAAGTGAACTGCACACAAGATGAAAAATCAAGAACCTGCTGATGAATCATTCCAAGCCAATGCTTCAAATCTGGAACCTGAAATAAAGCTTTATATAGTTCGTAATTGGTTTGCTGTGACTAGAAGAAAATCAGCTTTGCTTCATAATTACTAGGATTTGAGATGTGGTTAAAACCTCAGGAGCATAGAACTCACAATTAAAGAGAACTAGCAGAACTCGTCAATGACAGTAGGTTCACTAGTGAGACCAGTTGTGTGCTACGTCAATGCCATTTTGTCAAGAGTTATTTTTATGAATAGGTTTCATTTCATGAGAATTCTTTCAGCAACAGATTACGCATGTGGTCTCTGCTAAAGAAAATCCCTACATGGTCCTAACTTGCTTCTTTAAAAGCGCAGCGTAGCTAGAAGGTTTACCAGAATAACACCATCAACTTTTAAGCAAAGGGTGGATACAGGCAATAATTTACTGTAAAGGAGCTTTGTACTTTTTTCCCTGCAACAAAAAAGAATAAAAAATATGTGCAAAATATATTCTATTTTTAAGTTACTTTTGCTTGAATGATCAGGGAATGCAGAAATTATTTCAGGAAATAGAAAATTCTCTACTTATGCCAATGGGAAGGCTATTTCCAGGCACTCCTTCAGAAATAGATGTGTCAGCAGTGCAAGAAAAACTCAGTGCTCTTACCATGTGGCCTGCAGCCATTGCGTTGTGTCAGGCATTGGAGAGGGGAGGGGGTGAGAAATATTCCCTCCATTCTCCAGCTGTCACCACCAGAACAACAAGAAGGATGGGCAGAGGGGGGCTTGGAGAAGAACAAGCAGGTGAGAAGCATGGAGTATATTTAAGGGGGGTGGGTGGGATAACAGGAAGAATCAAACCTGTAATGCTCCCAATGATATCGTTGGTGGTGCAAGAGAAACTGAAACAGGCTCAGAATTGCATTTAAAAGACAACTAGCAATTTTGCAAGAAGGTAGGGGAATCGCCCTTTTTTTCCCAAGCCCAGGTGTGTCCATCACGAATCCAACCTGGAAAGCTGCACTGAATACGATAGCAACACTTTCCAAAAGTGGTCCTTTAAAACCAAAGTGAGTCGAATATTTCAGGAAAAAATGTGTCAAGTTGCATCCCATAATTCCACTTATGGAATTATGCACCATTTACTAGAATGTTCCACTGGTCAATTCCCTATACAGTAGTGTTTGCTGGCATATAAGATTAAGCTTACATTCTGTCCCTGTGTGTGTCACTAGACAGAATTCTAACTGGAGTTGTGGCAAGCCTGGGATGCCAAAAAGCATTCAAGCCGAATCAATTATCATTTATGCATGAGGACCACATGCATCAGTGCTTCACAACGACAGAGCATTTGCAGCCAACACCTACTGAGTCTACTGTAAGGCTGCATTTAGTTCTGGAACATCTAACAATTTTAATTTGCCCTCTATTGCCTCAAGAGCAGCCTGCCATCCATTCACTGCATTATTTTTTATTGCCCTTCTTCAACACCAGGAGATAAAACATAGACGAGTAGCAACTAAAGTATTTTTACTTTTCCTCCAATGATTTATTGAAGTATGGTCTGAAAATTGCAGCTCAAAAGTCTCTCTCAGGGATGCCCACAAAACATTTGCAAATTCAGGCAGTTTTTCCAATGCCAGCATAACTTAAGCCGACACAGGATCTAAAGCTCAAGCTGTGCGCATTCTGTAACCCACCATAGTTGTTGGCTTTATATGAGTGCAGGGATCGGCTTGAAATGGGCAATTCATCTACAGCTTGCACATGACATGAATAAAATTTGCCTGCCTGTCTCTATTACGAATATTATTTCTGTTTTTCCTTTGTGGTATTGAGCTGCTGTTGATAAAACTGTGTGCATCAAAATAGTATCTTAAAACCAAGTCTTATGCATTACTGCATTATTAAAAGCAACGGAAAGAACAGGCAGCAGTAATTACGGCATTAATGAATGAGATATTTACACTCTACAGTTCCAGCACTACAGTTCCAGCAATGTTCAAAGTGGCGCAATAATGGCAGAAGATGCAACATATTGGTGATGACTCTGGTACCATCCTAAAGGTATTTGAGACAGAAAAGTCTCATTTACATTGGCACAAACTCATGTTCCTGATGAATAGTAATAAATCAGCCTTGCACAATATGTGACCCACTAAGCAATTATATTTATTAGATTTATATCCTTCCACCAAAGAATTCAAGGCAATGTACCAAGAATTGTCAACCTTGAAGAACTGACCTGGAGTTTTCATGAATCTAGCAAGAATGCACAAAGAAAGGTTTTCATTAAAAGGATGCAACAACCATTAACACCCAACAAACTGAGCTGAGATGGTACTCAAAACTCTCAGTTCATGCCTCCCCCCATGTGTTTCTGTGTTTAAATGGGGGAAGTTTTCACACTGGCTGGAACCACTTAGCAGGCAAAGCAAAAAAGGGCCTGAATATGATCTAGCTAGACATACAGTTCCTATTTGGTCACCACTTACATTTCTCAAGGAATCCCCATTCGCTCACCCACAAGTGCTCTTCTCTGAGCTTCTAGCAAATGGGTCACTCAGGGACTGGTCGAGAACCACACACACTTTTGTGCGCTGGGAAATATACAATTTTGCTGTGACCATGTTATCAAAGCTGGTCATCACCACCTGCTTCGAGCAGCGGAACCCATCTGGATTCTCCATCTCACTCCTTGGACCTAGAGAAACAGGTTTGCTAACCAATGGCCAATGTTTCCATCTTGCTAAGCAGAATAGTTGCCCCGGATAAGAAGATGGACCTAGAATCCACATCCAGCATGTTTGGAATAATGGAGTTTCCAAACAAAGAGCAAAGGCTGCTTGCAAGGAATGCCCCAACAGCTTTTTAGGCAGCTGAACCTGCACAGGGGTTTCTGGGAAGTTAAAATTTCCAAAACTAGAAAAAATAGGCAAACAGTAGGCAATAGGGTATTTCTGTGACACCCCCTAATTTTGTCTGCCTTCCTGCTCCCCTCCTCGCTACTGCAGATATGTGATGAATGCCCTGTTTTGCCCCTAACAGGGTACTCATCATATACAGTCAGTTCTCACTACTCACATTCTCCATTCCATGGATTAGCTTCATTGCAGGATCAAATTTGTAACTTATCTTGTGCCATCTGCAGCCTGTTCTAAGCCCTTCTCTTTTATCCACAGCCATTCTGGAGATAATCTCTGTATCTGTGGCAGTCATTTTGAACCTATCAGCGGTCTTCCACACTCATTCCGAAACTGTTCACAGGCATCTTGAAGCATCCATGACCATATTAAACAGCCACAGCCATTCTGAGGCTATTAGCATCATTCTGAAGTTATCCACTGCTGGCATTCCTGAACAGGTAAGCTACCCCTCCCCCTAACTGTCCTGGATTACATCGGATCAATGATTTGCTATCCACTGTATACACCGGAGTTTCCAGGAACCTAACACCAGCTGATAATGAGAATTGACTCTATCTACAACAGCACGGAAGGGAACAGGAAGGCAACAAAATTAGATTTCATCATAGACATAACCTGGTCATACTTCTATCCCCATTTCAGCATGAAGGAAGAAGAGTGCAGAGGGCAGAGATCCAACATCTAGATGTTTTGATCTTCACCACCCACTCTTCATTGAAAGTGTGTTGTTGCCAATGTCCTTTTTTCTCCAACATGTGTGCAGTCTCTCCTAACTCCATTTTGGTTTCTAGCTAGCAATCCTGGGAACTAGGCAGGACTTTCCTCTGAAAAGAATGAGGTAATGCTAAACCCTTAGAGGCAGTCATACTAATTAAGGGGAAGGAAGGCTGTAACCCTGTGGTGCATCTGTGTGTTTCCTTTCCTCCAAGGCCTTACAAATTTGGGCACCTCACCCCAACTTGCTGCACAAACAAGTCCTACTGCACTCTGAGTTTCAAGCTGTCCAGTGACCAGGCAATGTGGACAGACTTTTCAGATTCCTATGCCAAGAAGCCTCTTTCATCAACATCTGAACATGGGTGCAGCTCACACCCTGCCTTGCCTTTTGTCATCAGGAACTTATCTAGTTAGGGTGCAGTCAAGCCTTTTATGTGCTCCTGGAAGGACATACTCAATTGCACTCAAGTCCAGGAAACTTTCAGTGGCATACCCAAGGAGAGGCTCCAGATTCTATTGCCCTCCCAGAAACACTTTTGTTTCCTTTGTGCAAACCCCTGTAATTATTTCTGCTCTGGAAGGAGAACTTTGTCATTTTCATCTTTCCTTGAAAGAACATGGGAGTGGATGTTTTGGATTCAGTTGGCACAGCGACATAGGGAGATTTGTACAAAAGTTACCACTGTGGCACTGCATTAGGAATGGACAGCATAAGAAAATGGCTTTTATTGATTCACAAAGTTGACACATGGAAAGAAGAGAAACAAAGAAACTGTTAGTGCATATGACTGAAACAATAACTGGTTCCTTACAACAAATATTACAACCATTTAAAATGCTGTCATATGCAGAAGGCATACCCATCACATGCATGGATAGTTTATTGAGCAGTTTTGGCATCATTTGATTTGTACACACAAACTTATAGCAGCTCTTTCAAATAATAAAGAAAACATAACCTGTACATGGAGTGCTAACATGGAGTTCAAAAACAGTCAACGTTGTCCCTAACCTACTTAGTTTGTATTCCTCTAACTGTATAGTGATATGAACTCTTGTTGCTTTAGTAAAACATAAGTAAATGTCCTTAGTTATGATACAAACCCTTTGATGCCACTTTTAAGTATAACAAGGGCCAGCTCATACATTACCGATGCAATATGAGAGCCATTTCTGTCTAGCGTTGTCCTATGGTGTACTGGTAACATCTGCAAAGAGGAACATCTTCATTCACTAAGCATCTGGCTTCCTTTTTATAAGGCATTAATTAGTGTGGCACACATCTTACTGAAGTGGTTCACATGCTGTAGCAGTAATACATGAAATCAGTCCATAGTTGTGATTTGGACCAGGCAACCAAAGACCTATGGATCATGTCTAGCGTCCAATGCCATTCTTTCAGAGACATTCTCTCTTTTCTCCAGATATGGCTGGCTCATGTACGAGTCATCATCCCATGGAAGCATGGGCTGTGTGAGCTGGCACAGGATAATAATATCCTTAGCAGGCATATTAGAAGCCTGTGTGCAAAATGCTACATATTAACTGAACAAACTACATCGGGGTGGCCAAACCGTGGTTCGCGAGCCACATGTGGATCTTTGACGTTTAATGTGAGGCTCTCAGAAATATGTGAGCTACTTAGCAGGAGCTGAGCTCCTTTTTGCAATAATGCACAATTAATACAAAAGGTAAATAAGAAATTTTCAAGCTTTATAATTATTTATCACATATAATCTGAGAGTTCACTGGATTAAAACATAGGTTTAATGTTTAATGGTGACTAAGTATTCTTAAATTCTTAAATATATTTTAAGAATTTAAAAGCTTCTTAAATATTGTGCCTCTCAAACATTCCTCTTGTGACTCTCCAACTTCTGAAGTTTATCGTATGTGGCTCTTACATTAAGCAAGCTTGGCCACCCCTGTACTCTAGGCTACGTTCCCAGTCATACTTATTGTTTTGTTTTTTTTAATTCATACAGCCTGTGCTTAAATGAGGCTACCAGTAACCTGTCATGCATTAATCAGGTTCAAACCCAGCTTCAGCAGCATCAGGTAGTCCCAGACTGTCTATTGCGTTCTCCAGTATACCTATTAAATTTTCCTTTTTGTAACGGACACTTCACCATTTATTTTCAATTTTTTTAAAAAATGAATTGACTTGCTTTATTGAATTTTCTGAAGTCTTCCAATCTACTATCCCTTGAAGCATGCAAACCATGCTTCAATCCATGGACTTGAGTACATGCAGTGTGCTCATCCTTACACTGTATGCAACATGTCTCAGCAGTGGGCACTCACTATGTGATTTACCAGTAGAGTTTTTATTTATTTCATCTTGGCATGACAAGCCATTTTGTATATGTGAAGTATGCACTTGAGATCAATATATAAATATAAATAATAAGTTTGCCTGTTAATATGCTGGTTTCAAGCAACAATACAGAGCTGGTTCCCCCTCTATGCTACATCAGGCAATATATCTTTCGAACTGGAATCTCTTTGCTTACTTCTGCCTGTGATGCTGATACCTGGGCTCTAGCCTTCAATAAAGAGGGCTATGCATTTAACTAAATAATTATTCCAAAAACTCTGGAATTAAAATTTGTTGGCAAAACTATAGGTGAGATCTGAAAGAAAAAGAACTAAAGGAGCCAATAAAATACATATCAGAATACTATTGTTTAGTGTTGACATTTGTTATCACAAGTAGTGAATATTCTGAGCCAACACCACATGTTCGCTTTAAAAGTGTTAAAATGTGAACTTGTCTGAAACTTCCTTGAACTATCAACTTAAACTGCAACAACCAGAAGTTAAGGATTCTGGCATACGCAATGATCACTATGTACTACAGATTAGAATTAGTCATTTTCCCAGGGTTGTTGATTGAAGTTAAAATGTGAAAACATGATTTCAATGTTTAACATCTCTTTCGAAATGGAAATAATTGAGATGCAAACTAGAAACTTGTTTCTTTCGCTAAACACCATCATGGGCACACTTGCTTGCATTTGACTGTGTTTTTGTGACATTTAAGTCAGGATAGTTTTTTTGTAAACCTCCTATGGACCAGCTTTTCAGAATCAGTCCTACCATTTCAGTTATGCAGTTATTTAGTTAACATTAGTTGTCCATTGTGTTTAGTCTCATGAAAGTCCAGATCTAATAAATTAATCTCATTTTCACTAAATTTCAAAACAACTATTTGTATAAAAAAACTGCCCTTTCACCAGCAGTTCCTGTGATGCATCAAAGCTGGGTTTCTTCCCTAGTGTCTTGCCCAATGGCATTGCAGAAGCTGTTTCTCCGGCTGGATGAAGGATTGGGAACATATGACAATGGATCAGGACGGATCAAGTATCTAAAAAGCAAAAATTACAATTAACATAGTGTTTTGCTCATTAGGCTTAACAAAATCTCCCCCCACTTCATCCCCAGTAATTCATAACGATTCTCTATCCTATCTAGTAATTGCACAATGTATACATTTTCATTATTGTATTCTTAACTATTCTTGTCCCCTGGGGGCTGGGGATAAGAATAGGCCCTCAGTTTGGCTGTACTTGTCGTAAGAGGCGACTAAACAGCCACCGGGTAGATGGGACTGGTCAGCCTGGGAAGGCAGCTCATCTGAGAGAAGGAAAACTCTGATCCCAAACCTCCACTGTCTTGTGGCTACATCCAGTTGTGGAAAAGGCTTCAGGAGACAACCTCGAGGCAAAATCCGGAGCCGGAGTCCCTGAGGCAGTTCATGACTGAACACAGTCACGTTCTGGCAACTCCTGCGACGCCGCTGGAACCAACCGTATTGGCCTCTGCCTTTCCATCGGACCATTTCAACGACGTGGAGAGGGGGGATTTGCTGCATGGGTAACAGCCTATCCTCCATACCTACTTTACCCAGGCTTCGCGCACTGGAGAGGACACTCTGTTCCAGAACCACCATTCAGAGCGTGACACCATAGTCTTCCGAGACTGAAGGATGCCAACTCACATTCTTAACTAAGTGCATACAGTTTGCGACATGTCTTTTTGTTCACCATAGGTTATCACCTATCACCTCTTAATATGCCTGTGTGGGTCTATAACCCCTAAGGAAAACAAATGCCATCTGAGAACTATGGCAGACTGCATCCACAAAGGACTGAACTAAGTCTGAAAATCAATCAGCAGCAACTCATTTGTTACCCTAAGATCTAGAGAGACATTCAGATGAAATTTTGTAAGAAAGCCTGTGTCACAGCATACTTATTAAAGTATAAAGTATAATATGCTTATTAAATTATTAATAATTATTATTAAAGTGTAAAGCAGGGGTGGACAAACCCTGGACCTGCAGGCCATTTGTGGCCCTTGGGGAAACAGTCTCCAATGAGCCTCTAGCCCGTCAAAGACAGTTGGAGCCTGCGCTGGCCCGCGATTGCAGGCAGAGTTAGAGCAAGGCCTTTTATAGTCTCCATGTGTTTTCTGCTTTTCCCTGGGCATTATTTTAATCCCCCCCATTGCCCCTGAACAACTTATGTCTCCATGTGTTTCTGGTTTGGTTTGTATGTTTTCACTGTGCAAGAGGTGTGTGGCAAACAGTTGATAGTTTTCATGTGGTTCTACATGCCTGTATTATAGTTCTCATGTGTATTATAAATAAGCACAGTAGAATTCATTCATTCATATAAGTTCCATCTCTAATGTATTCATTTATGTAAATTCATTCAAATCTGAAAGGCAAATTAATTTTTTCCCCAGCTCCTGACACAGTGTCAGAAATGATGTGGCCCTCCTGCCAAAATGTTTACCTAACCCTGCTTTAGAGGGATGGAGCCTTTCACATCTACAGGCTGATCCAGGGCAGTAATGCTTAGTGCAGTTACTCCCTTCTTGCTCTGCTCTTCCCTATATGGACTCACAGCTGGATATAAAAAAGTCTTGGAAGAATCCAATGTTTGTGTTTTTGTTGTTGTTGTTGTTGTTTTTTTTGGGGGGGGGGGGGGTTATGATCACTACCAAATACAGAGCCCAGGTCAACCAGGTGGGTAAACCTGGCCTCCTGATTTAACTTCTGGCCTCCACGGCCAAGGTTCACTGGGTGGGTAGACCTGAGCTCCTGCCTGGACTTTTAGCCATTGGCTGGAGTTGGAGTCCAGGTCTAGCCAGCCAGTAGATCTGGGCTCCCACATGGATTTGGAACCCAGATCTACTGGCTGGGTAGACCTGGGCTCCCAGTCCAGTCAATCTTGCCAGTGCACCACCCAGTGGGCATCTCCTGCCGCATGATTTTGCTCCCCAGCCCAGCAGGCGCCCTTCTCTGCTGGGCTGGCAGACAGTTGGGGACAGTCATGCACTCATGGTCTGCCCCTTGGATCCACCCCTATCTTTGCCACCAGCCCAGGCAATTAGGCCAGGCAAGGGGGGGGCATCTGGGCAAAACCTCCTTCCAAGAAAAATAATGACTCTCAGGGTTCCTATCAAAATCACTCTCATGCAGAATGAGGAGAGAGGAGATGGATAAACAATGAGGAAAAGGATAAACAAAATGGGCGAGAAATGGTGAATAAAGAAAGGGATAAGCTTGGTGGAAAAAGCATAAGGGGAATTTCCAAAAGATGCAATGATAATTTATACCAGTAGATGGACTGAAGCACTGTGGGATCTTGTGCATCATGAATAAATCTGAATGGGTGCAAGTTCAACTGAACACTTTGTATGTGTGCTAGAATGACTGCAAATCAGCAAAAATCACATAAGCCCTTATGACAGCAAGCTAGACAATATGTCCTGTCAACCTCTAGCCCTTTTCCACTGTATGTGGGTCTCTCCTAGCTGGAGCTAACTGACCAGAGCTCTCTGCATGAGCTTTGAGCAGCTGGAATACAGAACAGCTCTTCCTTCTGGCTTGGGAGTTTTATCACTTGGCTGTAATGACATTATCTACCTGATGGGGAAGAGAGCCCAGCTAGGTAGCTGCTTCCCCCCTCCCAGAATGAGAACTGGCAGGAACCTGAGCCAGTCAGTGGGCTCATTCCTGACACAAACAGAAGAGAAAGGTTCTTCTGCCCCATGTGGGGCATTTGCAAAACAAAGGGACAAGGGCTGCAAGTGGCTGCCTCCAGCATCTGAAGGCCCAGAAATTTCCCACTCCCAGAAAACAGACAGAAAATACACAGAAAGAAACAGGGGCTTAGGAAAACACAGGGATTCATCACAGCCTGTTTCAAAGAGGAAAGATTTTATTAATCATCCACACATCCAGCCATGTCACATATCACACTGTAGATATGATGAGTGTGAATGATCAGGCTTATTCACTATACTCACAGAGAGACTGTTCTTTAGTAAATGTATGACTGTTCAATTCAGGAAGCTAAGCCACAGAGAAATTCCATCCAAGCTATTCGGATTCCTTTGGCAAACAGGGAATTGTCTAATTTGGGTGATACCTAAAGGCATCTCGAAATTCTGCTCAGCCATGGGATTTTTGCTCATTGAACACTCATCTCTGCCTATACTGTAGATCTTTAAACAAACCCATCCCTTTCAGCCTGAAAAACTTCTAAAAAGAACTTTCAGCTCAGCTTTAGAAACAAATGTCAGTTATATGAAAGTACAAAGTTTGGTGATTTTTATCTTTTATGGTGTCGACTTACACAACATCATTCAGCTCAAGTCGCGTGTCTGGTGATGGGTTGATCAGGATGTAAGAAAGAGTATTTTGATGATCATTCATTTCATCTACAGGAGAAAGAGAGAAAAGCAGAAGAAACAATGTTGTTGGACCACTGTCTTCAGCTGTTCCATGTGAGCAAAGTCTGGACCTAAGGAGGGTTACCTTAGACCACTCATCAGAATATAAGTGTTTTCTTTAAAAGATGAGGAGGGGAGAAAGTAGGAAGAGAGACAGGTAAGAGAAGCATAACAAGTATGACACAAAATTAATGGGTCTCATATTGTTGGTTAGGGTTAACAATAAGTCTGAAAAGGATGACAATTGTTTAAAAACTAATCAAAAGAATGGTGCTGGGGTAATTAGAGCCCCAGCACTCTTTGCACAGCTCCCTCAGGGTGTGCAGGGCAGAGGCGGGAAAATCCTGGGAACCCATCGGCTCCCGGGTGATTGCTGGGTGTGGTGTGGCTGTTGCAGGGGCTGTTGTACGGCCAGTTTGGAGAGGGCCCACAGGCTGGTTCCTCGGATGGGAAGTGCCATCATATATGGGGCAGTATTTCAGGGGCGCTGAGGACCTAGAAGACCAGCCCAAGAGATCATATGGGAGCATTGTCCTTCCATTGGGGGGGGGGGGCACTTGATCCTTTCCATAAAGGAAAAAAATATGGAAGGGTGGATATGTGGATATCTTCAGTTTGCTCCAAATGGAGCCTGATCCTATCCAAAAAGTGGGGGACATCGCCTCGCCAAGGACCAGGAGACTATCCGGAAACTGAAGATTGATAGAAATTGGTCCAGCTAGCTGTGTGGCTACTGCATTTACATGGCAGTGGTTATATGGATGCATCCAAATAAGGTGGCGGCCCTTATTAAATATTTAGATATCATTCATGGGGCACCCAGGGACTATGCAGGTCGTGGCTGGATGGCTTATGATGACCATTTTAGGCTCAGAGCTGCCAATGACCCCTCTCTGGATTGGAGAATCTCTTCAGTGGGAATTGTGGAACCAGCTTGTGGTTCCCTCCAGGGCTGTGTTGGGTGATTGAGCTGACAGTGGCCATTTAATTCGCCATAACACAGGGACTCAAAACAAGGGTGGGCTGGGTACAGCTTGTGTTCAACCCCCGTATCTGTTTCGCATTCAATTCATCTGGGAAGTGCAACAGGCAGGGGTGCAATTTCAAACACATGTGTGCACTTTGCGAAGGGAAGCATGGAATCACAGCCTGTCCTTGTATGGGGAGAGGTGGGCAGGTTGTACAAAGCCAGTTTGGAGCTGGAAAGAAAGGGGGGGGAGCACCTCCTCTACAAGGAAAGGGCTCCCATCCCAATTAGGCTGCCTATTCTTGAAGAGGTACCCTAATAAGGAGGCTGCCAGGTATTTGGCAGGTGGCTTTGAGTTTGATTTTCGCATCCCCTTGTTGCCCCCCTCCCCCCGAGCCCATCTTGGGTAAAAAACCTTCACTCTGTGGTGGGCATGGAGGAGGTTGTGCGACAGAAGCTAGCTAAGGAGATTTGGGCAGGTAGGGTTGCTGGACCCTTCCCTCATCTCCTTTGCCCAACCTATGAATTTCTCCTCTGGGTGTTGTACCTAAGAAGGCTCCTGGTGAATTTCGTTTGATTCATCATCTGTCCTTCCCTAAAGGAACCTCAGTTAACAATGGTATCCCAGCACATTTTGGTACACTTCATTAGAACAGGCTGTTGCGATTTTGGGCAGTTGTAGGAAGCGTGCCCTGATGGCTAAGGCAGACATTGAGTCGGCTTTCAGGCTTCTTCCAGTACACTTGGATGACTTTTGTTTGCTGGGATTCCAGTCTGAAGGTTCTTTCTATTTCAATAGGACCCTTCTGATGGGGTGCTCAATCTCCTGTGCTGCCTTTGAGACGTTCAGCACCTTTTTGGAATGGGCTCTCCAGGTCAGGTCCACCACTGCCCATTATTTGGATGACTTTTTTTTTTTCATGGGCAGAGCTGGAACGGGAATCTTAAGTTCCTCTTGCAAGCATTTAATTTAATTCTTGGCACATGCTAAGACCGAGGGCCTGGAGTCATGTTTTACATTCTTGGGAGTGAAGCTTGACAAGGTTGCAGCTTGTAGCAGGCTGCCCCAAGCCAAGTTAGTTGCACTGACTGACCTCTTGCGGTTGGCCATTGCAGCCCCCAGACTGACCTTGCGTGAGCTTCAGGTGATCATAGGTCACCTGAATTTTGCCTGCAGGGTGGTGGCACCGGGTCGGGCATTTTTGAGACGCCTATGTGATGCGTTGTCAGGCTTGTACCAGCCACATCTCAGCGTAAGGGACTCCAATGCTATGTGTGAGGATATGCGCATGTGGTTGGAGTTCCTTTCTAATTTTAATGGTATTTCCTTTTGGAGAGATGAGTTACTCTTGGAAGCTGACCTCCAGGTGCACTCAGATGCAGCTGCTGGGTTCGGCTTTGGGGTTTATTTTAGGGGGCATTGGTGCTTGGCACCTTGGCCTGCTTCTTGGATTGAAGCTGGTATTACAGTGGAGCTCACCTTTTTAGAACTTTTTCCACTCCTGGTGGCAGTGTACATCTGGGGTGGGGAATTTTCTAATTCCATGGTGCACTTCTGGTATGACAACCAAGCTGTTGTCTTTGTTGTTAACCAGCAGACATCAAAGTCTCAGAGAGTGATGCGATTAGTTAGGGCATTTGTATTGAGGTGTTTGAAGGTTAATGTCCTTTTTGTGGCTAAGCATATTCCAGGTCTGCAGAATGGCATTGCCGACTCTCTCTCTTGTTTTCAGTTGGAGCATTTTCGTGGGTTGACTCCTTTTGTGAGACCGGAGCCGGACCACAAGCCGGAGTGGCTATGGACACTCAGCTTGTTGGAGTCACCGAAGCAGTTTGGGCCTCCTTAGCCCCCAGGACAAAGGACAGTTATCTTGGCAAGGTGCATGAGTTCTGTCTCTTTCGACAGGCAGCAGCCCCTCCCGAGTTTTGGCGAATTCCCCCTGAGCACCTGTTGTGCTTTGTTATGCACCTCAGGGGCCTAGGGTATGCAGTGAAGTCCATCTCAACCTTCCTTGTGGCCCTGGCCTTCTATGCCAGGTCCCAGGGATTACAACAGATTTTCGAATCTGGAAAATTCTTGAGGGTTTTCGGCGGGCCGCTCCTGTCCTGCCTGATGACTGCAAGCCCATTTCTCCTATTTTGCTTTTTTGCCTTACTGGATCTTTTGGCCAGGTTTGTGGGTCATCTTACGAAACCCATCTTTTCAGAGTGGCAGCTTTAGTGTTGTTTTTCGGAGCCTTCCATCCTGGGGAGGTTACAGCAGCATCCAAGTCAGATAGCACCGGGAGGGCACTGCTGATTGGGGATCTCAGGTTAAGATCTGACGGGGCATTGATTAGGCTTTGGCGGTCCAAGACCAATTAGCGGGCCAGGGGGCAATGGGTCCATCTTGGCTGAGTGGCCAGGCTGCCCTTGTGCCCAGTCCTGGCCCTGGAGGTACACACTGGTCAGAGACCCCAAGTTTCTGGCCCTCTATTTTGCCATGAGGATGGCTTCCCATTAATGTTATTTCAGTTTAGGGCATTGTTCAAGCGCAGCCTGTTGTTTTTGTGGGTGTCCCCAGAAGCGTATGGGCTGCATTCCTTCAGGATTGGGGCAGCTTCAGTGGCGGATGCATTGGGTTTGTCGGCGGAGGAGATTCGCAGGATCAGCTGGTGGCGGTACTATATACGTGAGTCTTAGTTTGGGTGCCCACTGTGGGTGTCCCAATTTGGGGGTATTGGCTCTGGCCTTACCCCTACTGTTTGAGTACCCAGTGAAGTGTGTCCCAATTTGAGTCCAAGGCTGCAGCCTCATCCCAGGTGTTGCATGGACCTGGTTGGTCATTGTTTTGTTAACCTAATGTTGTGTACTTGTTCAGTTGGGGTTTTTGAAACCCCCTTTTTTGTTTCTCAGGTCGCTGCTGGTCATTCCCCATCAGTGTCCTGATCATTGGACGCTCCATTGTGTTTTGGGCAAGGAAGAGGGCAGCGGCCTCTGACTTCGGCACCCAGCTCGGCTTGGGCGATGTTGCAAGGGTGTGGTGGGCTGCCAAGAGGGATATGCTCTGGGGCCAGCTGCTCCTGTTACTTCGTGAATTTCTGGATACCAGGCCAGGTAATCCTCCTCAGGTAATCATAGTGGATCTGGGTGCAAACGACTTGTGCCAGAGGATATCATTGTCCTTAAGGCTGCAAGTCCGTAGGGAATTCGCCCTGATACAGTGCTAGTTGCCAGGGATAGTAATTGTCTGGTCAGACATGCTTCCTCGGAGGGTTTGGCTTGGAGCTGTCAACCCTCTTTCAGTCGACACCTCCAGGCGTAAGGTCAATGCTCGCATTAGGCAAGTTCTGACTTTTATCTCCCTTTATCTCCCACCTTGGTATCTTGTTCTCCTCACCTTGACTTTTCAGAGGTGATGGAGTGCATTTGTCCATAGCGGGTCCAAGCCTTTTTTGCTTTTGTGGGGGCGGTGGGGGTCAAGTGCTAGGCTAACCCCCCGTGTGGCAGGTGGCGTGCTGGCAGGGTAGCCAGGAATGGGGGTGGCGTGCATGCTGAGGTTACTAAAGTCAAGGGGTGAGCCAGGACCGCTCTGACAACACTTGTCCAGGTTGGTGAGGCTGGCTGGCGAGCCCCTTGGCTGATCTGAGCAAAGGTCAACTCAAGGTTTTGCTTGTGTGGGTCGGTGCTAGCCAGTTGCCTCGACCCTTTGGGGTTGGCCGTGATAAGATAACCCAGTCTCTGACTGGGTGACGCTTTGAGTCAGTATGTCACGTCCACGGGGTCTTGACTAGCAGCCAGCATGCTTGTGGGGGTTCTCTCTTAGCTAGGTTTTCCCTGCTGCAGGTTATTGTAATTTTAATTAAGTTATCAATCCAAGCCACTGTCTCGTGCACTCATTGGGGGATGCCTGTGTAGTAATAATTTCATCAAAAGCTATATTTAGCTAATTGTATCTGGTCCTTTAATAACTTAAAAAAAAATTGAAAATACTTTTTATGAAAGAGAAGATGATCCTGCACAAATCACATTAGCTTGTTTAACACAAAAGTCTATCTCTCCTTTTTTTGGGTTTAAAACACCTGCCAGGCCCTCATTTGGATGCACAATGTGATCATCAAAATAAATGGTTCCATTACATTTGGGAAGTCTGAGTTATCCTTAGAAGTAATCACTTATATTGCTGGTCTAAACAAACAAACAAGCAAACAAAAATTTGATTTAGGTTTCCTGTACTGCAGCTATTTTAAAAGACAGGGAAAGAAAGTGAGTACTTGATGATGATGATGATGATGATACTTTATTTTTCCCCCGCCTTTCTTCCCGAAGGGACTCAAGGCAGATTACAAAACAAGATTAAAACAACTTAAAAACTTAATTTAAAAACAGATAAAAAACATATCATAAAAACAGTAATGAATTTGTAATTCATTTGATGAAATTAAACAGATGGCATTTCACATTAAAGCATACTTTAATGTAATCTATTACTGCTGCTTAGCCCCTTTCCAGCTGGGTTCACACAACTGTATTATAGGTCGAGCCTCCCTATCTGCAGATTTGGGGCCCATAATTTTATCTAACAGTGGGTTCTGAACCTGCAGATTTGGCTGGACCTGGATCCTCCAAACACAACCAGAGCTGTGCTCCAGTAGTTTCTGGAGGGCCTTCTGATGGCTGAAAAAGCCACACTGTCCCTCAGAAGGCCTTCCGGACGTGACTGGAGCATAGCTCTGAGCACATTTGGAGGACAACAGCGTGCCTGACCCATGGATTGGATTAATTGCAGGTTTCAGCATCTGTGGGTGTTCCGGGAATTGATCCTCTGCAGATGCTGAGGCACGACTGTATTTTTGCTTGGAAAATACAAAGCCAAAAATCCTGAAAAGACTGATAACAGTGATGACCTGGTGGGACTAATCCCAAACATTCCATTACACACAGTGTACCTACCATCAGCTATAGTAGATGGAATATAGGGCAAAATAATTCAGTCACTGCTGGCAATGGGATAGCTTTGCATGCATGGTCCTATATCAACAGCTAGTCAGCCCAATTCAGAGAATGTCCTATAAAAAGCATAATATTCTATAATGCAAACCGATGTGCGCAAGTCACACTGACATCAGTTTTCTGTGGTTTGTACTCAATAGGTTTGAGTGAGTCCCAAATGGAGCCACATGTGATGTGGTTTTTGTATGTTTTCTGCATGTCTGTATGAACCATCATCAGGAATCTCATCCTTTTCAAAGAAAGTCTAGCCATAGTTTAAGACAAACCCAAGTTATATCTATTTTTATAGGGTAATAAGTCATACCATATCCTGCTGTTGAAAGTCCCAAATGTTTCATTCTGTTTTTCACCAGTTCAGCAAGTTCCTGCCTTTCTGATCTTCTGTAAAGACTCATTCTCTGTTGACTTATTTTCTCTGCCGTTTTTGCCGAGTGCTTTGGTACTTTCCGGCTCAGCCGCCGAGCCCACTGCATGCTTTTTCGTCGTAACAAAGGATGATCTGACTGATCGCTGGATGTTGAGTTTCGATGGTTGCTACGGTAGTTAAATTGGTCTTTATTATCCTTGGTGTCCTCCCATTCTTCCACACTGATGGAAATTTGAGACTTTAAAGAAAAGTCAATTGAAGAAATTAAACTCTTTTGGAAATGCTTTCATCATAATCTTAACCCCAAATCTCTCTCTCATGTACACCTTTCCTAGATTTCAACTAGATGGTATCTAGTTTTCCTACTTAATGCAACCAGTATTGACCACACTGGCTCCATGGTGTGAACTGTATAAAAGGAGGACTATACTGTATATTTCCCAAGGGGAAAAAATCATTGTATCCTCTATTGGAGAGATGCAGTCAGAGTTTAAGTTAATGGTACAGCATCATTTAAAGTTATATTGCTCTTAATGTATGGTGTTGCAGGAAGGTGTCAAAGAAAAAATACTGGGTAGAACACATAAGTTGTAGCTAAATCTAACGAGGGCTATATAAACAATCAAATACATGTTTATATTTATTCACATAAACCTTTATTCACTTAAACTTAAATTATTCACTTAATCCATGATACTTTCTAATTCTTACGATTTTGGTTCTTACCATTTTTGAATTGTCAACACAATCCTTAGATTTTGCATACAGATGCAATAAGTTTACAGCATCAGGGTATGAGAAAGTGATGAGGAAAAAGAAATAAGGAGGCGCAACTCATGTACAAATGATATCCTTGTCATTGAGAGGGGAATCTAAACCTTCACTGTTTAGGACAGGGGTCGGCAACCTTAAACACTCAAAGAGCCATTTGGACCCGTTTTCCGGAAAAAAGAAAACCTCAGGAGCCACAAAACCCTTTTGACATCTAAAATGAAGATAATACTGCATATATAGTTTGCGCTCCCCTCTTATAGGTCCCAGTTATATAATACACTCCCCTCTTGTAGATCACAGTTATATAATAACCCCTCTTATAGGTTCCACTAAAAATCAGGTCCAGACCCACAGTTGGAGAACAACTGTTTTAGATTGTGCACAGGTGAACTGCTTGTGAAGGATACTGTCATTCTTTACAGTCATTTACTTCTGTACTTTTGTAAATGCCTTTACACACAATACTACCTCTGAACAAGACCACTTAGTACTACTTAACACTGTTCACAAAAGTGCTCCTGAACAAACAAGCTAAGAGTTCAAAACTGCATAAAATAAAAGGCATACTGATTACTTCCCAACAATGAAATATGCTTTGGTGCTACATATACAGTATGTTACACATACAGTATACAAACATATACAGAATACCATCTGGTGCAGGGGTCTCCAAACACCTTTCAAGTTTCCAAGTGAAGGAAATGGAGCAGTGAGAGTGTGAGTGAGTGACGGGGGAATGCTGAGTAGGGAGCTTGAAGGCTGTAATCCTGTGCACACTTTTCTGGGAGTAAGCACAATGGGACTTACTTCTGAGGAGACATGCACAGGATTGTGCTCTAAGCTTGGGAGGAGGACAGAGCAGCTGCATTCAGGAAATGGGGCAGAGAGGGCGATGGGGGAATGCTGAGTGGGGAGCTTGAAGGCTGTAATCCTGTGCACACTTTCCTGGGAGCAAGCACAATGGGACTTACTTCTGAGGAGACACACACAGGATTGTGCTCAGAGCTTGGGAGGAGGACTGAGCAGCTGCACTCAATTGCTTGCTTTTGCGCTGCGGCTCGGGCAGGAGGGAACGTGCGGCGGGGGCTCGCCCTCAGCAGCGGTGCGGGCTCTTTGGGCAGGAGCTGCTCTTCCAGCCCGTTTGCGCCATCTCCTATGGGGCGCAGCCGCAGGACACGTGGGAGCTGTGCTCGTGTGCTCGGGCTGGTGAGCAGCGGCTGCGTCGTGGGAGGGGCGAGCCCCTCCCCCCAGACGGGTTGGCCCCGCATGGAGCCGCAGCAAAAGGCTTAAAGAGCCGCTTGCGGCTCCAGAATGGCAGGTTGCCGACCCCAAGTTTAGGATGATCCAATGCTTGCATTTAGAAGCAGGTTTTCCTGCCTCTCAGTTACATCCTACACTGCAGTTTAAAACTCAGTGAGAGGCAATGACCGCCAAGGTAGGCTCAGTCTTCTTCTGATTCAACCTGCTTTTTGACATGCTAAGAATGTGACAGAATGTTTGAAACTGACAGCCAGAAAATGTATATGATTGATAATTCTATGAAAGCAGTACAACGTTTGACTTTGTATATTCACAGAGACTTATCTCCTAATGATTGTACACAAGTTCTAGATGTCACTGTTAATATGACTGGAAATATTAACTCACTAGTCTTATTTTCCTATTAATAGCTCAGGGATTTCACTCTTTACCAACACTGAGCAAATGGAAACATATGACAAATACTTACTTGTGAAGCCGTTTCTCGAGACTGACACAAAGTGGGAGGGAGGGGTTGGGAGGGAAAGAAAGCAAAAAAGAGTTCAAACAACAGTGCCCAAACAAGGAGTACACAGAGACAACTTGTAGTGTCCACAATATTGAGGATGAACAAATAAATACACAGTTAGATGCTTATTTTAGTGTGACGTACGCATCTTTGGAATTTTAATTTACAGCTATAGAAAAGAAGGTGTACTCATGTGTGTCTTTTACCAGGTTGTAAAAGTGGCCCTTTATCAGCCTATAAATCTGCACAAGCTACAGATTTGTTGCTATATATAAAAATCTCATTCACCCCATGCCACTCAAATCCATATGCAGCATTCATTTTTGTTTTAGATAAATGGATATTTAGATAATAAATTTGCAAATGGATATTAGAGCTATAGAAAAAAATGTTTTTTTTTTAATCTTCATTGTTCATCTTCATTATTAAAAAAAATTCTTGTTTATTTTCCAATTTGTTAAAATACCATTATTTATTCTTATAATTAATTTTCATTTAATATTAAATGGGAGGTAATGGTAAGTGGTGGTTAGAAGTCTGATGTGCCACATTTCATGCGCTGTGAGGAAGCCCAATCAGGAGGAGAACAGCAGCACGTGGGGAGAAGGTATTTAATGCTTTCTATCTACATCATGGTCTAGAAGCATCCACTGGTATCCATGGAATTCCATTCTGGGACTAACAATAGGTTTGGAGGCATAATTTTCATCAAGATTGCAGTATGAAAGGAATGGGTTAAATATTCCATTCCTCAAGTACCTCCAACCTGGTCCCAATGGTCACTGTGTGTGTTTCCATAACTTTCTCACTGCCCCACCACCTTCCCCCAGAGTGGCTATTTAAATGAAAGAAAATGAAAAACAGAAACAAACTATATATGTTTAACATAATGTGCAGTTTTGCCCTCAGATAAACAGGCCCAATGTAGTAGAATTCTGAGTTATGGGGATTCGTTGTTGTTTTTAAAAAATTTAGCTTTGTTTTGACGAATTACACATGTCCTGCATTCTGACAATTGGCAAATAGTCTTGTTCAAGGCATAGTGGTACAAAAGAAAGGGTTTTTAACTTGTCATGGATACAGTGAACAAGCAAAACCAAAGACTTAACAAATGTATGGAATAGCTTTGAGTGAGTAAAATACAGTGACAAAAACAAAGCAATAAACAGCTTATTTTTTCATTTTTCACTGGGAATGCTGTTTCCTTCATGGTTACTAGAAATTCAGCCTCTAGAATGTTGGCACTTACGCCACTTGACACATGGTTTTTTTCCAAGGATCTTGACTACTGAGAAAGACCTTAGAAAACATTTATGAGGATTATGATACCTCCAGAGCACGTCAAGGGTAGGTTTGATTGCGGTGGGAAAACTGCTTCTCAATTTTTAAAAATCACCTTTTTCTTTAAGGTCTAACGGCCCAATCTAATCTTTTTCCCTTCCTGCCAATAGAGCCACACCAAAAATGTTTGTGTTGCATCCTGTGGAGAGGGACAGTAACATAGGTTTCCTCTGGGTAAGGGGAAATTACTCCCTTACGCAGTGGAAGCTTTTGAGGCCTGGATGGGTCTACTGGGACCTGTGCCAGCTAAGGGTCCAATCCTATCCAATTTTCTAGTGCCGGTGCAGCCATGCCAGAGGGCGTGCACTGCATCCTGTGGTGGGGAGGCAGTCACGGAGGCCTCTTCAAGGTATGGGAACATTTGTTCTCTTACCTCGGGGCTGCACTGCAGTGGCACCGGTGCTGAAAAGCTGGATAGGATTGGGCCCTCAATCTGGTGGTGCAAGTCCATGTGGACCAGAGGCATAGCTAGGTCATTTGACACCCGGGGCCCATAAATTTTGTCAGCCCATATGACATAATTAATTATTAATTATATTATTTATTTATTATTAATTAATTCACATTTTTATACCACCCTTCCTCTAAGTAGCTCAGGGTGGTGTACATGGCTCCTCTCCTTATTTTGTCCTCACAAAAACTCTGGGAGGTAGGTGAGACTGAGAAATAGTAATAGTCATGACATGAAATTAATAATAATAATGGCCAGAAAATAAATGCAGTGAATATTTTCCCACAAGCAATAGATGAAATTTTGCCTCAAATGGTATATAACATGATGGTATTATTCCTAAAAGCCACAATTTCCAGAATTTTGGTCACCAGGGTGTCACCCCCCCCCCCAGGATGTCTCATTGGCCTGTTTTGAATTAAGGCAGTGATTCTTAAACTTTTAACACTGGGACCCACTTTTTAGAATGACAATCTGTCTAGGACCCACCAGAAGTGATGTCATGGCTGGAAGTGACATCATCAAGCAAAATCAAATAATTATAAATAATTAAAGAAAAACAGATAATTAAATAAGGGAAGCTAACCCTGTTCCACCAAGTGAATTTTCTCTGTAACCTGCCTGCAATAACACCCCTCCCCCCCCGAAAAAAAAAAAATCAGTGAGATTTTCAGCCCTCCTCAGTGCCCACCTTACCAGCTCAAGCCTCTGTTTTATTCTTGGGGGGGGGGGTGCCACTTTCTGGAGCAGTTGTTGAGCTCCAATTTCATCAGATTGGGACCATGCATCCAGCCTTGCATTCCCCTTTGCCTGACTTGACCAGGAGCCAAGGCACATTTACTTATTCATGAGTAAACATGACCATGTGGCTTACTTTAGCTTTCCATAGGACTCAATACATTCGCCTGCTTGGAGGGAGGGACTTCTTGGGTGTTTTTTTGGGGAAGCTCTCATTGGATAGGAATCATTCTGGTGTCATTGGATTCCTCTCAGCCTGCCCTTTCCAAAGGACTAAGGCACACTCGCCTACTCACGAGTAAACACGCGATATGGCTCTGTTTCACTTTTTATAGGGCTCCATGTATTTTTTTGTTTCCGGTTTCTTGGCTATAACTTTTGATGGAAAGGAGATAATTTCCTCTGGTTTTTTGCATTGCATTCGGCTGGAAATTCCGCATCCACCAGTATATAGCATAATAGGGTTACTCATAACCTCTGCAATGTTAGCGATGTTGGGTAATTTGTGGTGTCACCCCCCCAAGGCTGGTACCTGGGGTGGACAGCCCCCCCCACCCTTGGTAGCTATGCCACTGATGTGGACCCAAGTTGGGGGATCAGGTCCAAGGAGATCTGTATTTGTATTTGGCAGGTACCACTGCCACCAAACTCACCCCCTCCCCGGAACTGATCCACATTCTTCCCTGCCCCCGTCATCCTATTCTGCCCTCTCTGCCTCTCCCACCAGTTTACCTGGACCAGTGGGCCTTCTCTGTTTGGCCACCATGTGCACAGTTGCTCCAGCCTCTCTGCTGGAGAGGTTTTTAAGAATGCAGTATTCCTGCTGGCAGAATGCTTGCTCTATCACTGGATTTACTCAATAGGATTGGGCTATTAGTTGACCAAGGTTTCACCCAATGATTAATAAAAACAATGCAAATTAATATACAGGAATCCCTCGGTATCTACGGATCTGGTATCAGCAGATCCAGTAATCCGCTGTTCCCTGCAGTCCCCCTGTGCTCCCTGCACCCATTACCTTCATTTATCTTTATCACATTATTGCTTTGTGCAAATGTATTTTGCTTTAACCAAATGATATAAGTAGAAAGCTTATAGCAAGACAGGCAGGCAGCCTGCAGGCTTGAAGGAAGACTAAAAGCAAACCTTAACTTCCTGCTTCCTGCTAACAATCACTCTTAGTCTCCACGTTAGCCTGCAGGCTGCTTGCCTTGCTATAAGTTTTCCACTTATACTGTTTGGTTAAAGCAAGATACATTCATAGAAAGCAATAATGTAATGAAGGTAATGGGAGCAGGGAGCTGCGGAGATAGGGTTCCCCTTATCCACAGTTTCTGGTATCTGTGGGGAGTGAGGAACATATCTCCCGCTGATACCAGGGGACATCTGTACCTACAATGTAATCCTAGGTGCATATACTCTGAAGTCCCTTTGCGTTCAGTGGAACTTACTTCCGGAAAACTGTACAGGAATGCAGCCTTGGTGGGACATAGTACTGCCGATTTAGCCAATCATATGTCATGCATTTTCTGTCCTGTAATCTATATGCAGGCTTTTAGAAATCTAGTTACCTTGAATGCTGAATGTAGATACTAATCAAAAGCTATCTGATAGTTTATGAATTGAATTGTACCTGTATTTGGGCATAGCAATGCATACATCGACTTGTGTTTCCCAACAACTTGTTCTCACACTGAAAATATATTAACAGAATTCCCCAACTCACCATAACTCCTCACTGTTCTCAGAAAAAATTGACCCTGGAATAGGAGCTCTGAACTTTGCACTACTCATTCACATTTATGGCAGTTATGTTTTGCTGGCCGTGTAGTAATAAAACAGTAATTTCCAAGTCCCAAACACATAAAATATTGCATTTGCACTGAAGTGCTTCCATTCACGCAAAATGCAAAGTTATTACATTTTGATTATTTTGAAACTTATTTGTGTGTTTTTCAAAATAATCACGTGTACATAAATTTCACATTGCATTTTGTGCGAATGGAAGCACTTCTGTGCATGCACAACACAGCTTACATGCAGTAGAATTAAATGCAGATAGAATGATAGAATCAAGGACATTGAGAGAGAGAGAGAGAGAGAGAGAGAGAGAGAGAGAGAGAGAGAGAGAGAGAGAGAGAGAGAGAGAGAGCATGTGTACAAGAGAAAAAGAGAGAGAATTGTATTCAAGTTGAGCCTCATTATTCGCATGGGTTCTGTTCCAAGCACTCCAAAAAATGGCAAAAAATGCATTATAGCAAAACAATTTAAAAAACAAAGTTTCTTTGCTCAGGTGATTTAAAAACAGCCTTGCTGACCTTTGTGATGTAAGATAAGAGTCATTAAGAAGACAATCCATCAATCAGTCATCCTCCAAGCGCTTCACTCAGTTCCTCCCTTCACCAATGCAAAGTGATCACCTTTCTTTCACGTGCTCAGGGGGAAGGGAGGGGTCGCCTGGAGAGAGAAGGATTGGTGGATTGTCAGCCAGCTGCCCCCCCCTCTCTCTCTCTCATTAAGGTGGCTATTGTTAAATGACTGTTCAGTTTTTAAAACTGATTTAAAGGGGTGCATTTTTCCCCTTCTCCAGGGATCAGCACATTCTTTCTCATTTGCAGGGGCCATTTGAGTTGAGTCAAATCCGTGTATAAAAAATCGGTGTATAAATAGGCTGGACCTGTATATATTTGATCACATGGAGGGATGTTTACATGGTAAAAATAAATTGGTATAAAATGGGATGGTCCAAACACAAACTGCCCAGATAGGCCCAGTGTGTGGTACTAGCTACCATAAGAACATAAGAACAGCCCCACTGGATCAGGGCATAGGCCCATCTAGTCCAGCTTCCTGTATCTCACAGTGGCCCACCAAATGCCCCAGGGAGCACACCAGATAACAAGAGACCTCATCCTGGTGCCCTCCTTTGCATCTGGCATTCTGACATAACCCATTTCTAAAATCAGGAGGTTGCGCATACACATCATGGCTTGTACCCCATAATGGATTTTTCCTCCAGAAACTTGTCCAATCCCCTTTTAAAGGCGTCTAGGCTAGACGCCAGCACCACATCCTGTGGCAAGGAGTTCCACAGACTGACCACATGCTGAGTAAAGAAATATTTTCTTTTGTCTGTCCTAACCCGCCCAACACTCAATTTTAGTGGATGTCCCCTGGTTCTGGTATTATGTGAGAGTGTAAAGAGCATCTCCCTATCCACTCTGTCCATCCCCTGCATAATTTTGTATGTCTCAATCATGTCCCCCCTCAGGCGTCTCTTTTCTAGGCTGAAGAGGCCCAAACGCCGTAGCCTTTCCTCATAAGGAAAGGCTCATAAGGAAAGACCATCTTTGCAAGTGAATAGAACTATAGGACTTGCAGAAATGTATTTGCATTATTTTCTGACCATGATTCCCCACTACCCAGGCCATGGTTAACTCTAGAATTTTTCACAAGTATTATGTGGGTAAAAATTTATCCTGCAACATTCATAAAAATGTTTAAATACATTAAAATATTCATACCTCAGACATTGTAAGTTTCTGTGATTCAGTTCTATAGATTCCAATAGGAATATCTCCTGTAGAAGAACAGAGCTTCTGATAAAGTCTAGCATATGTTCTGATCCATAAATCATCTTCTGTTATTTTCATCTAAGCAACAACAATAACAAAAAGAGATTTATTCGATCAGTTGATTGATCAATCAATATCCTGCCTTTCCCAAGCCAAAGCAAATGCCCAAGGTGGCTGACAAAGCTTTATTATAAAGTTCAAAGTAACAGGTAAAGAGAAAAACATCAAACAAGGCATTAAAACATTAATTTTAACATTGTATCGTGAAACAAACCAAAACAGAGAAAAAATCTAACAAATATCATTGGGTCAATGGGGACCAAATTAGTCCAGCAAAACAGTCAAGTCACAGCTGTATTTCAGAGGCACAAATATCCACGCAGCAACCAAATGCCAGACAAAACAGGTATGTTTTGAGTCCTTGCCGAAAAGCCATGAGGGAGGGAGTAGTTCTCAGTTCCCCTAGAAGGGAATTCCATAACTATGGTGCCACTACGGAGAAGGCTTGCCCCCTGGAGAAGGCCTGCCACCCCTCTCACTTGGGACATACACTTGTAGAGGAGCCCCCTCAGATGATCTAAGAGGGAGGGTTGGAACGTATAATTATCTTATATGTTTAAAAAAATGGTATGCAAGTATGAAGGCCACAATTTCAGGTATAGATCTCAAATGGAAGCAAGATTGATTTAAGAACTGTATGCACATTAAAAAGATACTGAAGAATTCGCATCAGGAGACAGGATGTTTTGCCACCTAAGATTAATCTTATTTCTGCTTATATCCCAGACATCGTACCTCACTTTGAGTTATTCACACAAACATTTATATGACTGGATCGACTTATTCATAAGAAGATTTCCAGAGGACAAAAAATGGGATAGGTTCACAAATTGCAGTTTTGCTCTAGACGAGAACTGTAGGGTTATGTCCTTCAGGTCCTGAATTTACTGCATGAAATAATGGCATGGTTAAGGGGAACAGGGGGTCAATTGCCCTTGGGGGCGTGTCAGGGGGGTACCTTTTGGAGGCCTTCTGAGGCCCGGGGAGGTCATGCACAGAAGGCCTTAGAAAGGCACTCTGAAAAGACACTTTTAGTAAAAAGCAGAAGTATCTTTCTAAGGCCTCTGGTAGGCCTTCTGAGGCCTAGGAAAGACTCCTCTATCCTCAGACTACTTCCTGGACACCTCTGGGGGTGTTCTGGACATCTGGCCCTGGGGTATTAACACTGGAGAGTAATAAAATAATTTTCCCCCAGGTGCCAGATCCCCTAGTGACACCACTGTCATGGAAGGATATTTTAAACCAAATGTGTGGTGTGCGGTATGGCCATGGATTATTAGACTTGGACATGGATAGGCAAAATTCCTATCACAAGGATAAGTAGCTTTGGGCAGTAACTGACAGTCCATGACATGAGCCAGGTGGACTCTCAAATCATAGAGTTATAAACAGACTGATCTCACTTTCACTTCTATGGAAAAGTCCAATGTTTTCAAGTTGTAAGAAATTTATCTCACACTTTAACAGTACATCCCTCTTTTGGGTTTTTTATATTATGTTTAGCTGTGCCTGAGCACATGTTCCATAAAATGGAAGTCTTCGCTGCCCGATAAAACAGTAACAACTTTATTTATGGTGCCGGGCCACATCTTAGACAATTTGCAGATTATGAAATACTTCTATAGCCCCTGGAGCACAGCCTGGAGAAGAAAATAGATATTCCAAGAATACAGAAACTGGACATCTTTGGTCTTGCCCCAGACACTCTCTCACCTAATGTTATTGTTCTGCAAATAAATTAGACCAGAAATGTACAATACTTCATCACTGCAATGAAGAAGAGAGTGATTATCAGTAATATTAATGACAACTTGGATCAAGAAGTCTTGGCACCATTACCAGATCAAAAAGGCTCTTCTGCTTACAAAAGGGCAGTTTATGACCTAGCATAGGGGAATCAAACTCATTTCATACAGTGGGCCGAAATAGCATTCATTAAGCCTGCTGAGGACTGGAAGTGACGTCATTAAGCAAGTCATGATGAGAAAAAAACACTTTTTCTCACTTAGGAACTCATCAGCTGCAAATGACAGAAGAGAAAATACGCAAATCTTGACCGTATTTGGAAGACATGGGAGAGCCTAAATATCACACGGGCCGCCCTGTCAGCATTGATACTTCAGCTCAGCAGTTGAGAGTAGCTGATGGTGGTGCTGAGAGAGCCCGAGGGCCGGATAAACATCTTCTGCAGGCTGCATCCAGCTCCCAGGACTTATGTTTGATAGCCCTGACCTGGCAGAAGTATGCTGCATGACAGAAGTGATCTTAAATTCAGAGCACTTCCAATTATATGAGCTCTTATGCCAGAATTTGCACCAGCTCTTTTCAAAACCATTTTTGATAATAAGATTTTGAGTTCATAAGCTTTGCAAGACCTTTTATGTTGATATGCTAAGGTCCAGATCTTCCTTATTTGTCAGATTTCAGTGAACCCTTGACTTAACAGATCTCTATATAGTGAATCAGATAGATGCTGCCTGGGGACAAAGTCCCTTCTGTATTGGGCAGTATCAGATATTGTTGTCCCCTGCTGATGACTATCTGGTTGTTGAGAGCATCATTCTTTATGTTTGCTTATACAGTATATATTTTGCACATATGCTGACATACAGCATGTGAGAATGGGAGGCTGTGCGCATCCAGTTCATCTCTTCTGTTTCAGAATAAGTGTTCATTTTTATGATAGATTTTGCATAAAAAGTAAACAAGCAACTGTGGTTTTTAAAGATAGCACTAAAAAAACAGAAAGAGCAAATTAATAAGAACATAAGAACATCCCCACTGGATCAGGCCATAGCCTATCTAGTCCAGCTTCCTCTCTCTCACAGCGGCCCACCAAATGCCCCAGGGAGCACACCAGATAACTAGAGACCTGCACCCTGGTGCCCTCCCTTAATAGATCTCTATAAGCAAAAGCTTGAGTTAATTCAGAAGCTGGAGAGTGGTGTTTTGGCTGCCTGTGTGTGCAAAAAAATATGGCATTAAAAAACAAGCTGTGTCTGATATTTGAAGAGCAAGGACAAGTTTAAGCCATTTCTGCCCAACATTGCATATACGCAACAGGGATCAAATATTTACATCTGTGGCCTGAGCAGAAATGGGTTAAGCAGGTTTCATTAAGATATAATGTGGATCTTCATCAAGTCATTCAGCTATTAATAGCAGGAAGCATATGATTTACTGCGCTGATGAATGTGATTAATTTTGGTGGTCACTCCTGGAAAACATGCAAGTTTATAAATGTGAAAGCTCTACAACAGGACACATGATAAGATAGATCTCGGTATTAACTGTTGCCAGAGCAGATGGGTTATATTGGTTGAAATCAGTTGTGGGTGGTACATGAGTTTTTATGGATATCATGAGAGAGCTTCCAGTGATTTATTACAATTCTAAGAAAGGTGGTTTAATGGAGGAATATTTAGCAAGTGATTCTACAACTGTTCCTGAAGTTTGCAGGCAATAGGTAGATGTCCTTAAGATGGTTAAGGCTTTCCTAATTTTAGGTAATTCTTCTGTACATCCAATCATTAGATAAGTTTTACAGCAGTGATAGCAGAATTAAGTGTTGACTTTGTATTACATGGCAGAAGCAATCAGTCTAGCTAACAGACCAGAGAATCAGTCTTGCTTGCAAGAGATTATATTAAAAGAAATCCCTACAAAAACACTGGAGGGTGAAGAGAGTGATACAAGAGGACAATAAACTTTGCAGAATTTCAGATATTACAATGAAGCCTCCAATCTTCAACTTTGCTGCTACGTGAAAGACATTGAAAATATTAGTGCTCCTAATGAATTGTCTTGGTTATTACAGCAGCAGTTATGGCCATATACTGCATTCTGTGATTGTCATATAAACATTGGGATTTAATGGACTTTTGACATTAACAGACAGCCCTCGCCCCATTAGTCCATTCAACTGATGGTTCACTATGTCATTAAGCAAAACATGAATGTTCTGTAAATAATTAAATGTCCTTTCAGGTATAAAAACAACAGATTGTCATGCTTAGAGGACAAGGCAATACCAAAAAAAGCAATGCTTAACCTGGATAAAGAACTACATGGAATTTTTTTTTTTGTAAAAGTCAGCAACTTACAGAACAAAGAAACCCAGAGCCTGGTGTTGTATCTAGTCCCAGCAGAAGCCTTGCGATAGAAATCATGTAATCCTTAACAAATGACTGCAAGATTTGGAAAGAAAAATGCTTCAGTATATATACATCAGCTAATAATAAAAGATATACAAATAGAATTGCTAAATTTATGCATTAAATATATTTTGCAGTTGGGTTAGAAGGGTGATGTTTACTACTGATTATCAACTGTAGTACTTGACAGCACACACAAATCTACACACACTGTGTTTGTGGAAACCACTTTATCCCTTGTACACAGTGGCTTCCCATTTTGTTTGCCAAGCTCCCATGAGAAGGGAGACAGAGAGCCATTAAGGAATGTATATACAGGTTGGCCCTCCTTACCCGCAGGTTCAGGACCCACGGATTTGACCCAATGTGGGTCAGGAGGGCCTTTCTGTACCTCCAAGACGTGTCTGGGTCTTCCAGTTGTGTATGGGAGGGAGGGTTTCTGAGGCCCATGGAGACTGCACAAAGTCCAATCAAAACCAGACGTGCCTTTCAGAGGCCTTCTAAAGAACAGGAAAACCTTGCACAGCCTCCCTGGGTCTCAGAGGGCCTCTGGAATGCCTCTGAAAGGTACTTTCAGTTTCAGCTGAAAACCGAAAGTGCCTTTCAAAGGGCTCTGGCAGACCTTCCAAGGCTCGGAAAGGCTGTGAAAGTTCTTCAGTTCATTCAGTTCTTAAGGAGAGAAGTTAGAAATGTTAGAAGTTAGAATATGCAAACTGTATTTTTGCAGCAAGTTTATAATCAAGCAGAGTCTGGTGGACTTTGTCAGAACTCTAGTTTTATTTATTACCTACAAGGTTGTGAAGGAAACCTTGAAAATGTGAGGCCAGAATCAGCTGAAGGTCCAGAAGGAAACCTAGTTAAGATGGTGGTCCTCCTTCAGTTTTTCTCAAGTTATGTACTGTTGTTCTTGTTCAGATTTATGGAAAAAAATTTGAATTGAAAAATGAAAATATTGAACAAATCGAATAATTTTTTCTGTTTACTTCTATCCATTTTTGGAACATGCAATAAATAGCATAGTATGTTGTCTTTTTTCTTCTTCACTGGCCAGTCTGACATTAGGAAATGGTGTGTAGTTCTGGTTTAACGGACAAATCTCCATATAGCAGTGGTTCTCAAACGTTGAGCACCAGGACCCACTATTTAGAATGAGAATCTGTTGGGACCCACTGGAAGTGATGTCATGACTGGAAGTTACATCATCAAGCAGGAAAATTTTTAACAAACCTAGGCTGCAATCCTATCCACACTTAACCAGGAGTAAGTCCCATTGACTACCATTGTTAAAAGCATATACATAGTAGCCTGTTAAAAGTACAGTGCTGTAACATGTCCCCAATGCAGTCACATGCCACGGGAGCATCAAATCTAATATATTAAAAATAAAATATTGAAATGAATTGGGATCCACCTGAAATTGGCTCGTGACTCACCTAGTGGGCCTCAACCCACAGTTTGAGAAAGACTGCCATATGGATTCTTGCCCAATTTTCCGTTTCCCAGTTCTGGTCATTGCGGAAAGATGACCACCCTCCCCCTTACTCAACCAGGCTTGGGACCAGTTGAGAAGCAAATAAACTTTGACTAAGAAGCAAACAAACTTCTGACAGCGACCTGACAGCTGGAAAATGCAGCAAAAGGCGCCAAAGAAAACATGGCTAAAACATATAGAAGAAGATCTAAAGAACCAGTGAATGTCCATTGATAGAGCCAGAATCATTGCCATGGATCGCAATGAATGGAAGTGCACTGTGATTAATGCATTGAAACCTATGACACCTACAGCAGCTTAGAAGATGACTTGTCCTAAACACCAGCTAAAGGAATAAAGGAAGAAAAAGTGCAGTTCTGGCCATGACACCTGGGCTGCTGCAGTAGTTACCATATCCCCTCTTGACTGCTTTCTGGCTGATGCAGCAATTAATAAGTCCCTTGGCCTAAGCACCCAGACTTGAAATGTATGAAAAGACAAAGGCAAAATAATTAGGATGAAAATACGTGTTCAAAAGACGACAAAATTCTGCCCTTCACAGTACCTGGTACAGTAAAGTGTCCAGCATGCTGATACTGAAAACTCTACCAGCAGCAAAGGGCAATCGAAACATGAACGCCAGATTAGAGCCCCTCTCTCGTTCTTTCTGTTCAGTATCAGTGGGAAAGAGAGAGAGAGAGAAAAGGAACTGTAAATGCAGTAATACATTAAGTAAATGGCACGCTGGGGCTTCCATAAGAAGCATTCTGCCAAAGTAAATATCCCCTTTATACTGCTGATTCATTTACATTGTTAACCTATTTGGAAAAAAAAAAAAACAGTAGCAATTCGCATCCATTTCATTCAGAACTTCCACTTTAAGAGATTATCCTTTTGCTCTGAAATAAGCCATTTGTACACTCACATTAACATTTTGTCATCTATTTGGCACTACTGTTTCACACACAAACACTGAATTAAAGAAGGCAAACGAACAATTAGTGTACATTTTTAACATTTTGAGAGGAAGTTATATGGTTTTCAATGTTGTTTTTTAATATTTATACTTTTTAACACATATATTATTAAAGCAGCAAAGACAAGGATAAGGAGTATAGTATCTGCCATCATATAAAGCAGGTTCTCCAACACTTTCCTGTCAGGAAAGGACACTTTCTAGCAGTTCCTTCCAGGAGCACCGTTATCAGTTCATCTGGTTGTCAGTCAGACCTGCAAGGCCTCACCATTGACCTGTGTGACTGAGAGGGTGCCCATATGCTCCCAAACATGTTCTTGCAGGTACACATCTCATAGGAAAGACTGAAAGTTCTAGTGAAGTTGTCTTTAAGAAAACCTTATCCATCATTACCGATCTTCTTGTTCAAGAACACATTTTCAAGGATCTGGAACACCATTTGAAAACCAGTGATACAGGGAGAACAACATGTATCTTCCATTGTATTATGAGACTGAGAATCACACTGCGTAGCAACTGCTCTTATCTGTGTCTGAAGAATTAATGAAAACTTTAAGGCCAGAACCATTTAACTATATACCAGGCAGTCTCCCACTCCTCATAGGGCTAGGACCAGATGATACCATAGCATGTGTTCTGTGAGAAATGGTGACCTATCATATTTCCAGGTTTCAGAAAAACAATCTTCACCTCATATATTTTCACACAACAAACCTGTGAGGTACATATTTGTGAGGACAGACTAGGATAAAGCCAACTTGCCTGAGATTATGTTGCTGAGAGATTATGCCTGAGATTATGCCTGAGAAAGGAAGGTTTTATTTTATTTTAATTTATTAATTTATTTAAAAATACAGTGGTGCCTCGCAAGACGAATGCTTGGCGCAACGGAAAACTTGCAAGATGAAAGCGTTTTGCAATTTTTTTGGTGACTCGCAAGACAAATTTTTCTATGGCCGTGCTTCGCAAGACGAATTTTTTTTGCAAATTTTTTTTTGGTTTGTTTGCAGTGATGCCTCGCAAGACGAAATTTTCGCAATACGAAATGACTCGCGGAATGAATTAATTTTGTCTTGTGAGGCACCACTGTACACTGTTTCCTAAATGCAAATTTCAACCTAGCTCTCTTAATCCAAGGCCATTCTGCAGTTCTTCATGGTGATGCTGTGGGCAAAAATAAATCTGAAAGGTCCATTGCAAAAGTTCATTTGTCTGACTGCATACAGGCAAACACAGGCAGCAAGAAGTGTAAGCTTCTCAAGCCTCTTTATTGTCTTGTGCACTGACAATATACAGAGGCAGTTCAACCCTCCAAAGGACCAGTTGCTTAATCACAGGTATATGTTTTCACTGCTTAATGATTTACATAGGTGATTACCAAGATAATAATTTTGCAATGCCTCTAAAACAATAATAAAACCTTATAATTCAGGGTCCAGTTATAAACTGGAGCACACTTGACTGTACACTCAATACATAATAATCATCTCTTGGAACATTCCATCATTTCAGCCTCATGTGATTAACCTTGTCCCCACCTACTTTCCTTTAAGTAATTTCATTAATTTACCTTTTTAAAAATCCATCAGGGAGAAAAAACTTTTTTCTGTTTAAATTAAAAGAAAAAATAACTTTGCCAATAATTACAGAATTGAAAATGTTCTCACAGCAATAACCTGTCAATTGACTTGCATTCAAGTTTACATATGCTTTATTAATAATGAAACATGGCTTTGGATGTTAACTCTGGCCCTGTCCACTGAGATTTGTGGCAAACAGATACTTTTTGAATTGCTGCAGTAATCGCTCTCATGCATTTTTAACTGATCATCCAAATTGCATGGAGTTAGAGATACAATTTACTCCTTGGCTCAAAGAAAACCACCATGACAGCTTTAATTACTTGGAACCAGATCATTCCGTCCTTCCAGATATTTCACAGCAGGAGCCTCTGCAAGTGGAATGATTGGAGGAGAGGTGCTGGAAGAGATGAAAAGAGCTCCCTTACATGGAAGAGGGCCTAGTTGTACCAAGGAGCTGTACTCCTGCAGTTGGAGTTGTACTTCAGAAGATTAGGAGACAGATAATATACTACAAGACTACCACGTTACAGACAGATAGATAATGTCACCATGACGTCCTGGTTATAAATAATCCCAGTGACACCTGATAGGTTGATAAAATGCCAAGTTCGATTGCCTAAATCCAGTACACGTACACACAGTGTAGTTGGCCAGCATAGCTCACTCATTAGAATTTTCAATTTACTTGACAATTTAATTTCATTGTATTCTCAGTCCGTACATTCATCACTCATGAAGTGTGATCAAGTATCTGCATGCATTTGTGAACTTTACCTTAAACTTATTGAAACAGTGGGATTTAAAACAGCTTAACATGTGCAGATTGTAGCCAGTAGGAAACTCATAAACGAATGCATGGTTAGACTATCCATTTCCTTGCCCCTTTAATGCTAATTTATATAGCTATTAGAATGCTGTATGGAAGCTTTCTTGAATTTTAATTTTTATGAAGAAACTAGAAAGAATAGAGCTTGACTTTGGGCATATGGTTACTGGATTTTTCATCCTCACACTTTTCTGCTGAGCAAAAGGCTCTTGCTTGTTCCGATGCCAACAGTGATTGCTTAGTTATTTCCAAAGAGGAAAAACAAGGGAAGTTGCAGCTGTAGCAGCAGATGGAGTTCTCCTGTGACTCAGGGATTTCTTGCTTCAGAAGCCCATTAAGCCATGAAGTCAATTTTCAATGTATGTTTGTATGCTTTAGCTGCAGGCAATTGCCTTACTTTTAGAGCCCCTTTGTAATAGGGGAGCGCTGCACAGGAATTAACAATCAGCTGTACATTGGACCACATAAGACAATTACCTCTCAAATTTTAATTGCATTTCATTTTCCACAAGGGAGTTTTGTGCAGCTTAATGAACTACAGATCCACCTGCAAAAATGCTGCCTGGCAAAGTGGTTGGCTGGCAACCTTCAGTCTCGAAAGACTATGGTATAAGCCTACAGCACCCGGTATTCCCAGGTCTCCCATCCAAGTACTAACCAGGCCTCACCCTGCTTAGCTTCCGAGATCAGATGAGATCAGGCATCTGGCAAAGTAAAAAGAATGGAATGGAGCAGTGCTCATAGCTTGCATGACAAAAATATATAACCTTAAGAAGGACAGTATGGACTATCAGAAAGCATGCAATATCTTTTTTAGCACAACGTTGTTTTGAACTTAGTAGTGTCATGGCATAAACCAGGGCATGGCATGTGACTCAAACATACAGTCTGTGGAACCTCTTCACATGGCCCACGGAGTTCCAGGGCAGCCCCCCTGCCAACACAACCTGAGTTGTGTTTGCAGGGTGTCCTGGGAGCCAGGGAGGCCATGCACTGCGTCCCCAGTCCTCAGAATAATGTTCTGAGGTCTCAGAAGGCCTTAAATATCATTTTGGGGTTTTCGGAAAAACTGGAAGTGGCATTTTAAGGCCTTATAAGGTCTTCTGAGGCCCAGAGAAGCCCTCTCCAGGTCTCCATCAAAATGCATTGAACTAACGGAGACATTTTTACATCAAATCCTATTTTTCTGCACATTTTTGGAGTTGAACTTCTCTTTCATTTGCTGCACTTTCACACTTATTTTAAACATACACCTAAAACTGTAAGTGTGGTATTTGCGTCCAAACAAGATACAAAACACAGGTCTTTGTAGAAAAAACACTGGAACCCGTATGGATAAAAGCAGCAGGAGGAATACTTTTGAACAGAGTAATGGTTGGAGAGAAAGGGATTGAGGAGGTACTCTCCCTGTTGTCCTTTCACTTAAAATGCAGTTTCCTGTGATGTTCTGGGATTTTATTTTTTTAAGAGTTGGTGGGGGGATGCCGTCAACTGTGCATCTCATCTAGTTTTTTACATCTTCATACAGACAAAAACCTGCTAGACCTCTTACAGTCTTCCTATGCTACGTTTTTATAGGGCACAATTGCTACAGCAGGTTCTTCCAGTATCTGAACATATTTGAGGAAGGTTAGTACACACATTACCACTACTGAGAAAGATGCCATTCTTCTCATGTTCCCATTCAGGCTTCAGACCCATAGACACAACTTTTGTGGTGGGTTCCCTGAAATATTTTTTCATAGCACATCTTTCTCAGCCAACCCCACTTACTCACAGATCTTTTACAACAGCTGAGAATAAAAGTTCGCTTATGGCTCCAATATATTTCCAGTACATAAAACCTAGCATTGGAAGATGGATAATTAATGAAGGCATATATAAATGCACTTAAAAAATAGAGAGCAAACACAATGAAAGCAATTATAAAGAGAGTATCCAGCTATATCATGTCATATATGCACTCCAAGTGAAATTAATCTTGTCCTTATTGAAATGTATGTGCAGTTTTAAAAATAAATATATTTTGGAACATGCCGGATTAGATTCAGATTGTTCATATCAATTGTTGACTATTCAAACATTATTACAGCTGCTATTTTGAAATTACTATAACAACTCAGAAGTTATATTTGCTTCTACAATGAAATGGTTGGGTTGTGTAAAAGGATACTTTATGGTTTCTTTTCCTTTTTATAAAATCAGTATGGGATTAACACCGATGCAGACAAAATCCCACAAACCTTCCAGGCTGCCTAGTTCCATTTTAAAAGATACAGCAGGAAATATAATCAATACTTTAGAACAGTGGTTTTCAAATTGTGTTCTGAAAAATACCGGTGAACAATATAATAACTGACAAGGTTTTCTGAAAGACATCTGACCTACAAATACCAATTTTCAACAGCAGGAGAGTACCCAAACCACATGCTCAGCCAACACAGGTGAAGTAGCTCAGTAGGCCTGGCTGACAGCTAGCATTAAACTGCACACTAGATCATGCCCCAGAAACATCTACAATATTATACTGGGTTTCTGAGTGCAGATGTAGAAAGGGTTCTCTGAGAACTGATGATCTGCATAGACAATTACAAATCTATAACTGAATTACTAGGGATTCTAAAATTAAATCTCATCAGCAGAGCTGCATGAAGTCCTAGTCACATACAATCAATTCCCATATTTGAGAAACGCCGAGGGTTATTTTAAGCACAATTGTGGCTAATATGCTTATTTTTTATTTGTAAAGAGCAGCAGCGGAACCCCTTGCTGAACTACTACAGTTTTAATAGTTATATAACTACTAAAGTATAATTTAGTTTGTGATCTAGCCTCTACCAGCCCCAATCTTCTAGAGCAGGGGTGCCCAAACCCCAGCCCAGGGGCCACTTGTGGCCCTCAGGGACTCCCAATCCAGCCCTCGGGGAGCCCCTAGTCTCCAATGAGCCTCTGGCCTTCTGGACACTTGCTGGAGCCTGTGCTGGCCCGACACAATGTTCGACCTCTCATGTGAGCTATGGGACAAGGGCTCCCTCCACTGCTTGCTGTTTCACATCTGTGATGCAGCAGTGGCAGCAAACGAAAGGCCAGCCTTGCTTTGTGGAAGGCCTTTTATAGTCCTTGAGCTATTGCAAGACCTTCATTCATTCATATAAGTTCCATCTCAAATACATTCATTTATGTAAATTTATTCAAATTTGAAATGCAAATTAATTCTTTTCCCCCCCCCCGGCCCCCTCACACAATATCAGAGAGATGATGTGGCCCTCCTGCCAAAAACTTTAGACACCCTTGTTCTAGAGAACACCAGCATTCCCCTGTAAATGCACATTGCAGAGGAAAATCCATTATGGAATGCAAGGTTTCTTTCCAGAAAACTTGTCCTTCTTGATCGTTTCATTGAACAAGAACAGCAGCTTGATAAGCTTCTAGAGAACCTAGGGCTTTTTAGAAAATCAAGTGAAAACTGCAGGTGTAACAGCAGTCTTTGATGTTTGTCAGGCAATTGATTTTTTTTTTTTTAAATCTTACACCATTTGACAAACAGCATGCAATGGTAGTAGTTGATAACTGACACTTCATGAGTTTTCAGATTTGAAGCCTGCCAGACTCAGAACAATAAAGAGCAGCCATTAAGACTAACAGAACAATCCTGGAATGCACTTTGGCTGGCACCTGTCCCTTGTGCCAACCCAGGAGTGCAGCAAACTTGCCGTAAAGCATATTTGTACCTCCATTCAAGTTGGCTGAGCCAGTGGCTCACAGAGGTTGAATCTAGCTTCCATGGCATTGAAACCTGATAAGTTTGTGCTGGCTGAGGATGGCAGGAGAGCACAACGGGGTGTTCTGGGGCAGAAGGCGGTGGACTGGGCCCAGGAGGGAGGTGGGACTGACCTGGGCAACTTAGGCCGGATAATAATCCCCGTCCCGGCCAGCCCAACTTTACATCAGCAATTTTGCTGACGCAGATCCAAGCGGACACATGGGATGGCAGGCAAACGACATGGGGTAAGGGGAAATATGTCCCCTTACTTCTAATTGTGTGGCAGCCACCTAGCCTGTGCTGGATATGGCACAGACCAGCTGACCTGCCTATTCCAGAACAGGTTAGGATTGGGCTGCCCAGCATACAAATTCTAAGGTAAACATTTCACATCCAAAATGTGACTTCGAATTCAAAATTCTGAATGAATCATTTTTCTGATGGAACTAGGGAAATTTAGCCAATCTTCAAATACAGCCGGTTGCAAATATTTGTTTCAGGTCAATATGAAAAACACTGAATGTTATATCGTAATTGCAACCCAATCACAGAAGACATTTTCTTACCTTCTCCAGTTTTGACAATGCAAGAGAATAGCAGTCTTTGGCTCTGAACTGCATGAATCTCATGTTGGCGGGGTGAGTTAATTCAGTGATGATGCTCAGGCTGGAGAACAACCTTTTTTTTTTTTTTACAAGGAGATAGTACAGTTATTTCTTCAGTAAAATCAGCTGAATGAGATAAAACATGGTAACATATACAAAACCTAATTACATATAGCTCCAAATGCATAATTAGTTGCAAGGAAATGTCAGCTTCTGACAGAAGCAAACATGCCCCCCTATAATAAGACAAATGTCGTGCAGAAATTCAGAGGGATATGAGTATATTAATTTCAAAAGGGTAGCTTGTATAACATTTTAATACGAGCAAAAAAGCACTGAACAGTAATTACTTGCACTCTGGTTGATTACTTACTCTCAGAAATGAGACAAGTCTACAGAAAAGGAGAACATTCAGAGAACCCAATGTACAATTAAATGCCCTGACTTGACGATAAAGGAACTTTTCAAATATGCAAAATTAGAAATTGTATAGAGAATTTAAAATCACATTCATTTATATATATCATTTATTCACATTCATTCATTTTATATATATATATATATATATATATATATATATATATATATATATATATATATATAAAAGATGTCAATCAGTAGCAAAACTTCCCAAACTCAACAGTGCTGATAAAAGCAAGTTCTTGCTACCAAAAGGCAGGCTACAATTACATGAAATAAATGAGCTGATGCTGCCCTGCTTAGATTTATTCTTTTCTCTAGCCTGAACTGCATTGAAGATTTATGCAGAATTTATGCTACAATAAAAAGTCTGTTGGGTACTGTGACATAGTTTGATATATCTAAGCATGCTTGTTGAGTAAATCACAACTGATTGGTTTCACCACATAAAACCAAGCACACTGCTTTGAGAACAACCTGCTTGGAAGAATAGCTTTATTTTTGCCCACTTAGCATTATAAGGGCCCAATCTTATCCAATTTTCCAGCACCGGTGCAGCCGCAATGCAGTTCCAAGTTAAGGCAACAAATGTTTCCTTACCTTAAGGAGGCCTCTGTGATTGCCTCCCCACCACAGGATGCAGTGCATGCCCCATTGGCACAACTGCACCGGCACTGGAAAATTGGATAGGGTTGGGCCTTCAATGGGCTATATGAGGTCCTTCAGTATACTCCAAAGTGCACATTTAGTAATAAATGGGCCAATAGGTGTGCTCTTCGAACTGCAGTATTGTGGGAAGAGGGGAGGCAAATCACGACATCAAAGAACAATCAACTTCTGAAGGCCACCAGGCCCTGAAGTTGCAAAGGAGATCCATAGAAGGAACAAAGAATGTGACACATCGAACTAGTAATACTGAAATAAAAACTTTCAACTTTTAAAAAACTAAATCAAAACTACTACTACTACTACTACTACTACTACTACTACTACTACTACTAATAATAATAATAATACATGTATTTATATACCGCCTTTCTTGGTCATCAGATTTCTCCTCAGGCTTTATTCAAGGCGGTTTACATGGGCAGGTTGTTCTAAATCCCCGTAGGGATTTTTACAATCGAAGAAAGGTTCTATCTTTCAAGAACCACAACATTTCAGACAGATCTTTTTGATCTGGTATCACATTCTGGCCTCTGGTTTCCTCCCACGCAAGATAACAAGCAGCTCCTTCATCGCTCACATGGAGGGCAGCCAAGACGCTTCTTCGTTCACACCAAAGAGCAGATGGAATAACTCGGCTCAGCTTGTCAGCTGCTTCAAGGTCTCACCATTCACGATGCCAGTGGCCTCAAACTGGCAACCTGCGGATGTTATCTTCAGGCAAACAGAGGCTCTACCCTCTAGACCAGACCTCCTGCCCAATTTTCAGTTGTCAGGACAGCATACTTGTTTCCTTTTTAAGCTCACACACCTCAACTCTGCTTTACATTCTGTATCATGCACTGCAGAAAATAAATGTCTTTGGACCAGCCAGCAGGACCTCTGAGAGGAATTTTATCAGGGGGTACAAAGTTTCTTTTGGGCGCCTTCCCAAAAAGGGTGAGGATGAAACAGAGTGGGGGGTGGCAATGGGGACAAAACAGGTAGGGGGAAAGTGGCAACAGCCAGAATACTCTTTGGAGTCTAGGTCTAACGTCTTCCCAATGCAGAGCTCAGGTCTACCTGCTTGCCCAGCATTGGCAGCTAGATACAGTAATACAGAAAACCAAACACACTTCCAAGTCTCCCTAAAATCTTCAAATATAGAAAATCACTGCAAGATATTAGTGTCATTGTATTTAGACTCACACTAGAATGGAAAGTGTCCTGTGTACACCAAAATGGACTTCTGCGGTAGCTACAGTCCCACAGCTGTGTCACTGATCTCCTATACACTCCTTCATGGTTAGTCAGTTTCCTCCCAGATGTGGCACTGTTAAGGAATGTATGCATTCCTGGACCTGGTGTGTATGGCTTGTGGCAGTAGTTATTGCCATGTGCTCACGGTAATGCCCCCAGCATCCCACATGAGCAGTGAGTCTGGGAGAGATTGGAAAATGTAAGATCCCAGGAAATTTCTGGGGCCCCGCTTTGGCTCCTGGGCCCCCTTTCTGACCCTGGGGCTGGGTACAAATTACCCCCTTTACCCCCCTCTCCTAGGCCCTGCCAGCCAGTGATGTTGCTAGAGGGGTGCGGACCACATTTGATGATGTGCACTGGGTGGGGGAGGGGAATGACAGCACTACTGGCCAAAATTTTTTAGAAGTTGTTATTTTTGAATAATACCATGTTATTATAAATCATTTGATGTGTAATTTCATGCAGAATGTAATGAAACAAAACACAATGAAATATCTCTATTAAAAGCTATAGCCCAAAAATCACTGGGGTGGGGCAATGGTGCATTCTAGTGATGCCACTGGGACTAGCTATAGAACAGATATTTTAATGAGCATGCGCATGTTATTTCCACACTTGACATGTTTGCTGCTGTGAATACGGGTGTACTATTTGTGTTTCTCACAGCAATTGTACCATGTAGTGCTTTTCTAACACAGGTGTTGGATTTTTTTAAGAAATAACTGCAAGGAATTTGCTTGCATAAGCTTCCTCTATCACAGTGGTATGTCACTGCTAGCAATGACCATATATTATTACTGTTAAGAATATTTAAATACCACCTCTGAACAAAAAAGTTCACAAAGCGGTTTAGAGAGAAAAATCAACGAAATAAATGGTTTTCTGTTCCCAAAGTTCTCATAATCTATACTGCTATATCTGGCCTATAATGCTGTGGGCCAGGGTATCTTAGAGACCGCCTACTCCCATACAATCCGGCTCATCCCCTTAGGTCACTGGAGAAGGACTTTTTTCAAGTGCCGCCACCCAGGGAAGTATGTGGGATGGTGGCAAGAAATAGGGACTATAGTAGTGGCAGCAATACTATGGAACTCCCTCCCTCTTGATTTACAAACTACTCCCTCTCTTGAAACTTTCTGGCAAGGCCTGAAGACATTTTTTTTTCCCAGACAAGCCTTCTGAGTTCCTCGCCTTTTAAATATTTTGTACACCTCTTATACCTTTTAACATTGGGTTACAGGCTTGGGGCCTTTTTATAAATTGCTGTTGTTTGATCTTTTTATACCTTTTTGTCTGATCACAGTTTTTAAGATGTCTTGCTATGAATTGTGTTTTTTATATTGTTTTTAAATTGTGTTTTAATTATTATTGTAAGCCGCTTTGGGTCCCTTCCGGGAGAAAGGCAAGGTATACATGTAGTAAGTAACTAAGGGTACAAGCCTAACCAGATCTACTCAGAAGTAAGTCCTATTTTGTTCAATGGGGCTTACTCTTAGGAAAGTGTGGTTAGGATTGCAGCCTAAGTAAAAAAATAAATAAATCTAAAAAGATGCAGAAGAGGCAACAGCAACAGCCACTAGAAAATGCATTGTGCTGGGGTGAATAGGACAGTTAAGGCCCAATCCTATCCTCAAGTTATGTGAATGAATCTCCATGTATGCTGGCACAATGAAAGCTCCACCAGTGTAAAAGCCCATCAGCCAGTGAAAGCCTGTGGATGCCAAGGAAATGGTGGAAAAACTTTGCACCAACATAACTTGGACACCACTTGGACATCGGTGCAACCACTGGCAGGGAGGTCAAAACAGGAAGAGATGATGTGAGCGGGTTGTAGGAGGAGTTGGTGCACACCATATCCTAACTCCCCTTTCAGACAATGGACATACCCCCAACAACAGAAAAATGCAACACCAGCAAAACAGCTGGTGTGGGCAGGAGTGATCCCATAAAAACAATGGGAAAAGTTAAAATAGCAGAAAATGGCATCTCCAGCTCCCCACTCACCCACTACCCCACAACTGGAGCATAAGATATGGAATATATTTGGCAATCAATCACACCACACCTAAGCCACTAGGAAGCCAAGTTCAGGAGCTGTCGCAGAACTGAGTAGAACTATTGGGGCCAGCCGAGTTCTACATGGGGTAAGGGAACTGAGGTAATGGAACTGAGGTTTCCTTACTTTGGGGGGTCCTCTGGTGGCTGCTCTGGCCCCATGAGATACAGCGGCAGCCATTTCTGCACTGCTGTACCACACTGCACAAGGGTAGCGTAGGGTTGGGCTGCCCACAGTCAGAGACCTCCTATATGCTAAAATTTCATAACTAGTAATTACAGGCCCAGCCTTGTAATACACAGGTTTTTTATACATGGATTTGACTCAACACGAATGGCCACTGCAAATGAGAAGGAATGTGCTGATCCCTGGAGAAGGGTAAAATGCATCCCTTTAAAATCAGTTTAAAAAACTGAACAGTCCTTTAACAATAGCCTTGTTAATGAGAGAGAGAGAGAGAGAGAGAGAGAGAGAGAGAGAGAGAGAGAGAGAGAGAGGGCAGCTGACTGACAATCCATCAATCCTTCTCTCTCCAGGTGACCCCTCCCTTCCCCCTGGGCACGTGAAAGAAAGGTGATCACTTTGCATTGGTGAAGGGAGGGGCTGAGTGAAGCGCCTTTCTAAGCACTTGGAGGAGGACTGATTGATGGATTGTCTTCTTAATGACTCTTATCTTATATCACAAAGGTCAGCAAGGCTGTTTTTAAATCACCAGAGCAAAGAAACTTTGTTTTTTAAATTGATTTGCTATAGTGCGTTTTTTGCCATCCAAGTGAGTGCTTGTAAGGGAACCCACACGAATAATGAGGCTCAACCTGTAATACTATGATTGATTATCCTTTGGAATTTATAGCTACATTGTTCCCATAAAAGTAACGACAAAGTGAATTTCATTGACAATGGTGATTGTGGTGGAAAATCGTTCAGATTATATTAATATATTGGTGATCATTCCCATGTACCTCTCTCATCCACTGGAGAAAATGTATGGGAATTGTATATGCATTTTATGGGAAATGCAGGTGTATTGGCTCCTCTGGCATATGGAAGCAGCTTCTTTTTTGGTCCCAATTTGCAACTATTGGTCTGACAACTTCCACATGATGATGTTCATAATCTAGGACCTGTCAACTCAAACGTATGAGAAATGAAGGAGGTAATTCAAGGAATTACATGTAGTATTCTCAAGAGTGTCAGTTCACTCATGTGAAAGACAGTTGCCTCTGACAGGCTCAGAAAAACTAAGGTCAGTTGATCAGATAGATGCTACTTGCAATATATGCAAACTTGCTGTCTAAATAAGCTGTAGCCAGTTCAGAAGTGGCAGAGCACTGCAATCAAGAAAGCACATTCCATAAGTCCCCATTAAGCTCACTAAACTCACTGTAAACTCACTAAACCCCATTAAACTCACTGTAAAGACAATATTTCATAATTAGCTAAGGCTGCACCCTTGTGGAATGAATGTTTAATACAAAATACAAGTGGTTTGCAGCAATTAAGTAGACTGTGGCTATAAATCAGTCCCCTTGGTTTTAGATTATCTGTCTTTCACCCTAACAGTGATATAGTGCTGGGAACAGATCTGTTTTGTTACCTTAGACCAGTGGTTCTCAAACTGTGGATCTGGACCCACCAGTGGGTTGTGATCCAATTTTTGGTGATTCACAAAAGCTGACAAGGCAGATTAGGCTATGTGCATCAAGGGTTAAGCTGCTATTTGGGAGGGCACTGCTGTCCAATCACCACTATAGCCACATTGCTTGGCATTTATAAACCAGGCAGCAGCCTCTAGGGCTTCTAAAAAGTTTGAGAACCACTGCCTTAGACACATTTGAGTCTTGATTTTAACCTGTGCCTTCTGAAACTATGATTGGCTCTTTCTCAGATCTTGATCTCATCTGAATTTCTGTTCCTTAGCATATCTGAATGTACAGACAAAATATCTTCTTGGTCTGGCTTATGGAATGATCACTAAAATGCAGTGACTTTCTGTTAGAGATGATGTCATAATTCAAGTCACCTATCACTGCTCTAAAGTAGAACATGCTTGCACATTGTATGAATGGTTCGATAAGTCTCCGTGATTTGCTGTCCAGTGGGGGAGTGGAAAAAGAGGAGAATTGCCAAATCTCTGCCAGATAAAGAAATATCTGACTGGTGAGTTGTGTTTGAATTGATGGTTCCCAAAATGTGCAGTCCTGGATTGGAAAAATCATGCAACGCTATTTCCTGCTTCAGGTAATTGGATGTATACGTACACAACAAGTCATATTTCCTAGCATTTTAAGTATTCACAATATATTTTAAAAAAAACCTTCATTCTAAAGCAAGTCAATATCCAGTTGTTTCAGATGACTCAGAGCCCAATCCTATGCCTGGTTACTCAGAAGTAAGTCTCATTATAGTCAATAAGACTTACTCCCAGGAAAGTGTGGATAGGATTGTAGCCTCAGTCCAAGGCTTAGAACAGCAGTGTTAGGTTTCACTGTACTAGGCTTAGGAAAACTGATCCATATTCAATGAATGGTGTTATGCACTGGACATCTGTGACCTGCCCTGCCACCAACATTAGTAGGTCAAATCCTATGTCAATCTGCATGCAAGTGGGAATGAGCCTGGCGCTACATCCACTACTGACAAGAGTGACATTCGTACGGATTCATCCTGAATCTCACTCCTAATGGTACACCTTTCCATTGCTGGCAATTAATATCAGAATGAATAAAGGCAGCATCAAAGTACAGAAGGAGATTTACAACAGTCCCTAAACAGCACTTTTCTGGTCTCTTATTTGTACCTAGTTGAATGCATTTTATAGGGATTACAATTTAGATTAATTTCACAGGCCTACAAAATTGAGGGTCAGAAAAGTTTTTCCCAAACTTTATGGTGCTTTGATAAGAATTTGGGGTGCCGATTCCAAAAATGGCATCCGTTTTGCCCTGTCACCTCTAGTTTAGGAGACACGGCATAGCCTCATTAGTGAATGGTTCAAGCAGCCATTGTGTAGGCTTCCTCATGAGGAAGCTGCTTGAACCATTCACTAAAGAGGCTATGCCGTGTCTCCAATACTAGACATGATAGGGCAAAACAGATGCCATTTTTGGAAACAGCATCCCAAATATACCCAGGAATTGGTGTAACGTTTAAGGAAGCAAAATGTGTGTTGGCCTGTGTTTTTCATGCATCTTTGTATGGATCACTGATTACACAGGCCAACACACACTTTGCTTCCTTAAACATTACACCAATTCCTGAGTATATTTGGGGTGCCAATTCTAAAAATGGCATCCATTTTGCCCTATCACGTCCAGTTTTGGAGACACGGCATAGCCTCTTTAATGAATGGTTCAAGCAGCTTCCTCATGAGGAAGCCTACATTATGTATTTTTACATAAAATTATGTATTTTTTGGATTTTAATTTTTTTACAGTGCAATCCTATACTCAGCAGGAAGTCCAAATGAGTTCAGTGGAACTTATTCTCAGGTAACTATGTATAGGATTGCAGCTTTAGTGAATTACAATTTAATTTATTGAGTTAAACTTACATTGAAGCTTACTATAAAAAAACTTTCACTCAAAAAAATAGATTTTTAGATTTTGTTACTATTCACTATTGAAGTTTCTAATAATGCAGACATGGGAAAAGACTGCCATCTAGTGAATGTATGCTGTAGCTAACAATAATCTATTTTGAGCTAACTAATAATTTCATTAAAAGTTATAGCCAAACCAACAAATGTATTTTTGTTAAATGCATGCAATCTTTGTTGCTTATACCCATAACTTTTCTGGCTTCTAAAAACAAGCTGTAATTTAGATTTCTACTGCATCTTTTGAGTTTTCCCTCTACTGCTTTAAAAACCTGTGTTCTCCTGAGAAGATAGGAATATTTTTAGAAAAACAAGAACAATGGATAATGGCAAATGAATGGCCAGGAGGCTCTTGTTTGAGCAGGAGAATAGGTGAAGCAATTATGAGTCCAATAATGGGAATATTGAAAAGCACTTCCATCAATCATTACTGTTCAGTATATAGATGACATTAGGGCTCTAAGAAAAATGGAGACTGCATCAGTTAAAAAAAAAATCAAGGTATAATCTATTTCAGCGGTTCTCAAACTTTTTGCAAGTTTTACTTCCGATGTAAGTCTTTGTGGGAGAGAGGGCAATGAAGCAATCCCCAGGATTGTGTCGCTAATGGGGGTGAAAGGGGGTGCTTTTACATACTTACTCTCTTGCTGCAGGTTGCAAGAGTTGTGGGGAGCCCTGCGCAGCCTTCCGCAGGGCTCCCCAAGCCTTGGAACAGTGGAAAGAAGAGCTCATGAAGCATTTGGACTCAGATAAGTAGAAGAAGGAATTAACTTGACCCTCACATTGTCTTTCCTGGGCTGGAAAGGATGTTTCTTCTCCTCAGCCTGTACTTCCTACCCCTTCAAATTCCACCTTCCTTTTTCAAATTCTGGATAGCACATCATGCATGCTCCTTGAAGGATCATCGTGCCTCAGAAAACATTCAGGACTTCAGGCGACAACTTCACCTCATAAACCCAAGCACCCTCATTGCTGTAAGCTCCTCAGTTGCTCTGGAACCAGCCTTTTTGCAGCTGAAAGAATGTTTTGTGTGGTGGGCTATTTTCTTTGTTGTCGTTTAAACTTCCTTGAAATTTTCTTTTGAATGCATTTGAACTTGTAGCTCACCATGGCACTAAAGGTAACAGCAATGTATCTCTGTCTGCTGCTATTGAAACAGGAACTTCCAAATATTTCCCGTCCCCTTACCCCATATCCCAAATCATGGTATGGTACCTAGCAGATAAACATTAAAAAAGGAAAGAAGGGTAAAACAAAAGGGGGGGGGGCAAGGAACAAAAAGAAAGAAGAAAATGGGGAAAAAAACACCATAACTCAGATTAAATACACTGATCCTCCAGTGCGCGCTTTCAATGACTGGCTGACCACGACAATAATCTTAGGGTGCAATCCTAACCAACTTTCCAGCACTGGCATAGCTGTGCCAGTGGGGCATGTGCTGCATCCTGCAGTTGGGGGACAGTCATGGAGGCCTTCTCAAGGTAGGGCAATGTTTGTTCCCTTACCTTGGAGTTGCATTGCCCTTATGTCATTGCTGTAAAATTGGTTAGAATTGCAGCCTTAGCAATATATTACGCTGAACAAAAAGACAGGAAGAAGATAGCTGTCCCATAAACACTTACCGAAAAAGGGTCTGTACATTTACAATAGTCTTCGCATCTGCCATGTAGTCCTCTTCAGCACTCATAGTGCTTTCCTTGTCCACCACAACCACGTTGGCAGCAAAGGTCACGCCACATTTTAGCAAATCATCTAGGCTTTTGTAAATAGAACAGTAAGTTGTGATGTAAAAAATCCATAGCAAATCCTAAATTCTGTACACATTATGATAATTTTCCGTTTGTAGGAATTTAAAGTCCTTAGACTCACTTTATAGCCACATGGGTTATTAGCTGCTTGAGGGTTCTACAGCCCAGTCCTATCCAATTTTCCAGTGCCGGTGCAGCCATGCCAATGGGGCATGTACTGCATCCAGTGGTGGGGAGGCAGTCACAGAGTCCTCCTCAAGGTAAGGGAACATTTATTCCCTTACCTTGGGAATGCATTGGAAAATTGGATAGGACTGGGCTGTGAAAAGCCTTCACATACTGGTTTTTTGGCTGATGGCCAAGGCTGGCCTATCCATAAGGCCAGCTGAAGTGGTAGCCTTAGGCAGCAGACTCGTAAGGGGTGCCCACTTCCGTTCTCCACAGATTCCACTTCTGTTCTTCCACTCGCTTCCACTGATCCTCCTCCACTTACTCGCTTGATTGAAAAAGAAAGGGGGACAAAACAGAAGGGTAGAGGAGGAGTTGTGGGCTATAATGTTTGGACACCAGAGACAGACACATTGCTAAGTAAGGGGGCAGCATTTGATGCATTGCCTCAGGTGTCAGGAGGTTTTGGCCTCCCCTGATAATGAAATCCAGCACTTGAATGCATGAGTCAGGTTTTGCCACACGTTGGCATGCCAGGACCTAGGTTTTGCTATGTTATTGGCTGACTATGGCCAGCTTGCAGGTTTACACACAAGAGGGAAAGAGGAAGCTAAATTATGATAACTTTTTCAACAGGTTTTCCAATGGCTACCATAGGTTCAATGGCATGCAACTCAGCCCTGTAGAAGAGCAATACAGACATAACATTGTGGTCTGTGTGCTGAACATGGTTCAACCACAGTGAGATGATTTCAACAAATGTGATGGGTTTCATTAGATGTTATAAAGAAGAGGGGAGACATTAGTGAGGGAACTGCCATTTTTGATGTGCGCAAAACTTTTTTAGATATAGTATTTTCTGCCCTTGAAAACAGAAAATAACAAATAAGGCCATAACAATAACAAATAAGGCCATAACAGCAGTTTCCATAAGGAAAAGCAGATGAACAAGAGAAGTACTAAACAGTTAACAATATCAAAAGAGTCTTGCACAAAAATGTATAGGATGAATGCGAGATAGAGCCATGACTGCTCCCTTATCTGAAAAACGCAGCTCTCAGGATTTATGAAGGAATGTGGGGAAAACAATAGCCATTAGTGCATTTATAACTGTGGGAGGAAGGGGTGCATATATGTAGTGTTTATACCTCTCCAGCCTATGGAAAGCTGGACTTCACTTTCTGTCATATCATCAGCTGTAGGCAATGCATTCTATGTATAAAGTTCACACCACTTTTATTTCACTTTGCGCATTATTCTACATTCATATGCCCTTGTTAAACTTGCAGAACACTGGTTTCATAAAAAAATGGTTTTTTCCCCCACTGTGTTCCTAGGATTCTGGAGAGATTCACAAGCTTTTCAAGGGTTCATCAGTGAGAAGGTAAGCACCAGTAGACACGCTTTCCTGAAACCTCTCAACCATTATTTTCTTCTGCAATACAGTGGAATGTTGAGTGTGTTCTAGGGTGCCTTTCTAGATCACATGGGGCAACAGCAATACTCCACCAGTTCACACAGGATGCTGGTAATGCCCGTGTTGTGTTAGAATTCTCAACAACGAGCAAACATTCCTTGGTAAATACATGAATGCTACAACCTACCTTAGGGTAGTAGGAATTAGCTATATTTCCTGGTTGAATATAGGCTTACTGCGTGGCCAACAGATACAGGGCCCAATCCTATCCAACTTTCCAGTGCCAGTGCAACTTCAGTGCAGCCCTGAGGAAAGAGAACAAATGTTCCCTTACATGGAGGAGGCCTCTATGACTGTTCCCCTACAGCCTTGTTGGCATAGCTGCACCAGCAGTGGAAAACTGGATAGCACTGGGCCCACAATTAGGCAAGCAGCCTTAATGCTATTCGACAAGATAAGCATTGGGAAGTCAAATTATCACAATTTTTCGCTCTTCATCCTTATCTTATGAAAATGTACAATGTTTCTTTGGATATGGGCCAAGGTATTAATTTTTATGACTGAGAATGAGAAGCATGGAGGGAGGATGTGGGCTTTGATTGGATTCACTGATGAATTATGCTACAATGACCAAGCACCTTCGTGCCTCTCTTGGCTATGCTTTTTCCAATTAACTTTCCCTCATTGCATTTAGACATTATCTCCAGCACGGACAACAGGAGTCCAGCATAAATGACACAAACCGCCCCACTCCTCTTCAGAAAGCTTGTAACAGACGACTGTCACAATATAAATGGGATGATTATTTGCATTTTTATGACAGACATTTTTAATTAGGATATTATGTGTTCTATAATACAATTCCACTGGCTAATAATCTCATCATCCATTTCCTGTAACTGAAAAGATTATTCCTGCATAACGTCCTCTCCATTGTTATGGACTTTCCTATCCTATGTATTATATTTAATTGAAAGTTGGCATCTGTCAAATCAGAATAGACCACTATAGTTTAGCTAAGTTCAGCCAAAAATCTGCCCTTTAAAAAAAAATGCTGTCTATTTATTACAGAAGTACAAAATTAGGTGGAAAATATGACAATGCCTCTCCATCTTCCTTGTTATCCCTGACAAATAAAACTAAACCAGATAGGTTTAGCTTGATTAGCAGCCCAATCCTATTCAGGCCTTACACTGTGGAACAAGCGTTCTGGCAGCATAAGGACCTTTCTGGCTGTTGCAAAATGCAACAAGCCATTTGGGGTGCCCCACTGCTGCCACAAATAACAAATGTCCAGGACCATGCACCAGCAGACCAAGGCTGCTTGCCAGCGGTGGTATAGCAGCACAAGGGATGGGAGAGGGGCTGGGAGGGGCTGAACAGAGCAGGGAGGGGCAGAGAATGGGGCGGGAAGAAGGGGCAGGTATTGGCAGCTGTAGTGCCCTTGTTAGGATTGGGTCCTAAGTGATATTTGTCTCTTCTCCCTATTTGGAGAACAAAAAGGAATACACTGTAAATACTCATATTTGCAAAGGCCATCCTCTTAGCAAATTTACCACAAATTCCATTTCATGGTAATTCAGAAATCTGAATTTTCTTTAATTTCAGATTCCATATATATAATTAGTTTAAAAAAAAAAAAAAGGTGTCAGAAGGGGTTATGTGGAGGAACTTTCTGTACATTGCAGGGACCCTAAGAGAATGCAACATCAATGGACTGTTGAAGCTGGACCGCCCAGAAAAGGGTTACGCAGGTTTTTCTACCACCTACGCCATTGGCCCTAGGTTTAGCAGTTTACTTTTCCTCAAAGCAAAATGTGCTATGGCAAAAATTTACTTAATTGGAATAAGTAAACTTGAACATCACTGGAATGGTTAGTTAAGCCTTCTCCTTGCCCATGGCAGTGGCATGAGTCCTAAACACTCTTACAAACATCTAAACTAGTACTTAACAATAAGAAAAATCAAGAGTTCAGAAAGCTAAGAACAAACGATGCATGCAAATACCTTTTAAATACCAACACCACACAGTTGCATGCGATCACACAGCACTGCACACCACAAAACACTACAATATTTAGTTTTCCAAAGATTAGTTTACCTACTTGTCAATAGACCCCACCATGTAGTAAACCATTGGAAACCAACAGATTGCATCCAGAAAATGCATATCTGGCCTAAGCAGCAGATGGGTCACAAAGTGAAAGACAACATCACAAAATTCATGTGAAAGCCAAGTAATCAATGCCCATAATTTTAAAGGCAGTTTTAAACCAATGTATACATTTTAACAACATGAGGAATTATTCATTTATTTATTCACAATGTACTGCATCCTAAGTTTAGGAATGGTCATGATTACTTTCCATTGAAATCATTGGGATTTAGTCATCACTAACTATATTCAGGATACAGCAATGGATATGTCTGTGTCTAGTTATAATGCAAAAAATAAAGGTTTTGGAAAAAAAGTATTAAATTACTATAATGATGTACACAACACTATCTCTAGTCAATGTGTCTAAATCATATTCTAAATCAGAAGGTTTATGGCCACACACACACACACACACACACACACACACACACACACAATATCATGCTTAATTACAGTTCACTGATAAATGCAGTGAACTGTAATTAAAAGCAGTGAACTGTAATTAAAAGCAGTGAACTGCTTTTCTCAAGTCACTAAGGTTGTGAAAAAAATTTATTTTTCAAATTTTAATACTGCCCTTTTTCCAAGAAGCTCAGGGAGGTAGACAGAGTTCCTCCTCTCCTGTTGCCCTTTCAACAACCCTGTGAAGTAAGTGAGGCTGAGAGAGAGTGAATGGCCCATGGTCACCCAGGAAACTTCACGGCTGAGCAGGAATTTGAACCTAGATCTTCCAGGTTTAAGTCCAGCTCACGAACCACTACAGCATTCTGGCTTTCAAACTGTGAGAGCCTGTGGACGGGATAAGTCATGCACACTTTTCACAATAAACTGGCAACCTACTCAGGCAGAGTATGCCAATTCTCTCCCTAAAGAGATTATACTGGCTTTTCTCTTTATCATATTTCCTGATTCTCTCTTGTTCTTCTTACACCATATTAAAGGGAACGTGAAGCCCTATTGAAATCTTGTTGTTGTGGCTTGTCACTACTACATTTCAGAGGAGGCAGTTCTCTGATGCTTGTCCACAATTCAATGGGAGCTGAGAATCATAATAAACAACTGTCGTGTACATTTTATTTTGCTACACTCAGAAAAAGTTATACATTAAAAATCCAAATGGTGATTGGCAGTGTTTCAAGTTACCTTTAATATGGTGCAAGAAGAACAAGAACATTCTGCTACAGCACATTTAATATGGGAAATTTGGGACAATATGGGAAAAGTGATACTTCAGAGGCTACATGATATTTAAAATACAAGCCAAAAGGGAAAAAAAGAGTGGAAACACTAGAGGGCACTGTGGTTTCAAAGTCTAAATTCCAGTACATGACATTTGTTGAGATGGATTTTAAAAGACATTTGACACGCAAATTCACAAAACATGGTTTCTTGGCAGCAGGACAAGGAAAAACAACTACTAGAAGGTAACAGGTTCAAGATCTACCATCAGTGAATGCTGATGGTACTAGAATACATGGTACAAGGGATGAAATGATGTCAGTGAAAGGTTACTGGCCAGTTTTCTGTGCTCTTATTGCAAGTGCCAAAAACCATCCCCTGTGATATTATAAAAGGGACAGTGAATTATCAGTCAGAGTAGATCAGCAGTTCCCAAATGTACCGTGGCCATGGTGCTCTTCTTTCACATAAGCCTCTTCCTTGCTCTCTCAGGTGCTGTCATATCGGATCACTCAAGATCTTGCATGATCAAAAATGGCAGCACCTGCGAGAGCTGGGAAGAACAGGCTGCTAGGGACACCAGGGTCAGCAGCACACAGTTTGGGAACCATGGTAGTAGAACATTGCCTAATATTTGGACAAAACATGTATTTGCCAGAATGATATCCTCATCTCCCCTCCCTTCTATGTGCCATTTTGAAGCAACCTTCCTTTACCTTTCCCTGCATCATACATTTATGTTTCAGGAGCATATCCTCTACAGGTTATGTGGTGGTCAAGAGAGAAGTTCTGGAGCTAGTGCTTCCCTCATCTGATGGATCTGTCCCTATAATGGGGCTAAAATCAGTACACTTTACTGCCATCATGAGTTCAAACCTAGGTAGAGACAGACCCAAGATACACGGCTAATTCCTCACAAATCTAAGCTGTACTGTATAGTCCAGGGTCTTGGAGGACTACAGCAAGGCTCTCACCAAGTTAAACCAACCACAAACAGGTACGGAATTAAAACATAACATGATATTTTATTAATTATACAAAGGGAAGGGGATTGGATAATTCAAGGAGGAGGGGATAAAACAAAGCAAGACTGGAAGATAACTTAAGAAATTGGCAGTGCTTAGAAGCAGTCTGCCCAGGAATGGATCTTGGCAAACACACAAACAGGTAACTGTAGACAAACTTAAAAGTGAAATAATTCTGTAATGAATATTAGTTCACTTGTCCCTATTTACATATATATGTACAGGGCCTTAGCTTTCCAGACATCAGGGCTGGGAACTCAAGTCAAGTCGTGAAAATGCATTATTTTGTGAGTCGACTTGTGAGTCGTGCATGTGGAAGACTCTAAAAAAGACTTGAGTCAGAGCTCCCCTGACTCGACACTCATCCCACACCCAGACATGCGTGTCTGCCTGTGTCTGGGTGTACTTACTTACTGTTTTCATAGTGTGAAAACTTTGTGGAGCCAGCATTCTGATGTGGCGAGCAGCTGGGAGGTTCCAGCTGGGAGGCAGGAAAGGAGTGATGCTGCAATGAATGAGGGGGATGCGGGACTGGACGCCCTTTTCCCATCTCTGATAGGAAGGAATGGATGATCATTGGACAAATGATGGGCATTCTAATATTTTCATTGGCTGGGGGAGGGCAGGAGGAGGAGCCAAGGGAGTTCTTGCCTAATGATTGACTTGAAAAGCCCAGGGAGAGAGAGAAGGCACAGAAGGGGGGGAGTTCTTAGCAATCACGCTTTGCATGGCATGGCTCGTTGGGAGGAAAGAGCCTTATCAAATGGGACTACTTCTGAGTAGGACTGCAAAGGATTGGGTCATCTTGGTAAGCCTCACAGCTGTTGTGTGTGACCCTCCTCCCTCTTGCCACTTCTGTTCCTGCTCTCTTGCAGTTCATCCCACCCCTCCTACTCTATTTACAGATGGGTGGGGACCGCAGAGGAGTGAGTAAAGAGAAATTCAACAAACACATCCCCCAGCAGCAGTCCTGTTTTTTCTATGGAGCCATGGCGAGCTTTTTAAGGAGGGGGGGGTGACTCGACTCAAGTTCTTTAGAGGACGAGAGCGTAGAAAACCAGTTTTTAAAAATCTACTTACGGATTATCCAGTAGCAACACTATTGGATTAAGTTCTTTCTTTGGTCTGTAATAAGCCCTGAGAGGAACAATAAAGTTGTAGAGGCCATTCCCAGCAGTCTCTGCAGCAACTATAATGATTTTGTTTTTGAATCCATATGCTTTGGCATCTTCATAGTAGTTGTGCTGGCACCCCTAAAATCAGCAAATAAAAGCAGGCACAATGGACACTAGTTTCACAGAGTAGAAACTACAAGAAGATTGGATCTTTAGCAAAATAAATCAGTTGTTAAATTTAAGATGTACCTGCATGACAGAATATATCAAAATGCATGTGTTTTGAAAGTATTTCCCACATTCAAAATTTACAGATTTTTTTAAAAAAAGTTGTTTAAATGCATAGTGAATTCACATTTTTGCAGCAAATCTCACATCCCCCCCCCCCCCCGAAACATATGTTATGCATTCTGAAATTTTCATTTTGGCTAAATTTGAAAACACAATTATTGCCAAAACAGTTAACAGGCTTAGATTGCCTAAACGCAGCATCAGTTGAACTATCTATGCAATTGTTATAAAATTATCTTAATGCATAGGAAATAAACCAATAAATAAATATATAGTTAAAGCATTGAACACGAGTGATTTCACCTTATCCAACCTTAGACAGCAAAATGGCACTTTTTCATGGAGCAAATGGCAAAACGTGGGAGAACTTCCTATATATGGAGAGTAAGGGGGGTAGCCTTTCAGATACCTAAAAACAAGGAAAAAATCATTAATTTTTTTTCATTTATAAACAATCGCCCAATATATTTTCATTTGTAAGTTCCCCATTATGTTCAAACAGAACACTTTATCTTTTTTATTCTCCTAGATTTGAGGTCCAGGATTACAAGGCAGAAACCTGGAAAATCCTCCTGTCTTTTTAACAGCCTCAGAAGTGCTGCCTTTTTTAACCTGGAAACCTTTAACAGTCTTATAGCTGTGAAACAGCATACAGCATATTTGGTTCTGTAGCACTTTGCCTGGTCTTGCTGCTTTACAATTCCTCCAGCTCTCTTATCTAAGCCTCTTTGCTCTTTGACCTGTCCAACAGAAACATCTTGCCTTCCACCCCAGTTCAAATTTTAACTCATATATGTATCATCTCCAGATATATACTAACTTCCCAGCTGACATACCTTTGGAAAGCTTGACCCCTTTCTGCTTTGTTCCTGCAAAAGACTAGTTTCCTCCAAAAGGGGACTGATTTAGTACTAACTATGCTCCCAGGAGCATGTGACTCAGTTTCTAGTACAAGTTCTACTATATAAATGCATGGTCATAGCACAGAACTATCATCTTTTGTTATATTTTCATTTCAGTTATAGACAGTAAACTATATTATAAAGTGCATTTTAATCCTTTATTTTTTCCTCCTTTTTTATGATACTAGTACTTACATAACATTTGTCCAGCATTTTCTGAGCATGCAAAATATTTCGTACATATTCTTTTGATGTTGTCCATATAACAACCCTTGTAAGTCGAGAAAGAATTATTATCCCCATACTGCAGGGCTGGGAATTAAGGCTAAGATCAAGCAACTTGGTCTAAGGCCACCTAAATAATTCCTGGCAGAGGCAAGACCCAAAGTCTTGATTTGTAGTTGATTCTCCTAGCCACTACACTATACCTGTCTGGTACATTAGTACCAAATTAAAGGGTTCTAAATACAGGTGGAGCTCTGCAGCAGGTTCCATTCTGCAATTATCTGCATGGGTTCCATTCCCGAACCCCCCATGGTTACCAAAAGCCATGAATAACAGAATCTGCTATCTCTGGAGCCCACGTTTGCTTCGAATTGGTCCAAAGCCTTGCTCAAGTTGTGTCTGGAACCATTCTGAGCCTTGGAGAGGCTGCATGCAGTGGCGCATGGCCTCTCTGAGGCTCAGAACAGTGCCTGGAGTGGTTTTCAGACGACATCTGGTAAAACCAAACAGTTCTGGACATAATTGGAACAAGATTCTGGTTACGTCTGGGAGGTCTGAGGGGTGGGGCGCAATCCGGGGGCTAGGCATTCACCGTGGGGCAAATCCGCAGATGCCACATCTATGGATAAAGAGCTCCCACCTGTATCTCCAACACAGAATCGCATATTCTTTCAAAAGTTCCATGTCTTTTTAAACAAGCAAGTTATTTAGGTGAATCAAACCTACTCTAGTCCATTCAAAACGTCTTCATCTGAGGGAGTCGTTTCATCTTCTGATTGATCACTTAAGAGGTCACAAGTATGAAGGGCTGAAGAGTCGGCGACCTCCAAAACAGGTGCTATGCTAGGCCTTCGACCTGCTTTGCCTGACTCTGAAGGAAGAGACAGAGTAGGCCCACTGGAAGATCTGCAGCTGGTATCTTGCAAATCTATAGCAACAGTACCTGTGGGGGGAAAAGAGGAAATGAACCATAAAATATAGTATAGTACTTGAAAATGGGTGTGTGTGTGCCAATGAGCTTGATTTGATCATGAGGACTAAGACCCAAGCTAGACAGGATTGTTGCATACTTATGTGCAGATGCTTCCCATTTAAAAACTTGGATGACAAAAGGGTTGAATTCCTCTCTATCTTCCAACCATTCTGAGCTTTAAATAATCTTCTGCACTCCACTTTACAGAGATTGATTGGGACCTAGTCTGGATTCTATACATCTAGTTTTGACAATTACCAACATATGAATGTAGAATTACAGCCACTACTGGGAAAGGTTTCTGGCACTTCTGCTGGCTCACCTTATTCAGGTATTGCCCAAAGTTCTGTGACTAGCCCATACGGCCCTGATCCCTTTAACATTTAGAGTGTAGGGGTAGGTATTTTACCAAGGCAAGGTGCTCAATGGAGATTCAGCACGGGAACAAGGAAGGGTTCTCATCACTCTTCATAATAGTCTTAGAAGAGGGAAAAGGAAGGTTTTCAAATTCCTATTGCTTTTTCTCATATTCAAGCAGGCTGCTGATCACAGGGAAATGGACAATATGTTGAGAACTACTTTCTCCTTATTACTCACCATCACCAATCTTTGCCATGACCGTGCAAGTGCAACTGAGAAGACTATTCTCTCTATATTTTAGCAAACTTTTAAAACTTTGGCTCAGTAGTGCTGGAGGCGAGGGGATAACTAGGATTAGTATTCCTTGTCAGTGTTCCTGAAGTTCTCTGAATCTAGAAACAAATTTTGGGAGTTTTAAATCCACCCTCCCCACACTCACATGATAACTGTAGTTTTTGCAAGGACTACTTTCATTGCAGTAACCCTCACGAAGGCTATAGACCCCATGAGTTTGTTCACCTTTATTTCTTCCTGTTTGAAAGAAAAAGGTAAAAACTCTGGTACACAGTTTAAACTTGTTCCTACTTCTGCCAGTGAGAAGAGAAGAAAGGAACTCCGAGTACCACTGATATCCCAATCCTATAAGGGCCTTATGCTGCCAGAAATAGAATACAGATAGTGTAAGGTCTTTTAAGGCTGCCAAAAAAGGCAAATGGGAACAAATGTTCCCTTACTCAGAGGAGACCTCTGGGGCTGCCCACTCCCGCAGGAAGCAGTGTGCACTCCAATGGTGCAGCTGCATTGGCAGGAGGGGGAAAGTATAGGATAGGGCTATAGGTTAAGTAATGTGTATGTTGCAGGTGGTAGAAGACTGGTAGGGAGGGTGGAAGAAAGGGAAGCTGGCAAAGGTTAAGTATTGAAATGACTTGGTAAATGATCCAATTTCTATCTAATTTTCTCCCCATTTGTGGGGGTGAGAAAAGATTGGATCATTTTTAAACATTTAGAGCAGCAGGTACCAAATCCTGGCTTGCAGGCCAGATCTAGTACCCACAAAATGCCATCCCCATAATGTTCGGAGTTTACCATTCCACTGTTTTATCTTTTCTGATTGTGTTAGGAAGTTGCCCTGGCCAGCGCTTCTGTGTTCTGTCACCCTGGTGGGCTCTGTGCCCCAATTTCCAGGTAGAAGTGGAAATTGACAGAGCAATTCATGACACAATCAGAAAGAAAGAGGGTACAGTATGGAACGGTAAACTCCAGATATGATGGGGGCAGTCCCTTGGTTTGGACTGCTGATGTAGAAGGAAACCCAAACAGCCTACTCATCACTAAGATCCACTTCAATCTCATACGGAGTGTAGGCTTTTCAATAAGGTATTTGGAAAGACATCTAGTGGGAAAATTGGGTTCTCTCTGTCATATTTTTAATGGCTGAGCTGCAACAAAACATAATGTCTCAAATATTAAACATAAATGCCAAGAAAATGGAGTGCTTTCCAGAACAATTTTATCAACCTTTACACTTATTATTAATCTTGGAAGTATATAAAAAGGTTGTCTCCCAAATATTTGTATTTAATACTATATTCTTCTATGATGTTACAAATTTATCTTAACAAAGCTTCACTTTAGTTCTGCTTACCCATACTTGCAATTATGCTGTGCACTGGCAATCGAGACGGGCCGTGATAAAATGACCTAGACAGATGATTTTTCCGGTGCTGCTCTTGCTTTTTAAAAGCTGAATTTTCTTCTTTTGTAATATTGATATAGAAACATATGTCTGAGGCACTCATAATATAGCGAGGACCTGGGTTTAGCAAAATGTTTTTGTTGTCTTCCCTCCTAACACCAATTAAACAGACACCGAACCTTAATTCAAAAATTGAAAAAAAAAACACATTAAAAGTCTGGTTAACAAAATCTGAACAAATTGCAGAGTATCATATATTCTTATTTTATTGTGTATCCCACTTTATAGCAAGGTTTTTGATATTTTTATCCCAACTTTGGGCTTTAAAAGCTCTCAGGGCATCTTACAGAACAAAACCACATATCTCTTGGATATTTGATTCTTTTTTTTAGCCATCTCCATTTCTGCTGGAACAGACTTGGCTGTCTAACCTCTCTCCTCATAGCTGCCTGGTAGAATGGTTGCAGATGGACACAGCTCTTAATTTAATTAAAGGCTCCAGCAAGTTAAAAAATGATTAGCTTAAATAGCTAATGCCCAAAACAGCCACTAACCTAGGTGGCTGTCTGCATATGTGCTCAGGTCTGGCTTCTTTCCAATCAGCTTTTGCTTGGATAGGTGGAGAGGGATAACTCTACGATAGCTCTGAATTGGACTTGCTTGGAGCATTTAAATCATTTTGTTTGTTCAATATAAACAGCAAATTTTAAAGATGTGAAATATATTGTGCTTCCTATAACTTCTAGATGCTAACATCCCAGTCCTAAAAAAACAAAAAAATTATACTGCTTCTAGAAGATACAATGACTTCCAGAAAAACAGAAAACATCTTCATGATTATGAAGCAGCTACTTAAGGAACTTCTTTACAATAACCTATCATTATAACTTTATTAATAAACAATATGATTATGAGTGAAATTCAAACTGTGATCTTATAATGCTAAACCAGAAGTAGGTCCCATTGACGAGAATCAGACTTACTTCTGAGTAGGCATGCATAGGATTGGGCTGTCACAAGATGAAGGGCCCAATCCTGTCCAACTTTCCAGCACTGATGCAGCAGCAATGCGGTCCTGAGGTAAGGGAAAGAAACAATCCCTTACCTTGAAGAGGACTCAAGAGGACTGCCTCTCCACTGCAGGGTGCAGTGCTTGTCCCATTGGCACCAGAACGTTGGATAGGATTGGAACCTTAGGCTGCAATCCAATACACTCTTTTCTGAGAGTAAGTCTCATTGAACATGTGACCAATTTCTGAGTACACATGCACAGGATGGTGTTGTTATTATGACAAATGAAATAACATGGGCATGGTAGAAGCATTTATTAGGCTAGTGACAGCCTTTTGTGATGCAAAAGTGGCTGTGACCTGAGAACTGCTGCCAAACAGATCATGTGACTTGCGAGCAGGTTCTGTTCTACATAAATGCCCCATTTCCCTTACCTCTTCAGGAGGGTATCACTCAAATGCTCCCATCACATATGTCTGCATATGTGGTTGAAAGGAGGGAGGTATGCCCCACTCCTTCACCACACAACTAATTCTTACTGGTCCACTAAATATTTTGACTGTGTGTGTGAACTGATGCAGCAATGCTGGCAATGATAAATTGCTATGAGCGCAGAGATGTGCAGTTCAAATGGCATACCATGACATGCTTGGTGCTCTATTTTCAGTACTTTTGTTTTCTGCTCAAAATCTGTACATCATCAAATGGTCACTTTTTTTGTAATTGGTCCAGACAGAAGTCTTCATTCTGATCCTCTTCTACTGATTGCTCTGTGTCTTTCTATTTTTTATTGTTAACTTGTGAATGTTGTTCTTTTTCTTTTCTTTTAATTTAAAGCTGGCTGATTGTGGATGTCATGCAATGTCATGAAGCAATGAGGAACAAAAATGAAATAAAAATGTTTTATGAAGGCACAATCAAGTATGTGTGATCCAAGACAGTTAGGGCACTTGACAAAAAAAAATCATCTAAAATTGGACCCCAGATAAACACAGATGTCACTATAGACACTGAGATGTAACTCATCTCAGACACTTAGATGCAATGTCATAGCATTCCTTTGTGATATCCTGAAGTCATGCCACACACATTGCTACACATGGGAGTATTTGTGAGCTCAGGTTTTGCACAAAATTAGTTCCACAAAATTCTATCTGTGATTTTAAAACAGGCTTCTGTATTATAACTGAATATCAAGGGATATCACATGAAAGCATTTTTAATTTTTTTGTTTATGTTAATACTCAAATTATACTCTTAATCCCTTTGGATCATAAAATATAATAAGAATGATGCTCTGCTTTAAGAAATGAAGCACCATATTAAAACTGCCATGATTGCTGAGTGAAGACCTATTTTTAAGTACTTTTCTCACTACAGTGTGTTCTGCAAATCTATTTATAAATACCAGAAAATAGGTAAACAGGAAATATCATTGCCCCTAGATCAGTGTTTCTCAAACTGTGGGTCGGGACCCACTAGGTGGGTCGCGAGACAATTTCCGGTGGGTTCCCATTCATTTCAATATTTAATTTTTAATATATTAGACTTGATGCTACCACGATATGTGACTGCATTTGGGGAAATGTTATAGACCTGTACTTTTAACAAAATGCTATGTATATTCTTTTAACAATGATAGTAAAGGAAACTTACTCCTCGGTAAGTGTGGGTAGGATTGCAGCCTAGGTTAGTTAAAAATTTTCCTGCTTGCTGATGCCACTTCCAGTCATGACATCACTTCTGGTGGGTCCCGACAGATTCTCATTCTGTCCCGGTGGGTCCCAGTGCTAAATGTGTGAGAACCACTGCCCTAGATCATTTTTTTCTGTCTTTTGCAATAACATCACTTTAATCTTCTTTAAGATGGAGAAGCCAAATAGCTTTGTATCCTAATATGGAATTGGACAGTTCTAAAACATATTCGGCTGAAGCTGTTTACAGACATCTATTCACCTTACATGGTGACAACTTACATGGTAGTATGATAACCAATTAATAAGACGGCTGACTATATCATTTTGCTGAAAAGTGAGATTTTACTATAGAGTATTTTCTTGCAACTGATGCTTTCCTGCACAGTGGTTCTTGAAATAGTCTTTGAGATATAAATCTTCCTAACAGTAAGAGAGAACATGATCTGTCCTGAAAAGGAGTATTCCGGCACTGGGACAACCAACCAGCAATATTATCTCTCATATTAAAGCCTGCCCAAGACCTTTGTCTTTTTCCATATCTGCTGGCTTGTGATTTAGCACACTCTTCTCCCCTTCTTTGAGTGAGTAGCTCTGGACAAGAGCTTATAGAGAGCACAAGCTGGGGAGCCTAAATATTGGGAGAGATATAGGAAGGTCCCACAATGAAATAGCAGAGTTCATCAGTTTTCAGACTGCTTTCAGGGCTTGAGTTTGCTTAAGGCAATGAAAAGGAATTTTAAAAAAATATGCCTCAGAGCATTTCCTGAAGTCATTGAGTAACCATTGCCACACCTCATACATTTAGGAACAAGGGTAAGATGTCAGAGGTGGCAGTTTCCAGGCCTGACTCTTGTCTATTTAGGAATATGTTAAGTGGAATCAGTTAAAAGGTCCAGGAGCTCCAGCATCCAATTCAGAAAAGGGGTGCTATTTGAAACAGTTTGCCTATGATTCTAAAATGCTCCAATTCATGGCTTGCACCTAAGTGAAATCCAGCAGCCCATCAGTTATAATGCAATTGGCCTTGTAGCTCCACACATTCCCAGGAGACCAGAGCAAAAGTTGCTGAAAGGAAGCCATATTAATTCCCACTTTTAGAAATGAAACATACTTTTTATGGGCATGGAAAGATGCATATGTGAAACTCTTTCCCTCATATTCAGCAAAAAACACACTCTCCTCCAGGTTAATGTGATACACTTCATTACCAGAGCATCTGCCATAGGTTTTCTGCCAATGTTCTGGTGATTGTTGGCCCTCCCTGAAACACACACAGAGAAAGCAAGTCAGTGTTCCACTGTCCAGGTGGGTGGTAAACAAATGACATGAATCAGGACCCTTCTCTCAAACTCATTCATCACATAGCAATGACAACCACCAACAACAGTGCCAAGAACTCCCTCAGAGACTGCACATATCCAGAACACAGTCAAGCACAAAAGTATTGAGGTGGGATTATGTTTGTCCCCAGTTGCAAGACTCAGGGTTTCCTTTTCTAATATTGGAAAATCCTACTGTCAAAGTCTACAAGGGCAAAAAGAACTGTTGGTATAAAAAGAAAAAAAGTGTCAAGAATACTGAAAAGCTTTCAATATGACAACCATGTTTTCACTTATGGTTATGACTAAACAACCATTAAAGAAGTTTGTTTTTATAGGCTCAGAATACTGTCTATACCTGACTGAACCAATTAGTTCGAATGAAGCAAAATGGGTTTCTTTGCCATTCTCAGGTGGCAGACAGTGCTCTTTTCCACTTTGTCTCTCTTAGCAGATGCCAGTGAAATGGGCAGCATTAATATCTTGACATTTGCTTGCCTTAATGCAGTGTGGTGCTTTGCCCACCTTGGGGGATACTTAATTGCCACACAAAAGGTTAAACTTCTCTGGGGATAAATGTCAACATTTCATTTGTCCCAACAACAGCTGCTTTCTGCCCCATAGCTTAATTAGATCATCCTTCACCTCGGCCCTGGAGTTCACACCTTAATACAATTTTTAGCCAGATATATAATCATGAGAAGCATTTCACACAAAGTTGTTGCTGCCTTATCTCAGGCTGGCTCCTTCGAGCTGTGTGATTAATAGAAAAGTAACAGGCCTGGCTTTTCCCCCTCCCTGCATCTCTATGATGGGAAAAGATGCAGCTGGTAACACTCTTGCCTGTCAGGTTGTTTTTAAGGAACACAACTGCTCTGCTGGAAAAACAAACACAAAACATGGCAACCCTATTTTCACAGACTTAAAAGAACAATAAATATTGGTAAAAACAAACCTTGCTTAAAAAGATATTTAGGGTAGACTGTAAGTGGATGCAGTTGACATTTTCTTAACACATTTGTCATGACACAACCCTTGGCTACCTGCATTGCTAAGCAATGCAATTTTCAAATGGAATGTGTGACATTATTTAAGTTATATCACACCTGTCTTCGTTCATACCAAGCAATGTATACAGGATTCCCAAGTGGTCACCTGTGCAGCACTAAGCATACCTAGACATGCATAGCTTCAGCATTATGGTTCTTGGAGTATGACATGGGAGCATTAAAGGCTGATGGAGAACAATATTGGGCCTCTGTACATAACAAAGAACTGAAGTGTACTTCAAATTTGAAAGGAAACACTTCTCAGTCTGCATATGGAAGAGGAGAACAGAACCTGCAGTTCTCCCAGACTTATTCTCACAGCAGGAAGCCATGGCTTCTTATTACCTCTGAACTCACCCAGTTGGCTTTCCCAAATGCAGAGAAAAGACCACGTGACTTCCCCGTCCATCTCTAAATTTCCCTCTTGCATTTACTATAGGTGAAGGATATATGACCCCACAGCTCACTCCCAATCTCTTAACCAATCTGGGTCCCTTTCAGGGAGAAGGGCGGGATACAAATAAAGTTGTTTATTATTATTATTATTATTATTATTATTATTATTATTATTATTATTATTATTATTATAATACCTAATTATAATTACCTATATAATACCTAATAATTATTATTATTATTATTATTAACCACAACTGAAAGATTGGTTCCATTATGTATGCACCAGCCCTTTAAACAAAAACATTTCATTACAATGATGTGTGTTCTTCAGACCTCAGGGAACAGAAAGGAACCAGTAGCATTGCTTGAAGGGGTGCAAATGTTTTCCATGGCACTTCACCGTGGTGTCCAAGTGGTCCCTCCCCTTTGGAACCATTCTGGGCTGCTAGAGCAAAACGGAGAAGACACCATTTTGCTCTAGCAGCCCAGAATGGCTTGGAAAGGGAGGGGGAGGGGCCACTTGAACGCCATGGTGAGGTGCCTCTAGTTACACTACCGAAAGGAACATACAAGATACTCCTTAAGGTAGCGATGTCATAGATAAGTAACTTAAAACACACCTTAGCCCAAGGATGGGTATATATGGTTTACATTTTTTGTATGTAAATCAATCTCAGCTTTTCCACTGAAGGGGTAAGCATTTGGAAGTCCAGGGCAATGGCAGTACAGAAAGAAAGTTCAAAATATGGAGGAAGGCAATGGCTCAGTTGAACTCAAACTCCCCATTTTCAGGCACAGAAAGCAATGTTCATTCCACCATATTCCTGCTATATCAGAATATATTATTTAAGAGACTTCTACTTACTGCCCTCTCGAGGTATGAACTAACAAAGTGATGAGTGTAGATGTAGCTGGGCAAATACAGTTTAAAGCTAACATTGCATATTTGAATTCCTCTTCACACACAACATGATCTGTAATAAAAATAGGGAAAAATAAAATCAAAAGCAGAAATTATTAACTGGCAGCCCAGAGACTGGATACGGTTTTCAGAGAAATTCTGTGCAGTTCCCAAAGACCCTACCAAATCAAAATCAAGGTATGATAAAATGTCTCTATACAGGGAGACACTTGCAAAGAAAGAAAAATTGTAATAAATAAATATATCCCTCAATTTAGTGTCACTCTGGTTTTCATCCAGAACACAACTGCAAGAAGTCAGTAACAGATTTGCCTTCATTGTGCCCCGGGTCACATGTCTGTGACATGCCACTCCCCTGCATCATGCTCCAGTGTGTGCTTTTCATGTGCTTGAAAACATCTTCCTGTCTGCCCTGAGCCTCTTACCAATGTTTATTGCATTTAATATGGCCTCCCAATCCAGAAGTCACTTGCGGTAACATCATCACCAGTTACTTCTGGTGGTACTTCTAAAAGGCGGACCATGAGAAGTGGTACAGTGGGGGACAAACATTGAGAAATGCTGGTCTAGATTAAGTAGGTTGATTTGTAGTCAGTACAGGAGGGCCCTCATATCCATGGATCCCGTACCCGCAGTTTCACTTAATTGTGGATCGGATCTGCCGGGGCCAATCTGTGCCATCTCTGAAGGCAAGAGGAGCTGGACTCCCTTCACCTCCGGAGGATCTTCGGAGGCCCACAAAGGTTCATGTGACTGCCCTTGGCTGCTGTGGGCCTCAGAATGGCCTAAAAGCCCCCCCCCCCCAAAAAAAAATGTGACTTAGTTTTACGATAAAACCGCAAGTGATTTTTCAATGCCTTATAAGGCGTTGTGAGGTTCAGGGAAGCCCGTGACGACTTCCCTCAGGCCTTATAAGAAGTCATTTCCAGTTTTATCATAAAACCAGAAGTCATTTTTTTTTTTTTTTTTGCCTTTTAGGCCATTCTGAGGCCCACAATAGGCACAGGAAGCCTCTATGGGCCTCAGAAGACTCTACGGAGGAAAGGGGAGCCCAGCTCTCCTCATCTCTGGAGGGTGGGGGGAGCGTTATCGTTGGTTTCAATTAAATGTGGGGGAAGGGGTTCTAAAACAGAACCCCTGCAGATACCTGGGCACACTTGTACATATGAAGTGTGTGTATGCAGAGGGTCCTTGTATAGTAGGAGGCTGAAATACTACATATTTTGGCCCCAATTCTTTGATTCAAGTGTCTGGTTCACATATGCATGCATAGCACTTGAATGACCTGGATCAACTGAAAAGCATCATCAAATGAAAGTTGTGTCGATAGTGTTTGATCTGTGATCATTTAAGAACACCTGATGTTGCAGTAAACAAATGATATATTTGCACGTGGGAACTGATTTTGCTATGCTGCCCCATAAAGTGGAGGCCCAACTAGACATGATGCTAATCATATGGTATGACTCCAAGTGTATATGTGCCTTCATTTTTCATTTGTCTGTTTTAATGTAAATAGCAATTGTATAGGGCCCTTGGTAAGATCAGGGCACCTTGACTATTTACGTTATGCTATTTACATGTATTAAACTCACACACACACACACACACACACACACACACACAGCCAAGCACCATAATTAAATTAATGCCACATCTAGTTTGGCTCAAAAGCTGCCAAGGATTTTGCTTTCTTCATGGAAGGAAGAAGGTTGCACTTGCCTTGTTTCTGATTAAGTAAGTGATCGTGGCTTATAATAATGCTCAACATTTGTACCACATTTTCAAAGTAGAAACTATGGAGGAAGATTATTGGTCCCAAGCTGAATCCATGAGACCCTGGTAATTGGTCTCAAACAGTATCCTCAAGCTGTATCCAGTTGGTCTATATTTAGCAGAATTAAGTGGCAGAATCCTGAGATGGAAGAATGGACTGTACCCCCTTATTGCCTGACAAGCCTTTTTATTTCTTTTATTTTGAATGTGTAAAGTGTGATGTGTGTATATATGTATACATGGCACTGGGGGTCAGCCAGGAGAGTATTACCCAGGCCAGTAAAGTGACTTGAAGCAAGACTGGTGGCAAGAAGATTCAGAACCCACAGGCCAAGAAGAAGTTCATGCTTCTATTTGTCAGAGCAATCACATACACATGCCCCTACTCTACCAGGCTAGCTTGGAAGAAGCTTTGTCTGACTCTTGTTCCTTGGAAAATTCCATGGCCACACCTTGCTCGCACAGCACATCTGATCCGGTGAACAAAAGTTACATCCTTTAGTCAGGAGCTTCCTGACTAAACTAAACAAAGTTTTTAACAGTGCAAAACAAAGGTCTCCAACCCGAGCTATCCTCATCAACTCTATGGCCAAATTCAATCAAGGAGTCCAAGCTCCAGAGCTTGACACAAGTTCTTTGTTGCACATTTGCTGAGGTTCGAAACAGTAGCAGCACCAATTAAGGACTGAGGATGAACAGTCAACAGCTATCAAGTTACATTAGAAGAGCCCTTTGTAAGTTCACTCTATTAAAGATGCTATAAGTTTCTAAGTATAAAAACCTGGGTCAATAGATGCTTGTGCCTTTCACCCCTCACTCATCTGCTTGCCTTGCTGCCTTAGCATTAAGCTACTCCATTTCCAATCCTTTCCAAGAACCACTCTGCCAAGCCAACACCAATGACCAGTAACCACCCACCCACTTTTCCTTTACAAACTTCTTCCCTGCTTCCCTCCTCAAGCACAACAGAAAGCTACGGTGCGAGCATGGGCTGGAGAGTCATCCTTAGTGGCTGTCCTTCTCAGTGGATCTCTTGCCCTGCTTCCCTTGAATCAGCCACAGTAAGTTCATGGCAGAAGAGAAATTCAATTCAAGAAAGCCTTGATTCAGCTCAGTCTCTTCACCACTGGGCAACACACTTGTCTGGGATGCTAGCACCTCGTCGTTCTGCCTTCTGGCAAACGTAATGCTAGAAAAAAGTCATCTGGAAGTGCTTTTGTAGGTTTGAATTGTTTTCCCTGTTTTTGTTACATATAAAGTTCATTATGATATTACCCATACCCAGGTTGACAACTATGATATAGAGCAAAGTTTTGAAAGTTTCAGAAAGCGCTACTGACAGGGAAAGAAAAGAAAAAAACCACCAAGGTACTTGATTAGATTCCTATGATTAAACAAACACACATAAAATTAGCCACCATTGACATACAACTCTACTAAACAGGTATATCTTAAAAGTGAATCAGAAGAAAATGAATTTCTAGATGGAAAAATATAGAAAGGGCAAGAGTCACTCACACTGCTGGTCAGTGCCCATATATAGAGCCCCACAGGGCTCATCTGAGAATCCAGCACAATCCTAGGCATGTCTATTCAGAAGTAAGTTCCATTGTGATAAATGGGGCTTACTCCCAGGAAAGCACACATAGGACTGCAGCCTGTATTATATAAATTCCTCAAACACCAGCACTTCAGTACTTTGCTCAATTAAAACTCCTGTGAGGAGCAGGGGGAAAGGATAAATGTGATTTTAGCCGTGGCTCTTAAAAGAGCGGATATCAATCTATTTCTCACAATAGGCATAGAAACTGGAAAAAGATTGCTTTTTCTTTTCCCATGCTCCTGAATGGGATTATATAAATAAGCCACACACACAAGTTATCTTGTGTGCTATAGGAAACTATGAAAAGTCTCACTGACTTCAAAAGCAGCAAACGTCAACTTCTGAGGCTATCATACATATTTTTAGATTAAAACTGATACCTTTAGAGACTTAACCACTGGCCAGCTACGAACATAACCTTCCAAACTAAAAAAAATACAGCTGTGATATCTGCCTTTTTAACGCCTCTAATTAGAGCCAATATACTAACTACAGCACGCCTGTCGCAAGTTCTCTACCTCATAGCTGTAATATGTACAACATCTTCCTATGGGCCAATCTAGATGTGATGATAAACATACCATTGTCTAGATAGGGCAGGGGCTTGTTTCTGTTGTAAAGCAGAAACATAAAAAGCCACCTTCTACTGAATCCAACCATTGGTTAAACTAGCTCAATATTTTTAACACTGCTCAGATGGAAGTTTTGAACAGGTACTTTTTTTTTGGCCTGGAAACTGAATTACTCACTGGGAGGGTGGGGAGGCCTCTTCTGAGTCATGGTGGGCCAGTGATCCACTCTACTGGCCTCTGCAGCCCTCAGAATGGTGACCCACCACAAAGGTGGGTTATGGCACCAAGAAGATTGGGAGCTGCTGAATTAGTGGAACAAGCCCATTTTTATAAGTCTTTATATTTCTGCATTGGAGCAGAGTCGTACCTAGGGCGGAGCCTGAGGGGCTTGTGCCCCAGGCACCAAGCCAGGGTGACTGTTCCCAGGCTCTACCCAGTCATCTTGGGGCACTGCAGGCTCAGAGCCTTCCCCAATGTCAGGAGGAGGCAAGGCGTAGCCGGCAGACACCCACATTCAGAGAGATGCCAGGACTGGGTGCACAAAGCCCCACTTTCAGGGAGAACATCGTGATGTTCTCCTCAAGGGCGGGTGTTGCAGGCTGCACTGTGCCTCCTCCTGACAACAAAGAAGGCCAAGAGCTTTTCCCGATGACGGGAGAAGGTACACAAAGGTCTGCCCTGGAGAGAAGCCGGGGCAGTGATGTCACATCATGACATCACTGCCCAGGTGCTGGAGAGGGCATTATGCCTCTGCCACATAGATCCAAGCTTTTGGCAGAGCAAAGGATTGCCTTTCAGCTACTTCCTCTTCTGTACCAGGCAGATTAAGATTCCTGCTAAGGGCCAGAACGGGGATTATGTGATCCTTTGGGATAATAAGTAAATACAAAGTAAATACAAAACCTTCAAATTTCTTCCAACAGGTAAATGTGAGATAGTTAAAACAACAGCTGAACTAAAGCATTTGCTCTTACCACATGTACAATCTTAGTAGGCAAAATATTTGCTACTTGCTATTAGATCTCCAGTGTCCTCCCTAGCAGCCATGCAAAGGCACAAACCACATCCAGACTTTAGCATGAATATAGGGGTGTTTAACCCTTTACTTCTGTTCTACATTGCCACCAAAAATCCCCCTCCAAGCTGATGTGGGCCTCCAAAGGCCAGTTGCTTGCATTTAAATGCCAGCACTTCATTCTTTGCCTTTGCAAAGAGCCCATACCAACATATAAGGGAACTCACAATACGAAGACATGGCAATACATCATGTCAAAAACACAAATACATCACATGGAAAATAGAGTGCTATTGCCAGTGTACAAAGATATGTGTCACAAAGATACCAGTCCCCATTCTGTATCCCAGACCTTTATCCAACAAACATCCAGATCCAACCATCTAGTCAGCAGAGCACACAGAGATTCATTTTGGACTCATCTAAACCTAGCTACTTAAACAGACAACATGTGAAGTGGCTCTTTCTTCTACTGAAACCAAGGCACAGCTTCCTATTTCAGTAGTATGACATTTTTCAGGTTACCTTGCTTTAGTACTGTATCATGCAAGTCAATGAATTAAACACAGACACACTTAACCAATTTATGTACTGCACATATAGCAACATTTTTGCCTCTAAAATGCAGCCATCACTTGATTTACTTCATTCTGTAGCTAGCACAGTTCAGTCTCTCTCTAATCTTTTCTCTGTAATAAAAAAGAGTTTTAGAAGTTGTTGGCATAACTTGTAATAGTTTTGATTCCCACCCCCCATTTTCTACCTTCAGAACAATCTACCAATTTTACCGCTAAATTGCTTTTTAGAAGTATGACTTTTCTCAGTAGGGTTATCTCATTTTCACATTCCCAGAAGTATTGATTTCCACTAACTTAATCCACGTCTCAGCTTGAGAGAAAAACCTAATCCAGTCGCTGCTGTGCTTCTGAGTTAGATTTCTTTTTCTTATTCATGGACTGTGAAGTACTTTTTCTTCAAAATTGTGCGCAGGCAGGAAAAGACACAGACCTCTATATTTCACATCAGCTAGTTACCAAATGGCTCTGGTAGTATTATTTACATACAGGTGTGCCCTGGTAACAGTGAATCCCATATCTGCGGTTTCACTTAGCAATGGATGTGGGACCCCCCCTCCCCTCCATGTGGTTAAAATTTACTGGGGCAAACGGAGAAATTCTTTCTTAAACTAGGTCGGTATGATCTTAACTAGCTCATAGCGACCTTCAGGCTGCCTCATAGCAGCCTGGTTGTTTCTGAATAACTAGTTGGAGGTTAACAGGAAGCGGACCTTAACCACTTCATTTTAACATCCATCTAGTTGTTTTGTCTAGTAGTTTCTGTCCAGGGGATGGACAGAGTGGATAGGGAGATGCTCTTTACACTCTCACATAACACCAGAATCAGGGAACATCCACTAAAATTGAGTGTTGGGAGAGTTAGGACAGACAAAAGAAAATATTTCTTTACTCAGCGTGTGGTTGGTCTGTGGAACTCCTTACCACAGGATGTGGTGACAGCATCAGGCCTGGATGCCTTTAAAGGGGGATTGGGCATGTTTCTGGAGGAAAAATCCATTACGGGTTACAAGCCATGATGTGTATGTGAAACCTCCTGATTTTAGAAATGGGCTATATCAGAATGCCAGATGCAAGGGAGGGCACCAGGATGAGGTCTCTTGTTATCTGGTGTGCTCCCTGGGGCATTTGGTGGGCCACTGTGAGATACAGGAAGCTGGACTAGATGGGCCTATGGCCTGATCCAGTGGGGCTGTTCTTATGTTCTTATGTTTTTTCCCTTAAATGCCAGCCTTCTCCTTTAAGACATTTCTGTCCAATGTTGCATATACACAGCAGAGATCCAATGTGTAAACCTGTGGGCTGGGCAGAAATGGGTTAAGGAAATTTTTGGCTGGGGTATGTTCTTAAAGGACATTAAGAACCCCGCCCCCCCCCCCCCCCCCCGCCTATTAGATCATTTAAGGACATCCCAGTCAAAAGCTCTTTTTAGACTGCTAGGATCTTCTGCTTTAAAAGGTATTTCCCCAGCCAAAAAGTTCCTTTAGAGCAGATGATCCTATCAATCTTCTGATCTAAAGGGACCTTTTGGCTGGGGTAAGTCCTTAAGGGTGTAATCCTAACCAACTTTCCAGCAGTGAGGTAAGGGCAATGCAGCTCCAAGGGAATAAACATTCCCTTACCTTGAGGAGGCCTCCGTGACTGCCACCCAAATGCAGGATGCAGCACCTGCCCCATTGGCACAGCTGTGTCAGTGTGAGAAAGTTGGTTAGGATTTGGGCCTAAATGTCCTAATGGGCTCCAGTGGGTGTAGAGTCCCTACTTCCCCCCACATTCCTGCTCTTAAGGGGATATTCTTCTTTAAAGGGAACTTCCCCAGCCAAAAGTTCCCTTTAGAGCAGAAGATTGCTAGGATCTTCTGCTCTAAAAGGACCTTTTGGCTGGGGTATGTCATTAAATGATCTAATGGGCTGAGGGGGTGCAGAGCGCCCACTCCCCTCCGCTACACAATCCCATTAGGTCGTTTAAGAACTTACCTCAGCCAAAAACTTCCTTAAAGGAGAAGGCTGCCTCTTGGCAGCCTGGCCCTCTAAGGGAAAAAAACAACAACTAGAGAGTTTAAATGGTTAAAGTCCGCTTCCTGTAAACCTCCAGCTAGTTTTTCAGAAGTGACTAGGCTGCTAAGAGGCAGCCTGAAGGTCACTACAAGCCACTAAGCTTGTAGCGACCTAGTTTAAGAAAAAAATTTCTCCTCTCACCCCTTACCCTGGTAAATTTTAATCACGTGGGTCGGGGGGACAGACGTTCACGGTATCCGCGGTTTTCAGTAACTGCAGGGAGTTCTGGAACGGAAATCCTTTGAGTACCAGGGCATGCCTGTACTATGTAAAACAGAAGAATTCGGAATGAATGAACATTTTATTTATCTATTATTCTATATTTAGCTACGTGCTTTCAATTTCCTTGAATAGGGAGGTGTTCCAGGGGCAGCACTGCCTGGGATTAGTTTCTTCTGACCGAAAAATCACTGGAGGTTAGGTTCCTGGAAAATCCTGCAGTTAACACATCAGGAATACCAGCAGTGGATAATAGTGCGGATAGCTCCAGAGTGGCCAACATGGATAGCTTCAGGGTGGCTGCAGAAACTTAAAAATGACCACAGATAACGTCAGAATGGCAGGGATAGGTTTCAAAAGGGCCGCTGCAGAATCAGAATGGCTGCAGATAGCCAAGAACAGGCAGTGGATGGCACAACAATAAGACTTCACAAGAACTGTGTGCAGTTACCAAGGATTGAGTCTGTCTGTGCGCTTTAGTGCACGAAGTGGAGATAAGCAACATGTATGACCTTAGTAGGCAAAGATCTGCTACTTGACATTTGATCCTCAGAGAAACACACCCTTCACATCCCATTCCTCTTGACTAAAATATGCAACTTATCCCTCAAAACAGCCATGGTGCCAGAAGACTGGAGGATAGCAAATGTCACACCGATCTTTAAAAAGGGAAAGAGGGGGGACCCGGGAAACTATAGGTCGGTCAGCCTAACAGCTATACCGGGTAAGATGGTGGAATGCCTCATCAAAGATAGAATCTCAAAACAAATAGATGAACAGGCCTTGCTGAAGGAGAATCAGCATGGCTTCTCTAAGGGTAAGTCTTGCCTCACAAACCTTATAGAATTCTTTGAAAAGGTCAACAGGTATGTGGATGCGGGAGAACCCATGGACATTATATATCTGGACTTTCAGAAGGCGTTCAACACGGTCCCTCACTAAAAGCTACTAAAAAAACTCCACAGTCAGGGAACTAGAGGGCAGGTCCTCTCATGCATTAAGAACTGGTTGAAGACCAGGAAACAGAGAGTGGGTGTCAATGGGCAATTTTCACAATGGAGAGAGGTGAAAAGCGGTGTGCCCCAAGGATCTGTCCTGGGACCGGTGCTTTTCAACCTCTTCATAAATGACCTGGAGGCAGGGTTGAGCAGTGAGATGGCTAAGTTTGCAAATGACACCAAACTTTTCTGAGTGGTGAAGACCAGATGTGATTGTGAGGAGCTCCAGAAGGACCTCTCCAAACTGGCAGAATGGGCAGCAAAATGGCAGATGCGTTTCAATGTAATTAAGTGTAAAGTCATGCACATTGGGGCAAAAAATAAAAACTTCACATACAGGCTAATGGGTTCTGAGCTGTCTGTGACAGATCAGGAGAGAGATCTTGGGTTGGTGATGGACAGGTCGATGAAAGTGTCAACCCAATGTGCGGCGGCAGTAAAGAAGGCCAATTCTATGCTTGAGATCATTAGAAAAGGTATTGAGAACAAAACGGCTAATATTATAATGCTGTTGTACAAATGGATGGTAAGGCCACACCTGGAGTATTGTGTCCAGTTCTGGTCGCTGTATCTCAAAAAAGACATAGTGGAAATGGAAAAGGTGCAAAAGAGAGCGACTAAGATGATTACTGGGCTAGGGCACCTTCCTTATGAGGAAAGGCTACGGCGTTTGGGCCTCTTCAGACTAGAAAAGAGGCGCCTGAGGGGGAACATGATTGAGACTTACAAAATTATGCAGGGGATGGACAGAGTGAATAGAATAATAATAATAATAATAATAATAATAATAATAATAATAATAATAATAATAATAATAATAATAATAATAATACAGGTATTTATATACCACCTTTCTTGGTCGTCAGATTTCTCCTCAGACTTTATTCAAGGCAGTTTACATAGGCAGGCTATTTAAATCCCCGTAGGGATTTTTACAATTGAAAGAAGGTTCTATCTTTCAAGAACCACAACACTTCAGATGTTTCTTTCTGATCTGGTTTCACATTCTGGCCTCCATCCCATGCTCAGAGCAGATGGAATAACTCGGCTCAGCTTGTCAGCTGCTTCAAGGTCGCACGGTGCCGGTGGCCTCGAACTGGCGACCTGCGGATGTTATCTTCAGGCAAACGGTCTACCCTCTAGACCAGACCTCCTGCCCAGAGAGATGCTCTTTACACTCTCACATAACACAGAACCAGGGGACATCCACTAAAATTGAGTGTTGGGAGAGTTAGGACAGACAAAAGAAAATTATTTCTTTACTCAGTGTGTGGTTGGTCTGTAGAATTCCTTGCCACAGGATGTGGTGATGGCATCTGGCCTGGACGCCTTTAAAAGGGGATAGGACAAGTTTCTGGAGGAAAAATCCATTACGGGTTACAAGCCATGATGTGTATGTGCAACCTCCTGATTTCAGAAATGGGCTATGTCAGAATGCCAGATGCAAGGAAGGGCACTAGGATGAGGTTTCTTGTTATCTGGTGTGCTCCCTGGGGAATTTGGTGGGCTGCTGTGAGATACAGGAAGCTGGACTAGATGGGCCTATGCCCTGATCCAGTGGGGCCGTTCTTATGTTCTCTGTTTCAGTTGTCCTTCCCACCTTGACTAAAAATTCTATTTTCTTCATACTCACATATCCTACATCAGCCTCTCTTAATTCATCTTGGTTCACTTACTTTGTCCAACCAGCCAATTGTGTTGGGACACCAAGTTGATTGGAAATTATGGAAGGAGCAAAGGAACTCAGCACCGAACTGTCAGCTTTGACAGCAGCCCCATGTTCATTTTAATGAGTGGTTTTGCCTTCAGTGCCATATTGTTCCACTATAATGCCAATTTATAATTCTATGTGGAGTTTTATATAAAGTGACAGACATGAAAGAGCTTATTAAGGGACATGTTCAGTTGCTGGAAAAGTAGTTGCATAAGATTTTTGCACAAAAAGGAATTGATGTTGGCAAATGCAATAAGCAGAAGGATATAAGCCAGAAATTTAAAAAAGAAAAGAAAACATTAATTTAGTCCATTCTATGAACAACAGAGAGTGGTGTGATTCTATAATGGGTAGTTTCTACTTCTTTTCATTTATGCACTTAACTGGACCAATTAAGCATTTAGACACCTGAGCTGGGGAGAAATACACTGCAGAAGATCTTTGCTTTGTTATTATAGGGAAGATGAATACAGCTGCTCTATTCATAGACCATGCACACTGTCTTCCCCAGCAATGAAATTAATGCAGGGTTTCCCAAACTGTGGGATGGAACCCACTGGTGGGTCATGAGCCCATGTGTAGTGGGTTATGACCTGGGTCCTCCCACCACCCTTACTCCAGTTTGGCTCCAAAATTGAGCTACTTTGAAAGCCAAATTACTCACTGGGAGGGTGGGGAGGCCTCTTCTTGGTTGTGGCAGGCCGGTGACCCACTTTACTGGCCTCTACAGCCCTCAGAATGGCCACCCACCACAGAGGGTGAGGTAAGTTATCGCACCAAGAAGATTGAGAACTGCTGAATTAATGGAACAAACCCATTTTTATAAGTCTTTATATTTATATAAAGTAGAGGCATATCTAGGGTGGAGCCTGATAGGCATGTGCACCAGGCACCATACCAGGGGGACACATGACTGCCCCCAGGCTCTGCCCAGTCATCTTGGGACACTGCAGGCTTCACAGCACCTCCTCCGTCTTCGGGAAAGGCTCAGAGCTTTCCTTGATGTCAGGAGGAGGCAGGGTGCAGCCTGCAGCACCCTGCATTTGGAGAGATACCAAGAGAAGGCGCTTGAAGCCCCATCTTTGGGGAGAACATTGTGATGTTCTCCCTGACAGAAGGCACTGCAGGCTGCCCTGTGCCTCCTCCCGATATGAAAGAAGGCTAAGTCCTGATGCTGGGAGAAGGCACACAAAGCTCTGCCTTGGAGAGAAGTCAGGGAAGGGATGTCATGATGTTGCATGATGTTGTTGCATCACTGCCCCAAGTGTTGGGGAGAAGCATTATGCCTCTCTGCCACATAGATCCAAGCTTTTGGCAGAATAAAGGATGGCCTTTCAGCTACTTTCTGTTCTGTACCAGGCAGATTAAAATTCTTGCTAAGGGTCAGAATGGGAATTGTGTGAACTGATCCTTTGGAATATGAAGAAACCTAAAAGTAAATACAAAATCCTTAAATTTCTTGCATCAGGCAGATGTGAGATAGTTAAAACAATGGCTGAACTAAAGTACATGCAAATAGTTGATTACCTTCCCTCAAACTAGATACTTCAAATGATTTTTAGATCCATTTAATGATACCTGGAGGTGGCCACTTGAAATTTGTCAACATGACTACTCATAGAATAAGATTTTTTTTATTTCAATAAGTAGAAGGCTCTGTTTCTGAAAATCACCATTATAAGTGGCATATTTGCAGTAGAAGCTTCTAAGTTATGCTGAGAGATTTCACTCCAGAAGCAGGGACCAGCCCTTCAGAACGATTTTTGATAGCTGTGCCAACTTATCACATTGAGGAAAAAACCCAAACAGTTTTTAGGAAACTATTTTCCTGAGTTGCAAGTTGTGTAGCAAATCAGTCAAATGTTTAATCTCAGAAGTAAACAGATATTTTTGATTATTGGAACAAACTTGTTGATTTGCTCATCTTAATAATAACATCTTAAGAATTTTTATGTACTACATTTGTTACCTTGTAAAGAAAGAAATCCGTTCATTTCACTTCTTTGCTTATATGTAAAATACAGAATAATTTCATCCTGATATACAGGTTCAGCAAGAGAATTTTACTACATTTGAATCCTTAATCTGGATAAGCTTGTTTCCTAACAAGTTAGTTCACACAAGGATGTATATCTCTTCATCTTTCACCACCTGATAGAGAACAGAACATATGAACTGATTCATAGAACCTATGAAAACTTTCTACATTGCCTAACATGAGCTTTATGATGGTTTATTTACTTGGAAGTCTTTTTCCCGCCCTTTGAAGCTTTGAGGTTGGGATGCCGCAGTAGGTAAAAGGAACATATAATTGTGTGTATAACTTTTTCTTTTTGCATTCTAATTTTTTCTCTTTCTCTTTTCTCTTTCTCCAAATCCCACCCTGATGTTACATGACAAGTCTTGGAGTCCTTATGGCAGCAGTTTCAGATTGAGGAAGCAACCAGCCTGTCCCATAAGCGTTTCTGGTTCTAGACCTTAGCCTAGTCCCATGGCTTGCTCTTGTCTCCTCTTTGAACCCCAATGGTTGCAGCTGATGCATGTTTGGGCCAACCAGGTGAAGACTTCCTGGTTTTTGCTGAAGTTTACTTCGGTAACCAGCCCCAGATTGTGTCTTGGATAACCCAAACTCTGCAGCTAACAAGCCCTCTCAGACTTCTCCTAGAAATACGTATTCCTCATCAAGATGAGTCAGGCAATGATCTGCTCACATACCCCAAGTTTTGCATGACATTCCCTAAGTTGGATCAGAACCTAACCTCCATCTGTGGGCACTTCTTGTCCATATACTCTATGAACTGGTTTTGCCACGCAGATGCTGGGGAAAACAGTATCCTATAGCAACATCCCAGCTGTAACTTGCATCAATCCTCACCTGCATATTTTCAGGAGGCCATGATGTTGTGGGTGTTCCCACCTCTGCTAGCAATTGTCAGTGACATGGAGCAGGAATAGGGATACTCATAACAGGATGTGGCAAGAGTAAAATGTAGACTACCTCACATAAAAATTTTAAGCCTTCTCAGATGGAACTGAAGCACCTAGCACTCTCTGGGTACTGAATCAGTGTCAGTACTAGTAGCAGAGGCAGAAACATTGAATAATATGTGCTGTACATATTTTTATGGTGCTTTCCATTGAAGCTTGTTATAACTTCTTGAAGTTTTGAGGTGACACAGAGACCCTACAAGTACATGGTTGCTAATCATCAGTCACTTAATTGTTGTGCATTCCTTCAGCTTAATTCCAGTTTGGAGGTCTCTTAATTAATCTCAGTGAGTGTTTGACAGGCTTTGAGTGTGGGTTATTAGGCAGCAGGAGTGGCATGTTCTTGGAAATGAGCCTGGCTTCCACCTGCATTTACTCAACTAAGTACAGTATATTATGAGACTAATCTGACGCATGCAGAGCAATTTCACTTAACAAAATATTTTCTTTAAAAACAAATATAGCTGAAGAGGTGCTGAGCATTCATGCCAACAGTGGAACAAATATAACCCCCTCTTTATATAGATGCAATGAATTTCAGCTATTCTTACTTGCAGTGAAAAATGGAACATGTACTTTTATGCTGAAGTGTGCAGAGGATATCAGACAAGAAGGTGCTGAAAAGGACAATTAAAATGAACAAACTGGTTGGATTATGCCATCTGAATGGTAGCCTATCACACGACGCAGAGAGTGTGTCACTCTGGCCCTACCCTCGCATGGTCACATAGGGTCACAACATTTGAGCCAACCCCTAAAGGCCTGGCTGTAAAACATCTCTGGTGTAGTATTTAAACTGCCTAACTGAGATCCAGTTTTGGTGTTCATGCCAAGGTGGGAAAAGTGCACTTGGTGGACGGTGAGAGAGAAACACATTCCTGCTTCTCCTTTGTGGTATTATACAAATGAGTCCATTATTGAGCAGACACACCATCTCTGTAAGGAAAAATGAAGATCATGGGGATTTTTAGTTTGGAAGGGAAAGAGTGTCCCACAACCCAATCCTATGCGCCTGTAGCACTAGTGGAAGAAGTGTTCTGCCAGTGCTACCTGCCTTAGGGCAGCTGTAAAAGTGCTTCCAGCAGCATGCAAAGTAGCACACTGTCAGAGCACCAGCTGGAAGGCTGGAGCATTTCTGCATGCGTCAGAGGACCGCTTATCACTTGCCAAGGCAGGAAAGAAAGTGAGGGATGGGAACAGGGGGAGCAGGGGGGAACAAGAAATGGGGTGAGTGGAGGCGGAGTGGAGGGATGGTGGAAGGAGGTGGCAACAGTGGTGGGGAGGGCTGATTGGGTCCGGCAAGGGGGGTTTTCAGCAGCAGTAGCGACTGTTGAATCATAGCCCCCATCCTGGACTCAATCCTATGGTATAGGTCCACACAGCAAATTCACTAGATCAGGTCAGGGAATGAATGTTCCCTTACCCAGAGGAGTCCTCTGCAACTCCCCTGTGGGATGCAATGGTAGCCATTTTGGTGTCGCTGCACTGGTGGAATTGGGGAAATAGAGATGATGGGTTCTGAGAAGGGCAATGCCAAAGCAGTTGTTTTCCAATTGTGTCTTGGAGATCCCTGGAAGCTCATCAAGGGGGTCTTCAATGAGAAGTTCAACACTGGTGGACAAGTTTCCGAAAAAGACATCTTGCTTACTACTACCAATCTTTCCTTGTTCCATGCAACTGCAAATGTTTTGAGTGTTTTCCAGATTTAATTCTCCAGCCTGCCTCTCATAAACATAAGGCAATTAACCTGGCAGTTGATTCAGACAAGGCACTTCTTATGTTCTTAAGCCGAAGCACTCACGCCGTGTGTGTCACAAACTTCTCAAGCTTACCAGCAAATTTGATGTGGAACTTATTTTCAGGCTTCAGTATTTGCACATACAGAGGACAATTCGGAGCAAAATCTTTAACTGCCCAAGCTCTTAGAATTGTCTGATGATCCTATAACAAAACAGAAGACACCATATAAAACAGAGTGTTTTAAAAGTACAAGGTGGAAAAACAAATAGATTAACCGGGCTGGTTAAACTAATAAGACATTTTCAGCTGGCATCAACTTTCTTTAAAAAAGACAGAAATAGTGAACATTTTTATTAGGCTATACTTTTACGTTGGACTTGAATGTTTATCAGCCTTCACATTTCTAGCTGTTTGTTTATTTAATATAATAAATAAAAGTGTTTCATTGCTATAATGCCAATAATTAAACAACCACTGTAGAAGGAACAGAGAGATGGATGTGCCAAGAACACCACAAATTACTTGGAAGGGCATATACTTTCTTCTTAAATAATTTTTAATATGGATCAATGTCAACCAAACTGGATCTTGTGAACCTTTTGTAGTTCAATAATGTTTCCAAAACCATTTGGAGAACAGGGCAAGAAATAAACTTTCACTTGCAATTTCCCTTGGCCATTAGTAATACTGCTTAGCAATATTGCATTTCAGGTAATCATAGTGCCTTACATCTCAGAAATAATTCCATGATCCACAAAGGAATCCCAATATCATCATCTTCCTATTGTAGGCTGGAGTGAGGAGGGGGTTGGGTGTGGATGAAATTTTTTTTGCCTAAGGCTAGCTAGTAAGTTTGTGGTTAAGGTGAGAATGGAACTGAGGATTTTCTGGCCTTTCAAACATAAGCAGCTGCCAGCTCTAAATATTTTTAAAATACATACATTTTCCATCTTATCATTGATGTTGCATGCTCTATAGGTGTCTATGATGATCAGACAACCATAGATAGAATATTAATATCAACTATGACATTAGATTTGCATTTAGCTAGCAACATAAGAGAGTCTGAGTGCTTGTTTCTCTGCAATAACCGAATGATCTGGAGAGATCTATTTCCCACAATTAAATATTACAAGTGAATCAGCTATACCAACCCCCCCAACATCTCCTGCCGAATCCTATATCTTAAAAAATTAAAAACAATGAGAAAGACAAAACAAAAACACATGTTTCATGCTGCAATCCTACCCATTTGGGAGTAAGCCCCATTGTATATAAGGGGACTTGCTTCTGAATAGATATGCATAGGTTTGGGCTCTTAACCTTTCTGACAAGGAAGCAATTTGCCTATATTGGAGACGAATATTGAGGTATGTCACTTCCATAGAGGTCTGGCAATGGTCATAAGTTAGGCAAATGTTTAAAGGTTAAGAAAAAAAATGTCCTCCTAAGAAAGTGTTAATATGTATATGTTGGATATCTTGATAGAAGTCTAAAGGATAGTTATGAAATTGTTGAATTATGAATTAAAATTGTAATGAAAATATAACCGCAAAGGACTGAAAACATAACCACAACTAGAATGATTTCGGTCCAAAATACTTAATAACAATTTTTTTCTTTTAAACCTAAGCATTTGAAGATAGCTTGGTGAAGTGTATTCATTAGGGACCAACACATTCCTTTAATTTCCAAGTGTGATGTATTTTTTTCCTACTTCCATTTTGTAAGTGTGTAATCAATTACTTTTAGCAAACATAAAGAGCTCGACTCAACAAGGCTCCTCTATTATATCAAATCATGCAGTGCTAATACACTAAAATGTTCAATTTGAAGTGCCTTTAATGCCTAAGACATTAGTCTCTGAGCCCCATATCAGTTTTTATTTTTCAATTGCATTTTCAAAGGTACAACGGAGCATAATTTCCAAGACCTAATGATCCTACAGAACAGAATGGCATGTCTAGTCATAAACTTGCGAGTGCGAGGAAAGACACAAATAAATGATTCATTCTACTCTATTTGCGATGTCAGCAGACAGAAAAGGCTTCTAAGGTATAGTACATTAAGCAAAATCTCAGCCAGAAACTGAGGACAGCTGATAGTTTAAGATAACAGCATTATTGATTTCAATAGGGTAAAATGAACTATTTATATAATGGGAAATACTGATAACAGAAAAGAGGAAGTAACTCCAGGATTTTGAGTCTGTCAAACAAAAGGCTGGCACGAGTCCTTTGACTGATGCATGTTGTTGCTCAAGACATAGGAGAGCATTTCAGCTCCCTAGAAATGGTACCTTGGACAGAAAATCCAAGAAGTGATCAAACTTCCTTCATTTGGAAGAAATCAGACCAAGGTATGAAACAAGAAGAGACATCTCCCTCAAAATGCAAAGATATTTGAAGATCTATAGGATATTGCACATCTTGTATCTCAGCACTTAGGTTCATTAACAAAGGATGGTACAGTAATGGGTTTAAGCCCAATGCTCAAGTGTACTGCTATATTGTACATGTATATTGTATATGTTATGTTAGTAACCCACAAGATGAGTGCCTTGTCAACCCCTTCCCCACTACGTTTATTTAATGCTTAAAAAAGCATTTTAAAAAGAGAGCCCTAAATCATCTCTAGGAATAGAGACGACGACAGCAACAACAAAATAGATACACAGAGCAGGATGCACAGGTAGGAATTAGGATAAATTTTCCTTGAAGAAAATTTGGCAATGGATTTAAGGCAATGGATTTAACAATAGAAGACATAATGTTTTCGAGAAACAATATGTCTTATTTCCTTGTGTCTGAGCTGTAGCTATGAACAACACTGTGAATAACTGCACTGAGGGAACCCTTTAACTGTTCAAAAGTTGGAGGCCTCTTGCACTTTTGTAGGGGAGAAATTTTTTCCTAGCAACATATCCTGAATACCTGCTGAGCCGAGTTATGGCTCCTCTCTCCATAGATACATTGGACTTGACTTGTGCAGGATTTGAACTCAGGGTCACTCATGAGTTAAACAAATGCCCCATCACTGATAAGATAGGTTCTGCTCTTTCCAGAACTCCCTTACTAAGCACTTCTCCTGGCGGGGCTTGAAAATACCTCTTCCTGAGACATTGAAGAGATGCTGACAGTGATATAGACCATCTCACATATTAGAAGACAGTCTTACAAGAAGCATGTTTCCCTACCCTGAGTAACTTCCTGGTCCACTAAAAACGACTGAATAATTCAAAGAAAGTACATGATCCCATGAACCCTGCAACTCTTCCATTGTTCTGAATTTTTATTGATTTTCTTATGAAATTAGAAATAAAAGAGCACATAAAACAGCATGATGAATCAGCATGAGCAGAGGTAGCATGAATTGTTCATTAACTCTCTTGAAAGCAGAAGTTCCTCTGCATTTTTAAGCCTACGAGAACCACTCTCTCATAGCCAAATTTTCAAACAGAAAAATAAAAATAAAATAAAGTCAACCACACTATTTTTATTCCTGCTTTGGCTCTTCACATCAATCATTAATCGTCTCCAGCACATTTCTTCTAAAGGCGGTGACTATGGATTTGCACTTTTCCACTGCTCGGTGATTTCCGCCCACTCCCTAAAATCAGCTGCGAATATTAACACAGCTTGAATGAAACCCACGCACATTTATGTTTAAAATGTGAGACATCTTAAGTAACGATTAAATTCTGCCACATTTTCATAGACAAGAAATACTGAAGTGTGTATTTCGGAATATTTGTTATTTTGGCATTTACTGACAACTTCTCTTTCTTTTTATAGAAATGACACTGCCTTCATGAATATGGAGAGGAAAGGCAAAGGTCCAGTGTAATAATGGGTGCTATGTTTGTACAATCAGTGGTGGTAGGTTACATCTGTCCTTCACCAGTGTTGCCATGATTGGCATTAGGGAAGTGGCCCTGGGAAGCAGGCCAGAGTATGAACCTCACCGCTTTGGTGAAAATGCAGTGGTTGCAGATATTTTAGGATATTTTCTTTACCTTTTTGACCTTTTAAAAGGGTGTCCCCTGGTATCCTCTGTTCTGCAGATACCAGATACATGGATACAGGGGTGCACCTATAACAGTTTTCAAACACCTCTAGCTATTAATTAGGGTGTATTAGTATTTTACTGTTTTTATATTATATTGTAATACACACACACACACACACACACACACAGAGAGAGAGAGAGAGAGAGAGAGAGAGAGAGAGAGAGAGAGAGAGAGAGAGAGAGAGATTGGTCATCCCTTATCCAGACTTCCAAAATATGGAGTATTCCAAAATATGGAACTTTTTTGAGGGCCAACATGATTTTTCTTTTTTGCCAAAAGAAATAAAATCACAAACTGTGTTTCATGCAGAAAATTATTTTAAAAATATTGTATGAAATTACCTTCAGGCTATGTGTGTGAAACATAAACAAACTGTTCTTAGACTTGGGCCTCATTCCCAAGATATCTCATTATATATATATGCAAATATTCCAAAATTGGGAAAAAAACTGATATCCAAAATGCTTCTGGTCCCAAGCACTTTAGATAAGGGACACCCAACCTTTAATAAGTATTTTATACGTATTTTTATTTTTTAACCATTTTGAGTTAGTAATTAGGGGCAAGAAGCATGGGAAATAAATAAATAAACTGTTGAAAGTCATTTTAACCCACTTGTGTACTCTTTTCTCTTCCTGCTTTCTCCACTGTGTGCATAACAGTGAGTAAGTAAGATGTAGTGAGTAAGTAACATGCAGTAAGTCTTGTTGCAATCCTGTGAGTACGTACTGGACATTCCCATAGGATGCCCAGCAAGCATGTTTGCCAAGCATATACCTATATTACACTGGTGCTTCCCACAGCAAGCAAGTAAAGCACAAACACGAACACTACTGGAGACCCCAGCCTAAACAGCAATATACATGTGGCAAACATATCTTTTCTTTAAGTGTGGAGCTGCCATCAGCTCCTTCTTCTGATATTACCATTTTGCACCCCAAGTCATTCCCATGGATTAAACTATTGAATGACTGACCACGGGTAACATTTGAAGTTTCTCTTGCTCCAGCGCAAGCAACTCTGCATGCTACCCTTTCCTTGCTTAGCATTCAGACATGCATTTTCTCAAACTGCTTCCAGGATTCATGGTTTAGCCATGTCTGATTCATAAGCAGACGAGGATTATAAATCCTATCAATGTTATATTTTCTGACAGGAGAATAACATGCCCATGCAATCCTGCAAGGAAAAAAACATTGCAATATTGGTAACGTTCTTTAAACATAGAAGAGTTGCACCAGTTTGCATTGATGTTCGCATATCAACTCATTTGTCCTTTCACTACATTTAACCAAGTTTTTTATTTGCTCTTGCTGCATATACACATAATTTCTAGTCAAGGTAGCTTGACACTAGAATGTGGCAGCTCATTTTTTTCTGCTTTCTTATTCTCTTCCTGATTGTAACTAAAAAGCATTGGTACATATGTTGAATGGAATGGGATGAGCTGGAAGAAGGAAAATTCAGGAATGTGGCAAATAAATATTACCATGCCACAAATAATTAGTGTGATTTGACAGTAAAGCTAATATCAATAAGCCCAGGGAGCTACCTCCTGCCCCACCACTTTTTCATAGGCATACTTATGTGTTTCCTTATTATATTCTATGTTACTGTGTATCCGGGTCATCGTCCAAAACAATTCTGTGGTTCACTTATATAATTAATGAAGAATCATTTGAATTTCAGAGAGAAAGCAACACAGCTACGGTAACATTTTTAAACAGGACCAGCCCCAGGAGCCACAGAGCTCAATGCAGAGCCCTTGCGTGGGGGCCCCCAGCCTCCCCACAGAGGTCCCCCTCTCACCAGGAACCCATGGCAACTGCAGCCAGGACAAGCCTGTGGCCAGGTGTGTGAAGCATGGCACCCAGAAACAGTTGGTGAAATGACAACATCACTGCTGACTGCTTCTGGGAGCCCATTTTGAGCCAAACCAACTCCGGTGTGGGTGGGCAGGCCTAAAGGAGCTGACACTGCTCACTGTGATGCCCTTCCAGGCTTTGAGATGCTGGCTGAGGCAGGGGGCAATCCACCCACTGCCCGAGAGTGGGGGGCCCCAAAGCGTAGGCCCAATTTGAAGAAATTCAGCAAATCACCCTAAGGCCTGCACTGTTTTAAGGGTATACACAATCACTGACCTGTATTCCTCCCTGATAGGTACCCATACCTTCCAGTCGGAAATCACTGCATAACACGCATTAAATGCATGGTAATGTGTGGACATTTCCACTGTACAGCATGCCTTAAATCAAGAGGAACTATAGTTGCATAACGAGAACCCTGTCTCGTGGTTATTTATAAGGACAGGACTATATCGCAGAGCCATGGGATGCGGATTATGGAATTTGATTCAAAATTTCTTTACTAATTAACGTCTATCAGGACATCACAATGGGAGGATAAATGTATCTACGACCATATGCCCCACCATGTGATCTGCTCACCTCCTTTGTGAGGCAGGTGGATTAAAGAAGCAGAAGCATATGTGTTTTTTGTTGTACAGTATCTCTATTCTATTCGCATGAATTAACAGCCCACTACAAAAAGCTTCTAAAGATTTCAAATGCTCATATGTCAAGCTGTATTCTGGTGGCACTTCCTATAACCTGGAATCATTTTAAAATTTACAATGTTCACAATACAGCTTGCTGGCACAGCCCTGCTCAGTGACACATGAAAGTATGTTTCTCCTCCCCAGGAAGTACCAACCTGGCTTCTGAAAGTGTCAAACTGTGTTTCCTAAACTTCTGATAGCTGAGGCAAGCTACTCTCCTCACCCTCACTCCAAGTTACAATGGACGCTTCATACTTACAGCCACCAAGCTTTGCTTTTACACAGAGTATGAGGATTACCCACTTGCAATAAAGCTCACCCCAATGGTCTTGTGTGGGTCATTGTTCTGGATGTGCCGCCTAATCTAAAAGACATACCTACAACTGCAGCAACTCATGCAGAAGCAGTCAATGGGCAGCCTACTCCAAGGATAGGTAACTCTGCTATGTGAGGAGTAACTAAAGGACCTGTCCCTAGCAATGCGAAGTAGAAGAGGGCAAAGTTAGAGCAGTAATTATGCAGAGACACAGCGAACAGCCTCCTCTGTGGGTGGATACTTCGAGTTCAGAAGTGTTTTAATTATGTAAGTAGTTTCTTGCAGTATCCTGACAGCTGTCACTCACAGTACATGTGCTCTGATACAAATTAGTGACTTAGAAGTGATTGAGGACACTCGTTTCTCAGTATGTCCCCACTTCCCAGTATCTATATCAGCCATGTCACTCTTCTGCTTGTTATAAGAGTTGTAGTCCTACTCGCTGGACTTCAAACACATTCTTGGTATAATCAGACACAATATAATCAACATAATATAATCAGAGGCAAGACATTCTAAGGAAGTCTGGCCAATGTCCAGGAGTGGCCCAAAAGTCTTGGCTGTGTCAGGAGGCAAGGTTATTACACACTGCTATAATATAGGCTCCAGCAGAGAAGTCTCTGAACCTTCTCACTAGTGTTAATTATCACAGTCTCCATACAAAACAAGATTTCACTAATCTTGCCTTCCAGAACAGGGGGCACATGCTTTAAAGTAGGATGAGATTTTCTATAAGCTGGCCCTCCAATGCTCAGCAATTTGTGCAGCAGAAGAGTTAAAAAAAAAGAGCAGGAAGAAAGATATAATTCTGGGTTATTTCCATAGGAATAACAAGGAAAGGACAAAAGGTGGAATTTAACTCATGCTTCATTGTGTGCCATAAGTGCACATGTAACACACACATTCAATAGGAATAAAAAGGGGGAAGCGTTGGTATAAGCAGTGCCGCCACGACAAGGCCCTTCCCCATAGGCACTGGTTATAGGGGAGAAAAAAAATCTCAAAACTACATAGGATCCAAGTAATACATTACTGTGGCAGCAAAGGAAATACTTCCTCATGGTCTGGTCTTACTATTCAGGCAACATGGATGGAACCAATGTTGTGATTCCTTCTTGTACAAGCATTGCCTTCCCACAGGTATGGAAGTTCCTTCATCCATATATAATGGAACTGTTAGACCAGATCACAAGGAATGAATTCCTCACACTGCTATGCAAAATGTATGTAATGGGTAACAGTCAAGTCAAACAGAAATGGTGCAAATGTGCTGAGTACCCCTTTCTCAGCCCTTTCCCATGTGCCATGGGAAACTAAGAACTAACCAATTCCTGTAGCATCTAGACATTACAAGACAGCACAATAGCTTAGATGCCCACATTTCTAGACATTATTTGCAATTTCAGTAAATTGGCTGCAATCACAAGGAAAGAGTGGCAAGATTTATTTCTGGTTCAGGAACTTGTATGCACAAGTTTTTATGCACACGTTTTTATGCACACGTGGAAAGGTTTCACTTCCACAGTAGTGAAATGTAACTAAAATGTTCTTTTCATGTTCTGAAAAGAGGGGACAAGTTTGAGAGATAGTACTGCATAGTACTATAAGGAAGGGACATTTCTTTCTGAACAATGCCACCTGAAACCTGGTTTTAACGCACCTATCTGGAGATGAATCTGCCTGAAAACTCTATTGTCCAGTAGATAATACGAGAGGTACAGGGCAAGGAAGCAATTGGTGCAGGTTGATTCAAAAGTGCCAGAGACCTGATACACCTGATGTTCGCGTGCTTCCATGGGCATATCTTGGAGACCACATAAACATTTTGAGTATACTCTTCAGGGTCACTTTAGCTGTTTGACCAAAACTTCTACTGAATATTTTAGAATGATGTATGTGCTTATAAAAATATGTCATGCCTAGAATAGCAGCTTTCAAACCGTACTCATACCAACCTCAAAGTAAAAAATAAAGGACATAAGGAAAGGGAGGACCTGCACATATTCCTGTTAGTCCACAATTAAATGTCTCCTTATCGGTCTCTTTTGACTAGCCTTAAGGAAAGTCGTGCATTTACACAAGCTAGATTTAACGTTGTTCCATTGGCAGTAACCTTGGGAAGATATTTATAAAGTCCCCTTTTTTGATAGCATTGCCCTTGTTCTCCGACGCAGTTCGAGACTCTCACATACTTTTCTCCTGCCCAATTCATACTCATATGTGTTCTATTTATCTAGAAATTAACCTGAGGAAGAAGACTAGGCTTTTGGAACAGCTGAAACTTGTATACCTATTAAATGATGACCCAGTAGATGTGTTGGTGGGCACTGCTAATTTTCTCTCTTCAGCTGCAGAAAAGTATGGAAACAGGCCGGTGTGATATGATTTATTTGTATTTTAATCTTAAAACTTGTATTTTTCTTTTTCCTTAACTTCCTACATTTATATTTCATATTTAATGATCCATTTGTTGGAATAGATGAGTTGATGCCAATAAAAGTCTCTCTTTGCTGTATTCATAGAAAATGTGAAAGTTAATCAAGGGCATCTCCATGAGAAGAATACCAATGGCAACAAGCTTTCCGAAAGGATGCCTGGGTACCAGTACCAAACTCCCCTTGAAGTTTGCAGTGCAGGGAAATACTGGGGTTGTTCTAGGCCATGATCAGTGATAACTAGATGGCAAAACCCAATTGGCCTGGCTAGTGTACCATATAAAATGAGTGTCTGCTTTGAAACATCACCCAGAATCTTCTCCTGTATAAAAAGAATGCTCGGCTGACAAATCATCGCAGAAAGTGTTCCCTGAAGAGTGTTTGGTTTTTACAAAATTCAAATGGAAGTTTATTGTTAAATGTCATTTAAAAATATAACCAATATATTAATATAGGGCAGGCAAACCTTAGCAGACACAGTTTTCAAAAGCCTATCCAAAAAACAGTAAATAAGTAAAAAGTTTGAAATACAAACAGTGGCTTAGAAGGAGCAGTGGCAAATGCATACATAGCTTATCAGAAAAACAGCAGGCCATGTGAACTACCTCAGAGTTCTTCAGAATTATTGTGCTTCACTCTTTTTTCACAATCTGAGGAGTGTTAAACTGGGGGACCCTGGGAAGTAAGCTGTCAACCAGGGCAATGTGACCTCAGGTTTTTTGTGCCACCTCTGCACTATTTTTTTTTTAAAAGCCCCTGACTACACTCCTTGCACACTTCCTTTAATTGCCAAAGTTCAGGACCTTCATTTTTATTTAAAGGCCAATGAAGGAGCTCCTTTATTCACAGTGTCATTGTAAATCAAACTGGAAGCCCCACAAGTGAAAAGACTGTACGAGGAGCACAGTACAGAGGTGGATGATTCACTTTCTGCTTGCTTTCAGCAGGCAGAAAGCAGAACAATGCATATGTCCTTTGCAGGCTGGAGGGAGATGGCAGCCTTGGGGTGGAGGGCACCCCAAATCTGCTGCCATCTTACCACCTCACTAGGTGATGCCATCAACTAGCTTCAGGGATGGGCTGCCCTTGCTGTAAAGCTTAATTATGTACCACTTGTTCACCCAGTTTGTGTTACAGCCAAACTATGCTATATTAAATGTGTGGTTTGGTTGTGTGTATTCCCCCCCCCCAACTGAAACACAGCTGTGGCATGGGGCTTATCAGGATTGGGGAGGGAGGGTTTAACTTTTTTCCTGCGTGGTGAGGTACTTACAACAGTATCCCCCTACGCTCAAAGGGGAACTCTCTTTGGGGACTAATAGCAACTTTTGGGACCCTTTCTGTCAGGACTGAGACACAGAAAGGGTTAAATACCTCCATCCCACACACCATGGTCACAGTACTGATCTGCGACCCCTCCCCCAGTTCAAAACAACACACTTGCAGAGCCAAGCTACTCAATTTACAGCACATTCCTGTGCATTTCTACTGAGAAATCTCATTGTGTTCAATGGGGCTTACTCCCTGGAAAGTGGGTATAGGATTGCAGCCCTATTGGAGCTTGTTGTTTAGACCTTAAGGTTGCTTGAAAAGTTGATTTGATAAGCCTGCAACATGCTCTCCAGTGCAGGCACCACTTTCCTTTGCCAGATCCCTTGAGACTTTTGAATTTGGATATCCCTGCATGTTTTTCATCCAGTGGCTATAATCATGACCACTTTAACAAAACCCTTATTTCTGACACAGCATACATAAGACAGAAAAGCATACTTAAGAAGTAAATTGATATTTGTAAAGAACTTACCGCTGCAGTCCTGTCCACTTCACAGCGGCTACTTAAAATGAAACAGGCCTCAGCATCATCCATCCTAGAATCATATGAAAACTTAATGTTTGGATGGATGCTTAAAGAGTTTCTTTTTCTTTAAGAAAATACTTGATTTGTGACACAAAAGGTTGACATCACTAGGCTCAGGGCAAAATTGTTCCACTGGCAATTTCCCCATAACTCCCCCTAATTGGTCATTGTTTAGGTGCCTCCTCTCTACACTGTAGCCAGAATTATATTCCATCAAGTTAGAATCCAAAATTCATCTACAGCATCAGTTGTGGAAGCAATCTCCTCATTATTATTATTATTTCCCTTCCTAAATTTAACTGGTCCTCTCCATCAGTTCAATGCACTCTATTCTCTTTTTATTCTTTTCTAACGGACCATCAAAAAGGGGAAAAAAAAAACACCCTCAAAATTACTTAAGAGAGAAAGAATGCCTTAAAAAGACTTCCCATGCAGCTGCATTTAACAAAAGCTTTTAATAATGAACTGCGAAGCCACTAATTTTCAGAAGGCTGCCACACGTTTTTCAATACAGAGACTACAGAACATGTATGCAAATTGAAATAAGCACCCAAAGAAGATTCTGCTGTGTGGTTTTTTTTTAATCCTCTGCCACTAGTTGCCAAAGCATATCAAATTCTTCATTTACTCAAAGGCTTTTTACTACGTTATCCTTTACTACATCCTCATTACACAAAAAGAGAGACATATTGCTGCTTAGCAACTTCCCAGTTTATTGGGCTATATTTCTTATTATATGGTCTATTAAGCTCTCACCATGCTGTTTGCAACAGAAAGTGCTAAGAGGGTACATTCACTTACAGGTTTTGTAAGGAGAAAAAGAATATTTCTATAGCTGCTTGGCTTCAGGTTATTATAGGATAAATTCCTATCATTATGTCTTGAGGAATGGCTTTCTTTTTCAAGCTTACAATGTGACGTGCAGAAAACCACACAATTTTTTAAGCAATAAACTAAAATGGACACAACTTTTTTATTTTTAAGCAATCATTCCTTAAAGGGGGGGGGTGGTTCTAAAATTTATTTTCTTCAAAAAGGCAGGGTTAATGCATTACCAAATATTTATGCTACTCCAGGAAGTGGAAGTTTCTCATTCAACTACCCATTGTTAAAAACGGAGACAAAATGGTGTCCAAAGAATTCCCCCAGTCCCTCAAATCTCTATTTTGTAGCTCATATGATCTTGGGAGAATCTGGAAAAATTCCAGGATCCAGATTTTTTGAAGCTAGTGCTCCACTAAACTGCAGAAATAAGTCTGAAGATATACTAACAACAGAACCTTCTGAGATGTAGTTTTCAATGCCAAACAAACAAATTGCTATCCCCTAACACAGAAAGTCTATTTTTTAAAGACAAGATCTACTTCTGTCCAGAGCAATGCCCGGAAATGGTTAGGAAGTTACCCAAAGTTTCTGACAAAAAAATATGAATGTTCTATGAATGTCCAAATTTCATTTGGATGAATGTCTAAAAAGTTTTTTGTGGGTTTTTAAAGAAAAAGATTTGATTTGTGACACAAAAGACTGACATGACTTGGCTTTGGATAAATTCACACAGTCATTTTGGACAGGCACTTGCCCCACTGGCAGTTTCTGTTCACAGAGTGAACAGATGGTTATCCGAGGGCTCTCTCACACATTCCTAAAATAACAACCCTTCACACCACCTCAGCTATGGAATTCTTTATATCATCCTATCTGTTTTTTGCAATTTGACAGCTATCTTGAAAGAAAAGCCAATATAAATATAACTGGGCCCAGAGCCTGGTCTGGAGGTATTGCAAAACAGGAACCTTGATGAAGCTAAGCAGGTTTTAGTTGAGCCAGTGCTTGGCTGGGCAAGGGTCTAGTCATATATTTAAAACAGTTTACTATCTTCAGCATGAAAGAAAGGCAGAATATGCATGTGCAGGGGGGATCCCCGTATCCTGCACCTATGGTTTCAGATATCCACAGGCCCCTCGCATGCCCCACCATGCACCCCCTCCAGAGGCAAGGCTCCCCTTTTCTCTGGAGGTTTTTCTAAGCCTGCATTGGCTGCGCACGACTGCCCGTGGCACTGCTGTAGGCCTCAGAATGGCTGAAAAGGCCAAAAAAAATGACTTCTGGTTTTACAATAAAACCGGAAGTGACAGTTTTAATGCTTTATAAAGCATTAGGAGGTCCGGGGAAGCCCTCCAGGCCACAATTAATTTTATCGTAAAACTGGAAGTCACTTTTTTTTTGCCTTTTAAATCATTCTGAGGCCCACAGGCAGTCATGTACAGCCTGTGGGGGCCTCAGAAGCCTCTGGAGACGAGGGAGCCCAGCTCCCCTTGCCTCCGGAGGGTGGGGAGGATGTCCCTAGCTTCACTTAACTCTGGGGGGTTCCAGAATAGAACCCCCGCAAATATCAGGGCATGTCTGCAATACCATGTAATAAATAAATATCTTGAGCAAGGTCATCAGATTTCATAAACTGTTCTCCTGTCTGCCTAATGTGTAGGGTTCTCAAACATATTTGCATCCAGGGAAATAGAAGAAAGCCCATAGACCAGGCCAGCACAATACTTCCTGACACCTGAGGTGGCATTCCAATGATTGCCATTGCCCCCTCCCCCAACGATGTGCCAGCCTCTACTTCTCCTGCTCCCCAGTGTTGTAGCTCAGCACTTCTCTCCACATTTCCTGTTCTTCCCTCGCCCCCTCTTCCAGTCAAGGAAGTGGAAGCAACAGTGGAGGAAATAGGTAGACAAAGATGGGTGCGCCCTACTAAACAGCTGACTGAGATGACAGCTTCAGTTGGCTTCATAGTTAGGCTGGCCCTGCCACAGGCTGATTCCCAGGTTACAGGAGGAGCACAATTATAGCCCAATCCTGAGCTGCCTGGGGTGCCCAGCCTCGGCAGCACCAAGAACGGCTGCCGCCGGAACCTGCACGCTCTTGGCTACCGTGGAAGGTGCCTTGGGAGAAGGGGACTTTCGTCCCCTTCTCCCGGGTAAGGTAAGCAGCCCCGCAATGGGGCTACTTACTTTACCGCCGACCAAAAGGTCAGTGATAAGTTAAAGGCGCTCGTGTAGGGCACAGAGCCCTCCGTGAGTGCCTTGCAACCTGTGGAGTGGAGCTCCGTGGACCCGCCTCCCTCCCTCCCCCCAGCATGCCTCCAGCCCACCCCCTCCCCGCATCATGCCTCTGCATCACACCTCCTCCCTGCCCTCACTCCGCCCATGCTGGCCTCCCCCTCCCCGGAATGCCTCCTACCTGTCCCCGCTTACCGTACTGCGGCTCGGCGGTCCGGGATACCGCCGAGCCACAGAAGCTGGGCGACTGCCCCGCACTAGCCCAGTACAGGCCGGCGCTGGGCTAGCACAGGTGGGAACCCGGCGGTAAGATGAGCAAACGTGCCTTACGGCATGTTTGCGACAGTGCTTGGCGGCGTGGAGCCGTGCCACCGAGCACAGGACTGGGTCTTAATTGCTGTTCCTTGATAGTTGTTACCCATGAAGCCCTAGGCCAGCCAACATAAGACAGTAAGAAATGTGACTATGAATTGATCCAGAATTTCACTGTAGGTTATAAGAATGGCTTTGAAACTGGAATGTTTAATTTAATATGAATTGGGTAATGGTATCTTCTTTGACTGCACAAAAACAAGATATGAAAATTAAAAAAAAACACACAGTGCTTCCCTACACACTTTTAATTTTTATCCAGATCCTGTGTCCAGGAAAACCGACCACATTCAATATAGTAAGTACTCTGCCAACCTAGCCTTTGTTGATGTACATCATATAATGCTTTTTTTAGTGTCTATCCAAGATATTTTAAGTGAATGTGATAAACATATGCATCTTATACATGTATCCATCAGGAAGTCATAACTGCTTACAGTCCACTCTTAAACGGCAAAACTAAACACTGGAAATGACCCTAAGCATTATTTCTTCCTAAAACAATTCCACTGGTTCAATCAAAATTCAATTAAAGGATTATACATCAAGTAAAAAGTAAGAATGGAGAAGAGGGAAGTATGAGAAATCTTGGATCAATAAAATTAAAGACTGGATTGCTAATTCCTAGAGTTCCAAACAGAACATGTTTTAAATACCACGCGTGAATGAACACAACAGTTAGGTAGTGTTTTTCTAACAAGATTCATTGTTCATTTTACCTCTAGATCTTATTTATGAAGACAAAAATTGTGAAACTCACATTGCAAAGAAAACAAAATACAATCCGATATTTTTGTACCTACTTAGCTCTCAGCAAATCCTGATCTTTTAGTGCTGAACCTTGCAGATAGATGACTCTTTGAGACCACATTGGAATCTGTAACACTCTTCGAACCTGAGCATCCATCTCAGTAGGGCACAAGATAACGACATAGTAGTCCTGCAAAAATGTATAAGGAGAAGGAAGAATAGCAGAAGAGAAAGTGGCATGCGGACACAATTTTGCCAGAGGAATTGTTTTGTTTAATATCACGCTGAGGGAAGTCTTGGATGGCGAGTACAAGGAGTGAATTCATGAGAGACAACTTATTTAGCCTTGAATTCACTAAAGAAAATATTTGAACGCTATCTATCTAGTCCAAATGCTAAAGCTGCCCAGCAAGATAACACAGTGCAAAGCTTTGCACCATGCTGAGATGAACATCTAAGAATTGCATGGGTTTTTTTTTGGGGGGGGGCATGGTTCTGCAGCAGAAGACAGAAAATTTACAGGTTGCCACAGACACTCCACTGTTCATAAAAATCATCAATATGGATACTAAACAAGCTTTGGTGCCCCTTCACAACAGGAACATTGGATGCTCTATCAGCTTTTAACATCTGCAATAATGCAGTTTTCCATGAATGCTTTTCATTTTATGTATTCTTTATCGACTTATGAAGCCAGCCAAGATAAGCATCTCATTTGCATCACATCTGAACTAAAATTAAAGGATTAAACATATTTCAGAAAACAGAGATTTCTGCCTGAACTGATATTCTAGGCAGCTTGATTTACCTGGAGCCGAGGATGAGCATAGAACTCATTTAGGAAATCCATGAGAAGGTCAATCTTAAGAGAACTGACACATAACACCACATGTTTTTCTGTCTGAGCTCTGTGTCGGCTGTAGTTTCCACCTGATTTTTGTCTTTCCATCCACAAATAAGCCAGCTGTTCAAACTGCAATAGATGTAAAGGTGATAAAGATACAAATTGATTTTCACATAATTAAAATGTATGCAAACAGATGTAACTATTCTACTGAATGTATCTCTATGTTTGAGGTCACACATATACTTCAACAATGAATATTCATAAACACTTGTGTTGTTTTTTTTAAAAGGGAGTTTTTTCCCCCACAGAATAACAAGGAGCTACTTGAGCAGTAGTAAAATACATTGTAACATTCAGCAATTCCAAGGTTTTCAATGTTTATTGGTTGTCATTGTTTATGCGTCCCATTAACTAACCACCCAATCCTATGCTTTCCTGCCCCCACCGATGCAGCTGTGCAAAAAAGGTATGTGTGGTATGGCATCTCCCGGGGGGGGCAGTCCTGAATGTCTTCTCTAGGGGACATTCCTTCTCTAATGGAACATTTGTTCCCTTACCTGGGAAAAAGCCTTTGCTTCACAGAGAAGTCTAACTTGGACCTGCACCTGTGACATTACTGGCACAGCTTCATGTGGACTCAGGCTATGGGACTGGGTGCAGAAGGTGGGTTTGGATTCAGCAGCTGCCCCTGCCACTGAACCTGCCCTCTTCTCAGACCTGATCCCCCCTCCCAACAACTTCCCTGGGTCAGTCTGGAGTTACTGCCATAAGCAGGGCCTAGGAGAGGGGGATAAAGGGGGTAATTTGTACCTGGGCCCAAGTTCAGAAAGGGGGCCCAGGAGCTAAAGGAGAGGGTCCAGAAATTTCCTGAATTCTTACATTTTCCAATCTCATCCAGACTCACTGCCCATGCAAGGTGCTGGGGGCATTACCGTGGGCACATATTGGTGACACTGCCACAAGCCATACACATCAGGCCCAGGAATGCACACATTCCTTAACAGTGTCACATCTGGGAGGAAACTGACCTGCTACAGGTTTGGCTTGTGAATCCGCTAACCATGAAGGAGTGTAGAGGGCTCAGGGACTGCAGCTGCTGCAAAAGTAAATTTTGGTGCACACAAGACACTTTCCATTCTAGTGTGAACCCAAATACAATGATACTAATTTCCTGCAATGATTTTCTATTATTGAAAGATTTTAGAGAGACTTAGGAGTGTGTTTGGTTTTCTGCATCTAGCTGCCAACACCAGGCAAGCAGGTAGACCACTGCGAAAACTGGCAGACCTGGGCTCCAAAGACTATTCTAGTCATTGCCACTTTTCCCCTGCCTGTTTTGCCCCCATTCTGTCCATCCCATTGTCACCCCCCACTGTTTCACCCCTCCCTCTTTGGGAAGGGGCCCAAAAGAAACTTTGTACCTCCTACTAAAAGTCCTCTCAGAGGCCCTGGACTTAAAACTGCTATGGCTTCCTTGCTGGGGCTTCTTTTGCGACTGCCATAAGGCAGTCTTCACTAGCAGAATGCTCATTTAGGATGAGCAGGCCTTTAGGATTAGGCCGTAAATCACTAGCCCACTAATGATAAAAGCAGTGCAAAAAGCACATATAAAGCTGAAAGCCAACAACAAATCCCAACAGACAAAATAAAACTGAAACACATCTACTAAAAATCCACTAAACATAACTATAAAACAGCAGCAACATTAATGCCTTCAAAGAAATGGCATATGAACATGCCTACGACAAGAATGGGGTTTAGAAACGGTGACTTATCCAACATGTTTACATGAATAATTGCTCTTCACTCTACCTAGCTACGTGGACCCACCCTTTCATGCACATACCTCCCATCTTTGACTATATTACTTCATAATCCTGCTGGCTGTCAAACTAATGAATATTTCCACATATCAAAGCATGCTAGTTTGCTAAGACAAGGGGTTTGTATTTTGAGGAATAATTTTAATATGCAGCCCGCCTCTGCTTGCATTCTGAAGTAGTACAATCAGAGGAGAAATTGGACTGACACTGGCAGATATTTCATATTGACCAATGAAAACCTTTTTAAACTGAGCAGTGCCACCATCCCAACACAGAACCACAACTGCTTTTGTGAGGAGGAGGAGGAGGAGGAGGAGGAGGAGGGCTGCAAGGCTAGAACTGTCAACAACATCACCACCTGCTGCGCTTTTTAAAAGCTGAACTGCTTTTAAACTGAATTTGAGCTGCCCTGAGGGCCTCTTAGGAGGTGGAAAGGTGGCATACAGATGCCCTGATAAAAAAGATTTTAAAACACCCAAACCTTTCTACAGAGACCGTTTGCACATTTGACTAAGAGTTATCTAAGGTGGGGTAGCCATTTGATGAGGTCAAGTAATATATGTGCATGTGTCAGTCTGCCCTACCAGTTTGGGAAGGAGCCAATTGACAAGAAAGTGCATGGGCTAGTTTCAAGATAGTTGGACCACAGGTTTTCTCCATCTGCTTCCGCCCTATTATCATCTTGATACTTCAAGGATTAAGCCCCAGAGGACTATAGCATATTGCTTTTTCAGATATGCAATGTATGTTATCGAACACATAGACTGGCCCCAATTTGAAGACTGAGTTACAGAGCATGTGAACCAGTTGCTCCAGGTATTTGCTTGGTCCCCAGAGGATACCCCTACAAAGCAATGAACTCAACCTTCATAGGACAGGAACAGTGTAGCACAGCCTCATCAAGGACCCACCAAAAACCCACTAGTGTTTCCTTGTCTTTTGCAAAGTCAAATTGATTGCATGTTTAGTGACCACTTTCCTCTGTTTGTGAGTATTGGTAGGGTGTGTGTGCGAGTCAGAGTTTTTCTACTTTTTACTGAAGGCCTAAGATCAGTCTGAGGCCTCCTTTACCCTTGACTGAACCAACAAGCTTGCAAAACAGGGAGATTCTCTCTGCCCTGTAGTGATCTCCTTGGGAAGCTGGAATCTCAGCCGAAGAGTTTGTTGGGAGAGATGAGCTCCTTCAACCAAGTGGGCAAAGTACTTTTGCAGCCTTGTCTCAGGCTCTCCCCTTGCATGAAGCTCTCAGTTCAGGCTACAGAGCCCCATGGCTAAACAGCAGCCATGGTCTGAACTGACTGTACCCTGCTCCTTCCCTTCCTATTAATCCCTCTACCTCAGTGGTTCTCACACATTTAGCACCAGGACCCACGTTTTAGAATGAGAATCTGTCAGGACCCACCAAAAGTGATGTCATGACCCGAAGTGACATCATCAAGTAAGAAAATTGTTAACAATCCTAGGCTGCAATCCTTCCCACACTTACCCAGGAGTAAGTCCCATTGACTATCAGTGTTAAAAGAATATACATAGTAGCTTATTAAAAGTCCAGGTCTCTAACATTTCCCCAATGCAGTCACATACCATGGTATCATCAAGTCTAATATATTAAAAATAAAATATTGAAATGAATGGGGACCAACATACTGAAATTGGCTCGCGACCCTCCTAGTGGGTCCCGACCCACAGTTTGAGAAACAATGCTTACCTATCTCCCTTCCCTGTCTTCTCTTGGATTCCTCCAGGAAGCCCAACTAATCTACCTAGGTCACTTATCTCCCTGCATCACCCCCCACTTTGCTCTGTCTCTTCTCCTTCTAAGGAGTTTCTCTCTCCTCTTTCTAACTGCTTTTCTTAGGGCTTTATTTTGCATGCATTATAGTGATAGGATTCCCCCTCTATAGTTTAAGAAGTGAATGTAGGAGTATAGAGAGTCCTAGTTTGAATGCCCTGCTTTGATTTTGAATATTTTCCAGTAAACTTTGGTGCACCTTTCACTGCGGAGGTACATAGACATGCTTAGACAATTGCTTCTCCCCTCATGTGTGCATGTTATGCATGTTTTAAAGAGCACTGCTGATAACTAAGGGTGCAATCCTATCTTGTGCTGGAACAGGCAAGTCAAGAGGCTTGTGCTGTATCCAGCGCAGGATAGGTGCCCAAAGTGGCTCAGTCAGAGGTAAGGGGAAACGTTTCCCCTTACCTCTGGGTAAGGCACTCTGGCCCCAATGTGTCTCCTCGGACTTGTGCCACCTCCTGAGGTGGCAAGTCTGAGGAGAGCGGAGTGGCTTGAAGGCACTCCCAACTCCCGGGGAACAGGGGTTGGGATCCGGCATAACTGCCGGGTCCTAGCCCCGCCTTCCGCTCCTCACTTGCCCACCCCCGGGGCTGCCCACTGTCTGCCCTCCCCCTGTCCCAGAACGCCTCCCTCTCAGCTCCTCCCCGCCCACCCTGAGTCTTGTGTTGGGCGAGCTTGGCCGACGCAAGACTCAGAGCCTCTGTCAGTGTGGAGGCTTATTCAAGCCTCCACGCACCAGCCTAGCTGACTCACCAGGAGGCACAAAACGTGCCTTACAGCACGTTTGAGACCCTACTGGGCTGGCGCAAGGGACTTGCGCCGGCCCAAGTGCAGCGCAGGATTGCGCTGTAAACTTGCTCTCTGCCCAGAGTGGTCCCAGTCACTGAAAATCAAACCAGTTACTAACTACATTTCCCCACACCATCTACATGCTCTGATCTGGGACTCTGTTTCGTCATCAGGCTACAGCAGGGGTGCTCACACTTTTTTGGCTCGAGAGCTACTTTGAAACCCAGCAAGGCCCGGAGATCTACCAGAGTTTTTTAAACAATGTTCGCGCCATCATAACATATAACATTTATGTGTACAATGTATGTTGGTGTACCTTGAGCCCCACTGAGTATAACAGGACTTACTCCTGAGTAGACATGCCTAGGATTAGGCTGTGAGGCTGCAATCCTAGCCACACTTACCTGGGAGTAAGCCCCATTGAGTACAATGGGCCTTACTCCCGGCGTTTCCTCCCAGAGGCACCTTAAGGGGGGGGTCGGCACTCCACAATCTACTCATTTTGCCTCGCGATCTACCGGTAGATCGCGATCCACCTATTGAGCATCCCTGGGCTACAGTGTGACAGAATGTTGGGAGCTGGCTCTTATACACATAGGTGATGATGTGTAATGGCAGACATAGTTATACAGGTATTAAATTAAATGTCAAGCCCCCCTCAATCCAGGTAGCTTATTTCAGAAACGGCAGTTTAATGATAGAGCTAGAATGTTACAATGTACTTTTTTTTACACAGTATGAGCAGAAACGCTAACATTATTGTCCCCAAAATAATGTTCTAATATTTTTTGGTTTGTCAAAATTCATTATTGCAACCCATAAAACTCCTTTATTGTTCTGGCGTCAGCCTTCCTTGCAAACATTAGCAGGCTCATTTTCACATCATTCATATTCGGTAGGGGAGTATAATTATCTCAATTCTGTTCTACAAAATTGGATAGAGAACTTTAATGATTTGGCCTGATCTTGCAGGCAGGACAAGCCCTCTTTCAGGCTCCAGAAAGTAGAAGCTTTAAAAATTTTCTAGTATTTCTTTGCAATGCTAATATGAACTTGAGCAGCACATTCAGCTAATCGGAAAGAGCAGAAGCCAAGTCACAGTAGCTAAAACCCATATAATTTGAAAAGGGTCATAGGACAAGGCCATCTGGATTCCACTGGTCTAACAGAAATTATTTTTAGTAGTTTCATGATTTTTTTAAAGTGTAGCCACAATTAAACATCCCTTGCCTATTCTATATTCAGAACAAAAACCAGTACACAACAAAAACCAGTTCATGGATTTGTCGACCATGTTTTATCATATGCATATTTTCTCAGTTCCATTTATTCAGGTCAGTTCCATTTATTCAATGGGGAATAAGGCAGGAAAGCATGTATAGGCCAGCAGCCTTGGACCTTGCTTCAAACCCTTCACTGGGTGATCATGGACAAGTCACCAACAGTCCAAGTTGCAATTTCTCATCTGTGAAGTGGGAACAATAATAATCTAATCAATAATCTAATCAATAATAATAATAATAATCAAAGGGGACCGGAGCTGTGCTCCAATCCCCTCCGGAGGGCTTTCTGAAGTCCTCAGAGGCAGTGCACATCCACCAGAGAGGAAAAAAAAAGTCACTTCTGGTTTTTCAAGGGAAACTCAGAGTACTTTTTCACCATATTTTCATCATATTAGGCATTCTGAGGCCCAGAATGCCTTAAAAGGCTAAAAAAAAAGTCATTTCCAGTTTCCCCTCAGGAAACTGGAAGTGGCATTTTTCTCTCCAGTCATTCTGAAGCCTGCAGAGGCAGCGTGTGTCCACTTCCAGTGGACACTTCAGTGGCGCTTCAGAAAGCCCTCAGGAGGGGATTGGAGCACAACTCTGGACTCCTTTGGAGGGAGAAAGGAGTGGAAAACCGCAGATTTGATTATCTGTGATTTTTGGTATCAGTGAGGGGTTCGAGAACGGATCCCTCGCAGATATTGAGGACGCACCTGTACATCCTCTTTTTGAACTCAATCATTATGTATTTGGATGGGCAAGGAAAAAAAAAAAACTAAGGAGGGAAACCAGGTCAAAAGACAATTCAGTTCAGGGGTCTGTGGGTGCACCAAAGTCAGCAACACACCCCTCTCTAAGAGCTATGGGTGTTTTTCTGGTTGCACACAAGGTTGATTCCCATAGTTCTTTAAAAAAAATCCATTTAAATACAGAATGTAAATTCTGAAAAGAAAAAATACAAATTAAGCACACTTAAGCAACAATTCTCAATTTATTCCAGAAGCAAAGTATAGACTGACTGCAGGAAGTCCAAACCCCGCTTCCTCCCACACAGAACCAGACAATGCATTTAATACACATTTAATGTCTACATGTAAAATTTCCAGCAAATAATAGACTTTTCAATACCAAGGAACAAACTAGTTAATAACTATTTTGAGACAATAATGGAATATGGGCATTTCAGTTAGTGCACAACATTTTAAAAATAGACCTCTATTACTCTCAATCCTTTTTATAATGAGAAAACAGTATTTTTTTTACCTGTATTGGTAACACCACAAGGGCAACACAGATCATAATGACAACCAGTAGTTTTGAAGGCCAGATTTTAGGAGTAACATCCCCAAAGCCCACCGTGGAAAATGTCACTATGCAGAAATAAAGGGAGTCAAAGAGAGTCAGCTTGTTTCCTGCTCGCTCCAGATGCTGAATTCCACAAATACTATGTAAAGAAAAGAATGAATAAAAACAAAAACACCTGTAACTAGATGGGTAAATATGGGCTATGACAATTCGGCTCTGGACAGGAGATTGGTTATTTGATACAAATGCTTGCATCCCTAGAAATGGCACTTGTTTTTAAGTTCATGTTTACAATTCACAATCAAATGTTCTTGTCGCAGTTTTCCATGTCATCCGATGAACAGTTCTGCAGATTTCAAAAGCTTGCATAGTTCAGCAGATTTTGCTTTACCCCTTATCTCAATGGGTGACAAGAACATTGATGCTGTAAGATTTTATTAGCAGCTGAAACCTATATAGAGCAAGCAACTAGTATTGCAATTCTCCTACTGAAACTGACAGGAAGAAAATGACATGTAGAATTCTCTGTATCATAGCTGGATTAGGGATTTAAACTTTTTTTTAAAATGCCTGCATGGCTGGTTTGACAGGGCAGACAAGAAATGCAATCATTATTTGCTTACATTTCATGTCTCTCATTCTGTATGTAGGATTAGAGCATCCACAGTGGAAAGAGGGACCAATGGGTCTTGTGAAAATTAACAGGTGCTGAATATCAGCTGCCATGGCTTTTACATGAGGATAGGGATAATGCATGGACAGGGATCAAATCAATGCCAGTAATCAAATTATAGAACTCAGCAACAGAACATATTGCTTTGATATTTAATGCAGAAAACACAAATCTGAGTATTCAATAATGCACTTTCCCCCCTTAACTATGTATTTTTAAGAATGCTTCCTTATTTTGCCATTAAAATTTTTAGATGCTATCTAGTAAGAAAACTTGGCAAGAGAAAACTATTAAGAGCTGTTATACATATGCAGGTATTTGACTTGACAAAATATCACACAGTGAGTCACCACAGTGACATTTAGCTTGCTTTGTGAACTGCTCCTCTTAAAATGTACCACTTTGAAAAGGTGAAAACAAAACATGACAACTCTGTGGTACTCAAGCAAACCATCAGTTACACTCATTAAGTGGTGTGCTCCCTCAACTTGTATTTCCTGTACATAGACTGGCACATGGATCAGTATATATACCTGTGTTGGCAACCTTCAGTCTCGAAAGACTATGGTATCGCGCTCTGAATAGCGACGCTCTGGAACAGCGTCTAGTGTGGCTGAAAAGGCCGATTCGGGAGTGACAATCCCTTCCACACTGGGAGCAAGTGCAGTCTGTCCCTGGTCTGTCTCCCTGGCTATGTATATATACCATACATATATACCGTGTGTGTGTGTGTGTGTGTGTGTGTGTGTGTGTGTGTGTGTGTGTGTGTATGAAAGATCCCTAGTCAGAGCTTTGAAACAGAGTATGCAACTGAACCTCAATAGCAAAATTGGTTTAGAGATGTGTTGGTTTCATTTTGTTCTTCCAGAGAACTGGAACTAAATCCCATACTAAAACTTCTTGGGTGCCATGAACCTGAATGAGAACTGAATTCCTTTATATAAACAGTGCTACAGGCATGCCCTGCGGAGATTTCATCCCAGAATACCCCTTGGTTAAGTGAAACCACAGATACCAGGGAGTGCCCTTCAGAAGCTCTGCTCCCCTCACCACAGCAGGTGTTCTGAGCCCTGCAGAGGCCACACATGTCCGACCACGGCCTCTGCTCAGAACAGAGCAGGATTGCTCAGACTCTTGGAGCAAAAAAGCAACTTCTGGTTTTAAGAAAAACCACAGGTATTTCTGCTCTGAGAGTCATAGTGAGGCCCGCAGAGGCTGCAGGCGGACATGAGTGACCTCTGCAGAGCTCAGAACACTTTCTGTAGGTGAGGGGAATAGAGCAAGAGGGCCCCGTGGGCCCAATTCACAGATAAGAGAAACTGTGGAAACGCCACCCCCATAAATTCAAAATAAATGAATTGAAAATCAGATTTCAATTATATGGCTAACCATTTTATTTCATTTTTTAAAATATCTTTTCATATGTAGCTTATGAAGCCTCTTTTAAATTAAGCAGTTTTAAAATTTTCCTCCAGTTGAAAAGTTCCCATTATATTCAGTTGCACTGTAAGCAAAGGAATGGATTATTCTGCCACTTCCAAATATCTGAACCAGTTCCTCAACCACATTTTAAAACATATGCTTGATCTGAACTAAATGGGCAATTTTAATATCTACTGAGGAATTTCAACCAGAATCAAACTCTGGTTTAATGGTTTAAACCCCATCTTAAAAACATTCAAACATGGATCTCTCAGATATTGTCTCAAATGATTCCATTCTAGGAAGGCATATTTTCTGAAACAAGAAGATTGGCTTAAATGAACTGGAGGTCACGATAGATCATGAACAATATGATGACCCACAGACTTGGCACAAGACATACACATAAAATAAGGTGGTGCTGAAGGTCCATGGAGAGAAGAATGCTGCAGACCAGAAGTTTTCTCTTCCATCCTTTCTCCAAGAAGCTTGCAGCATTCCATTTACTTAAGTGGAATTCAAGCGAAGGAAAACCTGAATCTGCCTTAGGATTTGCATTTGTAATTACTTTGTATTGCAATATTTAATTAAGCAAATCCATACACAGGTCAAGCTCCAATAGCTTTTCAGCACAAACATTCTTTTGTTATTTTACCAACAGTACTCATTTACACTCAGTGGCTTGCCAGATTCTACCTAAACTATGAAGACCCCCCCCCCCCCAATGTCATTCATAACCATATCAACCTTGGACAAAGTTACCAGGTCTTTTTACAAACCCCACTATTGGCCCTGCCATGTACCCCAGTACACAGTCACCTACCTTAGAGGCACACCTTTCAGCTGAAAGAACTGACTCACACATTGGTAACATGAGGTTACTTGAGAAAGGACACTTGAATGTGAATAGGTGGAAATGTACTATAGTCATAGGTTCAAACCGCTTGCCCAAAACTTGGGGCAAGATGAGAGACAAATTCCTGATGGAACCAGAGGTTTTATAGGTGCAGATAGATTAGACAGGACCTTGAAGAACCTTTTGATTTTGGGGTTTAAGAAAACAGATAGGTTGTCTACAGCTTGATGAGAGACCTAAAGCAAAAATTTGTATTTCTGTTCATGATTTGTTGACTAGAATATGTGACTTTTATTATTTGAAGATGATGATGAAGAAAACTGATTCTCAGAGGAATGGACAAAGGGAAGCATTCCTCATGATGATGTTTCAGCAGCAACCAAAAAAGAACTGAGGAACTGGACAATCTTCCTGCCCTCAGGGTGCACAGCATGCATAAGGCTTCCTGCACTCTAAAACAGGAGTGAAACTCTCAGTAAAGCTCTGGAAACTTGCTTGGTTGGCTCAGCACAAGTACAGTGCTCCATTACATGCAACTGTTACCCTGCACATGCCTGATCTTGTCTGATCTCAGAAGCTAAGCAGGGTCAGGCCTGGTTAGTACTTGGATGGGAGACTGCCTGGGAATACCAGGTGCTGTAGGCTTATACCATAGTCTTTCGAGACTGAAGGTTGCCAGCCAACATGCACAGAGACCACGGAGAATGTTGTAATACAGGGGTGCCCAAACCCCGGCCCTGGGGCCACTTGTGGCCCTCGAGGCCTCTCAATGCGGCCCTCAGGGAGCCCCCCGTCTCCAATGAGCCTCTGGCCCTCTGGAGATTTGTTGGAGCCCACACTGGCCCGACACAACCACTCGCAGTCTGAGGGCGACTGTTTGACCTCTCGCATGAGCTGTGGGATGAGGGCTCCCTCCACTGCTTGTTGTTTCACATCTGTGAGGCAGTAGCTGCAGCAAAGGAAAGGCCAGCCTTGCTTTGTGCAAGGCCTTTTATAGGCCTTGAGCTATTGCAAGACCTTCATTCATTCATATAAGTTCATCTTTAATATATTCACTTATGTAAACTTATGTAAATTTATTCAAATTTTAAATATAAATTAATTATTTTCTTCGCTGGTCCCTGACATAGTGTCAGAGAGACGATGTGGCCCTCCTGCCAAAAACTTTGGACACCACTGATGTAGTAGTTAATAATGCACACATTAACTGATGTCTAGTATTTTGATTTGCACTCAAGTTAATTGCATTATCTCAGGGGTGCAGCTACTATTAAGAATCACTTCTGTGTAGCAAGAGCTACATGGCTGCGGTTACATTTTAATCATCTTCCCCCAAGGATCATACAGATCATGTTAAGTATTCTCACCCAAGATGCACTTCCCTAGCGGACATTAGTAAGAGCAGCCCAGTGTTCCAGACTCTCTTTCCTTAAGAAAGGGATCCTTCAAGGAAGAGACAGGGCACTTTGCACATGATAAGTACCACATATAGATGGACCTGGAGTTATGAATACAAAGCAAATCATTATTTAAAATGATGGCAGGCAAAAAGAACCAATATCTTCTTAATTTGTTCTTTTCCTTGTTGCTGCTGATGTGACCAGTAAAAGAACCTACTGTCCACAGAGTAGGTTTTCTTTACTGTGCTCTAATTGTTTACACCAAGGCAACAAAGGAGGGAGAGAGAGAGAGAGAGAGATTTGATGATACCACTAATCTTTAAAGATCAGCTGCATTCATGCACTACCTGAACTTTGGAACACTGAGTCATTATTTACTGAAAACTTTATCTAATTCCCGTAAAAGGGGTTTTCGTTCTGTTTACACAAATGTCTTGCCAACCTTCTCGACAAGTACATCCTCCCTAAATGCAGTGTAAAACTAGTTGAAAAGAATGAAATTGGAGCTCTTCCCCAATGATAGAAAATAAGAGATCATCGTACACAAAGGGAACAAAATTAAGTAGTTAAGTAGATCTTGATAAGATACATGGCAGCAAAAGTTTTGTTACTAAGGAACCAATTCTATGTGGCAGTATGCTTGCACTGCTGGTGTTGGGAGTCATAAAAGTGGCATACAGAACTTTCCTACTCGACACTCAGCACTGGCAAAGAGGTTAGCACCAGTCAGTGCTGGGTCTCTGCACTGGGATGGTATGTCACTGGAGTAGCCAGTGGTCAGTAGCGAGGTTTTTCGGGGTGGGGAAAGCAGGGGGAGGGCGGGGGAGGGCAGACCGAGGAGTTGATTAGACCCAGGAGGGAGGTGGGGACGGCAGCAAACTGTTGCTGAATCCTATGCCCCCTCCTAAACTTGGAAATCATGACATGAGCCTCCTTGGTTCTGCACTGGCAAAACAGTGTGCGCAGATCCAAGGTGACCCATTGCTGATCACAGGGCTCAGCACAGGGTGCCCAGGGGAGACTCCAGCAGCTGACCCAGCCCCATAGAACAGCCACCCAGCCCCATAGAACAGCCACCCAGCCCCATAGAACAGCCATTTGGGGTAGCTTAGGATTGGTCAACCCTACCGGTTAAAAATGATTTCATTTTTGCTGCTAGTGGAGATCCACAGTGCTGACCTTCTCACTACCCACGCTCATGTCTAAGCACATACAACATGCTCTGACACACATGCACCAGTACTTGCAGCCACCAGCATTGTGAGTAAGACCTCATTAAAACTTTCTCTCTCAGGTTGCAGATTTGTCTGCTAGCTGGCAGCCTTCCTTAGCTACCTGGGCAAGGAATAATGAGGGGAAAGCCTCTTGAGCTTTCTCACTTCTAACCCCCTTGCCTCACAAATGCTCGCATTCACTTTCATCATCCTTTCTGAGAAGCACTGGCTGGTAAAAGTTGAAGGAAACACGGGCACAAATTGCACTTTAGGACAGAGGATTGGGTATCAGTTTGTGTAATCAAAGACAGAAAAAGGTTTATTAGGATAAAAAGTAGAAGGGAAAGAAAAAAATCCAAACTGGCAAATTCTATACTTGAGATCAGAAGTAATGTTCAAAAGAAAATAAATCCACTCACTGGTTCTCTGACTTACAAGCGGCATTCCTGACAGGGAAGCAGCAACACAGGAATTAAACCTCTACTTGCTAGACAGCACCTGCATTCCTCCTCAGTTTAGCTGAAATCTCACCACTAATTCTCGCTAGCCCCTTTTAAACCCTTTCGGAGAAGACAGCCTGCCATAAGCTCTGGTTGTGTGGTTTAAACTCAATGGACCTCCAAATTTCCCACTTGAAAGTCAGTCAGGTGGACTTGGACAAATGATCACATGTGAGCTGCACTCAGCAGGGATCTGGGAAGGGGTGGGGGCTCAGCCAAGGCTTTTTGTTCACCTCATCACATCTTAGGGAAGGGCTACCTGTTGTTGGTGACAAAGAGCTCTTGATGAGGCAGGAGGTCTGGTCTAGAGGGTTGAGCCCCCATTTGCCTGAAGATAACATCCGCAGGTCGCCAGTTCGAGGCCACCGGCACCGTGCGACCTTGAAGCAGCTGACAAGCTGAGCCGAGCTATTCCATCTGCTCCGAGCGTGAGAGGATGGAGGCCAGAATGTGCGACCAGATCAAGAAAGAAACATCTGAATGTTGTGGTTTCTTGAAACATAGAAACCTTCTTTCAAATTGTAAAAATTCCTACGGGGATTTAAATTTGCCTGCCTGTGTAAACTGCCTTGAATAAAGTCTAAGGAGAAATCTGAAGACCAAGAAAGGTGGTATGGAAATACCTGTATTATTATTATTATTATTATTATTATTATTATTATTATTATGAAACAGTGCCAGGCTGACAAGATTTCTTAATAAGCACAGAAGGGGCTGTCATTGATGGCAAGGGTGCGTGTCTGCTACACGGCCTCATGTCAGCTTCTGCTGGCACTGTGAAATGGAAGCTGTTCCTCTTGGCCTATGTTTTCAGTACCTCTACAGCTCTCCCTCCTCATACCTTTGTGTTCATCTTAAATTTCAACATTACTCTGAACATTGAGGCATCTTAAAGTTCTTGGGTTTTTTTTAACAGAGCATACTTCAGGAGCACATTCTCTACTTATACACCTGTAATAAAATTCATTAAACCTACACTACTATATATTCCTGAACTAGTTCAGACCTTCACTGGCCCACTAATAGTCTGCATGCAGTAAGGTATGGGACAATCCTTGGGAGTAAATGGTCAAAGAAAGTCATCCATGACCTGTGTACATACACATCTCATGCTTTGTTGATCTGATTTCTGCCTCTCTTACATCTCTTTTGGGAGGGATACGAGTTGGGAAAAATCAGAAAATCACATGTACATCCCCCACACAAGCATGCATAAGTTACAGGTGATCACCTGGGCACAATCCTGAGCCCCACCAGATGTGCTCTGCTATAGGGAAGGGAGTATGTCTGAAATGTCTCCGTGCCATTCTCCCATCTTGTCAAAACATTTTGTCATAATCTTTCATTACCTAATTAATATGCTTGGATTTTTAATTCCTGCAAGAATCTCTCCCTGTAGGAGCCTCCTTGTGTTAAAATCAAATGAAGAAGCCTTGCTTAACCCATTTTTATCCAGCCCACAGGTGTACACATTTGGTCCCTGTTGCATATATGCAATGTTGGGCAGAAATGGCTTAACAACATAATCCACCTAATGAAATTACAAGAATCACTAGCTCCATGCACAGTGTGGCCTTTTATCATTGAGGAATTCCCATGGAAAACCCTTCAAAGCCCATTATTAAATGTATTTAGGAAAATAACAAAATCACTTCTATTCCTTTGGGAAAACTAGAATGTTTAATGGGGGCTTATGCTTGTTGTCATGATCCTAGCTGTATGAAATCATCTTTATCTCTTTTCATTGCTAATGCTTTGAGATCAATATCCTTGGACCCTCAAGGCATATAACAGAACAGAACAGAACAGAAATTTTAAAGACAAAAACATTAAATGTTATGGAACTGCATCATGCTTATGTTAAAACAGGAAGACATAAGTTCAAACACCACAGATTAAAACCACTGTCAGGTATAACTATTAGGGTTGCATGGTCCATTTTTGACAATAGTGACTCTGTTCACTGTGTTAGAAGTATAGCCTGTATCTCAGAACATTATACAAATAAAATGCACATTTTAATAGCCCTATCATACCAGCATTTGCAAATGGAATTAACAGCTAACCCCTTATGCTAACACACAAAATTGCCCTGATTCAGCTAACAGTGGCTATATCCATTCAAAACCACCAGCTTTAAGTTAATTATTAGCTTATTACATTGGTGTCACTGGGATTTATTCACAACTTGCTTCAGCTGGACCAGGTTCAATTATCACACTAACAGAGTCATGACAAACAAAAACAAAACAAAAAGGCCTGACCCTAAAAAGTATACACTTTGAAATAAACCCTGTAGCAGCAAGGACACCAAAGAATCACAATGAAGGCTGTCAGGCAGCCCTTATCTTAAAGAGTTTCTGCAAATTGCAGGGCTTGAGTGTTCACAGAACACAGAGAAATGTTCTCTTTAGCAGACAATCTCTACTCTGTATCAGACAGAACATTCTGCAACTTCAGTCTCTTTTTGTTAGACATTTTAAATCCAGAGTGGTGGCAAACCTGGAGAAGTAAATAAGAAGAGAAATCACTCCATGACAACATGTTCCATAGTGTTCTACCATTCAGCAGGGCCAGGCCAGCCATGAAGCAGCTGTTTCGAGCAGCAAGTTGTATTTGCTGTATCCCAGTGCTGCTGCTGAAAGTGATCACAGTGGCAGAACAGCAAGAAGAAGCCACAGGGTGACTCTGTTCTGATTGCTTGCTTCCACGAGCAATCCAAGCAGGATCTCTCTGCTTGGCTTCTCCTCTTCCTCCTCGTGCACCAAGGAGGCGGCAGAGCCTACACACCTCCCTCCTACTTACCTGCAGCTCTGGTGCTCTCTCTTCCTCCTCCCAGTCCTGTCTGAAACTGGAGCTGCAGTTAAGTAGAAGGCACAAAGGAGAGGTTCCATCTCACTCGTATCACTCTGTTTCCCTTTCCTTACTCACCTGACTGCTTCCCTAAGCCACTGGCTGGGCAAGGACAAGGAGATGGTGGCAGCAAAAACAGAAATGGTGGGATGCACACATACTGATCCCTGAACAAATGATTTTTTTTTTAAGGGACAAGAAAGTTAGCAGGGGTGGCAGACCTTTTCAGGCTACTCCTGCCATTAAGATTTAGCATTCCAATTTTAGAGTATTCCAAAAATAGCCATCACTTTTGAATAATCCTGTCTTCCTTTTCTTGCCAGAACTACTGTATAATAAGAAATAGGTTGTAAATAACTGCAGAACTGAAAAGATCATTTTTCCAGTTACTGTAAAAGGGTGAAAGAAAATGCAGCTCTCTGGGGGGAAAAATGCTATTTATTTATTAAAAGGAATGTATAAACCACCCTTTAGCACAAGGCTCCCAGGATGACATACATATTAAATCAATAACATAAATACAATAGCATTCAATTAAAAAAAAAAAAAAACAGCAGAGAGTAGCAACCACACAGAAAAATCTCTGCATGGTTCCATCCAAATAGCTCTGTTCAAACTAATGGTTAAAAGAGCACATAGCATCAAACTCATGTGACTTCTAGCAACTATGGAGAAATCCAATAAGCAACTGAGTTAAGTAGGAAATGACCGCCAAAAACAAAGGTTTGCTGAAACATTTCTAATTGTTACAATTTTGCCCTGTGTCCTTGCTATTTCTTTTGTGAATGAATGAATGAATGAATCTTTTGTGAATAGGATTCTTTTGTGAATAGGATTATACAAAGGGACGGGACAGAATAGAAACAGTTTCACAACTAGCAAAAGGTTGTTAAAGTTTGCCAGAAGTGTGGTAGAAAGGCAACTGCCACAAGTGCAGCATGGACAGAGTATAGCACTGCTATGGAGCCCCAGGGTGGGAACCGCACACCTAAGCGGTTGGACAGCTCAGGGGCCCTTGGTGGGTTCCTTCGATGAATTTATAAACATAAGAGCCTTGCTGGATCAGGCGAAAGGCCTATCTAGTCCAGCTTTCTGTATCTCATAGTGGTCCACCAGATGCCCCAGGGAGCACACAAGACTTCAAGCGACCTGCATACTGTTGCCACTCCCTTGCATCTGGGACCTGATGTTACCCTGATGTTGCTGCAAGTCTTCTGTCGTCTAAGTCTTATCACAGGCAAGGATACAGCGGATACATCTCCCTGAGCCCTCCTGATTCCCTCCCCATTGATACCCTAGTGGAGGGGGGGGGGGACTGGAACCAAAGGATGAACAAAGGAAATCTTTGAATGGGGATTAAAAACTTTCCTCTTTTGTTCAGCCTTTCCTTGCCTTTCTTTTCCTTACCTTCTGGTGGTCTTGTTTTTGTTTTAGTGACTTCTTTGGTTGTTATTTTGGGGGATGTTAACTGCGTATTAATGCTGTTTGTTTTTATTTCTAGTTTTTAAAAAAAAATTGTACAGCTGTTATTGTGATTTTATAAATTTTGTCAGCTGCCTTGGGAGCCCTGATAATTGGAGGGAAATGCAGGATATAAATATTCTAAATAAATAAATGACAGACTCAGGTTCAGACTCTTCTAATTTATTTATTTAATATTAAAATAGGTAGACCATATGGCTGCAAAACTATCAACACATTGCAAAATGTGCCCCAGTAAATTTTCATTAATATAAAAATTTCTATTTTCCCAGTAAATGCCAGAAAATAACGCTGGCAAAATCCGGTCATTATCAGCACAGTGTGAAATTAGCAATTCTGCTGACAACTTGTCAGGGCAACTATACTCTGGCTTGCTGGCTGGCTACCTATGAATGCTTGAACCAGTTAATTTGTAGCCTAAACCAGTGCCAGCATCAAATGGTTGGTCTCTCTGGGTATGTGCCAGGTTAAATCTGTGGATGCTTAGACCAAGGATGGCAAGGAACCCACTGCACTGTGCAATTAATGTACATGGTATCTTATAGCTATGTAGGCAACAGGCAAATCCCTGCTCTTGAGGGGCTTACAACCTAAAACAGAAAAGAAAGAACAGAGAAGGGAAAGGACAGACAAGGGGAGGATGAGAAAAAAATGTTGGCAAACATTGCTGTGTGGGTAGGCTGCGATGACAAGTTGTATGCAGCATTTTACACTGTGCTACAGCCCTCCCTTTCATGTTGTCTTATTTACTGTTAGTTTTTTGTTTTAATAGTTGTTGTGTTTTTATTCTGACTTCATGATTTCAGTTTAAAATTGTTGTTACCTGCCTTGATTACATTTAGAAAGGTGGGGTATAAATTTTAAAGTAAATTAAAAAAAAAAAAAAATAATAAGTGCATGAAATTTGATTGCTGGTGGAATCTGGAAAGGAGAATTACTGGTAATGAAAATTACAGCCCAATCCTAAATTTTCCCTTTCCTTAAGGAAGCCTCCATGACTGCCCTCCACTACCAACAGACACAATACACACCCCATTGGCACAGCTGCATCAGCACTGGAAAGTTAGTTAGGAATGAGCTGTTAAAAAGGTAATTTGAAGGACTTATGAGGAGAGATTTGAAGGAAAGGAAAGCGGTAGGACCACATATATGTTCAATGGAGAAGTTCTACGTGCAGCATGAGAGAATGGACAAAGTCATGTAAAGGAGTTTCAGGCAGCCAAGAGTTGTCAGGTTGAAGAAACAGAAGTCACGGGTGGGAATTCAACAAAAGTTGAAGTATAGGCGTGCCCTGGTATCCACAGGGGATGCATTACTGGGCCCCTGTGGATATAACAAACTGCAGTTATGGGGAAATGCTATATAAATAGTGACCCCTGCTCCCTGCACGCCCCCCTGCATATCTATTAAATTACCTTTGTTGTACTGGAGAAGCGTTTGCAGCACAATGTTCTTGCTTAACCATTTTGTTTAAACTGAACTGCCAAATAGGCACACAACTAGACTACACGCTACAAAGAGACAAACTGGAAGCAGGAACTCCTGCTTCTTGTTAGTTGCCCTCTTGTGTGAAGGCTGCTTGCCTGCAAGTTCAGCAAGGGAACGTATCTGTGGATTGAAATGAAAGAGCAGATACAGAATCCGTGGATACAGAGACCCACCTGTATTGCCATAACTTAGTGGCAGACTACTTTTTGTACTTATCAGGGTTCAAATTCATGGCACTTCCAGTTAAAAGGATTTTAGGCAGCAGGATAAAGAAAGGCTTCAGTCTCAAAATTTGAAGGGTTTTTGTCAGAACATATTGACTTGGATGGAACAGGGCTGGCCCAAGACCTCCTGAGACTTGAGGCAGCATGTCAGGTGCTGTCCCCATAAGAGATGATGTGCTAGACTCTGCTCCTCCCCATCCCTAATACTCTAGCCCAGCAATCCCCTGTCCTCCACATTTCTTTTTCCTCCTCCCCCTTCCACTCCTATCCACATAGCAGCAGGAAGAGCAGTGGAAGCATTCTATCATTAGAATTTCATTGGAAGCATTTCTAGCATTTCTATTAGAAGCAATATCATTGGAAGCATTTCTATCATTAGAAAAGGTATTGAGAACAAAACAGCTAATATTATAATGCCATTGTACAAATCTATGATAAAGCCACACCTGGAGTATTGTGTTCAGTTCTGGTCGCCTCATCTCAAAAAGGATATAGTGGAAATGGAAAAGGTGCAAAAGAGGACAACTAAGATGATTACTGGGCTGGGGCACCTTCCTTATGAGGAAAGGCTACGGCGTTTGGGCCTCTTCAGCCTAGAAAAGAGACGCCTGAGGGGGACATGATTGAGACATACAAAATTATGCATGGGAAGGATAAAGAGGATAGAGGGATGCTCTTTACACACTCACATAACACCAGAACCAGGGGACATCCACTAAAATTGAGTGTTGGGAGAGTTAGGACAGACAAAAGAAAATATTTCTTTACTCAGTGTGTGCTTGGTCTGTGGAACTTCTTGCCACAGGATGTGGTGATGGCATCTGGCCTGGATGCCTTTAAAAGGGGATTGGACAAGTTTCTGGAGGAAAAATCCATTACGGGTTACAAGCCATGATGTGTATGTGTAACCTCCTGATTTTAGAAATGGGCTATGTCAGATGCAAGGGAGGGCACCAGGATGCAGGTCTCTTGTTATCAGGTGTGTTCCCTGGGACATTTGGTGGGCCGCTGTGAAATAAGCTGGACTAGATAGGCCTATGGCCGGATCCAGTGGGGCTGTTCTTATGTTCTTAAGCAAGTCGGTAGACAGTATAGTGTGCCCCCCAGTCTCTGCCTGGAGCAACTTCTTTAGTTAGCTTCATGGATGGGCCAGGTCTGAGGTGGACCACTGGTCTAATTCAATATAAAAAAGGTCCTAATCTCTGCAAATCTCAATTACTTTGGTTAGTTTAAGCAATACTGAGTGAATTCTCAGAACAGGATGAAGAGGTTAGTCATCAAAATAGCTGTTTTCTAACCAAGTAATCCCTGAATGACTGGAGAATTTCTAGATTAGTTCTTCTTTCAACTGTTATCAAAGGCTTTCAATTTCTGTTTTACCTCACAAGGCAATCACCTCTAACAAAAACTTGATATGTTCTTGATTGCATTTCCCATCATTTATGCGACCTATAAAACATTCTTCACACTTGATTACTTTTGTGATATGCCTCCCTTATTGGGCAAACACTTGGATGCATACCAGTAATTTGGATTATGGCATCTAATCATCATGACTGGCTATTGTGGGCTGGCATAATCATCAAGAGATTCATTCTCCAACATTTGAAATTCTCCTCTGCCCCTAGTATTGAGTGTTGGACTGAGAACTGAGGGAAGCAACCAGCATGTAAAGAAGTTCTCTCCCCTCCTACCTTCTTTCTCATCTTTGTAAGACACGCCACTCTTTAAGAGCAAGCCCCAAATGCAATACTTTGAAAAAAAGGAAAATGTTTAAAGCACACACACACATTCAAATCAGTCATATACTCCATCCCTTATGGCTCTTTCTTCACCCATCTACCCTCTTGTATTTCTAGGAAAACACACACATACAAAAACATACCCAGCAGCAGGTATTTAGAAAAAGAAATTCAGTTGTGTGTCCCCAACAACATATTCATTTTAATATTATTCCTAACTGTTGCAGAGAAGGTGTACTACTCTTAATTTTTAAAAAATGGGCCATCAATTAAATATGAGCAGATTCAAGTGCCTTACTTTAACTGTGTGGATTACACCCCTTGAAAAGGAGTACATTCCAAAATGCATCAGGAACAAATTAGATTGCCTTTTTCCACATAAGCTTCGGCCTCAGTCCTGCATCTCTCTTTGATAGCTGTTTGATCTCTCTCATTCCCTCTTATATTTTCCACTGCTCTCTCTCACCCTTTCCCCCTGAACTTCAAAGAAATATCTGGAGAGAAGAGATAAAGTAAAACAAAAGATTAGGAATGAGAATGAGGCTACTATTTACCCCTCAATTTCCATAATCAACAGCCCAGTTCTATCACCCATCATTTTACACTATGTAGCCATGCTGACAGACCACTAGCTGCATGCGATGGTGGGGGTATGTGTGTGACCAGATGACCTGGGAGAAGTGTTTTTACTTACCTCTCCATAGGCTGCCTGACTGTCAATGGGTCTTCTCACACCTACATACTCTTTTGCTGGTGTAGGTCTAAGGAGAGGCAAAGACATGTTGGGGTTGGGAAAATGGGGATAAGATTCCAGCAAATGCCACTGATGCCAAAATCCACCCCCTCTCACTCCCTGCCTGCCCTGCTCCTCCCCCCAACTCCCATCACCCGGCCCCACAGACACCTTGCCTGCTCCAGGGTGGGCTGGGTCCATCTCTGGTGGGTGCATGGAGCTTCTGGCCAGCAGCTCTGATGCAGATGACAACAGTATGGCATTATGACACTATAAGTGAACTTACAGCAGTGGATAGAAAAATCCATGCCATGGGCCCTTTAAAAGATTGGGCCATAATGTCAGACTATTTAAGTCTATCCTATTTGTGGCAAACTACCTGCTCCTGTGCAGCTGATTGAACTGACTATCCCACACACTATTCTAGGGGCAGAGGCAGATTTCCAGTGTTAGAGAATGAGGGCCTGATCCAGAGCCTGGTGCACCGGCTTATCGCCAGCGCACACTGTCGCAAACGTGCAAGAAGGCACATTTGCGAGCCTTACCAGGGGCCCAGCACTGGAGCTAGCCCTGCATGAGCCTGCACTGGGTCAGCTTTGGCACTGAGCCTGTGTTTCATCACCCAGAGCTCACCCGGACCACTGGGTAGTGGAGAGGTGAGTGGGGGCATCAGGGGAATCAGGGGGAGGCATTCCATGGTGGGGGGATGTGGGGGGAGGTTGGGAAGGAGGCATGGTGGGGAGGGAGTGGGACCACTGGAGTTCAGCTCCACCTGATCCAGAGCCCCGTGTCGGGCTGCACAGCACAACATGGGAATCCTTGATTCTGTGCTGGTTGAAGAGCCGCTGCAGAATCGAATAGCCCCATTGCGGGGCTACTTCCCTTACCCGAGGGAAGGGGGCAAATGTCCCCTTCTACCAAGGTAGCCATTTTGGCACTGTGCGCTGGGAAGCTCAGGATTGGGCTGTGAATCTCTTGGTGATTATGGCAGCCTGCAATGGCCAGTCATGACGATTAGATGTCATAATCCAAATTACTGGAATATATCCAAGTGTTTATTTAAAAAGAAGGTTCATATTTATAGAGTTGTATTCCAACCATCTCTTCTGCAAACAGATGGTACTTCCGAATGCACAAGGGGCGGCAGTACTCACTGATCTCCGCATAACTCCAGAGTTCTCCATGTTGCATTGAATTTTTCCTTAGAGGTTCCTCCAACCCTCAAGAGAGGTTTTTAGGATGGTGCAGAGAGTTATCAAAGAGGGAGAAGGAGAACAAGCTCACTTGTGTGTGCAACCCTTAGAACATGACATATAACATTTATAAAATCTATTAATCAACTGTCTGCCACAAGGTGCCCATGTCCATATGCATTTTTAACCACTTAACCAACCAACCAAATACAAATTAAAAAATCAGTACAACAAGAAAAGAAGTAGTATTTCAGCTCTGAACAGCTTGCAGATAAGGTAATAAAGATATAGCTGCAGATGAGTGGTGCACATGCCACAAGTATTAAATGGCCAAACACATTAATCAACAAACCATCTCCACGTAACTGTACTCCTGATCCTAAAGATTTGTGTAGATCTACAAACTTACAGGGTCAGCTGAAGGGCCCTGAAATTCTAAGAAGGAACAAGGCATCACAGTAAACATTTATCTGGATTTAGAAACAGATCATTTTGATATTATATAATGGAATATAGACAAGATTCCAGTAACAGCAAAACTCCACCCCGGTATTATTTTTACCTGCGCTATTTTTATTTTGCAGTGTATGCCTGTGATGTCCATTCCTGCAGCCGCCTCCCCCCCAGGGGTTCCCTTCCTCCTACCCGCCGCTCGGGAAGAAGTAGAGGCAGCAGTCCAAGTTCTGGGTATGGGATTTAATTTAGTCAGTGCTTTGACATTCATGAGTCTGCGTTCCCCTCTCCTTAACAAGACTTTCTTCTCATAGCCAACCCCTGTATTCTCACCGGTCTCTCACAAACTCGACGTAAGGGAGTGTCAAGGCTAGATACCTCCAAACGCCCACTTCCCTTGCTTGGGTCTTTCCCCGACACGTCTAGGGTTCCTCCGGGATGGTAGGGCATTCCCTTTCCAAGCCCTCTTCCTCGCCCTACGAAGGGACTGGCTCCAAGGCGTCCCTCAGGTCGTGTTTCCCTGGGCTCTCTTTCTCCCTCTTCCTTATCTCGCATCCCTCTGAGGCAAAGGGGAGTGGCCTCGTTCCTTTCACGGGCCCCCTTCCCTTCCTCCCATCTCTCTCCTCTTCTTATACTTCCTCCCCAACGCCTGCCTACACCCTCTTCCGGGCCTCTCCTTTCCACCCCTCCCATTCTCAAGCCGACAGGGAATCCCCGCCCCTCCGCAGCGCGCCCCTCCACTGACCCGCTGGGTGCCGCCGTCACCGGCCACCCCCAACTCCCCGCTGTCACCCACGTGGGCGGGAGGGGTGTCCTGCCTCCCCAGCAGTGGCGATGTTCCCGCATGGGGTCACATCGCGGTGGAGGCAGCGATCCCCGTTGGTGCCATCGGCCTCCCAGCTGCAGGTCCTGGGCGTCCACCCCAGCCACACAGCCCCCCGGAGGAAGCTGCCCTGGCCTCTTCTCCAGGTGAGCTCCTGCGGCCTGGCCGGGTCCCCACGGGTGCGTCATCCCCATCGGGGTTCGCGCCCCCGTGACAATGCCATACACCCAGGGAAAAGGGAGCACAGAAAGCAAAGCTGTTGTCTTGAATCCTCCAACCTTTATTTCTTTGCTTTTTTAAAACTTCATGTAAACAAAGCTATGCTAAACAAAGGCTGTCTTTCTGATTTTCTATCCTGCAGCTTTACTGGGGAACTAGAGACATAAATTGGATTCGGTCTGCCACTTCCACCCAAGACTATTCTGAAACTACAGTTTCGCTGACTGCCTCGCCAATGATTCATGAAAGCAGAATACATTTCTTCTTTCCTTTTCTGCAGTTTTGCTAGCGCAATAGCAGTAACACTAGGGTGGTGACTGAAGATGTCCTATTTTTAGACAAGCACCCACAAAACAGCTTGGATTCTACATTTGGGTCTCCCACTGAAAATTCCCCCCTGTCCAGATTAGACGTTTCCTAATAAAAGGGCAGCATTTCACATATGTGTGGCTTGTCCCATTTTCAAAATTACATTTCCAGGTATCAATACTAGCTCCTTCTTCCCTAGCAAAGGTAGACCGGCAATTATCCTGCCTGTACTATGATCCACAGTCGTCTGTCTGTCACTTGCTTGCTTGGTGTTGGAATGCTGGCTCCTATTACAAGGCAAACTTCATTACTCAATGAAATTCGCCAAGAGAAGTAGAAGTGATTGATCTTCATACTTCACTAGTATGAAGGGTCAGCCTATTCCAGATTATGCACACATACTTATTAGCTGGTGTAGAAAATACTTTTTTCCTCTGCATAAGGGTAACCAGCAACTGTTACCCTGCACATGCCTGATCGCGTCTGATCTCAGAAGCTAAGCAGGGTCAGTCCTGGTTAGTACTTGGATGGGAGACTGCCTGGGAATACCGGGTGCTGTAGGCTTATACCATAGTCTTTCGAGACTGAAGGTTGCCAACCAAGCGTAAGTATTGACCTTCGTTTGGCATGTGCTTACATAGATAATGTATGATCTAACTTATGGTAACACTTTTCCCGTCTTCCAACCACAGAAGCTGCTGCCAGACATCTGGGAGCACCCACATTCATATGTTATATTTGTCCAGGCTGCAACTCTTGGGGAGGACTAGTATGTACACCTGTTCATTTTTCATAAACAGGCTGCCCAGTGCAGTTTGTGTGTAAAGATGTTGTGATTTGTCAAAAGGGGGAGGGTACTTGGGGGGAAGGAAAAACAAAACAAAACAGTAGTAGTTTGAGCACTGGACCTAGAAAATCCAAGCTCAAACTTCCCCTTAGTCATGAAGCTTCCTAAGTGACCCTGGGCTGGTCATTGTCTCTCAGCCTTATCTACCTCACAGGGTTGTTGGGAGGACAAAGAAGGGGAGGAACCAGGTACACCACCCTGAGCTCTTTGAAGGAAGGGTGGTATAAAAATGTGAAATAAGTAAATTTCCCTACTCCGACTTGTTTGAAGCCAACCTAGATCCATTTTGCCTATAGCTTCCAAACACTGATTAAGAACAAATTTAGCTGCTTGAGTGTGCTTAGTTAAAGATATAGAGTTGGGTGCTATCAGTATACTGATGACACTCAGTCTCAAATCTAAGGATAATCTGGGTCAGCAATGTTATGTAGTTGTTAAACAGTTTCTATGACAACAGCAGATCTTGTGGAACCCCATGCAATAATTCTCAGCAAGCAGACACAGCAAATTCAATTATCGTGCTCTGAAAGATCAGCAAGATCTTCAAGCCTCCTTGATTAACATACACAGTCCACATCATCTACAGCCACCAACAGGTCCAGTAGAATTAACAGAGAACACCTAAACTTTCACAAAACTTTCAGAATGCACAAAACTGGAAAACAAGAAGCTAGTGTAACTTCTAAGGGACTGAGCGATGAACCCAGAATTCAGACCTAGATCCCCAAACTGCAATATGGGGATACTAATGTGGAGGATCTCAGTGGGGATCTACCGCACTAACAGCCCAATCCTACCACCACTACCCTGCATTGACTCGGCTGCACCAAGAAGACTCACATTGCATTCTATGGTGGGACAGCAGTTGGAGATGTCTCCTCAGAGTATGTGAACTTTTGTTCACTTGACCTGGAGAAAGCTTCCACTGTCTCTTTGGGACTCTCTGGTCCTGCATGAGCATTTCTGCAGGTGCAGGACAAAGGTTTGTTAACAGTTACAGAAAGGGAGAGTCAGAAGATTCACCAGCACGCTTGTGCCTCCCAACTTCCCTACCCTCTCACTGTCCAGAAACTCTAAACTGTTCCAGTTCCTCCAGGCCCCATACAATCCACTGCCCTCCCCTACAATACTGTACCTTGTACTGGCAGATGGAAACCTGGCTTCCGGCCCGTGTGTGCACATGGCTGCCAGCAACTGCGCCGGTGGCCTCACTGCACTGGTGTACACAACAAAACTGCATGATTGTCATCAGAATCCAGACACTTCTGCCTGGAACCTGCCAGCTCTGCCAGCTGAATGCACATTCCACCGATGGAGAATTTAGTTTGGCCTGGACCAATTGCAATCCTATGCATACTTTCCTGGAAGACAGCCCCAAAGAGCACAGTGGGACTTACTTTTGAGTAGGCATGGGCAAGCTTGCACTGCAAGTCACTGAAGTATATACGTGAAACACTTTGAACACTCTGAAGTACATCATAAACACAAAATTACTGAAAAATGATCTGCCAATTCAAGTCTCTCTAGATACTATGGGTTTAGCACCAATGCTGCAGGGGCTAAGTGACAAAGGAATCATAGGGTTTTTGAGGCAGAATTATTGTGCAACTTCTACAGTATGACCAGTAAATAGCAGTATGCCCTAGCAATTATGTAAAATGCAGGTTGTGGTGGCAATTAACTAAAGATATAAACATAACTTCTAAGAGTCTAAAAAAGCCAACAACATACACAATTGCCGGATCAACAGAGGACTGTTTTAAGGCAAATGGAATATAATTTCAATTCATACGGCAGGCTATCACAAACTGCTTCATTTCCTTAGCTAGCAATTGTGTTATTGGGTATTTTTGTCGCTAGTTAGCCTATTTTTTTCCCGTGTCTGGAAGGGTCAGAACAAGGGCAGAGTAATACGCTGCACGGCAAAGTCGCTATCTGCAGATGCTGAAGGCAATCATAATGGCTGCAGGGCAGTTTGCCATTGTCCTCAACTGCTAAATACCAAAACACAGGCTACAGCTGAACATCATGTTCCCTTCTAAGCAACAGTATCCCCTTGTCAGCTTCCTCTTAAATTCTTCAGTTTCCCACAGGCAGACAGGCTTCAGTGAGGCAGCCATACTTTGGTAGCAATCCTATGCACATGTTCCTGAGAGTAAGCTCCAATGAAGAAAATGGGACTTACTTCTGAGTAGATAAGCACAGGGTTGTGTTTTTTGTATCATATCAAATGATACAAAAGGAGACTCAGTTCACCCAAGAGCATGATGCCATAACTCAGAGTACAGGAAGGTCATATAAAATGGCCTGGTGCTGCTATAATACAACACTTTAGTTGAAACGTGCATTTCCAAATATCACAATTTGAATGTAGAAAGGCAAATGGCATGGTGAAGCAGCTTACATGTGTGTCTGAAAGAAGGAAAATACTGAGTAGCAAATTTACACGTTTTGGTTCTGAATTTTCATTTTCATGAAGAGAAACAAAAGTTTCAAAATTTGGTTTTTACTACAAATGTCCTTATATAAATAATATTTTCTCAGTATCTTCAGTCAACAATGTTTGCCTCTGTCTCAGAGCCCAATCCTATCCAACTTCTCAGCACTGATGCAGCCGCAATGCAGCCTTATGGTAAGGGAACGAATGTTCGCTTACTTTGAGGAGGCCTTCATGATTTGCCCATCACCACCACCACCACAGAATGCAGTGTGTAACCCATTGGTATGGCAGCATCACCACTGGAAAGTTGGAAAGAACTGGGCCTTCAGTGTATAAAGAACATTCCACTATATTACAACAAAGGCTTTACTAAGTGCTGAATTCTTTTATCTCCTTAAACCAGTTTTCTTTGGAACATCAAGGGCATTCTCTGTACAAAGTAAATTCTATTTGATCCTACAATTAAAAGGCTTTTCATGGTGAAGCTGTTTTGAGAATCAGAGCATGTGTTTGGATGATCAGAAAACATCATATCTGAATGAACCATAAGCAATAAAACTTCCATAAAATAGAAAAGAATTACATTTTCTTTCCTACTCAAGCAGACAAATGTCCCTGAACCTTGATTAATCACCATTAATCACCATTCTAAAATCAAATGTAATTTATTAAATGTCTCATATGGTCTATATCTTATGTGTGTACATCTAGGTCACATACAACAGCTATGGGGTCTCTGAACAATCACCAGAAAGCTTGATTTTTATGTGCAGTAATTTTGGTTAAAGAACCAGTCTTGCTGTGGTGGATCTAGAGGTTGAGCAGTTGATCCAAACTTAAATTGATCTGGCCGTTAAGAAGAGAGAGTAACCTAACTTCAGTGAGATAGTTTGGAAATATGGAAATATCTGTCTGGAATTTCTTGCATTCTTTGGAGGCAACTTCCATTTGCTAAGATGTAGCAATCTTATGAAATTTCTTATGAAATCCCATGGCAGATTTCATGTTTGTATAATTATGGGCATGTAGAATGGGTATTTACAATCTGGGTATGTACAGTCTGAGATTAGCTGATCACTCATTATGAGGGCTGGGTCGGATTTTTTTCTGAATTGGCCATGGATGGCAGTTTTTTCACCTACCCCAGACTGGCAAGGGAGGGAAGATATATTCAGTAGGTTTCATGCATTTAATAAAGTAGCACAAATTAAACCCAATTGCAATCTGGTGTCTTCGTTGGGAGGTGCAGGTGTAAACAGAATGCTAGATGCAGGTAGGTGGCAGCGAGATCTTGTGGTTTTGCATGTGCTCCTTGAGGTATCTGGTGGGTTGCTGTGAGATACAGGAAGCTGGACTAGATGGGCCCTGGGTCTGATCTAGCAAGGCTCTTCTTATGTTCTTATGTTTATGTTAATGACATGTTTTTCCAATTCCACTCTTCTCTCCATTTTAGTATACATTTCACTGATTACTGTTGTCCCAAATTTCCAATAGGATTAATGGGCTTATGGGGGGAGAGGTTAACAGGGAGGGATTTGTGGGGTAGTCTGTAGGTGAAGGGAGAAAGAAAGTGCACTAGCGCAGCTTGTGTAAAAAATGTTTGTTGCATTTTATATAAAGAAATAAGAAAGTGTTAATTTTCTTTTAAAAATCAGGTGTAAGTAAAACTTTTGCTTGAAATAGCATGAACCAAGAACTACAATGGGTAATAATAATATTGCTACATCACTACTCACCATGTAAAGATAAGACACAGCAATGTAGATATTAAGATCAGAACTTGGTTGAACATTGCAGATTGTGTGCGCTGGATGGCTCTATGAAGGTCATTCTACATCAAAAGAAATGGAAAAGAAGTACAGTGGTCTGTTCTGGCCTGTGCGCTGGACATGCTTCAACTAATTATTTATACAGCATTTGGTATACAGACATACAATTCAATTACATCTACAGCATTGCAATATGAGCATATTTTACTTTTTGAGTAACTTTTTGGGTGCCCTTCTTATGAGAAATTCAAAACAAATTACAGGTGAGGCCTTGGTATCGGAGGGGGAATCCATTCTTGGACCCCTTCCCCCATGGATGCCAAAAACTGCAGATAAGCGAATCTGCAATTTTCGGTCCCTTATACCCTCTGAAGGGGGAGGCTCCAGAGGGCTTTCTGGAGCCCAGAGAAGCAGTGCACAGGGGCTCTGGGGCAGCTTCTGGGGCTTCCCCGGCGCTCAGAATGCCTAAAAAGACTAAAAAACATTACTTATGGTTTCCCTCGGGAAACCGGCAGTGGTGTTTTTCACCTCTAGGAACCATTTTGAAGCCTGAAGAAGCAGTGGGTGGATAAGGGGCTCTCTAGAGGGGACCGGAGCACAGTTAAGGTTGTCTTCAGAGGGTCCAGCTGGGGCCTGAGTATGGGTCAACGCGGATACAGGATCCGCGTGTAAGGAGGCCCCATCTGTATAAGCAAGATAGCACAACAAAGGAAAACTATAAGCTATTGGTCAATAAAACTACCAAGCAAAACAGATTCTAAAGATATGATACAATGCATTGCAAAAAAAATATGTAGTCTAAACCAAAACATTGGGCAACAATAAAGCCAGTCTGAAACCAGTTGAAATTTAAAGTAGTATAACTAGGCTTACCTAGAATAATCAAAAGGTTTTTGAAATAAAAATAATTTTAAAAGGTCTTGAAATAAAAAGGCTGACAGCAGGACTGGCTAAAATTGGAAGCTATGGTGACCTTCTAGTCAGAGTTATATAGAGTAGGCCATCAACTTGGCCCTTTCGGAATGAATGTCAGAAAACAAGAGAGAGACTAAGGAGTGTCCTCTAATAGAAGAGGATCATAGGACTGTGTGAAACAAAGCAATTATATGTTATAGTGGATATTCATGGCTTTAAATATAATAAGCAGCACCTTGAACTGGAATTGGCAGCAATTAGGAAGCCAGTTGGGAAGAGTAAATTGGAAGTAATTCACACTTTGCTATCTGCTCCACAGAAGATGGGGCATAGAATTCTATACCAGCTGAAGCTTTTGAAGTTTCAATGGCGGCCTTCATAAAGGACATTACAATAGCCCAGCTAGAAGGTTAACAATGCATGGATGATAGTAGTTTGAATCCTGTCGAAATGTCTGCAGGTAGCTTATCAGGCAACTCTGGTAAAAGACACTCCTGCTTTCCCAACCCCACCTGAACTTTCAAGTCATGATTTTTACAACACCTTACAACAACTCTGTTAGGTGGGGTAATAATCACTGTTGTTCCCATTTAGTAGACCTAAAGCTAGAAAACTGACTGGGGTTGCCCAGAAAATCCACAGCTCAAGTAGAACCCATTGAAGGCAGATGGAAATATTTTGTACGATCAGACTGCAACGATGCTACAATTTGTAAGGCAATACAATTGGCTGGATTCACAATATCAGCACATGAAATTGTTTTACCTCAAGTGCGAACACTGATTCATCTAGGTCGGCGTTGTCTACACTGAATGGCGGCAGTTCTCCAGGGCTTCAGGCAAGTATCTTTCCAAGTTCTACCCAGAGATGCCAAGGCCCTTAGACCTTCTGAATGGAAAGCATGAGCTCTACCACAGAGCTTGCCTCCTTCTCGTGAGCTTGGATTCATAATACAGTGCTTGAAATTTGCAGAATATCCAAGGGATACTAGCAAGAAGTTCAGTTAGTAGCACCATCATCACCAGGCTTGTCCTTCTGTTGCATAATCCATATGTTTATGCCTGCTCTCGGCCCCCATGATGAATATGCTTGGCAGATAACTGAAGCACAGCCATTCTTTGGCTGTGTCCCCATATTCTGCTTCTCTCAGGGTCTACATGCAAGCATGGAATCAGAGTAAAGTATAATTGGTATTTGCTGAGGTGACACCTCAAGGAATCTGCAGCAATGTGGTCTGAATGACTACATTCTAGCTGCATGAAGCCAAAAAATAAGAAGCAAATGAGCAAAGGGATTAATGCTGGGCCAGTGGTTCAATTATAAAACAGAGATAGTGCATACAGATTCTTGACAACTGAAACTAACTAAACTACAGGGAGGTAAAACAGAAGGTCTGAAACGCCAACAGCAAAATACCTGAGGCATTTCAAAGGCAATTCAAAAAGCAATTATGCTGACATACCTGAATCTAAGCCAACTGGCTCCCATTGATTTTCAGTGCCACTACGCAGGCTTGATTCTTAGCACCCTGGTTTCAGATGACTGCAAAATCAAGCTTTTATGTTGATTTTTGCATTGACTCATGCAGAGAAGAGCAAGAAGAGGTTTCTTGTTTGTTTTTAAAGTAATTCTCATCTGATTAGTTGTTATACTTACAATCATATTCTCCAAAGCATGTTTGGCAAGCCAACAATTTAAAAACACCGGAATAAATAGATTTCTTAACCTAGGCCAGAAAATCTGAAAAATGAGACCACAGTACATTAAATGTATCTGGCAATCAATCTGCAAACAACATACAGCAAAACAGAAACTGATTTAGTTTTACAAAACCAAATTTCAAATTTTTCTACTTCTGTCTGCTAGCCAGCGATTGGTAGGAAAATGGATAGGAACAACTCGAGAGGTTTCAGCAATTCTATTTTCATCTTGATTTTTACTTTTGATTATAGTTGTAATTCTCAACATACTTCACCAGGAAATATTACCGAACTAAGTTGGACTTACTTCTGGGCAGCTCTGCTTAGAATCAGATTGCCTGAAGAATGCAGTCTTGCAGTTCTGATTGCTTGGTTTGCAATTGTGGTTTATGTGTTTTGAAAGAACAATGAAATTGTATAATTTAACCAATTCTGTAGTCCTCTCCTAATTCCTAATTACCGTGTTTCCCTGAAAATAAGACACTGTCTCATATTTTTTTTTTTTTGGTTCAAAAAAAACACACTAGGTCTTAATTTTGGGGTAGGTCTTAAATTTTTTTTAATGTACAATCCACAGACATTCATGTGCAACAGTCTACATTTATTCATGTACAAAAATATACCGTACAAAAATATCCCCTCAGTGCCCAGGAGGATGCCTGCCTGCCTGTCTACTCAGAAGTTAGTCCATTTATAGTTCATGGGACTTAACTCCCTGGAAGGTGTGGAGAGGGTGTCCAATCAGTGCCCAGGAGGATGCCTGCCTGCCTGTCTACTCAGAAGTCAGTTCCTTTATAGTTAATGGGACTTACTCCCTGGAAGGTGTGGAGAGCCTCAGAGCCCGGTAGGCAGGGTTGCCTCACTTGCTGCTTCCCGCCTCAGCTCCTCCTCAGTGTCCTCTGCCCAAGGCAGCACAGCAGGTGCTTTCTAGGTGGTGCACGTGGGAGTGGGTACTTTCTAGGTGGTGTGCGGGGGGGACTCCCATCCACCCCCCGTCCCCCGTCCCGGCCCTGATGACAACTAGGTCTTATTTTCAGGATAGGTCTTATATTTCAGCAATTCTCAAAAAACACACTAGATCAGTGTTTCTCAAACTGTGGGTCGGGACCCACTGGGTGGGTCACGAGCCCATTTCAGGTGGGTCCCCATTCATTTCAATGCTTTATTTTTAATATATTAGACTTGATGCTACCATGGTATGTGACTGCATTTGGGGAAATGTTGCAGACCTGTACCTTTAACAAGCTACTATGTATATTCTCTTAACAATAATCGTAAATGAGACTCCTGGGTAAGTGTGGGTAGGATTGTGAAAAATTTTCCTGCTTGTTGATGTCACTTCTGGTCATGACATCATTTCTGGTGGGTCTTGACAGATTCTCATTTTAAAAAGTGGGTCCCAGTGCTAAATGTGTGAAAACCACTGCACTAGATCTTATTTTCGGGGTAGGTCTTATTTTCGGGGAAACAAGCTAATACAGTGAATATGGAAACTAGGGCTATCTCTCATTAATGAACTCACAGAAAATCTAATCAGAAGCAAGGCGCACCAACTTTCACAGAATGTACTCCAAGGTAAGTGCATATAGGATGCAGCCATAGGCATGCCTTTCAAGCAATTAAATTTAAATAAATGGGATTAAAAAACTCAACATTACTACTTTCTGAGATTAAAGAAATAGTAAGCAGTACTAAAATATTATTTCTAAAGTTTCTTATATGCTAGGTGCTGTATATAGCATTAGATGCTACATTCTGAACATAAGTAGTGTGTCAGAACAGACTGACTGCAAGCTTACAGTCTAAACTTGTAACACACAAACACTACCAACCACTTTTAGAAAAAGAGCAATTTCCATAAGGAATTAAAACATAATTAAAATAAAATTCCAGATCCAAAACAGATTCAACAGTACATTCAACAATCAAAATTTGCTCTTGTCAGTTTAAATTGATCCCTACCACCCAACCCAGTGGTTCCCAAACTGGGGCATCACAACACCCAAGCAAAGGAAATCACGGCGACATGATCACCACGATCATACTGCTGCTAGGGACAAAGGGCTTTTTGTTTTTTTTTACTTATCCCTGGCAGTGCCAGCCCTCTGGAGGGTGCGGGAGAGCCTCGGACTCCTCCGCAAGGCTCCTCAACCCTCCAAAAGCTTCAAAAAGCTATTGCAACCCACTTTCGCTTTTGTTATTACAATTGGGTCACAATTGTTTTTTTAAGCCGTTTTGAGACTTGGGGAGCCCTGCAGAGGCCTGCAGCTCTCCACATCCTCCAGAGGGCCAGTGCTGCCAGATAAGTTTGTTTTAAAATTAAAAAAAACAAAACCTTTTGTCTCCAAGCAGTGGCATGACTGTGTTGCTGCTTTCACCCCTCCCCTGCAAGCACTTGCAGTGGTTCCTAACCTCCCAGAGGCTTTTGGAACCGCTTACCTAACCAACCAATACTTTAACTGGTGAATCCACCCGTTAAACTAATTCAAGCTTGCAACGCTAATATAAATCATTATTGACTTCTTTCAGTTTGATCTTTATCTTATCTGTTTCCTGTAAAATAACTCATCAGCTAAACCAAATGGTTGTCCCTTTCACTATAAGAAAGGCAGATAGAGACTTACCGTAATGATGAAAGGAATAGCATTGATGATTTCCAACAAAAAGGGAACTCGCAGAACTTGCTCCCATATATTTCCCTTTAAAAAAAAATAATATAAGGCAAAATGTATATAGCACCAACCACCAGCAGTTACTTTGCACTTCAGTGTTAAGATATATGTTAGGTAATATGATAATACACCCACTATTTCATTTGGAAATATTCCCATCACTTATTTAGCAAAAGAGTGAAGGTTTATATCAGTCACACTAACATACATGACACTTCAAATATTATGAAAACATGCACATCGTAAGTAGTTTTAGATTGACAGGCATCCCCTCCATATTCACAGATGCCATATACACAGTTCACTTATCCATGGTTCTCCGCCCCCCGTGTGCCCATTAGTTCCTGCTTCCTGTTAGCATTCTCTAATTTCTCTCCTCCATCATTCCAGATGATTGCTACTCACGCTCTCTAGCATTCTATAACAGGTTGCAAAGACAGGAGAACTACAATTCAAGTTCAAGCGTTAATCAGCCTGCATTCCTGAGCCAGAAAGAGTCATGAGATTGGTTCATGTTCTCAGTCTGACCCTTGCTTACCTAAGAACAGATACCAAATCTGTACTCTTACTCCCTGTCCTGCACTATTCTTGTCAGTCATGACCTCCTTGGCTTTTCTTGGGAAAAGCCAGGAGGAGGGGAAAAAAATTCCAATAGTCAATCAGTAATAAAGCAAAAATTTCTACCCAGCCCCTGAATAGCAACCAGCTAATCTCAGACTACCTTGCATGTGGGTCGGCTGAGTCACATGCTCCACTAGCCTCGGAAGGTAGAGGATGGAGGCCATGCTCTTAATGTGCTGTCCTGGCGCTGCTTCTCAACATTCCAAGCACCAATCAGGTACAAGTTCCATCCTCTGCCGTGTGCAGAATGGAGAGTGTGCAAATACTGCGGGGGGGACGGGGGACGGGGACAGGGGGGACACGTTCTACAGTAGGCAATTTATGTAGTGTGAAAAGTCAAGAAGTGAAGAATTGACTAGTCAAGAAGCCAACTGGGATAAAAATAGAATTTTGGGGGTGGGGTGGGGGGAGGGAGGAGAATAATTTGCAATGTTTAAAAAGCCCCAAGAAATTTCAATTGTTGAGATTATCACTGCTTACATTAACATCAAAACGCAGCTAATAAACCTCCATGGAAACACAATTGTCTTTAATTAAGAGAAGCACAGCTTCCCATGGGTTAGTACATCAATATGAAGTATGGATTTGGACGAAAGTGGCCATAACAACTTACTTTATAGCTGAGATAGCTCAGGAGCATAGTTTCAAACAGACTTATCAAGGCCACCGACACCTGAAAGAAGCGGTATCTGTGTTTAATCATGCTCAGCAACTGAAGACTGAGCAAACATGAAATTAACATAGCTTTATTTTATTTTTATTATATTTTAATCCTGCCCTTCCTTCCAAGGGTGATGCTCTCATTCACCAAGTGGATCAACCCATAGATACAGGTGTTTGAAAACGGTGCTATTTATTTTACTCAGAAATAAACCCACTGTAAAACTTAGGCTATAGTCCTATCTTACTCCCCAGAAACAAACACCTCTACCTGTACAATGTGCTTTTCCATGCCATTGGTCGCTTCAAAGGAAAGTCTGCCAATAATTCAGAGATAAACCACACAGTAAAAGCAAGGAACAATCTTGCTGTATCAGACCAACACCAATTCAGTTCAATGCTCTGTTTTCACTACCCAGCCTGGATGACAACAAGCAGAGCATGAAGGCAATGACTTTCATTGATGCTGCAGTTGTTCCTAGCAACTGCAGCTTAGAGGCAAATAACCACTGTAGCAAAACCAATAGTAGCATATCCAACCCAAGTATAGATAAGTTTTCTACCAGAAGATCATTCATTCATTGCTGTGGACAACATAAAAGTTCTGTTCCGTAAACTACAGGAACTTTTTGCCAGGCAATGGTACACCACGTTCACTTCTGCAATGCTTGTGCAATTTTCTTGGGCAAGTCATGATGAACTTCATGCAAACTTCCCAGCAGAACTGAGTGTGGACTGTGGACTACTTAATTGCAAATAACAGATTCTGACTTAATTCAGGCAAGTTTTGCCATCTTCCCGCACTTCTCATAATAAGGTGCCGGAAGTGGTTCTAATTTTTTCTAGGTAAGCTTTAAACTAAGTTTTCAGAGTGAATGGGGAAAAGGTTTTCTAGCACTACTCTAAAAAACTTGAACCATTTGCAAAGTATAACAGCCAGAAAAGCTGTTGCTTCCCATATCACTCATTTGACACATCAGAGTAAATGAGTTCACAACCACACACTTAATATAGGTGGTACGGAAATAACTATATTTGCCACTAAGTGCAATTTTGTTTTTAAGCTGCAGTCGATGAGGATCTTAGGAACAAATCCAAGGTAAATAGCAGCCCAATTCAAAAAACTGTCTGCTTGGTTATGTGCCAGGCTTGAGTTCGCATATTCAAACTTAATTTGTTTATACATTAGGTTGTTTTTAAGATCTTAAAATGAACATTTCGACTCCATCACTGCAAACTAGTAGACCCCCAACTAACTCCATACAGCTATAAAAAGAGCTAAATGACTCAAAATAACGGCATATATTCACTAACTACAGGATATTGTAATAACTGGTATTTGCAGAAACGTAGCACTGTGTCTGGAATCTTGAATATGATTAGCAGGATATATTCTAATTTTGAACAAATGTCCCTGGCTAATGAAAACCCAGCATCCTGAACAATTGCATAATCAAGATTCAGCACAGACATTAGGAATTGTGACAGTATAAAAATAACAGTATAATAAAAAAAAAATGTTCAAATGCCTCCAAATAAATGCTTGTTCTAGTTGAACTGAATCATATGCTGCAAACACCCAGTTGCTTGGCATGAATAAATATTTCATTTTTGGTTTCACAAATCTTACTCCAATTGCCTCAACTGTTACTAGATGTTGTTGCAAACAGACCCATGAAATGTTTAAGGCAGTGTTTCTCAAACTGTGGGTCAGGACCCACTAGGTGCATCGCGCACCAAGTTCAGGTGGGTCCCTATTCATTTCAATATTTTATTTTTAATATATTAGACTTGATGCTACCATGGTATGATTGGAGAGCAAAGCCCCATTTTAGAACACTCTACTTGCAATCATTGGTTCTAGATAAGCACAGAAGGAAACGAACCGTCTAAGAAATTGGTACAACGTCTCTCAGAAGCTAAAGCAAAGGACCTGCAGGAACAAAGTCTGAAGAGACCCTCAGAATGGGAAGATGTCCAGTTCTAGAATATTGTGGAATTATAACTAGAGTAGGAAGAACTATTCAGAAAGAAGAGCAGGTGCATTCGCAGGGGCACTTCATGATACATAACAGCATTTACAGAATGAATAGCACCAATGTAACTCTTGCGTTAAAAATAAAACACTTTAATGTTATAATAATTCCTATTATTTTTATTAAGCATATTTATATACCACTTTTCAACAAGGTTAATGTTAGGAAAGAGTGCAATTTGTGATCGCTCTATTTAAAATGGTTATATCAACTCAAAGAATGTTATTTACACCGCAGGTCCATTGAAATCAGTGGAGCATATTAATTAAATTATTTGTCTCATTTATTACACTTATTTTTCTCTAGATCAGTTCTATTGTGCAGTTATTTACTGAATAAACCAAACTGTTAAATGTCATTTATTCAATGTTCAAAAATGAAAGTAATCACAGATGTCTAAATTTATTTAGTCAGCCTTGGCATATTTTTTAAGAACTGTTAGTTTTATGACTGTTTTAAGAACTGTTTTAAGAACTGTTTTAAGAACTGCTAGTTTATGAACTGTTGCCATGCAGAAAGGTCTAAATTCCATATGGGGAACTATAAGAAAACAAAGAACAAAATAATTATTATATGGTTAGGGACACTTGAAAACAAACCTGTATTACTTAGCATGAGCAACCACAAATGGCCACGTATTTAATCTATAAATATTGATTTCACAAACCATAGAAACCTTAATTAGGAGAGAAATTCCTACATCCAGGCATGACTAAGATATTTATTTATATCTTAGAATTATTATTTATGTATACAGCACTATGTGTGTGGTGTTTTACAAAGAGCAAAGGGAAGAAGCACAGACAGGTCCCTGCCCCAACGTCTCAGAACATAAAAATACAAGGGAGACAGCAAAAGAAGAAAATAGAAATGGATTTAGGAAAAAACTATGGAAGTACACAAGATTATTCTCATGTGTGCTATTTACAGTGTAATCCAAAACAGCACTTGGGATGGTGCAAGTCCCTTGCGCCGGCCCAGGAGGGTCACAAACGTTTGTGCACGTAAACGTAAAGCACGTTTGTGCCTTCTCACGAGCAAGGTGTGCTGGCACACAGAGGCTGAATTCAGCCTCTGTGGCAGCTTGCACGGCAAGCCTTGCATCAGTCCAGGTGGGCGGATGCAAGGCTCTGGGGTGGGTGGGGAGGAGGCGGGCAGGAGGCATGAGGAAAGCGTTTCTGGGTGGGGGGAGAGTGGGCGGCCCTGGGGGCGGGCAAGCGGGAAGTGGGAGGTGGGGCTGGGATTATGTTGGATCTCAACCCTCGTTCTCAGGGAGTTTGGAGTGGCTCGAAGTCACTCCACTCTCCTTGGACTTGCACCACCTACAGAGGTGGCGTGGGTCCAAGAAGACCCATAGGGGCCAGGGGAAAAGTTTCCCCTTGCCTCTGGCTGAGCCAATTCTGGGCCCTATCCTGCACTGGATACAGAGCAAGCCTCTTGTTCTGCCTGTTCCAAGGCAGGGTAGGATTGTGCCCTTAGGCTTAGTCACAGTATGCTACAGGAACTACAAGCTGGGCCAAAGCCTTCATGAAAAAGTAGGTTTTACAGAGGATTTCATGGAAATAAGGGAGTTTCTTACCAGTCAGCACCAGTATAATCTATATACTTCAGGCGGCAAAACTACAGTTGATACATTCTCTCAAATAAGCATGTGTTTTTGTTTTGTTTTGTTTTTTTCCTGGAATGTTATGTATTAGCATTTGCAAGAACTGTATAAAATTGTAGGCATACATTACCTGTAGTCCCCATAAAGGCAGGCTTCTGTTTACCCAAAAAATAGGCGACCTGTTAAATTACAGTAACAGAATGAATGCAACTCTAATCAAATGCTATTTGAAAACCTGTTCTGAGGGCAAGATAAACTATAGAAAATGTTGCTAGACAACAAAGGTTAAGTAAACTAGCATGGTCCTCTGTGTGCAAACTAGCTGACACTGAAAATATTTCTCCATCCTTAAAATGTTCTGAATGCAGTCAGGGAACTTTAGAAAAGAGTCTGTGGTGTGATGAGCAATCATGGAAGATTTTAGAAAATTTATTTATTTATTTCTATCCCGCCTTACTCCCCAAGGCGGCATACAACAATAATAGAAATAAAACCATAAAATCACAATTAAATCACAAGTTAAAACAAATTTAAAAAATTCAACCCATATAATAAATATTTATTTATTTTGATGGGTTTTAATTTTTTAATCTGTATTTCTTTAACGTGAGGCAACCTGGAAGACAATTGGTTTAATTTCAACCCAGCCCAGTTGAAGTAACTGAAATGAATGTCCTTCCCAAGACTGGGCAATCCAGTAGAATCACCTGTTTCGCATCAAGGGGAACAGAAAGGGAGTTGCATCCAGTTCTCTACTTCTGCCAGTGGTGAAGCACTACTGTCAACTGACCAATTCTTTGGCACTGCACACAAGGCTCCCAATCCAATCTTGCCACTAAAACACAGGCACTGGATGTAGAGACCCAGCACCAGCAAAAGGGTACATGGTACCTATTTAGGTGTGCCTTTCTCTAAATCAGCTGCATCTGCTCAGAAGCAGGTGCATATAAAGGACTGCAAAGATGCGATCTTTGATGACACAGAGGATAGCCCACTGGACCAATAGTGCAACACATTGATTATTATTTGAGCAATATCATTAAAATGCACGTCTGGCTTGCAGACATCTTCTCTTCCTTCAAACTATTTTTAAAAACTTGAAGGACTTGCATGAAAAAACAGGATGCAAAGCATCACAGAGCTGGGAAGTCTCCTAAGAGGCTCACTGCCCATGTGTATCTGTTTCATATTAACCTGCCTAGGAGATTATTTGAACTATTCTGCTATTTCCATGGGATTTGAACAGGAGAAATTCCTAATGGATCGCATTTCTGACTATTCCTTTTCTATACCAGCTAACTTGATGCCCTGAGTTGTGGACACCTGATTTACAGATGTCCAAGTCATAGATGGATGTGTTGATTCTTTTGAACAGGTGCAGTATGTCCTTGGTGGTTCATTTGCACAGCTGCAACAGAGCAGTGCTGGCAAGAGCTGGCTGTTTTGAGGTACGTAAGTTCTGATTTCCTGAGAGACCTCAGGATTGATACTGGTGCATATATTGGAGACTAAGGGTCCAATCCAAAGGGCCGCTTAGGCTGGTACAAGTTGCTTGCACCAGCCCAGATGTGTCACCAAAGTGCCATAAGGTACTTTTGCAACACTGTGGGGGGAGGCAGGCCAGCACATGGATGTGCGCCGGCATCTGGAGTACCAGCACCCAGTAAATTTGTGCCTCAGCTGACTTGGGGGTCTGGGGAGGGCAGCAGAGGGCGGACTGGGGGCATTCTGAGGCAGGAGTAGGGCAGGCAGCGGGTACGCCAGTGGGAAGATTGGGCCTAGGAGGACGGCAGGACCAGGATTCAGCACTTAGGCCGGATCCTAACCCCCCTCCCAGATGGCCTGGCCTCACCAGGCCTCTCGGATCTGCAACCACCTCTTTAGGTGGTACAGATTCAAGTAGCCCCATTCAGGCTGCTGCTGTGTGACATGGGATAAATGATTCCTCTTACTCTCAGTTGTGCCACAGTCAGCCCCAACTCTGCACTGATACTGTGATGGCCTGGTGGCCTGCCTATTCCAGTGCAGGTAAGGACTGGCCTGTTCGTGTATATCATCCAAGCAATGCAACAACAATTTGGAAGAAGCACAGCTTAAATTGACATCAATACATATATTCTTTAGAACCAATATATGATAGCATTTAAAAATATTACTACTATTGTAAATAGAACTTTAAAAACTTACCAGTCTATCTTTGCAGAAGTGGAATTCTTTACAGAAGTGTAGTTTTGATTGGAACAAGTCCGGTTTAATTCCTTGCTACCAGGTATCCATGATGCCAAATGTAAAATCCATTTTCATTTAGAGAACAATGCAACAGCACAACAAAATGGTATAGTGGAGAGAGAGAGAGAGAGAGAGAGAGAGAGGGCAAAATAATTAGCTTGTTGTAACCAAAAAATGGTTGCAAGATACAATGTAGGACAATCTAACTGCATCTTGTCTCAGGAAGGGAAACAGTTGAAAATAAGCAGGGGTGACATTAAGTGTACCAACATGAAAGACATAACTGAGGTGTATGCTTGGTTTTAAAAACAAAGGGCATTTAAACTTACAACCAAGACAAACGTTTGTATATGACAAAATTCCTGAGAGAAACAAAAAAAAAATGTCGCTGGACTGAAAAATTCAACTTCCTGAGAATCTCTGCAATAAGAAAAGCGGTAAGCTTCTATTGTTGTTGGGAAGGTTTGCTTGTCAGTGTATAAGCAATATCTGCTGAAATCTCAGAAACTAGAGGAGGAGAGACAAAACAAGTTTTCTAGGGATGGGTGGTTTCAGTACCTCCATAAAGCACTTTGACATTTCCTTGAGTAGAAAAATGAATCATGAATCAAAGGGCAACTCATCCTCAACTTTGCAGAACTGATGCAAAAAGTGAGAACTTATGAAAGATTTGCTCAGTTTGCATAAATTGACTCAGGTCACAGAATCAATCAGCTTTACTCATCATCTAATGCAGGGGTGCCCAAACCCTGGCCCTGGGGCCACTTGCGGCCCTCAAGGCCTCTCAATGCAGCCCTCAGGGAGCTCCCAGTCTCCAAAGAGCCTCTGGCCCTCCGGTGATTTGTTGGAGCCCACACTGGCCCGATGCAACTGCTTTCAGCATGAGGGCAACTGTTTGACCTCTCGCATGAGCTGTGGGATGAGGGCTCCCTCCACTGCTTGCTGTTTCACATCTGTGATGCAATAGCAGCAGAAAAGGAAAGACCAGCCTTGCTTTATAGACCTTGAGCTATTGCAAGACCTTCATTCATTCACATAAGTTCATCTTTAATAGTCATTTATGTAAACATATGTAAATTTATTCAAATTTGAAATGTAAATTAATTCTTTCCCCCCCCCCTGCCCCCAGCACAGTGTCAGAGAGATGATGTGGCCCTCCTGCCAAAAACTTTGGACACCCCTGGTCTAATGTTTACAGTGGTGGTGCTGGTGTATTTATCTTTTTAAAAACAAATCCCAGGTTTCTCTTCTCTCATATATATGGAGAGTACACAAGCTCCTACTTTTATCAAGTCTCTTCTGCCTCTGATGATGTCACATGCAGTATTTGGAAGTAAATTTAATTTAATCATAACACTCAAATTTCAAGATTCTGCAGACTTAAAATTGTACACGGGTGATCCTGGCCCCTGTGCTGCCCAGGGCCAGGACCCCGGCTGGCCTCCCTCCCACCGTCCAACGGCCTTCGAAACCAAAAATAGTGATTTTTGGCCTTCTAGTCTCAGAAGTCTCAGAAGCCCTTTGGAGGGCTGGGGAGAAAGGTGGCGCTGTTCCTGGAGTAGATGTGAATTTTGGATTTGCCTAAAATTGAGAGTAAGTTACCATAAAACAATCACACATACAAAACACAACTGCTTTGAAAAGTGACAGAAAAAGGAAGCTTGCTGGCAACCTTCAGTCTCGAAAGACTATGGTATCGCGCTCTGAATGGTGATTCTGGAACAGCGTCTAGTGTGGCTGAAAAGGCCAATTCGGGAGTGACAATAACTTCCGCACTGGGAGCAAGTGCAGTCTGTCCCTGGTCTGTCTCCCTGGCTTTGGGCCTTTCTTCTTTGGTTCTTTGCCTCAGTCTGTTGGCCAAGTGTCTCTTCAAACTGGGAAAGGCCATGCTGCACAGCCTGCCTCCAAGCAGGCTGCTCAGAAGCCATGGTTTCCCACTTGTTGAGGTCCACTCCTAAGGCCTTCAGATCCCTCTTGCAGATGTCCTTGTATCACAGCTGTGGTCTACCTGTAGGGCGCTTTCCTTGCACGAGTTCTCCATAGAGGAGATCCTTTGGGATCTGGCCATCATCCATTCTCACGACATGACCGAGCCAACGCAGGCGTTTCTGTTTCAGCAGTGCATACATGCTAGGGATTCCAGCACTTTCCAGGACTGTGTTGTTTGGAACTTTGTCCTGCCAGGTGATGCCGAGAATGCGTCGGAGGCAGCGCATGTGGAAAGCGTTCAGTTTCCTCTCCTGTTGTGAGCGAAGAGTCCATGACTCGCTGCAGTACAGAAGGGTACTCAGGACGCAAGCTCTGTAGACCTGGATCTTGGTATGTTTCGTCAGCTTCTTGTTGGACCAGATTCTCTTTGTGAGTCTGGAAAATACGGTAGCTGCTTTACCAATGCGTCTGTTTAGCTCGGTATCGAGAGAAAGAGTGTCAGAGATCGTTGAGCCAAGGTACACAAAGTCATGGACAACCTCCAGTTCATGCACAGAGATTGTAATGCAGGGAGGTGAGTCCACATCCTGAACCATGACCTGTGTTCTCTTAAGGCTGATCGTCAGGCCAAAATCTTGGCAGGCCTTGCTAAAACGATCCATGAGCTGCTGGAGATCTTTGGCAGAGTGGGTAGTGACAGCTGCATCGTCGGCAAAGAGGAAGTCACGCAGACATTTCAGCTGGACTTTGGACTTTGCTCTCAGTCTGGAGAGGTTGAAGAGCTTTCCATCTGATCTGGTCCGGAGATAGATGCCTTCTGTTGCAGTTCCAAAGGCATGCTTCAGCAGGACAGTGAAGAAAATCCCAAACAAGGTTGGCGCAAGAACACAGCCCTGCTTCACTCCGCTTCAGATGTCAAAGGGGTCTGATGTGGAGCCATCGAAGACAACAGTGCCCTTCATGTCCTTGTGAAAAGATCTGATGATGCTGAGGAGCCTGGGTGTACATCCGATCTTGGGGAGAATCTTGAAGAGGCCGTCCCTGCTGACCAGGTTGAAAGCTTTCATGAGATCTATGAAGGCTATAAAGAGTGGCTGTCATTGTTCCCTGCATTTCTCCTGCAGTTGTCTAAGGGAGAATACCATATCAGTGGTGGACCTGTTGGCTCGGAATCCGCACTGCGATTCTGGATAAACGCTCTCTGCAAGTACCTGGAGCCTTTTGTTACCCTAAACAATGTTACCCTAAAACAATCACACATACAAAACACAACTGCTTTCAAAAGTGGCAGAAAAAGGAAGCTTATTCATACAGATAACAGTCAGCCAATAGATGATTAACAAAAATTGGCATCCATAATATTAGTAATTTTTTCCCTTCAGTAGCAAACCTGAATGATTCAGCAATCAATTTGGAAGCTAAAAGGAACCGACCAAAAATACAGTAATTGCTTCTACATTCACTAGAATACTTAGAAAGACAGAACTTCTCATTTTAATTCCCCTCAAGCCCTCCTCTCCCTCTCTATCACCATTCCACCCTGCAGAGCAGACTCAAATTCTTGGTTTTTATTTTTGACTGTCCTTCATTCTGTATAAACCCAGTCTGTTGCCAAATCATGTCAGCTCTCCCTCTGCAACTCAGCAGAAACATATCCTTCTTCTTCGTCCACGCAGTGAAAAAAACTAGTTGGTCATCTCTCATTTTGACGACTACCACCTCCTCCTCTCTGGTCTGCTGTTGTCTCATCTCAACTCCATTCAGTATTCTGCTTCCCAGATCATTCATCTGTCTTACCGTTCTGTCACATTACACCAGGGCAGATCCAGTATTTGTATTGGGGTGGGGGGACATGAGCACTATTTTAACTGAAATGACTTGTAACTAAAACAAGAAAAAAATATTACTCTTGAGTTAAACTAAATTTGGAATTGGAACTTATATAAAACAAAATTCCATGTAATAATATAAACCCAAACAATAATAATATTTAACAATACATATAATAAGCACATAAGTACACAATCAGATACTTCTCTTGGTTAAACACGTCCAGGGTGACCAAATGTCATAACCACAAAAGAAGACAAGGCACCCCAAAGTGTAGGCCATCCAAGAAAAATGTAGGACATGACAAAATAAAAGCTAAGAACACTCATATATTGATTTCATGTAGTTAAACACTATATTACTTATTATTAAATATAAAACTATATTACATATAATTTATTGCATATAATTAATTAATTAAATGAAGGCTATGCACTGCCTGCAGGGGCCCACTCACAGGGAAAGAAGGACATTTAAGTTTATTTCCAGGAAACAAGGCTAAAAAAAGAGGACATTTCCTGGAAAAAAGAGGACAACTTGTCACCCTGTACTTATGCAATGAGCAGCGTTCTCTCTTCAGGCTGTTTTTGTTAACCTATGAGTGTGAAAGCAGCTAATCACTCCTTTCAGCCCAGTATTGCTGCTGTGAACAGTCAGTGCCCTCTAAATTACTTTAAAAAAAGGAAAATGCAATCTAAAATGCCATGACACGACACAGGGCTATACTGCATGCCTGTCATATACTACTCTCTCTCTCTCTCAACTATATGATTATAACACTGGACTATTTTGTACTAGCTCAAGATGGACAAAATCCAGAACAAGGCTTCATTGGCAGATCTAAATGTTTGGGAGGAGGCAACATATGGGAAACTAGGCTCCTTGAGATAATTAGGGCCCAGATTACCATGGCTTCCTCATGAGGAAGCTGCTTGAACCTTTCACTAATGAGGCTATGCCATGTCTTGAAAACTAGAAGTGATAAGGCAAAACGGATGCCATTTTTGGAATCGGCACCCCAAATTCGTATCAAACCACCATAAAGTCTGGGAAAAACTTTTCTGACCCTCAGTTTTGTAGGTCTGTGTAAACAGACCCTACAGTTTGACCCAGTGGTTGCCAAACTGTGGGTTGGGATCGAATAATGAGTCCTGACTTGATTTTGGGTGGGACACCTAAATCTCCTTTTCAAAAGTCTGGTAACTTTAGGGTCCTGACAGAGTGTTGTTTAAAAATGTGGGTCCCAGTGCTTAAAAGTTTGGGAACAACTGATCTAATCTCCTTTTAAAGCCACCTGCCCCCATCATCTCCTGTGGGAGTGAATTTGTACCTCCTTTTGTCCAACCTGGAACTTTTTGTGTGCATGCTGTGTGATCTAAAATATGGAGATCAGTAGTCCCTCAAAGTACCATGCAAAATAGCTCACTTGCCTTTGTGCACGAGTGTGGATGACGCAGTGCAGCTTCCTAAATATTACTGAGAGATCAATAACGTTTCTGTGGGACCTCACCAATGTGTGAAGCTTGAAGGATTCTTGGAAAATCTCACATGACATCATTTATGACTGAAAGCCCAATCCTATGCATGTCTACTCAGAAGTAAGTCCCATTATAGTCAATGGGGCTTACTCCCAGGAAAGTGTGAAGACCAGCCTGACACAAACTCATGGAAAGGAGAGGAAGGCGTAGTGGGTGCGGAGCCTCTTTCTCTCTCACTCACTCAGAGCGAGCCACACTGCAGCCCCAACCACAAACCCACTGCCAAGGAGATGGTACAACGTGCTGGGTTGGGGGCATGAGGGAATGGGTGGGGAGAGCTGTCTGGCAAGGGAGAGTCCGTATGCTGTTCCCCAGGGAAGCATGAGGCAGCCAGCAAACCCCCACATGGGCAACTGTCTGTGTGTGGCAGCTGGAAATCTTCAGCTGGCATTCAACACTTTGGGGGAGTCAGGGACCCTTGGCCCCTCCCCATATCCACTACTGCATTACACCCCTCCTCAAATCCCCACACTGACTTCCAGTTCACTTCTGAAGCACAAGCTCTTTATCCTTACCTTGCACCTCCTAAGCTTGCTCCTCCTTACCTCTCTGCTCTCTTACCCCACTACACTTCTACCCATGACCTTCTCTGCTTCAGCTCTACCACCCTCTGCTGCCCATGGTCTCCTGTTTTCTCAAATAGATCTCCTTTTTCTCTCTTCATGCCTGGAATTGCCTCCCAGAGCAGCTACACAAGGTCTCCTCTCTTCCTTTCTCCTTAAAGCTCATGTTTTCCACAAGCCTTTAGAGATATCTGATACTCCCTTTACCTGACTATAACTAAGCCTAAGTATACGTATGTCAAATAATCACATTCTCTTCTCCACCCAGCCAGCATTCCATCCCCCTTCCTTGGAAATCTCCACTGTGTTTATCTTTAGACTGAGAATCCCTCAAGCCAGGAACTTCTGTTATAAAGCACTATACACACTGAGGGCACTAAAGAAATGGTAAGCCAAGCATTGTGCTTCCTCATGGGATCAGTAGTATTTACATCTATAACCACCACATAGGTACATGGTGTTTTATACAGAATGAGGAACTTATGATCATTCTAGGCAGACACAAGGGAACAAACACAGGCTGGTAAATTAATCAAGTTGCAAGTGTTATGATGTCATCAAAAAGCACTGCCACAGCCTAGTAACATTGATGTCCTCGTTCATGTCAACAGCTCATTTTGTAGAGATTTTTAACAACTTAGAACATCATGTACAATAAAAGCTTTCGTGAGCATTCAGCAAAATGATTTACTATCTCACAGGAGGGAACAGCAGAACATCTTGTAGGTGGAAGCCAATTTTAATAGTGATCTGTATTTACCAAAAAGTAATGGCATAATTCTGAGCAAAGGAACACATAAAATCCAGCAACTGATTTCTTCAAATGAAAATGCTGTTTGCAGTAGAGAATTAAATTGGCTTTCAGTCAACAGTTGAATTGTTTTATATGAGTACCAAATGATCCGGTATATCTGCAATCATGTTCAGTCCCATCTGTACCACTTCAGATTTGTAATGCTAATATAAGGGGAGGCTAAAATATACAGTTTTCAAATGGTGACATAGGTTGGTTAAATCACCACAGTAAATATCTTTGAGTTCCTTATTTTCAAGTTCATATTTCTTTTTCCTCCTTTTCCTGGAGGAAAACCCAACTAAAAAACCAAAAACAAATAAATGCAAAAAAGAAACATCCCCACAGTTATCACTTGGACTAACTGAAGGGCAAGGGTAACCCCATGCACAACCTGCAACAGTTGTGTCATACAAACAGACACTAGTTTTAAAAGCTAAACTTGTGGGCCTCTCTTAAAATATTGCTTCCTTCTCTCCAAGAAGGCAGCTCAACTCCCTTACTCAGCTCCTTTCAAGGCTACTACCCCTCTTGCATACTAAGGACTTGCTTCACAGCCCTCTTTCTGTCTTTGAGATTCCTCTTTGCCCAGGGAGATTTGCTTGGTCAGCCCTTTGCCACCACAAGCCCTGCAACTCAACATTCTCAAGTTTCACAAGAAAGGAGAGTTAACATTGTCCATGACTAGCCTTGCCAAAGACCCACTATTCTCTTTGACATGTCTCATGTGAAGTCAAATTGACTGCATGCTTAGTGAATGTCTCTGTCTTTCCCTTTTGTAGATGTTGTGTGTGTGTGTGTGTGTGTGTTTCTCATTTTTGTACCTGTACTTTGAAGGCCTGAGATCAGCCTCCTTTCCCAGAACAGACTCCCTTGACTAATTCCTCAGGTACTTGGAAGATGATGTGACTCTCAGTTGCCTACTGTGACCTTCCTTTGGAGGCCTGGCTTCAGGTGGGAGAAACAGGTTCCCTGTAACAAATGGGTGAAGTGCTTTCACAACCTGTTTCTAGACTTTCACAACCTGTTTCTAGACTCACCCCTTGTCTTGCAGCACTTGGTTCAGGCTACAGAGAGCCATTCCCAGCAACAGCTATTTGCAGCAGCCTGAATCACCTAAACCAGTGTTTCTCAATTCATGTCCTCCGCCATACCACTTCACATGGTGGTAGTGAAAGTAACTGGCGATAACATCATTGCCAGTTACTTCCAGGTTGGGAGGTCAGATGTAATGCGGCAAACATCAGTAAGTGGCACAGGGTGAACAGGAGGGCTTTATCAAGGGTGGAAAAGTATGCTTTGGAGCTCTGACTGCTGAGTAGAGCCTCCTACCACTGTTTTTTGCATCACATTCCTTGTCTCACTGCTGGCCAGCAGGTATCCAGGAGTCCTGCAAGTACCACCAGATACCACCTCAAGTGTCATTGGTTGTAGCCGTACCACTGATTGAGAAAAACTGACCTAAATCTTTCTCACTATCCCCCCCATTTTACTTCCCCCTTCTTTCTCTCTTGTACCACAAAACCTTCCTTTTCTTCTCCCATATTCCTAACAGTACACTAGCTATAACCCTACATCTCTTCTTGCCCCATGTTTTCCTCATATTTGCTCTGCCCCTGACCTCCTTTTTAAGGAGCTCCTCTCTCCTCCCCTCTGCTATTTTTACCAGGTTCCATTGTTGGTGTGATTGTTAGCTGTGGAATTCCTTCTGTTTAGATTGTGTGCAAGTGGGCACACATTTTTAGAGCATGTTAGTAAGCATTTGTGCACTCCATTTTCCTTTCATCACCAAATTATATGGTCACACCCATTTGCCATTACACTGGGTCTCACACTATTGTTTTCCCCATTACACTGCATCTCACACTATTGTTTTCCCCATTACACTGCAACTCACACTATTGTTTTCCCCATTACACTGCATCTCACACTATTGTTTTCCCCATTACACTGCATCTCACACTATTGTTTTCCCCATTACACTGCATCTCACACTATTGTTTTCCCCCATTACACTGGGTCTTACACCATTGTTTTTCCTCCAGTTACACTGGATGCCACACCATTGTTTCCTTCCCCCCCCCCCATGACACTGGGTCTCACACCACTGTTTTTCCTTTCCCATGTTACATGTGTTTTAGAATGGTATTGCTGTACTACAGAAATCATAGGAAATGTATTTGCTGCCAGCTACTTGCATGTGATTTGTATTCATTAAGACTAACCCTATCTTCCCAAATCCTACTTTGCAGTGATGCTCACAACATTTTACTGTCCTGAATTTCCCTCCAGAGTGTGGCTGTCCACATTACTCAATCTTGGCTGTAGAGCAGCACCTACGAGTTAGTAATCCACCATCACCTCCCCACCCCCTTCTCTGCATATAACACTGCACATGTATAATTTACCTCAGCTGTTAAGTTCAACTTGGATTTTGTTCCCCCTTTCAAGCTTCCAATCTACACAAATATATGTTAACAAATCAGATATAATGTTGATGCTATCAACATTTCATTTTTTGTTGCAATACTTATAAAGGTTGCAAAAAAAAAAAGCAAAATGAAGACAGAAGCAATCTATTCATGTGCCAATTTCTGAAATGAAATTGTGGAAATTCTTCAAGTTGTGGGGGAAGATGGGACACAATTCTATTACAGGATATAGAACTGGGGACATTGTCCATACCTCCTAATTTGCAGGAATGTCCCTGTTACTCCTACAAATGTATCTACGATTGTGTTGTTCCCTGCCAAGGAATGAGATTTAATAGGAGAATAATGTCAGCATTAAAACTGTACTTTCAGTATAATTAGATTATATAGAGTTCATTTTATAATGCTACTGTTTAAATTAACAGCCCTGACAGTCACGATAGACATGTACCTAGGGAATGTAATCAATTTGAGAAAATGTACAGGGGATCATTTGTTAAAAATTACTTGTTCCTCCAAAATAATTGCATGTATTTTGAAACAATTTATACAGAATGAAATGTACAGTAGGTCTTCATATTGATCCGCAGGGATTATAAAGAAAAGGGAACAACAATTAGATAGTGATGGAAATTTATCAGGTGACATTGTGCAAAAAGCCTAGGTAGGAATTTCATCAGTCTCTGTTTTGATTATGCTAAAACCTCTAGATCAGGGGTGTCCAAAGTTTTTGGCAGGAGGGCCACATTGTCTCTCTGACACTCTGTTGGGGGGCCAGGGGGAAAAAGAATTAATTTACATTTAAAATTTGAATACATTTACATAAGTTCACATAAATGAATATATTAAAGATGAACTTGTATGAATGAATGCAGGTCTTGCAATAGCTTAAGGCCTATAGAAGGCCTGGCACAAAGCAAGGTTGGCCTTTCCTTTGTTGCTGCTACTGCATCACAGATGTGAAACAACAAGCAGTGGAGGGACCCCTCATCCCACAGCTCACCCAAGAGGTCGAACAGTTGCCCTCATGCTGAAAGCAGTTGTGTCGGGCCAGTGTGGTCTCCAACAAATCCCCAGAGGGCCAGAGACTCATTGGAGATTGGGGGCTCCCTGAGGGCCACTTTGAGAGGCCTCAAGGGCCGCAAGTGGCCCCAGGGCCGGGGTTTGGGCACCCCTGCTCTAGATTCAAAGGACCGACACCTTACCTACAACAGCATTTCTTCAAGTGGCCATCTGTGCAGTTATATATAGTGGAGTTCAGCTCATGTACAGAACCTACTTGGGACATGTCCAGAGCATTTTGAGCATTGTTTTGTTTCTGTGCTTGAGTGGGAGAACCTTATGCACAGTACTGTGCTTCAAACATAATAAAAACACCCAATCCCTCAATTCCTTTGAGGACCTCCTCTGAAGATGTGCCCAAACCAGGGATGGGAACTTGGCACTGCAGTGAGATTTAAGTCTAGTTCTGAGTCTCCACCCCCCTCCCACAACTCAATTCATGCACAAGTCTTAATGGTCGCCATTTATTGACTCACCTGCACCCAAAATTTCCAAGTCATTTTGACTCAAGTCAGTGTCTTTTGGGTCAGGCATGCCAGGGCACAAACCAAAAGGGATTGGGAGGCACCCAAGCTCAGCAAGGTGGAAAGGGGTGGGATGGATAGCTAGAGGGGGACAGAAGTGGCTAGCAGTGTGGTGGAGGCTAGGAGGCTTACGAGTACAACCCAATCCTTTGCAGCTCTACTCAGAAGGAGTCCCACTGCCTGTCATTCAATGAGGCAGCTTCTTCCTTCCAGGTTACAATGGCCAGAGCCATGAGGAACTGCTTCCTGGCTTCTCCACCTCCTTTTTCCACCACCAGTCAATCCTAAGGCAAGAACCCATTTCGGTTCCTCCTCTGCCCTCCCTTGATCAGAGGGGGGGGGAAAGACCACCCATCCTTCATCCAATGATTATCGGTTTCTTCAGAGGTGAAAAAGACAGCCTACTCCCGTCTACCCACCACCACCACCTCTAGCTTGATACAAAATATTAAACCCTGCCTCCTAGCTGGAACTTTCCTGCTGTTGCTCGCCTGGTCTGAATTATGGCCTCACAAGGTGTTTCACATGCCAAAAAAAGAGTAAGCAAGCAAACCCAGACAGACTTGAGTCTGCACATATGTGGACTCATTTCTGAGTCAGTGGCTCTAACTCAAGTTAGTGCCCAAGTCAGTGACATGCCTGATGAGTGTCCCCAAGTCAGCAAAAAAAAAAAAGTCTTTTTGCGATTCTGACTCAAGTCACCTGAATCATTCCCATCCCTGCCCCAAATTGAGGAGATGAGGTGCCAATGGTGGTGTCCGCCTAAGGACATCAGTAGATGTTGATATCAATTTTGTGGGCACTGGACAAGGCATTGTCACTATTGTGCACATTTGAATGAAGGTGAAATCAAAGGTCCAACTTTTGGGACTCCTTGCCCTTCTGGGTTTGCTTTCTATTGGTGGAGGCAAGTTTGTGGACTTTTTCCTATGCCCCAAGAACCATCTACAATAAATTCTATCAGAGTATGATCTGTGTTGCTTTAATTTAGAACAGTGGTTCTCAAACTGGTGGGTTGCAACCCACCAGCCAGGCAAGTACTCCTCCCTGGTCCCTTAAATGGCAGGGTGGGGGGATGGCAGCTGCATGATTCCCAGGATTGCGCCATTGCTGAAGACAGAGGGAGGTTGTTGCTACTCACATCATTAAGCAACAGCCTCTAAGGGGTGCAGGGAGCCCCGCAGATGCCTCCACAGGGCTCCCCAGGCCTATAAACAGTTAAAAAGTATGATTGCAAACAATTTCCAATTTCTTGATCACAAACCGGAAGTGGTTTGCAATTGCACTTTTTAGTTGTTTACAGGTTTGGGGAGGCCTGCGGAGGTGTCCGCAGGGCTCCCATAAACCCCCCTCCCTGTCAAGGCTGGCACTTGATGATGAGTAGAAACGACATCACTACTGGTGGGTCCTGCCAGATTCTCATTCTAAAAAGTGGGTCCTGGTGCTAAATGTATGAGAACCACTGATTCAGACCATTATGATAGCCTGGCAAAGATCTCACTAAAAGCATCTTTGGAGATTTACCTTTGTGACCAAGATTTTTCCTTGGCCTGGTTACCAATATCAACAGCCTCTGATCATGAAGGGCACATCAGTGTCAATTATTTCAGCACAAAATTATCTGAGTCAATGTCAAGGCCCTCACTGGAACCATGTAATAACCTCATACAGAGAGACAAAGAGAATGTTTCACATCTCCAAGTCCTCACCAACCTCCTGATGAAGCTTAATGTAGGAAACAATTCAACAGCCATCCAATCAGCTACCGCACCCACAATGGGATTGTAGAACAGAAACAGAAGCCATCAGGGATCCTTGACCTCCTGACTGAGAACCCAATCCTACGTATATCTACTCAGAAGTAAGTCCCATTATAGTCAATGGGGCTTAATTCCAATCAAGTGTAGATAGGATTGTAGCCTGAATTACTCCACCTAAGAATCTGATAAGATTTTGTGAGGCAAGAAGCTATAAAAGCTTTAGCATCTCGTTTTGTTGGATCCATTGATCAGTGTGTTCTCCATCCTTCACATATGCACTTTGTCTTGTCAGTGTGAACTGTTAAGTCACTCCCATTACAGCCAACACCTGAGAACCACCATGGCAACCAGCACCCAGGATAGTAAAACTCTTAAGCTCCTTCCTGTCCTGGCTTTTCCTTTCAATTTGTGTTCTGGTCACGAAAAGGAGACCAGATTTCTTGACATGTGAAATGACTGTGCCTTAGAGCAGCTAGTCATGGAGCCCACCAGAGGACAGATGATTCTGGATTTAATATTGTGCTCAGCACCTGGTTAGAGATATCAATGTTCCTGAGCCATTGGGGAGTAACTGTGATCCGTTTCGACATGCACGTCGGGGGAAGAATAGCGGGCAAATCTCTCACAAAAACCCTTGACTTCTGCCAAGCGGACTTCCCTCAAATAAGGAGGCTGGTTAGAAGGAGGTTGAAAGGGAAGGTAAAAAGAATCCAGAGTGCATGGAGGCTGCTTAAAACAACAGTAATAGAGGCCCAGCAGAAGTGTATACCGCAAAAAAAGAAGGACTCAACTAAGTCCAGGAGGGTGCCTGTATGGCTAACGAGCCAAGTTAGAGAGGCCGTAAAGGGCAAGGAAGCTTCCTTCCATAAATGGAAGTCTTGCCCTAATGAGGAGAATAAAAAGGAACATAAACTGTGTCAAAAGAAATGTAAGAAGGTGATACTGGAGGCCAAGCGAGACTATGAGGAACGCATGGCCAGCAACATTAAGGGGAATAATAAAAGCTTCTTCAAATATGTTAGAAGCAGGAAACCCGCCAGAGAAGCGGTTGGCCCTCCGGATGGTGAGGGAGGGAAAGGGGAGATAAAAGGAGACTTAGAGATGGCAGAGAAATTAAATGAGTTCTTTGCATCTGTCTTCACGGCAGAAGACCTCGGGCAGATACCGCTGCCCGAACGCCCCCCCCCCGACCAAGGAATTGAGTCAGATAGAGGTTAAAAGAGAAGATGTTTCAGTCCTCATTGATAAATTAAAGATCAATAAGTCACCGGGCCCTGATGGCATCCACCCAAGAGTTATTAAGGAATTGAAGAATGAAGTTGCTGATCTCTTGACTAAAATATGCAACTTGTCTCTCAAAACAGCCATGGTGCCAGAGGATTGGAGGATAGCAAATGTCACACCAATTTTTAAAAAGGGAAGGATGGGGGACCCTGGAAACTATAGGCCGGTCAGTCTAACATCTATACTGGGTAAGATGGTGGAATGCCTCATCAAAGATAGAATCTTAAAACACATAGACGGACAGGCCTTGCTGAGGGAGAATCAGCATGGCTTCTGTAAGGGTTAATCTTGCCTCACGAACCTTATAGAATTCTTTGAAAAGGTCAACAGGCATGTGGATGTGGGAGAACCCATGGACATTATATATCTGGACTTTCAGAAGGCGTTTGACACGGTCCCTCACCAAAGGCTACTGAAAAAACTCCACTGTCAGGGAATTAGAGGACAGGTCCTCTCATGGATTGAGAACTGGTTGGAGGCCAGGAAGCAGAGAGTGGGTGTCAATGGGCAATTTTCACAATGGAAAGAGGTGAAAAGTGGTGTGCCCCAAGGATCTGTCCTGGGACCGGTGCTCTTCAACCTTCTCATAAATGACCTGGAGAAAGGGTTGAGCAGTGGGATGGCTAAGTTTGCAGACGACACCAAACTTTTCTGAGTGGTGAAGACCAGAAGTGATTGTGAGGAGCTCCAGAAGGATCTCTCCAAACTGGCAGAATGGGCAGCGAAATGGCAGATGCGTTTCAATGTAAGTAAGTGTAAAGTCATGCACATTGGGGCAAAAAAATCAAAACTTCACATATAGGCTAATGGGTTCTGAGTTGTCTGTGACAGATAAGGAGAGAGATCTTGGAGTGGTGGTGGACAGGTTGATGGAAGTGTCGACCCAATGTGCAGTGGCAGTAAAGAAGGCTAATTCTATGCTTGGGATCATTAGAAAAGGTATTGAGAACAAAACAGCTAATATTATAATGCCGTTGTACAAATCGATAGTAAGGTCAGACCTGGAGTATTGTGTGCAGTTCTGGTCGCTACATCTCAAAAAGGACACAGTGGAAATCGAAAAGGCGGAAAAGAGAGCAGCTAAGATGATTACTGGGCTGGGGCACCTTCCTTATGAGGAAAGGCTACAGCGTTTGGGCCTCTTCAACCTAGAAAAGAGGCGCCTGAGGGGGGACATGATTGAGACATACAAAATTATGCACGGGAAGGATAAAGTGGATAGAGAGATGCTCTTTACAATCTCACATAACACCAGAACCAGGGGACATCCACTAAAATTGAGTGTTGGGAGATTTAGGACAGACAAAAGAAAATATTTCTTTACTCAGCATGTGGTTCGTCTGTGGAACTCCTTGCCACAGGATGTGGTTATGGCATCTGGTCTGGATGGCTTTAAAAGGGGATTGGACAAGTTTCTGGAGGAAAAATCCATTATGGGTTACAAGCCATGATGTGTATGCACAACCTCCTGATTTTAGAAATGGGTTATGTCAGAATGCCAGATGCAAGGGAGGGCACCAGGATGAGGTCTCTTGTTATCTGGTGTGCTCCCTGGGGCATTTGGTGGGCCGCTGTGAGATACAGGAAGCTGGACTAGATGGGCCTATGGCCTGATCCAGTGGGGCTGTTCTTATGTCTCCATTCTCCTCAAGGGCTACTGAATTGCAGAAGCCAGCACAGGTTGGTCAGCCAAACCTCTTGGGCCACTTCTGTCTCTCTCTAAGCACCTCCATCTCCTCTCTCCTGGGAAGAAAGGCAGCTCAGCTCTCTTGCCCTCAGTTCACGTTCAGGGCTTGCTTGTTCTGCCTTTAAGACCCCTCTTTGTCCAGGGAGATTCATGGGGTCAGCCCCTTGCCACCGTGACTCTTGCAACAGAACAGTCTCAGGTTTTGCAGAAAAGGAACAGTAATCTTGGTCCATAACACACAGTAATCAAAGACCCTCCAAATCCATACTATCTTTTCTTGTCATTGTCTTGTGCAAAGTCAAATTAACTGCACATTTAGTGAAGCCTCTATGTCTTTTCTATTTGTGGTGTGGGAGTGTGTGTAATGACTTTTTCTGCTTTTTACCTTTTGCTGAAGGTCCAGGATCAGCCTAAGGCAGCACTTTGCAAAGTTGCTGGACTGGCAATGCCTTTTGCACTGCCCAAACCCAGAAATAAGTTGTGATGAGGTGAAACGCATCATGCACTGACATAACCAGTCACTTACTTCGGGGTTTGGAGCCCGAATGAAGCCTAAAAATAATGGTAAGGAGGCCAGGGCAAGAAAGGAGGCTTTTCCAAGAGCACAATTTCATGGGATCATCTGGGGAGAGATAATGGGAAATTCTGAGACTAGATGCATGCCAAAACCTATATGAACCATTGAACTGACAGGTAATGGAAGTCAAAGCTAAAGCATAGCTTTGTTCTTTTTTAACACAACACTTAAAATTAATGCCTTCACAACTGTTTTTTGAAAGATAACTTCATGCCTGATGGCTCACAAGGTAAAATTATGAGACATGAGGAAAGGAGGTAGGAAGGACAGAAAGAAAAATACACAATACGTGAGGCACTCATAGGTCAGAATGACCTTTAGTAATTGATGTAGTTAAGGCTCCCCCCTACAGGGTGAGAAGCCAAAAGGAGCAGCATGCTGACCAGGAGGATATTGATTAGGTGATTGTTAGGAAGAACAGGAAACAACAGGGTAAGAACATTTTATTTCTTCAAAATATAAGTCATAGCATAGTGTTCTACTGAGCTTAGGAAAGTTTAGTTTCATTCAGTGATTCCAAGCTTTGCATGAATATCTCAGCTGCACTAGTAAATGTACTTCTAACCTGCCACTGACAGTAAGATGATTCAGATGCAACTTCAAATAATCATTCATTGTGACAGGGATGAGCCTTATGCCAGCATATTCTCTTCTTGCATCCTCAGATTTCTTCCCTTAGTTTCAGGTTCTCAGAAAACCACTTTAAATGTTTCATCTGAACTGGACAGGCTATGGTTTGTGCAAAATTCATTTTTTCCAGTTTAGACAAAATAGCACACTATAGTTTTATCAAGAATCTGGAACCCCAGAAGGCAGAGAACCTGGGCACGGAAGGGGTGGAGGGAGTTCACAGTTGTGTTCGTGTAGAGCTAAACCATGGTTTCACATTAGAACTGAATCAGCTCATAGTTTCACCTTCTTTGTTTTACACTAGATGGCCTCTGCTTCCCCCAACGCTAGCTATGAGCCAGATGTTCCAAATATGTACACCAGACAGAAACCTAGGCTGCACAGCTGGCGCAAGAACATAGGTCAGGAGCCAAACCAACATACAATACCCAATCCCAACAAACAATGATGCTGATTCCTTCTTACCGATGTGGAAAGATGCCTTCAATTTTTTTTAATCCATTAGATAAAAGCACAAAGAGAAGGAAGCCATATGTGTATACTGTCATCACTTCTGTACACTTGGGTTGCAATGCTATCCAGACTTACCTGAGAATAAGCCCCATTGACTTTAATGTGACTTACTTCTAAGTAGACATGCATACGATTGAGCTCACAATTTCTGGGCTCCGTTTGCAACTTGGAAACCTTCATGGAGCAGTTGTGGAATTCTTAGGGGGAAGGATATGTCCTGAAATGCTAAGGTCCAGATCAAACATGTGTACACCTTTGGGCAATCATATCTGTGAGCAACAATCCGTGTGGGATTTGCAACCACTTAGGCACTCCAATCTGGCAGTTTATCTGTGGAAAAGCCATGCTAGACCCTCCTCTAGCACTATTAATCACTCTTTGGCTATCTTCCAGTCTCTGGACATATCCCAGAAGCACTTGCCTGCTGAAAGGAACAAGAGTTTCCTCCTGAGGGTTTGCCTTTCTGAGGCAGGTAATTTCCTGGTTCTGCAAACCCCACCCCAGGAGACAGCCTGGGATACTAGCTCACATCCTCTGAGGACTCAAAACCCACAGATATTGGGCAACCACATGAGTTTTCCAACCATATTTCCAAAACCTACTTGGAAGATTCCAAACTCACAGATTAAGAAGTGAGAAATGCACTTGGTTTATTCTGTGGGGAAAAAAACTTCACAAATAAGGATTTTGCATTCAAACATACTCTGCTTCTATGGGAAATGCTGAATTCTATATGAGATTTTGCACATTTGATCTGGGTCTAAATCAAGAAGAAACCTAGATTTGCAAACCTCTGCAAACCATAAGAGCTCAACAGCTTGTTGCAGTAGTACATACTTTCATTAATCAGCTTCAATATTTTTGCTGTGGCCTAGTTTACAAAACATCATAATGGTGGAATACTTTTGGGAACTAATAACATCTTAGAGGTTTTCCCACCCTCATATTCTCCATAGAAAAGGAAGGGAGTTCTACTATTTATGGAAGTCATTATGAGATATTAAATTAAGAAGTAACCACAATCAAGGCTCTTAGAAATGCACTGCTCCTTTACAATTTAATCCAGATAATATCCATGAACTTTGCCTTGAAACTTGCCCTTTCCCCACTGAAACACCACTGTAAAATTAAAAGCTCTGTTCATAGCATTAACATGTCTTGGACAGACAGTTTACAAAGGCTTTAAAAAGAAACAAAATAAGGAACATTACCATCCACGTTCTTGAGAAAGATCATCCAGGAGCACTCTGACAATATACAACAAACAACTGAGCAGCTTGAGTGAAAAATTGAACAAGCGAATTCTGAGGCCTGTAAAAAAGAAAGAAATTGAAACAGAAGTAGTAGCAAAAAATCAGTTTATTTGGATGTTAATATTCAGTGATTTTTTTTTAATGGAAAGAAAAGTACCGTAGATACTCAGGTATAGTACCTGAAACTTTTACCAGGTATAATGAAATTTTTGACAGGTAATCAAGCTCCAATTATCACTTCGCCTTATCTCCAGGTCAATCAGAGGACAGAGCCTTTGAACTCTGAACAGTTTAGTTTCTCTGCTCAGCTCATTAGTTGCAACAGTAATTTTCCTGGGACATTCCAGCCAAAGTTAACCTTTTATTCTCCTTCCTTCTGCTGCAGCCTGGTTCTCCTTTGCAAATGCTTGCAAAGCAGGTCTGTTTTTTGAAACACCAAGATGAGACCTTCCTTCCCAGGCTACAATTCAGTGCACCATTACTGCAGAATAACACCCATGGAAAGCAGTGGGTCTACTTCTGAGTAAAAAGGGTTGCAAATATCTCATCTCTCTGCTGTTAATTGAATTGAATTGCACACTCTCAGTTATGTGTTATGGGTTGTATGTTGTATGTAGAGCTTCTGGCTTAACACGCCAGACACCTTAAAGCTGAATTTGATTCATGGATCTCCTGCAGTGGTTCCCAACCCTTTACACTTGCATATCCCTTGGCAGCCTATTTCCACAAATTCTACTCCTCGTATTAGCTAAATGTTTGTCATTAATAATACAAGCCCTCATCTCCTCCATATGAAAGCCCAGATGTCATGGATTCATCACATATTTTTTCTTTTCATCAGTTTGAAGAACAGAAGACTCTGCCTTCACTGTTTTGCACCAGAAGTGTGCTAAGAAATTCTGGGTGATTGATCACTTTCCGTGTTATGTTTCAGCTTTTTTTACTGTGCTGATTTTCAATCACTGGTTCATAGATGAATTGATGACCAAAAACTAGATGGTGGGGCTTTCACAGCCAACTAGTTACCTCCCTTCCTGCCTTGCTGGTCCTTGCAAGGCATTCTGGAGCATGACCTGCCTTTTTCTACCATTATTCCATTATTCCCTAAAGGTCCTGTTGAGTGTCCCTGGGAGTACATGTATCCCAGGTTGGGAACCACTGTTTTACTGGTATGTAGTTTACAGTGCACTTACTCTGATAGTGTTTACAAAAAGGTGGCGAAGACCAGAATTTAAAAAGAATAAAAATGTATCTTATGATCTTTTATTATGTTTTTAATAAATTAGAGACTACAATTCTTAGGTAACAATTAGTGGTAAGTTATTTTTCAGGATCTGGCCTCGGGTAAAATCAGACAAAACTATAGTCAGACACCCCCGTAACTTTAACCCCCGACTTATCCGAGGGTCATAGAAAATTCCATGATTGTTGGCTCAAAACCCGCCCTCGACTTATCTGTGGGGTTGACTTATAGGCAAATGCCTGCAGTGATTCTTGCAGAAAAAAGTACTAATATTCAACAACTGCTGAATATGTGGAAAATTTTCTGTAGTATTATTTGCAGAAAAGGTTTACAGACATAAGAAAATAATGAAGTATATTCATTCTGAGTACACTTAAAAAGATGACATTGTTGGTGCTGAATGCACCTTTTTGCACAGACAGACCTTGGCAGGAACAATATCAATTATTTAAAAATAAGGCACACTCAGTTTCAATGCAGGACTTCTTTCATATCTATGCAATGACACAAGGAAAAGATAAATACTGCAAGGCCAGATTTACTCATTTGTTCTCAGTGGAGGTCCACACAGGTCACCAGAAAGATTTCTGACCGTCATTCTATCAGGCACAGTTCATATTCCAGAAAGCATCTAAAGTAAGCAGAGCATCTTCATATTTCCCAAGTCAGGAGGCCTGTCTGGCCCCCCTCCCTCTTGGCTTTTTGGAAACTGGTGAAGACTGTTCCTTTTAGACAAGCATTCAGTGTGAATTATCTGTGCTTCTGATTTAGTGCTTTGCCTGTCTCTCCTGTTATCTATTTTATGATACTGTTTTTATGATGTTAATTGAACGTATGTGGTTTTAATATGCTGTCATGAGCTGTTTTGAAGGCTAATGGCAAAAAGCACATAGTTTAATAAACTAAATTTGTTTTCATGTCAGATAATGCATTCAACCAGCTCTCAGCCTTAGAATGGTGGACTGGTTTTGATGTTTGCTGCACTGACTATCCTACTCACATGGGTAGGAGCATGGATGCATATATTTACCCTTATCTATAATGCTATCCTCTCAGCTAATTGCACAGATGTGAACTGCCCCTCAGCTTCCAGAAAAATACTAAAGGGGGGCCATATCCTCAGATACTACAACTGTGGTTTCAGATATCTGCGGATGTGGGAACCCCTTCCCTTCACAGGCATCCCCCTCTTCCCACGTGCATCCATTAAATCATTTTTAAAAGTTATCTGAGAAAAAAATCAGCTTGTTTTAACAAGTTTTCTCCCCTATAACTTCTAAAAATGATGTAAAGGGTGCATGTGGGGAGAGGGGGATGTGCGCAGAGGGAAGGGGTTCACACATCTGCAGGTACCTGAAACCACTGACAACCCTCCACTCCTCCCGCAACCCCCCGCATGCGCCCATCAGACTATTTTTAAAACTTACCAGGTATACATTCTTGCTTAAGCAGGAATCTGCGGGGGAGGGGGAGGTTCTGAACAGACCCTCACAGATACCAGGGCAAGTCCGTAATCTCATTCATGCATTCAGGGGCCGCTTGGACAAATTACCCTCTCACACACGCAATTAGGGAGGAGGAGTGGCACATTATGGAGGAAATATACATGCCCCACACTTCTCCCCCATGAATTAAGACCACCAGTGGACATATCATCTGAACAGGCTGCATGTCTTCTCCCTACGTTATTGCCAGGATAATATCAGCCTTCTGTGAATCAGCACATGATTGGATTAATTCAGAGGCAAAGAGTACTAGTCCTACTGCCTTCCGGAAGGACTGTAGAAGATAGATCCCACAAACTGAAAATCCTACACCGGGGTGTCAAACTTGTTTCATGTAGTGAGCTGAATAGCATTCATGAAGGCCAGAAGTGATGTTATTAAGCAGGGAAGTGATCTCATTAAGCAGGCCATCACCCAAAATAAGCACTTGTTTCTCACTTAGAAACTCATTAGCTGCAAATTAAAGAAGAGAAAATGTGCAAATCTTGATCATATTTTGATGATATGGAAGAGTCCAATGATCACGCAGGCTGCCTTTTCAGCAGTGACACTTCAGCAACTCAGCAGCTGATGGTGGTGCTGGGAGAGCCCGAAGGCCAGAAAAGGAGATTCTGCGGGCCAAATCTGGCCCACAGTCCTTATGTTTGACATCCCGTCCTACACTATACATTCCATACAAAACGTGAGGCAGGATGCTATTTATAGTGCAGGGTTGCTCCTCTTAAAACACAATTATTTTGCATTTTGTTTTAAACTCAATTTTAACTAATTAGCCATCTTATGCTTGTTTAATAAGAAACAACTGTTTTATTTAAGGCCTTAAATTTGTGAGGGAACTGTATTGATGATTTATCCAAAATATGATCAAGGGAGCAGGAGTGGTGCACTTGGAATTGAAAGGAGACCCAGCAATTCCATCTCTAGTCAATGGGGAGGTGCTCAGTCCCATCCCTAATTGTGGTGAGGCTGCTCAAATGATATCATCCAAACCACCCACTACTGTTATTATCAATTATTTTATTAACAGTATTTATATACCGCTTTTCTACGAAAAGCTCACATAGCGGTTTACAGAGAAAATCTATTTATCAACAGTAAAGAGATCAATCATTTTTTAGAGTCTTTTTTAGAGTGCTGGAATTGTTTGGAGCCCACATACAATTGGCTGGTTCAGAAAAGAATGTTCATTGTTCCTTCCTATCATGTGATTGAAGATGAAAGCAAGTACAACCCTGGTTTTTAACTGTGTCATGATTTGGGGTGATGAACAATATGCTCCAAACTGGCTTAATGACTCTGACAATTTAACTACAGCTATCTGTTCAAAATTCCACATGCGTATCCCTCCACCCAAAACAGGATGTGTGAAAAATGACATCCTCATTTTTTTTTTTATTGTATTACAGAAATAGGTTATTCCAAGGCAAAGCACATCATTGCCAGAATCACTTTAATGGGTGGCTGGTTACCACAGGTGTTTGAAGGTTCCAGGTCAGGGCAGATGCCTCACAATGACTCATGACTAGGGCACAGGAAACCACTGGAATACCACAAAATCCTGTGCTAAGTGAACCCAACCCAACTATAATAAACACCACACTTATTCAAACACCTCTGGTAAGGGCAGAGAAATTTCCCAAGATGATTTCAGCTATCAGCATAGAAGCCCTCCTAAGAATTATGCTGGGAGAGAAACCTGTTGTCATGGAGGAGGCATTTTTCACTAGTACAGTATTCACATTGCATGCTGTTAACTATGGGATGGGAGTGGGTATAACCAAGTGAACTATGGGATGAGAGTGAATGTAACCAAGCAAACCCCAAGTGTCTACAAACAGAATGAGCTACTGGAGCTGGTAACCAAGCCCCCCACTGCATGTTCCCCTGAGACGAGTACTCATTGCTTTGGTTAAAGACTGAACTCATTGCTCAAAGGATAAAGACTGAAAAGAAGCCAAAAGACACTATCAAGGCATATCAAACATCAGTATTTATGGCAGTCATTAGAACCCACGCAGAAGGGAAGCTCCTGTTGGGATGCATCACAGCCTACATTCAATAGGCTAATGTCATGTGGAAATTTTTCTTGCAAATTATTCTCTTCTTCCTTATATCTTTTACATTTTTCAGCAGTACTTCCTACTCTGACAATAGTGCAATCTGGGAAAAGGCAACTAATGAGCGCTAATAGCATTGTAAGCTACCAGTAATGTGTGCAGTTAGCATCTTTGCATGATGTTTCCAACAAGTTTCAGATTTAATGTACCCAATATTGTTAATCTCTCCTGATGAGGCTGCATTAACCACAGTAACTATTCCACAAGGGGTGGGTGGATGTGTGCTTGAACTGATGATGACCAATTGTTATTGATTTGCCTCATTGTTATTTTATTCTACTTGTTGTGCACTACCTTGAGAGACTTTAAACCAGAGCAGCATAATATACAGTTTTTAATTTGTTAAATAAATAAATAAATAAATAAATCCAGCATTCGGGGAGGATTCACAAACAAATACCAGGGGAATGCGCGGGGGGGGGGAGTGTTCCAGAACGCCATCTCTTTTTGGTACTTACAAATTGATTTGTTTTGGGACTATTTAGAACTTGCACTGTTCATTTCAGTGCATTGGGACCCATTCAATTCACTGAATGGACCCATGCACCCATTCAGTGCATTGATTGGTACCCATTCAAAGGGTTCCAATCAATGTCAAAATGCTCATTTGCTTTCAGTGTTTAATGTTATTTGCCACCTGTGTTGTAGGTGCCAGCAGCTATAATGTGCAGCATATGTGCTATCATATGTGACCGAGAAAAGCTACATTATATGCAACTGAAATGACATTGCACTTTAATTCCTGCTAAATGTTGCATCTTAGCCAGTTAAGTGGCAGTTTTCTTATGCTTAACTGGAAGAGAGTAACTGTCCCTACTCACCTCAGCATGGCATCCTTCTCATTGGCAGTGTGCTCTTTCCACCTTTTTTATATTACTCTGTTTTTAAATCTTTTGTGATTTTCTTTTTTAATAATTAGATTGAATAAAATTAAATAATTATGAGTGTGATAGAGGGGACCCCCATTCCTCCACTACGTTAACAAGATATTTGGCCCAGGTAAGCATCTAAAGCAAGTCCTTGACATGGCAAGGCCCATGACAGTGAAAGTCAGAATGGGAGAGCAGTTAGAACAGTAGCAGTTAGAACAGTAATTTTCAACCTTTTTCATCCCAGAGCACACTGACAAGGCATTAAAATTGTCAAGGCACACCATCAGGTTTTGGACACTTGACAAGGCACACCATCGGACTCACATCACTCATTGGCCCTAGTAATAAATGACCTTCCCCCAAATTCCTGTGGCACACCTGTGGACCACTCATGACACACCAATGTGCCACAGCACAGTAGTTGAAAATGGTTGAGTTAGAGCAGGGGTGCCCAAACCCTGGTCCTGGGGCCACTTGCGGCCCTCTAGACCTCTCAATGTGGCCCTCAGGGAGCCCTCAGTCTCCAATGAGTTGTTGAAGCCCACACTGGCCTGACACAACTGCTCTCAGCATGAGGGCGACTGTTTGACCTCTTGCGTGAGCTGTGGAATGAGGGCTCCCCTCCACTGCTTATTGTTTCACGTCTGTGATGCAGTAGCGGCAGCAAAGGAAAGGTCAACCTTGCTTTGTGCCAGGCCTTTTATAGGCCTTGAGCTAATGCAAGACCTTCATTCATTCATACAAGTTCATCTTTAATATATTCATGTATGTAAACATATGTACATTTATTCAAATTTTAAATGTAAATTAATTCTTTTTTTTCCCCCTGGCCCCCAGTGACACAGTGTCAGAGACGATGTGGCCCTCCTGCCAAAAACTTTGGACATCCCTGAGTTAGAGTGTTGAACCTGCATAAAGAAGTTCTGGGTTCAAATTCCCATCAGGTGACCTTGAGCTAGTCATCATTTCTCAGCTTTACCTCACATGATTGCTGGAGAGATAAAATGGAAGAACTATGTTGCCCTGAACTCTTTGAAGAAAGGCGCATATACAAAAAAAATATTGGGTGTCACACAATGGCAACCTATTACACATGCAGTTCTCTGGATCAGGGTTTGTGCCTCCATGGATTAATGGTGCAGAGGATCTAACAAGGCAACCTCCACTCTTTTACTTCATTTCCTTTTCCTTGGGTTTTCAACTTTACAGACCTTAAGGCAGGCCCACAGCCAACCTAATTCTGCACCTCCTTTTCTTTTGCCAGTCTTAAAAAAACAAACAAAACTAAAACCACCTTGCTTGGTTCAACTGTAGGCAAGATTAATTCAGCAGGAATTCAACAAGACGGGCAGCCCAATCCCAAGCTGTCAAAATGGCAGCTGCAGTATCCTGTGGGGCCAGGGAGCCACGAGTCTCCTTATCCTATATTGAGCTCCTGTAGCAGCAATGGATCTCCTTGCATTTGCACATGCTATTTAGCAGGTGCAGAACCATGTTGGACTTTCAGGAGTGGGAGGGGGCGTAGGATTCAGCAGCAAACTCTGCTGCCACCCCATCCCAGCACTCCTCTTCTCGGATCCAACCTCCCTCTGCTTAGTTCTGCCACCCATCCCAAAGTTTCACTGCCAGCTGGCAGGAGCACTTACTGCTGTTTGCTCCAGGTCTTCCTGGCTTCCCTGCCAGTGCAGTGGGCTCACCACCAGTGTTGGAGTACCTTATGGCACTTTTATCACACCCAGAGCTGGCAGTGGACCGGTGGTAAGCCAGATAGGATCAGGCTCTTAGCCCATAGTAAGTAACAAACTTACAGCCTATTAAATAGCCCAAAAAGACATTTGCTATTCTATTACATAGATGTTCCAGATTACATACCAGAGCTAATTGAAAGAAGGTTCCTTAAGGTTCTTCAAGGAAGTGAGCTTAAGAAACCCTCAGGGACAGCCTGTAGGCTTTCATAATAATTGAATTAGTTCTGTATTCTGTATACAATGCTATCCCCTGCATCTCTTACTTTAAAAAAAGACATTTTACCCCCATGAAAAATAACTTTTGCTCGCCAGCTATGGCTTGATATAACAAGATACAGCTGCAGTTAGACAGCTCAAATCAGGAATAAAACACAATTTGAATGATGCTCATAGTGTTTTAATTAAGACATCTAGCATTGACTTTGGAAGGAAAAAAGTGTGACTTTTTGAACTTTACAGGGATATTTGTCTAAGAAACAACTCACACTGCTGCTTGTTGTCAGTTGGCCCAATACATTCATTATTCTTTGTGGATGTGGGGACAAGGCACAGTCATTGAATACTCCTTTTAAAAGCAGTCTTTTTCATTTCCTCCCTCAGTCAATTTCTAAATTTTAAATTGGAAGTTCTGGTAAAGCTTCTACCAGCTGACGCTTCCTTGCACAACTTATTACGTCTGCTTTCTACATCCTGCTGAAAAGCTGTGCACTGACACCATTAATTTTATTTCCCTCACAATTACAGCCTAAGGGCTCAATCCTATCCAACTTTCCAGCAACGGTGCAGTTGCAATGCAGCCCCAAGGTAAGGGTACAAATGTTCCCATACATTGAAGAGGTCTCTGTGAGTGCCTCCCTACCACACGATGCAGTACATGCCTCATTGGCACAGTTGTACCAGCACTGGAAAATTGGATAGGATTGGGCCCTAAGGGTGGAATCCTAACCCCTTATGTCAGTGCTGGAAAGCACTGACATAAGGACAATGCAGCTCTGAGGTCAGGGAACAAACATTCCCTTACTTTGAGGAGGCCTCCGTGAGTAACACCCAACTGCAGGATGCGGCACATGTCCCATTGGCACCACTATGCCAGTGCTGGAAAGCACTGGCATAAGGGGTTAGGATTGCACCCTAAGTCTCCTAATCAGTCATTACATATAGATTTTGTCAGTATCAAATGTTCAAATAGCATGACAATTACAATGCAGTTTCCTAACTTTAACTTAATACTAGATCATTCTTTCCATATTGGTAGGCTGTATTTTTTAGACTTTCCTGTAGTCTTACACTAACCCAATAAGCAATTTTTTCCATCAGGCCTCTATGTACTTGGATGTGGTAAAAGTTGTGTAATCCAGAGGTGATCCAATACCTTTTCATACAACTGACTTTCCATATGAAGCCATTTAGGTGAGAAGACCATGGCTCTGACATAGTTTGTATGTTTTATGTTTAAGTGGAAACAATTTTACAGTCAGGCATTCTAGTTAAAGGATCTTCAGTGTTCAGTGCAGGGCTGGGAAAGAGAAGACTTATCTTGAGCCAGATATCCAGAGGTTATCAGAAGAAGAAGAAGAAGAAGAAGAAGAAGAAGAAGAAGAAGAAGAAGAAGAAGAAGAAGAAGAAGAAGAAGAAGAAGAAGAAGAAGAAGAAGAAGAAGAAGAAGAAGAAGAAGAAGAAGAAGAAGAAGAAGAAGAAGAAGAAGAAGAAGAAGAAGAAGAAGAAGAAGAAGAAGAAGAAGAAGAAGAAGACAACTCTGCAACATTGAAGTACTGCTTTTTTGTCTGGGTCAAAAGATGTGTATATAGTCAGAGTTGACTAAACAGAGAAAAAGCACAGAATATGAGCAGAGTTCAATGTTCAGGTGGTGACTTTAAAAAAATAAAACAAGCTTCTAGATCTTATGGAGTATATACATTACTTGAAAGCTAGAGGCGTAAACCAAGAAACATTTTTAATGAACTTAGCTTCAGGGCCCTGCATTTCTCCTTGAACCTGAAGCCCAGTTTTGTTTTACAAAACAAGCAAAACTATTGTGTTTTGCTAAATTGGTCCAATTGCTAACTGATTCAAACTACAAAATCTAGCTTTCCCATTAGTTAATTGTTGGTAGTTATTTTTAGGTTTTTTATGTATTAGAATCTTCTTTCAATGCTGAGTACACACACCCTGCTTATATTATGTCCCTGGATCAAGGTGCTTACAATCTAGGTAAGACAAGAGAAACAACAAAAAAATAGGAAAAAACTAGAGCCAGGGGAAAAAATGAAAACAGGTGTGCCTTGGAATCTGCAGAGGTTTCATTCCAGAATCCCCCGCAGTTAAGTAAAGCTGTAGATACCAGGGAATGCCCCCCACCCTCCAGAGGTGAGGGGAGCTCAGTTCCCTTCACCTCGAGAGGGTCTTCTGAGCCCAGCAGAGGCCGTGAGCAGGATGAATTCTTAGGATGAAAAAAAGCTGCTTCTGGTTTGTTTGTAAAACCGGAAGTGCTGTTTTTAATACCTTATAAGACATTAGGAGGCCTGGGGAAGCCATCTTCTGGACTCTGAAGATCATCCAGAAGTGGGGAGAGCAGAGCTCCCCTTGCCTCCAGAGGGAGTGTGTGTAGGGTGGGGGAGGAGAACAGACTCGGTCCGTGGATAAGTGAATCCACAGATATGGGATCCGTTGATATGGAGCCTCCCTGTATTTCAGTCACTCATGCTTACATTCAAATTTAAGTTATGTAAAGTAGACTAAGGTTTTGGGCAAAAGTCTTGGTGGAAAAGGCAGATTTCAAGGAGGAATTTGAAGAGAGACAGCATCACACAGACTGTCAAGTAGGCAGTTCCAAACCTAAGGGATGGCAAGGGAGAAGGGGCAAAGATGTTTGAGGGAGCAGGTGTAGTGACAGCTGGAATGAAGGGATGTTGAGTAATGTACAAATACAGTGTCCAAATGGCTTGGAGTGCATACAAAGCTTTCTGTACAGTCCAAGGAATTCCAAGATGTGGGAAACTATTTTTACGCATTCTTCAGGTCAAAGATTTCTGGTCTGATGCACAAGGGTTACTGCTTTAGGTTCTGCAGTGACCATTCAGAAGTCTATATAAGATTTCAGTGCACTCCATGGCTATCCAGTGCAGGTTACTGGAACCAGAAGCTGAAGACAAATATTGCTGATAGATAATAGGCAGCACAGCTAGGGCTGACCTAAGCCCTCTCATCGAAGTGGAAGAAGTATGGAAGCAAGAAGCAGCATGGGCTAGAGCATCTCCAGCATTAGAGTGATTCTTAAGCTCACCAGACTCCTCTTCTCTATGCAGGACAGACCAGCACTTGAGACAACATTTAAATTCCACACATTTTTCTTGGTCCATCATCACCTCCTCTGCAACTATGCTTCTTCTAAGCTGGCTAGGAAAGGGATTCCACATCTAGAATCCAAGCAGGGTTGGAGGAGAGGAGGAAATAGCAGTGAGATGCAAGCAGGAATGCCTGATCCACAAATAGCAACCTCCTTCCTCCTGCTCTGACACCATTGGTGTACCTTGGGTGGGGGGGTGTCAAGGGAGGCAAATGCCCTGGGGCACTACGTGGAATAGGTCCAGTGCCCTGTTAACCTCAGTAGTGCCCCCCATTGCCAGTGCCACCTGGCTTTCACCGTAGATTGTAGAGGAGGGCAGCCTTGGAGCAGGACAATATGCTTGAAAGGAAGCAGTGAAGGGTCTCGGAGATGGCAGTGGAGATGCCACAGAGGCAGACTGTGCCTGCCCCTCACTCATGGGCGGTCTGTGTTATAGCTAAGAGTTGCCACTAAGTGGCTGGCTCATCCTCGCCTGCGTCCTGGCTGCTTTGCAGGGCTACATGTTTATTCTCTCATAAACTGCTGTTGGGCTGCCACCACCACTTCTTTCACCACTCCGAGCTGGCACCTCTGTGAACCTGCTGTGCCTCTCCAGCACACCTCATCCTTTTGTCTCTTAGCCCATCCCGTCTCCTCTTTCACCATGCAGCCCCATGCCCAGCTTGACTGCTCCCTCCATGTAGATCCCCTCCGCAGAGCAATGGAGTGGCCAAGAGACAGGCAAGGGTGAGCCAGCTTCAGGCTCATGGTATGTTGTATTGCTTCATCCCCACTGTCTTCACAGTGGGGGGCTTTTCCCCACACCACTATCAGCTGGAGGACCCAGGGCCAAGAGAACGCTACCACATTCGGGCAGTGTGAGTGTTTAAATCACCTACCCACCCTCACATGCACAGCTGGGAATTGAACCTTATGCATGCAGAACGTGACAAGCTCTACTCCTGAGGAACGCCTTCCCTGCTTGCTACCAATGCCAGGCTGGCAGGAGCTTTTTCCCACCATATATTTTTTTAAATAAAGAAAAAGGAGGGGGCCCCCCCCCGGAACTAATTGCGGTGAGATCATCACATCACCACAATTACTTCCAGTGGGGGGGGGGCAGCATTGGAGACTTGTGCTGGGGCAGCATACAGTTCAGAACTGCCACTGCCTGACACTATGGTCTTTGGCATCATTAATTGAGGCAGATTTGCCCACCTTCTGTTCCTTGCTTACCTTATTCCAATCTGCTGTGTGTGTGTGTGCGCGTGCGTGCGTGCGTGCAAGCACGCACGCGCGCACACACACACACACACATGATGAAGTGTTTGCCTTAGACCGAGGGGACATAGGAATTCACATTATTGGACTCAAGCAAGCCATTACCTTTTAGGCTCTTAACTTCATAAGGCTGCTGAGACAGTAAAATGCGATAAACATTTGAGACCTGCAAATCCTTCATTTGTTTCCAAGTCTGATTTCTACATAAAATAATATTATTGTTCTTTAAATAATGCGTTTTTGAGAACTTTAATTTCAGTTGGGGATTTTCCCATGAAGGTTGCAAACCAACTACTAAATGGATGCATATCATGTTCCCAACAACGTTAAGAAAAGCATCTCTGACATTACTTGGCTACAAAAGGCATTTGTCCCCAATTAGCTAGAATTTTGATTTGCTATCATTATAACTCCATTTTTCCATTTTATCGTTATAAAAAGAAAAAAAGAAATTGTAGTCTACAGTCTGTTTTGGGGCTTCGTTAAATGTAAGTTCATTGATTTATGGCCCAATTCTACTGGGCCTCCGTGCTGCCAGAATGAGTTTTCTGGTAAAACAGCATGCTAATGGCCATTGCCATTGGCGATATGCCACAGACTGCAACCTAGCTACTGCCACAAGAGGCCGCATTCATAAGATGGTGGCCAGTGTGGAAGCCCTGGCATTGCTAAGTAGACATGGGGGTGACTGGTGGGTGTGAGGAAGAGAGAGGACAGAATGGGACAAAGAATGGGTGAGGAGCAGGACGGATCAAGGCCAGGAAGGGGGCTGTATTGGTGGCAGGATGTTCGCTTACCACCATGGCTCAAAACTCCCATATTGGGTGCAGCATGTGCCATATTGGCACAGTTGTATCAGCACCTGGGAGGTAGGTAGGATTGGGCTAGGAGATTGTGTTGATTAACTTGCCATAACAAAGGAAAAATATGAATGGTACCATTCTCTTTCTCTCTCACACACACAGGAAGGAAAACCTACCACAATGAAGAAATTAGCATTAAAACCATCTCTACATTCTTAATTTTACTATCAACAAAAGAAGCCAGTAACCCGCTACAGTTGCCATCCTGCACAAGAGGGTTATGCAAGAGCTCTTCATTTCCTGAACAGGTAACTTGCAGAAAGAACTGGTAACGAGCTAAAGGGGAATGCTTAACAACTGAAGATGAAAAGCCAAAGATTCTGGAGACTGAACTGTGTTGCCAAGACGGCATTTCAGATTCTTGTTAGCAGGATTTTAATGTTAGCAAAAGTTTCCTTAGTAGCAGAAATGTATATGGTTTCTCTGCAAGTTGACCAGCTAAATGAGACAATAATTGTCTAAATGTACTATTGACATAAACTTTCTGAATTTACTACAAAAAAGAGAGAAAAGAAGAGGCAAAAATCAAAGGAAGCAGTTTGCTTCCATTTCCTACCTCCCCCTAATAGCCTAGAGCTTTCTTTTTTTTTTTACCTTTGACTACACAATTATTTGAGAGTACGTACCCTTGAATTCAATAGGATGTCCTTCCAAGCAAACATGTACAGAATTGGGTTGCCTGACTCCTGATCAATACTCGATTCTTGTAAGAGTGATAGTTAAATGATCGCCTAAGGCAATTTGCCATGACATATTGCAACGTTTTAACCCAAAAGTACAGATGGTAACAGATTACAAAACATATGGACACAAGCATAAGGAACTACAGGCCCAATCCTATTCTATCTGAGCACTGGTGCTGAGCTCCCGTGCCAGCGCTGGGTGTCACAAATGTACCATAAAACAAGTCTGCAGCACCCGGAGAGGAGGGGCTGCTGGCACTGGCCCCATGCCAGTCAGCATAGGGTCTCAGCGCTGAGTGGAGACGCCACTGGAGCACCCAAGAGGAAGCTGCACCGCCAAATGGTGGTGGAATTATATGGGTGGGGGGAGGCGTTTCAGGGCAGGGGGAGGGCGAGGAGGGGTGGTGACTGGACCTGGAGCGGTCTGGGACTAGCAGAGCACTGTGGATTTCAGCATCTGTGGGGATTCTGGGAACAGAAGGAAGAACTTCCTGATCATACAAAGTAATTGGCAGTGGAACAGTATGCCTTGAAAGGTGACAGACTCACCATTATGGGAAGTCTTTAAGTAGAGGCTGCTTAGCCATCTATTGAAGATGTTATAGTTGTGGACATCCTACATTGGCAAGAGGTGGAACACAATCTTCTAGATCAGTGCTTCCCAAACTCCTGTAAGGGAGTTGGGAGCATTGTAAGTTGTGCAGGGAAGGTGGGGAAAACAGCAGTGTGACCCCCAGGATCATGCTGCTGCCAGGGAAGGGTAGGGGACTTTTTACTTACCTGCAGTGAATGCTGTAGTCCTGGGGGTCCAGGGAGCCCTCTACAGGGCTCCCAATACCTACAAAAGTCTTTAAAATAACAAAAAAAACCCAGACATTTCCAATTTTCACAATGAAACCAGAAGTGCCTGTTTTTTAGACTTTTGAAACCACAGGAGCACTCCATGGGGGCTTCCCAAACCTCCCAGGACTGTAGCAATTGCTACAGGCATGTAAAAAAAAAAAAAAAGACCTCACCCAAACCTGGCAGCAGCACAATCCTGCAGATCACTCTGCTGCCTTTCTCCACTCCCTGCTGAAAAGTGCTTCCCTGGCTGGTGGGTCGCAACCCACTAGTTTGGGAACCACTATTCTAGATCTGTCAACTCTATGATTCTAAGTGCAGCAAGAAATATTCCAGCTGAATATCAGAAGAAGTTTCTTAGCAGTAAGAGCAGTTTGACAATCGGACCAATTATAAACGGAAGTGTTGGGTTCTCTCTTACTGGAAATGTTTAAGCAGAACTTGACATGCATCTTTTAGAAATGCTCTAGAGATGACTTCCTGAATCAAGCAGGAGGTTGGACTAGATGGCCTTGAAGCCTTCATCCAAATCTTTGATTCTATGACTATGTGGTCAAACAACAGGCTTAGGGCAGTGTTTCCAAATCTGTTAACCATATTGATTGGGGGCACCCCTCAACCTTGCATGCTTTTCCTCTCCCTGTTCCACTTAAATTCCCACCTCTACCTTTATCTATGGGATCTTTCGCTTATTTAAACCATCTATGGCTAGTGCTACTACATCTATCCTAAACCGATTGCCAAACATAGTGAGCTTTAAATCAGAGTTTGGATCTCACATCTAATCATAGTTTCAACCTCTGATTTAAAGTTAACTCTGTTTATTGTTCCACTTGGTGAAGCCATATAACACTAGCCATAGTCAGTGCCAGAAGGGTCAAATTTGAGCACTCTGAGGGGGAGTTTCCTGTTAGATTAGGAAACATGACATATGCATCAAGCAATTAATGCTGACATCTGAAAAGAGAAGGAGAAATGTATGCTTGGGAGAAGGTACATGAGCCCACAGCATGCTTGCAGACAACTACCCACAGTTAACAGATCAGCAAAGCAGTACTGATCTGCATGAGACACTTTCTTAATATGCAGAGAACAATGCTCTCCTCAGGCTGTGGAGAAGTTTCGGTTCCCCTAGTTCCTCAAGAGGCGTGTAAGTCTCTAGTCTATGCAGTGTAATATGCAACCATTTCTTATAATCAACATTTAGTAATGTTTAGAGACATCTCTCTTCCCCCCCCCCCCCACCACACAAGATTGCTTACTTGATCTTTGGTTTTTGATGAAAAATAGCTTTAGCCTCTCTTTAAATGTATTTTCATTCATGTAGAATTCAACCTGGACCCTAAAAAGCAAAAAGGAAAGCATTAGAATTTAATCCTGGAATGTGAGGATAAAACACAAGATCTAAAGAGATTTCTGTTAGGTATTTGCCTAACTACACAACACTAAGTTGCTGATCTCTCCCCCTGTTTCTGGAAGGGTTAGTGGGAGGGAGGGATAGCAAAACAATGAGCAGCAGTTTTAATATGGACAGTCAGATAAAAGCGTTTTGACTGTGAATCCTCAGCTGAATTGAAATAGTGTGGGACAGGAGGGCCCTATTGCTTTGGGAATCTGCTGGAAGCTTAGCAGTTAGGCTCACTACTCCTGCAGCCTTTGCCTTCTCTACATTTTGTGAGTACATTTCTAAATAAAACATAAATCACAAAAAGTCAACACAAGCCTCCAGTACTTCTTTGTTCAAAGGAAACTAAGCCCTGCAGGATTGTCCCTGAACTGCCCTGCTCAAGAAGTGCTCAAGAGTGTAGCACACAAAGATCCCACATACAGTGAAAAGAGCACACATAGGTCAATAGCAGAACAACAGGTCCTGCCCTGACGTGCAAGTGTTCACTAGATAGTCTGTACAATCCTTGTGCAGGTAGAGTGGAATCTGCAAAAACGTAATGCCCTGAGCATGAGCCCCTTCTATGCATGCAGGGACTGCATAATATTGAAGAGTGAAGGTTCACAGGTCAGTGGGCAGGCCCTGCCACTGTGATCCCATTCCCTGGCAACACATGCTCATTCCACATGTAATAGTCATGTCAAAAGAAATAGTTGTGCAGTTCTAGCATGTCTATGAAGCAAAAGGGCCTGAAAATGTGAGGGAAGCTGACATCGTCACAAGCCTCAAACGCAACAACAGATCCTACGTGTTAAGGCTGGGTGACAAGCTGCATGGAACTATCACAAATGATGCGATAAAGGCCCTGCAAATTTGTGGATTTGTCCCAGAAGTATCGAATGGTTTCTGCAAAATATATGGAGACACCTGAAGACTTGATGGTAGAACAGAGGAGCCATTCGGGTGAATCTCTATAATCAAATGCTTTACAACAAAAGGTCTCCTCCTGGAAACATTGATCCCAATGCATCAAATCATCCCTCGTGTGTCTAATACAGCAAGACTTCCTCTCTCTGTCTGAGGTCATGTCAAGTTTAAGAGCAAGATTTAAACTGTCAGGGAAATTTTCAGGTAGGCGAATAAAGTATACAAGTTCACATTCCTGGGTAATTCAACCTGCAAAGGAAAACAGTATTCCCATTTCTTTCCGCACGCTCTGAGCTGCATACCTATATTTTAAGGACCAAAATTACAGTACTCGTGTGACAGGAAAGAATAGCACGTAAACAGTAAGTGGTGATGTAAAACTAATGAGCAGAGTGAATGTGGGAGCCAATCCATTTCATATCGACTCCTATTATGAGCAGCTCCAATAGCCTAACTGCACCCTGCTTCTACTTTCCTTAGCAACCACAGCTGCCAAACAGAGTGGCATGCTTATGTGATCGTTTCCATGACAAAATGAGATGCAAGAAGTGGTCCATTGTATTAGTGTTCCAGCAGACTTTCAAACTTAAAATTTGAAACTTCTCAGGTTCAAGTGCTGCAATAGTCAGGTTCCAAAGGCTGTAGAAAGGTACACAATACTTAGCAGAAACTATAAAAGGCAGATGGCAGAATGAAAGAGTCTGGAAGTGCAGAGGAAGAGCTCGAACTGGGTTCATACGTAATCTTGGCAGCATGGCAGCTGCAGCAGTCGTGCTCCAGGTACCAGGCAAAAAACTTGGCATCAGGCAAAATGTCCACACAGCAATTCTTCTGCATGCCACATTATTCCCAAGGACTGAACAGTCAAATAGGTGATGCCACAAGGAAAGCATTCTGCTGTGGCATCTCACTATTGCCCAGTAACCTTTACAGTGGCATTAGAAGAATATCCATCCACTCTCCTTCCCCTGTACTGATGATGCCGAGCCACAGAGGAAAATGAAAAGGTGGCTGACCCAAGAATGTCCATCCAGTCCCCTTTCACTGGATGGCTGAACAGCATCAGTAGAGAGTAGGCACCCTGTATGCACCACCTGGGTCCCCTCCTCTTAGTGCGGTTCAGCACCACTGGAAGGGACAAGGGGACCTGATGAATGCCGATTGATTCCTTCAAGCTATATTCTTTTAAAAAGAATGCCATGCTTTCATGAAAGGAAATCCAAGAGCATCCTAAAACAAATGTCAAAAGGTTGCACCTTTTCTTAGTGTCTGTGCCATGCTTGTATGACACTCCAAAATAGAAGGTCCCTGTCCAAATATTATTATTATTATTATTATTGTACAAATACTTCCCAGAATCCCTCTCAGCATAAAAGCAATAGTGTTTGCAAAGTAAAGAACTTGCATACTCTGAGTGATTAGCATCCGGAGGTGATAAGATGATGACAAAGGTATTAAAGGCCAAAATATAACCGAGCATCTGCCAAACAAGTACAAAATGAAGGAAAAGGGACCACAATGTGCAAAAACATCAACCTGCCATTCAGAGGTTTCCAAAATTATCCAAAAGGGGAAGAAAGCAGAAACATGGCCTGTCAACACTTTGCTCAGCAACCAACCAATACGGCCCTGAAATCTAGACCAATAATCTATGTTAACACATTTCACATTTAAGAAAAACTCCATTAGAATTCCATTTTTATCCAGCCAGTCATGGTTTCAAAAAAACTTATGAACCCTATCACTGAAGCATACAAGTTTCTTAAATTAGTGTCATTATATAACCTATAAGACTGATTCCAGACCACCTTCTTCCTTCCTAGGTGAAATTCTCTGCACAAGAGGCAGAATATTTACAGTTAGCAACTGGAACTCTGGTCATTCAGCAACTCATTATTTCTAGAGATATTCTCATTACTGGTAAAAGGTATTTGAGTTTACCACAAATTACAAATTAAAATTACTACAAATTTTCCACCTTGGCAAGCTGTAGAACTTTGGGTGCCTTTTAAGCACTATAATAGCAAAAAGGTTCCAATCTGCTGTGTTCATAAAATGGTTTAAAACCAACTAAAGCCCACTATACCATCTTTTGAAAAGATCCAGAAACCACAATTTTAAAAATCCACTAACATCAATAATGACAAATGTGCCGTCACTGAGCCCAGATTGGGGACTGAAAGAAATTGCACTCCCTCAGAACAAGCTCATTCAGATAGCCTAAAATAATTTTCCTCCTGAAATTTTAAAAGCAATCAAAATGTAATTGTTTCAAACAATGTAAGTTTAAAAAAAATATGTTAAGTATAGTAAATATTAAACTTGCCAGAAAGCACAAATAGCAGAACTGAGGAATGCTGAAAAGTCCTGAATAGTATGACTTCTCCAAAATGTTGAACATTAAATGCTTCCAAATTCGAACTGTGCACATTCATCCTAGAAGTCTGAAATTGTTTTCTGATCTGTCATCAAGACTCAGGTTTGCATTTGAATTGATTTTTTAATTGAAAAATGGTATTTAAACATGATAAACCATCCCATTCGTATTTCCTAATATACCTTCCTTACATTTACAAGGCATCTCATCTGACATTGTAGGATCACCATTTGTACCAAGACCAGCTTTGAGTTTGTGCCATCGAGGGCAAGTCAGTTCTATCTTCTTCTCTGTTGCAAAGAATGATTATGGGAGCTGCTCAGGGGGGTTCCGAGTGCCCCTGAACGGTAAGGCCAGAGATATCACCAGTGCCACAGCAATGGAGATGGTGGATGCAAGTTCTAGGTGGGAGAGGCAGGTGGAGAGAGATCACAGAATGCAACCAGGGATTTAAAATCCTGGCTGCAGCCTAACTGCCCAGTTCTGCACTCCTGTGGCACGCAGCTGCAGTGGCACCAAAAATGGCTGCTGCCACATCCAGCGTGCCCATGGCAGCCACAGACGGCACCTCGGGAGCTTTCATCCCCTTCTCCCGGGTAAGGGAAGTGGCCCCACAATGGGCTACTCAATTCACTGCCGACCAAAAGGTCAGTGGTGAGGGAAGAATGTTCGTGTAGGGCGCTGAGCCCCCACCAGACCCGCCTCCCTCCCCCCCACTCTCTCCCCACTGGCACGCCTCCTCATTGCCCTCTCCCCATTTCCCCAGAACACCTCCTCCCTGGCCCCGCTTACCTTACCACAGCTCAGTGGTCCACGTGACCACCAAGCAGTGGAGGCCAGGTGCCCGCTTGGTGCTAGCCCAGTGCCAGCCAGCGCTGGGCTAGCACGGGCGCTGGCCCGGCATTACGTCTCGCAAACATGCCTTACAGCACATTTGTGACAGTGTGAGCTGGCGGTAGCTGGCGCATCGAGCCCAGGAATGGGCTCTAAATCGAGTCTAGTAGGGACGAAGAGCTGAGGGCCCCCAGGCAGCATTCCCCTCGAGTTCAGGATCAGACCAGGGAACCAGGAAAGCTGTCCCAAAAGGAGAAGGAGAGCCAGGGTGAGCTCAACCCTCTTCCCTCCAGAAACAGGAAAAGACACTGAGGTTTTCTTGAACAAGGGCATGCCCTGAGCTGCAGCTAATACCCTTGGGCAGTTGAACTTCAGATAAGACCCCATGCCAGAAATGACAGGAGTACTACCAAGTGAACTGCAGGTATTACATATTCATATCCTGCTTTTCTAGCACAAAGAGCAGCTCAGCATGGCTGACAACATAATTACAATATTTTCTTAAAAAAAATACAACTGAAACTTATACAAATGAACAGCAAAAGCTAAATAATGATTTCAAATAGTAATATAAAAATAAAAAGATAAGCAACATTGTCAAAAAATCAGTCAAAGGAGACAACACAATAAAACCAATTAGAATCAAAACAAAACATTTTACCTTCCCTCTGAAACGCCAATAACATGGGGGCAGCTCTGATTTCCGTTCCATAGGCTAGGTATCACAACAAAAAAGGCCCCGTTACACTTTGCTTCCCAACTACTATCTAAAGACAATGGCATTGACAACTGGACCAACTGCGATGCCCTCATGCGATGGGTAGACATATGTGGGGTAAGATGGTCCTTCAGATACCCAGGTCTGAGGGCTTTATAGGAAATAACCTGCACTTTGAATTGGGCACAGATCTGTACAACTCCTTTAACAGGACGGTGACATGTTCTCAAGCCCCTGGCACGAATCAGCATCATTGCAGCTATATTCTGCACCAGTTTCAGCTTCCTTATACAGTAGTGTTCAAACACAGCCCCAAGTATAGCATCTTACAATAGTCCAACCTGGATATCACCAAGGTACGATGGCCAGGTCTGACTGGTCAAGGAAAAGATATAGCTGATCAACCAGCCTATGCTGCTAAAAGCCACCTTGGGCCACAATCACAACCTGGATATTGAGGTTTATGTCTTAGTCCAGTGGTTCCCAACCTTTTTTCCACTTGTGTACCCCTTTGCAGTCCATTACCATAAACTGTGCCCCTCATATTAGCAAAATGTAATTAACATACAGGTGGGGCCTCCATAGCTGCAGATTTTGTATCCGTGGATCTGGCTCAACGTGGATCCCCTGGACTTGTGTGGAACCAGACTTGGACCCACCTGAGCGCTCCGGAGGCGACCTGAGCTGAGTTCTGGTTGGCTCTGGAGGGCTTTCTGAAGCCAGCTGAGGCAGTGTGTGTCCACCTGCTGCCTCTGCAGGTTTCAGAATGGCCGAAAAGGCCAAGACACCTCTATGTTTTGTTTCCTTCAAGGAAGCCAGAAGTGACATTTTTATGCCATTAATGGTATTCTGAATTTTCTTAACTCAAAACTGACTAATGAGACCGATTGCTCTGACAGCCAATTAGGTGTTATTATGATATAGAAGGGAACCAATAAGGTGTTCATGAGCCTGAGGGGAAGCGGCAGAGCAAGTGGGTGGTGAGCTGCTGGGGAGAAGGAGGTAGATTTTCCCCCATTTTCACTTTTTTAAAAGCTTGAGCATGACCTCACTTCTGGGGGCGTCATTTTGACTTGGCACCAGGCTACACAATCACTAGCTATGCTATACTAGTGATTTATTGTTACTGGCTTATTTTACTTCAGTGGGCATGAGTGCGTCTGAGAGATCTGCAAATATCCAAATTTTATTATGCAGCTCACAGCCAGAAGTAAAATATTTGGGCCTACCTAGTGCTAAGTTCTTGCGTGAAAACTTTTTATTAAAGCATGCCAGGCACTAGAGAGAGATTAAGGCAAGTTTTTACTGATTGGCTGTTTTTATGGATCACTGCTGGATTTTTTTTTAATTGCTGGATATTGTGATACTTACAACAATACACTAAAACTACAATATGCTTTACACATAGTTCACATGGTTCTTGAAGCTGCTAACAAAGAACTGTGCATAAGGTTGCAACCTTATAAAACAGACAGTAGACATACACTTGAGTCTTTTGCCACAGCCTGTTACCAGGTGTACTTCTTAGAACACATGTAACATGTGCACAAGGGGAGAGTTCAGTGCCCGATGGCACAGTTCAATGATATGGCATTTAAGGAAGAATGAGAGAAGAGCGAAGATGCAACAACAGGAATTTTATTCTGGGGATAATAGTATAGTTGAAGGGAGAGGGAATCAAAAATAAAAAGCAATGTAAAATACATCAATAGTTGTAAGAATATATACGTCTGTATGGACAGTAGCTCACAGGATGTGGCTTTTTTCTCAAGGCCAAATGTACTGTGCAAGTAAGGTGCAGCCACTTATGGAATTTTCCAAAATGAAAGCCAGGAAAGTCTTCTCCCAAGCCTGTCTGCTGGGGCGGGGGGGGGGATTGCTCTGGCAAATTAAAAGTGTGGCCTTCCTCATGGCCTGTAGAATTGGAGGCCTCTTCCCATCAGTCAGTTCTAGGTCGTGCTCTCCTGGCAAGTACTCAGCATCACATATACATGTATTCAAGTGTGCCACACATCACACATTCAAATAAAAGAAAGACAGTCAGGCAACAAGATGGAGATGAGGCAGCCATTGGTCCTTCTCCCAGTTTTAAGGTTAATTCTATTCTCACTTCCCTTGCCTGCCCTAAATGATGCCCCAACTTTGCAATATTCTTGATTTAGTAAAAATAATAGGACACTACAGAAAAGACCAATTTATGTCTATCATTGTCCGCTATTCTCTGTACACGACAGCCTTCTGCTGATATTAAGTGCTTGCAGTGGTTCATTTTAGCGCTGCTAAGGTTGATTGTTAACAAGTACTAGTCTGTAAGTATTCCTTTCAGTCTATATGATAACAGCCCTTCCTGTAGCAAGGTGACACTTTCAGAATCCCCAATGCCCTGTGCTCTCAATTCAAATTCACACAAGGCATTCAATCAGAAAGCTGTTAACTGCTGTCAGCAATGAAAAAAACACATGGCAATATTCTGAAAATGCTAAAGCTAAACTACTTTAAGATGTAGGTCAGAATCTGGAGGGGAATACTCACAAGAGGATATTTCTTCTTTCCTGATAAGGATTCTCAGAACCCTAAACTACTCTTTAAACTGAAGTTTTTTTGCTGATTTAAGATGGAGGATCCAACTCAAGAGCATTTAGCGATAGTGATCATTTATCTTCCCAGGCACACATTATGTTGGCTCAGAAATAAACTGAGCTAATCCAAAATTGGATTATCCCTCCCAACTCCCTTCTACACACACACAGCTTTGTAATGTGCTGCAACATTTCTTCTGAATCTTCATTTGAGAAACATGTTGTATGAAACTGCTACTAACGTACCATAATACTTCCAATAGTTCCTAGAGGAATTAGCTGAGCGAAGTAGCTGTTATTGCATTACTCTAGAGTTATTCTCTTGCGAGACTTAAGCACGTTAAAAAACAATCATTCACAATAATTACTTCAATTGCAGCCTATAACTCACAAATGCAATGAGAATTTATCCCCACTCCTCTAGTTCCTACATTTATACCAATCAGTTTTGAAACAATAATATGATGAACACTAAGAGGGTTACTCTAATAAAAGAAGTTACAAATACCAATATACGGACATTTAATGTAGTATCTTATACAAAACAAGATTTCCGATTTCGGTGAAAACTCATCTGCCTGTCTTCTCCTTCTGAAGTGCTTTACAAGGCACACTGCAAAACATTTTTCCAGAGCCTTATCCCCTTTCGCCCACTCTACTCACCAGCGTGAGCAGCAGTGGCAAGTCCAGGGCAGACATGACGCCATCACTGCCACCTGCTTCTAGGTGCCTGATTTAGGATCAATCAGACCAAGGAGCAGGCAGGAGGGCTGCCCTGCAGCAAAGCTTCACTCACTGTGCTCTCTTTGCAACACCTTGGAATGGAAGATTCCATGCAAGAGCATTCGCCACACAGCAAGGTGGTGGCTGTGGGCACTCCACTCACCACCCCGGCACAGAGGTGCCCCTGTGGCAGGGTCCAATTCAGTTTAGTCGACCAAACTGCCCTGAGGTTGGCCCTACACTTTACTGATGGGGCAGATTGAAGAGCTGCCTGTAAAAAAAAAGGAAAGCTCTTCTGAATTATTCTCAAAACAAGAGTGGAGAAAAGAAGCAGTATGGGTGTTAAGACTCTTGTCTCCTTCTTTGGTTTTGGGCAATAGATTGGGGTGACCTGAGTTCCAGCAGGAAAGAACACAAAGAATACCTCCCTCATTACACACAGTGGCATCACCAGCAAACACAGGCCAATGTTGTGTGTGTATCTTCTCCCTTATTTGCATATTTAAAAATAGTCAACGGAGGTGGTGTGGATTGCAGTTCTGGTCTCTCCTTGAAAGGAAAGAATTAAAAGTTGCCTCTGATGAGTAATTGCAAGACTCAACACACTAGACAATAACTTATATTTGCCCCTTGAGGTTTCTTTCCCTTTTGTTCCTTTCTTATGCAGATTTCAGATAATTCCACAATCTGGCATGCATCTCACTAGCATTATAGAATAACGCTAATCTAGCTAGTCAACTCGTCTAGCTAGGAATTGTCCAAGCAGAGGCCCCTTCCTGATCTGCTAACTGGGAAGGATTACATTGAGATAACATGGTGCATACTTTCATGTCAAGTTAAATGAGATAGTTTGAATTTATGAGGCTGCAGAGTAAAAGATTGCCCACCAGTAATTCTGTTCATGCCAAACCTTATTTTACTTTCTTCTTTCCTCTCAAAAACAAACTGACAACATTTTAAGTCCTCGATGTACTTCTATCCAAGTATTTTATTACAGCACAATTTATATAGGCAATGACTAATTACAATAAGTACAGCATGCAATACATTGGCTATGCAGAAGCTGGTGTTCACATGTGAAGAGTGACAACTCCAGACAGGTTTTATCGATGTCTGATAACATACATTCACACTGGTGTGCCAGTTAGCCAAATGAGATTTTCAACACACACCAGTCAATACTGACAAGCACAGAAACAAATATATTCATTTTTTAAGCATTCACAAAATGCATCTGAGATTGAAAGCATCTATATGGAAATGTCAACATGCAGCAAATGTTGGATGCCTTTAACATATACAATAAAGGTGAACGCTCATCTTTTTTTCCTGTGTTCTTATAAGGGTTTCTCATCCCAAGAGGTCCACTGTTTGAGTTTTATAGAATTCTGAATCTTATTTCATTCAATTTATTAATTTCATTCATTCTTTCATTCAATGCACACAGGTATGTTTCTAGACAACTGCAATGTAATTGAAATACTTTATAAGAAAAGTAGAGGACCTGTACTGGTAGAGAGTGCCAACATCTCTATTCAGGCATACAGAAAAAGAGGCACAGAATGTTCTAGGAAACTAGTTCTTTCACAACGGATGAACTTGTGCACCTAAATAATGACAAAGTAAGCATTTTGACAAAAGGTCATCAATGCATATCTTTAATATGACTGTTACCTCTTTGATAAATCCCATGGCCACACATTCACAACAGAAATACTACTGCAGTTTCCAGAGAAGATCTTAAGATCCTGCAATACCAGGGGCACCATTTGAGAAATATATTTTCTTCCTAATGAACTTACAATGTGGTCTTGAATAACATGGCTTAGATTTTTAAAAAATGCTGAAAACAGTCTTGCACTCCATCTTTAATTACTTTTAATAGCAGCCAGGTGCACTTAGAAAAATCACAACCGTAGCCTAGGTAATTACCATCAGTGGAAGTGGAAAGTTCGGAGAATGAAAAATTCATCTCTAGGAAACAGAAACTTGATTTTACTGGTAATATCTCATGCACGTGTTTGGTTAAGAGCTAATCACATAAAATGCTTCACATTCTTCAGCTTAATAATCAGACTTAACTATTCCATTCTACAGCCATTCTATTCCTTCTTCTGATGATAGGCAAATGTATAGAGTAACGTGCTCTGCTTATTGCTCTACTTTAGGAACACTAACTAGCAAAGTTACCTCAGTCCAGAATCCAAGCCTGGAGGTTCAAGTCCTGGAAAAGGCACAAATGTGGATCCATGAAGAACCAATCTGGGAGACATATCAATTTTCTTTTCTGTGCAGTCCCAAAGCAATGTCAGTTTCCACCTTTATCCCAAAGTATGAGCTTGCAGAGGCTTTGTCCACATTTATTAGGGTATCTTTGCCACTACAGCCTTTCCAGCTGTTGAACCTTTTGAGTATACTTTTGCCGATACCAAAGGCTTCTCAACTCAGAACTGCTCAATAGACTATTAGGGGAAAATTTTATGAGGCAGGAAGGCCACTGTACTGGTTAACATGATTATTTTACAGAGCCCTGTACAATCATTAGTACCAAATAAGTTGTCACACAACATTTCTTTCTTCCTGTGCTCTTCTGGTTTTCTTACCTTCATATGATTTATAAACTGGATGTCTATTGTCTTAGCGTTCATTGCATTATTAGAAGGTAGTATTTTAGTATATGTGCTGCCGAAGCGAGCACCATTATTAGAAGGTGCATCTGTATTATTAGAAGGTGCATCTGCAGTGAGGAAGTGCTCTGTGTTCTAGCCCACCAAACATTTTTGGATGCTATTAAGGCTGCAATCCTAACTACACTTCCCTGAGAGTAAGCCCCATTGAACAAAATAGGATTTAGGATTGTGCCCTAAGTTAAATAGAGTAATTATAAGCAGGTAAATAAACCAAAATACTGTCTAATTTGCACATGTTAATGATTCTATCAGGGTAGAATAGAATCATTTGGGGGCAAAAATGGGGCAAAAATTATAGTCAATGGTCAAATTTCAAAGTTTTTAATTATTTAAATCATTCTTCACTCCATGCTGCCTTTTCTAGTGGCTACTGATGGTGACTTTTTTTTTTTTAAAGCTTGTTAGCCATTTGAGGACAGTTATTTAGCTACGTAAGCCGTTTTGTGAATGACTTTTTGTTGAAAAGCAGTACAAAAATACTCTTAATAACAATAGGCTACAAAAACTACAACTGTAATAAGAGGACAGACTACAAATATTAATAGGATAGACATGGGCAGACTACCAAAAAGCCTTCAACTCATTGCCGCATGAATGGATACTGAGGTGCCTAGAAATAACAGGCATCAGTAAAAATGTCAGTCAATTTGTTCAATGGCAAAATGGAAGATACAACTGAGGCCGGTCAGTGGTGATAGGTTGGGTGATGGTAACATCAGGAGAGGTATTTTTCAAGGTAACTCACTATCACCACTATTATTTGTCATCTTATTAATTCCTCTAACAACACTGCTAAACAAAGCAGATTTGAGTTATCAAATATCTAAAATATCCCCAAGCTTTCCCATCTTCTTACATGGATGATCTAAAGCTATATGGAAAATTACCATCTGAAATCAAATCTCTGTTAAACACTATCCAAAAATATACCTGAGATATAGCAATGGAGTTTGGACTAGGTAAATGCACAACCCAAACTATCAGCTGGGGAAAAGTGGCATAATTGAAGGAATTGAGATGCCATATGGAAACAGCAACAAGTGTTTGAAAGAAGATCACTTCAAGTATTTAGGCATTCTTCAGGTGGAAAGCATTAAACATGCAGAAGCTAATAGGAAGATTAGTAATGAATATATTAGGAGAGTGAAGATCCTGAAATCCAAACTCAGTGCAGGAAACACCATCAGAGCAACTAACACATGGGCAATTCCAGTCATAAGATACACAGTTGGCATAGTAGACTAGATTCAGACTGAGTCAGAAGTGCTAGATAGGAAGATAAGGTAATGACAATGAATCCCTACATTCATGCAGCAATGTTGATAGACTCTATTTACCCAGAAGCATAGGTAGGCATGGGATGTTACAAGTGCACCAAATTGTACAAAAAGAGAAAAAGGCATTGCAAGAATATATAAAAGATAGTGAAGAAGATGCATCGGAGCTGGTTTCTCAGGAAAACACGCTAAATACTGGGAACGGTGATACAACAACAACAAAGCTGGCTTATAAAAAAGATCAAATGAAGACCAGGAAAGAAAAATGGCAAAGCAAAACGCTTTACAGCCAATACACAAAAGACATTTCTGGAAAGGATGACAACAGCAAAACCTAGCAATGGCTAAGAACGCATAGATTGAAGAAGGAGGCAGAGGGATTAATTTTGGCTGCTCAAGACCAGACATTAAGAACGAATGCATATAGAGCCAAAATTGAGAAAATATCTTCGGAGAGCAAATGTTGCCTGTGTAGAGATGCTGATGAAATGGTGGACCACCTGGTCAGCTTCTGCAAAATGATCGTGCAGACTGACTACAAAGAAAGGCACGACAAAGTTGCAACAATAATTCACTGGAACATGTATAAAAGTATAAATTTCCTGCAAGTAACAACTGGAGGAACCACAAAATTAATAAAGTAGTAGAGAATGAAGAAGCCAAAGTTCTCTGGAATTTGATAATACAAACTACAAGCATCTGCTACACAACACACCAGAAACTGGAAGTGGGTTGCAATCTTTATTTTTAGATTTTACCAGGCTTGGAGAGGCTTGCAGGAGCATCCGCAGGGCTCCCCGCACCTCTCCAGAGGACAGCATGAGCTCAGGTAAGTGCTCAGGTATGTCAGCATAAACAAATGTACAAGCAGACTCAAGGAACTACCGAATCCAAACATTGACCGGAAAGACTGCACTTAGTGGACCTTTCATACTTCTGTGACTGGGTACAGATTTGTGCAATTCCTTATTTCTGAGCAGCACGTATATGGTTCTAGACATCTGCTTGCATGTGAAACAGTCAGGGGAAAAAGATGTAAACATTTAAAAAGCTGGGAAACCTTTTTGCTTTTTTATTAATATGATAGATCCACGAAAGAATATCTAAACTGAAATGAAAAACTAAAAAAGCAGGGTTGTAATGTCCATGAATATTCCTTGTTAATGTGTCATTAAAGGCACTGCTCTTCACCAGAAATTGTGAAATATAGTAAGCAACTGTAACTCCCTCAGCCCCTACAATGACTGCTTATACCAATCTTGTGGTGGCATACCAACATCAAACTGCATGGGCAAGGAATGGAAGAAGACAATCCCGTGTATGGTGCAGAGGGAGCCACTATTAGGATTATCAATACCACACACCCACACCGCACATCTGCAACTCATCAGATTCTTCTCTCAGTTCTCAGACCTATAACTTGAAGTTAGAGCCAATTTCACACTGAGGTACCAACAGTGATTGCTTGGTGCTCTTGAGGCTGAATTCCAAGAGGTGCCCCCCCCCACACACACAGCAGTAGTTGTTACTTTCCTCAAACACGTCTGAGCAGTGTCACAAGTCAACTGCTACTCAAGGAAAGCCCCAGACATAAGACCAAGAAAGCAGAACAAAGAAATTCCTTCAAGATAGTAGCACCTCTACATCTTCATATCATTGCTCTACTGCAGGGGTTGGCAACCTATGGGCCAGATCCGGCATACCACCCAAGGTCACCCAGCCCATGTAAAGCTCAGTTTGGGAGGCAAAGCTTCCTCCCCAGTTTGCTGTGCATAGCTTGTAGCCACCTTTATTCCAAATTTTAAAAGTGCAAACATTGTAGCAGTTTGTCACAGGCCAGTGTTTCAGTCCCTGATAATGTTGGCCCATCCAGTAAATATCTACTGAAACAAAGAATGGTGCTATGTGATAGGGTGGGAGGTTCTTCCCCTGATGTAAAGAGCAATACAACTGATGCCCTGAGAGCACCAGTATAGTGCTCCTCTAGTACAGAATCTTGTACAGCAGGAGTGTTCAAACCAAACTCGGCCCTCAGGAGGATTTTATCCAGCCCCTGAGTTTTCCCAGCTTCTTGGGGCTAAAAATAACTCAAAAAATGCACTTCTGGGTATATATCGCATTCAGCCACTAGAGGTGCCAAATGTAATGCAAAGTAATGGCAAGAAATTATTCCATTACATTGCATTACATTCAGCATCTCTAGTGGCTGAATGAGGTATATACCAATGCTGGGAGACATGGAATATAAATATAAACACAGGTCCAGCCTATTTATACACGGATTTTTTATACACAGATTTGACTCAACCCTGCAAATGAGAAGGAACGTGCTGATCCCTGGAAAAGGGGAAAAATGCACCCCTTTAAAATCAGTTTAAAAAACTGAACAGACCTTTAACAATAGCCTCCTTAATGAGAGAGAGAGGGCAGCTGATTGACAATCCAACAAACCCTCTCTCCCCAGCGGACCCCTCCCTTCCCCCCCAGCACAGTGAAAAAAGATACTTTGCATTAAGGGAGAAGTCAGAGTGAAGCATTTCTAAGCACCTTGAGAGAGACTGATTGTTGGATTGTCCTTTTAATGACTCTACCTTAACATCACAAAGGTCAGCAAGGCTGTTTTTAAATCACTGGAGTAAAGTAACTTTGTTTTTTAAATTGATTTGCTATAGTGCGTTTTTTGCCAACCAGGCTTGGAACCCACAGGAATAATGAGGCTCAACATGTATAATGTTAAACTTAAAACAGAGCAGAAACTGAGACAAAAAAAGTTTGAGATTTGAATCAATGATTGCTTGATGCTTTTTCAAAACCCATTTCCCCTTTTCCTGTGCAAATAAATTTTGCCCTCTGCTCCCCTCCTCCTTCCATTCCCACCCACATATTGTATTTAATCAAACTCTCAGGCCATCGGTCCTCCATGTATTTATTATTTATTTATTTTCTAGCCCTTGACACTGTGTCAGGTGTGCAGTGCAGGCCCTTGGGCCGAAAAGTTTGAAGACCCCTGTTCTACAGCAAAGGCTACTAGCAGACAAGCAGGCCCTTGCTATGTAGGTTATTCAGAAGTAGGTTTATTCAGAAGTAAATCTACGAAGTCCAGTGGAACTTACTTACTTGGATCCTAGTGCACCTAGGATTACAGCTTAAGAAAATAGGGGAGAGGAAAAAGGCGTGGATCAAAACATATGTGATTTATAGGAGCAGACAGACCTATATAAAAAAATTTGTTTTGCCTTTCCTCTACTGTTAATTTTATGTTATTTCATAGTACAATTAAGCAGAATTACATCCCTAACTGGAAAAGCTAATAATTGGTACCGAACAAAAAAATATAAATGTAAAACAAAAACATAGAGATGGCAGAGGGCAGAAAAAGAAAACACCCACAAAAACAAACGAAACAGCACCCCCAAAACAGAAAGGCTTCTATTGTTATCACATTCCTCATCTACATTTCCATGTGTCTCACGTAAGCCTAAATTAACATTTAGCATTTGTTTATGCAATGCACAAATTGTAAGCTTTTCATAAATGTTTTGTTTTATGAGACATTAACAGCTGAAGCAGAAATGTAAAATGCAGGCACTGTTGCAAGGTGCAAAAACCAAGATGTTACAAGGGATCCTAGATGTTACAAGAGATCTCAGATGTTGCACTGTAATCCCAGGTACCAAAGCAAACTCAGTAGACAAAAGTGATCAGATCCAGGCTTTTATTGTAAATCCATCAGCAAAAGATTGTAAATCCATCCACGTCCCCAAAGGAGACTGTGAGCATAGGAAGTGTGAAGAAGAGAAGCCCCAAAGGAGACTGTGAGCATAGGAAGTGTGAAGAAGAGAAGCCCCAAAGGAGACTGTGAGCATAGGAAGTGTGAAGGAGAGAAGCCTGTAAGGAAACTGCTTGCACCAGAAGTGGGGAGAAGAGAAGCCCCAAAGGAGACTGCTTGCATAGGAAGTGTGAAGAAGGGAAGCCTGTAACGCCTCCTTTAGCTGACTTTTATTACAATCTGGGGTTCCCTCCTTGAAACACATTTGGAGACAATTCATTGGTGGGTTCAAAACATCCTTTGTTTTATAACAGGCCATCTCATACATCCATCATATACAATATATCCCCAGCAGTTAGCCAATGGCACTGCACACAAACCTGACCTCATCCATAACCATCGGATGATGTTCTGTGGCCTTCGTAAGGCAACCTGTGAAATGCAACATACTTGCTATTGACGTCACGGTGTGTGTGTTCATCTAAAAACTGCTGTGAAATGATTTTCTCTGGGAATCTGACCTTTGCAATGTGTTAATCCGGAAGTGCTTTGATATCATGTCTCTTTAAACTCTAGAATGCAGTTAGTCCACTAAAACTCAGTTAAAACATTACTATTTGTTAGTCACACTTATGTGTACCCCAAAACTGATTTCAAAATGAAAAACAAAGAAATATAAAAGCTAAGCTTACTAGTGTTCTTCTATGAGAGCTGGTGTGAATATGTGCTTTCTAGCATGTGTGTGCACAGCTTAGTGCTCTAAAAATCTTCAAACGGAACGTTAAAGCAATGTTAAAACTTCAAGCCGAATTTCAAACTGCTAGATTTTTTTTTTTGTGCTCTGAAGACAAAGACTTCATTCAAATGTATCAATATTGTTCTAAGAGAACAGATTGTGGCAGGCCGCCCAATCCCAGCCAAATGCTTGTGAGACTCAAGTTGAACTTGCTTGGACATTCAGAGACAGAGATCAAAAACCATGCTGTTTTTACATTTCAGGTAAGCATTCTATACCATAACTTCTACTGATAACACCTTGCATCAGCACTACACCCATCAGGAAGATCCACCTGGCCAGGTCAACCATTGAGCTCTCAAATACCAGTGACAGTGGTAACAACCAATGCAGCGTTAGGGGGCTGGCAGGGGCCAGTGCAGGGCTTTACCCTGGGGCTTTCAGCAGTCTGATGCTGGTCCTGAGAACAAATAATCTTAGATACGGTGATAAACATCCTATCATGTATTAACAGGACCCAAATGGGAGGTGCAGGGGGTAATTTGAGTCCAGAGTCACAGAGAGGGCCCAGGAACCAAAGGAGGGGCCCCAGAAATTTCCTAGGAGCTTACATTTCCAATCTCACCCAGACTCACTGCCTGTGCAGGATGTTGGGGGCACTACTGTGGGCAAGCAAGGAATGCAATTCCTTAATGCTGGCCCATGCAGGATTAGCAGCTCAATACAGTAATACAGAAAACCAAACACATTCCTAAGGCTCTCTAAAATCTTTTAAATATAGAAAGTTAGCATTATTGTAGTGAGGTTCATACCTGTATGCACCAACACTTACTTCCGTAGCAGCTGTAGTCCCACAGCTATGTCCCTGAGCAACTATATGCCTGCTACAGTAGCTCTTTGGCTTGAGGTCTGGTCTAGAGGGTTGAGACTCCATTTGCCTAAAGATAACATCCAAAGGTCGCCAGTTTGAGGCCACCGGCACCCTGCGATCTTGAAGCAGCTGACAAGCTGAGCCGAGCTATTCCATCTGCTCTGAGCGTGGGAGGATGGAGGCCAGAATATGTGACCAGATCAAGAAAGAAACATCTGAATGTTGTGGTTTCTTGAAAGATAGAAACCTTCTTTCAAATTGTAAAAATCCCTGCAGGGATTTAATTTGCCTGCCTGTCTAAACGGCCTTGAATAAAGTCTAAGGAGAAATCTGAGGACCAAGAAAGGCGGTATAGAAATGCCTGTATTATTATTATTATTATTATTATTATTATTATTCACTTACCTTGACGGAGTGTATACTTGCTCAGGGACACAACTGTGCAACTACAGATGGGTAGAGGGAATAGAGGGAAGGTCTTTTTTCCTCTTGCAACACACAAGAATCAGGGGAAAATCACTAAAATTGACTGGCGGGAGAGTTTGGACAGACAGAAGTAAATATTCCTTTACCCAGTACATGATGAATCTGTGGAACTCCTTGCCACAGGATGTTGCAATGGCACCTGGCCTAAATGCCTTTAAAAGAGGACTGGACAGATTTATTGAGGAAAAATCCATCACAGGTTATAAGTCATGATGATGGGCACAGGTTACAAGTATGCAATCTCTGGGTTGTATGCTTCTAGACTCTCCTCAGGGACTCCCTGGCAGGGGAGCAGCAATTGGCCCTTGCCACCACAACATGCATTCATATCCAGACAGGCCACCATTCCCTGAGGTGTACTATGTTGGGGACAATCCTCAGCCTCAGGTGAATCCTCACAAGAATGGGCCAAGCTTCAGGAAGGGGCCGTGCCACTGGACAGTAGTGGGCTGGTGGCAGTTGCATCAGCAGAGGGGGAGAATCAAGCACATCTTTGACAGTCAAGAAGAAGGTTGAAGCCACCTTTTTGGCTGCTCCTTGCAGGATGAGGGCCTCTCCATCTGGAGGCAGCATGGACTTTTTAACCATGAGGCAAGGCTAGGTAAAGCAGGGGGTGGGCAAAGGGAGCCAAGAAAGGGGAAAGCCCAGAGCTACAAAAAGGCACTCAGGGCTAATGCGGAGGCAGTCTCTGGCTCACTTGGGGTTGAGTCAGAGAAAAAAGGGGGAAGGAGCCAAGAGATGGGGGGAGGGAGGGGAGGTAAGGTAACCCCTTCCTCACCACTGTGAAGCCTGGTTGGGCCCTTGCTGCTCAACCAGCAACCCCTTTTCCTACCCACCTATAACCTCAGGTCCAAGGGGGATCCAGACACTGGAAAGGTGCATTCCTTTTGTAATAATCCTGCCAGGAGGCAGAAGGAAGAATCTACGCAGGTTCTGGAGTTAGCCTGTCTCTGAATGCCAGATGCCAGTGGCAACAGGATACAGGAAATCTTGTGTGGTCCCAGAGGCATATGCTGAGCCCCCATGGGATATAGGAAGCTGGATGTGCCCTTGACCTGATCCAGCTGAGCTATTCTTGTGTTCTATATACTCTTAGGCATAGAACACACTCCTCTCCAAAACATGCACAGGAGCAAACAAAAATATCTTGGCACCTGAAGCTGAGCATCAAATGCCAACCCTCTTGTCCCTTACCTGGTAGTACCAGGAGGTGGCCAAATGGCCCCCCTCCTCCCATCCTGAATTTTAAAGAGCTGTCCAGGCTGAGTCTGAGCCAAGCCCTTTCCTCTCTGCAGCAACAAGTAATGTGCAGCTGTGGGGTGGGGGACATTTTCAATCTATGCACCGCACTTTCAGGCTGAATTCACTACAGTTTCAAATTCACCACAGTCTACTTAGCATTTCATATCTTGGTTGATCCAGGGATATCCAGTTCTTTATAGCAGGGGTCTCCAAACTCCGGCCCGGGGGCCAGATGCGGCCCACAGCAAGCCTCTATCCGGCCCGCAGCCAGCCTCTTGTCCCCTGAAAACCTCTGGCCCACTTGACTGAACATGACCAGAGCGGTGCTCTGATTGCATCTGGAGGGTGTTCTGAGGGCCAGAGAGGCTGAATGCATGAGCCCACTCATTCATTTATTCATTCATTCAAGTTCCATCTCTAATTTATTTTATTTAAATTTCATATTTAAATTTTTTTCCGGCCCTCAGCACTGCGCCAGATATTTCATGTGTCCCTCTGGCCAAAAAGTTTGGAGACCCCTGCTTTATAGGGTGCAAATACAGGTTCAAACAAGCCAGTTTGCTGTCCTAGCATTTGCAGTTTTAATGTCATAGATTTCGGCTGCAATCCTAACCACAGATAATATCAATGTGCCCACAGTGCCCACAAGGTGCCCACAGACAATATCACAGTCTGAACATTAATACAGTTCACCAGTCTAAGATGGTGTGAGAGGTGTCTTCCGCTTAAAACATTTAGAAATTCTGGTTTACATTTCTCCTTCCATGATTTTGGGATACAAAGCCAAATGCTGAGCATTTTCCAGGATCAAGTCTTCTACCACAGTATCCACAGCATTCATAAAACTTAAATGAAATTGCCATGAATTATACACAGAAAATGCCATAAATTATACACAGTTATGATTGCCTGACTTCTTTTCCTACCCCTTCTGGTGTTCTCTTTTCTGCCCCCTCTTTTTCCTGCCCTTTTCATTGTAATTCAAGACAGAATTAAGTACAGTATGATATTAAATGCAAGGTTGCACAGTCCCCAATCTTCAGCAGTGAGATTCCCAAGGTAAGTAATGCACTGCTTCTGCACCTTGGATGCTTTTTTGCATCACTTCAAATGGGACCATGAGCTATTATCCCAGATAATTGACTTTCGTGAACTTATAGTGAAATAAAGAAAAAATGTTTTTTAAAATGGTCATACTTCATAGGCTACGCAGTCCCATCTACAAAAACAGAAGCAATATCTCGATGATGATACCCAACTTGCCTGTGTGCCTTGAACTTATGGTGAACTATGCAAGAACTGCTCAAATATTTTTTTATTCTTTCACATTTTTATACTGATCTCCTTCCAGGGAACTCAGGGTGGTGAAAATGGTTCCTTCCTTCTTTTTGTCCTCACAACAACCCTGTGAGAAAGTGACTGGCCCAAGCTCACCCGGGAAGCTTCAAGGATGGTAGGGATTAGAATCTGAATTTTCCAAGTCTGAATCACAACACCATCCCTGCTCTCATATCATTTTCTGATTCAAATAGTTCCTTCCCATGACTGAACCACCCCCCTGGGCAACTGCTGTTGGGTAGATGGTAAAAAAAATTACACAAAGCAGGTGTATATAATATACTTATTTTTATCATATGTTATAATTACTACAGGTCTCCTTGTTCGGAGGGAAGGAGGGGTATCCAAGGTCTCATTTAACTTTTTGGAACAAGGAACTGGATATGCAGTTCCAGGTCAGGGAACTGAGAAGCTATCTGAGCAGCAGTTTAACTGTCTATATCAGTGTTCTTTAACCTTTTTCATCTCGTAGCACACTGATAAGGTACTCAAATGGTCAAGGCAAACCAACAGCTTTTGGACAATTGACAAGGCATACCATGCTGCCAATGGGGGGCTCACATCCCCCAATAGCCCTATCAATAAATGACCCTCCCCCAAACTCCCGTGGTACATCTGCAGACCATTCACAGCACACTGCTTGAAAATGGTTGGTCTATACAGCACACTCAATAAAATCTGAGTCATCATAATAAGGCGTCTACTCTCTTGAATAATCAATATATTGTTACACAGTGTCTGAAATGAAAGTACATTTCTAAAGAAAAGCTGTTGAGGAGGCTGCATCAATCAGATATTTGGGCAGTGGCAGTTTGTGGCCTACTGACAGAACAATGCTTCCAATAACATTGGGAACACGTGGGGAAATTAGGAAAATACAACAGGACTGAACGAAACAAAGTTGGGGCTGCAACACTATTTGTGACGGGGAGCAAATGCTGCACTCTCAAGAAGCATCTGGATATTTTATTACTATTATTATTCACAGTATTTATATACCGCTTTTCAACAAAAGTTCACAAAGCAGTTTACAGAGAAAAATCAAATAACTAATGGCTCCCTGTCCCAAAAGGGCTCACAATCTAAAAGATGCAAAAGAACACCAACAGACAGCCACTAGAAAAGACACTGCTGGGGTGAGGATATGCAAATCAGCAGACAGGAAAGATCCCTCCAAGGTCACAGAAACATTGCCATAAGTATTCTGAGTCTCAAAGACTCAAAGATATGCCACGCATCAATCCTGTTACCAAACGTGGGCAAGAAAATGCTTGAACCTGCAGACTCTTATGTTGCCAGACTGCGCTAAATGGTAAGTTCATGACATTTTGAAAGAAGTGGAATAAAGGACAAAGGCTGTTGAATAGTCTGTGTTAACCCTGGAGGAAGTCACAACACATGCAAAGTTTGTGAACGAAATAAAACAAAAATGTAACTAATGTACTCACTGCAACCCCTCCCATGTCCTTTGCCACTGAATTACAGCCATCAGCACAGAAATTGCTATTCAAGTGGATAACTACCCCTGCTATCTCTATCCTAGCAATAGGTACAACTTCATTTCAACTGAACTGCTTAATACAAAAAGCAGATAAAGCTGCACAATAACTCCAAACCAAACCACATAAATGCTAATTATAAATTTGAAGACACACCAAGTGTACATTTCAATTTTGGGCTGTTAAATATGCTGGAGCATGAATGGAGAATCTGAAAAGTCCCCCTTTTTGTGTCAGATCTATTCAAAAATGCAGTATTAATTCTGAATCCTGGCACACCAGACACCCAGTACCATTCTGAGTGTTTCTTGAGAGCAAAAACAGAATAAAAATCACGTGTTTAATGTCAGTTTCACAGGAATCCAGATGGCCATGCACTTAAATTGGCAAGGCTGATCAGAATCGTACAGTTCTATCTTGAGAAGCCTACATCAAAAGCAGTAGAGGAAAAAGAGAACACAGAAGAGATTCTGAATCAAATGCAGATGCAAGAGTAAAAATTAGGAAGTAGTTCCCTATTCAGTCAATGTTACTTCAAAATGAGTCAATTACAGAATTTAAGACAAGAGGTTCCAACAAGTCAATAGTTCTTTACAGACTTTGAAGTTATGCAGTGAATTAAACAAATAAATTATAATCATCTTCTAAGCCCAACATAGACAGAATGCAAAGAATGCTAGATTCTGGGTTCCACTGTGTCAAATGCATAGTGTTCCGAGCAAGATATACAGTGAGGGTCAAACTAGACACTACAAGTCAATGTGTGCAACTGCTTTGTAGGCTGCAAATCTCATCAGAGAAGCAATGGGTGGAAAGGAAGTTCTTACTAGTCCAACAGAGGTCACTGTCTCCCCCAATCAAAATTTCTTGCCAATTTCTTGCACTCAGTGGCGTCGCTAGGGGAGTGCGGGCCACACCAGGTGACGCGTACTGGGGGGTGACGCGCACTGGGGGAGTGACATGCTAAAATCACGGTGGTTAGGAGTAATACTGTCAAGTTATATACCGTTGGATGAAGAATTTCCAGAAGAAGGCAATGCAATACATAAAACCAGAGTGAAATATCTCCTTTCTATCAAATGTTATTGCCAAAAAACCGGAGAACAAAAAACGCATGAAACCCTATGGAAACGGAAACTGAGTCATATCACATGTTTACTCATGAGTAGGCAAACTTGCCTTAGTCCTTCGGAAAGAGCAGGCTGAGAGGAATCCAACGACACCAGAATGGTCCTGATTCAATGAATGCAGCCCCCCCAAAACACCTGAGAAGGAAGTCCCTCCCTCCAAACAGACAAATGTATTGAGCCCCATGGAAAGCGAAACTAAGCCACATGGTCCCGTTTACTCATGAGTAAGCAAATGTGCCTTGGCTGGTGGTCAGGCCAGGCAAAGGGGAATGTGAAGCCACCAGAATGCTCCTGATCTGATGGAACTGGAGCTCAACAGATGTTCCAGAAGGCAGCCTCCCCTCCCCCCAAACTAAGAAGGATCAAAACAGAAGCTTCAGCTGATAAGGTGAACTTTTTTGAGACTTGCAAAGCCAGGTGGATCCTGACAGTGATCTGGTTTAAACAGAAGTTCTTAAATTGAACTGGGCTGAAAACCTTACTGATTTGGGGGCGGGTGGGTGTTATCGCAAGCAGGCTAGAGGAAATTCACTTGGTGGAACAGGCCTGGCTTCTGCTTATTTAATTATTAGTTTTACTTTAATTATTTATTCTTATTTATTTTAATTTGCCTGATGATGTCACTTCCACTATGACATCACTTGTGGTGCGTCTTGGACAAATTGTCATTCTAAAAAGTGGGTCCCAGTGCTAAAAGTTTGATAACTGCTGCAATAAGATGTTAGTAAGTTGACACCCAGAGGGGGGGGGTGACACCACTAGTGACCAAAATCACTAAAATCACAGACTGGAGTGATTTTGACATGAATACCATCATGTCATATATCCATCAATGCATAATTTCATGCAGAATGTGTTCTATCTTTGTTCTAGCAAAAGGTACAGCCAAAAAAGTGGTGGTACATCACCATGCCCACCACCTGGGGTGTTGCCCCGCCCACAGCATGGAGGTGACACACTGGCATCCAATACCGGGTGACGCGAACCCTAGTAACGCCGCTTGTGCTCATTTATGAGGAAAAAACTGTGGACCTCATCTTCTCCCATACAGAGGGAAAAGCTGTTTGGGAGAGAGTGGTAATTTTGAGCACAAAATGCTCAGCGGGGAATACATTAAGTGCCCAAGGCTTCATCTGTTTCTTTGCTGCTGACAGCAGCCTCCCAAGTTGATTTTCATTAAAAGAAAGAAGGCAGGAGAAACTTACATGCATCTGAATAGAACATCTAGCTTTGCTCTGTGACATAAGAACTGGCATATTTCATCGATGGAAAATCTTTCCACATTCTTTCCAACAACAGTCAATGAAGGGGGGGTGAGGGGGACAAGAATGCAAAGTCAACTCTCATCTGCAGCAGCCTGCACCAGTTCTCATTTGTCTCACACTCACACACGTATCCCACATGTACATACAGCAAGACTGAGTAATTGTTGAACTGCTGATCAGTCATAAGAAAAGGCATGCTCTGTGTGCCTCTGAAGAAATACACCCGGTTTTGAATGCAGCCTGAACTGACTTTTGAGTGTACTTTTACAGCTTCTGTTGGCAACCTTCAGTCTCGAAAGACTATGGTATTGCGCTCTGAATGGTGGTTCTGGAACAGCGTCTAGTGTGGCTGAAAAGGCCGATTCAGGAGTGACAATCCCTTCCACACTGGGAGTAATGCAGTCTGTCCCTGGTCTGTCTCCCTGGCTATGGGCCTTCCTTCTTTGCCTCTTAGCCTCAGACTGTTGGCCAAGTGTCTCTTCAAACTGGGAAAGGCCATGCTGCACAGCCTGCCTCCAAGCGGGCCGCTCAGAGGCCAGGGTTTCCCACTTGTTGAGGTCCACCCCTAAGGCCTTCAGAGCTTCACACTGGTAAAAACATTAAACCACAATACATGCTAATCCTCATTTAAAAAAAAATAAATTCCCAGGATAACTACTTAAAATGACATAGTAAAGCCACACCACAACTTTCTCTTGCTCATATAAGGCATGAGATATACCATCATTTAGATTTTTTCCAATATTTCCCTGTTGCTACTTTTTCCATTTTAGGGGTGGGAGGAACATGGGTCAATATCATTTCTAGGAAGCATCATTTCTGTCCAGAGCTCACACTTGATGCTTTATACAGCATCATGCATAAAATCTGCCATGAGAATTCAGAACTGCAGCACCTGCTAAGTGTCCACAGAATCTAAATAAGTTCATTTAGGCTAGAATAAAGCATATTAGAATGAGTTCCAGTCATAAATCAACAGTAAATGACTCGGGGCCCAATCCTATCCAATTTTCCAGTGCCAGTGCAGCTGTGACAGTGGGGCATGCACTTCATCCTGTGGTGGGGAGGCAGACACAGAGGTCTCGTCAAGGTATGGGAACATTTGTTCCCTTACTTTGGGGCTGCATTACGGGGGCACTGGTGCTGGAAAGTTGGATAGGACTGGGCCCTGAAATGGCTAGGCATAAAAATGGGTGCAGTCTGTTTTTCTTTTTCTTTTTAAACCCAGGAAGATGAGGGAACGTTCTACAACTGACATGATGTGCAACGATAAATATATTTAATATGGAACAGAGCTGTATCAATTAAGAGCGGTAACTAACAAAAAGACAGTTTTCTCACCTGTGCCACTGATGCTTATTGATGCTTGAATTGAGGGGAAAATGAAAGATCAGAGAGAACAAGTGAGTTAGGGGCCAAGTGCTGGAACCAGCCTGCAAACAGTACCACTTACTCTCCATGAAAGAGAAGGCATTTCAAGTATCTTGTTTTGGAGGTTTGTTAATGATTTCCTTGATCTGGATCTTAGATAGTTGACAGTTATTGAAGCTAGAATGGAATTGCACCAGGTCCCTCAACTGGCACAAAAAGGAGTGTGAACTTTGAGAGCAACCCTGCATTTGTGATAACCCATATGTAAGTTTTAAGTAGGGACCATAATTGGGGGGGGGGGGAGGAAGAAAAAGAATCAGGACAGGGCTCCCTACATTGGACACACAGTACATAAATTTACTACTGGGCTGGCCACACACTCCAGGTTGAATGAATGAATGAATGAATGAATGAACCTTCATTAGGCATAGATACACTTCAGGTTTATGTCCACTCAGTTCGTGCAATCTGCTGTTCAACTGTTTCATTTGGATTTAATTTCAGTTTAATTTTGCCAAAAGGCAAAAAGTTCCCAATACCACCTTCTGGAATCTCCCAGTACTGTTCAAGATTGGCTAGTAATTTTCCTAATGCAAAGGAACCAAGAGAAATTTATTTTTTTCTCAGAAGGGGATAAACCACAGCCAGCTTTAAAGAACCTGGCACCACATTGCACTTGCACATGAGCAGATTGTAAAAACAATGTTTGTATGGGCATGTAGACGGTGTCACACTCTGAAAGGATCTTGTCCTCATCCTCAGGCTGTATAAGGTGAAAAGAATCTATAACACCAGGACACACATGTGCCAAGGGGGCATCCCCAGAAATTGTCAATGCAGCGACCAGACCATGACAAAAATGATCAATTTTTTCCACATTTAGCATTTAGTATCGTGGTCATCATTGGTCATCATGGTTCACTGAGATGTCCCCACTCTGAGGGACACAGATATGGGTGAATGGGCCACTTTTATTAAGGTTAGTTACAGAGAGGAAATATGAAGCCTGCAGCCATAAAGGACAGACTGCAGTGCGGAGGTTAATTCAAAGTAGGGGCATCAGCTGCTTGCCTGACCCCCAGATGGGCATTCCTACCCTGACTGCCAGAGCCACATGTAACTGAGAAATGCAGGACTTCCCTGCAGATCCAAAACTGCATGCAGAATGGCCACATGCTAGAGGCCTGGCCAATAATGTACGCCAGGCCATGCCTCCACTGCCCACAGCCACCAATGAATTTAAAATATGAAGTCTCATAGGAAGGAAAGGCTGGGCAAAGATGATCACAGCATGTGCAATGATGGGGATCAGGATTCTCATGGCACAACCCACAGCATGGCCAGAATACACTAAGAATCACAAGTTTATAGCAAGGGAGATGCATTATGGACAAGTTTCCCTCTGCCTCAGCCTTCCATCTATAAAACAGAAACAGCTGCATTTTCTTCAAAAGTGTTTTGCAAGGGCAAATCATGGAAGGAAATGCAGTTTCCTATCAAGACCTTTAGAGACAGGATAGGCCACAAATCCACACAATAAAGTCATGTGCACCTTTCAAGAGTGTTTCATCAGGTGCAGAATAGTGGAAAGGTTGATAGTTCACAAGTAATGCACAACATCTGGTCTCTGTTTTCACGATACTAGAATGCATAAATATCAGAAGGAACTGTCAAATCTGCAGTGGTTTGCCATGAGGAAACAAATAATTGCCAGCCACCAACCATTATTATCAAGGAGGTTACTACTAAAAAATTCAGTTGCTCAGGAGTTGACAAGAGGTGAAACAACAACAGGAGACAAGATCTGCACAATAGATTATTCATGCAAATAAGACAAATATATCTGTATATAAAAATAGACTAAGAGCAGCAGCACTCGGCTACATTAGGAGATAATTGGGAAGAAAAGACATAACGGGAATGTTGTGAAGTGAACATCATGTACTTAAACTTTTATAAGGTAGTTGACAAGGTTCAGTGGAGATGCATACAAAAGGTATAAAAATCACACTGAAATGTATATGGCTAAAGCAGTAAATAAACAAGCTGACATAATTGAAAAAGGTTTCCATGTTGTACAGAAGCCAATGAGTTTATAGGAAATCCAGAGTAACTCACAGCACAATTACATGTATAAAAGGTTTAAATTGGAGGACAAAGATGGAAAATGCACTTTAATGATGGTAAATTAGCCTTGAAGTCAGAAGGCAGATGATAAATGCTAAGAGGGAAATATGATATGGCAGGAGGCAAGAGAAAGAAGGGGGGAAAGCTTCCACATTTCTGACAGGCTCACCCAGATATATGCTTAGATTTTAAATAATACACCATCCCCACCCCTAAAATCACAGACAGCTTGTGAGCAGAGACGTAGCTCGGTCATTTGACACCTGGGGCCCATAAATTTTTGTCACCCCATATGACAAAAGTTCTCAAACTGTGGGTCGCAACCCACTTGGTGGGTCGTGGCCCGATTTTGGGTGGGTCGCAAAAATCTGGGCAACACCATCTTGGATTCTGGCAAAATGAGCTGGGTGGTGCCATCTTGGATTCTGGCAGTGGGTCCCGCCATTTTCCAAGCCTACATCAGTTATGTTTGGAGAAGCTTCTCTCCCTCGGGGTCTAAAAGAGCAGCACACACAGGCACAGAGGCAACACCCATTTCACTTCTCCAGTGAGCATGGCTGTGTTAGCAGAGCAGAGCAGAGCAGAGCCTGTCTCTTGAATTTCAGGTGTGAATCTGAAGCTGCCCCTTCCCCCCCTTGACTCGGATGGGCTCCTTTGCAAAGCTTCTTGCACAAAGTTTGGGAGGGAGATTCAGGGCTCAGAAAAGGATCTTCTTCCCATGAAGGATTCACTTGGATAAAGTTTTGATGTGCACCAAATTCAGAAACTAAAGCACTGAGACACTGAGGAGAGGAAGGGGTGGGGGAAACTGGGGTGAGTGGAATGAGCATGTGGCTGATCTGGGGACTAGGTGAGATGGAAGACTCCCGTCTTATAGGTGTGCAGACAAGTCTGGTTTTGCTCTATCTCTATAGGACACTTCAGGTAAGTAGTTAGGTAGGCAGGCAGGCAGGCAGGCTGGTTAGTTCCATGAACACTGATGGGCATATTCAAAATATATCAATGCCATGTTCAGTAGCAGCCGGAAGCAAGCACACCCTTCACACACACCTCATTACAAGAAGTATATTGAATTTTACGGGTGGAATCCTTGGTAGCAATGGCAGCATGGGACGGAGAATTGGAAAAGCTTCTGTGCTGGAATGTTTTCTCTTGTCATTTGAAGTGTGTGAGTTCCTAGGCGAGAACCTGGAAGTGATGTTCCTTCCTGCTTAATAAGAACATAAGAACAGCCCCACTGGATCAGGCCATAGGCCCATCTAGTCCAGCTTCCTGTATCTCACAGTGGCCCACCAAATGCCCCAGGGAGCACACCAGATAACAAGAGACCTCATCCTGTTGCCCTCCCTTGCACTGGCATTCTGACATAGCCCATTTCTAAAATCAGGAGGTTGCGCATACACATCATGGCTTGTACCCCGTTATGGATTTTTCCTCCAGAAACTTGTGCAATCCCCTTTTAAGGCATCCAGGCCAGATGCTGTCACCACAGCCTGCGGCAAGGAGTTCCACAGACTGACCACATGCTGAGTAAAGAAATATTTTCTTTTGTCTGTTCCAACTCTCCCAACACTCAATTTTAGTGGATGTCCCCTGGTTCTGGTGTTATGTGAGAGTGTAAAGAGCATCTCTCTATCCACTTTATCCTTCCCATGCTTAATTTTGTATGTCTCAATCATGTCCCCCCTCAGGCGCCTCTTCTCTAGGCTGAAGAGGCCCAAACGCCATAGCCTTCCCTCATAAGGAAGGTGCCCCAACCCAGCAATCATCTTAGTCGCTTTCTTTTGCACCCTTTCCATTTCCACTATATCCTTTTTGAGATGAGGCGACCAGAACTGGACACAATACTCCAGCTGTGGCCTTACCATCGATTTGTACAACGGCATTAAAATATTAGCTGTTTTGTTCTCAATACCTTTTCTAATGATCCCAAGCATAGAATTGGCCTTCTTTACTGCTGCCACACATTGGGTCAACACTTTCATCAACTTGTCCACCACCACCCCAAGATCTCTCTCCTGATCTGTCACAGACAGCTCAGAACCCATTATCCTATGTGTGAAGTTTTGATTTTTTGCCCCAATGTGCATGACTTTACACTTACTTACATTGAAACGCATCTGCCATTGACAACACTTCTGGCATTGGCATCACAGTGATGTCACTTCCTGCTTGATGATGTCACTTCCGGGCATGACATCACTTCCAGGTTAATGACATCACTTCTGGTGGGTCCCAGACAGATTGTCGTCATGAAAAGTAGGTCCCGGTCTAAAACACCCATGATCCACTGCCATATGACATAATCAATCAATTATTTAATTATGTGATTATTATTATTATTTATTATATTATTAATTAATTATTAATTGATTGATTCACATTTTGATACCACCCTTCCTCTTAGTAGCTCAGAGTGGTGTACATGGTTCATCCCATTATTTTGTCCTCACAACAACCCTGTGAGGCAGGTGAGACTGAGAGAAAGTAATAAGCATGACATGAAATGAATAATAATAATGGCCAGAAAATAAACTCAGTAAATATTTTCCCACAAGCAATGGATGAAATTCTACATCAAATGGTATATAACATGATGGTATTATTCCTAAAAGCCATGATTTCCAGAATTTTGGTCACTAGGGTGTCACCTCCTCCCCCCCCCAAAGGATGTCTCATTGGCCTGTTTTGAGTTAAGGAAGTGGTTCTCAAACTTTTAACACTGGGATCCACTTTTTAGAATGACAATCTGTCCAGGACCCACCAGAAGTGATGTCATGGCTGGAAGTGACATCATCAAGCAAAATAAAATAATTAATAATTAAATTAAAGAAAAACAGATAATTAAATAAGGGGAAGTGTTCCCTGTTCCACCAAGTGAATTTTCTCTGTAGCCTGCCTGCAATAACATCCCCCTCACAAAAAATCTGAGATTTTCAGCCCTCCCCAGTGCCCGCCTGTCACCTGGATCCAGCCCAGGTGGCTGGGAACTTCCCAGGAGTAGGGGTCTCCTCTGGGGTAGAGACCTCCTCGAGAGTAAAACCTGAGTGCGCGCAGGACTGGGGTCCAGCACAGAGCACCTACCCAGGAGAGGGAATGAGGGCCCGCTGGGAACACCTGGGAGGCATGTGGGCCGGAAGGGTGGGGCCAGCCCAAGAGGGAAAAGGCCTCATAAGGAGCCTGGAAGGGAAGGAGGGAGGTGGCTCCTCTCCAGAGGGGAGCAAGGCCCATGGACAACTAGAGGGCAAACAGCCTCCCAGTCTAAGGGAAAGGCTGGAGACTTCCAGAGGCAGGGGACGGGGGTCCACCCTGACCAGAGGAAGTTGGAGGGAAGGCCTCCCCGGCCCAGGGCCCTCTTGGACCCCGCGAGCGACCTCTGGAGAAACAGGACTGTGGAAAGGGGGGATCGAAGCAGACCACAATCAGTGGGGACCAGCTGGCTGGGGAACCAGCCCAGAGCCAGCTGGGGCCCTCCCAAGGTCAGACAATCTGACCCAGGCCAGCAGGGGGGTATTCCCCAAGAGCCCAGATCTAGGGCCACAGGAACCAGAACTGAAGGCTTGTACGGAGAACCTCCAGGGACGGGAAGGGTCTGTTCCAGGGACCATTCGGCGCCGACGGCACCAGTCGGCATAATATGTGTAAGGCTGTGAAGGAACAGCCCTGATGAATGTAAAGCGGCTGACCCTATTAAACCGGCTGTATCAAACATCTGCTCCTGCCTCCCGTCTGTTAGAGTGCCGCTGACTGTAGCCCAAGGACCGGGTAAGCCCCTCGCGCTCACCTACCACCCCAGGGAAGGGTCCACCGCCCGCCATGGACGTGACACCACCTTACCAACTCAAGCCTCTGTTTTATTCTTGGGGGGGGGGTGCTGCCTTCTGGAGCATTTGTTGAGTTCCACTTTCATTGGATTGGGACCATGCAGCCAGCCTTGCATTCCCCTTTCCCTGACCTGCCCAGGAGCCAAGGCACGGTTGCTTACACATGAGCAAATGCAACCATGTGGCTTACTTGCCCTTTCCATAGGGCTGAATACATTCATCTGCTTGGAGGGAGGGACCTCCTTCTTTGGTGTTTTTGCAGGTGCTGCTTTCATTGGATAGGAACCATTGTGGTGTTGTTGGATTCCTCTCAGCCTGCCCTTTCCGACGCACTAAGGCATACTCACGAGTAAACATGTGATATGGCTCGGTTTCACTCTCCATAGGGTTCCATGCATTTTTTTGTTTCCGGTTTTTTGGCCATAACTTTTTATGGAAAGGAGATATTTTACCCGGCTTTTTGCACTGCATTCTGCTGGAAATTCCGCATCCAATGGTGTATAGCATGATGGTGTTACTTCTAATCTCCTCACTGTTAGCAATGTTGGTCATTTGTTGTATCACCCCTCCCCCTTGGCTGGTACCTGGGGTGGACCACCGACCCTCGCCAGCTACGCCACTGCTTGTGAGCTATAACTGGATTGTGCTGCAACCTAAAGCTGAGTGGTTCCAATATGCACAATTTTCTTCTACATTATTTTTTAAACTTTCAGAGGAAGAAGCAGCTGGGAGTGAGTTCCTGTGATGAAACTTTATGGAGAAGAAGGAAAAGGGAAAAAGCAAAGAGGCATTCTTTTCCTTTTTCCACACTCCCTCTCCACCTTTCACATCCCTACCCACGCTGCAATTTAATGTCCCCCAGAACCCCTTAAACTTCATGGGGAGGAAGAGGGGTCCCCTTGCAACGTTCACCGTATCACAAAGGTAGGACTTAAGATCAGAGAATTAATCCCTGAGGGAATGCATTGCCAGAGTCCAGAATTCCTCCTCTTCACCTTTATCTCCCAGGCAAAACATCTGCCCCTTGCTTCCTTCTGCCTAACAGGCACTTGGTAAATAAGCTTTTTCACCAGCATTTTGCTCTCTGCTGTTAAGCATTAATAACAAAATGAGTGCAATACACACTGCACAGCCTTTGGTCTCTGGGCAATTTTGGTACTTGGGGGAGGGGGTCAGACTGTGTGTGCGCATGTGTGAATGAGAGGGAGAGATGCCTCAGATGTCTCCTAGTGTGCCAAAAACCCCTCCTGCCCTCTCTCTAACCACATTTGATGACCCTCCCAAACTGCATGCAACACACCATTTTATTACTATACAAAGTGATATGGTTAAAAAATGGGTCCTATGTTATGGGCAGAGGTTAAAGGAGAGTCCTTGAAAAGACTGAGGACTACGGCTCTAGACCTTTCAGTCTTTGAGGCTCATCCCCCAGGCCCTTTCCTTAAAATTAGAATTTGACGTGAAGCAAGATAGTATGCTCGGTCAAAAGGTGTATGGTTCCCCCCTCAAAAAAAAAAAAAAATTAAGGCATACTTCAGAATGGAAATGGATCACTTCCAGTAGGTCCCAGACAGATTGTTATTCTAAAAAGCGGGTTCTGGTGCTAAAGTGTTTGAGAACTACTGAACTAGACTGTTTTAATAAGGTCTGCAGCAGCTCTGAATGTGCCAATCCTCCTTCTCTCTTCTCAGGATCACCCATCCTCCTCTACACCAACCTAGGAAAATGGCTTGAAAGTGAAGTTCTGTATAAACTCAACTATGGAGTCACTACCGACACCTCCCTAATTATAGGAATTATACATTTAATTCTTGGTGCTGTCATTCTGAAAAGGCAGCCCAGCTCCTTACAATTGTTAGTGATTCACTCCTAATTGACTCTCTAATTCACTGCATTACTATTGCACAATGGCCTATAAAAGATAACATGCAAAATGAAAAGCAAAACTTCAGGTCTTCATTATTTACATAAATAGCAGTACATGGTAAGCTGCAGAATACAGGGCTGCAGAGAAGTATTCAACAGTGGTTCTATAGATCTATGAAATATGAAGAGATCAACACCCAAATCCTATGGTTCATTTACAACAGCAGATCTCTTGATCCACTGTCATAAATGGCCCTGCGACAGTACAAACGCTGCACCACAGTCGCACAGGAGAAAGCCACTGGCAGAAACAGTCAATGGCTCTGCATATGTGCCATAATTACCTGGACTCTCTGCTGGCTCAGGTGAGGTGGTGAAGGGGAGGGCAGGCGACAGGGAGAAGGCTGGAGGCAGTGGATTGCAGTGGCAAAAGCCTATCCTCAACTTTCAAACTAACTTTCTTCCTTTTTCTTCTCAATGTTCTACATTTTTATCTTCTCACCACCTTCTGCAAAATGGGTAAATACACAGTGTGGATACCTACTCTCCACTCATTCACTTCTATTTTGTGTACAATGGTTTTATGGAGTACGGTATAAGGTGGCCAAACCTCCTGATAGCCAGGTTGCTTCTTGAAATTATGGCCTGGTTCCCTTCGGGTACCAATCCATGTCAAAAATTGGGTTTGGAAAAAAACCAGAAAAACAAAAACCACTGCAAACTGCTTTTTGCTGGGCATGAGAAGGAAAGCAATGGCTGCCTGTTTCATTGTGATAATGCTGGGGAGGTGACATGTCTCTCCCTCCATCACTCTGTGCCTGACTTTAGGCTGGCACTTGACATTTGTGCTACTGAACACTTGCCTAGCATCTGTGCGAGATGAGTGGGCAGCAGAGGGCATTATGCACCCAGGGAATCCCAGGCCAGGTGGTAAAGGAGATTAGTGCCCTGATCCCTTCCTGAGGTTGGGAAGAAAGAGAGAAAATGGGCCAACCTGGAGTTGGCTTCGTAACTCAATGCCAATGGGCGGTGGAGCTCCCAGGAAGCTTCAGCCTGTGTGTCCCACATTACCACCCAGCCCAAATTTGCAGGATTCTGATGTAGCTAAATATTGAACTATGAGGAGGATGTTGAAAAAGCCATATTACATAGCATGCTAACGCTGCAGACAGGGCTACAGAAAAACCTTTTGAGGCACAGAACTCAAAAAGGACCAGAGCTCAGAGGAGCTGACCCACAGCCAGCAAGTAAGTTACCTTCTCCCCCATGTGTGGCCTCAATACAAAGCAGAATGCTTAAATTTATTAGGTAGTCTTCATTTTTATGGTTATGCTATATATTTCCATCTCAAAACGGTATGATGACTTTATGTATTCATTTCATCTTTTGTGTTCTGCCAAAAATGTCAATACAGATCACCCCTCGGTATTCACGGGGATTCTGTTCTCCAAAATCCATGGATAATTGAATCTGCAGATTTCAGACCCCTGATAACCAACAGTGACCTGAGTTGTGCTCCAGTCACCCCCAGCAGTTGTTCTGAGGCCCACAGCAGCCATGCACATCTGCATGCAGCCTATGCAAGCCTCAGAATGCCCTTTTAGACAAAACCGCCCTCAGAATGCCTTTTAAAGGCACCTAAAGATCACTTCTGGTTGGAAGTTGCATTTTCCCCCCCTAAATGGGCATTCTGAGGCCTGCAGAGGCCACCGGCTGACACATTTGGCCTCTATGGGCCTCAGTACAACTTCTGGAGCTGACCACAGCACAGCTCCAGTCACCTTTGGAGGGTCCAGGTGGGGCATACCCTGTGATTTGGAACCTGCAGATTATGCAATCCTACTTGGAGTAAGATTCAAGAGAATCCAAGAATCCTACCCAGATTATGAAATCCTACACCTAATCCCGACCCCTGGGGGCTGAGGGATAAGAATAGGCACTCAGTTTGGCTGTACTTGTTGTAAGAGGTGACTAAACAACCACCAGGTAGATGGGACTCAATAGCCTGGGAAGGCAGCTCATCTGAGAGAAGGAAAACTCTGATCCCAAACCTCCACTGCCTTGTGGCTACATCCAGTTATGGAAAAGGCATCAGGAGTCAACATTGAGGCAAAATCCGGAGCCGGAGTCCCTGAGGCAGTTCATGGCTGAACACAGTCACGTTCTAGCAACTCCTGCGACGCCGCTGGAACCAACCGTATGGGCTTCTGCCTTTCCATTGGACCATTTCAGTGATGTGGAGAGGGGGGATTTGCTGCATGGCTATCCTCCATATCTACTTTACCCAGGTTTCGCGCATTGGAGAGGACACTGTTCCAGAACCACTATTCAGAGCACGATACCATAGTCTTCCGAGACTGAAGGATGCCAAACAACACCTAATCCTAATCCTATTCAGGTTTTGGGACTGGGAGATGGCAGCAATGCAATACCCAGGATTGCATCACTGCTGGGATCAGAAGGGGGGGTTACATAAGAGAACAACAGCCTCTGGGGGTGTGTGGGGAACCTCATGGATGCCCCTGCAGGTCTCCCCAAGCATCTAAAAAGCTAAAAATTGCTGCCAGAATGAAACCACTTCCAGTTTGCAATCAAAATTTTTACCTTTTTAGAGGCTTGGGCAAACTACAAAGGTGTTTGTGGGGCAACCACACACCACCTCCGAGGCCAGCCCTCACTGAAGTAGCCCCCTTTCTGTCTCCAGAAGCAATACGATCCTAGGGAACACGGCGCTGTCATCCCCCTGCCGATCCCTTAAGGGACCAAGGACGAGTGCTTTCCTCACTGGTGGGTCATGATCCAGCACTTTGGAAACCACTGTTCTAGAGTGTTGCTATAAATTACTCTCTATTAAGCACTCAAAAGCTATTTCTCCTGCATTTGCCTGGCACACTGGTAAGCATTACCTTCATTATGAAGGATGTTCAGCCATACAATTTAATTCATTTCTTCCAGCATGGCTGAGGAAGGAAATTGCTTTTAATTTTATATTAAGCCTCAAATGGAGGAGCTCAGTTTAGGTAGCTCTCATCAGCATGTAATGCCATATACTTAGAGCTTCATCATTGGGGGGGAAAGGGGAAAAAATATGTTAGGAATCTGACAAAGCGCAGTTATTTTAGGTAACAATTCATATACAAAGTATCCTAGAAAACTAAAGGTACTGAATTTCTTTAGGAAAATTTCTCAGAAGCATGTTTAATAACTTCATGGGAAAAGATCAGTCACGTAATCTGTTTAGAATACCAGGATTCAGTTTCCCAACCTATTATTAAAGAACTAAGTAACAGTTCTTCCTGTCTTCCTAGCATACCTGCTTTCAGAATTGTTAACTATAATCTACTTTTGTACAACTCAGTCTGAAATAGAAGAGAAGATTTTTTCAAATGTTTCTAAGCGTGTATACCCTGTTCTTCCTTAGGGTCAGCTCAATTTAAGTTCAGTTCAGTAAGACCTTTATTGGCATAAAGTACAGAGAAAGAACAAAACAAAACAGAAATATACAAAGACAACACAACATAAGCATAAACATCAGTCACTACCCAGAGTCCCAGGGCTCTGCCTGGCTATTACCCCAGATAAAAAGGAAGTGACATTATCCAGAGTCTCAGAATCAGGCGTGGAAAGGAGAGACTGAAGCATGATTGAATCCTCCCAGCCCTGCATCCTAGCTAACAATGGGCCTAGATATTTCTTGTGTGACGCATCATGTAGCGGGCAGTAAAAAAGGTATCCATTAAAGTCTCAACGCAATCCCTACCACACTTGCATTTCCTATCTGAGTAGGGGATACCGCTGAACCTGCCAGTTAATAAGGCAGATGGAAGAGCGCTACACCTTGCCAGTGTGAAAGCTCTCTGGGCCTGTGGGCACACCAGGTGGTAAAAGAAGGAGGCCGGTTTCCCAAAACTGACTGGAATATGAAGATGGAGTGAAGAACATGTGGTTCTGGCGGCACTAAACAGCTCTTGTTGTTCGATATCAAGAATTCTTCCTTTAACGATTCTGTAAGCTGCATCACAGCCAATCATACCTAATTCTGCGGTGTCCAGCCCTATTGACTTAATTTTAGTTAGAATATCAGTGATCTCTATAGGCAGGACTGGATCCGATAATAATTGGTGCATTAGACCAGAGGAGGTAGGGTTAAATAAAATCCTAAACCAAAATTTCAGAAGTCTTAACCATGCAGTAGTCCTTAATCGAATTAACCCCACCTCGAGACACAGAACCGAGTAGGGAATGCACCTGGGTAAGCCCAAAATCTTCCGTAAAAAGGAGGCTTGGATGCGTTCTAGTGGTTGGTTAATAACCTTATACCAGACAGGAGAGCCATAAAGAACCTGGGAAAGAACCTTTCCCTTAAACGCCTCCAGAGCGGCCGGAACATAACCATTGCCGCAGGAGAAAAAGAAACGGGAAATGGCTGAGGAAGCTAGTTTGGTTGCATTCTGCACTGCCTTGCAATGAAAAGCCCAAGTGAGCCTGTAATGGAAGTTGATACCCAGGTACTTGAAATGCTTAACCTGTTCCATTTTGTTGCCATTACAAGACCACTTAAAAGCCTTCCATCTGTTAGCAAATATCATTATCTTAGATTTAGCATAATTGATTTGCAATTTGTTGGTCAAAAAAATACTCTGTGGCGCGCCTGAGCAGACGTTTCAGGCCAATCCTAGTACGAGGTATCAGTACTGCATCATCCGCGTACAGAAGTAGCGGCACTTGGCTTGCGCCAAGCTTTGGACAATGGCCATCTACGTCCTTCAGGGAAGGGGCAAGATCATTTAGAAATAGATTGAAAAGCATGGGGGCCAAGACACAGCCCTGTTTGACCCCTTTGTTAGTGATGATGGAGTGAGTTAGATTCCCCCTCCAGGAGCATCTAACCCTGCAGGAGGTATTTAAATGCTCAATTTCCATGTATCTTCCATGTGAGAACACGGTAGGGATAGGAACTCGAGTGAAAATCAGGTTTTTTTTTGCTGACGCATGGAGACTTGAGGCACCTGTGCTGATGACTCTGGCATTGACTCGGCACCGATTCCCCAAGCAAGCATACTGCAATCTGTGCCTGGATGTGCTTGCTTCTTTTTTTAGTGGCATGAAAGTCCTCATGGAGCCATCACTCAGACCAGGCGAGCAACAGAGAAGTTCTAGCCAGGAGGCAGGGATGGTTTAATGTTTTGTTTTTACGTCAGGCAGGAGCAGGCTCTCTTGCCCATCTCCAAAGGAACCAATGGTCATTGGACGAAGGATGGATGGTCCTATTTTTTCCTTTGGATGAGAGAGGGAGAAGGAGGTGGTTTGTCACTCCTGCCTTAGAGAAGCCCAGGAAGGGAGGAGATGGTTTGTAGTGATCATGCTTTCTAACTGCATGGCTGGTTCCTGTGTGCAACAGCAGCATAGCTAGAGGGTCCTGCAAAGCACTAAGTTTTGCAGGAGCCTCACCTTGGCTTGCAAAGCATTATATGTTGCATGGAGACTCATCATAGGTGTGAAAGGGGCCCCTTCACAGCAGGGGGGCAGAAGGTAAGGCAGAACAGCTCTACCATTGTCCATGGAAAAGCACAGCAGCTGCCCTGCCTGCTTATACCCGAGGAGACTTCCCTTACCTCAGGAGGAGGAAGCAGGGGTAAGGAGAGCGTCCTCAGGTGGAAGGAGGCAAGATAGCTACAGTGCTTTTCCACAGACAATGACCAGGCTGTTCTGCCCAGTGTTGGGAAAACCCAACATGGCTTGATTTGAGTCAAGTCACTGCCTCCCATGCCTCGACTCGAAAAGGAGTCATAATGGGGCACATTTTAAGTCTCCAAGTCACCCGTTAGTGACTCTAATGAACTTGAGTCAAGTTGTCCCGTCCCCTCCTTTAAAAATCCCCCATTAAAAACTGGAAACAATGGGGCTGCTGTCCAGGAGAGGGAGGGAGGGAGGGAGGGAGAGAGAGAGAGAGAGAGAGAGAGAGAGAGAGAGAACGCTCTTTTTGAACACTCCATTGCTGCCCCCTCCAACTGTAACAGGGCAGGAGGGGATGGGAGGGACTGAGAGCAGAAACAGAAGTGGTGAGAGGGAGGAGGGTCACAAGCAGCAGCTGGGAGGTTTACCAGGATGACCCAATCCTTGCAGCTGTACTCAGAAGTAGTCCCACTCTAGCCATTCATTCAATGAGAGTTGCTCCTGTTGTCTTGTGTACTACCTGATGCATTCATCTCAATTTTCTCTCTGCATGCAATCCCAATTGCTGTGAAAGGTGAATTGTCCTAATCACACAGCTGATAGTCTCTGTTGTTTTTTTATCAACCATACAACTGGGGCAATTTCACATAATTATGCAGTGTTGGGTATGGTAAGATGGAGAGGAGCCAAGGAGCTATGTAAACCTTTGCTTCTCCTTACTGGTATCTGCCCAGGACTAAATTATCTGAATTAAACTGTAAGAGTTGAACCTGTTAGTTAGACTTTATCCCCTCCCAGAATTCAATAAGGCTCTGGTCATTATTTTTCAATTTTCAAAAAAATTAGATCATTGTAAATAACTGAGTGTTGTTAAGTTGAGGTAGTACTTAATGTCACTGGAGGGGAAAAGGCATAACACTGTCTCATTCATTAATTCACTGATAAGAAATGAATACAATTTATTTGTACATTTATATGTACAGTATTTATAAAAATAAATTGTTTACATGTTATAAATTGTGCTAAGCATGTTTACTTGGAAGTAAGTTCCAGTATATTCAGAGTGGCTTCCTCCCAGGTAAGTGTATTTAGGATTGCAGCCTTGATGCATACATTTAAGATACATTCAATTCAGAGTAAAACTACCACCACCATGCAATTAAAAGCTCTTGCAAATTTTTCAGAAATGGTTTTAACTTGGCACCTAAAACAAAGCAACTATCAGTGCAATCCTAGCTTGTGCTGGAACAAGCAGACCAGCTGGCCTATACTGTATCCAGTGCAAGATCTTGGGCACTTAGTGGCTCAGCCTGGGGCAAGAGGAATCGCTTCCCCTTACCCTGGGGAGAGCCACTGCAGCCCCAAAGAGGCTACTCGAATCTGTGCTACCTACAGAGGTAGCACAAATCCATACTGCCTGGGCTTGGCCCCGGCTGACTGGGAACAGGGCAAGGATCCAGCATAACCTCCCTCCCACTTCCTCCCCATCCTTCCCAGACCCCTGCACCGGCCAAGCTCGGCCTGCATAAACCTTCCCCGGGGCCCGCATTCAGCCATAATTTTATTCCATTCGATTCCATTATTCACCCCATCTAGTGGCTGAATATGCCATAGTGTCTATACCAATGCATTCGGAGGCAGCAGTGGACAAGCAAGAAAATAGAAGCGGGTCTTTAAAGCTTTTTTCCACTGATTTGGTATCCACTGAGAGTTCCTGAACCAAACCCCAGTGGATAACAAGGCACTACCCGTATACGTAAGACTTACCAATTTTAGTGAACCCTAAGTAAAGCTAACTTCCTCTCAGTTATAGTGTCTATAATTTCCACTAGAATCTCCGTTAACTCAGATGTTCATGCTAACTACTATGCCTTCTAGAGAGTTTGTAAAGGTTCTACTAGCATGTCAAGAAATTCCTTCTTAGATATAAGAGAAAAACAAAAAGTTACATCCCCCCCATAAAAAAATTCTGCATGAATGGTACTGATAAATGTCTAGATTTTTATAATTAACCACTACTGCTGGTAGAAGCAGTCATTTTTCATGCATGGTGAGGATTAAGTTAAAGAGAAATATTAAAAAGCTTCTGACCACTTCCACTGTACCTAATGGGAAGGGTAATTTATATTTTCCATCTCATCAGAATTCTTTTATGATTAACTCCAATACATTATCATCAGTCAAACATTAATGGATTCCACATATCATCTTGCCTCTTTTGGTAAGAGAAAATGCATTGGACAACATGCCTATTGAAGAAAATAAAGAGACTCACCATTCAGAGTGCCTAAAATTTAAGACATGCAGTTAAAGACAACTGGTTTTATTTACTTGCATAACCGTTAATGGCTTTCACTGACCTTTATGAAAGGCAGAAAAAACTTCCTCTCAAGGAAAGGAGTCACAAGCGGTAATATCATTGAGGTCAGCAATGTAGGATGCAACATTTTCCAGTGCTTCATTTTTCTGAAGAAAATTTTCTATTTCTAAACATGTATTTATCTTAAAATTAATTAGTAACATGAACAGATGCACCAACTCCCAAACAGGAGTTTCAAAGTTGTAATTCATTTTTTTTCCAGGTGTCATTTATCCCCAGGAAAAAAATTACTGTACATGCCTATATATTATATAAATGCACTTAATAAATAAGTCTTTAGGACTACTAAAATTAGCATTTCAACAGTTTTCAGTGTGTTTGTTTCTTAGAATTTAAACCGAGTAAGCAAGTGTATGGTATTGAGTTGTCATTGTGCATATATGCGACTTCCAACCCCCTGCCACCATTTAAGCAATTTTTCTCCTCTCTCCCCTGTACCCTCAAGCTTACAAGGCTATTACTGTTAATACTACTTCTGCCTAGGAATTGATTGTCCAAGCCACAATGGCAAGGCAACTTAAGCCCTTTCTGCCCAACGTTGCATATATGCAATTGGTACTAAGTATATCTGTGGGCTGGGCAAAAATGGGTTTAATTTTTATTTGCTGTGGTATAACTACTAAACCAAACAGGTTATTTAAAACAAAGCACTTCTCACAAAATTAACCACTCTACTAGACTGTTATTCAAGCAGCCCCCCACCCCAAGTCATTCTAAGGCAGTGGTTCTCACACTTTTAGCACCAGGACCCACTTTTTAGAATGCAGATCTGTCAGGACCCACTGGAAGTGATGTCATGACCGGAAGCAATGTCATCAAGAGGAACATTTTTAACAAACCTCAGCTGCAATCCTACCAACACATACCCAGGAGTAAGCCCCATTGACTATCATTGTTAAAAGCATACACAGAGTAGCCTGTTAAAAGTACAGATTTGTAACATTTCCCCAAATGCACATACCATGATAGCATCAAGTATAATATATTAAAAATAAAATATTGAAATGAATGGGGACTCACCTGAAATTGGTTCACGACCCACCTAGTGGGTCCCGACCCACAGTTTGCTAAACACTGTTCTAAGGTCTCTCTTCCTTCTCTTCTCTACCTACCCAACTGTCCTGTCACAAGCTTTCACTAACCAACTGTCAACTCTAACTCAACTTGCTCTCAACTTTTTCCTCTGTACTTCTATAAACCAACCAACCACTCACAAAACATCACAAATCCTAAAGAAGTTTGAATAAGAATGGCGAGTTTTATATTCCCTCTGCACCCCTAAGTTCCCTGTTCTCCTGTATGTTTTTTTAATTAACTTATATAACAAAAATATTTATTTTTATTTAAAAGATTTTTACCCCATCTTTCCTCTGTCACAGCAGAGGAAAGTAATATCAGTAACTGGTATATTTTTTCACAGACATGTCTTAAAACAATTACAAGCGTTTCAATAATAATTAAAGTTGCCAGATAAAGAGTTGAATATAAATCTGAGACCATATTAAAGCTGCAATTCTATGTATTCTTACCTGCAAGAAGTCCCACTGAACTCAATGATGCTTACTACTGAGTAGGCATGCATACAATGGGGCTCCAAGTATCCTTTATTGAACTCTGTTTCTTAATCAAATATTCAAATTCCAGTTCAACTATTCTGAGCTACCTGAAAGCATTTACAAAAGAATTTTATTTTGTAAAAATTATGCCCATCCACTCCCACAGGGGTCATTGAGTTAGATCAAAAGAAACATGAAACAGTTAATCAGACAATCCAGTTAGTACAGTCACGATATCAAATGTACAATTACCATCAATGAAACCAGATATCTGGAGTTCTCTGATTGCAGTAAGAGTCACCTATACCTGCCAGCTGCACCTCACCTTACCAAATGTTTGGAAAAACTCTGCATGCCTTGATAGTCACCTTCATAACTATGCCTCAGAAGCTCAATAATATGTTCTGTGAACTACAGGAGGACCCCCATATTCGCAAATTCAGTTATCTGCAGATCGAGTCCACGGGGCAGCCCCGTGCAGATCCTCTGGAGGTGCTCTGCTCCCTCACTTCTGGAGGGTCTTCTGAGCTCAGCAGAGGCCGTGGACATCTGTCCTCTGACTCTGCTGGGCTCAGACTGAGCTCGGAGGTTGAAAAAAAGAAAACAGAACTCTGTGAAACTGGAAATGATATTTTTAATGCCTTATAAGGCATTGGGAGGCCTAGGAAAACCTCCAGAGGGTCCAGGCCATGCCTGCATCAGCAGTTTTAGGTTTATCCATTGGGGTTTTGGAATGGAATTCCAGCAGATAAGCAGGCACACCTGTATCTATATTTCAATCTCTCTATAGAGAGAAGAACTGAATCAGTACAATGGTTAACCGGGGTCATTCATATTCATGTGTCCACACACGCATACACAAACTGTTCTTACAAGCAAATTTAAAAAATAGTGTTTTTTTTTAAATCTCTGGCTGTATTCTGGACATCCACTGTTGGTTATGAGACTACAAAGTCAGTTAGTAGCCTAAGGGCGCAATCCTAACCCCTTGTGCCAATGCTTTCCAGCACTGACAGAAGAGCAATACAGCTCCGAGGTAAGGGAACAAACATTCGCTCATTTTGAGGAGGCCTCCGTGAGTGACAACCAACTGCAGGATGCAGCACACGTCCCATTGGCAACGCTAGGCCAGTGCTGGAAAGCACTGACATAAGGGGTTAGGATTGCGCCCGAAATAGACAAACAAATGAACTGTTTTAATTTAGTAGGAATATCAAAATACAGGCATTAATGGGACCAAAACATTATTAGAACATTTCTTAAATCCATCAAGTTGACAACCGACATTGGTTCATTATAAATGTGCTTGACATTTTAGCTAAGTATAAACTTAAAGATTCCAGATCAATTATATTTTACCAAATGTGTGTGCATACCCAGTAACGAAAAAAAGAGTTTGGAAAAAGATACCTAGTGGTGCAGAAATGAAGACTGTTAACAGAACTGACCTTTAATTCAGGAACTACTAGCTGCAACACTTTACAAAATCTAGGTCAAGTGCTTAGATAAAAGTTGATATGGTAATTTATACCTGGTTCTATTCTACAATTTCAGGCTGCTGCTCACAGAGTACAGTAAAACATCATTCCATTCCATGAGCAAACTCGTAGAACAAGGATATATCTATCACATGTACTCTAAATTAGAAACAGCTAACTAGCAGTGAATGGGCTAGATGTGGAACCCAAGGCAGTTTCCATCTGGTGCTTGATGATCATAAAGTTTTTGACTGAGCAAAGCGAGATCTTTGGTTTAACTATTTCATTCATTTTTTTCTATTTCTAATACGATAACCATCTCAGACATTGAAGTATTTGAATCGAAGTAGGGGCATTTGTTCAGGACAGTATCCTATAATTCAAGTGTGAAGATCAATTCTCCCTGAACCAGTTTTCCTATGGGAAAGGAATGAATGCAAAAATAGACCATAATGGAATTTCTGAAGTGAGAACTCATGAACACCGTTCCATTTTAAGAGCAACTTGCGGATGCATTTTCACTTGTAAGAAAATGGTAGGGGGGAGTTAAGCTGTAAAAAAAAAACCCGTACCTTAATATTTTGCATCTTCTTCTAATTTTGTATGCAACATGTATGCAATATATAAACTGTACATATTGGAAGGTAATGTTCAGCTTGCCCACATGCCCTCCAACAGGAAGGTCCGAGTGCAAGGTAGTGCCTTCTCCACTGCAGGCCCCACCACTTGCACAGGGTTTATTTTGCTTGGCAAACTACATTTCTGGCCCCCAAATCACTAGATAACATTGACGCCAAAGAGTGTAAAATCTGACAGCCCTGAACTAAATAAAGTTCAGAAAACGTCAACACTTTTGCTGTGAAAACGGCAGGATGGGTAGGTGAGCATGTGCTGAAACATCTCCTGACCGGTTTATTTCTTTTGTCCTTGTTTGAGGGTTATTCTGGGCCCAAACTAACAATTTTTTTTAGTGCCTTTTTTTTTTTTAAAGCAGAAGGTTTTGTTGCCCAATCCCATCCACGAACAGCCACGTCACCCCAGCATAATGACGTCATAATAATGCTGCACAGCCGGATTTACCTACTTGGGTACAGGACAAACCTGGTTCAGTATTTGGACAATCTTTCTCTATTCTGACATTTTGTAGGCCCCTCCGTGGAAAATCAAAATTGCCCAAAGGGGAGGGGGCCCTTTGAGTAGGGAGCAAAGTTTTCACAGCACACTTCCACTTTGGTCTTCGTCTTAATAACTTTTCTTTCAAATCAGCCTGGGGTTATTTGTTTTTAAATAAAATCTGTTTTTCTAATATTTAACTATTGAGTTGTCTGCCACTTGTGTTCTTTATGCAGATGGAATCTTTATAGTGTATTGATGAATAATAAATGATACCAAAGGAATGAAATTCTAGACAAGGCAGGTGGCACTATGATCTTAGACAGACTAGCAACACAAAACAGAATTTGTTATTAAGAGACGTGGGGGAAGCTTGACAGATTAAAAAAAGAGAAATGAAACACATTCAATTGTCCTTTCACATCTAAAACAGCAGGCTCAACCATGAGTATCTGTGCAAGTTTTGACCCTTGGTAAGTCTCAAAGGAGTGCTCTGCGCTTCACATACCATCTGCATCTAGTTGCAAGAATTCCTAACTACAAGAGAAGTGAAATGTAGTTAAGGCACTAAAGCATCTCCCCTTCCTTTCCCTTTTGTTTCGAGATGATTATTCTGTAAGAGACTTGCTGAAATGACACACTGGAGCAAACCATTTTAAATATCTGAGGAGATTGCTTCTCAAACTGAAAGGAGCCTTTGTTTTACCATCAGTGTGACAAGAAAAGACCATCACAAATTACAGACCATGATGGGTATGTTCAGCCTCCTGATTTTAGAAGTAGGCTGCCTCAGAATGACACACGCAAGGGAGTGGCAACACAGTACAGGTATCTTCTTGTCTTGTATGCTCCCAAAGGCATCTGATGGGACACCGTGGGATACTGGAAGCTAGATTAGATAGGCCTTTGTCTTGATCTAGCAGGACTCTTTTTATTTGTATTCTTAAATCAAAAAATACATATAGTGACAGAACTATGTAGAGAATTTTTGAAAATCATTTTTTTTACTCAATAGCAGAATCTCCAGCCACTAAAATTAAACATACCTATCCCAATACAGGTGTGCCCCCTCATCCACAGGGGTCCCGTTCCTGAACCCCCTGCAGATAGCTGAAACCACTATAACCGCAGATAGCCAAAACTATCCCTGCAGTCCAATGGCTGCCCCCTGCTGCAGAAACGAGGGGAGCTCTGCTACCCGTGCCTCTGGAGGGGCTTCTAAGCCCAGCAGAGGCTGAGGACGTCTATTCCTGGGCTCATATCGAGTTCTGAACATGAAAAAAAACACGACTTCTGGTGTTATACCAATATACCAGAGTTTATTCACTCTGTGAATAAACACATGATAAAAAACCACTTCCAATTTTCAATCGAAAACCGGAAGTGGTTTACAATCATACTTTTTTTACTTTTACAGAGACTTGGAGAGCCCTGCAGAGGCATCCCCCCCCAGCAGTGCAATCCTGGGAATTGTGCTGCTGCCTTCTCCCCTCCTCGCCCCTTAAAGATGCAAGGCCAAGCGCTTCCCTGGCTGGTGGGTTGTGACCTACCAGTTTGGGAACCATTGCTTCATGAAATAGAATTTGACAAAGTTCAAACCACAGAGAGTAAATCCCTGCACTCTTTCATAGCCCTGTCTATAAGGGTAGGGCTTGCACATTAAGATGCAGATAAATTAGAGCTGTGCATCTGACCTATCATTTTTCCTGAGGAAAAGGCAAGGTAACAGCATATACTGCCCTCTATCTCAATCAAAAGTCCATGGATATTTATCCAGTCAATGCTATTTTTGCAGGGAACTGTATATTGAAGTAACTGGTAACTTTGCATATCCCAAGGGCACAGAAAGTGCCCTTGATTTTTCCTAGCATATATAAAACTCATAATTCAGAATTATGAGTTCTGGTGCCATTCTATTGTTTTTTGGAACCAACGCAGTATTCATTTTGGGTTTTGATATTGCTTCATTGTAATACTGCAATCCAAAAATCCCATGACCTATTATTCATCTGGCAAGCTTCACCCAGACAAGCACTTAAAATGGACCTCTCATTTTGTGAGCATTGACCTTTATTTTAAGATTTGCAAAGCAGAAATGAAATGGCGGACAGTATTTTATGTTCAACATTTCTGTAGCACTATTTAATGTTACTACCATGTATGCTTTGCAGGAATATTCATTATGACTTTAAGAGCCTGCCACTGCTTTTATTGTTTTAGTTCTGCTGGAAATACAATTTCCAACATCCTGGGTGGAGAAATGATTGCTCCCTATTCCAGTGAATTCATGCAGGAAAACATATGATAATATCCAATAATGATTATATCAGCTGACTAGGGGGGTTTTCTTTTGTGAAGTGGAGTCAGACACTGATTTTCTGCCTCTCCTTCTAGTCACTTGTCACAGTATCCCAAAGATGCCTTGTCAACTTGCTCTCAGACCCAACAGTGTTGCTGTTACAGCCAACAAAAACATCAATTATTTGACTGTTTCTTATATTATCAAGATCTGGGCAGACAAACAGGAAGGAGTAGATCTCTCTTAGCCAAGACCACTGGGGAACTCAGTGTAGCACTAAATTCAGGTTAAAAGGCTGCGAGAATGACATGTTCAATAGGCATTCCATCTTCTCTCAAGGACTCCCGAAACCAGATCCCAGTGCTTGTTCCTAATGAAACCACCTTCAACATGAACTCCAACATGAATTTGGTCTTACATAGACGCTTTTAAGGGGTACTCTTTTGAGGTGCTCCTACCTTCTGAGGTTCTCCTCAGTAGTACTGCCCAGTTCATGAAATGGCCTGCCCCACAGAGACCTACCTGATGCCTGCTTAAAATATTTGATATGAGGCAAAAGCCTTTTAAAAATTTCCCCAGGCTTTTAAATCTCTGCCGAGTAGTTTTAAATCCACTTTGAGTAGTTTTAATGTTACTTTGAAACATGCTAGTTCATCTTGTTTTAGTGTTATATTGTTTTAAGTTGTCAGCTGCCCTCGAAATATTTTTGTTGTATTCTGTATACACATTTTTAAGGTGATACTTTTAAAGTGATACTGTATACACATTTTTAAACAAATTGAATGAAATGGCATTTTATAATGCCCTGAATTACGTACCTCCTTTCAAATGCGGCTTGTTTCGTTAAAGAAGAGGAAGCTGGCAACATAACCAATCAGGTTGCAACTGTGCCATTGAATAACATCATAGCACAATGATTTCAAAGTGTGCCACACAATCCTGTCTCTACCACAGACTCAATGTGTGTAGCATATGACGTCCAGTCCTAAGATGCACTGGCGCAGCCAGGCCACACAGTCTGTGTTCCATCCAATGCAGCTCAAGAGGCAGCTGAAGGCCTCCTTAGGGTTATTTTTCCCCTTAACCCGAATAAAGTCCCAGACACCCCATGGGTCTTCTTGGTTTTGCACCAGCTATTTAGCTGAAACAACTCTGGAAAGTCACATGTAGGGCCGCCTGGTTTTGCAAGAGTGTTAGGTTGTGGCATGCACTGCTGCTACCAACCCCACCCCCTACTGGGCCCAATTCCCCTGTTATACCCTCACTACGCCCAGTAGCATTCCCTCCAAAACGTCTTTCCGTCACCCTTTCATAGTTCCTGCACCACCCAGCTCAATCTTACCTGTGCTGGCTAGCACAGGATGCAGATGCGGCGCTGCTGATCCAGCAAAGGTCCAACCAATTCTGAGTAGCGGTCCTTTTGCAACAGTCTAAGGCAGCCAACACTTGGACAGCTGTGCTGGCTCAATGCAGCATTAGGATTGCACTGTTAATGTGTGATCTGTTACATAATGTGTAACAGAAACAGGAAGTAGTCATTAAGTTTCAGTTGCCCACAGCGTAACTGAATGAGCTTGGATGCAAGTAGGTTTTCCTTCAACCCACCTACCTTTCAATGCCTGCTTCATGTGGAATAGTGAACCCCATTTGTAACCAGAGGCACAAAATAGTTTAGAAAAATACAACCCTTCTGCTCATCTGTATTATCTGCAAATACAAAAAAGGTAGTTACAAATTGGATAGCTTTCATTAATTTAGCATGACTGCATAAAACTGCTAGATGTGGAGCTCTTATACTGCAGTCTGCATCTCTGAATACTATGTTTAAACAGAAATTTGGAGTCTGTTACTTCAAGTTGCTGTCAAGTGAGCTTCTCACATAACAAAATACTGCATTAAAATTTTGAAAGGGAAGAAAAAGGGTAAAACCTGGATCGTTCAGGGTGCCCAGTGATACTTTCCAGTACAGGAGAAGATGCAAGTAGGTAGATCAGACAAATAACCTTAACTTAGTCCTATAACCACCAATAATTTTGAGGGCAGGTGGGAGGCAAGCAACAGGAGTAGAAGCACTGCCACATCAAGCTTTTGCCTGTAGCTCAACACAGTTTCATTTGACCCGGCTGAGAATTGTACACCAGCATCCAAACTTGGGACTTTTGCCCCTTAGCCTAGAAGGTTCCAATCCTCCCCACCACCCAATGTACACGATGACAAAACGAATAACTTCTCTTCTGATTGACAAGTGCACTGAGCAAGCTGGTGACAATCTGAGGGTTATTTGAACAGAACATATTGTTCCTAGAAAGCTGCAATGCTAATTAGAATCCAAATTCATAACTATAATGAATGACTTTCAGTATAAAATACACATATATTCTTGCAGTCATACAAATTTACATCAGTATTATGAATTAGCAATGCATTTTGCAGAAAGGACTACTAATATATATGCAGTTTGTGCATATACAAAACCTTCTTTTTTTTTTGGCGCTTTATTTGCTTGCTAGACCAGGCAGAGAATAGTTTCAACAGGCATTTTTTGTTGGTTCTTTTTAAAAACAAGTTTAAGTTAAACCTTGCTTCATTAAATGCATAAGACAGTTTTATGTCATCCCTGGCTTTAGCATTTTTCAAAGCCAGCTCTTCTAATGAGCAGGTGGTTAATTCGACCACAGTGCCTCGTCCTTGCTCTCATTCTCTTCCTGCAGTACAAAATTACCCGCTGAAGCCCTTCAATACAACAGCAGTTGCTGCATCTACTTGTACGAAGGCTTCAAGCATATACTCTTGGCCAAGAGGATAAACAACTTCAGTTTTGCCAACAAGGAATCCACAACGGCCTATTTGAAATGCTATTATAAAACCCACAGGGTCTCGGATGACTTCAGATGTACTATGCATCTAATACAGTCAACTTAGCAACAAATTGCCTCCTTCTCCCCCCAAAAACCAGTAATAGCCAGAAAAGTCGAGAATATTTGCACAGAGTTAATCTTTCAAGTCTCACAGTCAAAACCTTGTCTCATGGTTAAATAACCATCGAATAAAAAAAGTTAATCTGAATATCTAGGCACAATATAAATACGCTGAGGCCAATCACTTGCTAATGGGCAGCCCAATCCTCTGTTGCCCTAGCACCAGTGCTGCGACCGCAGCACTGGTCCTGGGTGTTACAAATGTGCCATAAGGATCAGATAAAGGTCCAAGAACCATCTCGCTCAGTGTGTTACCACAGCAGTCAGTCAGGCACCTCTGGAACTTCACAAGCATGGCAGGAAGGTAGCCCAGCACTCCCTAGATCAATGGTTCTCAAACTGTGGGTAGCAAGCTAATTCATGGTGGGGCGTGAAAAGGATCATCAAGCCAGAAAAACATAGCAGTCAGCCTTCAGAGGCCTGCACACAAAGTCTGCTGGGCCATTACCCAGAAGCCACAGTTGACAAAATGCTAAAAAGTTGTGGCTGTGCTAAAAAATAAAGTTGCAGGCCAGTGCTTGCTGTGGTGCCACAAAGCATTCTGGGGCGCTACCCAGCCGCCATGGATCACGGCACTAAAGAGATTGGGATCCACTACCCTACTTTATTCCCAGGATCTAAGAACTAGAGGTTTAATACCTCTGTTCTAACAGAACCCACCCTCAATGGGTCTCATCCAGTGAGCTGAACACTGCTCAGTTCACTGGTGTATCCATGCTAACAAAACCACAGACATACATATTACAATATCACCCCTGTGGGAATTGTACCCCAACATCAGCCATAGCCAGAAGCTGCTTGGAAGCCCAATCCTCCTGACACCCAAACAAGAAACAAGGGAGATTTTTAGATTTAAATTCAGGAATAAAGAGGGAAACACAGCAACCTCATAAAGCATATACAAGAAACTAAACTTGTATTAAATCAATCAGTACCTTTTCTATATAAATCAAAATACAGGCTGTTTGACTGGGTAGCCAGGTCACAGGTGCACAGCTGTTAGTCAACACGCACGGATGCACACCCCCTCTCAGGTTAGGCAACTTTGAATTTCATGCTTGTGTTTGTTTCCATGCAAATATATGGGCTGACACACCACAGTCTGTACATTTTTCTTAAGTGACTTAGCAACCAGAAGCCTCATGCAAATGAACTCTGGAAGCTCCAGGAGAGCACCCAAGAGACAAACAAACCTCCTCACCAACCGTAAACAAGCAGGTTATTGGCATAAATAATTGAATTTACAGAGCCTGGAAGTGACTCTGGGATGAATTTCACCACAACGTTACTGCACCCATCTCCTGAGCTATTTGAGGACCCCTCTCGTTTACTGAAATATGTCCCACTCAAGACAGCCAGGGTGAATTCACCCTAAAAGTCCCTCCCATGTCCTTTCACCTTCATGGGTTCTGTGCCCTGATTTATCATAATGCCTGCTTTTTGTCCTCAAGAATCTTACAAGAATATGCGCTTTCAGTGCCAAGTTCTTGATCTTGACAGGACCCTGTGATATGCTGCTAACCCTGAATCCATAACACCCACTTGTGTAGTGTAACCACACTTCAATCCCTGAGCTGCCTCAGAGAGGAAATCACTTTGAACCTCAGTGTTAAAAAGCTGGAACCTCTGAGCTGAAATTGCAGAGCAAGATCAATCAGTCTGAGACTGAAGTATAGCAGCAGAGTCCAGGCACCCAATCCTGCTGTCTGGGTCCCAGACCTCCACCAGTCCAGCCTACAACTCCATTGCATTAGATTAGATCTCAATCACACCAACTTTCTCCTATGTAAAGACATTTTTCCCCATACTAACACCTCGCTATAAAGGTGTTCAGCTCTCCCATCTGCTTGTTTCTGTGCTCTCACGCTGGCATTAAGTGCCTTTTAGTCCTTAAGATTTAAGGACTTAAATGTAAGAGCTGAATAAAAACTGAACAGCTGCCTACTTGGGACGTATGTAGGATTAGGGAAAGAGTTTGTCTATGTTGGTCTTTTAGCCTCTTTGGGGCACCCAATGGTGCCTTATTCTCTAAAGCAGACACACAGTGCAGGATACTTCAGTTGCCACATGGTGTTATTTTGATCTGTTCTCCAGGTTTAGAGTTCAGACACACTTGGAAACATTGGGCTGAGCAAATATCTATACTGCAGACACCAATAGCAGTATGGAATTAACTTTAAATAATGTCCGTGTATGATGAACAGTACTTACAAACCAGCTGGCTTTGCATGCACGAGAAGGATATCATTTTACATTCTAGGCTGGAGAGGAACTTAGAGGGAAGTGATGCCCTGTGTGTTATCCATCTCAGCATTATGTATTCTGAATTAGGAATTATGGCAATATTATTTTTCTCTGAATTTGTTTAATCCTTTTAAAGAGCTGTTCATGCTAATCACTATGCCAGATGCTTTATGGCAGTGAATGCAATATGTCCATTATCCTCATTACTCAGGTCTCCGTTTGTGAGCTATAAATTGGGGTTCTTAGGTTCAAACCTGGTCAGATTCATTTGGGGCTAATAAGGTGCATTAGCAAGACACCCTCTTCATCTATGGTGATTTAGGGCAATGTATCTCTGGCAGTGGTTCCCACACTCCTACAAGGCTGTTTGTTGTGAACCACCTAAGTAGGTGCAGGGGCGGGGCTAAGGCAGCAACATGATCCACAGGATTGTGCAGCTGCTAGAAAGAGAAGGGGATTTCCTTACCTTCTACAAGCAGCACTGGCATACAGGGAGGGACTGCAAGGAGCTCTGTGGATGCCTCCACAGGGTTCTCCAAGCTTCAGTAACTGAAGAAAGAAAAAAGCAATCGGAACCCACTTCCAGTTTTTGATTGCAAAGTGGGTTCCAATCACATTTTTTTTCAGTTATTAAGGCTTAGGGAGTCCTGGGAAGGCATCCACAGGGCTCCCCACCATCCCCCAGATGCTGGTGCTGCTTATAAAAGGTTAAAAAAAAACCCTTCCGTTTCCAGCAGGAGTGTGATCCTGAGGACTGTGTTGTGTTGCTGCCTTAGCTCTTCCCTTTAAAGGGGCATAGGCCAGTGCTTCCCAAGCTGGTTGGTCACAACTCACCATTTTGGGAACCACTGATCTATAGCATAACTTCTGATATCAACAGATACTAAACAATGAAACAGGCTTTGTGTGGGCACTCAGGGGAGAGTCATAAAAGCACCTTCAGGACCATAAACGTTGAGACACTGGGAACAATCCTCTGCTATTTGGAGAGAGGTGGCAGTGAGGATTCTGTCTCAACTAGATCCCATACAGGAACTCAGGAAGCTCTGGGGCAGAGGTTCTCAAACTGGGGCATCGTGGTGCCCCAGCCTGAGCTCTATATGTGCCCCTTTAGGGGTGGGGAGAGAGAATGCAGTGAAGCAATCGTGATGATCACGCTGCTGCCAGGACTTTCAGAGGCATTTTTATACTTTCCTGACCTTGAGCTGGCCTCTGGGAGGTGCAGACGCTCCCGCAGGGCTCCCCAAGCCTTGTAAAATCTAAAAATAAAGATTGTGACCCACTTCTAGTTTTGCAATCAAGAACAGGAAGTGGATTGCAATTTTTATTTTTAGATTTCATGAGAGCCCTGCGGGGGCTTGGAGAACCCTGCGGGGGCATCCATACCTCCCAGAGTCCAGCTCGAGGTCAGGTAAGTGTAAAAATGCCCCTGAAAGCCCTGGCAGCGGCACAATTATGCTGATCACGTCGCTGCATTCCCCCCTCCCCCACATACAGGGGCTCCCAGAGAGTTTGAAAACTGCTGCTCTATGGCAAAGAGCTGCCAAGTTTATTTCATTTATTTAAAATATTTATACTCCATTTTCCTCTCCAATAGGAGTCATACAGCAGATTACAGTAAACTTTAAACCCATAAACAAGAAAAACAACAAAACTCAATATGAACACATTGCAAATGAAACAGCAACATCACAGCAAAAATAAATAAAAACGGCAGCATAACCGAAAACGTAAACCAAACAATACAAAAGAACTAAACATAGCCCACTATGCTAAGATACAAAAATCAGTCTTCAGCTGCCTCCAGAATACAGGCAGAGATGGAGCCCCCTGGTAGAGAGTTCCACATAGAGCAGGGGTGCCAAACTTGCTTAATGTCAGAGCTGCAAATAACAAGATTCAAATGTTTTGAGAGCATAGTATTTAAGAAACATTTAAATATATTTACTTCACCATGAACATTAAACTTATGTTTTAATCCAGAGGACTCTCAGTTTATACCTGGTAAATTAAAAGTTTGAAATTTTATTTACCTTTTATATAATTTATGAGGCAAAAAGGAGCTCAGCAAACATATTTCAAAGAACCACACATTATATGTCAAAAAGATGTGCATATGGCTGACAAGCCACAGGTTGGCCAACCCAAGCATAGAGGATGCCATCACGAAGAGGGCCCAGTCCCATCTCACCACCAGTTGCGTTTCCCATAGTGATGGCACCTGCAAGAGACCCCCAGCACTGACCTCAAGGAACATGTCATTTCATCTGAAGTAGTCCTTCAACTACCCTAAGTCAGTGGTTCTCAAATGTTTTAGCAACGGGACCAACACTGTAGAACGACAATCAGTCAGGACACACCAGAAGTGATGTAATTAGCCTGGTAGTGATGTCATGGCCGGAAGTGACATCATCAGGCAAGAAAATTTTTAACATCTACCATACAACAAAATGAAACCTAATTAAGCAAATTAAAAGTATAAGTTTAAAATAAATAACCCTCCTAACCCTCCCAAGAAGTTGCTAATCTGTTTAAAAATATATATTAAAAATAAAATATACATTGAAATTAAATGAAAGGGGACCCACCTGAAATTGGCTTGCGACCCATCTAGTGGGTCCTGACCCACAGTTGAGAAACACTGTTCTACGGGATCCTAAAAAATTTAGTGTTGCATAATCACCAGAACCTAAATTGCATCCAGAAATGGACTGGTAGTAAGTGGAGCTGACAACAGCCGAGTGACCCAGTAAAACCACATGACCACCAGTCAGCATTTGCACAGCGGCATTTGGCATGCACCACAGTTTCTGAGCTTTCTTCAAACGGCAGCCCCACAAAAGCGTTTTACAGTAATCCTGACCTTCGGTGCAACGTCAGTCAAGAGAATGAGCGTGACCAGGTTAATGCCCGGCTGACATATTCTTTACAAATTCCTGTGAGCAACAGAAAGATACACTGCATGACATGTAAGGGTCTCCAAACAGAGAGTAAGCATGATGGGGGCAGATCTTATTTCAATACCTCTCAATCACAAGGAAAGCAACTGACATAAAGGTGTGCTGCAGTGTTGGAAATTAACCTGGATCTTAGTTTCTGACAGGTGACAATGGCCGTTTAAATCCTAAAAGAACCAGATTAAAAACAGTCATATTTCCTTTAATCCCTTAAATGTCTTTGTCTGAGACTAGTATTAAGATGTCTAATCCGGGGGCTCAGGCAAATCATTAAACAAACTAAACTAATGCAGTATCAGAAATCAAGTCGTATTAATAAAAAAGCACTAAAGAAACCCAGGTACTGTACAAAAGTTTAAACACACACTCCCCTCCACAAAACCATGCCCACAGGTCAACAGCCTGGATTATGGAAGCACTCAGTGATGAAATCCCTTATGTACAATCTCAAGCTGTGTAGCTCAGAAACAGCTTTAAGTACCTCATCTGCTGTCTGTATAAAGTAGGGCTCCATTTTTTAGAAGATGCCCATTGCCCTGTCATTTTTACAGACCATTTTATTTGTTCATTTTGAAGATTTATACCCCACTCCATCAAAGATCCTCCAAGTAACTTATAATAGCATGCAATAATACACCAAAAAAAAAAACCTACAACTATGCCCACAACTCAGCAGCTCTTACATCCTCTGGCTATTGACAGAGTCCAGAACTTGCTTCCTTCAAGTTCTACTGTTCCCAGGCAGCCATCAATTCAAGGAGAGTGTTTTACTTCTAGCAGGGGGCAAGAGATAAAGCTATCTGGGTCTGCTGTGTCCTCGAGGCAGGGTGTACGAGCTCTCAGTGGTTCTTGGTACTCTTGCCTCCTACACAGCCCTGGTCCTATTTTGAACTGGCAGTCAGCAGCCAATCCCAACAGCTAAAATCTGCTCTTGTGTTCAGTTTGGAAGCTAGGCACAAGAGATGCTCAGAAGCACACTGGCTTCTGGCACGAACCAGAGTCTTATCTCATTAGCAGTCAGAAAAGTAACAGATGTAGGGAGTCTGCTTCAGCTTTCCACCCATACCACATTGGGCAGAACACTCCACTTCAACTGCTAGTTGTATGAGGACTATAGAACTGAAGTGAAACACACTCTTAACCATTGGAGGGCTAAAGAGGGCATCTGCCATGTTGCAGGTGTGGGTGTTTTTAGTTTTGGGGATTAGCACCATATGCTATTGTAAACTGCCAGGAAGATCATTTGATTGTGCAGTATATAAATCTTCAAAATAAACTAATAAAATGAGGAAATGCTGCATGTGCTGTAGTCATCCAAATGCAGCCACAAGTTTGAGTGTGCTATCTTAGAAGCATGGGTCTTTTCCACATAGACATGCCCCACCCACTCCAACCCAGAACAGTGTACTTAATACAACCTACATTAGTCACAGTGTGGTAACCAAGGAAGACATTAATGTATCTAATCTGATCTGCTTTTGTACAAGGCAGATCCAAACCCGTTCCAAAAATTGGTTGATTTCTTTATAACGAAATCAGTCTTACAACATAAGAAATCAATAAACATTTCCAAGTTGCTTTCAATCCATTATATTGCTAATGTTTGTTTTGATTTTCCTCATCTCTCCAAAACATAAATTGACTGCCACTCCATAGTCATTAGATGGTGCTTTAATACACCATCAGAGTAGTTAAGATAGGAAACTAGAGAATAAATCATACCCAAACACTAGTATTTATGTTGCTGCACACAGAGGAAGAATTGAAGGAAAACAGAAAACCCAGAGGGCTTTTATGGTGTTGGCATTCGGAAGTTTGAGTAGGGTTACCTGGATTTGAATTCTGACTTAGGTATGAAGATGGTCAGTCAGTTCAGCCTACCTTACAGGGTTGTTATGATAAGACTAAAGTACACTGCCTAATATTTCTTGGAGTTTGCAATAACGAATAGGGAACCTCCAACACACTTTTTGTCTATGATCAAATCTGCTCATGTTCTATGCCCATGCCCCCCAAACCAAGCAGGTTCTGTCAAGAAGGTTTACTGTGAAAATTGTACAATGCATGCTCATAGCTTCCACAGTTCCATTTGGTCTTTCAGCCCCAAGAAAAATCCTCTACAGCAGTGGTTCTCAAACTGGTTCATGTAAATACTTCCCCTGTCCCTTTAAGTGGCAGGGTGAGGGGAGGGAGGCAGTGATGCTATCCCCAGGATCGCATCACTAAGAGGGGGGTACTTTCCACTTACTTTGAACGATGTAGGGCTGGAGCAGGCTGCAGGAGGCGTGGGGAGCCCTGCACAGCCCTCTGCAGCGGTCCCCGACGCTTACAATCTGCAATAGAAGCGGGCGCAAAGCACCTCCTGCAAAACGGAGGTGCTTTGCGGCCACTTTGATTGCAGATTCCAAGAGTTGGGGAGTGCTGCAGAGGGCTACGCAGGGCTCCCCAAGCCTCCTGCAGCCCTACATCGTTTAAAGTAACTGGAAACCACCCCCCTCGCACCCCTTAGCAACATGATCCTGGGGATTGCATTGCTGCCCTAGCCCCTCCCCCGCAAGAACTTACTGAGGGAGTAAAGCTCCCTCAAAGTTTGAGAAACGCTGCTCTACAGGCCTAGAGGCAACAGTAGTATTCAGAACACTATGGGGGCAGTGGCCACCTAGCTGCATACACATTTCCTGTTTTCCGTATATGCCTCCATTTGAGTTAAACAATAGTATACATTAATAGTGACAGGATCAGATGGTCATTGGGACAAGAATTTGTATCACAAAGATGAACAAAATGACAAATGAGTCATAGAGAGAAAGGAAGAAGTATACAATCATAGACTTGGAAAAGACCTACTAAGGTCATCCAGTCCAAACTCCATTCACATTCATAAGCACCCATAAGTATAACACACACATGTATCACATTCAAAAGCAAATAGACATACTATTGGTCTTCCCTTTGCAATAGACTGGCTTTGTTTAAAAAAAAATTAAAGTGTAAGAATTTTAATGGAGAGCTGAGCAAGTCTACAAGACTAAATGCATTGGTTAAACAACTACAAGACTGAGCTCCTCTGCTTTGCAATAGGTTGGCCATAGAATTTAAAGGCATGTACCCTATTAAACACGCACATGCCACCAATCCCGAATTCTCTGTTATCCCTTGCCAGTCTGCAGAAGAGGATTGTGGATGAAAGTCCAAGGGATGTCTGGGTGCACAGAGACAAATCTGTAGCTGAACAAGTTTACTGCTTACATGGTATGGAAAGCAGGTGCCTTAACGTACAGTTTCATGCTTTGAGGTGCATGAATGTTTTCAGTCTCAACTCTAAAGGCTTTCTGATCTTAGATAACATATATTTGGTGTGCAAAGCTTTTTGCTATTATAAGTAATTGCTTCCTTGAAACAAGTTGCCATGCCCCCGTTGTGATTGATTATGCAGTTTACGAGGTTTACAGAAAGCACAACATTTTAACCGTATTGGATTCATAAAGGATAAACCAATAATGGTGATTAGCTACCATAGCAACACCAGATCTTGTGGCAACAAGTCTGGATTTCCCTCTATTTTTTTACTATTTTTCATTAATTTTGGCTCCAACACTTCAGAGGTTTTGATGATGCCTCAGCATTATGAAAGGGCTGCAGAGTCCAAGAGGGCAGCTAGCATTTATTGTTTGAGCATCTCCTTTCCCAGCTGACTGGTAAAGGAGCTAATTCATTGGACCTAGAAACCCACCTAGTTTCCAGAAGCAGGAAATTCAGGGACTCTATGGTAGAGTCCCTGAATCCCTTACCTGCCCCTCCCCCACTTTCTCCCCTTATTGAAATTAACTGTGTCTTGCTTTTTATCCTAGCATTTCCCCCTCAATTGTCCTGGGAAATTTTATAGCCTTTTAATGAACCTTCTTGTGTTTTTACTAAGCTTTGGTTCACTTGGAAGGGAGCAGGTTGCCACATCTCCCAGACAACCAACATTCAACTATTGTTTCATTTTAAAAGAGATCAGCAAATTTGAAGTTATGGAGAAATTCCCAAATCCCCTGTTAACCTGAGGGGGGCAGCCTTTTGCTATCTAACTTTGGATGCTGGCAGTGAGAACTACTTTTTCCCAGTCCATTCCCAGTTTACCCACTTAATAGGTTGAAGCAGAAGGAAGGAAGATGGGTGCTGGTCACCACTAGGCACTATGCCTGTCTTGTCCCATTTATCCTTACAGACCTCCACATTCAGAAGCAGTATACAATCAGGCATGTGCAGGGTAACAGTTGCTGCAGCTACTTGAAAATTAAGCAGGGTCAGGCCTGGTTAGTACTTGGATGGGAGACCGCCAGAGAATACCGGGTGCTGTAGGTTTATACCATAGTCTTTCTAGACTGAAGGTTGCCAACCATACTTTCAAGTAGTGTATCAGCAGATACCCATCACACATGCATCATGCTTTGAGCTTCCAGAGGTTTCCAGGTGGTGGTGGTTGCTCTCAACAGTATATGTTTCTAGTCAAATGTTAAGATAGATTATGTTCATGCTTGATCTTAACCATGACACTAGAGTAACATGAAGACACAAATGAAAAGAGCAAAATACAGTTCTTTAAAATATCCCATTATCCTAACAATATATTTTTATTGTTAAGTCAGCAACTGATTTATGGTCCATTATAGTTGTTGTATAACAATGGAACTTCTACATCAAAATAATGGAAGAGCCTGTCAAATATTCTGTCATGTTTACAACAGAGTTCTTGTAAATGGCTTTGAAGTTGACAGCTGAGGACATTTATAGTGTTTCTCACTGAAAAATAAAGTGCTTCAGGGATTTTGTGGCCCCTTTAACACACATCACACAATACTCATTTATCCAAATAAGCCAATAATATCTTTCTTCTGCCTTAGAAAAATACCTATTGTTATCAGAAGAATAAGACATCAAAATAGAGTATCCTAAAGGGATTTCATACGTTTCCAAGTTATATTCATTCAACAAGTTATTTCTATCAGATTACAGAAAATTGGTTCTCTTGTTTCTCTAGAGTAGTAGGCCAAGTCATTCAGGAAAATTACAACCCTTGGGTATATGAAAGCTACATTCAATTCAGAACTTGTGTGCAGAGAGAGTGCACACTCTCTCACTGCTGCAGAAGTACACTACCTTGTGCAAATAATTCATATATTTATATTTGAACCTCACAAAGGATTATGGTTTAAATATCATTTATCCCTGCAATGCCCTTCAATTCCTTCTGGGCACATGGGCACCTGACTGCAACAGTTCAATAGCACTCACTATTGATTCAGTGTATCATAAATAACCAAATCCTTTGATCAAGAAAATCTGAATTCAAAATCCAACAAGGCTCAATAAGATTTACCTCCTATTGCTTTTCTATGCATGGGAGCATTCAAACCAGGGACAGCCAATTGTAGATGAAATTCTGTACATCCTGTCCAGAGGGCTGGACAGTGGACAGGAGATACCACAAAGAGCAGCTAATCCATGATCTTAGGACAGCACTATGGAACAGCTACAGAAGAGCATCTCATCTACGGTGCAGTTCTGTACCTTCTCTAACTAAAGACCAAACTAGACTCAACAAAAAAGCCCCCACTTTAAAAATTCACGTATCTGTCCCTTTCATTATAAAGTAGTGAAGAGATGTATATTTTTGTTGTTGACAACAGAAGAATATACAAGTGAGAAAAGCTATATCCTTCCCCTCTGCCTGTGCTCTGTCACTCAAACTCTTTCTCTTGCTCAGATTCAATAATTGTCGTGAACCAGGCTGGAGAGATAAATTGCTTGAGCATCAAAGACAGATAGAGGTTTTTTTGGGGGGACAGGGTCTGTATCCTTCACTCACACAACCCTTTAGATGGCAGGAGTTACACAAGCAGGTGGCAGCTCCATCACATCTACTTTGGCCCAATCAGCTTCTACTTAACAAGGAATAGAGCAGTATCTTCTTTATATGGTAGCAGGAGCAACAACACTAGTATAGAGAGCTTTAAACTTTTTGGGGGGCGAAGGGGAAGAATGGATGTAAATTCCCCTGGATTTTTCCTTCACAGAAACAACGGGCTAGAAATAAGACAACTTTTTAGATTTTAGTCACAAGAGATACCACCCCTTAAGAAAGCAGTTCCCAAACTTCCAGAGAGAGTTTGCGAAGAAGTTTCTGCGGGGAGTGGTGAAGGCAGCAACATGATTGTGCTGCCAGGGAGGAAAGGGTTTTATTTAACTTACCTGGGGGTCACTATGGCTCTCCAGGAGGTCTGGGGAGCCCAATACCCCCTCTGCAGGCCTCCCCATGCCTCCAAACTGCTTTAAAATGCTTTTTTTTAAAAAAAAAAAAAAGCCACTTCCAGTTTTTGTAGCTAAACCAGGCTTTTTTTTTTTTTTTAAGGTGGGTTCTGATGCTAAAAAGTTTTAGAACCGCTGATCTATTCTGAAGAATTCAAAGAGAGCAATTCTAAGTAATGTAAGGTCATACAGATGACTAAAATCAATCTTGTTTACTTGATATGTTTAATTAAGAAAGAAAAAAAATTTCACGTTAACCATACACTGTTTCTTGACAAGGAAATTGGTGAGAAAACTTTTTTCTAGAGATGAAAGGAATCAAGCAATTGCTGCTTTCCTCAGTGCTCAATTTCAAATAGCACACTAATTGAGGTGGGGTATGCTTACAGCACATGAAAGAGTGCTACAGAAAGAGTCACACCTCACAGACTCATCAGTTGTAGAAAATAATGCTGCTAACCCAAGCTCCAGAAATGCTTTAGGAAACCTCATTCCTGTGATAGGACCCCTTTTTAAGAAGGTGGGTCGGTTGAAGATGTAAGATAGAACGTCTGAAGAATCATAACAATGCAATTTCTATACTTAAAAAGGGATACTGCAGGTTGTAATCAAAGGGTGTAGTGATCAGTCCATTTTGAAAAAGGTAGCTCAGAAAAGCAATACCAAAAATCATTTAGGCTGCAGTCCTGAATAGAAAGAGACTTGCTTCCGATCACACATAAGATTGTATAGGATTGTGCAAAACCTACAATTAAGACAGAATAACCCAAATAAGAATACTGTTTTCTTCAAAAGAATGCCCCAGACAGGCATCCTTTGACATATCCAAGACTGAGAAGGGAGGAGCCTGCAGACAGTCCTGAAAGTCAGTGGAAAATATCCAAAACTGAAATCTTATTAAGGTCCCAAATACTAAGTAAAAACAAACAACTGAATCCACTACCTAAGCATAATTTAAAAGGGCTCCTTGATGTGGATTCATGCTGAAAACACATACAAGAATCAAAAGGTCAGGGATGGTGGAGGTCAGAAATTCCACAACTGAGAAACCATATGATAAATATATGGCATAATATTTCTTTCTGGAACACCAAGTTAAAACTATCTGAAAGAAAAAAAATGGCAATGATGGCATATAAGACAGCAAGCCTGACATTCTTCAGAGTACAGGTAAGAAATGCTAGACCAGGGTGGTCCAACTTTCACAGGCTGGGGAGCCGCATGACCCTTGTATGACCCCCTGCTGTGCCAACCCAGAAGTAATTGGTGGTGATCTGATGATGCCACCGCCAATTACTTCCATGTTCTGAGGTCATTTGGTAGGATCAGAATGCAAGGAACAAAGGTGAGTGCAACAGGGCTTTTTTATCTCCCTGCCACACCATTCGGGCTTCTCCTACTCCAAAGGAAAAGCTGGAACAGCATGGAAGCGAGACTGAGAAACTTTTGAAGCAGGAGGAGTCAGGGAGGCATTAGGGCCAACCTTTCAGAGACTCTCAAAAACGGTTGCATGTGGTCCACAGGCCTTGTGTAAGACCAACATGTGCTAGTCCCTCATTAATTGTGAAAAACAAGAGTTGCTTTTTAAGAGTCCACGGTTTGGTCTAGGAATTATGGCAGAAAAGAGCAATTTGGAGAACTACAGCTATGGAAGGTACCCCTAACGCCTTCAAGTTCACTTTAAAATCCAACAAATCACATTGGTAGTTTCTGACACCCACATTCAATAAAAGTCTACCTAACCAAAATAAGTTAATTGTGGAAAAAGAGGTCTAGGGGAAAAATATTAATTAGCAATATATCTAAGTGGGGTGAATCTGTGACCCCTGCCTGATGCAATTTGCCATGGTGGACACTCATCCTGGCAAAATTGTTTACATATATAACTAATTATGGAAACATTCATTACAGGCTGAGAATTTAAAGTAATTAAAACAACCTTTTAAAAAAGGGATGAAACCAATCTTTCTAATTACCATCCCAGAGGTTTCCTAGGTATTGCTTCTAAATTATATGCCAGATAATATACTGTATAAATGGGAAAGTGAGTTGAGACTAAGGGGATCACTGTTGAACAGAAAGGCTTAAGAAGGTAAAGCGTAACAATCAAAGCTTGTTCTAAATCATATTAGAAGGCACAAAGGCACTAAGGCACAAAGTTATATTTCTATGGGGCCTTGATGTATCTTGTTACAGATTTTAACTGGGATTAAAACAAAACAATTTTTGCAGGAACCACAGTTAATAATTATGCCTGCACAATTCTACGCATGTCTAGACAGAAGTACATCTAACTGTATTCCCTAGGGCAGTGGTTCTCAAACTTTGAGGGAGCTTTACTCCCTTAGTAAATCTTTGTGGGGGAGGGGCTAGGACAACAACGTGATCCCCAGGATCGTGTTGCTAAGGGGGGCGCTTGTGACTTACTTTCAGAAGGTAGGGCTGCAGCAGGTTGCAGTAGGTGTGGGGAGCCCTGCACAGTGCTCCCCAAAGCTTGGAACTTTCACTGAAAGTGGGTGCAAAGAGACTCCTGCAAAACGGAAGTGCTTTGCATCCGCTTTCTCTGAACGTTCCAAGCCTCGGGGAGCGCTGTGCAGGGCTGCGCAGGGCTCCCCGCACCTTCTGCAGCAGCCCTGCCTTCTGAAAGTAAATGCAAAGCACCCCTCTCGCCCCCCAAAATGGACGCAATCCTGGGGATCGCTTCCCTTCCTCTCCCCTTCCCCTGCCCCTTAAAGGGACAGGGGAACCTTTACACGAACTGGTGGGTCACAACCCAACAGTTTGAGAACCACTGCTCTAGGGTTTACTCCCGTAAAAGTGTACAGGATTGCAGCCTAAAAAGCCGCTTTGTTCTTCCCAAATCAAGGAAGAGCTAGATATGGGAAGTAAACAAATGTAATGTGAAGTATTACAAATCATTGTAATAATAAAATTAATCAGAATAAAACTGGTAATCACTTCGAAGGGAGTTTAACCCATTTTTGCCCAGCCCACAGGTGTTCACATTTAGTCCCTGTTGCATATATGCAACACTGGGCAGAAATGGTTTAACAGGTTCCTAACAGGTAAGCTCTTGCAACATACTTGCTTTCAGAGCTCTTCAAATGCAGTGCTGCTGCTGTAAAAATAATAGTTGTAAAAGTATCATGTGTCTCTTGACTATGGGAAAGATAGTCTTGAACTAGCTGTCATCATTTTGGTTAGATAATATCAAACCTGATGAAAGATACCTTTTTAAAAAAAAATAATCATCCTATCAAGAGTGAAATTAGTCACAGCATACACTTTCAGTGCATTTTGTACCATATATACAGAGACACATAGCTACAGAAATCCTATTATAGCATTCTTCAAGGAAGTGTATTGTCATATTTTGCAATCTGAACCAAAAAATTCCTATGAAAAGGGCTAGAAGATAGATCCTAGAGACAATTTCTTAAAAAAAAGAAAAGAAAAGTATGCCATTTGCATGAATCAATAAAGGAAGGAAAATACTGCAGTTACTGCCATATCTTTCTGTATGTAGTGTTCATGCAACTTATACATGAGGAGGTATCAACTTAATGCATCTTACTCTATATACAGTTAAACAACTTTTATTTGTTGGTTTGAAAGTTTTAAGGAGGCTGCTTTCCTTTTAAACATATATGCTTCATTATTGCTTCATTATTGTGATAATCTGCATTTTGATAGAAACAAACACTACTGACCCAGCCATTTGGTGACCTGATGTGACTTGAGTCCATGGCAGATGGTGACAGATTCGGGGTGTCCTTCACTCTGAGTCTGCAGCTGTTGCCTCCCTCCTACCTCTAGCCTGCCATTGACACCAGCTGCATTTATCTGCTTCCAGCTCACCTGAGTGGGAAATTGATCATCTGCATCTTACTGTGCTCTTCATGGGGTTTTCACAAGCCTGGAAGTGTGGGACTTTTGGTTTTATTTACAGAGACTGCGTGAACAGAGGAGCTCTGTCATTCGCATGACCCCTTGAAATAAACAGAAATCCTGTACTTCCGGGTTTGCAAAAACCCTCTCTGAAGCATAAGGGAGTTCTTTCCCCTCTCACAATGCACGGTGTCAGTGGCATCCCAGGTTGCACCATGCCTGGGAACAGAACTAACTTAAGCTGCCAGGGTTATGCGTAATACTCCCAGCAGGTGTTTCCTCTCACCCACTCAAGTTTACAACAAGGGAGAACTGCCACCTGGTCCAATAAATATAAAATAAGCATTTGTATAGCGTTTTGAGCTTGCAAGGAGCTTACATAGTTTTTTCCTGATGATGTTGTTACAGCAACCCTGCAAGTATTGTTATCCACATATTGCAGCTGAATGATTGTGAGTGGCTTGCTAAAGCCAGCTGGCAATAACACAGGCCTGCACACATTTTGTTGTCTCCAAAGTTAGATCTATTCTTGGGAATATTTGGAGTGCTGAATCCAAAACTGGCATCATTTTTGCCTGATTAATTCTAGATTTGGGGTATGGCCATCTTATATGCTGATTCAAGCATGGGGTTCCTCATGGGGAAGCTGACACCATGGTTTGTTCACGAGGAAACTGCTTGAATCAGCATGTAAGGTGGCTATGCCGTACCCACAAAACTAGAGCCAATTGGGCAAAACCGAAGCCCAACTTTGGGAATTGAGCACCCCAAAATTATCACAAATTATTTCAAACTTTGTTAGTAACTAAAAAAAGATTTTTTAATAGACCTGTGTAATTCATGACACAGATAAGATTTGAATTAGGGAACTCCTCAGTTTCTTAGCCAACACACCTCAGCAGCTCTCTGAGTGTAGAGATATCCAGGACGAGGTTAAAAAGTGCAGTATGAAGCGAACAAGAATTTATTAAAAACAATAAGAATTTCAGTGTTCTAAATAAGATGCATATTGCAACAACATGTTATCTCTGAAATACAAATACGTTCATATGGTTAATGCAATGCTAAAAATCAGTAAAAATATCAGACATAATATCTATGCAGGTTACACAGGAGCCAAACGCACAAGTTCTCTGAGGCCCGATGAGCCAGTTATGGTTTAGTTCTGTGCCTGATGTGTTTGGTCCAAGTGGTCTCAAGTAGCTTTAATATATAACTAAAAACTTTTTAAGGATTGAGGGTTGTGAGGCACAAACACATCCTTCTATATACACATTGGGAACCCTTATCCAGAATTCAAAAAAAAAGGAAATTTGAGTGCCAACGTGATTTTTTTGCCTAAAGAAAGAAATCACAAAATGTGTTTCATGCACAAACCTTGTTTCATGCATAAAATTATTAAAAATAATGTATAAAATTACTTTCAGGCTATGTGTAGAAGGGGTAAATTAACTTTGTGTTTAGACTTGGGCCCCCATCCCCAAGATCTCTCATTATGTATATGCAAGTATTCCAAAATATGTAAAAATCTGAAATCCAAAACACTTCTGGTTCCAAGCATTACAGAGAATGAATGCCCAACCTGTACTTTCAATATTTAGATCTACATTAATCAATGCACCTTTTCTTTTCATACCTCCCATGTGGTCCCTCGATAAAGTGGTAGATATACTACTGACCTTGCTGGATAATTTAAACCATGGAGGAAAAAATACATACCCTTGAAATGAACATTCCTTCATAGGGTTCACAGCCTGTAATACATGCGGGTATATCCACAGATTAATAAATATAACACTGAAATTATAACTAAGGAATCCAGGACTACAGTTGTATACACACCTGAGAGCAAGTCCCATTGAACTCAGTGACTTACTTCTGTGTAGATGTGCACAGGATTGCACTATAGATCAGTTATTTTAGTCAAGCTGAACCTTGAAAATAATATTTTTAAAACACTTCAAGCCTTTTCATTTCTGCATTATTTGATGGATAAAGGATGAGTGACGAATAATCTTTATAACGTTAAGACAATAAGGATATAAAGGACCTCCTGAATCGTGCCAAGGCCCATGTAGTTCAGGACCCTTTTACTCTACAGTGGCCCACAAGTCACCTACAAGCAGGAGATGAAGGTTTACTCTTCCACCATTGCTTTCCCTTCAACTGGTATTCACAGGCACACACTCTGTGAAGCTGGAGGTAATATATAACCATTATGACTAGGAGCCACTGATAGACTTGTCCTCCATGAATTTGCTTCAGCTTGATTATAGTGTAACTGAATGATTTATCTGTTATCATGTGCATCTTATTTTATGTCAGTTGAAATTAATTGGTTCAATAAACTTCTGTTGATTTCTTTCTAATATCATACTTTCAACCCGATTCTTGATTATTTTCTCATTCAATTTGCTGCCCAATACAAAGTTCTCAACTCATGTCATGGATGGGCTGCTTCTGTGGTGGTAAACAGATTTACATGTATTCAGAGCTGCATAACACTCTATAGTCCCTATTCCTACTTTACTGCATTATTTTTTTATGAGAGAAAGTTTCCCTCTAAATCCAATGAAGGATATGAGCATGGTCCCCATTAAACCCCCTCCCCCTGCATTTACACTATTTCCTATAGAAGAAAAATTCCCCTTTGTAAGTCATTCACTATAAGGCAGCGGTGTCCAAACTTTTTGGCAGAAGGGCCACATCATCTCTCTGACACTGTCGGGGGCCAGGAAAAATCAATTAATTAACACCAGCGCAAGCTCCAACAAGTCTCTGGAGGACCAGAGGCTCAATGGAAACTGGGAGCTCCCCATGGGCCAGATTGGGGGTCCCCAAAGGCCATAAATGGCCCCCAGGCCAGGGTTTGGGCACCCCTGCTATAAGGTTTTCAGTTCCTAACCTTGATTTATAAAGGGGACTGCAGTATGTAATCTGTTGGAGCCCTATATCCAAAAAACTGTGATAGAGAATCTAAATTTCTTTCACCTAGATATTGAGAAGCCCAAAGCAGCAGGCTAATTTATTAGTTTTTGTTCTTGTGGCAACAAGATGACAATTCTGTTAATAGGTTTGCATGCATTCCAGCTGCTGCCCTGAATAAGCAGAGTTTTAGCAGTTATTCTTGTTCAATAACACGTCCATCAGGGGACCATTTCTGACTGGGTTCCGCTCTGAAGTCTTATCATGGTTAACCTTGAACTGTTCTTCTTGGTTCCATAGTCTAAATAACCATCTTTATCTTATTTGCATGGTAAATAACAAGACCGTATCATCAGCATATAATTAGACGGACAATTTGTAAGACAAAATTAACACCGGATAATATGTTGCTTGCTGAAATTCAGAGAACAAATCAGTAAGATTAAAAAGTAAATAAGGGAAGTATTTAATAGTCCTGGTTCATGCCCATCTGGTAGTAAGAATCTTATCAGTAAACTGTCCTTCTATTGCCACCCTGACCTTCATAGGTATCTCCATATATGTGGATGGTTTTCATCAGAAGGAGATGGTGGTATGAACAGTGGCTCATTTTTTCTTGATTAGTTATATTAGAATCCAAACATACATAAAAGCCATAATTTTGTTGCCCAACGAAGCCCCAGTCCCAGAGCCTGTAGGGAGAAAGCAGCCACACTTGTTTAGTCACCTTCAGTCAAAGAGTCAGGGAATCTACCTTAAACATAGTTTGCACAATGAAGATTATTAACTATGATTTAGATTTCACAACTGCAATTGTTAAACTGCATAGAAAGTCTTCTGTTCATACTCTGACCACCCTGGTACTTACTTGGCTCTGACAGTGTGAGCAGAAATGCATCTTGTGCCCTTCAGTTTTTCTCAGAATGGAGGAATGATTTCTTAGGGCTCTGTCAAATGGAAAGTTATGCAGTACACTTGACCCCTCCAGGCCATGTGCATGGATATTTTAGGTTATGCTTATCCCAGCTACACATATAACAGATGGGGGCTCGGCCATGACAGCAATAGTGTGGACTTTGCAATCTGTGAAAATGGCTGCCAGGTAACAGTACAAGGCTGTCATGGGAGAATATATATCTGCTTCTGCCCCAAACCCAATATCCCACACGCTTGCGTAGCACCAAAGATATAAAAGAAGATCACAGGAGCTGGGATACAGACATAGTTTTGTTTACATCAAAACAATGGTACCTGTACTCCTAAACATGTTTGCTCTAATATAACTCAGTAAATACCATTATTTCATTGGTCTTGCTTCCAAATAAGGATGCTTACACTGCGGTTTCTATGGTTTGGGGACGAACGGGTCTAGTTGAACTGCCCAGACCCTCATCCCTTCCTGCCAAGCGCTCAACCCTTTTTCTCGGACTGCTTTATGCATGTGAAAAAACATCTTTGCGATCCCAGCCTTGCAAAAAAGTATACAAAAGTTATTAGCCATTCTGCCAACACAAACATACAACACATAACATGTTAACTTATGACACAAGACCAGCCCAAAAAGCTTGGAGTAAGAGACAATTCACAACCATTTTCTAGGTTACAAAAATATATTTTACACACACAGGCCATTAAGCATTGTTATCTGGAAAGGTGGGGGGCCGTTTCCCAGTGCTCCACAGCTGGCAACATTCTGCAAACTGAACAGAGGGAAGAGGCAGAAGACAGGAAATGCAGGACCCCTACCACATTCGGGCTGTTCCCAAGTTAATATCTGTGCAAAATCCTCAAGTACAGATGCCACTGGAAACTACAACTCTGGCATCTGTCATAATTAGGATGAGCTCACGCCAGCCTGCTTGGATAATTCAAGTGAAAATTTAAGCGACAGAAAGCAATTTTCACCATTAGACAACTATCAAAACAACAATCCTCCAAGGTCTACAGCTATTCTTCTAGCCAGCTGCGTTTACAGTAACCCGGTGCCAAAGCAATCAAACCCTTTCCACTAATTCTGCACCTCCAGTACTGTAATTTTCTCTATGGAATACTTTGCTAACACCCCTAGGTTCTTCAGTGCTGCAAGGAATTTACAAAAACATTTGAGATTTTTTATCGCCCAAACAGATGCCTAGAATATTGCTTTTCAAAAGCCGTTTTATTTTTTTTTATACTTGCTAAGTGGTAAGCTCCCTCTCTCTCCTTAAAAGTCTCAATGGTGCATGGGAAGGCATATATGGTAATACAGTATTCTGCATTCCGCTATCATAGTAGTAACATAAGAAGACAGGATATCTCCTGCTGCATCAGACCCAAAATCCAGAACTCTCATTTCCAATAGAAGATGCCCCAGGAGGCTCACAAGCAATGGATAATGGCAGTAGCTATTCTCTGTTGCCTACCCTGAGAGTCTCTCTTCTCAGAGATAGCATTTTTTCATATTCCAAATCTCTGCCATGAGCTCACCAAGGGCCCAATCCTAATCTCCTCAGTATGTACCAACAGCACTGGGTGTCACAAACGTGCCATAAGACACGTTTGCAGCAGCCAAGGAGGAGGGAGCACCGGCACTGGGAGATTGTCTGTGACGAGCCACCGGCAGTAACTAACACCCGGTAGTGTGGTTTTTCAGGGAGGTGGGCATTCCGGGGCAGGGGTGGGACCAGCAGAGGCCCCCTCGCCAGATCCTACGCCCCACATCAGGCTGCAAAGCCCAACATGGGGCTTCTCAAGTCTGCGCCAGTAAAATAACTGGTGCAGACTCAGTTAGCACCAGGGGCTTTCCTCCAAAAGTCCCTTTCCTCCAAGGAGACTCTGGTGGTCTCCCCGACCCAGATGGATACAGCAGTAGCCATTTTTGCATCACTACACCTCACGGCACCAGGGAACTTAGGACTGGGCTGTAAGCAGCCTTAGACAAGACACACCCCCTGATCCTCAGCTTCCTAGCTGCAAAGTGGGGATAATAATACTTTCCTCGGAGGGCTGTTTGAAGGACATCAACATGTTAAGTGCTCCAACACTCCAAAAGCATGATACAAATGGTTGTTACTATTTCAGCTGGGCGAGCCTTTGTTAGATCTAGGAAAGTGTTCAAGTCTTATAAAACTCATATTTAATGATTCTCCACTTTTCTCCCTGAAGGGCACTCCAAGAGGCTAGCGGTCATCAACACTTCTTACAAGAATGAATTTCCTAAGTTAATTAGGAAATATCATATTTAATATAATTAACATAACATAGTAAAGGGCACCCGGTTTTTTTCTCTTCAGTTATGACAAGTGTACGGTATATAGTTTGGAATTTAAGTCTTGAAATACTGGTCCATTTTCTTAGATAAAAACGTTGCCTTTCAGACTGAAACATAGACTTTTTGCCAACTTTAGCAAAATAAATTTTGAGGAACTTTTGCCAAATGCCTAAGCAGCCTACACTGATCACTAGGCCATCCATCTGTAATCCTGTATTTACAAAAGCAAAGGTGGGCACATATCCCTGACTTTTGCAAATCCAGACTAAAAAGCTTGGATTCAACAAGCTATGTAGGCACACCCAAGGCATAAGGAAAATTTGAAAACAATTATATATAGGCTGAGCATTTGTCCCTCAAAAGGAAGAAGCCAAGAGTTCTACTGTGCACACCTAAGCCCTTGGTCACGCTTAACAGTGCAATCCTATGCACGTCTACCCAAAAGTGTGCTTCATTGTGTTCAATGGACTTCCTTCAAAAAAAAAAATGTGTATAGGATTGCAGCCTAAGTTGCTCTCTGAAGCCAGATTGAATTGCCATTCTTCATCTGCAAATAACTATAAAATATCACCAAACAAGGAAGCTACACCACAAACTGATACAAACAAGTAGATTTTTTGACAAATACAGTCATGCGCCACCTAATGATGGGGATCGGGACCGCGATCCCGACATCAAGCGGCGCTTGACGCAATCTGAACCCTCAGTAGGGAAGGTGATGCTCTGCTCCGCCCCCCTCTGGAGGGTTATCTGAGCCTCCCAGAGGCAGCACACGTCAGTGCACTGCCTCTGAACGGCTCAGATTGAGGGAAATCGCATCTCTTGTGCAACTTACGGTTTCATGGAGGAAGCCAGAAATTGCATGAGAGACATGATTTCCCACAGTCTGAGCCTTGCAGAAGCAGTGCTTGGATGTGCACTGCCTCTGGGAGGCCCAGACAACCCTTCAGAGGCGAGGGGTGCAGAGCTCCCCTTGCATTTGGAGAGTGGGGGTGTGCGCCACTGACGACCACACATGATTGTCGCATATGTAGTGTTAGCTGGAACGTAGCTAAGGGGCGCACACCTGTATATCTAAACAGGAGATGTGTCAGATAACATACTTAGAAATGCATCTGTGACTACTGATGAATGAAAAGTCCAGTGAACATTTATAAAGTTTAATTTTGCAATTTTCATAATATGTTTTATTTAAAAAATCTTCAAATGATTTTTAGATATTTATCGAACACAACAACAACAACAACAATTAGGTATTTATATACCACCTTTCTGGTCATCGGATTACTCCTCTGACTTTATTCAAGGCGGTTTACATAGGCAGGCATTCCTAAATCCCACAAGGGGATTTTTGCAATCACAGAAGTTCTCTCTTTCAAGAACCAACAACATTTCAGAATGAATCTTCCTGGTTTGGTCTCACTTCTGGCCTCCAGTTCTCCCACGAAGGCTCCACACACACCAAGCATGTAGCTTCTGAGGAGATACCCTCCTCTCATATGACTGCAAATGGAGGATTACTTGTTTGTACATGGTCCCAAAGCAAACGTGTCAGGGATTTGAATAGAGGAAACATTCATTTACACATGCAAGCTTAGGTCACAACAAGATTCTGATTACCCTCTGTAACTAGCTAAAACTAGCTGGGCAGGAGGTCTGGTCTAGAGGGTAGAGCCTCCATTTGCCTGAAGATTAACATCCACAAGGTCGCCAGTTCGAGGCCACCGGCACCGTGCGACCTTGAAGCAGCTGGCAAGCTGCAGCTGAGCTGTTCCATCTGCTCGGAGCGTGGGAGGATGGAGGCCAGAATGTGAAACCAGATCAGAGTGTAACATCTTGAATGTGGTGGTTCTTGAAAGAGAGAACCTTCTTTCAAATTGTAAAAATCCCTTTGGGGATTTAATAAGCCTGCCTGTGTAAACCGCCTTGAATAAAGTCTTGAATAAAGACCAAGAAAGGCGGTATATAAATACTGTATATTATTATTATTATTATATTAAAAAATCCAAATAAACCAACTATAATACAACTGTCAATATACATTCTGAATCAAGGGTTCAGGGTATGTACAGCCAAGATATCCAAAAACAACCGCATGATATTCTTAACCTTACTATCATGTTCAAAAACTATATCATCAGAACTAAAAGCGTTTGTATCAGAGATTGTGAATATCAGCCAGCATGAGTTTTAAGCTGGGGACCTTGGAAGCAACACTCAAGAGTGTTACTCCAACAACGCACCTCCCAAGACTGAAGGAGCTCCCAGCCTGATCTTTGCTGTAACTCAGAGCCTGTACTACTCCTGCCCAAGTAACTGAAGAGCTAAGAAGAGTCTGCGTGGCTCTGTTCAACATCTCCAACTCCAGATCCCTCAGTCTGAGTAATCTCACTTGTCTGGAATAGCATGACATATTGTCACACCTCTACTTGTATCAATCCCAACCCTGACTGCATTGGCTACCTCTAGCCATTCCAATAGTCATTTACCTTACTTGGCACTTGATCCCAGCCTGACTTGACCCCACCTTCTGCTTCCGGCCATCTAACCTTCATCTGTCTGCACTGCAACTCAACCCCCATAGATGCTGCTTAACTTGAAGCCAGTCCTGATAAGCAACGTCAAGAGGGGCAAAAAGGTAAAGGCCACATATAATACACAATGAAATCTCACTGAACTCAGTGAAGCCCCCACTATCACTGAATAAAGTGCTCCCTCTCTCTCCAGTACTAATGGACCAAAGAGTTGTTTTTTTCCTTACAGCAAAGTCATATGATGCTCCAATGCCACCCGCATATACCAAGGTTTCCATAGCCATCATTCCGTTTGTCTAGTAATCTGAAGCTTGATTGGGGTTACAGCCACTGTCGTAATTAGAGAGAAAACTAGTCTGAAAAGGTTACATCTATAGGGAGCCAAAGTTTACAAATGAGAACACAGTTCTATTTTTTTTTCCAGCATTAGCTATAATGCAGCACTTTCCATAGCAGCAGCATGGGGGAAAGGAGAGACACACAATCACTAGGGATGTATTAACCACAATTTTCTTTAAAGAATTCATAAGACAACTAGCTGACCTAGTGACACAGAGCCAATTGGAGGGTATTTGTACTCATCAATCCCAAAATAGCATACTTATGAGGGTGTCTGATCTAGACAGGGCCATCTTCCATAAATCCGATACCCATTCCATTGCAGGTGTAAGATTGTGTGGTAGAGGGCGCTACCTTTGGAGCCAGCAACAACCTCTATCAACTAATCCTAACCCTCACAACAGAGCTATCCAACAGAAAAGGCCATCAACTCTCAACCATCCCAGAATTAGGAGCATCCTCCTATCCCCATTTCAAGAAGGATGCTCTTCCAGATGTCCAATCATCTGTACTCTCCCTCATCTCTTCAAGCCCATGCAGTTACTTCAGCCTAAATTTATGGTCAATATAGAACTTTTTAAAAAGACAGCCAAATATGAATAAAGGCATCCAAGACAGCTTGGGATACACGCCAGTCCCAAGTCATTCAAGCTGGAATCAAAAACCTCTTCCAGCCCACACCACTAAGGAGTAATCAGCACTGCATACCTGCCTAAGAATACCATGAATGTGGTTAGAATGAACCTTCTAAAGCAGAGTAAAACACACAGGACATCAATCTGATGCCCTAACCTGTGCTCTAAATGCATTTGGGAGTCCTGCAACTTGTTCAAGGTCTTCTGGGCACTTGGCCATTCTCAGGACTCTTATCACAGGAGGAGGATACAGTTTCCTACTTTCAGGAAACTCTTTCCCAGAAGAGGAAGCCCTGCATATTCATCAACAGACCCCAATAAATTGCAGAGGATCTTAAAGGCATGTTCTAGAGTGCACACAATTCACACAGTACACTGACCAGACCTAAATGTTGCCCTGCTTGAAAAGATCATTACTAAACCCACACTCAGTATAGTGTTCTCTCTCACTAATCAGTGGCAGCGCTCAAACTGACATTCAGAGAAGCTGAATTACTGATATAATTGAGAAATCCCTTGATAAGCTTCCAAGAAAGCCCCAGGTTAGGGCTCTACAAGCTTCCTCTGCATCTAGGAGTCAGCCCACAAAAGATAGGAGCCAAGTGAATCTTTTGAAAACGTATGTGCTCTGTTGAAGTGTCTGTTTATTCTCCCTGGTGAAAAAGATTTTCTATTAATTATCTGTCCCCAAATTCTCTATATGGAATGCCATTTCTTTTAACCTGTTCTTATATTTAAAAGGTTTCACTCTCTCATGAATTACTACTCACATGTCTCTCACTCATATTTCACACACACACACACACACACGCTTTACTGCTGGTAAAATTTGTTAACAATTCACAAGGGAACAGCCCTAGGTCTAAACACCATCTGTTATTCTCCTATGAGCCCCTCCCCATTTCATAGTGGCCATAGAAACTGCCTTGTGAGGGGGATGAGAAGAATAGGAAAGTCAGTAAGGTGAAGAACCACCATCGCTGCCTCCATCATCTGGCGTCTATTTAGGCTTGGACTATGATCCTTTAGGCTTGGTCAGTGGCCACAGAAACACCAACTTCCCTGTGAGGAGAAGAAAGAGCACATTTTGCTAAGATGTGGGGAGGGGGAATACCATACACTGCTCTGTCCATGGGATACAGCAGGATATACTGTACACTGAATGATACAATTGCTTTTGATCAATGTTTGTATTTTTTAATATTACTTTTTTATTTAAAATATGCACTTTAATAAAAAAATATTACCATATGCCAAATGGGGGCACACTCAATATTATTTGTTAGGCATAACTGCTTTCAGTCCATTCATGAAGAAGTCTCTCCCCACTGTCCTTTATACATTTGCAGAATACTCCATCAACTGAAACAGCATAGGCTGTAATACTAAGCACCTTGCCTGGAACCAAGTCTCAGTGAACACACTGAGATTACTTCTCCTAAGTAAGAGATCATAAGACTGTGATATAACTCACCAATCTACACCCTGAGCAAACTTGTCAGTCTGTTTTCTGCATTTCTCAATATCAGTAAGAAAAGTAGGTGCTTACTAGCAGGATAACTTACTCTCTGATGTCTTACAGGTCATACCTTTCCGTTCTTGATCCTAATGTTTTGAGAAAAAATAATCTAAAAGTTTTGCCAAGGTACAGCTAGCTTGTATAACAACGAACAGCATAAGCCACACTTATGACATTGCAGATTGTGAAATCTTTGCATACTGTTTGCCACCACTCAGACCAATGAGCAGTACCTCATTTCCAGACATGCTGCACTGGATCTCAGTTTATTGTGCAGTTTCCTATATGGGTTGTTTTTCAGTCACGCAAACTCCCGACTCTGCTCTAAAAAAAGGAAGATCAGGTTCTTAAGATTATTTACTGCTGCGTTGGAGGTGTCTCTTCTACCCCTCCTGCCTTATCATCACCTCACTGTGTGAGGCAGTCTGGAGGTAAGCCTCACTCTGCCTGGTGTGCAGATGCTGGCAGCCAACGTCAAGAACACGCAGCTGCTTCTTGTTTCAGACACCACAAGCTGGCAAGGCAGCATGTGATACTGGCATCTCTGCCCCAGCCACTTCTGTGCACTTCTTGGGATAATAAATCTCAGCCACCCAACCCATGACAATAAGGCACAGTTGCCTCACATTACCAAGCACACAACTGACAGCACAAACCCATGCATATCTACTCAGAGGGAAACCACACAATGCTCAATGGGCCTTACCCACAGTAAGTATGCACTGGACTGCAGTGCAAGACAGAAAATATGATTCCTATATGATAATAAATCTCAGCCACCCAACCCATGACAATAAGGCACAGTTGCCTCACATTACCAAGCACACAACTGACAGCACAAACCCATGCATATCTACTCAGAGGGAAACCACACAATGCTCAATGGGCCTTACCCACAGTAAGTATGCACTGGAAAGCAGTGCAAGACAGAAAATATGATTCCTGACCCCAGAACCTGGTACCTGCTTGCATAGACATGCCTTTCACAGGAGCCCTGTGGCAAACCACTGACCCTAGTCCAGAAGTCCTTATGAGGACTTCCTTATGAGGAAAGGCTACGGCGTTTGGGCCTCTTCAGCCTAGAAAAGAGGCGCCTGAGGGGGGACATGATTGAGACATACAAAATTATGCAGGGGATGGACAGAGTGGATAGGGAGATGCTCTTTACACTCTCACATAACACCAGAACCAGGGAACATCCACTAAAATTGAGTGTTGGGAGAGTTAGGACAGACAAAAGAAAATATTTCTTTACTCAGCATGTGGTTGGTCTGTGGAACTCCTTGCCACAGCATGTGGTGATGGCGTCTAGCCTGGATGCCTTTAAAAGGGGATTGGACAAGTTTCTGGAGGAAAAATCCATTACAGGGCACAAGCCATGATGTGTATGCGCAACCTCCTGATTTTAGAAATGCGTTATGTCAGAATGCCAGATGCAAGGGAGGGCACCAGGATGAGGACTCTTGTTATCTGGTGTGGTCCCTGGGGCATTTGGTGGGCCGCTGTGAGATACAGGAAGCAGGACTAGATGGGCCTGATCCAGTGGGGCTGTTCTTATGTTCTTATGTCATATCAGGTTTCATCTTCAGTGTTCTATCGGCATCCTATAGGATGCGGTGTTAGTCAGGTCAGCAGCAGCCCTCATTTCAACCCACTCCAGGCCACCCCATTTCTACATACATTCTTCTCACAGCCTGAGACATCTCTGATCTCTAGACTGAGTTAACTGAGCACATGATCATGTGCATGTGGCCCACTCCTCTTCTGCAATGACCACAGTAGAGTTTTGGTCTCTGATATGGAGTCTGTCCCATCCGTTCTGTCTCCATCCTGTTCTGTTCCATCCTCCCTGTCTCCCTTTGGCATTTCTTTCAAACAGCAGAATTATAACCTTGTTCTACAAACCAACAAGCAGGGTATTTTTCCCCCAACAGGAAAGTTTCCCTCCCCTTTCTTTCAGATACAGCACTCTTGCCTCACTAGCAGTACAATCCTATGCATGCTTACTCAGAAGTCCAACTGCATTCAGTCAGCTTGCTTCCTAGTGCAGGGTGTCTTTCCCCCTTCCACTCCATTCACTTATCAGCCAAGAGTTTTCAAGCTGTAGCCCCTCAGGGCAGTGAACTTCCTTTCACTGTAGGCCATAGTTGTCCTCCAGATCCTCCTTACCCCTGATGCCGTCTCATCTCCTAGTGCTTTCTGCCAAGCCTATGGTGCCACTGCTAGGTTCTTTCTGGAGGAGCCCGTCACCGAGACAGTTCCACCTCCGTGACCATCTCTGAGCATCACTCCTTGGCCCTCCCGTCATTCCCTTGGGTCACTTTGGAACTGCAGGCTCCACAGCCTTTGCAAATTAGTCCCAGCCCTAATTAGCTACACCTGGCCTCTGCTCTCTGACAGCCATGCTTCCTTTAGCTGACTCTGCTTTTTCCCTCAACCTGTGCTAGTCCCACAACCCTTGGGAGTGTTGAGGAGTGGCCCTGCTGAGACAAAGCCAGGTCATTGGCAATGACCTGCAGCCATACCATACCTTGGAAACTCTCACTATTTATAAAGCTATTATACCAAGAAGAGAGGCTAAATTGCTCATGCCATCACCGCTAGCATTTTTCAGCCATATTAGCTGGAAGAACACAACAAGCTCCTAGAATCTCCCACTGTGAGAATATTCTGAAGTAAAACAGCTTTGATACACATCACAGCAGCCAAAACAAGATATTTTTAAAGAGGCACAGCTGTACAAAAAACAAAACACTCTGAATGTTGTCAGATACCAAATTATCTTCCGAATGAGCAGGCAGTAACAACAGAAGAACTGTGGTGTCGTCATTGACAGACCGGAACTCAGTCAGGTCACCCAAGGCCCACTCACTTCAACAGCAGCGACTTCCTAAGCTTTAGGTCACGAGGGATATTTATATATCATGCCCACATGCAAAATGCTGCGTTCCATTGAGACTCAGGATAAATGACCTGTGGCTACAAAAAAATGCAATGAAATTATCCTCGTGGCTTGTCTACACTGATACTGTGGCCTTCATGGCTAGAAGTTGAAGAATGGGAAAGCAGCACCTACTGAAGTACAAACCACATGGCATTGCCTAATTCCATATTAGCATCACGCTATATAACAGTGGGGCTACCTGCAATAAACCTCATCTAAGGGACCATCGGCCGAGAAGAGATGCAACTGGGGATCAGATCTCCAGTCCTTCTCCCAGTCCAAAACAGCCCACACAGACAAGTTCGTAAGTCTCCTTAGGAGGGGACAATAAATGATCATTAGAGGATTATGGCACTTTCCAGAATATTGGGGATAGCAGTGAAGAGAGAAATCAGAAAACAAGAGATAAATGTGAGAAAATGGAATACAGAACAATTAATGTTGCATTCTATTTACAACAGGCACAGGAGAGATGTTGTAGCAAGTTTACACCCACCCTTGCATTGCAATCTTTTAGGAAGGGTAGAAAAGAGAATTATTTTTGCACATGTATGATACTGGCATTCTCATTCTCCAAATTAATCAGTGTTGGGCACCGAACTGCTAAAGAGTTGTTTGCCTCCCAAGGGATCACTACGTTATACAATCTTTCTTCATTAAATATTTCCTATCAGTGAGGGATGACAGTTTCTATGGCAATGTTACCAAAATTTCCCCAAGAGCGATAATGTTTCTATGAAAATATGTACACACCAGTCATCCACATAAGTGGCAATGTCACAGCAAAAACAAAAAGTGATTTACCTAATTGGCTCACGCTCTTGCAATTCAGAGCTATGAACCATATTTCATTCTCCTTTTAAACCAAGATTCCAGTTGAATTTTACCATTTCTTTTGCAGCTTAAAAACTAAGGGTTTCTTTTTTTGTTTATTTTTACTAATTCATGTCTATGCTGTTCCATCACCATTATAATTTTCACAGGCATGAGAATATTTGCTTTCTTATAAATACCAACCAAAGTCCCTCGAGCAGGCAATATTGCTTCACTTTTCTAATGCCTTTGAGTTCACAAGTTCACCAATAGCTAACCTCTCCAGGTCAAGAAAGTAAGCTCATGCTTCCCAAATGCTGCTTTCATATCTCTCTCTCTCTCTCTCTCTCTCTCTCTCTCTCTCTCTCTCACACACACACACACACACACACAGTCTGTGGCAATGGGAAGCCTCATCCAAAGATGCATACCCAGTGCTCCTATATCATTCACATGATTTCTATCATGTTATCACTTGTTGAAGATACCAGCTCTTGTCCAAGAGCCCTTCTGCTGCACAATCAGTGTAACCCATTCATGTTCCCCACTTAACCACTGCATCATCAAATTACAACATGCAAGTGTTAATTAGCCACAGATCTAGCATCCCAGATAGAACATTCATATTACTACAAAAATGACATTTTTTTTTTTCCTAGAGAAGCCAGCACATACAGTCTAAGGCAAGACAATCAGTGAAGAGTAATAAAATGATGGACATACATATGGCAATTGGCAATAGGGGCTAGTTTATAGGATGATCTGACATTTCTACATTAAACCATTTCTGCCCAATGTTGCATATACGCAACAGGGACCAAATGTGTACACCTCTGGGTTGGGCAAAAATGGGTTAAGATTTCCAGTTTGATAAGTTCAGACTCCAGTGCAAAAAATCACATGCATTTACTAAATACAAATAACTGAATATCAATTTTCCAAAGCAACAAATGCATCTTTCAAGACTTTTCTTATATAAGTAGTATTAACCCATTTTTGCCCATCTCCCCAGGTGTACACATTTGGTCCCTGTTGCATAAATGCAACACTGGGCAGAAATGGCTTTCAATCTAGGAGTGAGTATGGGTTTTCCACAGCTACTGAGACTCAGAGTTGTATGATTGCATCAGGGAAAATAAATGCGTACATGCAAGACTCTGCCACAGCTAATTATTAAAATCAGATTGCCAATTTTTCTGCATTTTTTCACAACCATTAAACAGCTAGAAGAAAATTGCATTACATCTTCATTACCCAAACTTGTGAGTTGATAAATGTATGTCCCCCATGTAGACACATAATGTTTAAATGCCCTGTCCATTTGCACCAGTTTATCCAAGTCATCAATTATGTCTCAGATATTTGGCAAGTAATTTTAGGAAATTAAATATCTTGTGCTGTACGTAACACCTGTGATCTCTAGACAGGTTAAAGGAACTGTGTCAGAAAATGATCTGACCAAGAGTGCCCGAGATATCTGTCAAAATGCAGACATTTTGACAGATATCTTGGGCACTCTTGGTCAGATCATTTTCTGACACAGTTCCTTTAACCTGCTTAAATGCTTTGCTAATGCTACAGACTAAGAGTATAAGCATCAATAAAATTTCTTAAATTAGTAGCACTTGTTCCCCTCCTCAACTTTCATTTCCCAGTATGCACTCAATTCTCATGTTGCAGTCAAAACATGCTGCAGTGCACTTTTACAACTAGATCACCTTGCTGATCACAAAACAGTAGGAGTGCAAGAGCTACATTAAAGTCTTCTGTTTAATGGCAAGCAATTTGCTTTTATCTCTTTGATACTTGTGCTCCCTTAAGCAACAGATATCTGGGGACATGACAGCTGCATCCCTGCTGGGTTAGTTTCCCAAGAGTACTTACATGGCGCGAGCTCAGAGCCTGGCAGGGCTCAAGACATTTGACTGAAACCTGGCAGTGGCCCTGCCAGCCACAACAGGGTGGGATCAAGCCAGTGCAGCTGGGGGGTGGGGGATGCTAGGAGGATGGACATGGTAGCCTGAAACCACCCGGAGATGCCAAGCATTTTAAGAATTTCAGGAATGGAGTTGGTGGAGGGGCCAGTCGGAGTTGAAAGGAGATGGAAGGGGTCTTCCCAGACGAGGGTATAAAGAGGCCTGTGATGACATGGAGGGGGTTGGAAGGTCAAGGCCTAGTTTGCAGGTGGCCAGGACCTAGTGAAAACCCACCTGGAAAGAACAGAGAAGGCCAAGGGTAAACCCCCTCCCCACCCAGAGCCTGAGGTCACCTCTGTGTTGCCAGAAACCCAGTAGGGTCCAGAAGGAAAGCAGGAGCCAACCTCATGCCAGTCACTCCTCCAGCTTGAACCCCAGCAGAGCTCTACACCAGAGCTGGACCCACCCTCCAAAATCCTGCCATGGGGCAGAAAAACTGGTGGAGAATGCAGAAGGGACATGACTCTGTCAGGGCATGAAGGCATTTGCCAATCCCAGTCAATTCAAGGGTGACCACCCCCGTGAACTGAGTCCAGTTTAGGCAATGGAACATCAAGGCTAACCAATACAAGGTACTCTACAGCAGCAGCAAGAATGACAGGCTGCCCTGCTTCAGAAGGCTCATGGTCAAAATGGCCAACAGGCCAGTGGCAGCCCCTACCTGACTGCATTGACTCAGGTCATTCTACAGGCTATGCCAGCCTGGAAGTTGTGCAAGTATAATAAATTGAAGGAGGCTACTGTAAACCAGTATGGGGTCAACACTGATGACTACCGGCAATCCTTCCCAACCCATAAGGGGATCACCACTGGGTAGTTATGGCCAAAGTCTGAGAGATGGCCATGAGATGGTTGAAATGCACAGAAAATGTGGTGATCAAGATCATGGAAAAGATCAGGTAACGCCCAATCAGCCTGCTAACCTTAAGACTGCAACCTGCCTGTTTGAAAATTACCTTGCAGTGGAGTCCCCCGAGCCATCAAAGGAGAAATTCATGGCAGAGAAAACTTTGACCAGAATCAACTGAAGCAGGCTTCCCAGTGGGGACTGGCTGTGGTGTGGGGTACTAGGGCTTTTCAAATGAGGCTGTCTACCAGCAGGCATACCCCAGGGTGGTGGATGATGGATGGTGGATTGACAGAGGGAGAAGAAAGAGACACTTGGTCTGAGAGGCCCGAGATGCCTAGTGCCTGGCCAACTCTAAATGCCACCAGCGATCAGTCAAGTAGGATGCTGTTTCATCTGTGGCCAGATGGGGCACTTTAAGAGGGCATGCCCCTGCATGAATGTGACTTGGTCCAGAGGATGACCAGAAAGGGGTGGATATGTGACTCCGGCAATGATGGTGATGAAGGTGAAGTTCGGGGGTTGGTGGACTCTCACAGCCTTTTTGGATTCAGGCTGTGTCATCTTGATGATTATGAGAAATCTACTCTCAGAACAGCTGCTAGTCTAGTCTGTGACTATAGCCTACTTTCAGCATATACAGTGTGGTTCCCAGGAGGCCTTCTAGAACCTCTAGAGCATCTAGAGACACCCTTCTGCACAAGCCAGTACTTCTCAGCCCAAACTTTGATAAACCAGTGCTGCTCATCAACTAGAAGTTAAAACCCACTGAGCAGCAGGGAGACAGAAGCTTGGGATATCAAATGGGCTGTGCAGGCCCTTCATTATCGTTTGATCAATAACCCCTTCCATCAAGCCACGATTCATGCACCTTTCCAATGAATGCACTGCATGAAGGGCCATAACAACTGGATCCTGAGGTGGTATTTGCCCCTTTTGTCCTTTATGTTCATGATCGAGCACTACCGAGGGACCTAGCAAAGTAATGCCAAGAGAGACACACCCACAAGGCTGATGACAAAAGGGAGCCAGGCCCTGCAAGGGGCAGAATGTCCAAGGACAGACCTGCCAGTTTCCCAGGTTGAGGGCAGACACAGGAATGGCCTTGCAGCATGATGGTTGTGCCCCTTCTGGCCTCAGCATCCTGAGAGCCAAGCACTCTTGACGTACAAGTTCAGGGGCAGGCAGGGCTTAAGATGCTCAACCAAGATGTAAGAGCAGCCCTGCCAGCCAGAACAAGGTGGCATCTAGGCAGTGCAACTCAAGGGGGAGAATAGGAAGGTGCCTGAAACCTGAAACCATCCAGGGCCACCAGGGCCTTTAAGGCATTCCGGGATGGAGTTACCAAAGGGGGAGGGGCCAAGGGAAGGTAAAGGAGATAAGAGGGGTCTTCCTGATCCAGGCTATAAAAGGAGGCCCATGATGACATGGAGAGTGCTGGAGGAGCAGTGTCAAATTCACAGGCAGCCATGACCCAGTGAGAATTGGCTAGAGGAGGCTGAGTTTGCGGTAACCCCCTCCCCCAGAGAGTCTGAGGTCATCTCCAGGTTGCCAGGAACCCAGTCAGATCCAAAAGGGAAGGAGGAGCCAACCTCAGGTTGGTCAGCCGCCCCCAACCCAAACCCCGAGAAAGACTCCAAGAACCCCGCCCCCCCAAAGCTATGCCATACAGGTGGGACAACAAAACATAGGGCCTAAGTAAATACTGCAAAAGAGAAAGAGATGGTGGTGCTCCACAGCTTTTCCACTACTCTTCCTTGCAACATCTAGCCAAATACAATGCAAGTTACGTCACCATGAACTGCACTGTCCCAACCTCAGCAAACAGTGATGTGAGGCAAGAACATCTAGTTGTCAGAATGTATCACAACAAACATTCTGATCTAGCCTTTTGCTTCCAACACCACAGAATACCAGTTGCTCTACAGAAAATACGCAACTAACATTAGTTAGAAATGCATTTCTTCTTAAATCACACACACTTCCCTGCAGTTAAAGGTTAAAAGAGGATCCTGAGAAAGTCACAGTACCACCTAACTCAGGGTGCAAACCTAACCCCTTATGCCAATGCTTTCCAGCACTGGCATAGCGGTGCCAATGGGACATGTGCTGCATCCTGCAGTTGGGTGTCACTCAGGGAGGCCTCCTCAAAGTAAGGGAATGTTTGTTCCCTTACCTCAGAGCTGCATTGCCCTTATGTCAGTGCTGGAAAGTGGTTAGGATTGTGCTCAAAGTTGGTTAACTTTTTAAAAAAACTTTACTGTATTACTGGACTTCAGAACTGTGTGTCAATCACACCGTTATACGAAACTTAAAGTTTATTTCAAACCTGCTACACATCAACAGAGTTTTAGGAAGGAATCTTGGTTAACCACCTTGCTTGGTTGCGACATCTATTACTGAAGAAAAAAGAAGAGTACTCCATATGGATTTCAAGGAACCCATATTCAACTGTTCATAATGGGCAATCACTAAATCATGTTATGTCCCCATATTGACTTCCATTCTTGATGCAAGACGATTCCACTGTATTGGAGGAATTCATAGGATAGCAACTTAATACACAAGAAAGAGCAGAATGGAATAAATTTTAGTGGCGATCACTCAAGGCTCAGCAGGCAGCTTCAGGGAAACAACAGAAAGTGAGCATTCTTAGAATGTCAGTCATGAAATATAAATATTCTTGTGACAGACATTCATTTTTAGAAAAAGAGAACCACTTTCAGAGGAATTTGCAAGGAGCCCAGTGATGGGAGCACCTGATGCTGCAGGACTGCTGAAATCAGGCAAGTGTGGTGTGGACTTAATCAGTCCATTGGATATGAAACCAGTGGGAGCCTCATATAAAGGCAGGATGTGTTTAAAAGGAGAGGGGAAGAACTTGTAAAATGATCTACAGTATATGTATATTGCAGAAATGTCTAACCCCCCTGATGAAAAACCCCAAGTACTCATAAATTGATCTGACTCGTCATCAGAATAAATGTGAAACAATATGTGGTTACAAGTGCACAATATAAACCAGCCAAGTAAGTATCAATATTTATACAATAAAACAAATTAATTATTGAGTATTGACATCTATCCCCCAAAAGGAACATGTGACAAAGCAGATGTGGTATTTGGCAAGGATGCTGTGCATCAAATAGCAGAGATTGGCTGGGGGAGGGGGGAAGAATCACAACTAACAGTTTAACCTTTTTCTCCAAACAGGAAAGTCTGTCTAGCTCAATACTTGTTAGAGATTTATTATTTATGTATATATCACCCTGCATGAGTTGTTATAGTCAGAATCAGTCTCTCTCTACCTTCAGGCACACAAAGTGTAAAGAGGCAGGGAACACAAGAGAGCGAAGAAGCAGTGTGTAGCAATGTGCAGGCAAAGTAGATGTGTGTGTGAGAGTGAGAGAGCTCTTATCACAACAGCATGACGCAGTAAAAGCTTTCTATGTGAGTATGCAAGGCAGTAATGTGTGAACGGATACATGTGGTCCAGGCATAAGAGGGTAACAGGTGTCTATGGTAGCACTGTGCTAAAAGAAATGTTAGAGGCAAGGAAGGGAGCATCAAATGTATTAAACATTTTAAGATGCTGCAAACCACTCTGAGGAGCTGATGGCCAAAAGGAGGATGCAAATCTCCTAACTCGGTCAGTGGGAGTGCATAATGGGAACGTGCACAGGGAGCCAGGCAGACTGTGTGCATCCACACACACTTGCCTGGCGGCGCTTGTGCACGCAGTGTCTCCCCACCTGCATCTGGCCCTCTGGGCATGCTGCTGAAAGGACCACACAGACGTGGCCCATCGCAGTGATGCACCTGGGCAGTCCGTTGCAACAGATCGCAAAGAGGCAGAAGTCCATAACAGCAGCACCCTCCTCCTTGTTCCTCCGGGAACCTCACAGCTGGGGCGCCACGGAGCAGCTCCCTCCCTCCTCCTCCGGCTGCAGAGAGCACAGGAGCCTCACCTCGTCTACTCACCTGTCGTCGTTCTGCCATCCCTGATCTCCCAGCAGCAAATCCCGGAACCTGTACCTGGGAGGCAGCGGAGGGACCTCGCTCTCCGGGTCCACCATCCTGCCTGGGGGAAGCCCTGCTCCAGGTGGGAGCCGCAGCAACGGGGAGGCAGCGCCCGCAGCACGTCTCCTCCACGCGGGTCTGGCCTCTCCCAGCCGCACCTGCTGGGAAAGTCCCCCTCTCTTGGCCACTCTCGCAACAGGAGGGCGCGGGCGCGCGGCGCGGGCACCCGGGCAGCGCCTGCCACTGCCGGCGCGCGCGCCGCTCCCTCAGCCTGCCGGGCTCGACAACAAAGAGCCGCCCGCTCCCGTCCCTTCCATCCATCCCCGGCCATGCAAATGTCGTTTGGAGCTGCCGCTGGCGGCTCCGCCAATCAAGCGCTGCCCGTCCAGTGCACAATGCAGTGACGCCACGGGAACCTCCTTCGCCCACCAATAAGGGTGGCCTCATTAGCATGGGGAGGGGAGGGGTGTTTCTCTCGCAGGCCAGCAGGAGCAGAGGTGGGGGAAAGGGGGTTGGGGTCTACTCACAAGTAAGCCCCATAATGTTCAATGGGGCTTGCTCCCAGGAAAGTGTGCCTAGGATTGTAGCCCTAACCGCAGATCCTCTGTGGTCCTTTGCAGGATCCCCAGGGAGGGCACTAGCAAGTGGAGTTCCACTTGATGTTTGGAAATGTGATTTGCCCCGATGCCTTTGCACAGGTACGTTTTCCCCACCACTTTCCTTCTTGAAGGGAAGAGGTCTCAACCTTGGTGTGGCCAAGGTACTTTCAGGCTGGTCCTGGAGTGGGTCGCATTTTCCTGCACTGACCCCCAGTGTGGGTCACCGCTGGTGAATTGCCACTGAAGGCTCATGCTTTGGGTTCTCACTGCAGGGTGTTTGAAGCCATTTCTGCCCAACGTTGCATATACGCAACAGGGATCAACTGTGTGCATCTGTGGGCTGGGCTGAAATGGGTTCAAAAATCAGCACCTTTTAGTTTTCCAGGCTAAATCTCACTGATAGGGGGTAGGGAACGGGTGGATAGGTGTTACTGTTAGAGTCCATTACTAGAGGTCTGTTACAGCTCTCTGTGACAGATCAGGAAAGAGTTCTTGGGGTGCTGGTCTAGAGCTCTATGAAAGTGTCAACCCAATGTGCAGCAGCTTCGAAGAAGGCTGATTCCATGCTTGGGATCATTAGAAAAGGGGTTGAGAATAAGGGCCATATCCTATCCAACTTTCTAGCACTGATGTAGCTGTGCCAATGGGGCAGGTGCTGCATCCTACCGTGGGGGGACAGTCATGCAGACCTCCTCAAGGTGTGGGAAAGTTTGTTTGCTTACCAAGGGGCAGCATTGAGGCTGCATCGGCACCAGAAAGTTGGATAGGATTGGGCCCTAAGACAGATAATGTTATAATGCCATTGTACAAACTGATGGTAAGGCCACACCTGGAGTATTGCGCCAGTTCTGGTCACCACATCTCAAAAAGAATATAGTGGAAATGGAAAAAGTGCTGAAGAGAGCAACCAAAATGTTTACTGGGCTGCAGCACCCTCCCTATGAGGAAAGGCTACAGGTTTGGGCCTCTTCAACCTAGAAAAGAGGTACCTGAGGGGGGACATGATTGAGACATACAAAATCATGCAGGGGATGGACAAAGTGAATAGAGAGACACACTTTTCCCTCTCACATAACACCAAAACCAGGGGACATCCACTAAAATTAAGTGTTGAGATAATTAGGACAGACAAAAGAAAATATTTCTTTACCCAGTGTGTATTTGTGTGGAACTCCTTGCCACAGGAAATAGTGATGGCATCTTGCCTAGATGCCTTTAAGAGGGGATTGGACAAATTTCTAGAGAAAAAATTCATCACGGGTTACAAGTCATGGTAGGTATATGCAAGCTTCTGGTTTTAGAGGTAGGCTACATCAGATTGCCAGAGGCAGGGGAGAGCACCAGGACACAGGTTGTGTCTTGTTGTCTTGTGTGTGCCCTGAAGCATTTGGTGGGCCACTGTGAGATCTAGGAAGCTGGACTAGATGAGCCTTTGGCCTGATCCAGCGGGGCTCTTCTTATGTTCCTAGAGGTTTTTGTTTCCAGTAAGATAGGATTACAGCCAAAGTTTTGCTGAACACAATGGGCTTACTTCTGAGTAAAATAAATGGCACTGTTTTCAAACACCTCTATCCATTACCACATTCCCATATGGGAGCTGGGCCTGGTATTGAGCAGGGTGTCCCTTTCCTTTTCTCTTCCCTTTTAAGGTGAACATGGGATTGCTGCCAGGGCTCTGTTGCTGCAGGAGTAGATGGGGTGGTTTTATTAGATTTTGGTTTATATGTGGTTTTGGTTAGTGGTGTTCTTCTGCTTCTTCTGCTTCTGAGATTGGGCAGACCCCACACAGGGACATGTGTTTTTGGTATATGAAGAGCTTGTGGGAGAGGGGGGAGTAACTGCACTGCCATTAAGAGAATGGCAACCCAAGGAAGATAAGGTGGTGGACACTGGGTCTGCTGTATCAGCAGGAAAAGGATGTGTCACAGACAGGCAAGGGGTCTCTCCTTCTGCCCCTGCCCCCAGCTCTCAGGCTGGTGGTCTTCCTTGCAGTGACCCCTTAAGCTTGAAGTTATTGAATGCCAGGCCAGTGAATAATAAAAGCAGCCTAATCCTGGATGCGGGTTTGGATGGTAAAAATTGATTAAATAAATAAAGGCATAGTTGCAGAGCCACTAAAGAGCGGGCAGTGTCACAAGTCATTGGAATCCTACAGCCAAGAGCAGTCCATGCCAAACCTCCATCTGAACCCAGCTCCCCATTCAGCTGCCTCCCCCAGTTTCTTCCACCCAAGACCAGCCCACTCAAAATGTGAAAGTGCTGAGTCAAGCAACTCTTCAGATGGATGGCTTGCAGTGGGATGGAGGTGGTAGCGTTTGCAACCTGCCTCAAGTGGCACTTGAGCTCAAGGCACAATCCACCTACTGCTGCTGTTGCACACCTAGCCTCAATCACACACCATATTGCATGTACATACACACAGGGAAATGTTTGTATGCGTGTATGCGTCGGGGTACACCCAAGGTTCTACCTACTCTATCCTTGTACATTTGGAAAACACAGAAGGAACATGACAAGAGTTGACTCCCTCCTTTCAAGTCCAGTCCTACTGCCTCAACTACTGCTTCCTTTAGTGACTGGCAGAGGGAATGCATTCCCTAGCCACTAGCCACTAGAAGGAGTGGCATAGGAGGCAGAAATGCTGGATGAGGAGGAGAAGGAAGACAAGTTGCCCCCCATCCCATGAGTTTCTCCTTGTAGTGCAGCTTCACCAGCTCTGCTATCTCCATTGTTGCCTCTAGCAGAGCATTCCCTCCACTGACCACTAGAGAAAGCAGTATGATAGCAGAGGCAGCAGAAGTTAACTCATTGAAGCAAGGTGAGCTTTCCCCATCATTCTCACTAGCATATGAGAAGAAGGTGAAGCCAGCCTCCAGGCAGTGGGTTGAGGGTTGCAGCAGGCAGGAACAGGAAATGGCATCCCCAAACACCATGCCATCTCCCCCAACCTGCTATCTGAGGCAAAGTTTAAAATCCCACTGTGGTATTCAGAATATACTGCCAAGTGTAGGTGCATAGGCTTACAGCCTTACACATCTTCATACATTAATTGGTAAACCTTCTAAGTTCTGTTCACCAACTGCACAATCAAAATACAGTGTGGGCAAGCCACACGTGTGACAAAGGAATCTGACATTAACCCCATTCGAGTCAGAAGTTTTGACCAGCCACATCACACTCCCTTGTCAAAGTGGTTCCCCAGCAGAAAGACTGAAATTCATAGGTCACATCAAAATCCAAATTCTAGTTCTATCCATGTACATATTTTATTACTGGGTTCTGTGTTTGTCCTGTGTGTGCGTTTTGCTTCAAAAAGAGGCATAACATATGCGAGTCTGTGGCTAGGTTGGTAATCTGCCCATTGTGGTATGTAGGAATATGCATAACACTTGCCTGAATGAAAACAATAGGGCCATTCAATGCTGCCAGTTCCTGATAGCATTGATGGTTATTTCGTTCTTACAAAATATGTTTTGCTGCAATAAACAGCAACACCTCAGTACTCCCCATTTGATCATTTCCATGCGCGCGCGCGCACACACACACACACACATACACAAGCTTTGCAGCTTGAGTACCCACTATGGTCTTACATTACACAGCAGCGCTTTGTTGTTCTGTGAAATGTTCCCTTATGTTCTCTCCCCTCTTTATCTGTGAACAAAGGTTTGAGTTCATCTATTTACCAGAGGTCAGGAGCCAAGGGAATAGCTTTCATAAAGAATTAATCTAATGCTGTAGCATTTACAGAGTTGCTATAGTGGACAGTGGTAGAGGCAGGCTTGGGTAAACACTATCTTTCTGAAGACTTTCCCTTCACCACACCCCATTCTTGTGTGCACTTAATGTGGGGGAAATACAGCAAAGACAACACTTAAGCTACAAAATGCACATAGAAACCATGCTACAACCACTTGGCATTTGAGGGGTGCTTTGACCCCGGTCTGCTTGATAAAGCTACTGCTGTTTATTGTGGGAGCTACCAAAGTTTGCAAACCAGTCAGACCTACTAAATGTATGCTGCATTTCCTTTGAAAAATCATCTTGGCTACACATAAGAAGTGGGTTATTACACCTTTTCCCTGCCCAGACCCTGTAAATATTACCATATTTGGTGTCTAGTCTGCTACTCACAATAGAATTCCCAACTGAAATGTTAATAGCTTCATTACATAGAAGAGGTATGTTTACTAAGGGGAAAACTAGATACAATAGTGCCAGTCCTATGTGTCAGAAGTGGGTTGCCACCAAATTCCTGTAAATCATGGGGTGGAAGTATTTATTTTAGTTGTTAGATTTGCATCCCATTTTTTGATGAGATAACCCTGTTAAAACAAAATAATGCACTTGAAACATTAAAACCACAACATTGTTTGCTTATTTTTGTTTCTGCTTTTGGGTTCTGTATTTTAAAGTTCTGTTTTTCAATGGTTCTCTTCTCTCCCTCTAATTATCCTTCCTAATAGATCTGTTTAATTAGAGGCAACAGAAGAGAACCATTGAAAAACAGAACTTTAAAATACAGAACCCAAAAGCAGAAACAAAAATAAGCCAGTATAACGTTGTTTGAAGAATGTTACATTCCTTTCAGCATGGTGGTTGGGAAAGGAACTGTAAGAGACCTAGCTGATTCAGGAGCCTTCTTTCCTAGCTTAAATGTAAAGTACAACATGGGAAGCCAGGAAGACATGTATGTGTGCGCATTCTGGATCCTGCGTCTACCTGTGCTTTCTCCCTGTTTCTCCACTGCCATTTTTCTCCCAGGAGCACTCCCAGAAGAGACTAGAAGCAACCATCACTTGTTTAACACCCCTTTCCAGTGGCGTTACTAGAGGGGTACAGGGGGTGGCCTGCACCGGGTGACGCACACTGGGGGGGTGACACCACTAGTGACCAAAATCGCAGTATAAGGAATAATGCCATCATGTTATATACCATTTGATGTGTAATTTACAGCAGAGTGCAATAAAAAAACCACTTTGAAATATCTCTATTCTATCAAAAGGTATGAACAAAAAACCAGCAGGGATGAGGCGATGGTACATCACCACACCCACCACCCAGGTTGTTGCCCCACCCACTGCATGGGTGGAGATCACCCCACTGCATGGGGGTGATGCGCTGGCCTTCCACACTGGGTGACACAAACCCTAGTTATGCCAGTGTCCCTTTTCCCCCCTCACATGCTTACTGTGCCATTCTTTTGGCACAGTAAATTGCCATTCTTTATTCCACACACACTACAGGTAGAAGTGGCATTCTTACATGGAGGTTGTACCACTGTTACTGCTAGTTTCCCCTCATGTCCTGCGCACCTTGTTACTTATTACTTGCCTGGCTTTCATTGGTTGATGCCTTAGGTTGGACAGGTCAGAAACATCTCTCTCTCTCTCTCTCTCTCTCTCTCTCTCTCTCTCTCTCTCTCTGGATTCTATTTGATATCTATGGAAGGACAAGAGGATCTTTCAGACCTACTCTGAAACTGAAAGGGTGACAACCATGAATCCAATGCCATTTTGGATTCTTTGGGCTGTTTTGAACAAATGACTCTTAGGGCAGAACCCTGTCTAACTTTCCAGTACTGATGCAGCTGCACTGCAGTCTCGAGGTAAAGGAGCAAACATTCCCTTATCTTGAGGCATCTTCTGTAACTGTCCCCCACCTCAGGATGCAGCCCAAACCCCGTTGGCACAGCTGCATCTGTGCTAGAAAATTGGATAGGATTGGACCCTCAAAATAAGTTGTGAGCTCTGCTGGCTGATTACATCTGTCAAGGAAAGAAAAGCAATACTTACCATAGATACTTGCCTGTAAATCACTCCCTCACCTTATCTCTGCAGTCACCCAGGCAGGTGAAGGGGTTGAGGGGAGCATCTGCACCCGGCACGTGTCGGGGGGGATGACTCTGCAGGAGGACGGGCAGCTGTGTCTGGGGAAGTGTGGGGTTCCTGGCAACTGCGCCTCCTGCCCACCTGTGCCCAGCCAGTGCCCCTATCACACCAGGAGTTGGAGGAGCTCCCAAGGAGGGGGTGTGTGCAGGGGCAGCATCCTACACCGCCCACTCCCTGCTAGGCACTCCCCAGCACTCCCCACGTGCTCCCCACTCCCCACTCCCCACGTGCTTCCTGCCCTCCGTTGGTCTGTCAGCAGCAGCAACCAGGGCACCTCCGCTCTACTCTGCTGCTTCCCCCAGCAGGCGGCAGGACTGTGGTGGGGAGTGCATGTGGCGGGCTCCAAGAGGGTGTGGAGAAGTGCCGTGCCAGCAGGCTGCCCTCACATGCCTCCTTGGGAGCTCCTCCAACTCCCAGCGTGATTCGTCATAGGCGGGCAGGAAGCACAGCTGTTGGGAACCCCACATGAGGCCCAGAGGAGGGACAGCTGCCCGTCCTCCTACAGAGGGTCTACTTCTGAATAAATTGAGTTGCAATTATGTGCAGCTGCACATGGTCAGTCATTCCTTGTTGTTCATATCCCTACTGTGAATTGAATTCCATGCTCCCAGTTATGTGATCTAAGTTGTGTGTTGTATGTACAGCCTCTGGATTAACACACCAGGCACCTTAAAGGAGGATTGGATTAATTGTTCTGCTGTCAGGCGCTATTTTCAGTGCACTTAGAGCCCAATCCTAGCCTTCTCGGCTCAGAAGTAAGTTCCATGAAAGTCAATGGTGCTTACTCCCAGGAAAGTGTGGATGGGATTGTGGCCTTACTCTGATAGTGTTTACAAAAAGATTGCGAAGAATACAATTTTAAAAGTTAATGAATAAAAATGTATCTTATGATCTATTACAGGGGTCTCCAAACCCCTGATTGGCCTCGGGTAAAATCAGACAAAATTAGTCAGACTCAGACATTCCCCTAAGTTTAAGCCCCAACTTATCAAAGGGTTATAGAAAATTCCATGATTTTTGCTCAAACCCTGCTCTCGATTTATCTGTGAGATTGACTTATAGGTGGTCACCTATGGTGGGTGGTGTTGTGTTTTGCTACATTTTCTGCTACTTTTCTTGTTTCTTCTCTCTAAAATATTTTATTTAATTAGATAAATAAAAATAATTTTATTTAATTCTCTCAGGGTATCCAGTTTGCAATATGTTTTATGCAAGAGGCTGCCTAGGAAAGGGCCTTATATACCCAGATCAGCCCAGGGAAGCTAGAGTTCACTCCGTTCCCATGATACATGACTATTTCAGTGTGGCACATTTAAGACTATGGATCTAGGGTGGTACATGTCCCTGATTAATTAAAAAGAGATTTGTGACAGCAATTAAAAAGAAGTCTGTGCCAGCAAATTATGATGGTACATAAGCTTAGGCTGAATGTTTGACTCCTCTGCAAATGTACGTATCTGGAAGTTAACAGGCAGTAAAAAGTAGAGAAAATCCTTTATTGTTACTATAGAACAGGAGTCTCCAAATGTTTTGGCCAGAGGGCCGCATGAAATATCTGGTGCAGTGCTGAGGGCTGGAAAAAAATGTAAATATAAAATTTAAATAAATAGAGATGGAACTTAGGTGAATGAATAAATAAATGAGTGTGCTCATTCACTCAGCCTCTCCGGCCCTCAGAACACCCTCCAGATGCAATCAGAGCACAGCTCTGGTCATATTCAGTCAAGTGTTCAGTCCTCTTTCAGGGGACAAGAGGCTGGCCGCAGGCCGGAAAGAGGCTCACTGCGGGCCACATCTGGCCCCCAGGCCAGGGTTTGGAGACCCTTGCTATAGAACTATTAACCCACTTTACTGTCTTTGGTTCCACATTCAAATACTTCAACTTATACAATGAAATTGAGACAAAGCCTTATTTTTCTAGCAAGTACTGTACAATGTCCTACATTACCTCCTCCCTCTCAAATACTAAATACAACTGTTGGGATCCTTGCAGCAGTGCAAAAGGGGAATTCAACTGTTTTTCCCATGCTGTCTCCCTGAACTTAATCTTCTTTGGGAATTTGTAAGGTTGCATGGTTTGTTCTGCAGAGCAAAGAACAGCTGGCAGGGAGATTTGGTTTGGGGAAATGTCACGGGACAAAGGGAAGGTACCGCAGTTTCAATCTTGATTAGGGGCCCTCAGTGACTGCATTTAGCTTCTGGGGAAAAAATGTGGGAGATCCAGTCATAGGGAAGGAGTGCCTACTGAGGCTGTGGCTGCACTGAGAGAAGTATTGCCTAGTGGTTAGTTCTCATGTATTCCTTCTTACTGTCTGCTGTGCCCTTTTACCAAGTCAGCAACTGAATGGAGAGCAACAACTGGTAGATATATCCCCTGCCACCATTCCAGGCAGAGGTGAGCCATATGGAAAACTCCAAAGCCAGCAGAGAATGCAAGGGATTATTATATAAAATTAAATTGCAGTGGTCCCCACCAGTACTCAAACATAATAATGCACTGAACTCCTTGCAAACGTGGATTAGGTAGACAAGGCGTCAAAATGTACCCAGTTTATAAAGTCAGTCAACAGTCAGTCAACAAAACCTTTATTAGGCATAAACATTTGATAGGTGAAGAACCCAGTATATAAAAACGCCAAAATGGAAAAGAATTAAAATGGGAAAAGGTGCAGAGAAAAGTACGTACAGGAAAGCAGGCTGGTCAAAAATGCTTGTCCTTAGCTGGATGGACACACAAAAAAATAGCTTGACCAAATTGGATGCAGTACCTAGTAAAACTCAGCAGAAAGATCCAGGAGCTACTCAGGAGCAAAGTACAAGTGAGCGCCACTTTGCGATGTTCCAGTTTACACCGGGATCTCATAACCAACAGTTGGTTAATTGCATAACTAATGATTGGGGGTGCACACCCCAATCCTCCGAAAGCAAGCTTCCCTCCCTTCCAAAAGGTTGTCTGAGCCTCCCAGAGGCAGTTCATGTCTGCGCGCTGCCTCTGCAGGGCTCAGAATGAGGGAAATCATGTCTCTCACGCGATTTCTAGTTTCCTCCGTGAAACCGGAAGTCATGAGAGAGATGCGATTTCCCTCAGTCTGAACTCTGCAGAAGCAGTGTGCAGACTCTGCTGCCTATGGGAAGCTCAGACAACCCTCCAGCGGGGAGGGGAGGGGATTAGAGCATCCCCTTCCCTACAGAGGGACCGGATTATGCCAAGCGCTGCTTGATGACAGGGATCACGGTCCCAATCTCTGTTAAATGGCGCATGACTGTATACAAAACCTCAACATTTCACTAAACCAGTGCAGCTTGCAGACTAACTAAGGTCCAAACACACTTTGAGCACATGACTGTCTGGGAATCACGTTTTCAACAAATGACAGAGGCTACTGTAGGAGGATGTCCTAGCAGCTTTTAGACTGCTGAACGAACACAGAAGTCTCTGAGGGGGTTTTGAAATGTCCAAAATGAAGGTAGAATAAACCAAAAAAATGGAGGGGGGAATTGGGCATTCATCACACTGTTAAAAAATTATTATTGTTCAATTATATGATTTTCTTGTAATATAACAGTCACCCTGGAATAATCATTATACTGAATGACAGGATACAAATGTCTTAAGCAAAACCTCCTATACTAGCAAGTCCCAAATGCTGATCAAGTTCTGTAATTTAGTTGCTGAGTGCAGCATCAGTCTATCTTGAGCACTGAAACATGATGAGAAAACATCTTCTGTGGCGGTTTCGATGCTTAAGATAGTCCACGTTCTTTCTGTTTCTGTCTCAGAGCTGACAGAAATTTAAGCAGATAGAATGGCAATTAAAATACGTAAAATGGATTCTGAATCCTATTGTACTAACTGGATTGTTCTCAGTTTACCACATTGATCAGGGCATGATTTAGTACTATGTTACAGGCATGTATGTTACATCCCAGAAGGAAGATTTTCTTCATTTCTTCACAAGGAAGTGCATTTCCTCCACTGCACCAAAAAAAAAAAAAAAAAAATGCATTATCAGGTTTCCAGACTCCCCTTCATTCCATGCCAGTTCTTGTGTCATGTGTCTCTAGACCAGCCACTTTCAATACTGTGCAAGAATGGTTTGCAGGTGTGCCAGGGGAGTTTGGGGGAAGGTCATTTATTGGTAGGGTCATTGGGGGAGGGCCCCCATCAAATGCATGGTGTGCCTTGTCAATTGTCAAAAAAAGACAGTGTGCCTTAATTTTAGTAGCTTATCAGTGTACAATGAGATGAAAAAGGTTGAAAATTACTACTCTAGACAAAGAAAAGTGAGAGCCTACCCAATATTCCAGTGCCTGTGTACCTGTGCCAGTGGGGTGTGCACTGCATCCTGTGGTGGGAAGACAGTCACAGAGGCCTCCTCAAGGTATGGGAACCTTTGTTCCCTTACCTCGGGGCTGCATTGCAGCTACACTGATGCTGGCAAGTTGAATAGGATTGGGCCTTAAATCAATAGCCTTACAACCCAATCCAATGCATGTCTACTCAGAAGTAAGTCCCATTAGAGTCAATGGGGCTTACTCCCAGGAAAGTGTGAATAGGATTGGGCTATTAGTTCACAAAGAGTTGGTGCACCTTAATACAAGAGATTAGAATGCAACGCTAAGAGCTCTTGCTTCTTTTACTGCTGTAAGTGTTGCATCAGGTCATTGGCCTCCCTTTGTAAGGCCCCAATTCTATCTAACTTTCTAGTGTTGATGTGGCCACAATGCGCCCTGAGGTAAGGAAACAAATGTGCCCTTAGCTTGAGGGGTCTTCTGGGACATTTCCCCCACCCTTGAGATGCAGAGCACATCCCATTGGCTGCATCGGTGTTGGAAAGTCAGAAGGACTGGGCCCTAAGCAACTTTAAATGGGCAAGTTTACCCCTTTCGTCAACATTTTGTTTCTTTTTGTGAGTTTGTCCTCTTCAGGACAAGCTGCAACTGCCCACCCACTCAGACCTCATTCCAGCTGCTGCTCAGATGCTATTTTTGAATGCTGTTACTCTGTTAAAAGAGGAACAGAATCCCCGCTGGCATAATACTACTGGGAAAAAATCAAACTAATGTTATATTAGCAAGCCTTTTCTGCAACGTGGAAGAATAAAAAAATCTATTCCATGGGCATATTTAACATTTATACAGTATGTTTGAGTTTTCAAAGCACTGTGTGTACATGAGCTCAATCATGCTCACAGCAACACTGTAAAACAGGTCAGTACTATTATGCTGGTACTGCAGATAGAAGGCAGAGAGATATCGACTGCCTCATCCTACCTAGTGAATTCATGGCATGGGTAAAATTGAACTGTGAATTTCCAGGCTAATTTGTTACCAGGTGCACTTTTGAGAACATGAATAATATGTGCACATGGGTGAATCTATTTCATGTGCTCCAACCATGTGCAGTGGCCAATGGCCAAGCTCAGTGTACTCTCACATAACACCAGAACCAGGGGACATCCACTAAAATTGTGTGTTGGGAGGGTTAGAACAGACAAAAGAAAATATTTCTTTACTCAGCGTGTGGTTGGTCTGTGGAACTCCTTGCCACAGGATGTGGTGATGGCGTCAGGCTTGGACGCCTTTAAAAGGGGATTGGACAAGTTTCTGGAGGAAAAATCCATTAAGGGTTACAAGCCATGATGTGTATGTGCAACCTCCTGATTTTAGAAATGGGCTATGTCAGACGGCCAGATGCAAGGGAGGGCACCAGGATGAGGTCTCTTGTGCTCCCTGGGGCATTTGGTGGGCCGCTGTGAGATACAGGAAGCTGGACTAGATGGGCCTATGGCCTGATCCAGTGGGGCTGTTCTTATGTTCTTAATGGTGTGTCAGGGGAGGAAAAGGGAGGCACAACCACCACCACCACACTTTATTGTGAAGATAATAATCTACCACTCATACCCAGGAGGAAACCGAGCATGTTATTAATTTGACTACATACAAGACAGAGGAGGGTGATAGGTTGAAGGCTAAGCAGCACCACTCTGAGGACCAAGTATGCTAATCTGTTTCTGCTTGACTTGTGTGTGAAGCACTGAAAGAATCATGGGGGTAAGTTGGAAAGACCAAGCACTCTCCTGGGTTGAAAGCAGGGTGTGCAAAGTGGAAAGGCATTGCAAAGCAAACCCAGATACTAAGCCGTAGCCTTAGCTGTAGCTGATTTCAAGGAGAGAGAAGCAGGGCAAAGGAAATGAAGCTGCTTCTTTGAGACAAGGGGATGCTGCAAGGAAGCCCCCAAAGGATAGCTGCCCAGCACCCACTGGAAGAGCAGCTTTTGGAAGAGAAGAGGGGAAAAAGCTGGAAAGAGAAAGGTACAGTTAGTTACCAGTCCTGGGTGCAAGTGGTTCTTGGGTAACAGCTGGAATGGGGATGCTTAATGCAGCAGTGGCAGGTCAACGAACAACATAACACACAGCAAGGCAACCAAACTCAAAGAGTGAAGATGTGTGCAGCCCTGTGATCCTTTTTATACCTTTTTTTTTTTACCTATAGAACCCTGTGAGCTTTGTGGGGTAAGCTCATCAAGGAATCTTTGTTTGAGACTTGTTGGTCCTTGATTGTTCATCCCTAGCCCTAAATGGGTGTGTCTATTGTTTTGCATCTTATGAAGGATGCAGTAGTAGGGCTGGAGACCAGTTGCTTAATTAGAATTGCATTGTTTGGTTGAATTTGCCCATGGAGTTGGTGAGAGCAGCTAGGGTTGGAGACCCTTCCTTTGCATTGCTAACAATGTTGTTTAATTCAGGTCAGGAAGCTCTCAAATATGACTTTTGTTCACAGGTTCAAATGTGCTGTGCCAACAATGTGTAGCCACTCATCGAAAGCTCAGCAAAGTTTCTCCCAAGCAAGCCTGCTGAAGGGGTGGGGGGAATGATTTCTCTGATGATTTAAAAGTGTGGTCTTCCTCATGGCCTGTGGGATCTGAGGCCTCTTGTCATCAATCCAGCTCTATAGTCATGTTACTGGCCTGGGGCATGCTCTCCTGGCGCACACCCAGCATCGAAGGCACATGTATTCTACTGTGTTGCATGTCACACACTGAATAAAAGAAATAAAAACAAAGGCAGGCAACAAATCCCCAATTATTCTTAAATTTACTTTGGCTAGAAATAGACAAAAGCTTTCAAGATATTTGAAAGTGACTCGATCAAGACTTTGCTTCCCATATACAAAAACACATGTCCTACTTTGTCCTCTAAACAGGTTTTGTGGTTTCTAAAATAGCATAATGTGCTGTATTGTTTTGTTTTATACCCTGGTGGTAGTGGTGTTTTTATTAGTAGACCCTCAAAGTAGCTAGCAGCATATTTAAAAGATACAGTAAGAGGCAAAAGGTGGGATGCAGCAATTCCTTCTTCAAGCAGTCTCTGAAGAAAAAAACACAATGTTCTTTGAAGTACTGTTGATGTTAAGGGGAATCAGCTCCATACTAGCTAAGTAGTATACTTGGGTTTTGAGACTGTTCTTCAGGGAATGGCAATATTCAGTGCCTTGTTTGTCATCGAGTCACTGATGCTAGAACACTGGATCATTTCATAGCATAATTGTTTGGATGATAATGCAACCTTCAGTAATTGTACATTCTCAAATCCTGGAAGTGGCATAATATACACTTTTGATCCCTTGGAGACATTCCATTTACAGGAAATTGGCAATATACATTGTGCTTGGGAAAACAAGTCTCTCTCTCTCTCTCTCTCTCTCCCTGTGTGTGTGTGTGTGTGTGTTAGTTTCTGTGCACTCACAAGTAAGACTTCTGAAAGGAGAATGTTTGTGAAAAGGACAGCTGCTCTTAAACCTTGCTGCTTTAACTAGTACCATGTCAGCCTCTCTTCAGCTGAAGATCCTGAATGGCGGGGCAATCTCTATCATCCTGGCAGAACCCAAAAGATACAGGTGAGCAGATGAGAGCTACACCAGTAACACACCCCACACCAGTAGCCAAGGGTGAATCTCCAGTTCAAACCTCCCATTGGAGAGGGAATTCCAGCAGCCCAGCCAGCAGACCTTCGGGACTCTTTCCTCCTTCCCTCTGCGCTAACCCGCATAGGTATAAGAGCCCTCTATCTGCCTTGTTCCAAAGGGCTTTGGCACCACTAACATGATAAGTCAAGTGGTGCTATATTGCTTTTGGAAGTGTATTGAGGGCTCTTTACATGCACTCGCTCTCTACTTCTGTTTCTGCCATCCAAAAAGCATTGTCAAACTTGAAGCAGCAATGGTGCATTCAGACAGAAGCAATTTGAGTTGGAAATAAGGTGTGTGGGGAAAGGATAAAACCCCAGCTGTTGATAACACTTCTTTGCTCAAACACTTCTTGGCCACTTGCCTTTGAAAAATATTACAACGTTGTTATCAATATTATTGGAAAAATGCTCTTCGTGGACTTTATCTTATGACCCAGTCATACTGGGGGCCTGCGCTGGTGGAACATGCATTCTGCCGGCATGCACTGCTGCAAAAGTGCCGTGAAGTGCTTTGCGGCAGTACCAGGCCCAGGTGAACTGGCAGAGTGACAGAAGCCTGCCGAAGCAGATAAATTCAGGGCAGGGATGAGGTGGTGGTGGGGAGGAGTCTGAACAGGATGGTGGGAGATGGATGCTTGATCTGCCTCCATAGATCAATGTGGACGTGCATCAGTGATATCACAGTTGCAGGTCCACACTGACCATTTCTGACTGCTGGAGCTTACCCTGGGGCAAGGGGACAAATGTAGCTCTTACCACAAGCTCTTACTCCAGCAGCCAGAAATCCCTCTTGGGATGCAGTGTAGCCTATAAAGCTGCTGCTTGCATCACCACGAGGGGTTTAGGTTGAATTGGGCTATTAATGTGAACAGAGATGTAGACAAACCAATTCCGCAATGAACAACTAAAAGAGTTGGTGATTTCTTTATGCATTTATTTTTTTCATTCTGGGTAATTGCTTTTTGCCCTGAGTTATGTATCATATTTTACTTCCTGTACTTAATGTGGCAGATACAATATATTTTATACTATGACTTTCTCTGGGCATTCCCCACATACTGATACCATCACAACAGCTTGAAACTACTGTAGCCTTCTTAGAATCCCGATAAGCCAATCCTTGTCACCCAGGATGCTTCCAAATTCCAGCTTCTTCCCTGGTTTCCTTCAGCCCCATGTTCCTTGTTCCCCACAATCTTTCTCCTCCAAATCTGTATAATCTGACTGGCTTCCTACATTCCTCACTGTTACTTTTGAGAGCTCAGCCAGAAATAACAATACTGATATATCATTTTTAGAATCTTCAAGGGACTTCATGTGCATGATCTTGATGATCCTTACAACAACCCTGTAAGGCAAGTCAGTCAGCTGGAGCAGCTTTATGGGTAATGATGCACTGAGAATTAATCCCCTTGTTCTACTCCTATCCTTTGAAAGTTTACACCTATGTGTATCTGAAAGCCAGTTCACTGAAGACTTGTATGTGTATTATCATGTGCCCACTTAAGGCTACAGTCACCGTCTGTTGCGGGTAGCTTTCACAGCAAGCAGCTGGCCGGCAGCACAGTCTGCCTCTCTCTCAAGGCCAGAGCGTAGACACTCCCAGGAACAAAGACGACACACGGCAGATGTCCTCCACCAAACGTCCCTTTACTATGTACAATATATACAGCAAACAGTCCAGATAGCACACAATTCACAGATCACACTGACGTAGCCTTCGGCACCAAATCCACCTCGCTTCTCCCACGATCCAGCTTGCCCTGGCTGGAGTATATACTTGCTACAGCCAATCAGAGTGAGCTAGAAAGTGCTAAGTCACTCTGATGGCACATGGGATGACACACCAGGTGACTGCCTCTGCCTGGTGTTGCATCAGCCTTTCCATGATGCTCTATTAGTCAGGCCAAGGCTTCAGGGCCTGAGACTATCCAGCCTGCAGATTACCTGCAGGCCCTGGGATGATCCCTTGACACATTCATATGTATTGAGGCGTAACAGCCCACTCCTATATTTGGTGCTGCTGCTGGGTACAGTGGTATCATGACAGCGGCACTGCCAGAGGTCTCTTCAGGGGGGAAAGGGACTTTCATCCTGTTCCCCTGAGGAGAGCCCCAGGCCCTGCAATGGGGCTTCTCAAGTCTTTGCTGGCTATTTTGTTGGTACAGACTTGAGAACTTTCATGTTGAGCTTTGCAGCCGAAACAGAGGATAGGATTTGGTGGAGTATGAGTCCTTTACCATCACCTGGAGCTCTTACCTTGCTCTGGGCATCCACCCGGCGCTGGGCCCAGCGCCAGCAGTCTCTTCCACATGTCATGAATGTGCCTTACAAGCACCAGTGTTGGAACTCAGTCCCCAGCATTCAGCCCACATAGGTTTGGGACCAAAGTCTCCACAGAGCTCTAAGTAGATATGCATAGAACTGCACTGTAATAAGAAGGCCTTCCCTTCTTAGTTGCTTTTGGGTTTTTTCATTGTATTCCATATTAAGTTTTATTTTGCAGCACTATTCTTTAGAATTGTTTTCAGATATTGCACTATATAGTTCACTCCTTTTTCTTTTTTGCATTTTACTGTTTTTTCCTCTATTTTGTACACCACCTTGAGTGTACAAAAGGCGGGATATACATAGTTTAAATAAATAATGTTACGCTGTAGATATGCATAGTATTGCACTGTAACTTCTGCCTTGCTTCACCAAGTCCCAAGATTGCTGGTTGGCCTCTATTGAACGGAGTTTGTGTAGTTGCATAAAGTAGTAATCAGATACCCATCTTGGTGCAAACCACAACAGCTTGAGGGCCGAATCCTATCCAATTTTCCAGGGCTGGTGCAGTTGTGCCAGTGGGGTTTGTGCTGCATCTTGCGGTGGAAGGGCAGTTACAGGAGCCTTCTTACGGTATGAAAACATGTGTTCCCTTACCACGGGGCTGCACTGTGGCTACACCGGAGTCAGAAAGTTGAATAGGATTGGGCCCTGAAACTATTGTATACTAAGCCCCCTGCTTACTTACAGGTTAGGTTCCATGGGTTTGTCCTTAGATTGTAACATTAAGTTCTTGCTGGAGTAACAAATATCTTGGCATGCTGTTTCTGTTAAATAAGTTCATTGTTAGTTATCTCAGTACTCTGAACTATGGAACTCAAGATCATTCAATAAGATTTCAATGGCAATTCCATCTCAATATGCTAAAAAGGGCACCTGGTGCAAAAAAAGTTGACTAAATTGTAACTCTTATTGCAGTGAATTATAACAAAGATTATCATCATTAAATTGCACTGCAGCATTTGAAGTTCTTAAATACAAAAACGGTGTAAGGAAAGTCACAATTATTTTTACAGATGGGGAATTGTGGAAAATAAGATGTGTGTGTGTGTGCGTGCTTTTTTTCACAGAAAGTACTGCTGTTACCCTGCACATGCCCGATCTCATCTGATCTCAGAAGCTAAGCAGGGTCAGGCCTGGTTAGTACTTGGATGGGAGTCCGCCTGGGAATACCGGGTGCTGTAAGCTTATACCATAGTCTTTCAAGACTAAAGGTTGCCAACCAAACCATCCAACAGGCATTTTTATTCCTGTTGCCCAGTGTCAACATACTGTACTGCACACTTACACTGCTCCCTTTTCAACATCTTTAGTAATTTATATTGTTATTAATCATGCTTAGGAAAGTGTGCTTTCTGGGTTTCTGAGCCAGAACTGCTAATGGGAATTTGCAAGGAGATACACTTCTATGATATTCCACTGGGATTTGCTGTTGTTTTTAGGTCTGTTAAACTGATGCAGCTACAGCAGGATAATAGCTGTTTCTATTTACACTAGAGGCTAGGTAAACACTGACTAAGTAATGAACATGAGACATTCAATACCTGTTCCCTTTGGAGATGACATCTTCAAGATTCTCCTAAACACGAGGCCATTGATTAACCATTCATGGGCTCTTAATGTCAGAAAGACATTTAGAGCTCAGCTTTAGGATCAACAAACAGAAGTTCTTCAAATAAATGGAGACTGTGTTGACAATTAGTTCTGTGTTTTAATTGGTTTTTTATTATGTCCATAAAAGAAAGGAAAATCAAACAGCACAATCCTACTTTCTGTTTACAGAAGAAAATATAATATATAAGGTTGTACACTATTCTGAAATGTATCAATCCAGTGTATTGTAAATCGAAGAACTTTTTCAACAAGTAACTTGGTGTAACATTCTCATCCGGGATTATTTAAGAAAATTAAACTTGTTAATAACACTTTGGACTTCTCTAGTGCTTTCTAATTGTGCAAAGCTCTTCATGTATATTATCTTGATGTCATTACAACAACCCCGTCAGGTAAGTAAGGATTTTTACCCTCATACTGCAGCTGGGGAGCTGAGGCTGAAAGGGAGGGGCCTGTCTAAGGTTACCTAGAGCCAGATCCTGAGGGTTTTATTGCCCACGGTACATGTGTACCGCTGGCTCTAAGTGTCGCAAACATACCGTAAAGCATGTTTGTAGTACTGGGGGAGGAAGGAGCACTGACACTGGGCTTTAGTGCCATATGGCTGGCTGGCTAGCTAGCACTCTTCCAGCAACAGCCAGCAGTGAGTATTTTTGAGGCTGAGGGAGGTGGGGGGTGAACAGAATGGGGCAGCGGGAAGGCAGAGGAAGGGAAGGATCAAGCCCCTGAGTGGGATGAAGGCAGCGGCAGAGTCTGCCACCCAATCCTGAACCCCTCCCAAGTCGAGCAACCCGACACTAGTCTTGGCTCTGCGCCTGCTCAAATGTGGGCACAGAGGTGAGAAGACCCATTGGTGCTGCTGCAGCGTTACCCAGGATAAGGGAACAAATGCTCCCTTATCTTGAGGAGAACCCAATGGTAGCCTCGGTGCCCACAGGATGCAGCAATCACCATTTTCTAGGCGCTGCCGGATTCAGGATTCGGCTGTCTGTGAGTTCATAGCAGAGGCTGAATCTGGTGGCAGTTGCACACACCAGATCTTCTTCCCTCTTTTAGAAACATCCCCCCTTTGCTCTCCTCAGACATACGCTGCCAAAATGGCTGACCTATATCCAAGGAAACCTGTAGGAAATCAGGCTACCTACTTAGGCATGAAATAAAAAATACCTCCTGCCAGCTGTCCAATCATCCCCCCTCCCACTATATCATGCAACACCTGCTCTGTTGATGCGGCTGCATGCTGTAATGTGGTGGAAGAGAGGACTGGGTCAGTTAACTCAAACAGACCCTTCAAAGTTTTTCTCATCACTACCACCAAAAACTTTCATATGATTGGGCTATTTCCCACCAGCCAATCAGAGAGGCTAGCTTGATTTCCATTCATAACATGAACTCCTTCCATTGGGGTTCTTTGCCCTTCTCTGTTTCAATCTTCTTGGCACCAGGTATGTGCAGGGCTTTGGGTTGGCTGGGCCCATATCTGGTTTTGAGTTGAGGGCAAACATCTGGTTCAGGTTCCTGGGGGGCAACAAGAGACAGCTCTGTTAGGGTATGTTGCCTGCCCTCAACCCTTGTCTTGCTTTCTCACTAGACAAAATGGAATAGCTCTTGAAGCGTGTGCCTTGAGCACTGCCTGAGCTATACCGCCTCAGTGGCACACCTCCCCCCATCTCATGCCTTCTCCCAGTGAGGACACTGAGAGTGGGAGTATACTGAGTTCCTGCACAGCAGTGGTTGCCCTGATAATATCAGAGACACCAACACTTTCAAGCTTATATTTATACAGAGCTGCTATCCTGGGGGGTTTGCTTTGGCATATTTCTGCCATTTCTCACACACAAAATCATTACATTCGAGGGAATATTCCTAAATAAAACGAATCTAAGTAATAGGTTCATTGTAATTACTGCTGTTTCTGTAAGCCAAAACAAGGGGAGGTTTGACCAACTGTAGTTCTCTATTTACTTCCAACTGTGATTTATTATGATTACATTTTGCAACTTTAGGAATTAAGCTGGCAATTAACTTTCGGGTGACACAATCCCTTTGAGAGGATATATAAGGTAGGACATATGTATTGAATTTCTTTTTAATGTCAGAGATACATAAGATCAGAATGACATGTCAAATGCAACATAGTTTCCCTCTCCCCTCCTCATTACAATTTCCTTTACTATGGCACAGAGCTCCTGTGCAAGTGCCTGGAGCAAGATGCATTCAATGCATGGGTCACACATGGGCCCACAGAGGCTTGAGTACTGTACAGATAACGGGGCACCAGAAACGATTGTTTCCACGTTTATGTTCCTGACAAAAAGCAGTGCATCCCACCTCACTCCTTCTCCAGAAAAGGTAGCATAGTTGTCAGCTACCTATAAATGTTTAACGTAGATCCACCATCACAAGCCTCACATGAGAAGCTTGGCCACTAATGAGAACTATAAGAACATAAGAACAGCCCCACTGGACAGGCCATAGGCCCATCTAGTTCAGCTTCCTGTATCTCACAGCGGCCCCCCAAATGCCCCAGGGAGCACACCAGATACAAGAGACCTCATCCTGGTGCCCTCCCTTGCATCTGGCCTTCTGACATAGCCCATTTCTAAAATCAGGAGGTTGCGCATACACATCATGGCTTGTACCCCATAATGGATATTTCCTCCAGAAACTTGTCCAATCCCCTTTTAAAGGCATCCAGGCCAGATGCCGTCACCACATCCTGTGGCAAGGAGTTCCACAGACCAACCACACGGTGAGTAAAGAAATATTTTCTCTCGTCTGTTCTAACTCTCCCAACACTCAATTGTAGTGGATGTCCCCTGGTTCTGGTGTTACGTGAGAGTGTAAAGAGCATCTCCCTATCCACTCTGTCCATCCCCTGCATAATTTTGTATGTATGAACTATCTTCAGCCAAGATGGTAGAATGTGAGAGAAAGACAAAATCACCAACTTTTCCTTGGTTTGAACACACATTCTTAACACTAAGGCAGGAGAAATGTTCAGAACCATTCTTGGAAATATTCTGAAAGACCTCTACATCTCCCTCTCCCCAGTTCTTTCAAGACCATGATTTTGCCTTGGGATTTATGCCACTTTGAGGTACTCTCATTAACTGATATGCAACCAATACATTTTGTTTGAATAAGTTCCAGGACGCAACAGAAGATGGCTGTGCAATGTTTGTCTTGGGCATGTAATGTTTGTTGCACTGATCACATAGAGGCAGACAGTTCTAGGGAATTTAGGAAAGAACATGTCATTAACAAAGCAGATAACCTCATTTGTGGTTTTGGGTGTTTTTACAACTAAGATAAATGTGTTCAATGTCTTACATTAGTTAATGAATCTGCTAGATCCAGAACCAAATTGCGGACATCTGGCCTGCTCTTTTAACTGTTTTGGTAAGACTGACAACAAGCATAGTTTAGTATGCAGCTGTTTGTGGGGCAAATTGAATGTGTGGGCATCCAAGGATTACATCACTAGGGATGGGTAGAGTAATAAGCTTTTTAAAGGCAGCAGTGGGCTAAGTGTACTGGTTCTTCCAGACAAGTTTATTGACAGTTTTAGCAGCCAGGAAGAAATATGTCTCATTAATGCAGCAATCTTGCACACATTTGCCTGGGAGTAGCTCCCACTGTACAGGAAGATTTACATCCAACTAAACATGCATGGGATTGCAACTGCTAAAGCTGAGAAAACCCTTGTATTTCATAACTAAACTTATAGTGAAGGATGAAAAGTCTGATACCCTACTGTCTCCAATGCCCTAACACGTGGTTCCCAATCTTTTCAGCCAGGTAGCGGCCCAGAGTGCCTTGCAGCTTCCAGGTAGTGCCCAGAATGTATTGCAGCACCACTGCTGACATGGTTCATGCCAGCATGCAACTTTATTTGTAGCCTCGTAACTTTAATTTTTAGCACTGCCAGGCCCGGCCGACAACTTTATTTTGGCACTTCATTGGCTGTGGCTTCCAGGTAGCAGCCCAGTAGGCACAGAAGGCCTTCTTCCAGCCCAGTGGTCCTTTTTGTGACCCACCAAAAATTGGCTTGCAACCCACAGTTTGAGAACCACTGCCCTAACAATAAGCAAACCAGCTCACAAGTAGAAAGCAAACAAAGAAAATTTCAATAGCTTTCCAAAAATTATGCAATCTTAATTTTTTAAATAATCATTTTCACCCTTCTTGCCCAATTCCGTCCCTTTACCTCACCTTTCACTGGCACATAAACCACTGCTCCTAAGAAAGATTAAAAGTTATGAAATCAGCAGTATTAAGGGCCATCCTGCTAATTGGGTAAGAGGCAGTTTTTCAAGTGGGTGCTCCTTTTTTTTTTAGCAGGGGGAGAGTAACTGGCCCACCTCACCCCAGCACTGTCTGTTCTAGTGGCTGTCTGCTGGTATTCATTTGCATTTTTTTTAAGATTGTGAGCCCTTTTGGGACAGGGAGCCATTTAGTTATTTGATTTTTCTCTGTAAACCGCTTTGTGAACTTTTAGTTGAAAAGCGGTATATAAATACTGTTAATAATAATAATCTCTTATGTTAAGTCCATTGTTAGAACTGATGGACAAACCAGACTGGGTCCACAACATTAGGGGATGGACTTTAACCATACTCTCCTAACCCTGATCTGTATGGTCTAACCATATAACCCTGATCTGAAACAGACCTCCCCAGGGCTACTCTGGGGGAAAAAAAATCCCTCAATTGGCATCAGTGGGAGCTTTTTTTCCTTGTCAGATATGAACAATGGGATCCCCCACTCCAGACTGAAACAATGGCAGAGGCTAAAAGTGAAAGCTCCTTGCAAAGTCTGAGTCCCAGTCCACAGGATAGCTATTTTGGCTGCTTTTCTTCTTGACGCTGAGTTCCTTTCCCTTGCTGTGTCTATTTTTCTTCTCTAATATCTGTTTATACTCCTTCATGAAGTCTGTGTTCATCAACTGCCAATTTCTTGACAAGATCAAGGAGTTCATCTGCTGCTTCCTGCTTTCAATCATTTTTCTTCACAGCAACCCCTCATTGGAATTCACTGCCTCCAGGCATTCTTATGATACAATCTCCCAGTCTTTAAGATATTTTTTTCCCCCTGTAAATTATTTTGCAGACTTTAAACCTGTAAATTATTTTTCCTAATCTGAAATAAATTACAGCCCATAGGAGGGATGTGAAAGGGATAAGGAGAAGTTGATGCATACCCCCCTTCAGAAGATGGATCCCACAGCCAGAAAAACACTATGACCATGACAGAGCTGGCATAGTAGGAATTACCCCATAAGGAACAATGGATAAGGGGGAAAAAAAAACAGCAGAAATGAGCACCTCCTGCCACTTCCTGCCCCAGGAGGCAACAGAGTGGGGGGTGGGCATATTGAGTCTGGGTCCAGAAAGGGGGTGGGTTTGGCAGAAGTAGCAGCCACTGAATCCTAACCCCAGTTCAGGCCCAGATCTGATTTCACTAGCTCTGGTCTGAACAGATACCCTGCACTGCAGAAGCTTGACTCTGGGAAAGGGAATGAATGTTCCCTTACCCAGAGAACATCTCTGCAACTACCTCCTTGTAGGATGGTAGCCTGTTTAGTACTGCTGCATTGGCGGGGTGGGGGGAGATAAGGTAGGTTTGGGCTCCTACAATCTTTATTACCAATTATTGCTGTTTCAAAATTTTAGCGTTGACATAGAATTTTCACTTTACCATCAGTAATTCATAGTCATTTGGCCCTATTGTTTACACTCTTTCTCTACACTTGTCTCTCCCAACTGAGGACAACACTTCTTGCATCTGTTGAAGTCATGAGCTCTGTGTGACCCCGTGCTATGGGACTGAATCCAGGATGGAGGTTAAGATTTGGCTGCTGCCACCGCTGACAGGTCGATGAAAGTGTCGACCCAATGTGCGGCGGCGGTGAAGAAGGCCAATTCTATGCTTGGGATCATTAGGAAGGGTATTGAGAACAAAACGGCTAGTATTATAATGCCTTTGTACAAATCGATGGTAAGGCCACACCTGGAGTATTGTGTCCAGTTCTGGTCGCCGCATCTCAAAAAAGACATAGTGGAAATGGAAAAGGTGCAAAAGAGAGTGACTAAGATGATTACGGGGCTGGGGCACCTTCCTTATGAGGAAAGGCTACGGCGTTTGGGCCTCTTCAGCCTAGAAAAGAGACGCCTGAGGGGGGACATGATTGAGACATACAAAATTATGCAGGGGATGGACAGAGTGGATAGGGAGATGCTCTTTACACTCTCACATAATACCAGAACCAGGGGACATCCACTAAAATTGAGTGTTGGGCGGGTTAGGACAGACAAAAGAAAATATTTATTTACTCAGCGTGTGGTTGGTCTGTGGAACTCCTTGCCACAGGATGTGGTGATGGCGTCTAGCCTAGACGCCTTTAAAAGGGGATTGGACAAGTTTCTGGAGGAAAAATCCATTATAGGGTACAAGCCATGATGTGTATGCACAACCTCCTGATTTTAGAAATGGGTTATGTCAGAATGCCAGATGCAAGGGAGGGCACCAGGATGAGGTCTCTTGTTATCTGGTGTGCTCCCTGGGGCATTTGGTGGGCTGCTGTGAGATACAGGAAGCTGGACTAGATGGGCCTATGGCCTGATCCAGTGGGGCTGTTCTTATGTTCTTATGTTCTTATCCCCTTTCCAGATCCAGTCTGCTTATTCCCTGCCCCATCACTGCCCTGTTCCAGCCCCCCACCCCCTTCACCCCCCCCCCCAATCAACCTCCATTGCTCTGGAGCAGGGGCAAGTTTTTGGCAGGAGGGCCACATCATCTCTCTGACACTGTGTTGGGGGGGGGAGAATTAATTTACATTTAAAATTTGAATACATTTACATAAGTTTACATAAATGAATATATTAAAGATGAATGTATATGAATGAATGAAGGTCTTGCAATAGCTCAAGGCCTATAAAAGGCCTTGCACAAAGCAAGGTTGACCTTTCCTTTGCTGCTGCTACTGCATCACAGACATGAAATAGCAAGCAGTGGAGGAAGCCCTTATCCCACAGCTCACGTGAGAGGTCAAAACAGTCGCCCTAACGCTAAGAGCAGTTGCGTAGGGCCAGTGCAGGTTCCAACAAATCTCCAGAGGGCCAGAGACTCATTGGAGACTGGGGTCTCCCTGAGGGCTGCATTGAGAGGCCTCAAGGGCCGCATGTGGCCCCAGGGCCGGGGTTTGGGCACCCCTGCTCTGGAGCATGTGGAAAACCAGAGCACCTTTTACAACTAGTGCTGTCTGCTTTATGACAGTGAGTGTCAGTGGAAGAGGTGCGTCACCAGTAGCTGGTGAGTAGAGGATGGGTCATAATCTTTAGGGTACCACAAAATTCTTTGCTATTTTTTCCTATGGATTTAACTTTCTTTCTTCTTTGTAGATGGTGATGAGTCTCCTGCAAAAAACAAGTAGATGGAAAACTCCAATTAAACATAGTACAATTCATGTTCATTAGTTATGATTGTTGATAATGGAAGAAGCTCTTATCCGTTGACATCTTATCCTTTCTCCTAATTGTTTTTTTTCCCTCCACCCATTATTGGCAACATCCCTCTGTAGATGCTAATTAATAATAAGCCTTTTTCCAAATGAGGGTAACACTTTTCACTCCTCTGTCTTTTCTGTTTCAGAAGTTCTGAGATGCACTCAGATTTTAAAAGACGTACTGTCTTCTTTGTGGTGACTTCCTTCAGATCTTTGTTTTGTTTTTCAATTTCTGTGTTCAGTATAAGTTTAAAACAAATAAACAACTAATTTTTTTAAGAGAGTTTATGGTAGATCAAAGCAGCTTGAGGAGCTATGAAAGCTTGAGGAAAATGAATATAGGAAAAGTTTTCCCTTCTGCAGAATAAAAGATATACTCAGGCATGCACTGACACATATATGCAATAGGTAAACAATGCCGAATTGCTCGCACTACGCAAATCCACAACAGTGTTCTTTCATTTGTGTGTGGGGGGGGGGGATTGGTGTGGGATACCACAGGAATTCAACCTGAAATAATTTTTGGAGTTAACATTTGCATTTCGACAAACAGGATTTGCACATCAGGGGTTTCCCAGCATTTGTTCTCAATTGTCTTTGTTACTTGATGCATCCAGCAGTTTGGGATTTGTTTGTGTTTGACTCACTAAACACCAGTGAATATCTGTCTATGCCTTTGGATTTCTATTCTATCCTTCCATGCCACCACCCGGTCGGGGAATTCAGACTTCTTTGAATCACATATAAAAGTTACTGCCTTATCTTGTGTTGGCTTGTTATCTGGGTTTATGTTTCTGTGGTTATTATGCAGTGCTGCCAAAAAGAGCCCTCTCTAGAGCTCAGTGACATTAAACAAGATTAGACTTAGGCCCACATTGCAAGGGTAATGCAAGAGATAAATAGGATTAGGTTAACTAAGGGCTACAATACTATACCACTTTATTAGTACAGAACGCATTCCATTGAACTCATTGGGACCTATTTCTGAGTAAACATGCTTAAAGGCACACTGTTCAATGAATAAATTATATTTTAACCAATAATTGCATTAATTTTAACCTATAACAATGTTTAAAAGTAAAAAAAAAAATTTATACACACACACACACACACACACACACAAGGTGTCTCAAAAAAAGTACACACATTTTACAATGTATTTGTATTCACAAATACTGTACACACATACCTCATTGTAGAAAACCTGCAACATTTAAACATCTAAGGGAAGCAATTGAAGAGAGGTGCAGAACTATCCCAGCACACACATTGGTGGGTGTCTGCAGATCCCTTAGTCCAGTGTTTCTCAACCAGCAGTACTCATATCACCTGGTACTCAAGTGGTACTTGAGATGGTGTCTGGTGGTACTTGTGGGACCCCCAGGCCCATGCCACCTGGCAATGAAACCAGCAACATAATGCGACAAGCTGCAGTAGGAGACTTGACTTAGTGGGCACAGGTCCGGCATGTGCTGCCTTTTCGTGTGCTCAAAAAAGCCTGCCTGTCTGCCCTGAACCTCTTACAGTTGCATTTCATCTGGACTCCCAATCTGGAAATAACTGGTGTTGACATAATCGCCACTTACTTCCAGTGGTCCTTCAATAGGTGGATGATGCAGAATGGTAGGGCCCAATCCTATCCAGTTTTCCAGCACTGATGCAGCTGTGCCAATGGAGCATCCATGGATGGCCTCCTTATGGTAAAGGGATGTTTGTTACCTTACCTGCATGGCGGTTGCATTGGCACTAGAACGTTGGATTGGATTGGGCCCTTAGTCAACTATTTCAGCAGTGTACAGAAACCAATGGGGAACATTTCAAGCACTTGGTCAAATTCATTAACTAATTAAATAACTAGGTCAAGCAATTGCTTCTGTGTACACCATATATAGTATATCTGTGAATTACAGCATATTAAATTTGACCCTATAAAGTGTGTGTACATTTTCTTGAGACGCCTTGTGTGTGTATCCTCCCCCCCAAAGTTAACAATTAAAAAACTATTTTTAAAAAAGTTTAAAATAATCCTTTTTGCAGTTATAAACCACTGAACAAACATTATAGAAACTGAATTTGCTTTTTAATCATGGCAAGTGCAGGTAGCAACAACAATAGAATCATGGAAGAGGTAAGAGGAGGGTATCTGTGGGGGTGAGGGAATCACAACTGGAACAATAGCATGCATTTAACCCTTTCCCCTCACACTGTGGCCCCAACAAAAATTGCGCATCAAGGCAAATAGCAGCTACAGGATGGATGTTTTTGTTAGGAATAAAAGATGGGGATTAAAAAAAAAAAACACAACTTTCTCCCCCTTGCCATGAATGTGATCATGCTCCTGATCAGACCTCCTACAGTTCTATTTACAGTTTAAAAAACAGACACCCAAGAGCCAAATATCTGATCACTATATCTAGTTTGGCTCTTAGAATCTAGAAACATTCTCTGTGGGGACAGATTACAAACCTTGAAGAAGTTCAAGCAATTTAGTAGATTGCTAAAGAATGCACAGTGCAAATTTCAGGGATGGGGCAACATTTGCAATAATAAGTATATAACAGGCAATATGTAAATGAAACAAATATAAATATAAATGAAAAACAGACTATTACTCAGGCTCATACTGACTTGGCATATCCTGATCTGTTAATCATGTTGAAGCGATCAGGAGCATCACTCCCTCTCTCCTGCACAAATCCCCCTCCCCCATCTTTATTTTCCAGCTTCATAATGTCTGATTTGCAAACCAACTTCAAATTCTGGTTTGAAGCTAAGCACCATTAATTTCAGTGCAGACATAATGCCACACCACGGTTAATGCAAAAAGAGAACGGAGGGGGAAAAAACAAGTGAGGAAGAAGGTGAACAAAAACCCTGTGTTCTGATACGATCTTACTCATGATCCAGAGATGGGGAAACATTAGGCCACATCAGGCCTAAAAATAACTCAGGGCCCATGCCAACCGGACATTGGCATTCTGCAGGGTCGGGGGGGAGTAAAGTGTCAGAGGCCTCAAAAAGGTAAGGGAATGTTTGTTCCCTTACCTCAGGGCTACATTGCAGCTGCATCAGAAAGTTGGATAGGATTGGGCTCTCAGTCTAGTTTGGAATATGGAAATATGTTCTCTGGCAGCAGATTGAAAACATTCAGGCAAAACAAGATGTTTGGTAGATCCAAGTCCTGGGAGTACAGAATCAATGGTACAAAGCTTAGCGATGGGGCAATATTTGCAAAATTCAAGGCTGTACAAGCTGCAGCTGTTCTTCGGCAATCTACAGGTGCATTTTACCACAGCAATTCATGCTGAAAATGTATCTCAAAGGGCACTTGGCAGAACTCAATCAGCATATGTAACAACAGGAAATGCACAAGTACGAAACTCTGAACCCAATCCTAACTAACTTTCCAGCACTGATGTAGCACCCATGCCAGTAGGGTGCACACTGCATCCCGTGACGGGGGGGGCAGTCACAGAGGCCTCTTCAGTGTAAGGGAATGCTTGTTCCCTGACCTCTGGGCTGCATTGCAGCTGCATTGACTCTGGAAAGTTGGATAGGATTGGGCTATCAGACTTCTTTTAAGCAACAGGGACAACTTAAATTTGGAATTCTATAGCCTCGGATGTGGTTAGGACTGGTAATATAATTGGAAATAAAGGGCAGGAAAATTTCATGATGCATAGATACACCATCCGTTATTCTAATAATTGCAGGATATGATTTTTAATGCCAAGGGTGTTCCTTAAAAGTTCCACTTGTCAGAAGTTCACAGAAAACAACAGGAAATGGAATTCCTGTTTATTCCATCATGTATTCTATTTTATTCTCTCTGCCCGTGTGAGTACTAATACTCAGTTCTGGCCACAATTAGGAACCCACTGGACTTCTCTGGGCTGTGGTCTGCTAAATAAATGAATCTCAGGGCATGTAGTAAATTGACAGGTTGAAAGAAAGATTAGCCTCTTTCCAGTTTGACTACACATGAGACTTATCGCAGGGGGAAGAATTAACACTATGACCCCATTCCTGCAATCCAAGGTGAAACAGTCAAGAATTTGAGAATCTGAGGGTGCAATCCTAACCCTATGTCAGTGCTTCCCAGCCATGACATAAGGGCAATGCAGCTCTGAGGTAAGGGAACAAACATTCCCTTACTTTGAGGAGGCCTCCGTGAGTGACACCCAACTGCAGGATGCAGTACAGGTCCCATTGGCACCGCTATGCCAGTGCTGGAAAGCACTGACATTAGGGGTTAGGATTGCACCTTCAGCCTATCACCTCACTCTGGAACTTGTATATTGGCAGTCTAGAGTCCCACAGTTCAGGACAGAAATATTCCAATACATGAAAAGAATTGCTGAATATCATGCCCATATATGCAAAGTATTGATTAGTTCCAGAACACCTGCATGATACTTCCTTTCATATCTCCTTCAAAATCCTTCTTAAAACCCACCCCTTCTGTGAATGCTTTGTTCAGGCCTGTTTTCCTACTGATATTAAACTAAAGGCCATATAATTGAAAGGACCACATCTTCTTCCCTTGATTACCTCATCTCCATTTAAGAACATAAGAACAGCCCCACTGGATCAGGCCATAGGCCCATCTAGTCCAGCTTCCTGTATCTCACAGCAGCCCACCAAATGCCCCAGGGAGCACACCAGATAACAAGAGACCTGCGTCATGGTGTCCTCCCTTTCATCTCGCATTCTGACATAGCCCAATTTCCTCTCCTTCCTCTCTTGTCTCCCTTTGTGTCTTGTAGATTGTGAGCTCCTTGGGGCAGAGACTGTCCTCTCATCTTGCATAAAGGATCATGTACAATTGATGGCAATTCATAAATGCATGAACAGTGATAATTGTGATTGGTGTCAGAGAGTTTACAGGTACATTCTCTTGGTTACAAAGGATACTAGCCTTTTTTGTTTGTTTTTTAAGAAAACCAAGTTGTTCTTTTCAGTATAACAACTGTGACCCAAGGCTACTAACTGTAACAATTCCCAGATGCCAACTTATAAAATCCTTCTTATTCTCAAACTGTACTAGGAGTCTGAAAGCCCATCCTCCAAATATTGATTCTCAGTTCCCAAACGGCACTGCTGAATGTTCTTTATCATATTACCAAACTCTGGATAATAACAAACTTACTGAAAACAAGAAAAATCACATTATTTTAAACTTTAGGTAGTAACTAATGGGGAATCAAGAGGATTCTGTCTATTAAATGTGTGGTTTGGGAAAACCTGGGACCTGCACATATAGGACAGCATATCACACTAAACAGGAGATCAGGCTCAGGTTATCTTTCATTCCGTTTACAGAAACTAATGTCACTGCTAGACTTTGCCCAGACCAACTGAAACGAAGTTGATGGTTAGTCCTGGGATTGGGATTGCCTGGGGCAGTCCTGATTGTCTATTTACTACCATTTTCTTGCTCTTTCTTTTCTCTTTAGTTTCCTTTAATCCATATATTGACTTACTTTTTAATGATCTCTTGTTTAAGACAGTGGTTCTCACACATTTAGCACCAGGACCCACTTTTTAGAATGAGTATCTGTCAGGACCCACCAGAAATGATGTCATGACCAGAAGTGACATCATTAAGCAGGAACATTTTTCACAATCGTAGGCTGCAATCCTACCCACACTTACTCAGTAGTAAGTCCCATTGACTATCATTGTTAAAAGAATATACATAGTAGCTTGTTAAAAGTACAGGTCTGGAACATTTTCCCAAATGCAGTCACATACCATGGTAGCATCAAGTCTAATACATTAAAAATAAAATATGGAAATGAATGGGGACCCACCTGAAATTGGCTCGCGACCCACCTAGTGGGTCCCGACCCACAGTTTGAGAAACACTAGAAGATATTTGCAAAATTCAGATGCATTTTGCATTGTTTACATTTGCATTTAAGTAGTTTGAAAATCTTGAAACAAAGAGGTCTCAATCATAGTTTTGCAACTTGAGCAATACAAAAACCCAGGTTCCTCAAAAATTTTTGACAAGCAACAGCCTCTGTTAAGATTTAATTATTATTTCTATCTGTTAGTGGGGATGTACATCATATATGTATTGCATAAACTACTAACAGTAAACTACTGACCAAACTGGAAGTTTAGAAAGCAATTTTCTCATTGTTATTCATTATGTTTATGTTTATATATATACTGCTTTTATCACCCTTTTATGTCTGATACTTCTGCCCGCTTGCCATGGTGCAATGTTTGGTCAGCAAACATTGCAGAGAGAATGTTTGCTTTCCTATTCCCAGAAGCGACTCCCTTGAACAATCCCCATGCCAAGACTAACCATAAACTTTATTTCAACTGGCCTGGGCAAAGTTTACAGGAAATTGAAGCAACTGACCATATAGCCAGCTGGAAAGTGAAAGTAGCAATGAAAAGGGAAGGGAACAGGCAGACACCAAAGAAAAGCAAGGAGGAATGGGACAGAAGAAGTCCAAAATATGAAAGCATAAAGGACTGTAGATTTTTGCCTCTAAGACTGCAAACCTCTGCTTGTTTACTTGGGAGTAAGTCTTAGGGAATTCAACCTTACTGCTCAATATGCATGCACTGGATTGTGCAGCAATCCACAAGTTTTAAAAAACTCAGAAGTCTTTGTAATACTTTAATAAATTTATACTATGCAGACACTATTGATCCCTTATTCTTCATGTTTAAATTTTCTACTACCCAAAGGCTGGGATTCAAAAATCTCTCAGGCAACAGAGTGGAAGCAGCCAAGTATCAAGCACTAGGGTAGCTTGCCAGATTTTCTGAAGCTTCCACCCTCAGGAGTGTAGAGGCACCTACAGAGAAGAAAAGCTCTTGTGTGTCTGGTTTCCAGTACATAATTATTTCCCTCTTTCCTGTGTATTTTCAAATAAATTTATCTGATCATGCTTGTACTAGTGTATTCTTCTCAGTATCTATCACCCCAAGAGAAAAGTGTTAAGACTGAAAGAACACGTTGAGAAAAAGAGAGTGGTTTAAGCTTGAGAATAATGTGGGAAGGGGTTTTGTGAAAAATAACTGGCTTCCACTTCCTCATGCTGAAATCTCTTGAGACAATGTGCTGGAGATATTGCGAAAGAGGGTGGCCAGAGTAGGAGAAGTCTGTATTGGTTACTTGAGTGACAGCCCAATTCTAACCTACGCTGGAACAGGCAGGCTGGTTGGTTTATTCTGTTTCTTATGTAGGATTGGGAACTGATTGCGGCACAACTCAGAGTACGGGGAAACACTTCCCCTTACCCCATGTCATGCAGCAGCTGCCCCAATGGAGATATTCGGATCCGCACAACAAAAATAGGTGGCGCAGATCTGAGCAGGCTGTTGTAAGGCTTAGCCGCTTGGGAGGGGGGTTAGGATCTTGCCTAAGTGCGAGATCTTGGCACCACCCTCCTCCCGGGCCCGTGCTCTCCAGACCCCTGCAGTGGCGGCCCACTACCAGCGCAAACTTACCTTCCGCTGGTGCCGTGGAGGCCAACACATGTCCACGTGCTGGCCCTCCAGCTCCTGAGTCATCCATTGCAGATGTGCATTATGGCATATTTGCGACACCCCTGGGCCAGCAGAAGGGACTTGCAGTGGCCTCACCAGGGGTTTGGATTGTGCAGTGAGTCATATCATTACTGTCTGCATGTCCTATGCAGAGCCTAATCCTATGCATGACTACTCAGACTCAATAAGACCTATTGTAGTAAGGACTCAATAAGTCCTATTGTAGTAAATAGCATTTACACCCAGGTAGGTGTGGACAGGATTGAAGTCTTTAAGCCTTCAGTGGTTCAGTTGGATGCATGATCTGGCTGATTCCTGAGGCGGGCTCTGATTATTTGGGAGAAAGGCAGGAAATAAATCACTCAAGTGAATTGATTAATGAATGAATAAATAAAAGCTAAAAATTGTAGCCAGTTCACAGATTCCCCTCCCCTCCCCTGCAATCTGACTTCAAGGCTACCTACTACCCAAAATCTGTTTATTAGGATGTCAGTTCTGCTGAATTCTGTGGAACTCACTTAGCATGAATTGGAATGCCTTGTGCTGCAATCTTATGCACACTTCCTTGGGAATCTGCCCCACTGAACTTGAATTTGCTTCCACATAAACACTGTGACCAGACTTCCAGGCTACTTGTAAAGAAAGTGTTTATTTCAAGCAAGGCCCAGTATGGGAATGGGGACAGAGCACATTATCCAGGCTTTGAAGTCTAGGAGGGCCTGGTCTAAACTGTAAGATGCTTATAATGAGGGAAAATGAGGCTAAATTATAGATCAGGCTGGAAAATGTTTATGCAAACTTTCCCTCTGTATCTATAGTGTGTCCAGATCTTGTACAATCTTGTGGGATTTGCTGGAGCAAACCAGGTTGGATACATATTTCCCAACGATGGGGGAAGAACCATTATTATCTCTTTGTTGTCCCAGAAACACTGAGTGCCATATGAGATCTGTCTATCATCCAGTGAGACTAATCATCATGTGTCTACATAATTCTTCCTGTACTCCATTTTAAGACTGATATCTTTGGGGCTTTGGGGACTGTTACACCATGCCTACCAGTCTTGTTCTCTCCACTCCCCCACTGTTTTGCTGTGCTTAACAGATTCACAGAGCAATCCTATACATGTCTTCCCAAAAGTATACCCCAAGAAGTTCAGTTGAATTTACTCCTAGGTAAATGTGTATAAGATTGCAGCCTCAGCCAGTTAAACAGTTATGCAGAACTTGCAAGCTTGTTGTCCAGGATTTTGTGTCATTTCAGTTGGTATTAATTCAATTATTATTATTGAATGATTGGATTTTTTTTCTGGGGACCAACACAGGTGCTGTTTGATGGTCACTGTAGGCTCTTGTTTGTTTTAGATTGTGAGCTGCTTTGGACAAGGAACTACTTTTTAAAATTATTTTACAACATATAATGAGTTGTGAACTTTTTTGTTATCAAAAAGTGCCAGTATATAAATGTTCGTCATTGTCATCATGATCATGATCATCATCTTCATCATTTCGCTGAATTGTTTTGCTAAAGTTCAACAAGACAAAGGAAGCAGTTGACAACCTGGAGGTAACTGTGACACAATAAAGTACTGCACAGGCAACACCCTAAAAAATCCAAGGTAAAATCAGCTTTGCAAAAGTGAAAAGAACTGGCAGTGGATAAGGATAGGAAGATTGAAGTGGGAAACTGAAAGGCTGATTCTTGCTGCACAAGGACAGGCACTTCGCAGAAATGAAATCAAGATAGACTAAAAAATCATACCATGAATCTGAATACGTGCCAATTGTGCAAAGCAGCAGAAGACCACCTGATTTGTGGCTGTAAGATCTCCCACTCCAACAATTTGGAAACACATAATAAAGTTGCAGCAATTGTGCACTGGAATTTCTGCTAAATATGTAATATTCCAGTAAAATTGGTGCGGCCACAAAACTGAAAAAGTTACTGAAAATGAACAAATGAAAATTTTGTGAGATTTTTATATTCAAACAAACACCTAGCTCACAAGATTTGACAACTGTTGAAAAGAAGCAGGTCTGGACAGTAGATATGGAGATGTGAGAAGAAAGAACAGGAAAAGATCATGAAATTGAAATTGAATGAAATAAGAACATATGTTCTTATGTTCTTAAATATAAAGATTTGTTAATTGAAATCCAACATAAGAACAGCCCCGCTGGATCAGGCCATAAGCCCATCTAGTCCAGCTTCCTGTATCTCATAGTGGCCCACCAAATGCGTCAGGGAGCACACAACAAGAGACCTGCATCCTGGTGCCCTTCCTTGCATCTGGCAGAAACATCCCTTGCAACACCTATGGCAGAAAAAAAAGCTAATACTGTAGCAATCATCAGCACTCTAGGTGCAATACCAAAAGACTTGGGAAAATGCCTGAACATCCTAGGTGCAAATGAAATCCAACTACACATCAACTACCGAAAGCAGTCTTACTTGGAACAGCAAGTTCCATATCCAAGGTCCTCGAGAAGGACTCGATATTCAACAGGCTGAACCCAGCCACCAATATCTAATGGGCTGTGTACAGCAACAACACATAAATAAGATTCTGAGCCATACTCAGTTCTATATGAATAGTTCTATATGAGCCATTTACATATTTTATTTTTTCCATAAACCGCTTTGTGATTTTTTTTTTTTTGAAAATCAGTATTTAAATATTCTAAATAATAATATATGGACTTTGAAGGCATGATATAAATGTTTTAATAACTATGGGCACAATCCTAACCCACTTTCCAGCACCGACACAAGGGCAATGCAGCTCTGAGGTCAGGGAACAAACATTCCCTTACTTTGAGGAGGCCTCAGTGAGTGCCACTCAACTGCAGGATGCAGCACACGTCCCATTGGCACCGCTATGCCGGTGCTGGAAAGTTGGTTAGGATTTGGGCCTATGTAAAATAAACATTGAACAGAACAAGCAACAATCTGAAGAGGGAGTTGTTGGCTAGTCCCCCCGCCGTGGTAATGAGTGGGGAGGGGAATGTGCAGAAAACTGTAGGTATAGTTTGAGAGACAGAGACATGTGTTACCAAAAGGGCTGTTTTGTTTAGGGGAATTATTACACTGCCCTTATTGGAACCTGTGAGAGAGAGCGTAACACATGTTCTCTCAAAAACTACACATGCCTTGCTAATAATTCCTGTGCTCAGATTGAAAGCGTCAACAGGGTCTGGCAGCAGGAGGGAAGAACAAGTACCATAATAATCAGGGAACCCAGAGAGTGGGAGCAGGTGCTGTCGGTTGGATTTAATGGCCTCAGAGGCCAGTAGAGGTAGGTCTCTGGTCTCCAGGGTGCACAAAAGAACTGGCACTAGACAATAGATCCTAGGGTCAGGGTGTCTAAAAAGGGGCCTTTGTCCCTTGTGTATTTCACATACATACAGCCACATCTGTGTAGAAATATAAAGTAGGTCGCCAGAAATGCAAGGAGCTTAAGCAAAAAAGCAAAGCTGAAACTAAGAACACCTACCAGTTCTCCACAAGGCAAAGCTTTTTTTGTGGCAGGGGGAGGAAGATGAGGAACTATGTTACAATCGTGGGTCCAACGGATGTGTTTGGGTCCAAAGTGTTTGGACACTGACAACTTAAAATAATGACTTTAACCTTGCACCTAGCAGACTATTGATCCCCTAAGGAAAAGGATGAATTCCCACTCCTCCAGTGCTGTGGCCTCAATCCAATTCTGGCCCCCGTTTTCTGTGGTAATCCCTCTCTCAGGAAACCGAAGCTCTTGGTTCAGCAAAATTATCTCAGAAGGCTTCACTGAGTATGCTTGAGGCTGCCTTCTGAAGATAAGGCCCTCGGGCACATGAAACAATGTTATCAAGCTATACATTTCAGATTCTCAGCATGCTTGTTTTTTTGTTCTGAGGGAAAGGGGAGGAAAAAGGAAAATGTCAGATTGGGCTTTCTTCCTACACTCACTCTTTTCTGTCACAGTAAGGACAATGAGCCACTTCATCTCGAAAAAGTAAAAGCACAACTGTTACACTCCTCAGCAGTTTCTCAAACTGGGCAGCAAAGGGTTCTCCCCACTTCCCTACTCTTGTGCAAAAAACCACAGCCTTTTGATCTCCACCCCCCTATTGACTCTGCCAAAGAGAAACAGCCTGATAGCTGATCGTCGCCTAGAGGAACGGAGAAGGAAGTGTTCTCTGCCATCTTCTGTCACTGGTATGGAGGGGGGGGGGATGGTTCCCCATCAAACCATTCCTGGTTCACACTGCAGCCATTCTGCACACTCTGCCTTTTGTTTCAGGCATGCTAGAAACTGCTACCATCCGTGCTGCCTTTCCCAGAACACTTGGCAGTGAAATGAAAGCTGAGCTAAGCAAGTGCAATTTGTGTATTTTGCACGCAAGGGTAACAAAAGCCACTTACAGAGGTCCTGGATTCTCATACAATTAAAAAATGGTCATGCATCTGACCCTGCCACTGTACAGCCATGCTGCACACTCCTCTCCTCTCTGATTTCGAAAGAAGCACGAGACTACTGTTTTTTTAATTGGGTGCAGGACACGTGCAGATGCACTGAAGACCAACCTATAGTAGTCAGCTCTGACATTAAAGGTGAATATATATCCAGTCCCAAGTATTAAAAGGTTCTTGGCTTACAGTGCCCAGAAAAGCATTAAAATACTTCTTGAATAATGCTATGCTGGTCAGCTAGCTGGTGGCAGCCCTAGCACTGGTCAATCTATGGAATCAGATTGAAAGTATATTGTACCCTTCAGATATGGGCCATGTCATTTGTATGTTTTTTACAGAGTCTGAGATCCTGTTGGTGCTAGAGTTATGAAACATTTTGATATTTTGAGGAGACCTGTATAAGATTTCTGCCTTTAGTTTTACAAAATGTGTGCACCTTAGAGTATTTGCAGGGTTTCTTTCCCTTAAGGTCAAAATGTCCATGATTATGTCTAAGCAGACCTTAAAACAGTGGTTTTCAACCTTTTGCATCTCACGGTACACTGACAAGAAACTAAAATTGTCAAGGCACACCATCAGGTTTTTGACAGTTAACAAAGCACACATACCATGCTGCCAGTGGGTGGGACAAACATCCCCCATTAGCCCTACTACTAGCCCTACTAATAAATGACCTTCCCCCAAATTGGCACACCTGTGGGCCACTCACGGCACACCAGTGTGCCAAGGCACAGTGGTTGAAAATGGCTGCCTTAAAATCTGGTAGACCTTGTGCCTGTCTAGATAAGGGTTTTCATATTTATACACCACCTGTCCTCAAGGATCCCTGTGCATGACTCCTTCCTCTTATCCTCATAACAACCCTATGGGATAGGTTAGACTGAGAGATAGTGACCTATCTCTTGGGCCTAAGGTGACCCAATAAATTTCATGGCAGAATGGGGATGTGAACCTAGCTCTTCCTGGTCTATGTTCATCACTTTGACAAATCACACTGCCTTTTCAAATGGCATTGATGGTATGCACACATGCACAGCACTCACATGCACACTATGCATGCAGCCACCATTCAACAGACTGTAGGGTTACTAACTGATACAACAACAAAAATCCTGGCCTCTTGTACCTTACATAGCTGCATTAACTGGAGAAATCAACAGGAGAAGCCTTTTCAGTGCATTGAGATAGCATTATTTATCCCATCCTAATGCCTGCAGTTCAAGTTGCTGTTAAAGACAAAAGTCCAGGAACTGGTAAAAAGCCCCGACAAACATGCCAAGAGGATAAAAAGTCTGGCAGAGTAGCAGCTTTAGAACTGAAAATGCCAACTCACAGCTGTTTTTGTGCCGTTAAGAACAGGGCATAAAACCGAAAGATCTTTGCCAAAGAATGCACTGGATTCCTTTAGGCAACTTGTATTTGCGGTGATAGCCTAAAGCAACATTTTTGGGTGAGCTGGGAGAGACTGGCTGAGATTATTCACTAATGTGAAGTGCGGGAGATTGACAGCAGAACAGGAAGGGCAGAGCCAGTTGAGAAATTAGGGAAGTCTTTTCTACAAAGTTTGCATAATTCTTGGTCCAAAAAGAAAGAGTTCATTGTGAGTGTTGCACAAGGGTTAGGGGGAAGTCATTGGTGAAGTGGGAGAAAAAAGGCTTAAGCAATGTCACTCCTTTGAACAGTTAGACAAGGCAGAGTGCACCTAGCAGACGGAAGCAAAATCAGGCAGCAGCTATTGGAACGGCTGCGAGCCCTTTGTGAAGCCTCAGGATGACATGTCATTTGCTGGGCTATACAGTTCTGCTCCTGCTATGGGCCTCTTGTACTGCACAGAATGGTAAGTCACTGCAATAGCAAGGTTACTTTTAAACTGATGCAGCTAATGATCATATGACCGCATTCAACCCATGCATAGATATAGAAGACAGGTACTGATATAGAAGAGCATAGGTATAGAAGAAATATACTGTACATTATTTTTCGAAGGCTGTGAGCACTCCTAAGCCTACTACTAGGCTTAGGATATGTAGGATTCAGTGTACCGCCTTCTGAATATGACTGTACAAGACCAACTTGTAAGAGTTTTAGGTTAATTCCTTTCAGTTTTGCATTGTGCCAATTAAAAAAGAGTGGATTGACAACCCAATCCTATACCCACTTACCTGGGAGTAAGCCCCATTGACTCTAATGGGACTGACTTCTGAGTAGACAGGCATAGGGTTGGGCTGTGAATCATTTATTATTTCAGCTGTATAAAGCTGTGCAGCAGAGTCCTAATCATGCTTACTTAGAAGTAAGCCCATTGACTTAAATGGGTCTTAGTCCCATGTAAATGTGCAAAGGATGCAGCTCAATTGCAATCTAGTAGTATTAGGAAATAACCGATTTTAATGTAAAAAAGGAATTCAGAAATGAACATTTGGGTTTGTATGAAGATATTGTTTAGAATGCCTAACTGAAGATACCTTAAATAGTAACAGAATAACTAGATGTAAATGTGCTGAAAATACCCAATATAACCCAGTGTTTGAGAAATAAGGTAAATGAACACAACAGATGTGCGGGAAATTGGGAAGGTCAGGACATGTCAGAAATAAGGATCTGAGTTTGAATAAGCACTATATAGTAAACTGGAATAGAAGAGTTAAGTTCTGGTTTTGTTTGATTGGTTTTGCTGGTTTTGCAGAGAGAGAGAGAGAGAGAGAGAGAGAGAGAGAGAGAGAGAGGACATTCTGTGTAATTCATTAGATTTTCTTTGTGTACATAAGAACGGTGGCAAGAGACAAAAGGGAACAGAGCTGCTAAACCTGTAAAAGTTGTGTCAAAAAAGGAGACTCTGGTTTGTGTACTTTTGGGGGGAAACGAAAACACATTGTGAAGAGCTCCAAAAGGATCTCTCCAAACTGGGTGAACAGGCAACGAGATGGCAAATGTAATTTAGTGTAAGTGTTAAGTGAGGCAGATTAAGGTAAAAACTCTCACTACACATACATTATTCGAGATTATGGTAGCCTACAAACCGCCCCACTCCTCTTTTAAGGACAAAGTATATGTTTCAGTTGCTATAGGGATGCCATCAAAAGTGGCCTGTCTTGGAAAGACATCCACTTACATTTATAAGTATTGAACTCCTTACATTTGAAGGTTCCACCATACAACTTGTCCCTGTTGCACTGAGATTCCACCTGTTCCTTGCGGCCACCCTGATGTGAGTCTCATGTGGTAAAATGAATGGACCAAACAGGTATCTATCACTCAGGGGAGAGGCTGTTTTGTAGCATCCCCATGGCAACCACAATGTATGCACTGGCCCTTAAACTGTGTGGTACTGTGCCCAGTGGACGCTATGCATATTGTACTGTAGGCCATCCTGCAAGCAACATTCTGCTTACCTAGATTCAGTAGGTGAGTGAAAATCTTGGGAGAGCGTGACTCAGAATGGCAAAACTTGATTTGAGAATCAAAACTGTGTATAAATATGATACATCTACGTCATTATTCTCTTAGGTAATTCTCAAGCCCAGTTTCTAATACGGCTCTGCCTGGGTATAATATCATATATGATATTGTAGACCTATTTATTTTCATTGCTCATCAGACATTCTTGAGGATTGTAATGGAAAAAAGTAACGATTTGTGAGAAGATGAGAATTTCTCATTGTTGCATATAGGATTCCATTTTAAAGTAACTTTCAGGATCCTCAATAATGTATCCTATAATCTTTCCAATTCTGGGAAATTGGTGTTGATAATATTTCTGAAAATAAATCTTATGTTCATTATGCAAAAATTTTTCTAAGACTTTCTAAAATGTCTCCCTTATATAATTTCAAAGGAAGGTATAAATTAAAAAAGAAAATTTCAAGTGATGGCTAATACTTTGTAGCTGATTTCATAAGGCTAGGTTCAGCATCATAGATAGTGAAACATATTATGAGGAATTTATTTTGATTAGGAAGCAAAGGAGCAATTCTTGACAGATAAACATGATTAAAACATCCACTTCCTGATCATCTTGGTTTCTTTCTATTTTGTTCTGTTTAAATGCAAACTTCTAGTCCTTATGACTGTGACACTGAATATAAGAAGCTGTATTGTGTTGGACCACTGGTCCCCCAAGCTCAGTGACAACAGATGTTCAGATAGGAGTTTTTCTCCCTTTTACTTAGAGATGTCAGAGAGAGAATCTGGCATGGTCTACATGCAAACTATTATATTCTATCACTGAGCTATGGGCTCTCCCAAGATATGTTTGAAAGTGTTTGGGCACTGCTTGGGAATATATCAGAAGAAGTAAGAGGAGCCCTGAAAAAGACTTCCAGAGAAAGGGGCCTAGGTAATAGTCCAATATATAACTGTTGTCCCTCCTACTGTAGTGAATAGCAGAAGCAAACAGCCCAATCCTATCCCGTGGGATCGCCAGGTGCAGTGGCACCAAATTGGCAACTGCTGTATCCTGTGGCCCTGTGGAGGCCACTGGAGGGCTCCTTGGGGGAAGGGGATGTTCATCCCCTTCCCTTGAATAAGGGTGCAGGCCCCATAATGGGACTACTGCACCGGCTGTTTTGCCAGCACAAACTGGAGAATCTCCGAATTGGGCTTTGCAGCCCAACACAGTGGATAGGATCTGGTGCTGTAGAGATCAGATTCTCACACATTTAGCACCAGGACCCACTTTTTAGAATGAGAATCCATTGGGACCCACTGGAAGTGATGTCATGACCCGAAGTGACTAATAGATTAAAAATAAAATATTGAAATGAATGGGGACCCACCTGAAATTGGCTGGTGATCCACCTAGTGGGTCCCAACCCAACGTTTGAGAAACACTGCTGCTCCCAACTCCCTCCCAGGCTGGTCGAACAGTCCAGTAAAACGTAGCAGTACTGACTGCCTTTAGAAATCGAATGGTCATGTAGAATTATGCCTTTTCTTGGTCTGACCCAGCATGTCAATTCTCATGTTCTTCATCTAAAAACATGTGTACACACACCTTTATTTAATTATTGGTGTTCTTCTTTTGTTATGGGGTTCAAAAAGTAGCATATTCTTAAAACATGTTCAGCCCTGTCCTACACAAGTTTATTCAGAAGTAAGCCATATGAGTTCAATGGTTTTACTCTCAAGTAAATGTACTTAGTAAATGTACTGCTAAGAACTTTTTGTGTCTCAGATATACCAAATAAATACAGGATCCTTACATTAAATAACCCAAAATATAAAAACCAAAATGCACACATATCAGTGCAATTACTCAAACACACTGTAAAGCAAAAACACACTTAGGGTGTAATCCAAACCTCTTATGTCAGTGCTTTCTACCACTAGCATAGAAGTGCCAATGGGACATGTACTGCATCCTGCAGTTGGGTGTTACTCATAGAGGCCTCCTCAAAGTCAGAGCTTACCTCAGAGCTGCATTGCCCTTATGTCAGTGCTGGAAAGCACTGACATAAGGGGTTAGGATTGCGTCCTGTATAGTGCTGAAATTACTGTTGGTCATCTGTTCCAGAGTCTACCCTACAGAACTGAGACATTCTGAAATTATAAGAAAGAACAGAGAGATCATTTTTTAACTTGAAGGTGATTTGGATCAATTGAAAAGTGCACTCACAACAAATTTGCATAGGTCTTTTCCTATTGTTCTCTTATCTTTCACCATCTGCTTTAGATAATATGAAAGCACCCTCTAGTGGATGTACTAGTTATGCCAACTTTGTAGTTTAAAAGAGTCACTAGTGGATAGAAAAGATGTTGTGACCAAGTAGGTGTGATCTAGGAATTCTGTGTTTGGAGCTCTTGATGTATTTTATGACAGAAGTGGTGTAGGAGGAAGTCATGCAGAAGGTTTAAGCTGCTTTTTGATGCTATTTGTTCCAATTAGAAAAGCTTGCAGGTACAGCTGTGATAATACCTAAAAGTATTTGTCCTTTTCATCAACATTTGGTGAGGCTGTGAAAGTTCTGGACTAGGATCTGAATCTAGATTCACTGATGGAGTGAAGCATAGTCCAGACAGGCTGCTAGTTGATGACATAGCTGGCCAAACAAAAGGTATTCATCCTGTTCTGAATAGGTCCTGTTCTGAATGGGTTTTTTCTCATAATAGGAAGTCTGCCTCTTAAGAGTGCTTTCAGATCCAGCCCTGCAGATGGATGTCCAATTGTCATGTATAGCTCAAAGCACCTCTAACTAACTTTCGGGTGTGGGGGGGCTAGCCATGTTAATCCATTGCAGCAAAAACAAAACCGAATATGGTAGCTCCCTAAAAATGCCAAATTTATTTAAGCATAAACCTTTGTGGGCATCAGTCAACTTCATTTGATGCATGAAGTGAAATCATCTGCAGGCAGGTTTATATATTATTTATTTATTTATTTATTTATTTATTTAATTGTTACATTTGGGGATTACATTTGTTATAGTTGTGAATAGAGAAACAGAAAACAAGTTCTGAAAGAACTGAAAGGCCAAAGAAATGTAGGAAACAGTGACCATTATTATGGAAAGTACAGTGGCAATTCACAAGTACTGGAGTACTTAAAGCAATCATCCTGACTATGCTGAATTAATTGGAGTATTGAGGAGAAACTATGGTTGCCTATTACAATATACCATGAAATGCAAGAAATGCCAGGCTCAATCCTAACCCTTTCAAGCACCGACATAAGGGCAATGCAGCTCCTAGGTAAGGAAACAGACATTCCCTTACTTTGAGGAGGCCTCCATGAGTGCCCCCCAAGTGTAGGATGCAACACCCCTCCCATTGGCACAGCTATGCCCGTGCTGGAAAGTGGGTTAAGATTTGGGCCACAGTGGGTGATTGATTGTAAGTGAAACCAAATGTATGTGATCTGGCTGAATTCAATAATTCAACAAAAGGCCGTAATATAGGAAGTCTTCATCTTTGTTCAGTCAAATTGAATATAGTCAAGGGCTGCAATCCTATACACCTTTACCTGAAAGAAAGGCTCATGGAAAGTGGGACTTCTGATTAAATGTACATAGGACTATACTAAAATTTCCAATAAATTCCAGTGTAGCAGTTTCTTGTGATGTCTTTGTTGTACAATGCTGATCTTCAGGTCAGCAGTGGAGTGACCTGGGAGGTTAAAGTGTTCTCCTGCTGATTTTTGAACATTGCCATGTTTTATGTCAGATTTATGTCCATTCATCCTTTTTCATAGCAACTGACTTGTTTGTACTATGCAGATATCAGGTGGTGTTGATAGATGATAGCTTCACCACCACATGTGGATGGTGAACAAGTGGGTGAACTCCTGATGGTATAACTGATATTGTTTGGTTCAGTGAGGATGTCGCCTGAGTATGGGGATAGAGTTTACACTGGGGATTGTGTGCCCTTTGGGCATAAAGGCGGGATATAAATTAATAATAATAATAATAATAATAATAATAATAATAATAATAATAATAATAATAATAATAATAGTTGCAGGGTCTTTGATCCTACTTTCTGTGTGTCTGTCAGTAGCTGTCTCAGGTTGGAAAGCTGCTTGAAAATGAGGATAGATCTATCACCCAAGACCAGTGTGCAAAAGATGCTATTGAATGGGCTATAGGCCATGGATGGTACATTGTAGTGGTTTTAGCCATGAGCTGTAGTGGTATCTTGTCACTTTATCTTCTGGATTTGTTTTCTAGTAGGTTATTCCTGGGTTTAGCCTTGACCTGGCCTTGTCAATCTGTTTTCTCAATTCTTTGGATGAGTTTAATAATTTTAGAAAAACCTGATGTAAATTCTGCAGATTTGTGTTCCTACTTGATATGTTTGAATAAATATGGTTGGATCATTTATAGTGCACCCATAAACTTCAGTGCCACAGCATGGAGCCCTGCCATGACTGTGCTGCAGCATGGGGGCATCTTCCCAGCATTTGGCAAAGATGTCATTACATCATCGTCGACTTCCAGTTCAACCAAACTCTGATTTGTGCAGCACTCAGTTGACAGCTATGCAGGCATACAGATGCACAGCTTAGCAAGATGCACAGTTTAGCAAGAATGTGCAGCTGCACAGCTTAGCAAGAACATTGATCATCTGGTAATGTTTTGTGTGAAAGCTGAAGCACGAAGATCTACGTGTAGTGATCAGTGAGTTTCCAGTATAAGTGGTACAGGCGGATCCTGGCTTACATAAGCCTCGACCTACATCATTTCAAGTTTATGTGAAGTTTGTGTCGTGCAAGAGAAAACGCTTGTGCTCACTACCTCTCCCAGTGCACCTCACATTTCTGTTGTCATTTAAAGAGCCTGTGTGGAGGAAGAGGTAGAATCACTGTGTTCTGAGAATCGGAACACTGCAATCTCACCCATTCTTCTGAAATGCTTTTTAAATGAAAGAGGAAATATGGGGTGTGCCCAAAATGATCTCAGCTATAGAGCAAAGTGAGTGGCAAGCTTTATAGAGGAATTAGTGGTGAGCACTGTCCAGGTACATAAAACTCTGCTTACATCAGGGTGTCTAGAATGGAACCCTTACACAAGTCAGGGAGTACCTGTACTCTTATTCCATTATGTAGTTGTAGTGTCTGGAAAGTGAACTTGCTGTATTTCCTGTGAGGTGAAAGTTGAAGTCCTGGTGTAATTTCTTAAGAACCTCTTGCCTAGGGGTCCAGAAGATTAAGATGTCATCAGGGTGTCTCAGCAAGAACAGAGGCTTTTGGGAACAAAAGTTGACTGTTGTACTCAATCCACCATGAAGATGTTAGCTTGCTGTAGAGTCATGTAAGTCCTAATAGCAGTACCATTGACCTGGAGATAAAGGTTGCCCTTATATCTGAAATAATTTTGGGTGATTACAAAGAGGCAAAGTAAGCAGATGTGCTATGGTATCTTCAGAGATATTTGTGATACTTTGTAGAATAGATCATTTTTGTGGGAGATGTTGGTCAACAGGGCCTCTAAAAATGTTATCTGGGACATTATCCATGGATTGTAGTTTCTGCAGGAAGTCAATAGTGTCCCACAAATAACTAGAAGTGCTGGTGGCACAGGATCTGAGAGTAAAGTCCATAGAGCCAGGCAGCAAACAGCAGACACTACAGTGTATACTGAAAATCTCCACTGGTAGATTAAGTTTTGTCTTCCACGCCTCCTGATCTTTTGCTCAGTTAAGCATATAGGAATTGCATTTATGAGCAAGCCTTCTTGTTGTGTTACTCTCTGAAGTGCTTGGTTCTTTTCTGCACAGAGTGAAGTTCTTTACAGAATACCAGACTTGGACCACGTGTTTTGTTAATCATTTTTTCTCACTTATATTTAGCTGATTGTGAATCACCTCCTAGGAGAGATTATGAACAACTTTCAAGCCAGTCAGACAAGGAAGTCTATTCACATGATGAAAAAGTAATCTACATCTGCCGACCTGGATATATAAAACTGGGGCGAATTACATACCAGTGTAACAATGGAAGCTGGGAGAAAGTTCCACCATTCACGGAATGCAGAAGTAAGTAGCTCTGCAAAATTCCTGACAGCATGATGCAGAAACATTTTGAGCAGTTGAATCTTTTTTCCTTCTATTCACCATTTAGAATGTTGTATTTCTTCATATTTTAAAAACATTAAAAAAAAGACTTAAAAGATACTCTATGTTTCTTGTTTGTTTTATATTCTATTTTACTATGTTGCCTTTTTTCAATGACATTTTGATTCTTTTATTTGGGGCGCAATCCTACCTCAAAGTTAGGCCAGCGCATGTTCCCTTGCACTGGCCCAGGAGTGTCACAAAAGTGCCGTAAAGCACTTTAGTCACATTCAAACAGGAGATAGGCCGATGCATGGAGGTGCGCCAGCCTCCCTGTGCCACCATGGGCCCTTGAGGGAAGGTACGTTGCATTGGCCGAGCTCAGCTGATGAATGTGTCTGGGGAGGGAGGGGAGGAGGCAGGGAGGAGGCGGGAAGGAGGGACTTTGGGGTGGGCAGCAGGTGTTCCTGGAGGGTGAGTGTGTGGGGAGTGGTAGGCGGGGCCAGGATCTGGCAGTTATGCTAGATCCTGACCCTGTTCCCGGGAAGCCTGGGCCAGTCTCGATTTCAGTGGCACAGAACTGAGTAGCCCCGTTGAGGCTGTAGTTGCTCTCCTCAGGGAAAGGGAAAGTATTCCAATTGCCCCCGGCTGAGCCATTTAGTGCCGAAGCCTGCCTGGTCCAGCATCCAGCACAAGTTAGGATTGTACTGTAAATTGAGCAAGCCCAACCCTTTTTCTTTTTCATGGAAAGGTTCAATTCTACTCTTACGGCTCAGTCTGTTAGCTTGGTTTTGAGATACACCAATGTACGCAATACCCCACCACTGTGGAAGCTTGCACTCCAGTGGATGCTCCAAGGACCCCAACGTTGGAAAAACACCATGCTGATGTATTTCAGGTGTTAGGGTGGGACTCGGCAGGGGAGAGCACCTCTCTCTCTCTGAAACATGCCACTCTCTGATTTCTTGGGCTCTCCAGAAGAGGATGCTCTTGGATCAGAAACCCCTTGTTCTCTGCTGCCCTTGTTGGGCAGTGGCAAGGGGATGGGGGGACAGCATACTGACAGCAATGCAGCAAAAGGTTTGGAGGGGGTGTCTGTGTGCCATGTCACATCCTGTTCTTGAGATACACTATTGATTGGGCCTATGCGGAGCTCCCTCTGATAGGTCTCTGTTACAGCATCCCAATCAGTTGTGCCTGTTTGCAGTGATGCAGGTGTTAAATGCCAGATGGAAAGCTCTTTGCTTACCTCCTGCTATGGCTGGGTGGTTAGCGAGATGCTTTGTGGAATGGCTGATATGGAACCTGGACCCACTTCCTTCTCTTCTTTTGTTCCTGCCATACAATCATGCAGTCATACAAAAGGTGAGTGCCTTGCTGGTGAGGGCACACTCCTTGGCTGGCCTAAAACCTGTTTTGCCAAGCTCTCACCCTTTGCCTTTGGGCAGTGAGCCACCAGTACACTGCTTTGTGTTGAAGCTTCGCTTGTGACTCACCCCAGGCCCTCCTCTGAACAGCTGGCAGATGCCCCCACACAGACTCGAATCCTTGCCTTCTTCCAAGAGAGCCAACTTTCTACTTGTGCTTTGCTCTGCTCAAAAAACATAGTCCTTGAATGTGTGTGTTTGTGGGATGGGGGAACTGGCCACATGGGCAACTAGTGGTTCTTTGCTTTTGCCCCTTTGCTGCTGATGCCACTATCACACCTCTAGGAGGTGGGCGTGCTGTAGCATCCTTGTGTGTTTATGTGTGGTGTCCTTGGGGCATCTTCCCATGGCTGGGGGTGGTGCCTGTGGTTGTGTTATTTATTCCTAGGGGCTGGAAGTGGGTGTTGTCCGCCCAGCATTGGCTGCTCATTGGCCCTGAACCTGACCCCACTTTCACCCTTGCACTGTTTCTGTGGCTGCCAATATTGGGACTAATTAGGGGCACAATCCTACCCTGTGCTGGAACAGGCAAGCCAAGAGGCTTGTGCTGTATCCAGCATGGCATAGGGGCCCAAACAGCTCATCCTGGGGTAAGAAAAAACTTTCCCCTTTACCTCCAGGTAAGGCACGCTGGCCCTTTTGAGTCTCCTCGGACTTGTACCACCTCCTGAGGTGGCACAAATCCGAGGTGAGGGGAGCGGCTTGCAGCTGCTCCAAACTCCCCGGGAATAGGGGTTGGGATCCAGCGTGATTGCTGGATCCCAGTCCCACCTCCCACTCCCCACCCACCCACCTGCCCCTGGGGCACCCACAGCTCGCCCTCCCCCTGCCCAGGAATGTCTCCCTCCTGCCTCCTCCCCACCTACCCACCTACCCCAGAGCCTTGTGTCGGCCTAGCTGGTCCGACACAAGTCTCACTGCCTCCTTTGGCATGGAGGCTGAAGTCAGCCTCCGCAGGCCGGTGCGCTTCTGAGCGCCGGCCTTGCTGACTCCTGAAGAGGCGCAAATGTGTCTTATGGCACGTTTGTGACCCTCCTGGGCCAGCACAAGGGACTTGCGCCGGCCCAAGGACACCTTTGGATTGTGCCCTAGATGTAGTGAATTGGCTCCTTGGACATAACATGGATGATGAAGGTTTGTATTTCACATCAGTGACACACTGATGATGGCAATGATGTGGCAATGTTACAGCAACTGTGCACTGCTGTCAGAACACTGTTCCATGACTGGTGTTTCCACGGACATTGGAAATGTTATTGTGAAGGGATGCAGCAGGACAGACTTGGCATTTGGCCCTTGTTGCATCAACATCGGTGTGCTGTCACTGTGACGTTGCCAGGATGGGCTTAAGATATGACAGATGTCATGGTGGTGTTCATGTGACCTCAGTGCGGCATCTGATTAGGACTGGGGCATTAATTTTCTAGATGAATGACTGTAATAGAAACCAAGATCCAAAGTCTTATGTTACAAGGGATGCTTTCTTTCCTCCTCTCCAAAAGCAGGGACAGTGAAACTCTGATCATGATGATGTCACAGGTCTTTTTAAACTTGATGTTCCTGGGGGGAGAAAGAGAAGAGGCATGGGGTCACTGTCCTCAGCAGTGGTCATGCATTCCTCATAATATCTAGTCTGGCTACAAAAATATTCCCATTTCTATTTATGCTGTTTATTATTATGAGCTTTAGGCTGCATTTCCACCGAGTATGGGTCATCAAAGCCGTTAACAATAGTAACAAAAAAATAAAAATAAACAAACAACAAAAAGAAGAAATAGAAGCTGTAGCTTCCACAGCTTGGGGGTCCACCTGGATTTGCAGCTGCTCCTGGATTCCCAGGTGGCAGTTGTGGCTAGGGGGGCCTTTGCTCAGCTTCGGCTGGTGCGCCAGCTGTGGCCGTACTTGGATCGTGCAGACCTGGCCACGGTAATCTATGCTACAGTGAAATCGAGGTTAGATTACTGTAACGTGCTTTATGTGGGGCTGCCCCTGAAGACGGTTCGGAAACTGCAGTTAGTGCAGAATGCAGCGGCCTGTGTGGTCACTGGAGCTAGGCGGTTTGACTCTGTCAGCCCGCTTCTCCAGGGGCTGCCCATTCGTTTCCGGGCCCAATTCAAGGTGCTGGTTTTGACCTTTAAATCCCTATACTGCTCTGGGCCAGGGTATCTCAGAGATTGCCTACTTCCGTACAATCCGGCTCGTCCTCTTAGGTCATCAGAGAAGGCCTTTTTACAAGTGCCGCCGCCTAAGGAGGTACGTGGGGCGGCAGCAAGAAATAGGGCCTTCTCAGTAGTGGCACCAACATTATAGAACTCCCTTCCCCTTGATTTGAGAATGGCTCCCTCTCTTGAGACTTTTCGGCGAGGCCTGAAGACCTTTTTGTTTAAAGAAGCCTTCTGAGTTCATGGCCTTTTTAAACACCTTTTCTATATATTTTAGTATTTTTACAGGCCTGATTCCTCTATGATTTGCTGCGTTTTGCTCTTTTTATCTGACTTTTTACCTGACTACGGTTTTTATGGGTATTTGTTAATGTGTTTTTAATATGTTTTTATTTGCGGTTAAATCATGTTTTTAATCTGTTTTTAATCTGTTGTAAGCCGCCCTGGGTCCCTTCGGGGAGAAGGGCGGGATATAAATAAGTTTATTATTATTATTATTATTATTATTATTATTATTATTATTATTATTATTATTATTAGCTGAGGTAAAACAAATATACGCAACCAGTCAGCTCAGGTCACATGACCTGATGAAAAATTTGCAATGTAGTGGGGTCCATGCAAGCTTCTGGAGGGAGAGAGCTCTGCAGTCTAGGTGACAGTACCAGAAAGGCTCCGTTCTGTTTCTAGGCCTGAATGTTACATGACGTTATGCTTTGCTTTTTTATTTTTCAGAAAAACCTTGTGGACATCCTGGGGATACCCAGTTTGGCTCTTTTGAGCTCTTAAAAGAAGAGGAATTTGTCTTTGGCGCTCGTGTTGTGTACCATTGTGATGATGGGTAAAATACAGCTACCATTATGTACAAAAAAAAAAAAATACTGTAAGCTGCCTTGGGCACCACCTGATAGGGAGGGGAAAGACAAGATAGAAACTTTTAAAACAATAAATCCCCCCCCCCCCCGTTGCTCATTGCAATAGTATCCATAGGTTCGCTGATGCAAAAGAAAAATACAGGTCGAGACTTATTATTCAGGAGGGTTCCATTCCAAGAACTCATGTGGATGGCAAAAAAAGCACTATAGCAAATCAATTTAAAAAACAAAGTTTCTTTGCTCTGGTGATTTGAAACAGCCTTGCTGACCTTTTGAAATGCACACAGAGACAATCAGTCTGTCTCCAGGTGCTTTATGCTTCACTAGGAGGCAGCAAGGGAGAAAGAATTGAGGAGGTGATAATTGATGCCATTTAGCCTTCTTCATGTGCTCAGGGGGTAGGGAGGAGTGAAGCCTGCAGAGAGAATGATTGATGGATTGTCAGCCAGTTGCCATCTCTGGCATTATTAAAGGACTGTTTTCCTTTAATTTAAAGGGTCCTTCTCATCAGCTTTGAGTTAGAAAAATCTGTAGATAATTAGGTTATATCTGTAATCACTTTTATGACTGTCTCTCTGCAACAGTAAAAAGCAGTTTTTTAAACTGTGATTTTAAAGGGGTGCATTTTAAAGGGGTGCATTTTTCCTCCTTCTCCAGGGATCAGCACATTCCTTCTCATTTGCAGGGGCTATTCGTGCTGAGTCAAATCTGTGCATAAAAAATCCATGTATAACAAGGCTGGATCTTTTTTGTTAAAATATCAGGTTTATAGTGCATTTTGTCTTAAGCTTTGTGTGACTGGTTGAAGTTGAGGGCTGAACTACTTGCCAGTTCCTTGGCCCAAACCATTACAAGTCCTTCCATCTTGTTTCCAACCTGCAATATCTACATCTGATCTAATTTGTAGGTGCTGCTGTGTTGAAGGCTGGCCTACTGCCCAATCCAATCCTCAGACTTTATGAGGGATGCAGGGCCTCCAGCATGATGGCTGTAGCTTCCTATGCACTGGCCCTGTGAAGAGGCTGGGCAAGGGAGGTAAAGGGGTAAAATTTACCTGAGTGTAGGCTGAAAAGGATCCCCAACATGCATAGTACACATGCATAGGGCTGCACTGCAAGACTATTTGTCTGGCTTGCAATTGTCTTAGAGAGAGTCACTAGGCTCCTTGAGAGCATGCTTCAACAGAGCAGTTTCTTCCTCCTCCAAGAGCTTGAGGGGTATCCTGTTCCCAGGACTCTGCAGAGTAGCAACATTGACTGTCACATGCCCTCCAGTAGGCATATGGTTCTGCAAAACATTATTTCATGGCTATCCTAGATTCACCTGCATTTTTCAGAAGAACTGAGGGATTCTACCTGGTCTTAAAGCATACAGTTGTGCATGGGGTTCTCCCACAATGACAGAGGCAAAACACTTAAAGTTCTGAAACGTCTGAATTCAGCTCTGTGCATGCTCAGAACTTTACTACATAGGTCTGCAGAGATGACCACTCAAAAAACTACTGTTATGGGTATGCAACCTGTCCTTAACCACGCCTCTTTCTCTCTCTGGAACCTTCCTGAAATTTCTGGCCAGGATTGTCCTTCCTCTGTTGCAAGGTTCAAAAGCAAGACTCAGTAAGCAAGGGTGATGATCGTCTGCAAGCTTTTATTTCGTTGCCAGCAACAGGCATCTCAAGGGACTCCTGTCCAAAGCTTTGAGAGCCAATGTCAATCTTAACCAGACCCTTTATAGCATTTTGGGTCCTTTGCTTGAAGAGTTTACACTTCTCATTGGCTGGAGTTTGACATCAAACATGGGGCTTACTCTGGATTGGCCAGAGATAGCCTCAGAGACATTTGATTGGTGAGCTTCAAGTTACAAGTTTCAAATAAGGCAAAACCATACAGTCAAACATATAGAATACAAAGTTTTTAACAACCAGTAGAGTTCACTGTAACCTCATTTTTACCCAGAACTGGCCTTTTGGCAAGTATTTAGACTTTTATTTCTTGGCATTTCTAATAGAGATGGCCTCGGCATGGCCATCTACCTTATCTTCTTTCACTCCTTCTATTCTCAGCAAAACTCGGTGGGGCTTCTGCCAACCTTTATTAAGCAAGGTCCTTTGGACTTGCTTCTACTTCTATGCCTTATTCTATCTGTAACCTGTTACCTTTTAGTACCTTTAAGGGATGTATAGTGGTGTACTTTCATATACTTTAATACAAAACTAAACTCTCATTATAAGGAGATTAAATTAAAATTATAATTTTAAAATTAAAATTATAATTTTAAACAAATTACTCTCATTTGTATAATTTTAAACAAATTACTCCCAAAAACTAAACTCTCATTATAAGGAGATTAAATTAAAATTAAAATTTTAAAATTAAAATTAAAATTTTAAACAAATTAATATCTCTGTCAGCTGTAGCTCAAACAGGGACTTTCCCATGGATGTTTCTGTTATCTCCTACTTAGCTAAAAACCCTATTTTAACCTGCCAAAACCTTAGTCAACTGATACTCTTTCCCTGTATTATGAAGGCTTCCTCCTACAATGTTGCAAATCTATGTTTTCTCATCTTCATAACCTTTTGTTTTCCCCGCTTTCTGGTGCCAAAAGGAGTATTATCTCTCTTTGAGATGCAACTTTCATTGCCATCTACTCAAGACTTTGTGACCTCAAGGTTTCAACTAGCAAAACAGCCTTCTATGCTCTTTGTGAGACTGACAATTATTTTACTTTGAAATGGTTTTTACTATGTGTTTCTATACTTTATTAAACCCTTTTAATGAAATCAGGCAATTAAAACTTCATTGCCATCTACTCAAGACTTTGTGACCTCAAGGTTTCAACTAGCAAAATAGCCTTCTATGCTCTTTGTGAGACTGACAATGATTTTACTTTGAAATGGTTTTTACTATGTGTTTCTATACTTTATTAAACACTTTTAATGAAATCAGGCAATTAAAACTTCGTATGATAACTCCTATATGTCTATATATTGGCTGGTTACACTTTAGGGACAAAACTATTCAAATCATTGAAGAATAATGAGAAGCAAGCAGACATGATTCTCTTTTTGGCACTTCTATGAGATTTTGTGTTAATACCTACTATAATAACTCTCCCAGTGTTTAATACTGTCCTTAGCTCTAAAAAGCCTGAAAGAATAATGATTTTAAACTGCAAACTGTTTTTCCTAAGATGGACATTCTCTGTTCCTTGTTATCTGTATTAGTTTGCAAACAGAAAGCCTGTGTTGTTCCTCTAAGTTGTTATCTCTTGTTCTGCTGCCAAGAGCTACTTTGACATTCTGCCAATTCTTAGCAGAGCTGTCAGCCTGCAGTTTCAAACCTCTTTCAAACAGAGACAGTAATCTGGCTTTTAAGTTTTTTTTTTTAACATTTGAGCATTCCCTGTTAAGCTTCTTTACCCTAATGATTTGCTCTAATGGCATAGCATAAATGGCTTTCATTCTATATTACCCTGTATCATCACCTCTACTTGCCTGACTCTTAGGTCAGTACTTACTTAAGTGTGCTGGCATTTTGAAAGACACAATGGACGCATTATCATTTGAACAGTTTCAACCTGGACTCCAGGAAGAGATGAGATCACCTAACCTAAGTCCTCTTTTTAACTTTGAAAAAATCTAGCTCCAGAACAGAGTACAAACAAAAGAGTTCCAGGAAGCAAAACAGTATTTTCCCTCACACTTGTTGTGGAGAGAAAACTCTTTCACAACACATTTTTTAATAGAACTACAGGTATAACCTAATTATCCACATGTAATTTTATCTCAGCACTATGAAAAGGGCCCTTTCAATTAAAGGAAAAAGTCATTAATGGGGGAGAGGGCAGCTGGCAGACAATTCATCAATCATTCTTTCTCCAGGCACTTAGAACAGCTTCATTGCCAGGCAAGTCACCCCTCCCTTCCCCCTGAGCACTTGAAGGAATACAGATGATTATCACCTCCTCTTTTCATTCATTCTTCACCCATTGCTCTGGGTGAAGGGAAGGGTCACTGCCTCAGAGTAAAGCCTTTTTAAGCATCTGGAAAGGGAATGATTGCCAGATGTCTCTGCCTTGCATTACAATGGTCAGCAAGGCTGTTTTTAAATCACTGAGCAAAGGGACATTGTTTTTTAAATTGATTTCCTTTAACACATTTTTTAAGTATCCTCGTGGATACCTAGTCTCAACCTGTTTGCTTTTAGTAGCAGTGTATCTAACATTACTATTATAGAGTCTATATGCTATTGATATGCAGTTCTACTGTAATTTTTATCATGTAATTATCATGTAATTTTTATCATGAAATTTTATCAAAAAAATTTCAATTTTTTTCAGATATCAGATGATCAGTCAAACAGATTACCGTGATTGTCGGGCTGATGGATGGAGCAATGATGTCCCTCATTGTGAAGGCAAGTATCTTAATCCCCATCAACTCAGTTCAATTAGTTCAATGTAACTCGTAATCTTAGTGGCAAATTGCACATTATCTTAAATGCATAATATGGTATCATAAAATCATTCTATGGATTTTATGTGTGATTTATTCCTTTCTGTGGTTTTGCTTGTTTTCTCTGTAATTCTGGAAACAATCCAAACCACCCTTTCATCCAGCGCCAGTTCCTTGCACCAGCCATAGAGTGTCACAAAAGTGCTGTAAAGCACTTTCATGCCACTATTCAGGGAGATAGGCCGGCACACATGCACTGGCCTCCCCGCACCAACACAGGCACCCGAGATGGGTTAGTTTGTATCAGCCAAGCCTGGCTGGCACAAGGGTCTAGGGGGCATAAGGAGGGTGGGGAGGAGGCAGGAGGGAGGCATTACAGGGCAGGGTGGTGGGTGTTCCTGGGTGGTCTGAGGCAGTCCAGGGCTGCTCGGATTTGTGCCACCAGTTTAGGTGGTGCAGATCTGAATAGCCCTATTGGGGTTGATGTGACTGTACCCAGGGTAAGGGGAAAAGTTTGCCCATGCCTCAAGCTGAGCCTCGGACAGCCTGCCTGCCTGCCTTTTCCAGCACAAATTAGAATTGTGCTACACATGTTTTGTAATGGTGTGGGTGTTGTATCCCCCCCCCTCCAAAGAGTATTTTTTGGAGACTTTGTTTGTTGAATTTCATTTGCATCTCACTTCCTTCTGAAATCCAGGAATGTTTGATTTAGGTAGGAGCCAGCTGATTGGCCCAGGTTCCTGCTAGCTGTTTTCTAGGCAGCTAGAGATCAAGGTAGAGATCAATAGGTAGAGATCAAATAACAAGATGATGTCATTACATCCAAATGATAGAACTCCCAAGTGGACAGAAATGATGCTTCTTGTTCCAACAGCTTGAGAACTTCCCTCCATGAGCTCCAAAGAGGAGAGGCCCCTCATTGGATGCAAGAATAAAGAGTTAGGGCCCAATCCTATCCAACTTTCCAGCACCTGGGCAGCAGCAATGCAGCCCCCAGGTAAGAGAACAAATGGTCCTATACCTAGAGGAGGCCTCCAAGACTGCCTCCCCAATACAGGAAGCAGTGCGCACCCTATAGGCACAGCAGCACCGTAATTGGAAAATTGGATAGGATTGGGCCCTTAGGCTACAATCCTATCAACAGTTTCCTGGAAGCAAGCCCTATTGAACACAATAGGACTTACTTCTGAGTAGACATGAATAGGCTTGTGCCCTTAGTGCACCAAGCTTAAATCAAATAGGGAACTGTTTTAGTTAGAAAACTGTAAGGACTTCAGAGTTTGCCTCCTTTAAACCGTATGTTACATACCTCTTCAAAACTCACCTGCTCTGAGTTAAAGCACTTGCATGATATTCTGCAGTGCCTCAGTACCAACCTCTTGCTGTCTGAATGATTCCAGTACTGCTTTTTCTGTCAAATTTGATTCTTCTTTTTTTTTGTTCTTCTGGTTTTGTTATCGCCTGTTTCTTGTACTGCACTTTTATTAAACCTTTACAGTTTTACCTTGAGCCTGCATGATTCTTAGGTGCACTGGACTGTCACATCTCATAACTCTGCAGGCAGTACTGTGAGAGTGAATGTGATAGGAATCCCTCAGCTTCAGTATTGTTCTAAAGGGGGGGATTCCCCAATGAGCCCCTCTGGTTAGCCTGATCTCCTGAGCATGTGGCAATGAATGCAAACTACCAAGTCTTTTCCCCAGTAACAGTGGCGTCACTAGGGTTCGTGTACCTTGGTGCAGGATGCCAGCGCATCACCCCCCATGCAGTGGGTGGGACAACACCCCAGGTGGTGGGCATGGTGATGTACCATCACTCCACTCCCACCGGTTTTTTGGCTGTACCTGTTGATAGAACAAAGATAGAACACATTCTTCATGAAATTACCCATTGAGTGATATTTAACATACTGGTATTATTCCTCCAGACTGTGATTTTAGTGATTTTAGTCACTAGTGGTGTCACACACCTCTGGGTGTCAACTTACTAACACCTTATTGCAGCAGTTCTCAAACTTTTAGCACTGGGACACACTTTTTAGAATGACAATCTGTCCAGGACCCATCATAAAGCAAGTTATAATAGATAATTATAAATAATTAAAGTACAACAAATAATTAAATAAAGGGAAGCCAGGCCTGTTCCACCAACTGCATTTTCTCTGTAGCCTGCCTGCAATAACACTCCCCCCCCCCCAAAAAAAAAGTATCAGTAAGGTTTTCAGCCCTACCCCAGTGCCCAGTTCAATTCAAGAACTTCTGTTTCAACCAGATCACTGTCAGGATCCACCTGGCTTTGCAAGTCTCAAAAAAGTTCACCTCATCAGCTGAAGCCTCTGCTTTGATCCTTCTTAGTGAGGGCGGGGGGGGGAAGAGAGACTGCCTTCTGGAGCATTTGTTGAGCTCCAGTTCCATCAGATCCAGATCATTCTGGTGGCTTCACATTCCCCTTTGCCTGGCCTGACCACCAGCCAAGGCACGTTTGCTTACTCACGAGTAAACGTGACAGTGAGGCTTAGTTTTGCTTTTCATAGGGCTCAACACATTCGTCTTCTTGGAGGGAGGGACTTCCTTCTCAGGTATTTTTTGGGGCTGCATTCATTGGATCAGGACCATTCCAGTGTCTTTTGGTTCCTCTCAGCCTGCCCTTTCCGATGGACTAAGTCATGTTTGCCTACTCGTGAGTAAAAGCGCGATATGGCTCAGTTTCACTTTCCATAGGGCTCCATGCATTTGTTCTCTGGTTTTTTGGTCTTATCTTTTGATAGAAAGGAGATATTTCACTCTGGGTTCTTACATTGCATTCTGCTGGAATTTCCACATCCAACGATATACAACATGACAGTATTACTCCTAACCACTGCAATTTTAGCGTGTCACTCTCCCAGTGCATGTCACCCCCCCGTGTGTGTCACCTGGTGCAGCCCGCACCCCCCACACTCCCCTAGCGACACCACTGCCCAGTAAGCTGCATATCAAAACAGGGAAGAGAGGGGAAAGGAAGGGAGTGAGTGCTAACTGCTAAACACTAGTGCTCTGGATCAGTGTGTGGTCGCTGACAGATGCTCTCTTTGACCCTGATATATGTCCTGGTGTATTTGCTCTTAAAAAATAGTGACCTGGGCAGAGGGACATAAAAGGGAGCTTTTCACATGCTATTTTAAAAGGAAAAGAGTCTTCCATTAGCAATTGGGATTGTGACCTAAACCCCTGAAGCCTCCCAAAACATAGTTTTGCTGCTTGTCATAGTTCTGCCCTGGATGTTGTTTTTTTTAAAGAACAAATCTTATTATGAGGTTAGGGTAACATGCAATTTGCCTGTTAGATCATCCACCTTGAGGGCAGATTTTACAGTGGCTAAGTTCCAGTTTATGCCATGTTTAGCAACAGAGAATAAAGCTTATAAGACCACCTAGAAATATAGAAGACCATGGTAATAATTAAGTTGAAGATCATCTTTAGTATCTGTTTAAACCGTGAAGAATCTTGCAGTGTCATTTGTTTAGGGGCTCAGGATCACAGAATGTGAGAGAGAAAAATATACCACAGAGTGGTAAACATTGGTCTTCAAGTTCACCTTAATGTTCCTGTTAGCAATTAAGGGCCTGATCCTACCTGGCAGTAGCATTGCTCTTGAGCACACTGCTAAGGAGACAGCTGTCGTGAAAGTGCCAAAAAGTGCTTCACAACAGCTAGGAGAGAAACACCAGTGCCGAGGCCTGTGCGGGCATGCCCTGGGAGACGATGGCAGTGAATATGCCACCGAGCAACACAGGGGCTTCCTGGGGTGGGGGAGGGAGTGAAACTGCGCAGGGGAAGGGCTGGGAGGAGGGTAGTTCAGACACGGAAGGCGGGCAGGGGTAGCAGCAGAGGCTGCTGCCAGATCTTATCTCACGTCCCATGCCTGAAAGCCTTACATGGGGTACTTGGTTCTGCACCAGAGATTGAGCTGGCACAGATCTGAGTAGACCCATGGTGTCTGCCGGGGCTCAACATGAGGTAAGTGAACAAATATTCCCTTATCTTGAGGCTGCCTCCTGCCCATGTGGGATACAGCAGTGGCCGTTTCTGTGCTGTTGTACCATGGCACAGGGCAACCCCATTAGGACTGGGCTTTAAGGTATCTTATTGTTTGAAAGGTAAAATGGCTTTATGTTCTGACTTCAACAAGATTTCCTGCTGAATTTGTTTACTATCATGTTATAAATTGTTCTGTAAAGTAATGGTTCCCAAACCGTGAGTTGTGGCTCCCCAGGGCAGAAACAAGCCAGGGAAACCATGGAATCCTCACAAAAAACGGACCACCCTATATAATGCATAGGATTGTATACACTGGGAACTGTGTATACCCATGTATAAATGGGGAGCTGTGGCCAATGGCCTACTAGTCAAAAAAAGTCTGGGAACCACTGCTGTAGAGATGAATCATTTTATGGTTTTAGATAAGTGATTGCCTGTTGTATAGTGGAACAGGCACTATACAACAGGCACTATACACAACAGTGTATAATGTAGCCTCTGTATTCAGAGGCTAATCAGGCAGACCCTGCTTTACCTAGGTTCAGTGGGTAGCCAAGGAGAGCCAGACTGAAGTATACGTTAGTAAGGGTAAGATATATTGGTATACAGAGGGTGCATTATTAGGCAAAAGAAAAAGCGTAACAACATCCCTTCAGTTGACTGGTGATTTCTTTAGCCACAGGAGAACTCCAAAGGGGCAGGTTCCAGGGAACAACTCTTCAGTCCTTGTTCTTCAGTGAAATCCAATGGGCAGGGGATTTTCAAGACTAGGCTGACACAAGCCTCTGCGCTGGCTTCCTTGGCAAGGCTTGCATAGGCCCAGCTGGGCCTGTGCAAGCCTCTGGGGTGGGTGGAGAGGAGGCGGCAGGGAGGAGGTGGGAGGGAGGCAATCTTGGGCAGGGGGAGGGCAGGCAGTGGGCGGACCCAGGGATGGGCGGGCGGGGAGCAGGAGGTGGGGCTGGGATCCAGCACTTATGCTGGATTCCAACTCTCGTTCCCTGGGAGTTTGGAGCAGCATGAAGCCGCTCCGCTCTCCTCAGACTTGTGCCACCTCTGGAGGTGGCGCAAGTCCAAGGAGACCCATAGGGGAAAGGGTGCCTTACCTGGAGGTAAGGGGAAACGTTTCTCCTTGCCTCTGACTGAGTCACCTTGGGCCCCTATCCTTTTGCCTTGCCTGATCCAGCATAGGGTAGGATTGCTCCCTTATTTGCCTATCCTCACGGAATCTTTGAAAAGCTGCTAGAAGCCTTAAATGCTAACAGTTTATAATGTCTTTCTCGCATAGATGGTTCTCCCCCATCTGGGCCATGCCTTATCTCAGTTATGCAATGAGAAAGCATGCTAGGCTCTATGTATTGGCAACCTTCAGTCTCGAAAGACTATGGTATCGCGCTCTGAAAGGTGGTTCTGGCACAGCGTCTAGTGTGGCTGAAAAGGCCAATCCGGGAGTGACAATCCCTTCCACACCGGGAGCAAGTGCAGTCTGTCCCTGGTCTGTCTCCCTGGCTATGGGCCTTCCTTCTTTGCCTCTTAGCCTCAGACTGTTGGCAAAGTGTCTCTTCAAACTGGGAAAGGCCATGCTGCACAGCCTGCCTCCAAGCGGGCCGCTCAGAGGCCAGGGTTTCCCACCTGTTGAGGTCCACTCCTAAGGCCTTCAGATCCCTCTTGCAGATGTCCTTGTATCGCAGCTGTGGTCTACCTGTAGGGCGCTTTCCTTGCACGAGTTCTCCATAGAGGAGATCCTTTGGGATCCGGCCATCATCCATTCTCACGACATGACCAAGCCAACGCAGGCGTCTCTGTTTCAGCAGTGAATACATGCTAGGGATTCCAGCACGTTCCAGGACTGTGTTGTTTGGAACTTTGTCCTGCCAGGTGATGCCAAGGATGCGTCGGAGGCAGCGCATGTGGAAAGCGCTCAGTTTCCTCTCCTGTTGTGAGCGAAGAGTCCATGACTCGCTGCAGTACAGAAGTGTACTCAGGACGCAAGCTCTGTAGACCTGGATCTTGGTATGTTCCGTCAGCTTCTTGTTGGACCAGACTCTCTTTGTGAGTCTGGAAAACGTGGTAGCTGCTTTACCGATGCGCTTGTTTAGCTCGGTATCGAGAGAATGAGTGTCGGAGATCGTTGAGCCAAGGTACACAAAGTCATGGACAACCTCCAGTTCATGTGCAGAGATTGTAATGCAGGGAGGTGAGTCCACATCCTGAACCATGACCTGTGTTTTCTTCAGGCTGATTGTCAGTCCAAAATCTTGGCAGGCCTTGCTAAAACGATCCATGAGCTGCTGGAGATCTTTGGCAGAGTGGGTAGTGACAGCTGCATCGTCGGCAAAGAGGAAGTCACTCAGACATTTCAGCTGGACTTTGGATTTTGCTCTCAGTCTGGAGAGGTTGAAGAGCTTTCCGTCTGATCTGGTCCGGAGATAGATGCCTTCTGTTGCAGTTCCAAAGGCCTGCTTCAGCAGGACAGCGAAGAAAATCCCAAACAAGGTTGGTGCAAGAACACAGCCCTGCTTCACTCCGCTTCGGATGTCAAAAGGGTCTGATGTGGAGCCATCGAAGACAACAGTGCCCTTCATGTCCTTGTGGAAAGCCTTGCTAGGCTCTGTACTCATATAAAACAACAGTTGTGTGCCTGCAACTCTCAAGCTTTGCTAAATGAACAGGCAGACAGGCAAACTATGAATCAGCAGCATCTCCAGGCCTCACTGAGCTGGAAGACAGGAGAAATCATGAAGTTCACGAACTGCCCAAAATTGCAATAGTCTTCCAATATGCCAACGAACACATATGCATTGCATTGTAATGTAACTTTCTTGTACCCCATTTCTCAGAGTGGTGAGAAGTTCCAGGGGCACAGCTTTGCCTGGGTTCTAGTTTGCTGTGATGAAGAGATCACTAGAGATGTTTGATATCTGCAATATTCACTTTAATCCCAAAATACAGGTTAAATATTTGAATAGTGGTAAATAACACCACAGTTCTGCAAGAAGCACCATGATTTCTAGGGAGTTCCCTGCAATCCAGTCTGTTGCAGCTCTACACTCTGGTTGGCTCACCTTCTACTTCCAGACTCTGACTTACATTGGCCCAGCCTACACTATCTTTGTTGTTTCCTACTGGCCACAAGGTGGCCAGAACTGACTCATACCTTAAATTTCAATTTTACAGGACTTCTTTGTTATTACCAGTGGCTGAAACAATCAAAATAAATTAAATAGCTTGTGTGAATCAATTTCTTGCACAAAAAGATGTACCTTTGTCTTAACTGCTCCAGGAATCTATTTGGGCCTATGTGGATGTTTAATCTCTTTGCTTGAAAAAGGTGGCACAACTGAATTTACGTCTTCCTTTTTTCTACTGATTACGTGATTCATTTTGTATAGATTGTTTTGCTGACTTTTAAAACAAAGTTGACAAATGAAAACACATAATTGTTATTTGTATTGCAGTAAAGAAGTGTTTCCCAGTAACAGCACCAGAAAATGGTAGAATCATTATGACTGGAATACAAAATTTGGACCAAGAGTATCTATTTGGCCAAGTGGTACGATTTGAATGCACTGGAACCTTCAGAATCAATGGATCTGACCAAATCATTTGCACAAACAAAGGAGAATGGAGTGCGCCAGTACCAACTTGCATAGGTACAGGATACCTCTCTGTGTTAAATATGTTGTACCTCTGTTACTGATAATTACAGGTTCAGTCTTAGTATCCATGAGGGTTCCATTCCCAGAACCCCATGTGGATGGTAAAAATCGTGTTAAAGCAAATCCATTGAAAAATAATGTCCCTTTGCTCAGTGATTTAAAAACAGCCTTGCTAACCTTTGTAATGCAAGACAGAGGCATTAGGCAGACAATCCATCAATCAGTCTCTCTCCAGGTACTTAGAAAGGCTTCACTCTAAGCCAGTACCCCTCTCTTCACTCAGAGTGCACTGTTGGGAAAGAATGCAAAGTGATTATCATTCTTTCATGTGCTCAGGGGGAACGGAGGGGTCGCTTGCCTTGGAGTGAAGCTGCTGTAAGTGCCTGGAGAAAGAATGATTGATAGATTGTTAGCTGGCTGCCCTCTCTCACATTATGAGGCTATTGTTAAACACCTTTTTTTCCTTTAAAGGGCCCTTCTCATTGTATTGAGATAAACCGCAGGTGAAAAATCAGTGGATAATTAGGTTGTATTTGCATAGGTTGTATTGTTAAGCTGTTTCATCAACATACCTAGGATTGTACCTTTGGGTAAGGGAATGATTGTTCTCTTACCCATAAGAACACTTGGCGGTAGCTATTTTGGTGCCACTGCATCAGGTGGGGGGGAATGAATGGGATTGGGCTGCAAGTGAAATATCCCAAGCACCACTGCATGGGGATTTAGGTAGAATTGGGCTGTTATAGCGTAGTAAGCCAAAATTAACATAACACCTTTCTTCCATGGTAGAACTGAAGGCAGTGCAGCCAGGGTTTCATGTAGTCTTCTACTCAAGTGCTGACCTGACCCAGGGCTACTTAGCTCCAGCATAGCTGCTACATTACAGGCCTTTCCACTGTGTTGAAAACCATTAGAATCATAAAGTTGGAGGGGGTCTCGTAGGCCATCTACTCCAATCCTTTTCTCAGTGGAAGAAATCCAGAGCAAGACTATCTGCAACAGATAGCTGTCAGCCTTTGCTTGAAAAACTCTGGTGAGGAAGAGCCCCCTTGCCTCAGTACTTGGTTGCTTTGTTGAACTATTCTTATCATTAAGACGTTTCTCAACCAGAATCTACCCTCCCTGTAATTTAAGCCGGTTACATCTAATCCTGTCCTCTGGGGCAACAGAGAGCAAGTATTTGTCCTTTCTGTGGGACCATCTTTCAGGTGTTTGAAGAGTGCTGCCCAAGACCCTCTCATTCCTCTTTTCTCTAGGCTAAACCTACCCAGTTTCTTTCCTTATAAGGCTTGTTTCCAATGTCCTAACAATTGTTTGGAAACAATTGTGTTTCCCTCCTCTGAACTCTTTCCAGTTGGTCTACAGCCTTCTTAAGGTACATTGTCCAGAATTAGACTATTTCAGATGATGCCTGACTAGTGTGAAATAAAATTTATCTTTTCTGCAATCCTGTGCATGCTTAACTGGGAGTATGTTTCAGTGAACATAGGGCATTTACTTCTGAGTAAGCATACATAAGATTGCCCTGTTAGGGGGTCTCTGTATGTAATTTTTCTGGAAATCCTTTGAGAGTTGTTTTGCCAACTACTATTAGCTATGGTAGGCTTAATAGAACCTGCTTGATTTCATATATCTTTGCTAATTAGATTTACAAGTTTAGTGATGCGTTGATCTCCTCAGACCTGCACCAGTTATTTAGCAGGTGCAAGTCTAAGGAGAGAAAGGGAGTGTGTTGGGAGTTTAGGGAAGGGATAGCATCCAGCAAAAGTTACCATCACTGGGTGCCACCACCTCATGCCTTCCAACACACTTCTCACCCTCCCTTCATTCCACACCTGCCACCAACTCCCCATCATTGGTGGGCACTCCTCCATCTTACAGTGCCCAGTGGGCATTTACCACCTTTCCACCAGTGCTCCAGCAGTGTATGGCTTTACTTGTTGCCAAAGTGGATTTATGGCTTCTATAAGGCAGGCTCCACTGCCAGAATGATAGTTATGGCAGCAGAGAAGCCCATTGGAATTGGGCTGTTAGTCTATTCAGAATCCAGTGAAGAGAGTGTCGACTCCTACTATTTGTCGTAAATGCTAATGAGAAACGTCTTAATTGTATCAACAGAAATAACCTGCCGACCAGGCCTGATTGAGCATGGATTCCTAATCTCTCCAAACAGAGTTTATAAGGAGAATGAAGTATTACAGTTTACATGTAATCCTGGATATAAACATTTTGAAAGATCAGATGCAAGATGTACTCAGAATGGATGGTATCCAAGGCCTGCATGTACAGGTTTGTATTTTTTCTAAGTTCTAGAGCCACAACTATTAGTTAGGTTCAATTAATTGATTAGAACACTTTTCAACAATTAAGTATGTGCCCTTGGTTAATTAAAAACAGTAGATTAAATTTAAATTTTTAATATTAAACCTTGACATGGGTGCAGACAGTATTTTGCAAGTATGGTATTTCTCTTAAGGAGGCAAATACTCTTCTAAAATGATGTCAGGAAAAGTTCAAGTGATGGTAGTGGAAGGAATGGAACCCCAAAGAAAAAGAGCAGTAAAATCTGCAGTAGGGAACATGTTTATTTGAAATCTTGGTTACAGAATGATAGATAAATGTTGCAGTACATACTCTTGTTAGTTTTAAGGAACTGATGGTCTCTTAAAGTTATAGAGGCAAAAGTATGTTCTTTTATTCTTCAGAATGAAATTGAGAGCCAAGCTACAGTAGATAGGAACAGTGGCATAGCTAGGTCATTTGACACCCAGAGCCCATACATTTTTGTCACCCCACACAACATAATTAATTATTTAATTATTAATTTACATTTCTATATCACTCTTCCTCTAAGCAGCTCAGGGTGGTGTACATGGTTCCTCCCCTTCTTTTGCCCTCACAACAATCCTGTGAGGTAGGTGAGACTGAGAGATAGTAATAGTCATGACATGAAATTAATAATAGTAATGATCAGAAAATAAATGCAGTGAATATTTTCCCGCAAGCAATGAATGAAATTCTGTATCAAATGGTGTATAAGATGATGTTATTATTCCTAAAAGCCATGATTTCCAGAATTTTGGTCACTAGGATGTCATTCCCCCCCCCCCCCCACGTCTCATTGGCCTGTTTTGAGTTAAGGCAGTAGTTCTCAAACTTTTAACACTGGGATCCACTTCTTAGAATGACAATCTGTCTGGGACCCACCGTAAGTGATGTCATGGCTGAAAGTGACATCATCAAGCAAAATAAAATAAATAATTAAATTAAAGAAAAACAAATAATTAAACAAGGGGAAGCCAGCCCTGTTCCACCAAGTGAATTTTCTCTGTAGCCTGCCTGCAATAACACCCCCCCCCCACAAAAAAAATCTACATAAGAACATAAGAACATAAGAACAGCCCCACTGGATCAGGCCATAGGCCCATCTAGTCCAGCTTCCTGTATCTCACAGCGGCCCACCAAATGCCCCAGGGAGCACACCAGATAACAAGAGACCTCGTCCTGGTGCTCTCCCCTACATCTGGCATTCTGACTTAACCCATTCCTAAAATCAGGAGGTTGCGCATACACATCATGGCTTGTACCCCATAATGGATTTTTCCTCCAGAAACTCGTCCAATCCCCTTTTAAAGGCGTCTAGGCTAGACGCCAGCACCACATCCTGTGGCAAGGAGTTCCACAGACTGACCACACGCTGAGTAAAGAAATATTTTCTTTTGTCTGTCCTAACCCGCCCAACACTCAATTTTAGTGGATGTCCCCTGGTTCTGGTATTATGTGAGAGTGTAAAGAGCATCTCCCTATCTACTCTGTCCATCCCCTGCATAATTTTGTATGTCTCAATCATGTCCCCCCTCAAGCGTCTCTTTTCTAGGCTGAAGAGGCCCAAACGCCGTAGCCTTTCCTCATAAGGAAGGTGCCCCAGCCCCGTAATCAGCTTAGTCGCTCTCTTTTGCACCTTTTCCATTTCCACTATGTCTTTTTTGAGATGCGGCGACCAGAACTGGACACAATACTCCAGGTGTGGCCTTACCATCGATTTGTACAACGGCATTATAATATTAGCCGTTTTGTTCTCAATACCCTTCCTAATGATCCCAAGCATAGAATTGGCCTTCTTCACTGCCGCCGCACATTGGGTCGACACTTTCATCGACCTGTCCACCACCACCCCAAGATCTCTCTCCTGATCTGTCACAGACAGCTCAGAACCCATCAGCCTATATCTAAAGTTTTGATTTTTTGCCCCAATGTGCATGACTTTACACTTACTGACATTGAAGCGCATCTGCCATTTTGCTGCCCATTCTGCCAGTCTGGAGAGATCCTTCTGGAGCTCCTCACAATCACTTCTGGTCTTTACCACTCGGAAAAGTTTGGTGTCATCTGCAAACTTAGCCACTTCACTGCTCAACCCTGTCTCCAGGTCATTTATGAAGAGGTTGAAAAGCACCGGTCCCAGGACAGATCCTTGGGGCACACCGCTTTTCACCTCTCTCCATTGTGAAAATTGCCCATTGACACCCACTCTCTGCTTCCTGGCCTCCAACCAGTTCTCAATCCACGAGAGGACCTGTCCTCTAATTCCCTGACTGTGGAGTTTTTTCAGTAGCCTTTGGTGAGGGACCGTGTCAAATGCCTTCTGAAAGTCCAGATATATAATGTCCACGGGTTCTCCCGCATCCACATGCCTGTTGACCTTTTCAAAGAATTCTATAAGGTTTGTGAGGCAAGACTTACCCTTACAGAAGCCATGCTGACTCTCCCTCAGCAAGGCCTGTTCATCTATGTGTTTTGAGATCCTATCTTTGATGAGGCATTCCACCATCTTACCCGGTATGGATGTTAGGCTGACCGGCCTATAGTTTCCCGGGTCCCCCCTCTTTCCCTTTTTAAAAATAGGCGTGACATTTGCTATCCTCCAATCTTCTGGTACCGTGGCCGTTTTGAGGGACAAGTTGCATACCTTAGTCAAGAGATCTGCAACTTCATTCTTCAATTCCTTAATAACCCTTGGGTGTATGCCATCAGGGCCCGGTGACTTATTGATCTTTAATTTATCAATGAGGTCTGAAACATCTTCTCTTTTAACCTCTATCTGACTTAACTCCTCGGTTAGGAGGGGCCGTTCGGGCAGCGGTATCTGCCCGAGGTCTTCTGCCGTGAAGACAGATGCAAAGAACTCATTTAATTTCTCTGCCATCTCTAAGTCTCCTTTTATCTCCCCTTTCCCTCCCTCACCATCCAGAGGGCCAACCGCTTCTCTGGCGGGTTTCCTGCTTCTAACATATTTGAAGAAGCTTTTATTATTCCCCTTAATGTTGCTGGCCATGCGTTCCTCATAGTCTCGCTTGGCCTCCCCTATCACCTTCTTACATTTCTTTTGCCACAGTTTATGTTCCTTTTTATTCTCTTCATCAGGGCAAGACTTCCATTTACGGAAGGAAGCTTCCTTGCCCTTCACAGCCTCTCTAACTTGGCTGGTTAGCCATGCGGGCACTCTCCTGGATTTAGTGGAACCCTTCTTTCTTTGCGGTATACACCTCTGCTGGGCCTCTATTACTGTTGTTTTAAGCAGCCTCCATGCACTCTGGAGAGACTGGACTCTTTTTACCCTCCCTTTCAACCTCCTTCTAACCAGCCTCCTCATTTGAGGGAAGTCCGCCCGTCGGAAGTCAAGGGTTTTTGTTAGAGATTTGCCTGGTATTCTTCCCCCAACGTGCACGTCAAAACGGATCGCAGCATGATCACTGTTCCCCAATGGCTCAGTAACGTTTACATCTCTAACCAGGTCCTGCGTACCGCACAAAATCTGTGAGATTTCCAGCCCTCCTCAGTGCCCAGTTTACTGTAAATTCTTATATTTCAAGCATATCATTATCAGGACTCACCTGGCTTTACAAGTCTAAAAACAAATAAAAATTGACCTTACCAACTCAAGTCTGTTTTATTCTTTGGGGGGGGGGGAGGGTGCTGCCTTCTGGAGCATTTGTTTAACTCCACTTTCATCAGATTGGAACCAAGCAGCTAGCCCGTTTGCTTACTCATGTTTGCTTACTCATGAATAAATGTGACCCTGTGACTTAGGGCGCAATCCTAACCCCTTATGTTAGTGCTTTCCAGCACTAACATAAGGGCAATGTAGCTGTGAGGTAAGGGAACAAGCATTCCCTTACTTTAAGGAGGCCTCTGTATGTGACACCCAACTGCAGAATGCAGCACATGTCCCATTGACACCGCTATGCCAGTGCTGGAAAGCACTGACATAAGGGGTTAGGGTTGCACCCACAGTTTTGCTTTCCATAGGGCTCAATAGATTCGTCTGCTTGGAGGGAGGGATTTCCTTCTTGGGTGTTTTTTTGGGGCTGCTTTCATTGGATAGGAACCATTTTTGGTGTCGTTGGATTCCTCTCAGCCTGCCCTTTCCGACAGATGAAGGCATGTTCGCCTAATCGCAAGTAAACGCATGATATAGCTCAGTTTCACTTTCCATAGGGCTCCATGCATTTTTTTTGTTTCCGGTTTTTTGGCCATAACTTTTGATAGAAAGGAGATATTCACTCCAGTTTTTTGCATTGCATTCTGCTAGAAATTCTGCACCCAACAGTGTACAGTGTGATAGGGTTATTTGTAACCTCCGCGATGTTAGTGATGTTGGGTCATTTGCGGTGTCACCCCCCCCCCCAAGGCTGGTACCTTGGGCAGACCGCCCCCTGCCCCTCGCTAGCTACGCTACTGGATAGGACAGCAAGAGCTCTATGACTACATCCTCAACAGTTTTTGAAATGTTGAAAGCAGCTGGGGAAAAGAGATGCCAGATTGTGGGGAGGGCTCAGTACTGGAGGAAGAGTATTGAGTATGGCCCAACTGCCATTCCCAAATGCCTTCCCACCCTGCTCCAAAGCTGTTACTTGCCCTTTGAGGAAAAAATCAAATGGGTAAGAGTTAACCTCCCATCCAGCACTGTGGGCCTGATCCAAATCACCACTCCCTACCCACTTTAACTGTAAAAAGAACTACCTGAGATCTGATCACACATTTCCTGCCGTCTTTTTTGGTTCGACCCTCTTCTTCTTTTACCACTTTGGGTGTTGAGGGAAATACAGTTCTTGCACTGGTTCTTGCACTTGTAGCAGCCTCTGCCAGTGTTATTTGATGTTGTTGCAATATGTCTTTGATGTTTTCTCTCCATCGTCCTCTGGGTCTGTCTCATACTCTTTGCCCTTCTCTCTTAATATATGCCTTACACGGTATAGAATCCCAAGTAATTCCCTCTAGATGAGCAAACCACTTTATTTGCTGTCTTTATATATAATATAGAATTGGTTGTGTTACAATTCTTTTCCTTATTATCTTATTCCTGATTTTATCCCTTCTGGTTACTCTGATAGCTTTCCTCAAACATCTCATTTCCTTAGTAACTCAGGGTCCAATCCTATCCAACTTTCCAGCACTGGTGCAACCGCAATGCAGCCCTGAGGTAAGGGAACAAATGTTTCCTTACCTTGTGGAGGCCTCTGTGACTGCCATCCCACCACAGGATGCAGCGCATGCCCCGTTGGCACACCCTATTGGTACACCCCATTGGCACGGCAATGGTAAATTGGATAGGATTGGGCCCTAACTTTCTCTTATGTTTTATTATCAGTGTCCTTGTTTGACACCAGTAACATAAAATGGGGATGAATATAGTTTGTATGAGGAGCTTCTTTGTACTAATTGGTAGTATCTTATGTTGTAAAAGTGGAGCTTACTGTCCCAATACTTGGTTTGACTCACTACATCATATATTGATCTCTTCATCCATTTTACCATCTTCAGCAAATGTTATTCCTAGATATTTTAACTCTGACTCTGGTTTTATACTTATTTTCTCTATTGCAATACTTAGAGCATGCTTTTCTCTTCCAATTACCATTACCTCGGTCTTTTCTTTACTAATTCTCTTTTATTTATCTTACATTCTTGATTCATAGACCAAAGATACTGCTGTAGTATCCTTAGCTGTACCTGCTATCAATCCTTGATCATCTGCAAAGAGTAATTCATTAATGTCATTTCCATTCTTGGGCTTGGCTTTTTTGCTTATACTGTCTAAATAGGTAATAAATAACAACGGCAATAGTACACATCCCTACCTTACTCCAGATGTTACTGTGAAAGGTTCCAATGTTCCCAAGTTTGTTCCAACTACACTTCTACAGTCACTGTATAAGCTTTTGCATAATCTGATAAAGTGACCACTTACTCCATATTGGGTCAATGTTTGTCATAACAATTTCTTATCAACTCTATCAAATGCTTTCTCTTGGTCTACAAATGCAACAAAAAGGTTCTTGTTATATTCTATTTTCTTTTCTATTAGTTGTTTAAGTGTAAAAATTGCATCTGTGCAACTTCTGTTTTTTTCTGTTTTTCTGCTAGCTGTAATTCTGTATCTGACCTCATCCTTGTTTCTATTATCTTAGCATACATTTTCCCTGCGTGGCTCAGTTGCTCCCTTTATTTTTCCACAATGGTATTATTGCTTGTTGCCAATCTGTGGGTGCAGTTAATTGCATCTAAGTTACATTAAAGATTCTATGCAACCTTCTAATGCTGCTTTCTCCTGCTGCTTCTTATATTATTTCCGTTGGTAATCCATCTATTCCTGGTGCTTTGTGTTTAGGTGACCGTTTAACAACTCTTGCTGCTTCTTCGATCAATATTCCCTGGTTCTAACATGGTTGTTTTTTGTCTTGCATTACTCTTTCGCAATGTTCTCCTAGAGCAGCGGTTTTCAACCACTGTGCCACGGCACTAGTGTGACGCGAGGCAGCCTCAGGTGTGCCACGGGGACAGAGGAAGCAGGTGGCAGCCACGCACGGGAGAAACAGCTGCTTTGACCCTCTTGCGGCAGTGGTGAAAAAGGAGTAGCCGTGGCTGCTTTGAATCTCCTGCTGCTGAACAAGAGGAAGGCTGCAACCTGATCCTCATTTACCTGGAAGTAAGCCCCGTTGACTATTATGGGGCTTACTTCTGAGTAGACACACCTAGGATTGGGTATCAACTCCGTTGTTGTCTGCCCTGCGTGCTGATTGGGCAGCCAAAGAAGCCTGGAAGAGGTCTGGGGAGGGAGCTAGGGGCAGGCAAGCAGGTAGGAAGCATGGGAGTCTGCTGAGGCCAGCAGCCTAAGAATGGCCTGGCTCAGGGTCCATGAAAGCCCCTTTTCCTTGCCACAGTTGTCTGCAACTCCCCAAAGCAACCCTTCCTGCCTTGCCTTTTGCCTTTCATAGGAAGGGCGTTGGGCCACAATCCTATCCACACTTCCTTCCTCAGGAAGGAAGAAAATTGAGACAATAGGGATCTCACTGGACCATCTGAACACGTGCTCATATTCTGAGGCCTATTGGAGCATCACAGTCAGACTGTTGGATATTGAATTTCAGAATCTTAGTGAACAGGCAACAAAGGTTTGCTCACCCTTATATTATTCCATCCTGTACCAGTTAGGGAAAATGGCAATTTATCTTTTTTCACTGACAGACCCCAGAGAACGTCGTGCCATAACCCTGACAAGGTTCAACATTATTCCCTCAAGGGTGACAGCTGGGAGATTCCCTATCAAGACCGTCTTTGCCCTTATAAGATGGGGGTCGGTTGAATATCTTCCACATATATTTTTCTACTGTCCTTGGCATAATAGTGCCTGCTCCACCTATCTAATGCCCATCCTGGTTAATAGGGTGGGTCTTCCAGATATGGTAAAAATTAAGCTATTATTAAATGATTGCTCACCCTCAGAGTTGAGAATGGTTTCAAAATTCTTGATGGCGGTGATAAGCCATAATGACTGAATGCTGTTTTCAGTCCTATAACAGAGAGTGTGGTAGTCTATCTGTAGCTGATGGTGGCAAGTAGACCCATGAGAGGTTATCCAGTATATTCTATATGTTAGGCCAGTACATTCTACATGGGACAAATATGCCTGATTTATTTAGATGTTATATATCCTTATATATCATCGGCTTATACTCACTATGTTGTTCTCTTTGTTGTGTGGTTGTGTTTGTTATGTATGCCAATAAAGGTCTTATCTATCCACACTTACCTGGGAGTAAGCCCCATTGACTATAATGGGACTTCTGAGTAGACATGCCTGAACTGGGCTGGGCTCTCAAGTTCCTCTCCTAGCCCCACTTTCCTGGGAGTAAGCCCTATTGACTATAATGGGACTTACTTCTGAGTAGACATGCCTAGGATTTGGTCACACTTTTTTCTGAAATACAGGAGCAGATAAATGGCAGTGTGAGGGAGAGAATGTGAGGCAAGTGATTCTGGACCTTTGGAAGGTGAGGGTGGGGGAAAGGAGGAGAGAGAAGTGCCAATTGCCTGCTCCTGTATTTCAGAAAAAAAGAGTGCAACCAAAAACCCAATCCTAGGCTTCTCTACTCAGAAGTAAGTCCCACAGGCACATCCCCCCCAATCTCATCATTGCAATTAGCACCTCTCTTATTATCCCCCCTCACTTTTTACTTTTTCCACACAATAATTGTCCTGCGATACTAAGCAAGGTATTTCTATATTCCTTCCATTCTTCCTCCACGCTTTACATCTCTGGTGGCAGTTTTTTAAATGCTGTCTCTGCCTATACCTCTACCTCTAGTTTGAACCTAGATGGTTTTATTTATATGCAATTTGGTTAATTAACTAAGGGCGCAATTCTAACAAACCCTTGGGCCTACGCAAGTCCCTTGTGCTGATCCGGGAGAGTGGCAAATGTGCTGTAAAGCACCTCCTTTGGAGTTGGGGAGGCTGGTGCAAGGATGTGAGCAAGCTGTCAGCCAGGTAAGTTCAGCGGTCCTGTGGACGGGCAGCAGAGAAGTGGGAGGTAGGGCCAGGATCCAACACTTATGCTGGATCCTAGATCCATTCCCAGGCAGTCTGGGGCAGCTTCAGGCTGTCTGGATTTGCACCACCTCTTTAGGTGGTGCAGAGTCGTATAGCCCCACTGGGGCTGCTACCCAGGGTAAGGGGAATTCTTGCAAGCCACAGCCAGTTCCAGACTTGTGCTCAATAGAGCACAGGCCAACTGGCTGCCTGTTCCAGCACAAGTTAGGATTGCGCTGTAAATTGTTTAAAAGCTGTATGGCATATTGCCTAAATTTTTAAAATTATGTGATAGCCCTACTACTTCAATGTTTCTAACTCACATAAAACTATATGTCTGAAATATATAGTTTGAGAAACATAGTGTGACATAACTTCAGTAATCTTTGAAAAAGGTTTTCATTCATTTTTGAGTGAAGCTGTGATAGTGTGAAGCTTTGTAGCTCTGCCAGATTAAGGAGGTCAAATGCAGTTTCTAGATCACCAGTCAGCTACCACCTGTTCTAACCTGAACATATCTTGCATCTTCATACATTCTTTATACAGTTTGTGTTCTAGACTCATTCTCATACTGATGCACTGAATAGCTTATCTATTCGGTTTCCTTATCTATTAGCTTGTGCAGTGTTGTAACTATTTGAGGATTTGAGAACCGCTGCAATACTCAATGATTGTTAGAACAATTTGGAAGATTAAAAAAGCAAAGTATGTGCAACACTTTAAACCCTTGCAAGCGCTATATAAATGTTAAGCACATGATGATGATTCCTCCACAGAAATTGTATGCTCACCTCCAGAAGTAGGCAATGGCCGCTTCACGCCTAGACAGAATCAGTACAGGAACGACGACGAAGTTCGCATCCAGTGTAACTCTGGTTATCGGCTTGACCATCCTGGAGACATTTCCAAGTGCACAGAGAGGGGCTGGTCACCTCCTCCACAATGTATAAGTAAGTGTGATGGGTAAATTCAATCAGTGTGATTTGAAAATGGGTTACCGATCACATTGTATTGTAGTCTACTCTTAAAGGAAAAAACACCTCACTTTTACTCCAGTAGTTCCATACTGATTCCTTATACTGGTTGCATTATATTCTACTGGCTAAAGATTCCTCCAGTTTTTGGCCTTTTTCTTGGACAACAGTCTCAGCTCAAAGAGAGTTTCAGAAACAGATACTATAGAACAATTGTTAAAACTTCAGGGAGCAGTGGGCAAGGGGTAGTCCCAGCCATTAGGGGAAAAGAAGCTGCAAGGTCTGGGAAAGTTTTCTAACTAGTAATGGGCAATACGCACACATGCACATCATGCGTGAGTGTGCACCCTGGAGTCAGGTTCAGAATAGGGCTTGGAAAAAATGAATTATTTCAAAATATGGAAGATAACTTACTTTCTTTCTAATGCCAGTTCCAACTATAATTCAGACTGGGTCATGCTCCTAATGATCACATCAGCAAAAGTGCCTCCTTCGAACCCCCCCCCATGAATATCAGTCTCCTCCCTCTTTCTCCCCCTCATGCATATCTTTGTAATCAGATTGCGACCCACTGTGCTTGGCTTGTGACCCACAAGTGGACCCACTGCCCTTCCTGCCTTCATTTGAAGAGTTATAGGAAAAATAATAATAATCACTAAGAGTTGCTGTCTTCAGAACAACAAAGCAGGCAGAGGCATTGGGGAAAAAAGGTACACTCGGAAATAATTGTGAAGAACCTTTTACCTTTGGAACCAAACTTCCCTTTAAGTTGCGTGACCATGTAGCTGGAATACAAGTCTTGCAGAGCTTCTTTCTCGGTGCTCTGGACCTGTCCCAGCAGAGGCACAGTAGGCTGCACCCACTCTCCTCAAATGTTAGAGGGAACATTGCCCAAAACCCCCCTTTTCAAATCTAAAGTCCTGGAGATGGAAACAATCACTACAGCCGCTTAAAAATGAAACGCTTGTCACTGTGATGAATGGGATCAATGTGTAGTTCATGTTAAAAGTGGATTGCATTTTTACTTCATTGAAAAGTATGTTTGATTGCAATATCAAATTAACAAACCTGTTTCTAGTCCAAACTTAAAGAACAAGGTGATGAACAGAATATCTGGCTCTTCTGTTTCTCTTTTTTGGGTTTCGCTTACCTTTTCTGAAGAAAAGCCCTGTGATGTTCCCATTATAAAGAATGGAAGACTGACGGATTCCTATCAGTATACTGGCTATTTTCCAAGAAAGGTGGGACAAACAGTTGACTACCAATGCAACGATGGATTTCTGCCGATAAATAAATACTATTATCATCGTTCCACATGCAGGGAATTTGGATGGGATCCAGAACCAAAATGCTTTAGTAAGTAAATGTTGTTCATCCTTTTTCTTCTTTTATCAGCAATAGATATTATTATGTATATACAAATATGCATCTCCCTTTGCAGTTTTAATTCAGCTTTGTGGAAAGAAGGCAAAAAAAAAAATCCAAAAGATAAGTAATACAGCAGTCTTTATTTAGGTACCACATGTTCTAGGGATGGGCAAACCATGGCTTATGAGCTGCATGCAGCTCTTTGACTTTATTTTGTGGTTCACGGAGAGGCCAGAAAACCCCCAACACAACTTCTAGTCTGAGCAGTGGAGCAAGCACACAAAAAGAGGAGCGGAAAAAAACAACACCTGACACATCTTCTGGTCCCAGCAGCCTAGACAGCATGCACAAAAATCTCCTGCTGTGATAGCCAATTGTGGTGTTTCAACCATGAGATTTCAACTCTAAGCCTCAACCCACTGCAGTGAAGCTCAAAAACCCTTCAGGGAAAGACATGCCAATGACTGCAGGGTTTCAATCCTCTCACTTCTTCCTCAAGCAGCAGCCTAGTCAACATGTAGTAAGCCTGGTAGAGAGTAAGTTAAGCCTGTTCTGTTACGCTTACCATTACAAAAAACTTCAATTTGTTTAGAAGTATCTGTTAAAGTGTTGTGAATTGAATTTAGGGCTGCCAGGTTCTGGCCTAATACTCCAATAATAGCACCATCCTGGCTGTAAAAGGATGCAACCCATTCAGAAGGGATGTCTGAAAGTCTATTTCTCATTAGTCTTTGGCAGAAGTTGATGTTGTGACACAGTTCTGTTATTCATTATTGTTAGAATAAAACAAAATGGGAAGAATTTATAGCATATCTCAATACGTATAATGTTTCCATGTATAAGAAGTCAGCTGATATGCTTAAATGAACTTGGTGGTAAATGTAGAGTTGCTTCTGAAATTCTCCCCATCTAAAATTCTGTCCAGATGTTCCCATCCTACCTATCTACTCCTTGTTTCAAAAGCGGAACCAGTGACTTAAATCTCTCTCTCTCTCTCTCTCTCTCTCTCTCTCTCTCTCTCTCTCTCTCTCTCTCTCTCTCTGTGTGTGTGTGTGCGCGCGCGCGCGCGCATGTTTAAATCTGAATTATATACATAATGATCTGCATGGTAGTTGACACACATCTTTTTCTTTCCCCAAGAGTGGCAAACATTGAGAAATGGAATGGGGAAAAATTCTTCTCTGAAATAAAAATGGTAAAACAGAATCCTTTTCCACAGTTAATGATAGCAATATGATTTTCTGGAAATACAGAAAATATAAAACTGACCCTCAGACTAATTTGAATTATGCATGGCTATTCCTATTTAATCTTCTGGAGTCTGGGATATAAGAAAAATTTCTTAGAGCCCAGTCCTATCCAACTTTCTAGTGCCAATGCAGCCGCAGTGTAGCTCTGAGGTAAGGGAACAAAAGTTCCCTTTGTCACAGCTGCATTAGTGCTGCTTAGGACTGGGCCACATTGGCTCTCATTAGAAAATCAGATCTCTGGACAGTGTAGGAATGCTGGACATTTTATTGTTCCTTCCTGTGTAGGATGCATGTAGAACAGTGGTTCTCAAACATTTTAGCACCGGGACTCACTTTTTAGAATCCCAGTCTATTGGGATCCACCTGAAGTGATATCATTGACCTGAAAGTAATGTCATGGCCGGAAGTGCAGAGAAAAGTGCATTAAGCAGAGAAAATTTTTAAAACCCCCATAGGACAAATGAAATCAAATTAAGGCTACAGTCCTAACCTCACTTTCCTGGGAGTAAGTTTCATTGAACACAATAGGATTTACTTCTGAGTAGACCTGGTTAGGATTGTGCCCTAAGTAAATTAAAAGTTTACAATAAGTACAAGTTTAAAAATTTATTTAAAATAATGAAGCCTCCTAACCCTTTCAAGCATTAGTGTTGGATAGTGCCATATTGCACTCCTTACCTGGGAGTAAGTCCCACTGACTATCATTGTTAAAAGTATATACATAGTAGCCTGTTAAACGCACAGATCTGTAACATTCCCCCAGATGCAGTCACATACAATGGTAGCATCAAGTCTAATATATTAAAACTAAAATACACATAGAAATGAATGGAGACCTGTCTGAAATCGGATTGCAACCCATGTAATAGGTCCAGTCTCACAGTTCAAGAAACACTGATGCAGAGCATTAACACACTGCACTGCATTTTGCTCTGTCCAAAACTGTTTCTCTGCCCAGATTTCACTTTCCTCAGCCTTTCCCCTACTTCTGCCATCATACCCCAATACCCACCTAAGCCCTGGAGCCAAATTTTGCAATGATCTGTCATAAGATTTGCTGGTGCAAACTGCTACAAATATGTACCACTTAACAACCATTTGCTTAACAATGAACCACATATATGACAATGGTCAAAGCACAATAAAGATACTGTTAATGAGGCAATTGTGTCTCCCATAGCCTGCAGCAGAGTGTCTGTTTACACAACAGAGAGGCTTTTAATGAAAAAAAGAGGCAATCTATCTTCAGTAGCCTGTGCAGCCAGCTAGTGACTGCCAGGGAGTGTCTGTTTACACAACAAAGGCAATAGATTGATTGAATGTTCACTTAATGACCTGGGGCGCAATCCAGACGAGGACTTGCACTTGTCCCTTGCACCGGTCCAGGAGGGTCGCAAATGTGCTGTAAAGGTGCGCCAGCACACAGAGGCTGCATCCAGCCTCTGTGGTTGCTTGTGCAGCGAACCTTGCATAGGCCTGGCTGGGCTGACGCAAGGCTCTAGGGGGTGGGGAGGAGGCGGGAGGGAGGTGTTCCTGGGTGGGGGAAGGTTGGGTGGTGGGCAGCCCCAGGGGCGGGCAGGCAGGGATCCAGCAATTATGCCGGATTCCAACCCCTGTTCCCAGGGATTTTGGAGCAGCGTCAAGCTGCTCTGCTCTCCTTGGACATGCGCCACCTCAGGAGGTGGCGCAAGTCCAAGGAGATCCATGGGGCAAGGGCACCTTACCCAAAGGTAAGAGGAAACGTTTCCCCTTGAGTGAGCTGCTTTGGGCCCCATACCTCTCTGGATACAGCGCAAGCCTTTTGGCTTGCCTGTTCTAGCATGGGGTAGGAATGCGCCCCTAATTGCATAACAACAGGGATCGGAGAATGTATCCCCATCGTTAAATGGCATACACCTATGTATTTATAAGATGTATTTCTGATTTTAAAAGTTGTTTTCTAATATTTTCTACACAGTGAAAGAAAAGTATTCTCTAACTAAGTAATTTTTTTTTAATTTTTTTTTTGCCTTTAGAACAATGCATTCCTCCTGGTAGTTTTCCATATGGTAGACTCATTTATTCCTCTCGGGATAAATTCATAGAAGAAAATGAAATTTCATATTCTTGTGATGAGGGCTATTATCCTGCATCTCCAGGAGCAAAAGCCAAGTGCACGAAAGATGGCTGGGCATCCACCCTGAGATGTGCCAGTAAGCTTTATTTATGCGTCATTCTCTGTCAATATATAATCTGAGAAACTAGAAGTATCTGACCTGTTAGGCTTTTATAATGGTGCACATTGATTCATTTAGGCTTCTCAGAGTTATAGGATGGTTTGGAAGTGGGGACTGTGATCATTCATAAGATGAGGTGACAGAGGAATTGATCCTGCAACCACCACATTTATACATATCTTCCTCCCCCAAGCACATGCACACACACACATGCACACACACACACACACACACACACACACACACACACACACACACACACACACAATAGATAGATCTGGGAGAAATCCCAGTTGTCCATACAGGGTTGCTTCTTCTTCAAAGCTCAGCTTTTGTGGGGGATAATCACCAGGCTCCATAACAGCCCAATCTCATCCTTCCCCTCCCCCACTGGTGCAACCAAGCCAAAAATGGACATGCATCAAAAACGGGGCGTCGTGCCAGAAATGAAGTGGGGGTGGATCAGGAGGCTTCAGCAAGGAAAGAGAATTTAAATCCTCTTGCCCCTGCATAAGCCTCTGCCACGGATCTCCTTGGACTTGCACTATTGTTTTTGCTAGTGCAAGTCCAAGGAGAGAAAGGGGGCAGGAAGGTCACCACCGGACCCACCCCTTCCTGCAGCCTCCCTGCCCATTATGCCCTCATCCAGTACGTCCTCCCCCTGCCTCTCCTGCTGGCTTGCCCGCTCCCGCAGACAGCAAGAGAACTGACATTGTGTGCAGGAAGTGTCCAGCCTTCCCACAAGCATCCCAGCAGCATGCAACTCAGCACACTGCTGGAAAGTGCTTTATGGCACTTTTGTAGCAGTTGCCACTAGAGAAACAGGTGCAGGGGGGACTGAAAATTAGGATCAGCACCTCCTGTCCAAAATTTGGGAGACCATACTGGGGGAAGAGGTGACTGTTTTCTAGATATTTCAGAGTGGCTGTGGCTTCTTGAAAACCAAAAGCAGCTCTGCTACTGCAACAGAGGTCTTTTTGGTGGCTAAACTGATGGGTACCAATTTTCCCCCTAAATGCCCCAGAAATATAGGGGTACTATTGTAGGAAAAAGGGCATGATGAAATTTTTTGAAAATGTTCTTCCTCCTTCCCAAATTTGTGACATCCTTGCCTAATTTTCCACTTTCAAATGAGGTGGCAAGTTTGTGAGGAGGGGGTCATTTTGCTCACCTTTAGAAAAGTCACTCTACCCTTGATGTACTTATTATTATTATTATTATTATTATTATTATTATTATTATTATTATTAATTTATACCCCACCTTTTTGCCCAAAGGGCACAAAGGCGGCTTACAAACAATTTAAAATACAACATTAAAAACAATCATTAAAACAATTTACAATAATTAAAAATCTCACAGAAACAAACAAACCCCGTGGATTCTCATATAAAAAGCAGGAACGCCAGCCAGCCTGTCAACAATTAAAAGCTTTTTGAAATAAAAAGGTCTTCAGTCCACGCTGAAATGTTAGCAACGAGGAAGCAGTTCTCAATTCTAAGGGGAGGGTATTCCACAGTTCGGGGGCCACCACCAAGAAGGCCTCTTCCTGGCCGCCGCCCCTCTCACATCTCTTAGTGAGATGTCAAAAGGGCCCCCCAGATGATCTAAGAGCACAGGCAGGATTGTAGGGAAGGAGGCGGTCTTTCAAATACCCCGGACCCAGCCGTTATGGTCTGGCTGCAGAGTTTGCTGATCATTCAGTCCCAAGCTTTACTATAGAGTGCGGGGATGGAGATTAACAGCCCAATCCTATGTATGTCTATTCAAATGTGAATCTGTTATAGCCAATGGGGCTTAATCCCAGGCAAGTGTGCAAAGGATTGGAATCTTCTCTACAGCATGTGGTTTGGGGAGGTTGAACATGTCATAATGATGCACATCTTCAGTTGGCTGGGGCTAGTTGGATGGGGAAAACTTCATCTGAACCAGTTCAATGACACCAAACACAGAACTGGGGCTACGTGTATAGAAGCAAGCTTGATTCCCACTAGCTGTTGTTTCCAGGGGCCATGAGCACACGACTGATATAATTTAATAACTGATAATTGTATACAGTCATCCTATATACTTGTCATAGATTCCAAAGTGGCCAACCAACCAACACTTACTGACCTATAGTTGAGGACATAGTACTTGATTATATTGAACTTTCATTCAGTCCAGCAAGACAGTACCTGAAATCTTACAAAATAACATCCTCTTTCTCCATTAGAAAAAGTGACCTGTAAAGCTATACACCCACAAAATGGTTATTTCCAACAACATAATCGTGACTTTGCTCTCCATGAGACAGCAACGTATGGCTGTCAGAGTGGCTATACAACTCCCAAAGGGCTCGACCGTGGAGAGACCCAATGTCTTGAGGAAGGATGGACACCAAAGCCAGAGTGCATCCGTAAGTAGTGTAATAATGCTGAAAATGATGTTACTTATACACCTTCTGAAAAAAGACCAAATTGGGAATTGTTTGATTTAGGCCAAACCAAATATTCTAGTGTGATAAGTGTAGGCTGACAACACCCAGCTTCCAACACCCACCTCAGAACTGTCTTCATCCAATTCCATGTCTCCAAGTGACTATCAGTCATTTCCACTTGAATGCTTCCTTAGCATCTGTCCGAACCTAAACTCCTCATTTCCCTTTTGCTGTACTAATCCATTGACGACATCATCATCGGCTCTGTTGAACTGGCACTTACTTGTTTTTGCTGTAGTTCCTCTCTCTTATGCTTCCCCCACCCCATCTTCAGTCCATCAGCAAATACTGTAATGTTGCTTCCCCCTTTGCAGTATCACAAAAGTGTCACTTCCTCTCTGTTCCATCAACAAAAGCTCTGGTTCATCTCCTAGTTATCTCTTGTCTCAACTAGCATAGCCTCCTCTTCTCTGGTCTCCTTTTCGTCTCCCTTTAGTCCAGTGGTTCTCTAATATATTAAAAATAAAATATTGAAATGAATGGGGACCCACCTGAAATTGGCTTGTGACCCACCTAGTGGGTCCCAACCCACAATTTGAGAAGCACTGCTTTACACCCCAATCCTGAGCTGCCGCCGCATCCAACTGGCCCAAGGCAGCCATGGGCAGCACCTCAGGAGAAGGGAACTTTTGTTCTCCTGGGTAAGGGAAGTAGTACTGCAATGGGGCTACTCGAGTCACTGCCATCCTAACGGTCGGCAGTGAGGTAAGAGCCTTTGTGCCAGGCGCCAAGTCTGACCGAAGGCTCTGGATCTGGTGGAGCGTTGCTCTACTGGTCCCTTCTCCCTCCCTCCCTGCTCCCTCTCCCCAGCACGCCTCCCCCTGTCCTCTCCCCGCCCTCTGCCTGCCTCTCCCCTCACTGGAATGCCTCCTCCCTGCCTCCACCCACACCTCCGCTTACCATACCCAGTGGTAAGCCTCCACCCAGTGGTAAGCCTCGCAAGCGTGCCTTATGGCTCGTTTGCAACAGTGTGCACTGGCGGTGAGCCGGCACACCGAGCCCAGGATTGGGCTCTTAGTTCCCTCACCTCTATCCAGCACTCTACAGCAAAGATCACTCACTCAAAGATAACTGTTGTTGATGCAACCACACCTTGCAGCTGCTTCAAGACCTGCACCACCTTCCTGTTCATGCCTGGATCCTGCATAAGCTTCTCATCTTCAAACCCTCCATCACCTGAACCTGTCCTCTTATGTCTGTTTTCATATTGTGACATATCCCTTTGCTTGTCCAGCTCTTCCACACCCAGCTGCCCACTTCACCTTTCCTCCCTTGCTGACCCATATGCCTGGAACTCCTTCCCAGATTCCCTGCGTGATGCCTACTTTCTTACCGCGTCCAAATCCCTTTTCAAAACTCATGTTTTCCATGAAGTTGTTAACACAACTCCCTAGTTACTCTGCCCTACTGCTACTAAGCCTAAGTACCACATGAAATACAATAACATATTCTTTCTCCATTTACCTTGCCATTGCTCCTCTCCCTCTGTTGTCTCCTGATGTAAAACATCATGTGCATTGATAGTGCTGTTATAAATAAATAAAACTATCAGGAAAGATTAAAGATAGAAGTCGTCAAATCATAAAGGGCAGGTAGAAGGTCTCAAGTGTCTGGACGTACACTGCCCTCCAGAGTCCTGCAGGCAGCATTGCATCCAAAATTCCAACACCCACTCCAGTGGAATATATGAAGAATGCATTCACTAGAAGCAATTATTAATTATTTCTAGTAGTGCCTGCAATTTGCAGGTATTTATGAAACACAGGTATAGCCCCTACCCTGATGAGCTCATATTTGGAAGAATTCAGATAGAAACTAGTATTTCAAGCACACCATGCAATAGATTTTTACAAGAAAATCATTTCTGTGTCATACCCCTAACCCTGTCACATTACTGCAATTTAGCAACCCTAGAAAGATTTTGTTATCAACTATTATTGCTGTTGTGACTTATCTTATATGCTTATGCTTATAAGCATTATGCATTATGCTTATCTTATATACATTTAACCTTTGTATAAACTCTCATACATGACATACAATATTTCATGACCATTTTGCTCCACTACTTACATTTTTTAAACTACATCTGTGTGAATGGGGGAGTGAATGATACAAACTGAGTAAAAATGTTCTCCATCTAGTGCACGGTTCTCCAAACCCCGACCCAGGGGCCAGATGCAGCCCGCAGTGAGCCTCTATCTGGCCTGTGGCCAGCCTCTTGTCCCCTGAAAGCTCCTGGCCCACATGACCAAACACGACCAGAGCTGTGTTCTGGTTGCGTCTGGAGGGTGTTCTGATGGCTGGAGATTTTGAATGAATGAGCGCATTCATTCATTTATTCACTCATCTAAGTTCCATCTCTATTTACTTAAATTTTATATTTAAATTTTTTCTGGCCCTCAACATTGCACCAGATATTTGATGTGGCCCTCTGGCCAAAAAGTTTGGAGACCCCTGATCTAGTGATTCCTAAGTATTCTGCTAAAATTGTAACAATCTGAAAACACAAATTTACAGCATAACTTATGCATGTGTACTAAAAAATGTCCCATTGTGTTCAACAAGGCTTATTCCTAAGTGTATAGTTTATAGAATTGTAGCCTTAGATTCTAAATCAGAGTCTGTTACCAGAAATTCCAGTCCTAACTAAGCATGGAAAGGACTGAAGCTCAAAGTGAGACCTTATCCTTATTAAACTTCTTTAAGATGCTGTGTCTTTCTGCGTAGTATTAATAAAGATATTACTACAGGTGGGCCCTTGGTATCTGCAGGGGCTCCATTCCCGGAACCCCCGTGGATGCCAAAACCCATGGATGATGAAGTTTGCAGATTTTGGCACCTAAAATCCTCCAAACGTGACCAAAGCTATGCCTCCAGTCATATCTAGAGGACCCTCTGAGGGCCTTCTGAGGCCTCTAGAAGGTCGAAAATAACAATTTCCGGTTTTTGACTGAAAACCAGAAGTCATTATTTTTGTCCTTGTGAAGGCCTCAGAAGGCCTTTTGAAGGCCGGGGACACATCCAGATGTCCTCCAGATGTGACCTGAGCACAGCTCCCATTGCCTCTGAAGGGTACAGTTTGAATCCATGGGTTCCAAATACATGGGTAACGCAGACCACTTGTATATGGCAATTTCTCTGTACATAAGAAGAAGAGCCCCACTGGATCAGACCATAGGCCCATCTAGTCCAGTTTCCTGTATCTCACAGTGGCCCACCAAATGCTTCAGGCAGCATACATGACAACAAGACACAACCTGCGTCCTGGTGCCCTCCCCAGCATTTGGCATTCTGAGGTAGCCTATTTCTAAAATCAGGAGTTTGCACATACCTATCTTGACTTGTAGCACGTGATGGATGTTTCCTCCAGAAATTTGTCCAATCCCCTTTTAAAGGCATCTAGGCCAGATGCCATCATCACTTCCTGTGACAAGGGGTTCCACAGACTAATTGCACACTGGGTAAAGAAATACTTCCTGTAGATACTCGCCCATAGTACATAAAATTTTTGCCAAGTAATCAAGCTCCAATTATCACTTTGCCTTATCTCCAATCAGAAGTCAATCAGAGGGCAGAACCTTTCAACTCTGAAAAGTTTCCTTTCTTACTAAAGCAGGCTCATTAGAAGCAATGCAGAGATCATTTGTTTCTATAGTAACTTTCCTGGGAAATTCCAGCCAAAGTTAACCTTTTATTCTCCTCCTTTCCCTTTTGCAAATGCTGCTGAACCTGGTTCCTTTTTGCAAATGCATGCATTTGGCAGAGGTATTTTTTTTCAGCACCAGGATGGGATCCTCCTTTCCATTTGAAATAAAGTCCCAGGCTACAATTCAGAGCACCATTACTTAAGAATAACACCCATGGAAATAGTGGGTCTACTTCTGAGTAAAAAGGGTTGCAAATATATGCAGCTGCATCTCTCTGCTGTGAAGTGAATTGCACACTCCCAGTTATGTGTTGTAAGTTGTATGTTGTATGTAGAGCTTCTGGCTTAACACACCAGACACCTTAAAGGTGGATTTGATTCATGGATCTCCTGCAGTGGTTCCCAACCATTTTCACTTGCATGTCCCTTGGCAGCCCATTTCCATAAATTGTACCCTTCATATTAGCAAAATGTTTGTAATAATACAAGCCCTCATTTCCTCTCTATGAAAACCCAGACCTCATGTATTCATCATATACTTTCTCTTTTTCTCTGTTTGAAGAACAAAAGACTCTGCCTTTGCACTGTTTTGTACCAGAAGTGTGCTGAGAAATTCTGGGTGATTGATCACTTTCCATATTATGTTTCAGCTTTTTTACTGTGCTGGTTTTCAATCACTGGTTCATACATGAATTGATGACCCAAAACTAGCTATTGGTGGGGCTTTCACAGCCAACTAGCTACCTCCCTTCCTGCCTTGCTGGTCCTTGCAAGGCATTCCTGTCTTGCAAGGCATTCTGGAGCATGACCTGCCTTTTTCTGCCATTATTTCATTCTTTTTCCAAGTATCCCTAAAGGTACTGTTGAGTGTCCCTGGGAGTACATGAAAACCAGGCTGGGAACCACTGTTTTACTGGTATGTTGTCTGCAGTGCACTTACTCTGATAGTGTTTACATAAAGATGGTGAAGACCTGAATTTAAAAAGAATAAAAATGTATCTTATGATCTTTTACTATGTTTTTAATAAATTAGAGACTACAGTTCTTAGGTAACAATTAGTGGTAGATTATTTTTCAGGATCTGGTCTCGGATAAAATCAGACAAAACTATAGTCAGATACCCTTCTAAGTTTAACCCACGACTTATTGGGTCATAGAAAATTCCATGATTGTTGGCTCAAAACCTGCCCTCAACTTATCTGTGGGATCGACTTATAGGCAGATGTTTGCGGGCTTATGCCTGTCCTAACTCTCCCAACACTCAGTTTTAGTGGATGTCCCCTGGTTCTGGTGATATCTGAGAGGGAAAAGAGCATCTCTCCATCCACTCTATCCATCCCCTGCATAATTTTGTATGTCTCAATCATGTCCCCTGTCAGACACCTCTTTCCTAGACTGAAGAGCTCCAAATGCTGTAGCCTTTCTTGATAAGGGAGGTGCCCCAACCCAGTAATATTTTGGTTGCTCTCTTCTGCACCTTTTCCATTTCCACTATGTCCTTTTTGAGACAATACTCCAGGTGTGGCCTTCTATTTGTACAACGGCATTATAATATTAGCTGTTTTGTTCTCAATACCTTTTCTTGATCCCAAGCATGGAATTAACCTTCTTTACTGCCACCGCACATTGGGTTGACACTTTCATCGACCTGTCCACCACCACCCCAAGATCTCTCTCCTGATCTGTCACAGACAGCACAGAACCCATTAGCCTATATGTAAAGTTTTGATTCTTTGCCCCAATGTGCATGGCCTTACATTTACTTACATTGAAACACATCTGCCATTTTGCTACCCATTGTCCCAGTTTGGGGAGATCCTTCTGGAGCTCTTCACAATTGCTTCTGGTCATCACTTGGAAAAGTTTGGTGTCATCTGCAAACTTGGCCACCTCGCTGCTTAGCCCTGCCTCCAGGTCATTTATGAACAGGTTAAAAAGCACCAGTCCCATGACAGATCCTTGGAGCACTCTGCTTTTCACCTCTCTCCATTGTGAAAGTTGTCCATTGACACCCATTCTGTTTTCTGGTCCTCAACCAGTTCCTAATCCATGAGAGGACCTGCCCTCTTATTCCCTGACTGTGAAGTTTCCTCAGCCTTTGGTGAAGGACTGTATCAAACGCCTTCTGAAAATCCAGATATATAATATCCACAGGTTTTCCTGCGTGCACATGCCTGTAGACCTTTTCAAAGAATTTTAAAAGACTGTAGAAATTTTAAAAGAATTTTAAAAGACTTACCCTTACAGAAGCCATACTAGTTCTCCCTCAGCAAGGCTTGTTTGTCCTTGTGTTTTAAGATTTCATCTTTGATGAGGCATTCCACCATCTTACCCGGTATAGACATTAGGCTGACCGACCTATAGTTTCCCTTTTTAAAGATCAGGAAGGAGAAGGGACCCAGGAAACGACAGGCTGGTCAACCTGTTCCAGGTTTCTGTTTCTGCTTCCCAGTGCAAACTGTCTCTAATTTGATAAAATTCCATTTTCTTCCTCACAACACCTTCTCCCCACCCCTTTTTCCCCAAGCGAAAAGCCCTTGATCATTTTGGTAGCCCATATTTGCACCACTGTTCTTTATAGGGTTCCTTTTAGCCTTTGACAGAAATTATAGCTTTTCCTATGATATCCTTCTGGAGATGCTACCGACAGAAGCACATGTCTTTCTGCACAGCACAATGCCAGCATCGCTTCTGATGGTGATCTGGATACATTGCCTAGCTTCCCTGCAGCAGGCTCCAGCTAGCATTCCGTAGATAAGAAAGAGATAAGTGCCAAGCAAGGCCTTTCAACTTCTTTCAGACTTTCTATTACAACTTCATAGCTCAGCAACTGAGAGCAAGTGATGGATAGATAATTTGGAGAGCCCAATTACCACACAGTCTGGATACTTCTGGTCTAGAGGCTTTAGAGTGCATGCTGTAGACTTATGAGAAAACAACAGTTGATCCTTAAATATCTCGTTTTTGATTCCTCAGAGACATGCCGAAAGCCACCTGAAAGGAATATGATCTTCATCAATGCAACTAAATCAGTTTTCTTGTTCATGGAAAAACTGGTTTTTCAATGTCATGATGGATATGAAACAAGTAATAGTACCACTGGAGAACACACTGTCTGTACAGAGAAAGGATGGGACCCAAAGCCTGACTGTCAGCGTAAGCAAACAAAATATCATTTTTGTCTATTATGGTTACTAGCTTATTCTAAGAAAAATGTATTGTGTTAGATTTTACTTTGTACTTAGTTGTCTTGCTTATTCCCAAAGCAGTAAAATTTTGCTTTCTAATGGAAATGCCACTTTCATTCTTGCAGTCCAGACACTCCATTGTTTGCTACTTGTTTTTGATAGGAATGGAAGGTTTACTGGAGATATTTTTGTTCATGTGCAATTAATGCTGGTATTAATCCATGAGTTAGGGTCAAACGTTGTGACCATTGGTGCCATTCAAGGGGCTATGGTTAACTATGTTTTTTTTTTTTTTTTTTTTTTTGAGAAATGCTGGGTCCTTATAGATTGAAAATAGATAAAAGCCTTGCACATTTCTTGACCATGCCAAAACCATGACTGCGTTGTCATCCATACAGCTAGATTTGCTAATAATGAGAATTTTGCAGTTGTGGGGAGCTATATTCCTCTCCTCTCTGCATATTCTCTAATCCTTCTGCCAGCCTCACAGAAGTCTTCACACATCAGTGTGCTTTAGGAAGGACACTTGCTCAAATGGACCTGTTCAGGCATCATGCAGTTCCTAGGGACTGTTCCCCGCACAGCTTGAGGTGCTGGCTGTCCTCCTATCCAGTATACTGTTATCAGCACTTCCCCATCCAATCTTCCACTGCACCCCACTTTTCTCTGTTGGCCCTATGAATTTTCTTCCAGACACCATCTCTATATTTGAGCCTGGTAATTAAAGAAGCATGGCCAATGGTCCAAACAGCCACCTAATTGGGGTAGCTTTCACCTTCCAAATGTAACTTTATTTGCACTGAATAGTTGGGAGTTTAAAATGTTTACTACCAGCAGCAGGTTGGACTAAATAGACAAAGCATGTGAGTAGTTCTAGTACATCTATCCACCCCTATTCTTCTCCTGACTAAGAGAAGTCTTCCTGTGCCTCTCTGTTAGTGCTCAGAATTTTGAGGGTGCTTATTTTCTCTTCCCTGAAAATGTCCTAACTGTATTACTTCTAGTGTCTGCATACATGCTGGTGAGGTTCTCACATTACACAGCTATGTATTGACAGGGTTGTGTTGAGCTTTGGGAGAAGGCACTCTGCACAGGGTGGTGGGCCAGTTTGGAAGTTCCCTCCCTGCCCACCAGTTCAAAACATTCTGCTTCTACTCCAGAGTTGAGTTTCACAAATTTGTAGCAGAAGCTAGCTGTGGACAGGGCTGATTAATTGTTTTCATGCTATCAAGTCTACTTCATCCTTCTCCCTGGATTAGCTCTGCAACGTTCAAATGAAAAAAATCTGCATGTGGCATTTTAAAAAGTATTAAATGGTCAGCAGCTCATCTAGAGCATGGAGGGAGGGAGCAGCTGAGCCAGCAATGATTTGCCCATATTAGTTGGCAACCGTCAGTCTTAAAAGACTATGGTATCGCACTCTGAATGGTGGTTCTGGCACAGCGTCTAGTGTGGCTGAAAGGCCGATTCGGGAGTGACAGTCCCTTCCACACCGGGAGCAAGTGCAGTCTGTCCCTGGTCTGTCTCCCTGGCTATGGGCCTTCCTTCTTTGCCTCTTAGCCTCAGACTGTTAGCAAAGTGTCTCTTCAAAATGGGAAAGACCATGCTGCACAGCCGGCCTCCAAGCGGGGTGCTCAGAGGCCAGGGTTTCCCACTTGTTGAGGTCCACTCCTAAGGCCTTCAGATCCCTCTTGCAGATGTCCTTGTATCGCAGCTGTGGTCTACCTGTAGGGCGCTTTCCTTGCACGAGTTCTCCATAGAGGAGATCCTTTGGGATCTGGTCATCATCCATTCTCACGACATGACCAAGCCAACGCAGGCGTCTGTTTCAGCAGTGCATACAAGCTAGGGATTCCAGCACGTTCCAGGACTGTGTTGTTTGGAACTTTGTCCTGCCAGGTGATGCCGAGGATGCGTCGGAGGCAGCCTATGTGGAAAGTGTTCTGTTTCCTCTCCTGTTGTGACCGAATAGTCCATGACTCGCTACAGTACAGAAGTGTACTCAGGACGCAAGCTCTGTAGACCTGAATCTTGGTATGTTCCATCAGCTTCTTGTTGGACCAGACTCTCTTTGTGAGTCTTGAAAATGTGGTAGCTGCTTTAACGATGTGTCTGTTTAGCACGGTATCGAGAGAGAGTGTCGGAGATCGTTGAGCCAAGTTACACAAAGTCATGGACAACCTCCAGTTCATGCGCAGAGATTGTAATGCAGGGAGGTGAGTCCACATCCTGAACCATGATCCGTGTTTTCTTAAGGCTGATCCTCAGTCCAAAATCTTGGCAGGCCTTGCTAAAACGAATCATGAGCTAATGGAGATCTTTGGCAGAGTGGGTGGTGACAGCTGCATCGTCGGCAAAGAGGAAGTCACGCAGACATTTCAGCTGGACTTTGGACTTTGATCTGATCTGGTCCGGAGATAGATGCCTTCTGTTGCAGTTCCAAAGGCATGCTTCAGCAGGATAGCGAAGAAAATCACAAACAAGGTTGGCACAAGAACACAGCCCTGCTTCACTCTGCTTCGGATGTCAGAGTGGAGCCATCAAAGACAACAGTGCCCTTCATGTCCTTGTGGAAAGATCTGATGATGCTGAGGAGCCTGGGTGGACATCCAATCTTGGGGAGAATCTTGAAGAGGCCGTCCCTGCTGACCAGGTCGAAAGCCTTCGTGAGATCTATGAAGGCTATAAAGAGTGGCTGTCATTGTTCCCTGCATTTCTCCTTCAGCTGTCTAAGGGAGAATACCATATCAGTGGTGGACCTGTTGGCTTGGAATCCGCACTGTGATTCTGGATAGACCCTCTGCAAGTACCTGGAACCTCTGTAGTGCAAATCGGGCAAACAGCTTTCCTACAATGCTAAGGAGAGAGATACCGCGGTAGTTGTTGCAGTCACCCCTGTTGCCTTTGTTCTTGTACAGCGTGATGATGTTTGCATCCCTCATGTCTTGAGGTACTCCACCTTCTCTCCAGCAGAGACAGAGGATTTCATGCAGCTCAGTGGCAATGATCTCTTTGTAGCACTTTAGGACTTCAGCAGGGATGCTGTCTTTTCTAGGTGCCTTGCCAAAGGCAAGGGAGTCCAGGGCCACGTGAAGTTCTTCTAGGGTTGGTTCACTGTCAAACTCCTCCAACACAAGCAGGCACTCAATGTCATTCAGTGCTTCTTCGGTGACTACATTTTCTCTGGAATATAGCTCAGAGTAGTGCTGCATCCAGCGTTCCATCTGCTGCGCCCGATCCTGGATGACCTCGCCTGCGTTAGACTTCAGAGGGGCAATTTTCTTCTGTGTTGGACCTAGGGCCTGCTTGATACCATCATATATCCCCTTGATGTTGCCCGTGTCAGCTGTTATCTGTATCTGGGAACAGAGCTGGAGCCAGTAGTCGTTAGCACATCTCCTGGCAATCTGCTGGACTTTGCTGCGAGCAGCTCAGAGGACCTGCAGGTTGCGCTCACTGGGATAGGCCTTTGTATGCTGCTTGAGCTCTCCTCTTTTCCTCAATGACTGGTTGTAAGTCCTCAGAGTGGGCTTCAAACCAGTCTGCCGTCTTGTTGGTCTTCTTGCCAATTATGGACAAGGTGGTGTTGTAAACAGCATTCTTGAAATGTTCCCATCTGTTGGATGCATCTGCATTGGCCGGGCCTGGAAGAGATTCCTCAAGTGCTTGTGGAAATTACTCCACTTTTCCCTGATCCTGGGTCTTGCTGGTATCAATGCGAGGTCTTCCTTTTTCATGTGATACAGTCTCTTTGTTCTCAGTTTCACTCTGCTGCATGGAGTGGTCAGTGTCACAGGCAGCACCCTGATAACTGCGTGAGATCTTGATGCTGGCAAGGCTGGAGTGTTTGGTAAGAATCAGGTCGAGCTGGTGCCAGTGCTTTGATCTTGGGTGTCTCCAAGAGACTCGATGTTGGGGCTTTGTGTTGAAGAATGTGTTGCTGACACAGAGACTGTGATGACAGCAAAACTCTAGCGGGTGTTGGCCATTTTTGTTCATCTTCCCAGTGCCGAACCGACCTAAGCAGGTGGGCCATGAACTGTGATCAGCACCAACTCTAGCATTGAAATAGCCAAGGATGAACAATGGCTCTTTTACGGGGATCTTCTTGATAGTGGTGGCCAGGTCATCATAAAATTTGTCTTTGGCTTCTGCTGGAGACAGCAGAGTTGGTGCATATGCACTGATGAGAGTGACAGGTCCTGCTGATGACTGGCGATGCAGGGTCAAAATTCTTTCACTTCCCACAGTAGGTGGGATGATGGATTCCAGCAGGGTATTTCTGACCGCAAAGCCAATGCCATGTTCCCTGGTTTCATTTGGTGGTTTTCCCTGAGAAAATGAAAAATTTCTCTCCTTGACTGATCCAGAATCCGGCAGCCTCGTCTCTTGAAGGGTGACAATGTCCATCTGCAGTCTGCTCAGTTCCATGTTAATGATAGCTGTTTTGCTTGCGTCGTCTATTTCTTGCAGGTTGTCAGAGAAGCCAGGTGTCATTGTCCTTACATTCCAGGTGCCCAGCTTTAGGGCAGGAGTTTTCTGTTTTCTGTTGCCTAGTGCAGAGTTGTCGATCCGCTTGTCGGTTTTCACCCTAAATCCCACGCACCTCGTGAGGTTAACGGACAGTGGCGAGGCAACACCTTACTGGCTGGGGACTGCCCAGCTTAAGGTGGGCAGTAGCTGCCCAATGAGATGCAATGATCTCTCCCACCATCGGAAGCAGCCCCTGGTGTCACGCTCTACGCCAGTCGAGCAAAGACTTACAACTGGTAAACTGCTGCTTCCCATGTTGTGCCGATGCCGTATTTCGAAGTTGGAGTGTCCTCTCCAGTGCATGAAGACTGGGTAAAGAATGTATGGAGGATAGGTTGTTACCCATGCAGCAAATCCCCCCTCTCCACATTGCTGGAATGGTCCAATGGAAAGGCAGACGCCAATACGGTTGGTTCTAGCAGAGTCGCAGGAGTAGCCAGAGCGTGACTGTGTTTGGCCGTGAACTGCCTCAGGGACTCCGGCTCCGGATTTTGCCTTGATGTTGACACCTGAAGCCTTTTCCACAACTGGATATAGCCAAAAGGCAGTGGAGGTTTGAGGTCAGAGTTTCCTTCTCTTAGATGAGCTGCCTTCCCAGGCTGACAAGTCCCACCTACCTGGTGGCTGTTTGGTCACCTCTTACGACAAATACAGCCAAGCTGAGGGCCTGTTCTTATCCCTCAGCCCCCAGGGGATGATGCAGGAGTGGAGGGGCAGAAAGGGAGATTGTGGTTAACGGAGGACTGCAGGGGAAGAGAGGGGGGTCGTGGGTAATGGAGGATTGCAGAGAGGATGAGGGTAATGGAGGATTGCAAAGGGGGAAGGGAGGAGAGAGAGGGGATGAGGGTAATGGAGGTTTGCAGAGGGAGAGAGGGAATGAGGGTAATGGAGGATTTCAGAGGGAGAGGGGATGAGGGTAATGGAAGATTGCAAAGGGGGGAGGAAGGAGAGTGGGGGGTTGTGGGTAATGGAGGATTGCAGAGGGAGAGGAGATGAGGGTAATGGAGGATTGCAAAAGAGGGAGGGAGGAGAGAGAGGGGATGAGGGTAATGGAGGTTTGCAGAGGGAGAGAGGATGAGGGTAATGGAGGATTTCAGAGGGGGGAGGAAGGAGAGTGGGGGGTTGTGGGTAATGGAGGATTGCAGAGGGAGAGGGGATAAGGGTAATGGAGGATTGCAAAAGAGGGAGGGAGGAGAGAGAGGGGATGAGGGTAATGGAGGTTTGCAGAGGGAGAGAGGATGAGGGTAATGGAGGATTGCAGAGGGGGGAGGAAGGAGAGTGGGGGTTGTGGGTAATGGAGGATTGCAAAGGGGGGATGAAGGAGAGTGGGGGGTTGTGGGTAATAGAATATTGCAGGGGGAGAGGGAATGAGGGTAATGGAGGATTACAGAGAGAGAGAGAGGATGATGGTAATGCCCATATGTATATATGTTATTTAAATGACAAAGGGCGCAATCCTAACTTGTGCTGGAGCAGGCAGACCAGCTAGCATACACTGCATCCAGCACGGGTTCGGGGCCAGAATTGGTGCATCCTGAGACAAGGGGAAAAGGCTCCCTTTACCCTGTGTCACACAGCATGGCCCCAATAGGTCTACTTGGATCTGTGCCACCTCAGGAGGTGCCACTTGAGAATGGGGTGAGGATCCTGCATAACCGCCAGATCCTGGCTCTTCCTCCCACGCCCTGCCTGCCCGCCCCCAGGATCTCCCACTGCCCACCCTCCTCCTGCCCCGAAATGCCTCCTCCCTCCCTGCCCTCCCCACCCCTCTCCCAGATCCCTGTGTCGGGTGAGTTCAGCCAGCGCAAACTTACCCTGCTGGGTCCAGAACCAGTGTGGGAAGGCCAGTACAACTCCTTGTGCTGGCCTCTCCAACTCCTAAGTTGCTGCAAACATGCCATGTGCTGAAAGATAGGAGGAGGATGAACTCACTGTTTGTTTGAAGAATTTTTAGGTGTGTCTTTGTTCACTAATAGTGAATGAAGAAAGACACAAGCTGTTCAGGTGTACTGTAAATTTTATGAGCATTTGGAAAAATAGGAACAACATTTCTGAAATGTTGTTGGCTGTATTAATCTCGTTTCCTTAATATTTTCTTTAGGAATACGATGTGATGTTCCCACTTTGGAGCATGGGAGAATACAGCCAAGAAAGGATCAGTATTTTGAAGGAGATGTGGTGCGATTTTCCTGTCTGGGAGGACGCTTCAGAGTGGGGATTGCATCTTCCCAGTGCTATTACTTTGGATGGTCTCCACCACCACCAGTCTGTAAAGGTATCTGTTTCTTTATGCAATCTTTGACATTTGTTTTTTAAAATGAGTGTGCTGTTCCTAAAACTGCCTGTGCACTTTTTACGATGTGTATCACAAGCCATATGAAAGAACCTAGTCACTGGCTAGTACATAGATTTACAGGCTAAGGGCGCAATCCTAACTGCACCCTATGCCGTCCCAAGTCCCTTGGGCTGGCCTGGGAGGGTCCCAAACATGCCCTAAGGCTTGTTTGCACCTCCTCAGGAGGAAGCCAGGCCAACGCTCAAAGAAGCACCAGCCGGCGGAGGCCAATGCAAACCTCCACGCCAGCCTCATCCTTGCTTGTTGTGTCGGCCTGGCTGGACTGAAGCAATGAAGAAAGGTAGGCAGGGGGGAGACGGGGAGGGGGCAGGAGAGAGGTGTTCCTGGGCATGGGGAGGACGTGGGGAGGGTGGGCGGTGGGCGGCCCCGGGGGCAGGCGGGCAGGGAGTGGGAGGCAGGGCTGGGATCCAGCAGTTATGCCGGATCTCAACCCCCTTCCCCAGGGAGAACAGAGCGACTTCAAGCTACTCTGCTCTCCTCTGACTTGCGCCACCTCAAGAGGTGACGCAAGTCCAAGGAAACCCATAGGGGCCAGCAGCCCTTACCCAGAGGTAAAGGGAAATGTTTCCCTTTACCTCTGGCTGAGCTGCCTCTTGTCACTATCCTGTGCTGGATACAGCCCACGTCTCCTGGCTTGCCTGTTCCAGCGCAGGATAGGATTGCACCCTTAGTGAGTATAACTTCTTTTGCAGTTCTTCTGTAATGTCAGATGGCAAAGGCAGTAGCAAAATTCTTTTCCCAAGCTTGACACTTTTCATGGCCAGGACATTTTAATGTTTGCTTCACTTTAGCCACTATCACTTTTTGCCACTTCACTTTTGCTTCACTTTAGCCACTTTTGGCCCCTATCCTGCGCTGGATATAGTGCAAACCTCCTGGCTTGCCTGTTCCAGCATAGGATAGGATTGCGCCCTTAAATGCTTACCAGATGAAAGATATTCTTCCTCAAACTGAGCACTTACAGGCATGCAGTGTTTTACAGGCTGCCTCCTGGCAGCCAGAATACTTGCAAAAACTGGCATATGCCCCCCCCCCCCAATATTCTCTGGAAAACTGCTTTAGCACTTCATACCATGGCAAGGGAAGGTTCAGTTGTAGTGGTGGCTTGAATGTACCCTTCTCTTTTTGCTGAGCCAATTTTGAGGCAGGAGAAAAGGGGAAGAGGATATTCAATAGTTTTCTGGGGGCCCTTGAAAGGACATCAGACCTTTCAGTGTATAGGAAAGAAGACAGGGTTCATCAATCCTTTTGCTCTTTGAAAGACCAATGCAGCCCTTTTGTGTCTGACTGGAGCAATGATAGTCTTTGAAGTGCTGATACTTGTAGAGACGTGAAGTTTTGCACTGAAAATAAGCATAAACTGAACCCATGCTAAAATGTTTGATATGGGTTTATGCCCTCCCAAAAAATTACTATGGTTCTTGAATCTTAGAACCCCCTCCAAAACTCCTTACTTTCCCAGATACATGTTTGATGCTATATTTGGGTCAGCATTAATTACTGGAGAGTTTAAATGGAAAAAAAACAAAACAAAGCAGAGGTATGTTTCCTTCTCTTCCTTCTGCAATCTGCCTTCTGTAATCCCCAGACACTGCTCCAAGTTCTTAGGAGGAACCCTCCTGCTGAGGCTTGGGATTACATTGAACCTTTTTGTGGTGTCCCCCCACTTCTTCTCTAATACTAAAAGTGTGTTAAGTACTTGTCCTTTGGAAATGAAGCAGGGCCACTCAAAATAAAGGGTGTAGTTTCTTCATACTAAGTAGAACTTCTAAAGTACACAGTATATTCATTGAAATGTATTAAAGGAAAAAAGGAATTAAAAAGTAACCTGACAGGACCTGAGTCTTCTATGAATATGAAATATTGGCATCAGTTGAGCCACAGAGGGTGTTGTTGAAACAAAAACAAAAAGAGAAGGAAATACAGGGGAGGGCATTGATCTATTTGAGTTAGGTAATTTTGGGGGGAGGGAGGGGGCTTCAGTTTGAGCAGATCCTCATTACATACTGTGTGGGGAGGTTTTAATTGGGAAGAAAAAGGAAAGGGCACTTTTTCCCTCTCCCACTTTTCAAAGACCTCCCACCACCACTATATAGCAATAAATTGCACATGCTCGGAATTGGCAGCTGGGCCTTTTACTGTTGTATAGCTGAGAGGAGGAAGATTTCGGGAGACTGAGATGGAAAAGTGCCCTTTTTGCACTTCCTGCATACAAAGATCCTGTTTCAGAATAATTAGTGTCTTTTGCAGAGGGCTGGAAATACACTAAAATGTATTTTTGTGGATCCCCACTTGTTCCTTCTCAAACAGAACTTGGTAATCTACCCATTTAGAACAAAAACAGGGTCTTCCACAAGCAAGGTAGATACTTGGTTTTTGTAGACTTGGAGAACTGAGATACACAGAACTATATTCTTAATATCTTGGAGGGGACTTCCGTTTGGCAAGGGGACAAAATGCGCACCCTGAAGTCCAATCCTGCACCACATAGGGAGGTGGCTGGCCTCAGCAACAGACTGCTCCAGGCAGTTAGATTTTGGAATTTGGGGGAGCTGGCAAATGTCCCCATCTTTCCTAAGTGGAACTCCACGCATTCAGCAGTGCCTAAGATAACTGTGAAAACTGGCCCATCGACTGCAGTCCAAAGGATCCCTGCCTGCAAATGTACCCTTTAGAGAAGTGTTTTGAGCAAACAGATTCCACACTGGAATGTTAGTCTCTTACTTTCAGATCGAGTCGACCCTTGCAGTGCACCACCCGGCATTTCAGATGGCAGAATTACCCATCCACTTCTTGAAGTATATTCACATGGTACAAAGGTGGAATATGAGTGTAATGACCGATTTGCAATGGTTGGATCAAGCCAGGTAGAGTGTGTTGATGGAGAATGGACAACTTTACCTTCTTGCACAGGTAACATCTGGATTCCTGAGAAATGTGTACACAGGAAAAATAAGGTGTGCAGATGAACTTTGTGGCTTTTAGGGACAGCAGTTCTGACTGCTGTAGACTGCATTTTACTGTGACTTTTTCTTTGTGTCCAATTCTGGAAGTTTGAACCACAGGAGATTATACAGTAAAGGTAATGAGAGGCCTTCTGCAGAGAGAACAGTGAAGAAACAAAGAGGTTTGAAGCACCTAATGAATGGCAATAAACAAATCTGTAGACCTGGGAAAGAAAAATTTTGCAGAGCTTAGGGAGAAAAAAAGAGAAAAGGTTTGACCTAGTTCTGCTGCTGAAGTCAAGCAGTGAAGGAATATGCAGCTTTTGCACAGATGTCTTTGATTATTAGCAATAAAAAACATAGGAAAAAGAGAATTTCCAAAGCACTGAGGTTTTCTCTCCTTCCTCCACATGCATGCAAACTTGTTGCCCTCCCAAATTCAGTTCTAGCTTCAACTGAAAGCCTCTTTGTGATAAATGGCTTTTCCCTTTTAATTTTGGTGCTTGTTGTTTGCTGCTGCTCTGATGCAATTCTGTTGCCTTAGTTTTTTGTGTGTGATTTTAATGTTTCTAAATTCATGTTGTTAGCTGTCCTGAGTGCCTCCCTCATGGGAGGGGAAAGCGTGAGATGCGTTTATCTTATCTAATTAATCCTGGGTAATCCCTCCCACACTCCATGACATCATCACCAGTTACTTCTGGTGGTACTTAGATCATTGGACAATGGGAAATGGTACATTGGCGGACAAGGGTTGAGGAATGCTGACCTAGTATGTCAAACATGCCATGCAATACATTTTGTCAAGAAAATCCTTTTCAGTTGAAACCTCTAAACTTGTCACATTACAAATAGAATTTAGCATCTCTAGAAGGATTTTGTTGCCATCAATAACTGCTGTTGTGAATTGGCGCTATACTTATCTTTTTAACCTTTACAAAGAATTGTCATTCGTGACACAGTATTTCATGACCATTTGGCTCCACCACTTACATTTTTCAACTTACACTTGTGTGCTGAGGAAGTGAATGATACAGACTGACTAAAAATATCCTCCTCCTAATGAATGCTAGTTTTCTGCGAAAATAGTAACAAACCCTCTGAAAACAGATTTACCGCACACACTTCTGCATGTCTACTCAGAAGTCTCATTGTGTTCAATTAGATTTACTCCCAGGAAAATGTGTACAGGTTTGTAGCCTTGGATTCTAAACCAGGATCTGTTACCAGCCCTACCTAGGACTGCCAAAGATTGAAGATGGGAAAGGGACCTTATTGTTATTGAACTTCCTTAAGATGTTGCATCTTTCTGGATGGTATTAATAGATATATGACTATATTGTAACTTTTTAGGGTGCTTTCTTTTCAAACCATTTCTAAATTTATAATGTTCTGCCTTCTTCCTGAGCCCTAGTTACTAACCTACCCTCTCATCCTTTTCTTTTTTCAAACTGAAAAGCCACTGATCACTTTGGAAGCTTATCTTTCTACATTCTCCTACAATATCCTTTTCCAAATGGCACAAACAGAACCGTGATCCATTGAGCACAGCTCTGCTAGGCTGTATTCCTTAAGAGGATGGAGACAACATCCAAAAGAGGCATTGGTTTATCCATGATCTTCACTCAGGTCTGGCTATTCCGAGCAGTCTTTTAGCAATCAGCGCAGAATGCCTGATTCTCCTCCAGCAGGCTCCTCAAAGGAAGAGTGATAAGAGGGGATAAGAGGGGATATCTCCACAGAAGGAGATAGAAGCTGGAGGAAGGGAGACAAGAGAATGAAGGACATTGTGGCAAATTTTTTTCAACTGTGTTGGTTTTTTCTTATATCTGCATGTCGTGCCACTGTGCAATGTAGAGGAAACAGTGATGTGCTGAGAGTGGCATGACAAGAGCATTCATTGAAATTTTTAGGGAGCAAAATAGGGGCAGAGGGAGTGCTGAGGCATAGGAAGCACTTGGGTGTCTGAGAGACCAAGGAGCCCATGGAAGATCTTTTTTTTAAAGAATTTTATTGAAATTTCACAGTACATTATATCTTCAGTAGATCCTAATCATCAATTTTCATTTTAATCATTACATTTCTACATATCTTTTTTTACTTCAATAAATAATCCATTTCCTCTCCCCCCTCCCTCCCCACCACAGACTTCCCACAGCGTTTTAACATTTTACAATTTTACTTTTACCAAGATAAACTTTTGCTCATTATATAACTTTTTTTTTCCAGATAAATTTAAATTTATGCCATTCCGAATAGAATTTCTTATACTTAAATTCATGCCGAATAAAATGTGTAATCTCGCACTCCTTAATTTAATTTCCTCCACATGTCTTCGAAATTTTCTTGCTTTTTAAAATCTCCCTTCAATATTATTTGTTCATCGCGGATCTATCCCAATTCCGAAATTAACACTTCAAAGAAGCCATCTTTAACTCCATTTAGTACCTACACTCCAACTGGTAACGTCTTTTTATTATTCAGTATAATTTCTACTGCCAAATATCTTCCTTCTACTACTTTAAGAATTTTAATTCTAATTCTTTCTTTAAATACCTCACTATTTCTCCTTTTTTTCCTTTTTCTTCTTCTTTCCTCTTCTTGGTTTGTTGCCGAGATAATTTCATCCCCCAAGTCCTTATTTTCCAAAAAATTATAGTCCTTTTTACAAATATATGTTTCTTGCAAACAAACAATATTTGCCTTTTTTATATCCAATAAAAAATTAATTTTCATCCCTGTGGAGAATTTTATCCATTCACATTCCAAGAGGTTAATTTGTATTCTATAATCGATATTAAATTAAACTTTATTTCTTTTTTAATCCAAATCTTCATTATGGTTCACCAGAAAATCTTCCATCTCCCTGACCGATTCAATTGTAATCCGTGCACCTTTAAAATAAAAACTTAATCCTTGTGGGATTTCCCATCTGTATCTCACACCTTTGCCTCTCAACTTATCTGTCAGTTTTCTATATTTTTTCCTATCCTGCACAATTTTCCTTGGTAATTCTTTCATAATCCCTATTTCAGTCCCTTCTACCTTCAAAGGGTCCCTATATTGCTTTCTCAATATTTCTTCTTTAGTTCTCTTTGTTAGTAATTGTACTATTATATCTCTTGACAGATTTTTTTGGCGAGCGTACTGGGAATTTATTCGATACACCATATCACATTGATATTCCATTTCCTCTGGCTGTAAGTCTATAAAGTCAGCCAAAATTCTAATCACTTCTTTTCTATCTTCTTTCGTATCCTCTCTTAAATTCTCTGGTACACCTCTCAATCTTAGACGGGTCTCCATAGCATTACATTCCAGTTTCAAAATATAGTCTTCAAATCTCTTAACATCAGTAGTCACTGTATCAATCTTTCCCTCCACTACTTGCATTTTCTTTTCCATATCTTGTACTTTTTGATTTACTGTCTTCATCTCAGCTTTAACTTATATCACTTCATTTTTGAGGTCTCCTATTAGTCCTTTCATTCCATCCATCATTTCCTCCATTTTTTCTGTTATTTTACTACACATTTCTTTCATAAATTTCTTCTCTAGACTTTCCATTGCCAATTGCAGTTCTTTATCTCCCTTTTTTGCCATTTTCGAGCCGCTCCAAGTAAGTGCTCTTTGCCTCTCTCTAAAATCATACGACATATAGCAGGCGCTTCCCTATCAAAACGCCTTATTTCCAACTTTCTATAATACTGTATGATCAATTTATTATTAAAGTTAAATTTTCCCTTACTCAAAATGGTGGGTGCGACTTCTTTATGGTACACTTCACAAAATAACCGCTTTTTCACTTCCTGTCTTTTCTTGTCCTCTTATGAAATGGCCACTCCGGTATTTCCTCCCGAACTTTGGATCCTCTCCACGTGAGCACTCCTCCACTTCCTCTTACTGTTCGACCTTCTCTCAATGGCGAAATCGCACTTCCAAACTGCAGTCTCATGATATTTCGGCACCCCTTACTATCCAACCAGCTTGGCTCTCATTTCAAATCTCGCGTTTATCATCTCAGTCCCAAAAGCTCCTCGTCGTTATTAAAATTCCGCTATTTCTTTTTTGCCAATTTTGTTCAAATATAATTCAAGAGGCTGAGTCAACGAAGATCTTAAGTCAAATTCCTTGACTCGGGTGTCTTCTGCAGAGATTTTAGCTACACCTTCACCGGGAGGGAGTTCAAAGCAAACAGAGAAACCCCAGTTCCGAGCTCCTTTGTCGCCAAACTCTCACCCCCTCGGGTCTCGAGCGTCTCTAGCCCTTCCCCTAACTGGGGAAGAGTGGTGGTAGGCTTTTTAATGCCCACCATCCAAAAAAACAGAAGTTCCCGTTAGCCCCACTCTCACCAGGACTTGCTTAGATCCCCATGACTCAACCGGAAGTCCCCCATGGAAGATCAATGGGACGTCTTCTTCAAATGAACCCCTTCAAAGTCGCTGGCAGGATGCACATCATTTAGGATCCCTAACCCTGGGTTCTTTTCAAACTGCAGACCTGAGACTTGAAACAAAAAATAGGCTTGTCACACCCACCTGAGGTCAGGTCACAGCTCACTTTTTGGGTCCTGAGCAACCCCTTGAAGACTTATGTTCTAATAATTGCTTGGAATATTTGTTTCACATCATTGTGTTCTGTTTTCATCAGAGGAGGAAAAAACTTGTGGGCCACCTCCCAATATTACCTATGGACATCCTGTCAGTGAAGATGGATACAAATATTTCCATGGTGATACAATGAGCTACAAATGTGAAGAAAACACATTTAGCATTGGGCCCAACCCAGCCAAGTGTCTACATGGCAAGTGGGAGTTACCTTCATGTGTCGGTAAGCTATAGCATTACAAATAAGACAACTAACAGCCCAATCCTAACCAACTTTCCAGTGCCAATGCAGCCATGCCAATGGGGCTTCCGTGTGCATTCACAGAGGAATTCAAGGTGAGGGAATGTTTGTTTTCTTACCACAGGGCTGTGTTGAGGCTGCATTGATGCTGGAAAGTTGGTTGGGATTGGGCTGCAAAGTGGATTGTATTATACTACTGTTTTGTATAAGAATTAATATTTCATCACGCTGCATGGTTTTGAGGCCATTTCTGCACTTGTGGCATCTGCAGTTCTTCTTCTCTGTCCCAGAACATTCTCTATCCAGTTCCACATCTCTAAGTGCCTCTCTCATACTTCAGCTTTCATGCTTCATCATCATCTCTCAATATACCTAAGATCAAACTTCCTTATCTGTTGACCATGCGCTTCATTGAACAGGCATGAAGCCTTGGCTTTTGCTTTGACTGTTCCCTCTCCTTTGCTTTTCATAATGAGTCCACCACCAAATCATGTTTCTTCTCCATTTGCAACATTACCAAGTATGACCCTTCCCTTGTTCACTTTGGCAAAGCCTCTGGTCCATGCTGTGGTCGTCTCTCACCCTGGCAGTTGCAATCCTATCCTCTCTGGTTCTTTGTTGTCTCACCTTGGGCCTCTCTTCGTTCTCTAGCTCTCTACTACCAAAATAGTTTTCCTCTCTCATTGCTCTGACCATATGAAGCTCTTCTTGAATTCCTTGTGCTGGCTTCCTGTCTGCTTCCAGATCCTGCATAAGCTTCTGGTCCTTACCTACAAAACTCCCATGCCCCCCAACTCTCAGCTCTTAGAAGATAAGGGGTTGAAGCTCAATTATGGAGTGCCTGTTTTGCATGCCGAAAGTTCTACATTCAGACCTTGGATCCTTTGGTTAGGAGTGGGAGGGAAATTTCAAGTCTGGAATGTTGTAGAGACCTTGGGTGCAATTGTGCTGGAACAGGCAGACCAGGAGGTCTGCACTGTATCCAGCACAAGATTGGGGCCAGAAGTGGCTCAGCTGGAGGCAAGGGGAAACTTCTCCTTACCTCCGGGTAAGCCAGCACAGCCTCCGTGGGTCTCCTCAGGCTTGTGCCAGGAGATAGGAGGTGGCACAAGTCCAAGAAGAATAGAGAGGCTTCAAGCCACTCCGTGCTGCTCAGGGGTTGGGTTCCGACATAACTGCCGGGTCCCAACCCTGTTTCCCACTCCCCTCCCGCCCCTGGGACCACCCTCTACCTACCCTCCCCCCAGCCTTGGAACGTCTCCCTCCCACCTCCTCCCCGTCTTCTCCCCACCCTCCCTAGACCCCTGCATCGGCTGAGCTCAGCCGATGCAATCCTCCCTCCCCAAGTTGGTGTGGAGGCTGGATGCAGCTTCCCTGGGCCACCGCTTGTCCCCGCGCCAGCCCAGCCAACTCCTGAGGAGGTGCAAACATGCTTTACGCGCAGTTAGGATAGCACCCCATGTCATTTAGGATAGACAACCCTGAGCTAGATGGTCTGACGGTTTCATGTGTTCATATCCAGCTGCATTCCTGCCTATGACCTTTGCTTGTCCAGCTCCGCTACAACTATCCAAATGTGTCCTATTTCTTTAAATAACCCCATTTTGCTGCCCATTATACCTAGAACTACCCCCAGAACATTTTGGTGGTGTCACCTTTCTTATTTCCTTTAAATTTCTCCTTGAAACCCAACTCTTCCATGAAACCCAATAGCCTGTTGTAATTAGGCATACATATAAATACAGCAAACTACTTTTCCCCTCTTTCCTATCATTTCTCCATCTTCTTCCCCTTTCTCTGCTGTCTGCCTTCTACCTACTTCTCCAAGATTGTAAGCCCCTTAGGGCAGGGTACCTTCCTCTCATTTTCTGGAAAGTAAATGCACACAAATGACAATATATTAAAAATACTCATAGTATATTACCATATGCAATTATATTTTTAAGAGAAACTTCAATTTGTTGGATAGAAAATTGGACCTGAAGGTGGAAGATCTGGGTTCAGATCCCATTTCTGCCATGGACACACTGTATAGCATTGATCACATCATTACTTTTCTGTTGCAATTCTCTTCCATCGTGGGAATAATAGTCAAAAGCTCTTCTAAAAATTAACTGTAATTAGCTCTGTGAGCTATTTTTTTTTAAATGAAAGACGGCAGTGACATTTTCAAGTTGATTAATTCCTTTCCATTGTTATTTGCTAACAAACAACTTTACGTGAACAATATTTGAATTGTTAGATGATCGAACAAACTGTGCACCTCCAAAGCTTCCAAACTCTCTACCATCTGGTCCCCAGTCACAGTATAAGACCAACAGCACTGTAAGCTACAGCTGCGGTTCCGATCGTCACATAACAAAATGTGTTAAAGGAAAGTGGTCACCTGAACCTCAATGCAAAGGTACAGTCTTGCATGCTATGTACAAGTTCATGCTTTCTTAATGAGGATGACAGGTGTAACTACCAGATCAGAAGTGGGCCAGAACTTTTCAACCCTGCTTTCCTGCCTTACGTTTGGAGGCAGGGCATAGTTCCTTTTTAAAGGCCCCATATGGCTCCTATTCAGATCCTGTGAGCTCCTCATCCCTCACCTGGGCTGCTGGAGTGAAGTCTTACAGCAGTGGCACATGGAAGCATTTCAAAAGCAAAGGCATTGCTTGATGTGTGGATTAAAAAAACAAAAACAATCTGTCAACAGAGGGACAGAGGCAGCATCTGTGAAAGTCACGACTACTCCTGCCGACTGGTTCCCTGTCTGTATCCAGCAACTAACCACTTTGGCTGAGTTCAAGTTGCTTTGCGCTCTAGGGGCCTAAAATACACGATGGCTCCTGCAAGTCACTCTGAGAGTTCCATCCCAGAGTGCAGCGCTCAACGTGGAAACCTGGATTAGATGGCACATTTTTCTTTCTCTGCTATGACTAATGTAGCAGAAAGCTGAACTGAATAATAAGGTTTTGCATGATATGTCTGCAACACAAACCCATGAGCTCTGGGTGGCTGAGCTTCTGGTGCAGTCTTATGAAGCACTCGAAGCATGAAAACCTGGCCTGAATCACACATTGGCTAAAACAATGCACTCAAGGAAGGGTGGGATATTAAAACAGAGGAATCCATTCCAGCAGCACCTTCTCACATTGCAGGAAATTTACATTTAGGAAACATTTACATTTAGGAAGACATTTCCTTCTCACATTTAGGAAAACTGGTAAGATCAATGGCAATCTTGTTGGTTCTTTTTATTGTGGCAGTGCAAATTACTACTCATTTTAAGCCCATTGAAGAGTTAAGGAAAATTGACAGAATGCTCATTTTAGTAATTCTTGGATATCCTGAAACTTCAAAGTCGTTCACATTATTTTGAAACATTCAGTTCTAACCGAAAGGTTTTTTTTTGTCAGGTCACTGCCCACCTCCACCTCAGCTCCCCAATGCCATCATTCGGGTGATAAACATTGGAAGTGTTAAAAAGATACGCTTTAAGTGTAAGGAACATTTCAAGCTTCAAGGGCCACAAGAAATAGCATGTGAAAATGGAAAATGGCAAAGACCCCCACACTGCCTTGGTTCGTATGTTGTTCGTTTCATTATCCAAAACTGAATGTTGGAGAAATATATGAATGGGAATGGTATAAAAATGGCATATCCTTTCTGCAGCTATTTGTATTATTTTGGGCACAATTCAGAGAAGAACTTGGGCCAGCACAAGTCCCAGGAGGGTTGCAAACATGCCATAAGGCTGAGCTCAGCTGATGCAAGACTCTGGGGTGGGCAGGGAGGAGGCGGGAGGGAGATGTTCTGGGGTGGGGGGAGGGCGGGCGTTGGGCAGCCCCAGAGGTGGGTGGGTGGGGAGCAGGAGGTGGGGCTAGAATCCAGCAGTTATGCTGGGTCCCAACCCCTGTTCCTGGGGAGTTTGGAGTGACTTCAAGCCGCTTCGCTCTCCTCGGACTTGCGCCTCCCCAGGAGGTGGCACAAGTCTGAGGAAACCCATAGGGGCTAGAGTGCCTTTCCTAGAGATAAGGGGAAAAGTTTCCCCTTACCTCTTTGGGCCCCTATCCTTTGGGCCCCTCTTGGCTTGCCTGTTTCAGCACACGGTAGGATTGCACCCTTTATTATATATTCCATCTTTTTATAAGGTGAAAATCTACTACTATTGCTACCACTGCTCAACAACAGCATTGTGCAGCCAGAACCATCACAGACAAGGTGGTGGTTTCTGCATATTGAGGGGAGTCGCCCTTTCCCCAGATATTAAGAGAAATATCACTTTGTACACTAAACAAAGAGAAAAAAGAAAACCCCAAATGCTAGACCCTTGTCCTTGTTAAAAAAGAAAGTAGAATGTGAAGGGAACATTGTAGGACCTCCAGCAGTTTGTCATATTCTGGAAGAGTAGTGATTAAGGTCAGAGGATGCTACTGAGCCCCATGAGAGTATGAAGTTTCATGAAGTTGGAATAGAAAAATGACTTTATTTCTTTCCAGAGCTCCAGAAATGTCCTACCCTTCCCCATGGGGATACCATTTTGAACTGGCAGCATGCCCTGAAGCTGATCTTTTCATGCTATGTAGCTTACGGGGGGGGGGGGAGTCTTCAGGAGGGTGGGAAAACAAGCCCCCCCCCCTTTTTTTGTCTTTTATCCAGTTCTCCTCCTGAAAATTGTGCCACTGCTGTGAGGTCCAAACTTTGGCATCAGGCTCTTGGTGCAAGCTTGCTGGAACCTTGAGCAAGAGCACTTCTGCTAGTGTCTGGGAATACATGGCTAAATTTGGTGCAATGACTTGCTTGTAATCAGAACAACTTTGTTTTGCTCTTGAAGCCGAAGTTTTGCAACAGGATCCCCAGTATCTTTATTTAGAAGTGAGCTGGAGCTACACGATACATATTGTGTAGACCTGGTATATGACTGCTTAGAACTGCTGAGGAATGCAAACTACACTTTAAATCCTGACACTGTTGTGGATTTGTTGCACTGAAAGAAGTGAGACTTCCTTATGTTTAGGGATGTCCTGCACAAGGTTAGTCCTTGTTCTGTTTGCAAAAGAAACAGTATTTGTATCTAAAGGTGCCTGTCTGCACCCCATACTCTTGTGTGTATATCTATAAAGAAAACCGATATAACAATAGGCCCCAGTTTCCTTCCCCACAATGAAACTGGCACTGGAAATTTCTGACATTCAAGGAACTGGGGAGGCATAATGTCTATAAAACTGTGGAAGTGTCATATATGCAGTTCAATTTCATTCACTAGCAACACATGCCGAATGTCTCCCTTTCCAGATCTAAGATGTGAAGATCCCCCGGCAATTGAGAATGGTGATGTAAAAGAAAATAGAACTGAGGGGAAGTATCCTCCTGGCAGTCCTGTGGAGTATCAATGCCATGACGGTTTTGAGATCAGTGGAAAACGTTCTGTAACTTGCAGTAATAAGAAATGGTCACCACCACCAACCTGCAATGGTAAAAATGCGTTCCTTCTTTCAGCAACTGGAAGGGCTGACACACTGGCCCCAGTGGAGAACTTTCCACAAGGTTCCAGCCTTGTGGCACTGATTAAAAAGGAGATAGGAAGTTATAAGGAGGGACAGTCTAGTGTGCTTGTATCAGTCTGACCAATCAGAGAAATACAAGTGATTGCAGAAGCAGCCTGAAGATGAAGCAGATGAATACAGATGAAGCAGAAATACTTCTGCTTTCCAGTTCCCTCAAAAGGGAATCCAGAATGACTTGTCTTGCCAGACTACAAAACTCCCCAGTCTTTGTGCTCTTGTGGCAATGGGGGTCATTCAAGTGGAGGCAGCTGACGTCAAACACAACAGTATTTGTGTTGTGTCAAACACAACAGTATTTTTCAGATGTAGTCCTTGACAACCATGAGGTACATCAGCAGTTTTTCTGGGATTCCTCAGTGAGAAGCTCAGTCCATGTATTTTTGTCTACACAGCCTGTCCTTCTCTTTTCTTTCACCATAAGCTTAAAGAGGTCGGGGAAGGCTAGACTGGGAGGAGCTACCACAGTCTGAGTTTATGCTGGCACTGGCACAGTCTGGCACTGGCTGGGGTGGAAGTTTCTCAGGAGGGCTTGGAGAACAAGTTGTGGGGACTGACCTTTTTTTCTAAGGCTTGGGAGTTCCAATGAACTTTCCCAACAGTCCTCGGAGCCTTGAAATATGTTTTGGAGATGTTTGCTTATCTCTGAGCAAGCTGAACATAGAGCCAGTCTAGATGATATCTATCTAGATATCACATGATTTGGGCCTGCTGCTGCAGAACAGGACTTTTTGTGGAAGAGGGACAGGGCTGGCCTTAAGAGCTGCAGAGCTGCAGAGCAAAGAGCAAAGAGCTCAAGACCCCAAACAATTTTTGGAATGCTCCAGGGGCGGGCCTCACGCCCCCACTGCATGCCCCTTACTTACAATGTCGAGCAGTAGGCTGGGCCAACGGTGCCTGGTTCGAAATATGGCACATGGCAGCATCTTGGCAGTGATGTTGTGTCACAGCCAACTGCTTCTGGAGTGCCTGATTTTGGGCCAATCAGCTGCAGAGCTCCTCTCTCTATACCAGCCTCGGTCCACCTCTGCATGGAGGCTTACCTGTGAAGTGCTGGCACTTTAACCCACAACTTTTACTCACAGGGTAGCAATGAGAGCTTTTCTTCATTGTCATGTGGAAGTCAAGGGACGGAGGAGGCAATCTAGACTGGGATGGTCATGGGGGAAGATTTAGTCCTCATTCCCCTGTGCCACTCCTCATTTGGAGTGCAGCCTTCTGTGGTTGCTACTTATATTTAAAAAAGGCAGCTGGCAGACCCATGACTGACATACTATCTAGTCTGGCCCTAGGTTCAGTTCTTCAAAAATAGCTAGTAATTGGTTTTCCATTTTCCAATCAAACTGAGGGAATTCTCCCACTCCTTTTAATGTGCAACTTCTTTTTTCAGAGTCTGGCATTTTGATGGATCATGGTTTCATATGGTGAACTGTTTTCATCTTCATTTTCATACCTTCACAGAAAAACCGTGCAGAAACCCTCCCACAGTATTTGACAGTTCAGTTGTGGAAAGAGTGAAGACAATATATCAAGCTGGAGAAACAGTAACATACACATGCCACACAGGTTTTGGTGCTGACGGGCCATTAACTGTCACATGCCGAAGAGGAGAATGGACTGAACCTCCTGTCTGTGAAGGTAGATTCCTGTTTCTCTTGGGATAGTCATCAAAGCAGTCACTTTGACAGAGAATGACAAGTGAAGGTGGGGACAGCCACGGAGACATCACTAGGATTTGCTTAACCTGGTGCGAGAGCTCACTGGTCACTCCCATGTTAGACCTCCTCCCATACCAGACCATACAGAATAAATTACAATATCATACACAAAGCCTAAATGCAGTGACTTCACTGGGGTTGGTGTCACCTCATTTTATTTATTTATCCATTTTACTATGTAGCAGTACAGGTCACCCAAAAAATCAGTAACCAACAAATAACCAGTGACCAACTTGATGACAGTCACACAACTGAATAAGTATTAGCTCTGATACATGGAAATGTGAACTGACGCATACTAACACCGTATTTGTACCCTGAAGTGTCATAATAACACCTCATTGGCTTTTGGAACAATGAGTCTCAGTGGTCAATTTTGAATTAGGAATTTCTATGGTTTTGTTACACAAGACAGTTGTTTTCTTTTTCTGGTTATTTGGCTATAATGTTTGATAGAATTCAGATATTTCATCATGGTCTGTTTAATTGAATTCTGCTTTAAATTACCCATCAAATGATATAAAATATACAGTGCAATCCTACCTTGCACTGGAACAGGCAGGCCAGGAGGCCTGCGCTGTATCCAGCACAAGATTGGGGCTAGAAGTTTCCCTGGGGGCAAGAGGAAACTCTTCTCCTTACCCCCAGGTAAGCCACCAGAGCCCCAATGGTTCTTCTCGAGCTGAGGAGGGCAGAGTGGAGGAGGCGAACAGAGTCTGAAGAGAACAGAGTGGCTTAGAGCCGCTCCACACTGCTTGGGGAACAGGGGTGGGATCCTACATAACTGCTGGGTCCCAGCCCTGCATCCCACTCCCTGCCCTCCCCCCAGCCCTGGAACGCCTCCCTCCTCCCCAGACCCCTGAGTTGGCTGAGCTCAGCGAACGCAACCCTCCCCCCCAGGCCAGCGCAGAGGCTGAATGCCTCCCTGTGCCAGTCCAGTCCAGTCAACTCCTAAGGACATGCAAATGTGCTTTATGGCATGTTTTCAACCCTCCTGGGCTGGCTCAAGGAACTTGCGCTGGCCTAGGATGCAGTTAGGATTGTGCCCATAGTGGTGTTATTCAAAAATAGCAGATTTTCACAATTTTGACCAGCAGTGCTCCACCTTGCCCCTCCCCCACCACAGATACCTCAGAAGCACCAACTGCCCTCTGAGGCATTGGAAAAGTATTATTATGCAAAGCGCAGCATGCTACCAGCTTTGGTGCCAACCACCTGGCAGCAGCCTCTCTGAGTCCCCCAGCACCAGGGTCAGCCATGGGCACCAGGATGGGCCATGGGTGGTGAGGGGAACAATCGGATTGTTCAGTGGGAGGAACCCGGGAGCAAGGAAGGAGAGGAGGTTGCTCTAGCAGTAATGGCACACACCAGATCTTTTCCCCTCTTCTCAAAACATCCTGACCCTTCCCCTCACCTCAGACATACCACCAAAATAGGTGGCGTATCTCCAAGGAGACCCATGGGAAGCTTATTTAGAGTTAAGTAAAAATATTTACCTGCCACTTGCCTTTAAGTCACTCCCTCCCCCCACCATAGGATGAAACGTATGCCTTTTTGGAGTGGCTGCATCAACACTGGTGGAAGGAGATAGGATTGAGGCCTAAGCTGACCCCATGGAAGTTAAGGCTCTGTGAATATATTAGTAGAAAAAGTTAACTTCCATCAGGTTGGAATGAAGTGAATGTTTTCATACCAAAAGAAGGACGTACTTTCAATGATGTTACAGAACAATCTCCTTGTTAAGTAACAATTATAAAATCTTATTGGTGTTTTTGATAAGACAGTGAAATGAAGTAGTTGGGAAATACATAACAGAAGATTAATGACACATTCCTAAGGTGCTTGTGTTCCTCTGGTGAACACTGTTGCAAAAGTGCCATAAAGCACTTTGCAACTGTGTAGGAGTTTGTGGCGCCAGCAGGAAGGCCTGAGCCAGCCTGTCAGTGCCAGTGGCAGGGACACCGCATGTCAGAGCAGGTAAGGCCTGCACTGGACAGCAGAGGGACAGGGATGGGATGGAGAATGGTGTAACAGGGAGGGAGAAGGGTGGCAGTGGGGCAGATAGGCCCCAGGGATCGGTGTCTCCGGTTTGTGCCATATCCTGCCCCTCTTTTTGGGAAAGATCCATTAACATGGATCCACTCAGATTTGCGACAAAGATTTAGCAGGCACAGGTCCAAGCAGACCTGTTGCCACAGCTGGGCTTTCCCCAGGGCAAGGGGGGACAAATGTCCCCTTACCTCAAGGATACCTCCAGACTTCAGGTTTCCTCCACAGTATGAAACGCAAGCTGCGCTGGTTCCACTGCATAGGCACAAAAGAATTTTGTTAGGTTTGGGCTGTAAAAGGTATTTATTAAAGGAATTAATAATAAGAAGGAGAAAGAGAAGAAGTCCTCCAAGGACACTACCTTGATGTGGTGATGGGGCTTGTGTGCTTCAATGATATTGAGAGCTATGCTGGTGGTAGTACAGGTCATCCAAGGCGGACAGGTCTCAACTGAGAAGCCAGACTGAAATGTCCAACTACCATCAATTATGATGAGAACAAATAAACAGAAATCCATACCAGATCAGTTGTTGCCTGGGTCAACATCAGATGTTATGGCTCCTGAACATCTGTTGATAAATTGGCCACAGGGCTCAGCAGTTCCTGTGGAGGAACCAGGACAGGCTGTTGCAATGCTGCTAGAACACCCCCAACACAAAACTTGGACAGCCATCAAAAATCAAGAAATCATGAAATGTTATTACAAGGCAAATCCATCAGTCTCTGGCTTTCAAAAAAGAATGATGGAAATTTGGAAAGCAAAACAACCAGACAGTGGTATGAATAATGGATCAAAGAAGGTTTATCATCCAGATCAAAGTATTCACTGAATTAGAATTGCAAGAAATATAGAAGCTGGCAAAAGGAGAACTGTTGCGAGCTGCGTTGTGCTCTGACCGCTCTGGGACGGCTCCGCTCTGCTGCTGGAGCTCCACCAATGGCTTGGCACGGCAGAAAGCTGCACGGCAGTTATCGTTTCTGTGCCTCAAAGTCAGTCTGCCCTCACCCCCGGCGACAAAGAAGACTCAAAGGCAGAAGTTCTTCACCACACTCCTCCTTTACTATGTACAGATATTTACAGTCCAGATAATACAAACGGTACACGATTCGCTGATCCAACTAACGTAGCCTCCGGCTCACAATGCTCTGCTTCTCCCACACTCTTTGCTTGCCCCTGCTGGAACTTATACTTCTTACATCCAATCAGGGTGCAGGAAATACTGCACAGTCATGCTGACTGTGCAGGTGCTGCCACACACATACACACACTCACATGTAGTCACCTGATGCATGTCACCCGATATTGCATCAGCATGAGGCTCCCAGGATGCTGTGCTGTCCTGGTCTGGCCAAGGCTTCAGGCCTGTTACTGTGCAGCCAGTAAATTACCTGTCAGGTCTGGGGATCAACCCATGACAAGAACCAACACAAAGTCATGGCCAAGACGTAGAAAGCAACTTGATGGTGGAAATAAATATTATAGATGAAGAACAATATATGGAACAATTTAGACACCATGAACTGACAGAACAATAAAACCTCTTGAAAGGAAAAGTGCTAAACCACATCAGTCAGGATGTACAATGTCAGAGACTTCCTGTAATGCTGCAACAATGGAATAAACAAGTGACACTTCTACTTAAAGATACAAATGAAACCATCATTTCAATTCCAGCTAACTCATTGAAGGAAACAAACCAGCTTATGTACAGTATAGCTGCCATAATATCCATAGAACTTGGTTACAAATTACCAAAACGAAACGCTCTGGCACATCTAAGTGGAAAATTCAGTTGGAAAATAAAATAATAATAATAATAATAATAATAATAATAATAATAATAATAGTAGTAGTAGTAGTAGTAGTAGTAGTAGTAGTAGTAGTAGTAGTAGTACAGATATTTATATACCGCCTTTCTTGGTCGTCAGATTTCTCCTCAGACTTTATTCAAGGCGGTTTACATAGGCAGGCTGATTAAATCCCCGTAGGGATTTTTACAATTGAAAGAAGGTAAAAAATGGGCTAGTAAGAAATAGACTTAGTGAATGATATGACCTGGAAAGAAAAGCAATTGCTGAAATTAGGAAAAACTTAAATTAAAATTAAAGAATTAAGAATTTTCACTGTTTCCCCACTCCCTCTCTCTCCTTGGACTTGTGCCAGCAAAATTGCTGGCATAGGTCGGAGAAGACCCATTGCAGAACAGGAGGCTTATGGAAGGGAAAAATATCCCCTTTCCTCTCTGGAGCCTCTCACTTCCCATTCAGCCCACTCCCTCTCCACCCCCATCACCCCCGCACCAACATACTGGTGCCAGGCCTTCTCCAGTGGCTGTTGGCACATGGCCCTGGAAGCAAGCTGCTTGTAGCAGTGGTCTGACTATGCAGAATAGCGGGTCATGATCTGCGACCACCGTAAAGCACAGTGCACACTGGAATGTGAGATCCAACAGTGCTGAGGCCCAATAGGATTGGTCCCTTAATAGCTCAGATTTCCTCCTTAGCTCTTGTTACACTTGTGTTAAGATTGACCCAAGGACAGCATGCTGCATAATGTCCACAACTGCAGTGCAACAGATGGACTGCCCTATCCTATCCAAGGTTAGATTGGAGCAGGGGAAGGTCTTCTTGGGGCAAGAGAAAATTTGTTCCCCTACCTGTATAGCACCCCAGTCTGCTCAATACAGCTACTCAGATTTACACCAGCAGATATACACCAGATTTACACCACCAGTAGAATTGAGTAGCCACATATAGGGCTTTTAGGCCTGGGATAGGGTTAGGATGTGGTGGAGGTCTGCTCTGTGGTCCCCATCTCTTCTTGAGTCTGAACCGCTCCACTCCCCATCCCGCCCCCAAAATCCCATCCACACCTCTGGAACACCCTCCTACCACCCTCACCCTACCCCTTCACCACTTTGCACAACACTTTGCACAACGACCCAGGTTAAGCCATCGGGTGGCATGCAGCACCTGTGGGATGGCTCTGGCCTTCCCACAGGTGCCACTTTCTCACTAAGTGTTGCTTACAGCACTTTTACAACACCCAGCACCAGCACTGCCTGACCATAGGATTGGGATGTGAATCAATCTTATTGTATAAGGAGTTGTCCTTTCTATGGTGTTCATTGCTTGAATGTTACAGGCATTCTCAGCTGCTCAGCCTAGTGGTATTTATTTATTGAACAATTTCTACCCTGCCTTTCCATCTACAGTTGGGCACTCAAAGTGGCTTACAGCACACAATAGATTACAATGAAACAATTAGAAAAAGATATAAAGAATAGCAGAATAAAACAATAACAGCAAGAATCAACAACATAAATGAACATACCACAAATAATCAAAACAGTAACATAAAATACAAGCTCCAGATAGAAATACAAGCTCCAGAAAGAGCATAAAAAGGGTTGAGATTTTGTTTCAAAAGAGAGGAAATTCCCTAGTGATGGTCTTCTGCCACAAAGACCTGATGCTACTCCTGGATGCTGAGGTGGTGGTGGTGGTGGTGGCCAGGGGTTCCCAGTCTGGTGGTGGTGGTTACTAGACTGGGCTGATGTGCCAGATGTGGTTTATCTTAGAGACGTCAAACTTGCCCACTGTCCTTCATGCCCTGATTATCCTCAGATTAGATTCATAGCATGAATTCATTGAGGACAAAGCCTTGGAGGTTTGCTTAGTATCTTGAATTGGCTCAAAATCTGTCTGCCAGTTGTGTTAGCTGGACCATTCAGTTCAGATCAGAGCATATAATGCCAGCACTATTTCATCTTCACTAATAGCCAGTTTGTTTCCATGCCAAAACACAATACTAGGTTTGATGTTTAAAGCCCTGAATGACCTGGGACTGGGATATCCTAAGGACTTCCTCCTCCCATCTGAACATTGAGATCAACACTAGAGGTCCTGCTCCCCGTCCCACTACCAGTGTAACTATGGCTGATGAAGCTTTTCAGTTGTGCTGAGGTTGTAGAACAGCTTTTCAGAGGAGGTCCTCTTGGAGCCATCTCTGGCTGTTTTTTGAGGAAGAGGGCAGTGAAAACATGACTGTTTCAATGCACTTTGGGGTCTGTTGTTCACATATTCTTGTTTGTAACTGTGATGTATTTTTAATATATCATATAATTTTTTTCTGTGGCCTGTATAATGCTATGTTTCTGATTTTTTAAAGCTGTTATTTTAGTGTTCAGTTACAGCAGCACTTCTCAAACTAGGGCGTCAGCCTGAGGGCCCTGGTCTCTGCCCCCTTAAAGGGTGGGGGCAGGGAGAAGGCAGCGATGCGATCCCCAGGATCGCATCACTAAGGGGGGCACAGGGGCTGGCATGTACTTACCAGTCCCTGCAGCAGTCCCCAAGGGTGCGGGGAGCCCTGCACGACTGTCTGCAGGGCTCCCTAAAACTTAGAAAGTAAAAGTGGAGCGATTGTGCTCCACTTCTGGTTTTGTGGAACCAGGGTGTGATTGCTCCACTTTCTAAGCTTTGGGGAGCTCTGCGGACAGTCGCGCAGGGCTTCCCGCACCCCTGGGAGGCTGCTGCAGGGTCTGGTAAGTAAATGGCAGTCCCTGCAGCTCCCTTAGCGACACGAACCTGGGGATTGCGTCGCTGCCTCCCCCTGCCCCCACAAGGACTTACTGTGGCCCAAACTCTCCCAGAGAGTTTCAGAACCGCTGAGTAGCAGATTGGAATTAAGCCTATGCTTTTACAACTATACGCATATAATGCTCTCTTCACACTGTTGAAATGATTGAAAAGGCCCACTTTCCAAGAGTGTGGAGAGAGCCTGATGCGCTTACATCTGAATGCACTCAGGCTCAGTTCTAACTTTCATTTGAATGCGTGTAGACTGAGGCATGGCTTGCTGCTGCAGCCTCACTCACCCCCTATGCATATTCCATCCCTATATGAATGTCTGAAAACCTTGGAAATGCTACCTTTATTCCCAGTGAGAAATGAGTGATAAATATTAAGCAAGGGAGAAAGGCATTATTTGGAAAAGCCCTCATTTGTGTGCATCATCTCCCTGTTCAGATAAAACCTGTCAAGAACTCCCTTCAGTTGACAATGCTGAAGTTCTAACGGATGCAAGAGCACCCTACCTGCCCGGCCACCAAGTGCAGTATCAATGCTATGAAGGTTTCGAGATGTCTGGGTCAGACACTATAATATGTGAAAATAAGACATGGTCAAAACCACCAGTGTGCAAAGGTAGGACTTTGTATTTGAAAGGATTAATCTCAGGTCCTCTTGGGACACCACAACAACCATTCTCACTTCTTTTGTTGATTCTTTAAATCTGAAATATGGCACAAGATTCTACACTTGCTTGATGAAGCTTGGTAATGTAGAAGTCTGAGAGACCTGGTAACAGACATGTCTTTTGTCATTTTTCATGTAACAAGACGAAGTACTTTGTTTTGTGAAAATGAAAGACACTTGTGAGGCATTTTTCAGGAATTAAAAATGTTTTTATCTCTTGTTTCAGATGCAACATGTGCTTCTCCACCTGCAGTTTCTCATGGTCATCTTGACGGTCAACTGAAGGAAAGGTATTTGCCCTTTGAGAAGGTGCGCTATCGCTGTGACCAAGGGTGGAGTCTTTTTGGACCTCAGTCAGTAACATGTTCAAACAAGAAGTGGTCAGAATTGCCACAATGCAGAGGTATTTCATTTTTGTATTTTCAATAAACCACAAGTGATCATGTGCACAAAACCGAAACTCCTTCTTGTTGTATACTGAAGGCCCACAATACATGGCTGGTGCTTGATCTGATCTGATGGCTTGATCTGATGGGCCATCAGTGATGCAGGCCTGGGCTTTAACATGGGTGAGCTTCAGTCTTGAATAGTCTTTTTTAAACTCAGAATTACTATTGTTGACCAATGTGTTCTACATGTACAAAGCAAGAGTGCATATTTGGGGTGTTTCAACACTTAAGGCATAATAAACCCATGTGATGTGATATCTGAGCATCCTCTCCTGCTTGAGACATAAGAGGACTTTTCTAGCATCAGACCAAAGGCCAGCTAGTTCAGCATTCTTTGTAGGAATCCCAGAAACCAGTCAATTGGAAATTGCCAGTGGATACTGGGGGACCACTCTTCTGCCTGCTGCTTGGCTAGGGGGAATATACCAGTGTCACCCAGCAGTCAGGAGCAATTAAGAAACCTCATCTCATACATGCCCAGTGTGGTTTCTTGTGGGCTGAGAAAAAGGTTAGGGTTCCTTCTCATTGACAGGCCACCATAGGTTTGGGGAAAAATTATCTTCAGAGTAGTTTGACCTTCCCTGGCACCATGACACTTAACATGGTCATGTGAATCAATTTGAGCACTTCCCTCTGTAATCACCTGATTATGGTACATGGTGGTCTTGATTATGTGGATTGAATCTGGTGAGTGGATAACTCAACCTTACAGCAGGGGCAAAATAGCTTCTTGATCTGTTTCAACATTGTGGGTTCTATAAAGGCTCAGTGACCAGAACTACGAAATGGTAGCAAATGGTGGACCCCCTGAGTAGCCTAAGAGCCTGGTGTTATCAGGCACACTCTGAGATTCATGTCTGTGGATTGACCTGACTTGTGTGGCCCTCACCTATGTTGATAGGGACATTTTAACAGTTGACCACGGTGTGCTACGAAATGTTAGCACTTGAATCAGTTACACTGAAAATCTGAGTCCAGAATAATTGATTTGATGATATTCAGGCAGCGGTTCTCAAACGTTTTGTACTGGGACCCACTTTTTAGAATGTCAGTCTGTGTGGGACCCACCGGAAGTGATGTCATTAACCTGGGAAGTGTTGTCATGGCTGGAAATGACATGCTATCCTCCAAAGCTTGCTTTTTTTAAAGGAGTGCTTCATAGCTCCTACAACCATGCAGCCAAGATTGCTAAGGGCACAAGCTTCATAGCTCCTACAACCATGCAGCCAAGATTGCTAAGGGCACAAGCTTCATAGCTCCTACAGCCATGCAGCCAGGATTGCTAAGGGCACAATCCTATCCTGCGCTGGAACAGGAAAGCCAAGAGGCTTGCGCTGTATGCAGTGCAGGATAGGGGCCCAAAGTGGCTCAGTCAGAGGTAAGGGGAAACCTTCCCCCTTATCCCTGGCTAATGCACCCTGCCCCCAATGGATCTCCTCAGATTTGCGCCACCTCCAGAAGTGGCACAAGTCCGAGGAGAGTGGAGAGGCTTGAAGCCTCTCCAAACTTCCTGGGAATGGGGGTTGGGATTTAGCATAACTGCTGCCTTCGTGAGATCTATGAAGGCTATAAAGAGTGGCTGTCATTGTTCCCTGCATTTCTCCTTCAGCTGTCTAAGGGAGAATACCATATCAGTGGTGGACCTGTTGGCTTGGAATCCACACTGCGATTCTGGATAGATGCTCTCTGCAAGTACCTGGAGTCTCTTTAGTGCAACTAGGGCAAACAGCTTTCCTACAACACTAAGGAGAAAGATGCCATGGTAGTTATTGCAGTCACCCCTGTTGCTTTTGTTCTTGTACAGCGTGACAATGTTTGCATCCCTCATGTCCTGTGGTACTCCACCTTCTCTCCAGCAGAGACAGAGGATTTCATGCAGCTCAGTGGCAATGATCTCTTTGCAGCACTTTAGGACCTCAGCAGGAATGCTGTCTTTCCCAGGTGCCTTGCCAGAGGCAAGGGCCACGTGAAGTTCTTCTAGGGTTGGTTCACTGTCAAGCTCCTCCAACACAGACAGGCACTTAATGTTGTTCAGCGCTTCTTTGGTAACAACGTTTTCTCTGGAATACAGCTCAGAGTAGTGCTGCACCCAGCGTTCCATCTGCTGTGCCTGGTCCCAGATGGCCTCGCCTGCGTTAGACTTCAGAGGGGCAATTTTCTTCTGTGTTGGACCTAGGGCCTGCTTGATACCATCATACATCCCCTTGATGTTGCCCGTGTCAGCTGCTATCTGTATCTGGGAACAGAGTTGGAGCCAGTAGTCTTTAGCACATCTACTGGCAGTCTGCTGGACTTTGCTGTGAGCGGCTTGGAGGACCTGAAGGTTGTGCTCACTGGGACAGGTTTTGTATGCTGCTAGAGCTCTACTCTTTTCTTCAATGACTGGTTGTAAGTCCTCAGAGTGGGCTTCAAACCAGTCTGCTGTCTCGTTGGTATTCTTGCCGAATACAGAAAAGGTGGTGTTGTAAACAGCATTCTTGAAATGTTCCATCTGTTGGATGCATTTGCATCGGCCAGGCCTGGAAGAATTTCCTCAAGTGCTCGTGGAAATTCTTCCACATTTCCCTGATCCTGGGTCTTGCTGGTGTCAATGCGAAGTCTTCCTTCCTTTTTCGTGTGATACAGTCGCTTTGTTTGCAGTTTCACTCTGCTGCACACCAGGGAGTGGTCAGTGTCACAGGCAGCACCCTGATAACTGCGTGAGATCTTGATGCTGGCAAGGCTGGAGCATCTGGTGAGAATCAGGTCAAGCTGGTGCCAGTACTTTGATTGTGGGTGTCTGTCACCTGGGCCCAGCCCAGGTGGCCGGGAACTACTCAGGAGTAGGGGCTTCCTTGGGAGTAAGACCTAAGCACTGTCAGGACTGGGGTCCCAGGCAGGACACCTCCCTGGGAGTAGGGCCTAGGGCCTCCTGGGAGCAGCAAGCAGCCACTTGGCCAGAAGGGGTGGGGCTGGCCCAGCCAGAGACTGGCCTCATAAGGAGGCTGGGCAGCCTATGGAGAGGTTGCTCCTCTCCAGGTGGGAGCAGGGTCGAGGGGAAGGCCAGAGAGGGGAGCAACCCTGGCCTTTTGCAGTCAATCCAGGCCCCAAAGGGAACTTTGCTTACCTCAACCCTGGAGAGAGGGGCTGGGGGCTGGGAACTCCCCAATCCTAGGCTCGCCCGAGCCCTGGGTGGGAGGAGGAAAGGTACAGACCCGAGGACTTGGAGCCAACTACCTCCACTGGAGGCCGGCTGATTGGGGGGCAAGCCCAGAGGTACCAGGGGCCCTCCTGAGGACAGCTAAGCTGACCCCGGACAACAGCACGGTGGCCATCGGGAACCCATACCCCTGGCTGACAGGCACCAGCGGAGAGCTCTGCCCGAATCCTCAAGGGGCCAGGGAGGAACGGGGAACGAGCCTATTGTGCGCCGACGGCACGAGTCTTTGTAAAGCATGGGGCCTGTTACGGCACAGGCCCCATGAATGTCAAGCGGCTGACACAAATAAACCGTCTGTGCAAAACAGCTGTGTCTGCCTCCCGTCCTTTTTTATGCAGACGACCAACTCTCATCGACAGGGTAAGCCCCCCGCACTCGGGCACACCCCAAGGGGCGGGGTCTATGCCCGCCATGGACATTACAGTGTTTCCAAGAGACTCTGTGTTGGGGCTTCGTGTTGAAGAATGTGTTGCTGACATAGAGACCATGATGGCAGCAAAACTCTAGCAGGTGCTGGCCATTTTTGTTCATCTTCCCAATGCTGAGCTGACCTAAGCAAGTGGGCTACGAACTGTGATCAGCACCAACTCTAGCATTGAGGCTGCCAAGAATGAACAATGACTCTTTCTTGGGGACTTTCTTGATAGTGGTGGCCAGGTCGTCGTAGAATTTGTCTTTATCTTCTGCTGGAGACCACAGAGTCGGTGCATATGCACTAATGAGAGTGACAAGTCCTGCTGATGAGTGGAGCTGCAGGGACAAAATTCTTTCACTTCCCGCAGTAGGTGGGATGATGGATTTCAGCAGGGTATTTCTGATTGCAAAGCCAACGTCATGTTCCCTGGTCTCGCTTGGTGGTTTTCCCTGCCAGAAAAATGAGAAATTTCTCTCCTCAGAGAAATTGAGGAGGTCGTCAGAAAAGCCAGGTGTCATTGTCCTTATGTTCCAGGTGCCCAGCTTTAGGGCAGGAATTTTCTGTTTTCTGTTGCCTGGTGCAGAGTTGTCAATCCGCTTGTCGGTTTTCACCCTAAACCCCACGGATCCCGCGAGGTTAACAGACCGTGGTGAGGCAGCACCTTACTGGCTGGGGACTGCCCAGCTTAAGGTGGGCGGTAGCTGCCCAATGAGATGCAATGATCTCTCCCACCGTCGGAAGCAGCCCCTGGCGTCACGCTCTACACCAATCGAGCGAAGACTTATAACCAGTAAACTGCTGCTTCCCGTGTTGTGCCGACGCAGTATGGTGAAGTTGGAGTGTCCTCTCCAGTGCGCGAACACTGGGTAAAGAAGGTATGGAGGATAGGCTGTTACCCATGCAGCAAGTCCCCCCTCTCCACGTCGCTGAAATGGCCCAATGGAAAGGCAGAAGCCAATACGGTTGGTTCCATCGGCATCGCAGGAGTTGCCAGAATGCGACTGTGTTCAGCCATGAACTGGCTCAGGGACTCCAGCTCCGGATTTTGCCTCGAGGTTGACTCCTGAAGCCTTTTCCATAACTGGATGTAGCCACAAGGCAGTGGAGGTTTCAGATCAAAGTTTTCCTTCTCTTAGATGAGCTGCCTTCCCAGGCTAATGAGTCCCACCTACCCGGTGGCTGTTTAGTTGCCTCTTATGCCAAGTACAATCGAACTCAGGGCCTATTCTTATCGCCCAGCCCCCAGGGGACCTCCCTCCCCCCACAACCAGAACCAGACAGGAAAACAAACCAGGCAAAAACACACACAGCAGAGAATCCAGAACTGCCTCCAAAACAGAGGGGAGCCAGAGGCAGCCAACCACCACCAGCCCCCCTCCAATCTGGGCCTTTTTCTGTTTTCCTGTATCTCTTAAGAAAACCTGGGGGGGGGCAGGGACATCGCCAGGAGGTGCGCGGTTGGTTGGCCTTCGTGGGGGCCTCTCTGGGGTGAGGTAGTCTCCTGCCTCGTGCTCCCAACAAGAAAGGCCTCAGACCAAGCCAGGAGGAGGAGGTTCACGTGTCCTCCTCCCTGGTGGCAGTCCTCCCTGGTGGCAGCTTCCTGGCAGTGGCTTCAGCTCCAACCCCCTGCCCTGACTCCCCAGAACTACCTGTCATCACGGGCCTTCCTACCTTTATCCCCGCTGGCCTCCCCACTGGCTCCTCTTTTTCCTTCCCTTAAAGGGGCATCACCCCTGGTCGGCCTCTGGCTTTCCTGGTGACTAGTGGTGTTCCCATCCTGCTTGCCATCCTCGTTCAGCAGGCAACGAGGGGTTTGCCTGCCCCCTAACCCTCCTCCCATAGCTGCCCCAGGGAAGCCCTGCCAGTGTCCGCCTTTCCCTTCTGTCACGGACAGCCCAACCTCAGCGCGCTTTCACTGTCGGCCGCCGAGGAACCCCGTCAGTGTCAGGCAGAGCCGCATCAGCTGTGATGACTTTCATTTGACCGGCTGACTGGCTGGCCTAGGCCCTGGGGAGCAGTCTCCCCATTTACCCACACGCCTGTCCCCATCTGTGGCCTGCAGCAATGGGAGGAATCCCCTAGCAGTGGCAGTGAGGTCACCGTTTCTCAGCTCGCCCCACGCCTCGCCTAGCCAGCTGGGGAGGACAAGACCCCATGCGGGTTCAGTGTCCCACCCCCGGCCAGTTGCCAGGTAACTTGGGGGTTGGGGTGGGGACTCAACCCCTGACAACCTACATTCTAATTATAGGCAATTTGAGGTTGTTTGCTCCACTATCAAGTCAATGCTCCTATAACAGCCATATGCTGCCTTTTGGCACTCTAGGTATGCTTGTATATGAGAGCAGTGTCGGCAACATCTTCCGGTGCATGACTGCTACACTGATATTTATATATGTGCTGGATCATTCACACATGTAACTCATCGTTGTCCCGGCCCCTTTTTTTTCTCTTTATTTTTCTTTATTTAAAATTTTTTCTGCCGCCTTTCTAAAAGAAGTCAAGGACTCTAACAACAATTTTTAAATAATAGCCAGAAGGAAAAATGAACAGATGTGGACCATGAATTGTGGTATGTGTGTGTTGGGGGCTGGATGGATGCCTGGGCTGCTTTTGTGCCAGGTACATCCCTGTTACCACATAGCATTATTTTAAAACATCATCAGTTGTGATCCTGGCCCATGTGCCGCCTTATAGGCAGGATCGCAGAATCCTGCACCCCTTCAGGACCCCCCCTCCCGAGAAGACTGCCATTCCCACTTCGTTGCTTCTGAAGCCTTGCCCAGCATCCTCTGGCCCTCCAAAAGTCTTCTGAGACCTCCAGAGAGCCTTTAAACATTACATCTCATTTTCATTGGAGAACTGGAAGTGATGTTTAATGGCCCTCCAGAAGCCTCAGAAGGCATTCAGAGGGCCAGAGGACGCCATGCAAGGCCTCACCAGCCCTCAGAAAGGATCTGGCGGATGGGCGGCAGTAGTGTGACAGGGGAGTGTGGGCGGCACTGCTGCCCCCACAGGCCTCACAGACGTGGCGCCCTGGGGCATTTTCCCCTGACCCCGCCCCCCAGAGTGCCGTGAACACAATATCATAACTTGCTTTCATTAATTTAAAGTACGAATTGTTTCCTTTACATGCAATTTTCTTGTTGAATGAAAATGAATAAGCTTTCAAGATTGCATACAAAAGACATGATATCTTCAATCATACTGCGTATTATCTAATAGATTCATTCTGTGATTCAATGTACCTTTGCAGAAGCTGGAGGAAGGTGTGATCGCCCACCTGTTATTGAAAATGGAGACATCCCTGAAGCTATCCTTCCCCCATATGAATCAAATTCAGTAGTTCGCTATAAATGCCAATCCTTTTATATAATGGATGGACGTCCAGATGTACGATGTGTTAACGGACATTGGACGGAGGCGCCAAGATGTATAGGTATAGAAAGTATCAGCAATTCTTCTCTCTCTCGATCTATGAATGTATATTATGCTTCCAGAAACATGTAATTTCCCTGTTGGTAGTGATTGGGATGATTCTGTAGCCCTATTCAGGCATTACCTCCAGGGTGTGGAAGCAATGTGAAGCTGGGGTCACTGGGAGTATGCGGGCAAGACCCATCCCCAACACGAATGCACTCTTAGCCCCATCCCCATTCTCTCCATGCAGAGAGCTCATCTGAAGAGACAGGCTCCTCAGTAGGGACAGAACCTCCATCAGCACTGGAATGTTTGCGTCCCAACATTAAGAACATAAGAACAGCCCCACTGGATCAGGCCATAGGCCCATCTAGTCCAGCTTCCTGTATCTCACAGCGGCCCACCAAATGCCCCAGGGAGCATACCAGATAACAAGAGACCACATCCTGGTGCCCTCCCCTACATCTGGCATTCTGACTTAACCCATTTCTAAACTCAGGAGGTTGCGCATACACATCATGGCTTGTACCCCATAATGGATTTTTCCTCCAGAAACTCGTCCAATCCCCTTTTAAAGGCGTCTAGGCTAGACACCGGCACCACATCCTGTGGCAAGGAGTTCCACAGACCGACCACACGCTGAGTAAAGAAATATTTTCTTTTGTCTGTCCTAACCCGCCCAACACTCAATTTGAGTGGATGTCCCCTGGTTCTGGTATTATGTGAGAGTGTAAAGAGCATCTCCCTATCCACTCTGTCCATTCCCTGCTTAATTTTGTATGTCTCAATCATGTCCCCCCTCAAGCGTCTCTTTTCTAGGCTGAAGAGGCCCAAACGCCGTAGCCTTTCCTCATAAGGAAGGTGCCCCAGCACCGTAATCATCTTAGTTGCTCTCTTTTGCACCTTTTCCATTTCCACTATGTCTTTTTTGAGATGCGGCGACCTGAACTGGACACAGTACTCCAGGTGTGGCCTTACCATCGATTTGTACAACGGCATTATAATACTAGCCGTTTTGTTCTCAATACCCTTCCTAATGATCCCAAGCATAGAATTGGCCTTCTTCACTGCCGTCGCACATTGGGTCGACACTTTCATTGACCTGTCCACCACCACCCCAAGATCTCTCTCCTGATCTGTCACAGACAGCTCAGAACCCATCAGCCTACATCTAAAGTTTTGATTTTTTGCCCCAATTTTTTGCTCTCTCCATTGTGAAAATTGCCCATTGGCACCCACTCTCTGCTTCCTGGCCTCCAACCAGTTCTCAATCCACGAGAGGACCTGCCCTCTAATTCCCTGACTGTGGAGTTTTTTCAGTAGCCTTTGGTGAGGGACCATGTCAAACGCCTTCTGAAAGTCCAGATATATAATGTCCACGGGTTCTCCCGCATCCACATGCCTGTTGACCTTTTCAAAGAATTCTATAAGGTTCGTGAGGCAAGACTTACCCTTACAGAAGCCATGCTGACTCTCCCTCAGCAAGGCCTGTTTGTCTATGTGTTTTGAGATCCTATCTTTGATGAGGCATTCCACCATCTTATGCGGTATGGATGTTAGGCTGACCGGCCTATAGTTTCCCGGGTCCCCCCTCTTTCCCTTTTTAAAAATAGGCGTGACATTTGCTATCCTCCAATCTTCTGGCACCGTGGCCGTTTTGAGGGACAAGTTGCATACCTTAGTCAAGAGATCTGCAACTTCATTCTTCAATTCCTTAATAACCCTTGGGTGGATGCCATCAGGGCCCGGTGACTTATTGATCTTTAATTTATCAATGACGTCTGAAACATCTTCTCTTTTAACCTCTATCTGACTTAACTCCTCGGTTAGGAGGGGCCGTTCGGGCAGCGGTATCTGCCCGAGGTCTTCTGCTGTGAAGACAGATGCAAAGAACTCATTTAATTTCTCTGCCATCTCTAAGTCTCCTTTTATCTCCCCTTTCCCTCCCTCACCATCCAGAGGGCCAACCGCTTCTCTGGCGGGTTTCCTGCTTCTAACATATTTGAAGAAGCTTTTATTATTCCCCTTAATGTTGCCGGCCATGCGTTCCTCATAGTCTCTCTTGGCCTCCCATATCACCTTCTTACATTTCTTTTGCCACAGTTTATGTTCCTTTTTATTCTCCTCATTAGGGCAAGACTTCCATTTACGGAAGGAAGCTTCCTTGCCCTTCACAGCCTCTCTAACTTGGCTGATAACTTGGCTGGAACATTCCAGATCACACAGGCATATTTTCATCCTGGAGAAAGCAGGGCATTGGAACTATGACCACGGCAGGGACAGAGCCTTTCAGTGCACTGCAAAGCATGCTGGACAATCTCCATGTCTCATGTCTATGTATTTTTTATATAGTGTTGAATTGTTGAAAATGTGTTTTATGGTCACTAAATCAGAGCCAGAAGTGAAGGTCCTTCTATAGGGCCAGTTGAGGAAGCCACGATAGGCATCATATTTTGAGTGACCTTAAGGATCTGATTGCCCATTGGCAATCAGAGAGGTCTGAGCATGGGCACAATTCCACAGGACCTTCTGTATGCACACCATCAAAATAAGGACAAGACCCATCAAAAGAGCTCTTGCTGTGCCCAGTATTTCTCTCTTCCTACATGACTTTCCACCTTCCTCATAGCAGATGAATTGCTTATCCCGTTTCCAGGAGTTGAGTTGCTCCCTATTAGCAACCGGAGCATTCAGTGGGATCACGCTAGGCAACTCCTAGGAGAAAGCAGGCTGAACAGAGGGAAGTAGAGCCTAGTGGTTAGGGTGCCGCATCCCTTCCTGTTTCTCACTTTCCCCTTATTCCCACTTTCCCCTTACAACCTTGGTAGATTATATCCACTGCCACCATCCCTATCACCACTTGGTCTATAAATGACCAAGCAGAGGAGGGCCATTTGTGAAGAACCCCCCTCTCCCAAAAGAACACTGAGCCCCAGGGGTTTCTGTTAGAAATCAGTCACAAAGGAATATCTGCAGAGCAAAGAGATGCAACCCCTGAATCACCCATGAACATGGACCAGGCAGATCAAGGGTCAAAGTGGAACTAGTTAAAACTACTTTAAAAATCTAAGCAAAAGAGATTAAACAAAAAGGGGAAAGAATAGCAGGTAATAAAAGTATAGTAGGATGATGATGCAAAAGGCTTGGTGGGAAAGCATCAGAAAAAAGGTTTTCACCAAATGCTGTAATAATAACTGTTAATGTCCTTCAGATGGAACTGGGATGTTGCTCAGTCACCTGTGTCCCATGTAAACCAGAGCCTGAATAACCTAAACCAGGGTGTCAAACTCATTGCAGACAGAGGGCCACATAGCATTCACTGGCACCTGGGGAAAGAAAAGCAGGTAAAGTTTAGCAGGATGATGCAAAAGGCTTAGAGGAAAAGCATCAGGAAAAGGTTTTCACCGAAAGGATGGAATAACCTTTAATGCCCAGCAGTTGGAGCTGTGATGTTGATCAGTCACAAGCATCATGTGTAAACCAGTGCTTGAGTTGTCTAACTTTAAAGAGTGGAGGGCAACTAAACAAACCATCAAAAACACAAACCTGACACACATCTAACTGTATGATCTCTGTCTTAAACTACTTACATGGCAAAGAGTCCCCAGTCCTTCTCACTTGTGATTCAGCAAGTGAGTGCTCCTCTCTGAGCCCCAATGAATGGGTCACTTAGGTGACTGGTAGAGGAAAACCCCTTCCTGTGGGCTTGCACATTTTACAAACTGGCTGTAATGACATCATCACATTACCTGATTGGAGGAGTGGAAACTACCTGGTCACTCTGTCTCACACCTGGGATCATGCTAGGTAGGAATACTACCCAATGCGCGAGGCACATTCCAATCCTAGCAGGAAGCTCACTAAGTCGGGCAGGAAGAAGAGCTGAATATAAATCTCTCACGTTGTCGATGGGGTTTACCAAACAAGGGCAAAAGCTGCCTATCGATTATCCCAGCAGCCACATGGCACAGAAGCTGCTGGGAAGTTAAAAACTGTCCAAAATACAGAAAAATGGGGTAAAAATAAGGGGAAATGCAAGAGATTCATCCCACTAGACCAGGGGCACAGCTGAGAAGCTGTACCTGCTGAAATTCTCCCTTCTACACAATTGTTAAAGGTCCAGGATCCCTAAAGTTGAAAGTTTGCCCACCCCTGTACTAGCCTATAAAATGTCATAAAAGATACACTAGTATGAATGCAAATATCACAATATAAAAAGGTGATGTTGGACACAGTTGTGGTTTTGACTTCTCAGCCTTCTGTAGATGGAGCACAAATCAAAAAGTCACTGCCATTCTTTTCTAGTCAAGAAATGCCACACAAGCCACAGCTTCCTTCACAGGCTCTAATGCTGCGATTAACCAATTCCACTGAAGTGCAAGGAAGAGTCTAGCTGTTCCAGGGCTGGGCTTCCAATCCTGAAGTCTATGCAATCAGAGACACAAGGGCTGTAATTTGGGGGGAGGTCAACTCTGTGATAGACCACCCATGTTCAGTGTGTGGCACCTCCAGGTCAAAACTGGAGAATGACTCCTCCCAGTAGACAGCTCAGGCATGAATGAGCCAGTCACATAAAGGTGAATCATGTGTAGCTTGCCAATCCAGTAGTCTTTCTGTTGTGCAATAAGCTATTCATTCTTCTCAGATGAACTTGTCAGTGACAGATTAACCCCTACAAGACCGAATGATGTGTGTCTTTCTGCAGCGCCTTGTACAGCATCTGAAGAAGAAATGAAAAGTCGCAATATACAACTCAAGTGGTTACGTAAGGATAAACTGTATTCGCAGTCTGGAGATGTGATGGAATTTTGCTGCAGACGTGGCTTTCAGCCGGCTCCATCTTCTCCTCCCTTCAGAGTACAGTGTATAGAGGGCCGGTTGGAATATCCAAGCTGCATAAGTACGTATATTGCCGTTCATCAACAACTGCAGAAAAGTTTGCACATGCTGCACATGCATCCCCACCCTGTTCTGCCTACTCCCCCCCCCCCACTGGCTTACCTTCAGTGGCTGAGGTATCTGGTTTGGCAGTCAGAAGCTTTTTCGTAAGCTTTAGAGAGTCATGGGTGTTAAATTTGCTGACTGTGCTTTCTGAGTCTGTATCAGGTCAGCAGAATTTTCACATCTTGCACTCTCCGTAATCTCCAGCCCGCAATGTGGAATTTTCAGTTTCTTAGCACAGAAGTTCTCTCCCACTGTGTATATTTCCTCCTTTATTTCTTTCCCAGGCCTCCTAATGCCTTATAAGGCATGAAAAACATCACTTGCGGTTTCTACGAGTACATGAAACCGGAAGTCACATGTTTTGAGCTCTAGAACTCAGTCTGAGCCCAGCAGAGGCCCTGGACAGACGCCTGCAGCCTTTGCTGAGCTCAGAAGCCTCTCCAGAGGTGAGGAAAGCTGGGCTCCCCTCGCCTCCGGAAGGTCCAGACTGCAGGGATGGGCGTTCACCTGTACCTGTGGTTTCAGCTATCCACAGGGAGTTCCAGAACGGAACTGCTGCGGATAAGGGGGCACATCTGTCATGTACTTTTGTCAAATGAACTTGTCAGATTAATCCCTAAGGGACTGAATGATGTGTGTCCTTCTGTAGAATTTTGCACTTTAAATGAACAAATGATGCGGAATCGCCGTATAGTGCTCAAGCAGACATTACCAACAAGAATGGGGATACCTTCTGGAGATTATGTGGAATTTACCTGTTCGCCTGGCTATCGAGCAGCTTCAACGTCCTCTTCCTTCCGTGTACAATGTAGTGAGGGCAACTTGGAATATCCCAGATGTACATGTACGTATATTGCAATTTATCCACAGCAGCAGAAAATACAGCACACATTCGGAAAGGATGTTTTTGTTGAATGCTAAAATTCATGTATTAAAAGTAAATGTTGACTTTGTGACAATATAAGCCTGTCAGCCCAGTCCTATCTAGGTTAGCTGCTGGCACAACTCACATCGCGCTGACAACAACTAGTTTATGGCTGTTGTAAAGCAGTCATTTCCAGCACAGACTGCCGGGCTACTGGCAGGGAGGCTGGAGCAGCCTCTCACATGGCAGCAGATGGCCAAAGATCCACTGACCAAGGTAGGCTGATAAGGGAGGTGAGATGCGATGGGTGGAGGAGGGAGGATGCGGCAGAACAGGGGAGGAAGGATGACAGGGAAGGAGGGCAGATTGGGTCTGGGCGGGGTGGTTTGGCAGTGTTGGATTCAGTGTTGGCTGAATCCACCCCCTTCCTTGGCCTGATCTACCCTCACTGGTCAGCGCGGACATGCATCAACTATACAGCTGGTGCAGGTCTGACTTGATCCACTGCAGCTGCTGGGGCTTACCTCAAGGCAAGGGATCATTTGTTCCCTTGCCCCAAGGAGGCCTCAATGTACCAAAACACCTCTTTGAGATAGAACAGTAGCCATACTGGCTCTGCTGCGTTGCAACATGGGGAGCTATATAGGATTGGGCTTGTATTGCACATCATCAGTATTTTCAGACCTAGCACTCGCTTTGAGCTCCAACTGGCACCATGCCTGCGGGCCTTGTGGGGGCGGCACCACTGCACCCGCTGCGTCACTGCTGCTTCTGCCCACCACACAGCCTCCGCCTGCCCTCCAGAGCCATTCCACAGGCAGGCAAAGCCCTGTGCGGCATTCCTAATGGCTCCAAAAGTCTCCTGAGGCCTCTGGAGTGCTCTTAATCAGTACTTCAGAAGTACCGCTTAACAGCACTTCAGAAACCTCAGCACTTCAGGTTTTCGAAGCTGTTAGGAATGATGCATGAGGCTCCGTGCGGCTAGGTAAGTATCGGAGAGGGCAGTTGGATGTGGGGGCGGCTGCAAGTTGCAGTCCTGCATCCTGGGGTGGCACAGCGCCAGGTCCATAACTGTTGTTCAGGAGGCCAGAGACCTATGCAGGACTGGATGAGCCCCTGTGGGTTTACTCTAATTTGCACCAGCTCTTTCGCTGGCTCAGTTCTGAGTAGAAGCAATAGGGTGTTTTGGGGTTGAAACAGAGCAAAGAATGTTGACGCTGTTGCCACCCATATCCACCATTGCCCTCCCCACCTCGATCCCCACCTTGTTTTTCCCACCCCACCCTCCCACTGCTGGCTTATCTTTGGTGGGTGAGGTAACTGGGTCTGGCAGCCATAGAATGTCCAGCCTGATAGAATGGGGGTGGGAGGTTATTGCTCTGGGAATCAAACTGTGACCTTCCCTTTGGCCTGTGAATCTGAGGCCTTTTCCTTCAGCCCAGAAAATAGTTACATTACTGGCCTGGTCCATGGTCTCCTAGCAGACTCCCAAGTACGTGTGTGAATTGCTATGTGTGTTCTCTACACACCTTCACATTACAAAATAAAAGAAATAAAAGCTTGACATGGTGATAGATGGTGCTGGGGAAAGAAGACAATCCATGATTCTCCTCATAGTTTGATTCTGAGAGTTTGACTATGATTCTCCTCACAGTTTTGCAGCGAACATCTCCATGGGCCCTTGTCAATGAGTGGTGGTGGAGAGCTGTGGCCATTGGGCCATTAGGGGTTAACTAGGCATGGGTATTTTTCCCCTTTGTGAACAATGGCATGCTAAGATATTCCTGGGTGAATCATAATAGCGGGAACTCTAGGTGTGCAGCTAAGAGTTTCCTGGGCTTGTCTGAGTTAAGGCGTATCCTTCCAGGAAGGAAAATGGCTCAATTACACCCAAACTGGAGGTTTTTGCGACACAAAAGGTTTGGCAAGTTGTGGGCTGGACCCATGCAGGTCATTGGTGGAAGAGACTTCCTGTAGATGGAATCTGAAAAGACTGTCCAGGTGTCCTGGCCCCTGGGCAGCTGAACTTAATTTATTATGCAGGAAGACTTGTACTTTCAAGCAAAATTATATCAGGTGGACAGCTCAGATTTAGAAGACCTTAGACACACACAGATGCCTCACAGGGCTATAGCTTTCCAATCAAGGTCCCTAATCAGAATGACCCTGATTGGAGAGAACCTTGTCTCAACCACTCCAGGGTAAAACTCTTGGGAATTTGGCAAGTGAGGTGATTAGTGTCTTGTGTGTTTAGTTCACATGGCTGATCTCTTTCAAGAAACTAGCTTTCTATCCTTGCTGTGCTCTTCTCAAGAAGTATTCCTTGGATGAGTGTGTTTGGGATACGGGAACCTGAACCCTGGATGTGGGGATTCCTACCAGTTCTTTGCTTTTGCCCCTTGAACCACAGTAGCTCCCAGAGAGGGTGGGGTGCTGTGGCTTCCTTATGCCATGTCGTGTCCTCGGGGCGTCTCAGCAAGGTTGATATTAGTACCAGTTGCTGCGTTGCTCATTCCTACTGTCTGTTGAGAGGGCATCCTCCAGCGGTGGCCAGTCAGTGACCCTGAGCCTGCCCAGCCCTCTTCTTGGTTCACTCTGGTGGTGAATGGTTCATGCATTCACTGATGATGTACTGACTTCATAGTGATGACACACCATTGATGCACCAACATCATACTGATGATGCGGCAAATTCAGGATACCGCTCCATCGATGGTGGGCTGTCAGGGTTTCCATGGACTGTCAGTGTTACTGGGAAGGGAGACCTCAGTGATACTGGGGAAGACTGCACCTGTATGGCATGACCTGGGACAGGCTTATATTATGACATGTCATGCCATCATTGGGGCAGTGTTGTTTCAATAGGATATTAGTGTGGCCTTACTTAAATCAGAAACACACTCCATCTTCCAAGGGTTGTCAAATCACTTAGCAGTTATCAGGTACTGCCTTTGCCCTTAAACTTGATATCTCTGGATAAAGGAGAGTCATTGTTTAAAAGAAAAAAAGATTCCACTGTGTCCACTCCAGCACCTAATTATAAATTATGGAACTGAGCTTAAAATTGGTTCATTTATTCCTAATACCTGGTTCTGGGTGATGTACTGACCCATATCAAAAAGGTTTATGCCCCAAGACTTGTTCTTCACTTGGACACTTGTGCGAATAAGGTGTCAATCTTTTCTAGACACTGATTGAAAAAAGGAAGAAATGTGATTTATCAAAGGCATTGCTAAGGCATTGATGCTGCAATTTCCTTCTAAATCTCAGAAATCTTTGTGTCTTCTGTCTAGACCTGGACATAGTCCAGCCTGCTATGGTAAATCCATCAGTCACTGATCAATGATGGAAATGGTGACTGAATTTATTCTTTTAGAAAGAGTGTTGGGCTTATGATTTACTGGTAAATGTCAGAATTATATCTCAAGAATACCTGACAACTGTCAACATTCACAGAGTTCCTCACCTTTCTTGTAACACAGAGACTTTCAAAACAACTTAATGGCTAGTGGCAGGATGCTTTTGCTGAGCAATAACTGCTTGTTTGTTGAGTACAGTTGTGCGCCACTTAACGATGGGGATCGGGACTGTGATCCCCATCGTCAAGTGGTGCTTGACGCAATCTGAATCCTCCACAGGGAAGGGAATACTCAGCTGAGTATTGTCTGAGCCTCTCAGAGGCAGCGCACATCTCAGACTGAGGGAAATCACGTCTCTTGCGCAACTTCTCATTTCGTGGACAAAGCTGGAGATCCTGTGAGACGAGATTTCCCTCAGTCTGAGCCTTGCAGAGGCAGAGCTCAGATGTGTGCTGCCTCTGGTAGGCTCAGACAACCCTCTGGAGGTGAGGAGAGCTGAGCTCCCTTTACATTCAGAGGGTAGGGGTGTGCGCCCCTGTTAACCGCATGACACATATACGTCGCATATGCGATCCCGGTGTCATCTGGAACGTCGCTAAGGGGCGCACACCTGTAATTTAAAACTATTGCATAACATTATAACATGCCGAGGTGTTGTTGAAGTTGCAGAGCAGTGCTGGAGTAAAGAATTCCCCTGCTGTGATACATACATCAGGAACTATATCCTGTTATGTATGAAGAACTTTTGACACAAATGATAGTTTGACAAAATCTATGCATGTAACCAAACATTTGTTTTCTTTGTGTTTTACAGGGCCAAGTGGCTGAATGCGTAGGTGGAGACATGTTTCAGCAGCAGTTGATCTTCTTGAATCGGTTATCATTTACTTTTAATACTGCAAGCCGTTTTTTAAAATGTCTTTTCTGTGGTCCACATGCAGCAGTGACAGTGGGGCCTGAACCGCAAATGGGGACCTACTTCATTGGAGCTACACCAGCAGCATTTATCATTGGTAAAGTTATAAGATGGCTAGAGACAAAGGCTTTCAGCACAGTCCTATATATGTTTACTCAGAAGAAATTCCATGGTGTTCACTGGGGCTTACTCTCAGGTAATATGTATGGGAATGCAGCCACAGTCCCATTTTCATAAAATGCCATTTTAAACATCAGAAGTAAAAAAAATGCAAGAGTTCTGCATAGTCATTAAACTGCCTCTACATAGTGACTGTGTATCAGTGAAGGCTAGCAGCTCCTCATTGTGATAATTTGTTGTGTCTGTATAACTGTATTGATTTCTTTTTAATCTACAGGATTTCTGCATTAATTTTAAAAATGAGTTGAAAGCATTTATTTGCCATTTTTTTGTCTTGATTCTGATATAATAAGAATAAACTGCAATTTATTTTTAAGAGGTTTGAATGTGTTTACATTTGTTTATACAAGTGGTTTGACTCCTTTGCATATTAAAAAGATCTCAAAACTCACAGTCATGTGTGGCTACATTTCTGTGATTACCAGCATCTGGAGGCAAAAACCTGTGGCTGATTTCAAATTCTAGATTTAATAACTTTTGATTTCAGAGAAGAGCTACAGTATTAGAAACTTACTCATGTCTCAGAAGTCATGGGAACTGTCAGATAAGGGTCTTGCTGTAAACTTCCATGCAAGGTAAATACTTTGTATAGTCTCACATATTGTGCTAATCCACCTATTAGGTTCCATGTACCCACACTTTGCCTTGTTCTTTCAAGTTCTCTTTCTTTGCAGGTTACAAGAGGTATGTGTCAAAATAAAATGATAAATTGATAAAGTGAGCCAAGTCACAGGCACATTCATTGGACCAATGCATGGAAGATAGACTAATCAATGGTTGTTGGCAATGTAGCTAATGAGAATGTCACCAGGCTTTCTCTAAGGCACATGTAATATCATGCATACATAAGGCACTAGATGTGTGCATGAACGTTGTACACACCCCAGTGAAATGTGGCATTCAACAATTATGAGAGAGACAGAAATAAAGGTGCAACACAGTAATATTCACACATATAATAAGAGGGAGGGCAAGCCAGGAATAGTAAAATAACATGGTTTCTAGGCAGATTAAGCAGAGTCCTAACTTCTTGAAAGGGGAGGTAGGTGAGGGCACTCAAAAATGGATGAGGGGGAATTGGATGAAGGAATAGGACGTAGACAAGGGATGTTTAGTATCTAAAGGAGATCTCTCACTGATTAGGTAGACTGAGGGAAGAGGAGAGGTACACAGGAAAAGGAGAAAGAAAATTGTGGTTCCAGCTTAGGTGCAGGGCCACATTTGGGTGGTGATGCACTGGACAGTGGCTATAAGGCAAAGGGTGCACCCCTCAACAGGCTGTAAAACTCTTCATTTGCAGCAGAGACTGAGCTATCACCCCTCACAATGTCTTCCATTTCTTTCTATAGCTGAAGCGTCAGCTGAGGGAACTGTAAGTAAGGAGGTTGAGAGTTGATCAACAGGCCTCCGTCCTAACCAGTCTAAAATAGATTTAAAATAATTTCCCCCACACACATACACACACAGGTATTCAAGAGGTGTTACCAGGTGTGTTTTTCAGAACTCATTTCAATATATGCACATGGGGGAAGTCTATATCAGGACCTGAGACCATATGCAGTGGCCAAAATCACAATTCAGTGTTTCCACGAGGAAGGAAGAATGAAGCAAGGGTGAATGTGCAACAAAAAGCTTCTGTTGTCGGGATAATTTTACAATTACAGGGAAGAGGAATCAGAAGATGAATGCTGAATTGCTCAGCCATTCCTGCAGCTAGCATAAACAGCTGCTATGTAAAGAGAAAAATGAAATCCTTCACGGGAAAAGGGGGCTTCAATGGTGGTGGTAATAATAACAACAACAACTCGGTATTTATCTACTGCCTTTCTGGTCATCAGATTACTCCTCTGACTTTATTCAAGGCAGTTTATGTAGGCAGGCATTCCTAAATCCCTCAAGTACAATCATAGAGGTTCTCTCTTTCAAGAACCAACAACATTTCAGATGGATCTTCCTGCTTTGGTTTCACTTCTGGCCTCCAGTTCTCCCATGCAGGCTGACAAGCAGCTCCATCTCTCACGTGGAGGCAGCCAAGACGCTTCTTGCTCACACCAAGAGCAGGTGGACTCACTCAGCTGGGTTTGTCAGCTGCTTCAAGGTCTCGCCATTCTCAGCCATTCAGGGAGCTGCTGGTGAACTGGAGACTTTGTGATGTTATCTTTGGGCTAACGGAGGCTCTACCCTCTGGACCAGACTCCTGGTACAAGCAAAGAGGGGAAATAAGCAGCATTACCAAGGGGAAAGTGGGGCTGAAAGATGGATGACTATAATTGAAAGGCAGAGGAGAAAAGCTGGAAGAGATAAGGGGAAAAAGTGAGAAGGGTTCTCCACAGCCTGAACCAAGGGCTATAGGCAAAGACAGTCCCTCAGAGGGCCACAGAGTCACTTCATTTCTTTGAAGAGAGGGAGTCATTTGCTTCCACGGGATGAACCCTCCTAATCAACACTGCAGCCATTCAAAGGGCAGCACTCTTGGGTGTCCCCGTTGTTTGAAGAATTAGAGTGTCAGGAGGTCTGACTGCAGGCCTGGAGCTGATTTCAGAGCTTCCCCTAAACACAAAAGGAGAGAATGATAGAGGCACTAAGTACTGAACCGGAGACCAGGCGTGTAAGACCAGGAGGGGTTTTGTGAGTTGATGGCACGACTGCCTTCCTGGAGGCTTCTGGGATCCAAAGCTTCTTGCTGCCATCAGTCCTGCTTTAACGTCATATTCCTCACCTGGGTTGCGCTTTCCTGGCTGGCACCCGACAACAGAGACACATATAAACACATGTCACACTTTGTGCATTCATAACAAAAGAAATGAAAATGTTCAGGCAACAAATTGTTGTCAGAAGAGACAAAATGGGGGAAATGCTGGATAACCTTGCTACTGGGCTGCCAGTTGTTTGAAGGGGAAGATGGTGCCGAAAGGCTCTGAAGCAAGTCAGACCATTGGACCAAGTCCAACTTTCTTAGCTCTGCTTTGTTGATCTGGACATGAAGCAATGTAGAAGTGAAGGGACTGCAACTCATGTGAGAGGCAAGTTCATGAGAACAGAGAAAGGGGAGCAAAGCAGAGAACCTGGGGGAGGAGTAATGAAGATTCACCAAGCTGCTCAATGGATGCTGATCTGTGGCCCACCTGCATTCCAAGAGGAAGCCATGAGGGAGAATGAAAGGACATAGGGAAGCAAAGGGAGAGAGAAAAGGTTGGTGACCTTCCTACATGGAAAGGTTGGCATGGAGATTCTGGGATGGCTTGATGTGAGGGCAGCATTTGTCAACAAAGCTGTGGGTCAAAGCTCAGGTAGACCAAGGGCATGTGGGAGGAAAAATGCACACTTTGGATGTCTATGACAAGACACTCTGTGGTGTTTTTGGTCATTGACTAGCACAGAGTATTTTGTGGGATGGTTCATCCTGTAGTATCCTTTTGTGCAGAGAGAATTCCTGATCCGTTTCTATCACCCATCGCAATGGAAACGGCCATTTCCTACTGTGCCACACATTTTGAACAGTAAGACTGCACTTTTCTTGATTGTTAGACCTGTGCTTCAACTAGCGCAGGGCCCTGCTCGAGTTGTCAATGAAGTTGGTGAAGAACTTCTCTGGTCAGACAGGCCCTCTCTTTTGTGACCTCAAAGGATCCTGTTTACTTTCAAGCCTTCAACCAGGACTGTGCTGTTGTTTTGCAGGTCTGAATAACAGAGTGAGGTGCAGTCACTTGTGGAATTTTACTGGAGGCTTCTACAAGCCAGAGGGTGAGAGGGTGTTGCCCAAATGAACCAAAGCTTAGCGTTTTACTAGGGGATGGTGGGCCTGAAGCTCCCTTGGCATCGGTCTTGTCAAGGACAACATGAGCCTGAGCCGGGTCACATACATTAGTGTACATCCAAGACCATGTATACATGTTTGCATCCATGTTGGGCAACAGGAACATTATGCTTAGAAGCAGTACTGAGTCACAGATGTGGGGTGATATATAGATGGGGAGATGCATTGCTTTATTTGCTCAGCATTTCTCTCTCCAAAATGACTTTTCCAGAATAATCATAGCAATTTGGGGGGGGGGGGGAGCCATTGGGATTTGTTCACGTGTTTAATATTGCTAGGACCTCAGACTTCAGCGTTTGCCTTAAAGTGTTAGCACAATGTTCTCCCAAGCTGAAACTGTCAACTTCATACCTTGCCTTGAATCTAGTCAACCTCCAGTGCATGGTCCCTCTGTTGGCTGCGCATTCCTTTTTTCATAGGTTGAAGTACACAGGATACCATCTTTCCTTCTTCCCCTCCCTGATACACAGAGCACAGCTATTCCCCCCACCCCAAAGAAAGGATGTTTCCCCATTCCATGTGTATTGCATAGCACACCGTTACCTTTGGTTCAGGACTAGCAAAACTATCCCCCATTGGCTAAAAATAAATAATGCTGACAGTGACAAGCTTACTGATTCTTTATGGGTTCTTCATTCATGGCTCTGCAAATGTCATTCAATGCAATTCAGAAAATAACCACAGGTTCCACTAGGTGGCAGTGGAGAGATGTGAGTCGCATTCACAAACAGTATCAATGTTGAGTTCAACACAGTTTAAATTTGCAAGCATGGTGGCATGGAAGAGGAATGGTCTGCTGAGAGTTTTCTTGGGATTTTAATATTTCTATCAGGAAATATCAGGCAGGAGGTCTGGTCTAGAGGGTAGAGCCTCCGTTAGCACGAAGATAACATCAGAAGGCTGCCAGTTTGAGGCCACCAACAGCTCCCTGAATGGCGAGACCTTGAAGCAGCTGACAAGCCAAGTTGAGTTATTCCACCTGCTCTTTGGTGTGAGTGTCTTGGCTGCCCTCCATGTGAGAGATGAAGGAGCTGCTTGTCAGCCTGCGTGGGAGGCAACTGGAGGCCAGAAGTGAGACCAGACCAGGAAGATCCATCTGAAAATGTTGTGAAAGAGAGAAGCTACTATGATTGTAAAAATCCCCTTCAGGGATTTAGAAACGCCTGCCTATGTAAACTGCCTTGAATAAAGTCAGAGGAGTAATCCGATGACCAGAAAGGCGGTATATAACCTAGTTATTTTATTATTATCAAAATTATGCAGCACAAACTCTTTGCCGGTTTCCTCTTCCATCCCATTGTGCCCTTATGAAGGCCACTTGGTTGGCAACTAACCTGATTGTGAGGGTTTTTGGTATAAAGGTAAGAAAAGCATTACTGGATGCTCCATGGTTAACATCAGCAGAGTGTACAGCATGTTAGTCAATTGGCAGTTCCTAAATGATGGTGGCTGCTGCATGCTGCAGAGCATGAAATAACTTCCGGGTGACCCACAAGAAGTAAATTCACCTCATTAAATATGCTTGTGGATCCAAAATATCCATGCATAGATCTGCTGTGTTCAGCTATGTGTAATCCAATACATTTGCAGAAAAACAAAAAACAAAAACAAAACAAAAAAACTTGATAATATTAGACATTCAACACTTTTGAAGACTAAAATCCTGGCCAAAAAGATGACTGTATACATACTGCAACATATGCGAATTACACGTCTGTGAAATATACAGTAAAATAATTTGAGTGTAAGTTCGCATCCCAGAGTTTCTGAACTATTGTCTAGATACCTTTGATCCACAGCACAAGTACTAGTATGCAGCTTCACAACTCAGCACAGCTATACAACATAATTCAACAGATGCAGACTGCCCCATTGCTGAGGTGTGGTTTCCCATAGGTAAGGGAATACCCCAATAGGTAAGGGAAACAAGTATGCTCTTCCCCTTGCCTATTGAGTATTCTCCTTACTCAAAAGCATGCCTGATGTAGAAAGCACTTCGTCCAATGTAAATAGTGCTCCCCTATGGGGTGTTCCCTTACCTAAGAAAAGTTCCTCTGACACATGGGGTGTCTCCCCCTACTCAAGAGCCTACCTGATGGAAACAGTTCTCCCCCATGGGGTGTCCACCCTACCCAAGAGCATACCCAATAGGGGTGTTCTCCTTACCCAAGAGAATACCTGATGTAAATAACATTCTGTCATGGGGTGCCCCCTTACCCATGAGAAGACTCCATGGGGAAGCACTGTTTACATCAGGTATGCTTGAGTAAGAGGAACATCCCATGGGTAAGAGGAACAGGTCTGCTCTTCCCCTTATCCAAGTTCTCCTTACCCATGGGGTGTTTCCCTTACCCAGTAGATGACAGTTGTGGGCGGGAGTTGTAGATGTCAAAGTGGCCCCCAAGTCTTCCTCATACAGCTGCTGTAAAGTGGCAGTAAGAGTTGAGACAAGGGAATGAATTTGGCAAGTCTTCACTTGAAAGCGTGATTAAGTTAGAGGCCGAGGCTAGAATCCTATTTCTATGGTCCAATCTCTTAGGTTATCAGAGGGGGCATTCCTTCAAGTGCCGCCTTTATCCCAGGTTAGAGGGATGGGGACAAGCCTCTGTAGTGGGGCCACAACTATGTAATTCACTACCAGGGAACTAAGAACTCTGCTCTCTCTCATGGCTTTTTGGCAAGGGCTCAAAACATTTCTGTTTAGTCTTTTGGGTGTAGTGTCATCCGTCTACCACCTGTGCCTTTGTATGACCTTATTTTCATTTATTGTCTTATTGTATATTGTAGTGTTTAAAGTTTGAAATTATAAGCTGTCTCGGGCATCTGCTTAGGCAGAGGAAAGGCAGGGTACAAATCTTTTAAATACATGAATATCCATCATTTACTGGTAAAGAATGACTTTTAACTTGGGAGGCTATTAGAGATACCCAAAACAAACAGTGCAGGTAAAATTCAATACTAACTGAAAGCCATTGGTAAATCCTTACATTCTGATGCTCAAACCCATCAATTGCAAGGAAAGAATGACATTTACCGGGTGAGGATGTCAAAGACAAGCCCAGTTACACAGTAATTTCTAACATTTATTGATACATGCCCAAACCCAGAAAGGGGTTACACTAGTTTATGCAATAAAGGATGCAATTCTGTAATTCGTCAGGATAATTGCCAGTTTTGAAAATGTCTACAGTTATGAAAAATGAATCACTTTCAATTGTTTTCTTGCACGAACAGCAATGAAAAATATCTCTGTGGCCTGGCAAAATGGTACGAGGCAGCTTCTGTGTATTCCTACAGACGTTTGGGATTTTTAAACATTTGCGCAAGCTTGTAAATGCTCAGTCATATTTTGACCAGTGGCAAGTAAGAGTTGCTTCCAGACATCCAGAAAGGGGAAGATTTTATAAATTCGAGGTTCTTTTTTCTTAAGTTATTTGCGAGAATGAACTGGTGGATTGGAACCCATGGGTAGATGTGCTGGGAGCATGGTCGGACCCCACTAGGAGCAGTATTCATGATTTGCATTTTTCCTTCTCATTTAGGACTCTGCAATAGTAGAAAAACAGGAAGGGGGGCAAGATAGTGAAAGAGGAAGAGATAAAGTAAGAACAAATAAAAGAGGGAGAAAATAGAACGAAGAAGAAAAAACACAAAAGTAGGGAATGGGAAAAAGAAACCATATGGTTAAAAGAAGTTTAAAGTAGATTCTAGGGTGAATGTTGAAGGTGGGTATCGCATCTGAAAAGGTTCAAGACTATTTACATAAATTCATGTTACCTGCAAATCAACTGTCCTGTATGTGTTTGTTAATTTTTTAAGATTAATAAAAAACACAAGCAATAAGTATGCATACTGATCTTCTGCTATTTTGGTTGACCCTTGCTATACATACCTGTACACATCTTGGATATTTCACCTTTCCTTATTGTGCTCTGAAGGGAGGGGAGGAGGGATCTGGTTGATAACCCCATTGACATGAAAATTCCATCACATCCCCTGATTGTGAATACAATTTTAGATTTCTTGTCCACTTCAACTGGATATAACTACGATCCATATCTTCTTCAGTGACTGTGCAGGCCTCTGCAGAATGAAACAAGTCATTTGATCCTTGAGAGATTATTTGAAAATAAAGAATTTACTCAGTGTTGGGAAAACCCAGTGGGGCTTGACTCGTCGAGCCACTGAGTCACCACCCCCCATGACTCGACTTGAAAAAGAGTCATAAGAGTCAAAAAGACAGGCACTTTCCAAGTCCCCAAGTCATAGTGACTCCGAGCCTTAAGTGACTCTAATGGACTTGAGTCGAGTCCCCTTTGAAAAGCCCGCGGCAGAAAGAACGGGGTTGCTGCCAGGCTCTGTGTGTGTGTCGGATTTGTCTTAAACACACCCCTGCTGTCCCCCCAACTGTAAACAGGGAGAGCCAGGAGAGAATAGGCAAGAGGGAGGAGAAGGGTCACGAGCAGCTGCGAAGCTTACCAGCATGACCCAATCCTTGCAGCTCTACTCAGAAGTAGTCCCACTTCAGGCGGTCATTCAATGAGGCTTGTGCCACCAAGTAACAACAGAGCCAAGAAGCCACAAAGTTGGAAAGCAGAATCGGGAAAAGGAGTTTTCTCCCACCTCCCTCGGTTTCTGCAGCCAACTGTCAGGCAAGAACTCCTCGGGCTCTGCCTCCTGCCCTCTCTCAGTCAATGGAAATATTAGAACTCCAATCCTTTCTCCAATGATCATCTGTTCCTTTCTTTCAACCAGAATCAGGCAAAAGAGTTTTCTCCTGCCTCCCTGGCTTTTGCAGCCAACTGTAAGGCAAGAATCCTTTTGGGCTCTGCCTCCTACTCTCCCTCAGCCAATGTAAATATCTAAATGCCCATCCTTTGTCCAATGATCATTGGTTCCTTCCTTCATATCAGAGATGGGGAAAAAGAGCTGACTACCGCCTCCCTCCCCGCCCAATTCATTAACCGTTTCCTGCCTCCCGGCTGGAACTCCCTGCTGCTCACCATTGGGATGCTTGCCGCACGAGGTTTTCCACACGGCAAAAGCGATAAGCAAGCACTCCCAGGCACAGGCAGACTCAAGCCAGCATGTGTGGGGACGAGTGCCAAGTCAGGGGAGCCCTGACTCGAGTCTTTTTCAGAGTCTTCCATGCACGCAACTCACAAGTTGCCGAGTCACTCAAAATCACACATTTTTGCAACTCGTGACTGAGCCATCCGAGAAGTTCCCAACCCTGGTTGTAACACAACTTCAGGAACAAATTGTGGCAGATACACATACCTGTGCATACTGGTGTTGCTGTCCAATGACCGTCAACACAACGTACTTCTGAAGATCCACTCATGACATAGAAGTGTTGGCATTTGTATTGCAGGGTTGCACCTGACATATATTCTTCTATTGGCGCGTCCAGGATATCTCCATTTTCAATAGGAGGAGGGTGGCCACACCTTCCCCTACCATCTACAATGACATAGTGAGCCAAATATTAGATGGTGCCATCCATGATGACAATAAATGTGCGTGGTCCACATATCCCTGTAAACCTATCTAGCATTGTGTCATAAGAAAATTCAAGAAACTGGCATAAAAACAACACTTCTGATGTTGAAAAATGAAGGAACACTATTAAGACATTGTCATGAGCAGAAGCTAGACTGTTTCTTTTTCTATTTGTGTAAAGTTGGTTAGAATTCAAACCGCAGTTTTCCCTCCAAAACAATTTAACTTCAAAAAGTGCAGGAAGGGCCAACTAAGCAGCCCCAAAGTTTACATAAGAGCAGCTTTTGGGAAATTGGAGCTAAAACTACGAGACGGCTCACTGCTAAATCACATTGCTGAACTATTTCAGAGAAAAAGTGCATCCAAGGTGTTTTTTGTAAATAAATCCAGTTTTGTTTGAAGAGCTGTGTTGTCTCTACTTCCGTTCCTGCTCTCTGGCAGAACCCCAGGTTACTGGAGAGTAAATTGGACTCCAGGGTTGAAAACCTGGAAGGAAGTACCCTGAATCCCCCAAGGCATTGTAGAGAATGAGGCAAGTTAGGGACTGGCGGCAGTGGAAGAACGACCAGGCAGGTCAACACTGAGCACCTCAGGGTCCCATTACAAGATACTTTGAGAGCACCCCATAGTAATGAACTAAGTGTAACTGATGAACTGACGTCAGTAGATACAACTGAGTACCAATCTACATATAATCTTTTATCATGGATTACTAGTCCTTTTGAGAACATAACTTGGAAAATATCATTCTAGTGCAGTGTTTCTCCATGTTTGTCCTCCGCCGTACCACTCTGCATGGTCCACCTGTTGAAAGTACCACCAGAAGTAACTGACAATGATGTCATCATCAGTTACGTCTGGATTTGGAAGCCAGACGCAACATGACAAACACCAGTAAGAGGCTTAGGGCGAACAGGAGGGCTTTTTAGAGCACGTAAAAAGTGCACGCTGGAGCTCTGCCCGCTGAGCCTCCTACTGCTGCTTGTTGCGTTGCATTTCTGGTCTTGCTCTCAGGCTGCAGGAGTCTGGGGGCCCCTCACATACCCCTCATGGACACCACTTCAAGTACCACCTCAAGTACCTCAACAGTGTAACACTGTTCTAGTGGCCAGGATCCAAAAAGTGCCTAGAAAATCCAAAGAAAACAAGGTCTTGGATATACCTGCTGTGACTATTGACCTTTTTTTTCCCTTGAGGAGGCCCCCACACCATATCACAAACTTATTTTGAAACTTTCCTCAGCTACAATAGCAGCTTACTATGCAGCAAGGGAAACGGCTGTCTGAGTAACACAATATCAGAGCCTTTGGGGGCACATGGAACTAGTCTTGTCATTCTTTGGATAAAGGGTAGATTTTATTGAAATAATTTAATGGAGAAACATACATAATCATGATCATATTTTGCCAGTATATTACTGTACATTCATATGAAGATCCATTTAGTTATGAGGAAATTCTTGGGAAACAGCAGCAAAAAGGGTTCAAAAATTCTGAAAATGCACACATAAAAGAGCTGCTAAAATTAAATTAGCTGTGGGTCACAAATCATTTTGTTCTTTTAAGCCATGGACTCTGGTTTGCTTTTAGCTAACTAACAGCACCTCTCTTCTCCAGCTTTCTGGGTCCTGGTGTGCATGTATACACACATCTCAAACTTCTTCTTTAAAAAGGAGTTCCTCCTGCTATTCTTGTCTTATCCTATCTTGCTTCTACCTCTTTTGTTCCTGGGAAGCTTCATGCAAACTTTGATGGACATTTTCAGATTACGATTCAGAACTGATTATATGTTTTCCATTAGGTAACGCTTTGAAATGACCAAGGCCAAGATAGATATTTGAAGAGATATTCTGCTTGTGCTCTGAGCTGAAATATCATCTAAATTGATGTAGGGGCAGAGGCTGGTGTTGTCTGAACTCGGTTCGCAATATACACAGAATGAAAACCAGAAAGCTACTAACAATAATACCTTTTGCCCAATTACTTGTGCAGTTAGGATGCATACTTTTTGAAGTATGAAGTCCTACCTTTGCATTCTGGCAATTCTAACCACTCCCCATTTTCACACGTTACATTGGCCAATCCAGTTACTTCAAAACCTTTGTGGCAACGATATTGTACCTGGTTACCGGTGATGTAGACAGCTGATGTACCATTTAACAGATCAGCATTTGCAACCAAAGGGGGTTCTCTGCAGGTTACATCTGAATGAGGAGCTGATGCAAACAAAAAATGACTTTACCAAATCATGCCTTTTTCTTATCCCGTAAGTATTCGCTGATAACTAGCATTGATCCAAACAAATCCCCTATTTTCACTCTCCAATTTGCAGACATGAAAATAGGATGGCTGTTCAGAGATTTCAGAGGCAAAATTTTGCATACATTTAGCACAGGGCTCACTAATGGAAGCACAGCTGTACTCCCTCCTCCCTTGTCTAAACCATTAGTGTCACATATAAAAGGGTGGCAGCAAAAGTACAGAAAGACTTCCCAGCAACCACTCCGATGCTACTATGATTCCTCTGTGCATCCCAGGTTAAAAACAATAGCTGAGAAGACCCCTGGCAGTTCCACTGCTGCTAATGCTGCGTTTTCAGATAATAATAATAATAATAATAATAATAATAATAATAATAATAATAATAATAATAAAACTTTATTTTTATCCCGCCCTTTATCCCAAAAAGGGAAGCTGTGCTAAATGCTCTTTGGCCTTACCCATCCACCAAAAACTTTAAAACGGCCCCTTCCTCCGTTTTTGCTGCCTTCAAATTGTGCTGAATGAAAGGCCTATAATGCTGACCTGCTACTTTAACCACAAGAGTTGATGACCATTGCTGTATAGGCCTTGAATTTCTCAGTCTTGATGGATACAGCAGAAACATGCACTTATGTGACTGTGGGTATATTTACATGTATCCTGATTTATAAAAACCTAACAAGTCTACTGGTCCCTGAGTGATTTATATTTATTTACATGCATCTGGCAATTGGTAATAAGGAGCTCTTTTATTTTTGCTCCAGGAGGATTTAATTGACTGTAGCTCGTTTGATTCTTTTAAATGTTCTGTGTCACAGATTTGATCTTTGTTTGGCGATATCAATATTCTCTTACTCTGTCGCATTACTAAATTCCTGAGAAATTTTTCAAAACACCAATTTAATTTCTTACCTGGATTTCTTTAATGCAAGACAGTGTAACCTTCTCTTTGGCTCTTTGGTATGTTCCCTTCATATAAATTCACTAGAGTCCTTGACTCTTGATAGCAGAAGGCTGAAGGGCCGCAACCTCATGGAAAGCTCCCCATTGAGAATCCATTGGCACTAGTGTTAGAATGTACTTGCATTTGTACCTTCACAAGCTGGTACTTGGGACCATTCCATATTTTCACAAACAGCAGAATTTAATCCTCTAAATTCAAAACCTTCATGGCATCGATATTCAACACCTTCCCCAGGAAGAAACTTTCTTGGGACACTATTTACTGCATTGCCATTGGCAATTACAGGGGGATCTCCACATCTTTGATCTGGAAATGCAATATTGATTTTAGCAGATAAAATTATATAACACAAAGGAGACATTCGTACTGTTCTGTACCAGTGTTTCTCAACATTTGTCCTCCACTGTACTACTTCACATGGTCCACCTGTTTGAAGTACCACCAGAAGTAACTGACAAGGACATCATTGTCAGTTACTTCTGGGTTGCAAGGCTAGATACCATTCAACAAACACCAGTAAGAGGCTCAGGGTGGATGGGAGGGCTTTTCCAGGTGTGGAAATGCATGCTTTGGAGCCTCCTACTGTTATTTGTTGTGTTGTGGTCTTGGTCTTGCAGCTAGGTGGCAGGTGTCCCAGGAGTACTGCCAGAACCTCTGGTGGTAGCTGTACCACTGGTTGAGAAACACTGCTCTATATGTTTCACAGCTTCCCCTTTCAAAATATGTAGAAAGATGAAGGGGCACAGGGCCAGTTCTTCATGAAGAGAGATTAGGGGACATTTTGTGATATCCGTTCATTCACAAATAGACACACTAAGCACAAGGGGGTTGGAAGGCATTTCATACAATTCCCTCTGCAAAACAGAGCACCGCATGAGAACTGTGCATTTATATTTCTTCGATTGTCTAATTTCTGAGAATAAAAAGGCAAAAGGAACAGCACAATGACCAATATAGCATGGGGGTGTCTGCCACTTCCCATCTTCACATGCTATTTCGTGTGGCCCTTGAAGGAGGAAATGCTCCTGACACTTGAAGCTTATCTTGTCTCCGCCCTTGTAGTTTCTCAGCTCAGCTAGATTAATGGCATTTGGAAGCTGAGGTGGAGGTGGGCAAACTACACGAAAAAAAGCATACTTTTTCAGTTAGAACTTAATGGTTCAAAATCAGTTGGACCTTAAAATATCAAAAAATATTACTCATCCGTTATTAAATGTGAGACCAGTGTTCCTTAACTCTTTTGAATGGGATTGAAACTGTGATTCATTAGTTATACTGGCCAAGATACCAGAGACACTTTGTGAATCTATTCAATGCAATGGAACCGATTATACTTGTTGTTTGGGGGAGATTACCATGTTGCCAGATCAGTTGCCCTAAAATACTAAAAAGGCAATGGGGTGGTTTTTAATGCAGAATGAGGAGTTGCTGCTGAAATGCACATCTTCATATGTTGTTTCTTTTCCAAGGTGGTGTTTTAGGACCCAATCCCGAGCCTTGCGCGCTGGCTCACTGCCGATGCACACTGTCACAAATGTGCCATAAATGTGCATGTTTGCAAGTCTTACTGTGAGCCCAGCTCCAGAGTTAGCCCAGCACGAGCTTGTGCTCTAGCCGTCTGCCATTATTGGCACAGGGAGCAGTGGAAATCACATAAAAACAACAGTATTTTTATTTTTTTAAAAAACTGAAAAGAATGGGTTATGAATGAAAGGGAACCCCATTCATGTCCATGCCCACAAGGAGTCATTTCAATACTGGATTTGATTTTGAACACATGAAAACTGAACTGAATGGACACACTTTTGGTTCAGTTTTCATTTATTCCGAAACCAACACATTCTCCAACCTCACACCAGCAGCCCAGATAAAAATACACAAATTATGGAATCTTAAAAACTGATGTGTATGTGACCTTTTATTTTTTTAAAAAGTGCTGCACACAAAGGAAATTCCAAACGTCTCTGCCTCACTCTCACCTCTATCGCATCTGTCATTGTAGTTAAGAGAGCAAAGCTGTCTATAACATGTAAAACCTTACCTCGGCATTCTGGCTTGGGTGACCATTCTCCATGAATACATTTTGTTTTGTGATGGTTGGAATGGCAGCTATAGCTCAGCATGTCATTGTTGTCATATAGTCTTTTCAGAGGAACAGCAGATATGAAGTTTGCATTCCCAGATATCTTTGGAAGTGGGCATTTTACCGAATCATCTAACAATTCAAATATTGTTCAAGTAAAGCAATTTGTTCGCATATAACAATGCAAACAATGCAACATATATCACTATATATAACCAGCCTGCGCAATGCAGAGGTGCTGTTGCAGCCTCTGCTGCATCTTGTGGGCTGGCCGGGGACCAGGCCAGTAGGGAGAGGCAAGAAAATGGTCCCCATGGGCCTACTCATATCTACATCAGCTGTTTTGCTGGTGTAGATCTGAACCACAGCAAGGGGTGTATAAGGCCCAGAATCGAGGTTCAAAATCTCAAAAACACTGCTATCCCTGAGATCCACCCCTCACCATACCCACAATCCACCAGGCCTGAGTACAATCCTGCCCTGAACCTCTCCCGTCCCAGCCCAATCCCCACTTCAGTCTGCCCTTCCCCTGTGTCAATGGCCTGTGTCAATGGCCAGTCAGCACCGGCTACCGTGCCTTCTGCAGTGGGCCACAGACTGGCAGAGCAGCTGCTGCCTGCATGATATACCAGCATCATATCACGCAGATAGGATTGAGCTATAAATCTCCCTGATTCAGGTCTTAGGAAATCACACTAAAAGCCCAATTTTAACTAAAAGCTGCCTGTCGGGCACAATGGTGCATCCTGCGGGCAGCCGAAGACCATGTGGAAGCAGATAATGTTTTACAAGAACTAAAATGAAGGCATGGTCCCCAGCTATTAAGCTGGTGCAGGTTCAAGTAAAGGGGGTGTGTCAGGGACAAAATGAGGGTTAGCATATCAGTAGAGTTCTCCCTGCCGAACACCACCCCTGCCCACCCTGACACACCCCCAATCGGCCCTCCCCCACCTTTTTCTCCCCCATGTCCTGTTTTGTCCACACCATTTCCCCAGCAGTGGCTCACCTATCCTGATGGGTACAGTGGGGTCTGGCACTCTTCCTCTAATGCTTCCACCTCTTTCAGCAGCATGTGCAAAAAGGCCATCGGGGTCAACTGCAGAGCAATGCCATCAGTCATTTTACAGCAACGGAAAGCTTGCTCCTGTAAATGGCTCTGCCCATCAACCCGAGCCTACTTAGGATCAGGCCAATACTTTCAACAATCCAATCACTTATGACAATAAATATTGATTGAATTCAAGAACTGACTACACACATTTTGTTGCATTTATGTGCAGTACTGTAGCCTACCGGCACATACAGGCAACTTCCATTCTCCATGAAGACACTTGGCTGGGTTGGTCCCAACAATGACAAAGTTTTCTTCACATTCATAGGTGACTGTTTCACCATGGAAATATTTTTCTTCATCTCCACTAATAGGACGGCCACTTGGAATACTGGGAGGCGGCCCGCAGGTTTCTTCCACCACTATTGATAGCAGAAAAAAAAATATTATTACAAGTTCATGCTGCCCTTTCTGAACAATGGGAAATTTGAGAGGCAGCATTGACATAAGAACAGCCCCACTGGATCAGGTCATGGGCCCATCTAGTCCAGCTTCCTGTATCTCACAGCGGCCCACCAAATGCCCCAGGGAGCTCACCAGATAACAAGGGAGCTGCATCCGGGTGCCCTCCCTTACAGATTCTAGTTTCCTTTGGAGGAGAAAAAGTGCTGGAGATTTACAGTGTTTGTGTAACATTCACTTTACTTACAAGTATGCAGGTTGAGCTTTGGATAGAAGTAGCTAGCAGAGATAAAATCAATTCTTGAGAATTTGTCTGCACTCTTTTAGTGGGCTGGACTGGGCTATTTTAGCTTTCATTTTGAGAACCCCCCCCCCCCCCACACACACACACAAGCAGAGATCAAATATCTTTTCTGCCTCAGAAGCTGACAACCAATTCTGCTGGTCTGTTTTCTTTATTCTTTCCACACTAAAGGGAAAATGGATCACCTTATACCTCAACCCCCACCTATCAGCTTAAAGTAACATGAAATCAGATTGATCTTCATTCTGCTGAAGAAGTTTCCCATTAAAAAAGCAGTCTTGGACCATTAACAGCTTTCAGAATACCAGCCAAGCTAGCTCAGCATTGCCTCAGGACCTGGTTCTAATGTCATGTTCATTCACACACAAATTCCAAGTTCATCACAATTTGCATGAAAATATTTCAAATAGTGCTTTGATGATGATGATGATGATGATGATGAGCTCAGTAACATTAATGACAAAATGTCCAACCTCTCCCTTGTGGCAAGTTGGTGCAGGCACAAAGGCTTGAAGTTGGACTTTTGGTGTGCACCCAGAGGTCAGCTAAGGCAGGGTGTGACCCACCTTCCAGTCCTCGGTTGCTCTCCAACATGAGGCGTGGGCAGATCCCAGATCCCTGGCCTGGATCACTTGGCCTGCCTTAAGTGTTCACTGGCCTGGCCTGGCCTATGTGTTTCAGCTGCCTCCGCCCCTGTGGGCACTGACTGTGTGATGCTTGCATCTCTTGCCAAGAGGTGTAGCTTTGAGTGAGGGTGAGAATGCCTGCCTGAGATCAGGCTACTGCCTGACGTCCCTTCAGCAAGCTACTGCTGCACTACTCTCTGTCCTAGCTTAACTGCTGCTGGTCTCAAGCTTTCCCTTCCTCTGTATGTTGCTGTAATAAAGTAAACCATATATACTTGTCATGTGTGGTTATGGGGAGTGTAGAGGCAATTAGTAGTAGGTCAGTAAAATTAATGACAAAACCTCCTTTCCGTTCAGAAGTGCTGTAACCAGGATCACAGTCACAGCACAACAGCAGCACAGTGGCAAGTACCTCTCACCACCACACTCCTTAGCTCTGTCCCTTGCTCTCCTCGAACTTGGAACCAAAAGGGGCTTTTATTATACTTTCAAAAGCTTAGGGAACCCTGCAGAGGCATCCGCGGGCTCCCCCAACCCCCCAAAGAGGCCTGCCCTAGCAGAGGCAAATACAAGAAAAGCCCCTTCGTCCCTGTCAGCGGCACAATCCTGAGGATCATGTTGCATGCCCCATCCCTACAAACACTTAGCTGGTTCCCAACTCCCCTGTAGAAGTTTGAGAACCACTGCACTACAGTACTTCCAATCTGGGACCTTCCATGATAAAATATTCTAAACATGAATACAGAGGAGAAGCTTTAATTGGATACCATTCCTATTTTCTTCACATCAGTAGGCACTGTTGAGTCAAGCAAAGTCAAAAAGTAGTGTTTGCCAATGGCCGTATTTCCACACTTCTCTTCTGTGAACGGCAGCAACAGGTTTACCTGTGCAAGAGGGCAAAGATGTCCATTCTCCATCAATACACTCTATTATTTTTGATCCGGTCATTGCAAATTTGAAGTTACACATGTATTCCACTTGCTCCCCATGTAGATATTCATCAGAAACATCATCAAGTTGAAGCAGTCATCATTGAAGTTGGAGTGTCCTCTCCAGTGTGCGAAGCCTGGGTAAAATAGGTATGGAGGATAGGCTGTTACCCATGCAGCAAATCTTCCCTCTCCACGTCGCTCAAATGGTCCAATGGAAAGGCAGAAGCCAATACGATTGGTTCCAGCGGCATCGCAGGAGTTGCCAGAACGTGACTGTGTTCAGCCATGAACTGCCTCAGGGACTCCAGCTCTGGATTTTGCCTCGAGGTTGACTCCTGAAGCCTTTTCCACAAGGCAGTGGAGGTTTGGGATCAGAGTTTTCCTTCTCTCAGATGAGCTGCCTTCCAGGCTGACGAGTCCCATCTACTCGGTGATTGTTTAGTCGCCTCTTACGACAAGTACAGCCAAACTGAGGGCCTATTCTTATCCCCAGCCCCTAGGGGATAAAACGAAGTATATAAAACGAAGTATTATAAACAATAAATGTACAAAGAAATACTCATATTTTATCATGACCTCTTTCACATCCAGAATGATGACATTTCTTTTAAAAAGCTGAAATTCTGCAAGGATTTGCAGCAGGATGCTGGTAGGGAGTTGATAATTGTACGTGAGAGCCAACCTAGCCATGTCATTGTTGAGCATGGAATATACTTTAAAGTAGTAGCTATGTAGGGACCCAAATCAGATTGCAGTCGTGGTTTTTAGAAAAGGGTGCAAGAACATTTGCCAGGTCCCAAAACAACTTCAGAGAAGAAATAGCATATGAAGTGTTAAAGGTTCCCTCTTCTGCACTGGAGTTCCGCTCTGGGAATGGGAGTGCGTCCCAGCATGAATGCTGCTATTTTACTTTAAAATAAACTCCAACCGGACAATGATGCACTTAACACCATGTTTAGTTTGGCCATAAGAGTTGGTTGATGGCAAGGATGTTCCATGCAGAGGGTCTCCTTCATTGCTCCATTTTTTCCAAGAACCGTTTTGAGGAAGGTTCTCTTCTGTCACTTGCGAGCTGCACTTCTGTTGGTCTCTTAAGATAAAAAACTGGAATGGGTGGGGATCAGAGGGCCAGCTTCTGGGATGGGACCTTATGCGAGTTCCAGACTAGTGCCACCATCAACCTTTGATAGAAAGTTGGACTGCTTTTTAAACCCCAATTAGCAATTTTTTCCAGATTGTGGGCCAGACACAGAATTATTCAGTCATTAATCTACTTACTGATACATTCCGGCTTGGGTACCCATCCTTGTGCATGACACTGTACCTCTCCTCTATCAAGTCCCTGTGGAGTTGTGAAGCCAGTTTGACAGCCACATATTGTTCTCTCACCAAGATCAACTCGATTCTTTCGTTCCATGAAAAATCCATTAAGAAGGGCAGTAGTTTTACAGGTTGGTACTTCTAAAGAAGAAAGAGGATGTTATAATAGATCTAAGAATAGTTCCTCTTCATAAGAAAGGTTCATTTCCTCCAGTGCACTGTCTTCAGCAGCAGCCATCCAGATGTTCTTTGATATCTTTTTAATTATCTCTCAGGAAATCTATTCTGCTTATACTTCATATACCAGAGTGACTCAAGAGCACTATATACACATCAACAGTTATCAATTCTAATATTAGTTGCATTCATGTAGCACTTTTCAATATTCTCTTAAAAAGCTGGTCACATTTTGCTTGAAACTGAAACGAAACTGAAACTTATTACTCCCCCCCCAATTCTTAACTTCTGTAGGCCTCAAGAGTTCAGTAAGAGGTAAGAACCCAGAAGTCTTCATCTTCTTTGTTGTCATCCTGCTTTGGCTACAATCCTATCAGCCCAGGGCTGGGGACTTAAAAGAAAGCGAGTAATAAATGGCCAATGTCATGCCTATTAAATGACTGCAGATTTCAGCTCTGTAGTAATTGGTTATCTGCCAATACATTAGAATAGTAAAAAAGCTACAGCTTTATAGAAAAAAAAAAGTGACATGGAACTTATTTGTATCTCTTGTTCTACAATCCTACTAAAATCAGCTCTTCCTATAACGAACTTCATTCACACCCATCTGGTAAAAAGTAGCTGTTTGTCTCCGGAACTTACTATTTTGCAATGTGGGACACGTTCATAGAAGAAATGGAACAATCAGCCAGTTCTTCATATTCCTTCAAGCAACCAACAGCTGCTCTGTATCACAGATCCTCCAAGATCACAGATCCTTTGCAGAAGGCTTTCTACTTCTTTCTTTACACCAATGTGCTTTAGTTCTTTTACTGCTGTTTGGTTGAACAGGGCAGTCTGAGAGGAGGAACCATTACTGGAATGAGGCGCACAAACCTTTAAATGTAACTAGGGCTGTTGGCAAAAGATCCACAAGTTTTGTGTTGCAATTCTGGTCAACAATGATTAAATCGAAAGTCCAGCCTTTGATGAACATTTGCCAAATAAATAAATAAAAAACACTCCTGCCTGGCATGGGCTTGTGCCTTTAGAAATAATTTTGGTGTGCAGAAATGCAGTGTTCCATAGCATGTAAAGAATCATTATCTTAAGGGCCAGTTGATTGTTTTTTTTTCAGCTTGAGATAAAGACTAAGGCTGCAGTCCTATCTTCACTTTCCTGGGAGTAAGTCCCATTGAACAGAATAGGACTTACTTCTGAGTAGACCTGCATGGGATTGTGCCCTGAATTTTCTCCTGGTCCTCTAGGACACCTTGATTGAGTGATTGATTACAGCTGTGTTTCTCCAGTTGGAGTGAGGGTTGGAGTGACTGAGAGTGGCATTAGGGTATTTTACAGGCCTGTCCTGTGATTGGGTGGCTATAACCTTAGGGTAGTGTTTCCCAAACCTTTTTAGCACCACAACCCACTTTTAAAAATGGTAGTCGATCAGGACCAATTCCAATTCCAAAAACCTCTATTGGCATAGTGTAATAAAATTGACATAAAACAATAAATTACAATACAATAATAATAACCGGCACAATGGATGTGTTGCCAGGAGAAAAGGTCGCAGCTGAGGTAAAGGCAGAGAGGGAAAAAACAAAAGTAAAGTCAAGGAGGTTTTAACTTAGAAACTGCAGAGAGAAATTCTGCTACAGCATTAGTGGTGGCTACAGATGAGTCACTCAAAAGGGCAGATAAAACCTCAGTGAGGGTACCTAAAGGGAAAGAAAATACAGGATATAGATGAATTTCTCCGAGTAGTTGGAGGGTCAGACAGCAAAGAAGAATGTGGGCCACTGTGTCTGGTTCTAAAGAACAAAAAAGACACAATCTGTGTTCCTGGGGGATATTAGAGAATCTGCCAGAGTGAACGGCTGAGGGAAAGATGTTAAATCTCGCCAGCATAAATGCTCTCCTCTTAATAGGGTTAATCAACATATTAAAATAGTTAAAAGAACAGCCAAATGAAGGAAGGAGGCCAAAAAACCTCCTTTTTTGAGAAAACAGGGGAGAACAGGTAGGGTTAAGATTGGCGGACCATTTGGTGGGCCACTGTGAGATACAGGAAGCTGGACTAGATGGGCCTTTGGCCTGATCCAGCGGGGCTGTTCTTATGTTCTTATGACCCACAGGTGGGAACTGCTGCCCTAGCATATGGTTAGTTCCCTCATCCAACACTGCAGTTACTGAATGAACTGGAAGACATTGTGGGAGACTGTAGTTCTGCTGCAAGTGGAGAGCTTGCTCATACATTGCCTATAGCCATTGTCCAGTGTACTGTGAATTCCCTCCCCAATTGTGGTCCTGCACCTCAAGTAGAACCTCACTTTTTCTCCTCTTTCCCATGACCTCTTTTCTCTTCCCTCATTTTACCCAATTGTTAACAAGAGCAGTTCAATTTTGATTCAGAGCTTCCATGATGAACAAAGGGTGACCTTTGTGTGCATACTCTCAATTCTGTCTAAGAGTTGTACTGCTTAAGGGTAAACAAGCTGGTGTAGGCCAGGGGTTTTCAAACTGGGGTGTCGCAACGCCCCAGTCTGAGGGCCTTGGCCTCTGCCCCCTTAAGGGGCGGGGGCAGTGAGGAGGCAGGGGGAAGGCAGCGACACAATCCCCAGGATCGTGTCATTCAGGAGGCTGCAGGAGCTTGGCTGTACTTACCAGAGCCTCCTGCAGTCTCCTGGGGGTGCGGGGAACCCTGTGCGACCATCTGCAGGGCTCCCCAAAGCTTAAGAAGTGAAAGTGGAGCGATCACTCTGCACTTCTGGTTTTGCGGAGATGGGGCGTGATTGCTCCGCTTTCACTCTCTAAACTTCGGGGAGCCCTGCAGATGGTCATGCAGGGCTCGCCGCACCCCCAGGAGGCTGCAGGAGGCTCTGATATGTGCAGCCAAGCCCCTGCAGCCCCCTGAGCGACTTGATTCTGGGGATCGTGTCGCTGACGTCCCCCTGCCTCCTTGCTGCCTCCACCCCCCGCAAGGACTTAGAGCGGTTCAAACTCTCCCAGAGAGTTTGAAAACCACCGTTGTAGGCCAAACCGCAGAACAAGCCAAGAGCCAGCCTCAGAACAGCTTGCAGAGGAAGTATAACCAGGTGGGCGAAATGTCAGGCAGAGGGAACTTTTTTCAAGCTTGAAATGAAATGATATAAAAATCAGTTGCTTGTGTGCCTTGGTGAGTTCCTCAGAGGCATTGCTTGCCACTGACGAGCTTCCTTTTTGCTCAAAGAAATAAAACAGCTAATCCTTGTCATTCCACCTTTGAACTTAGCCTTATTTCCAAGAAAGTCATTGCCATCCTGGGAAAGTGGGCTCTGAAGAGGGGGGTCTCCCTCCTCTCTGCAACACAATCAGTGAGAGCTCTCCTTTTGGATACTAAATATCCCTTGTCTATAGCCTATTCCCCACTGAATTCCTTGTTCTTCCAATTTTGTGTGTCCTCACCTCCCTCCTCTTTGAAGAAGTTATGATTCTTTGCTTATTAATCTTCCTAGCAACCAAGTTTATTTTACTGCTCCTTCTTCCCCCTCTCTCATGCATGTAAATATGACTGTGTTGCACCTTTACCTCTGACTCCCTCATCGCTGTTGAATGACAATGGAGTATGCTCAAGATTCATGCACGCATCTGGTGCCTGATGTACTGTATGCATGATATTACATGCATCTTAGAGAATGCATGGTAATATTCAAATTAGCTAACACTGCTAAAAATAATTGATAAGTTCTATCTTCCATACATTTGTCCAATTGATGTGTCTATGACTTGGTTCACTTAAAATACTTGAGTTATTTTATTTTGACACATAGCTCTTGCAAAGTTTACGTTAAGCTGCATATAGTATGGCCAGCAACATTAGACTGAATAAAAGCTTCTTCAAATATGTTAGAAACAGAAAACTTGCCAGAGAAGCAGTTGGTCCACTGAGCAGTGAGGAAAGGAAAGGGGTGGTAAAAGGGACTTGGGGATTGCAGAGAAATTATGAGTTCTTTGCATCTTCCTTCATGGCTGAAGACCTTGGGAAGATACTGCTGCTCGGATGGTCCCTCTTGACTAAAGAATTAAGAGTGCAATCCTAACTATGGCATTAAGGTGGTGCAAGTACCTGGCGCCGGCCTGGGAATGTCACAGACATAAAGCACATTCGTGTGTATTCCTGAGTTGGGGAGGTGAGAGCAAGGGCATGTGCTGGCCTCCCTGCCCCAAATCCAGGCCTGGCAGGAGTGGGGAGTAATGCCAGCCTAGAGAGGTGGTGCAGAGGGTTGGAGGTGACAAGACGGTGGAACAGAAGCATTACAGGGCAGGAAAAGGTGGACCAGTGAGCAGGCCAGGCCTGGAAGGGGGTGGGACTGACTTGGGTGACCTAGGCCTTATCCTAACCCCCTCCTGGTCAACCTGGTATTGCACCATGCAATTTCACTGGTGCAGATCCTAGTAGCCCCATGGGGTGGCTGCCGCACTACACAGGGTAAGGGAAAATAAATCCCCTTACTCTGAGTTGCACTGCAGCCATCTCTTATTCTGAGCTGGATACAGCACAGGCCAGTTGGCCTGCCTATTCCTGCGCAGGATGGAATTGGGCTGCCCGTCCAATAGGGGTTAAAAGAGAAGACATTCCAGACCTAATCAACAAATTATTATTTATTTATATACGGCACTTTTACCATGCCTTTATCCCTGAGGGGACACAAGGTGACTTACAAAAAGTTAAAATACAAAAATCAATAAAAATCACAATTAAAAACCAATTGTAATCTGCCCCCAAAACCCACAATACATTAAAACAATCTTAAAAACAACCATAAAACATAGTTACAATTAATGGAAGAGCAACAACAGCACCAAAAAAGGACAAGGCCTATAAAAGTCAGGTGTTTTTTTAAAAAGACCAAGAACTTAGTAGGCTTGATAAACAAAAATGTCTTCAGGCATCACCAGAAAGTCTCCAAGGAGGGAGCAGTTCATAAATCGAGAGGGAGGTCCTTTTTCTTGCTGCCACCCCTTGCACCTTCCTAGGCAATGGCACTTGTAAAAGCGCCTTCTCTGGTGACCTGCGGAGGTGAGCCAGATTGTACAGAAGAGGTGTTTTAAATACCCTGGCCCTGAGATCAGTAAGTCACCAGGTCCAGATGGCATCCACCCAAGAGTTCTTAAGAATTAAGAGTTAAGAATTAAGAAGAGTTCTTAAGCAACTTAAGAATGAAGTTGCTGAACTTTTTGACTAAAATATGTATAATATAAAATACAAACAATTTAAAAAGGGATTGAGAATATAATTGCCAATGTTATTGTGCCATTGTATAAATCAATGGCAAAGCTACATCTGCAATCCTGCATAGAGTTCTGGTCGCCACATTTCAAAAGGATATAGTGGAACTGGAAAAGGTGCAGAAGACAGTGACCAAAACTATTAGTGGGCTGAGGCACCTCCCTTATGAGGAAATGTTACAGTGTTTAGGGCTCTTCAGTCTAGACCAGGGGACTCCAAACTTTTTGACCAGAGGGCCGCATCAAATGTCTGGCGCAGTGCTGAGGGCCGGAAAAAAATTTAAATATAAAATTTAAATAAATGAATTAGAGATGGAACTTAGATGAATAAATGAATGAGTGGGCTCATTCACTCAGCCTCTCTGGCCCTCAGAACACCCTCCAGATGCAATCGGAGCACAGCTCTGGACATGTTCAGTCGAGTGGGCCAGAGGCTATCAGGGGACAAGAGGCTGGCTGTGGGCCAGATAAAGGTTTACTGTGGGCTGCATCTGGCCCCTGGGCCAGGGTTTGGAGACCCCTGGTCGAGACGCTAGAAAAAAAGGCACCTGAGAGGGGACATGATTGAGACATGGGATGGATAGAGTGGATAGAGGGATGTTCTCTTTCATCTCACACAGCACCAGAACCAGGGGACATCCAAGCTGAGTTTCAGGAGAGTAGAAAAAAACAAAATAAAATATTTATCCAGTGCGTAATTAATCTGTAGCGCTAACCTGTAGAGTTAGTTGCCACAGGATGTGGCGATGGCACCTGCCCTAGATGCCTTTAAAAAGAGATTGGACAGATTTCTGGAGGAAAAGTTCATCACAAGTTACAAGCCATGAGGGGAATATGCAACCTCCTGGTTCTAGAAGTAGGCTATCTATGAATGCCAGTTGCAAGAGAGTATAGGATACAGGTAACTTGTGTGCTTCCTGAGGTATCTAGTGGTCCACTGTGAGATACAGGAAGCTGAACTAGATGGGCCTTTGGCCTGATCCAGCAGAACTCTTATTAAGTTTACATGAGACTATGCGAGGCCTGTATGTGTCATGGAAAGTTAAATCAAGACTCTTATATTACAGTTCCCATGACTTCTGAGGCATGAGTATGTTTCTAATGTCCATAGCTCTTCTATGAAATCGAAGGTTATTGAGGCAACAATCCTAACCTGCACTGGAGCAGACAGGCTGACTGGCCTTTGCTACATCCAGTGCAGGTTTGGGGTAGCCCAGGGCACAACTCGGACTAAAGGGATTTTAGTCCCCTTGCGACACAGGCAACCCTATGGGGCTACTCAAATCTACACTCATGATTTCGCGGGCACAAATCTGAGCTGACCGAGTTACACTGCTTGGGATGGGGTTGGGGATCCCGCCTGTGCTGCTGCAGCTGGACCCACCCTCCTCCCAGGCCTGATTCACCCCCGGCCACCCTCCCCCACCCTTAAATGCCCCCTACCCATCTCTATTCCTCTCTCCCTTTGCCCTCTCCTACCCTCTGTGCCAGCCTGCCCAGGCTGGCACAAACTCACCCTGTCCCAGTGCCGCTCTGGCTCTGCTGGGCCAGCGCATGGACATGCGATGGCCCAACTTGCTACCAAGCACGCTGTACAGCATGTTCGTGACACCCGGGAGCCGGCAAGAGAGACTTGTGAAGGCTCAGGGCAGCAGTAGGATTGCACTGTGTTTCTATTATTATTATTATTATTATTATTATTAACAGTATTTATATACCACTTTTCAACTAAAAGTTCACAAAGCGGTTTACAGAGAAAAATCAAATAACTAAATGGCTCCCTGTCCCAAAAGGGCTCACAATCTAAAAAGATGCAAATGAATACCAGCAGACAGCCACTAGAATTTCAGTTTCTAGAATTTGAAATGAGCACAGGTCTTTGCTTCCAAACTCTGCAATCCACAGAAAGGTAGCCACACATAAGTGTAAGTTTTGAGGTGTTTTAATATGCAAAGGGGTCAAATCACTTGTATAAGAAAATGCAAAGGCATGTTCAAACCTCTTAAAAATATATTGCAGTCTATTTTTATTATATTAGAATCAAAGACAAAAAATTGTAAATAAATGCCTTTATCTCATTTTAAAATTAAAGCAAAATCCCTGCAGAGGAAAAATAAAAAATCAATACAGTTGTCTGCACACAACAAAATGTCACAATAAGAAGTTGCTGATACGAAATGTCTCTGCGGAACTCATTTTTTTTACTTTTGATGTTTAAAATGGTATTTTATGAAAATGGCACTGTTGCTGCATTCCTATACATATTTACATAAGACACACTGAAGAGAGTGGAATTTACTTCTGAGTAAACATGTATAGGACTGTGCTGTAAGCTTTTGTCTGTAGCCATCTTACAACTTTACTGATGATAAACGTTTCTGTTGCAGCTCCAATGAAGTAGGTCCACATTTGATGGCCAGGATCCACGGTCACAGCTGCAGATGAACCACAGAAAATGCATTTACAAAAACAGCTTGTAGTATTAAAAATAAACAATCACTGATTCAAGAAGGCCATATGCTAGTTAAAAACATCTCCATCTTCCCATTAAACCATTTGTTCCTGTAACCAACAGAGAAAACAAAAGAAAATGTGTGGTTACGTGCATAGATTTTGTCAGACTGTCATATGTATAAAAGGGTTTTACACATGTCTCACATATATATTTCCCAAGCAGTGCTATGTGATTTCAATAACATCTTACCATGTTAAGAATCTTATGTAATTGTCACCCTATTCCACTGAGGAGCCTATTACCTGCTTTGCTGAGGGGCTCCCCTGCTTACTGAATGCAGCAGAAACCTGCAAAATGTCTCAAAATGCTGACATACAATCAATCCTGGGATGAACACTTTCAGAACCTGCAAGCTGTCTTGGGCGCACTACAGTAGGAGAGCCTTATGACCAATCCTTCCAAGTGTGCCATTGGCCTATCTCAGTACCTGGGCAATCCCCCTCATTGGTGGGGGATTAGTCCATCCAGTACAGCAGTGGTTTTCAAACTCTCTCAGAGTTTGCACCACTGTAAGTCATTGTGGAGGAGGGGGAGGCAGCGGGGGTGGGGGGAAGGCAGCGACACGATCCCCAGGATTGCACTGCTCAGGAGGGCTGTAGGAACTGGGATGAACTCACCAGTCCCTGCAGCATCCTGTTGGAGGTGCGGGGAGCCCTGCGCGAGCATCTGCAGGGCTTCCCAGCTCGTTAGAAATGAAAGTGGAGAGATCTCGCTCCACTTCCACTTCTAATGAGCTGGGGAGCCCTGCAGACGCCTGCGTAAGGCTCCCCAAACCCCAGGATGGCTGCTGCAGGAACTGGTGAGTGCATCCCAGTCCCTGCAGTCCTCCTGAGCAGTGCGATCCTGGGGATCGCATCGCTGCCTCCTCCCTGCCTCCCCCTGCCCCCACCCCTTTAGGGGAAAGAGGCCAGGGCGTTCAGGCTGGGGCGGTACAGGATAAGGTACAGGCCCTCCAGAACTAAGGGAACATATCAGTGAACATCAGTCACATCAGTGAACATATTAGAGGTACAGCAATTTTGGCCTCACCGGATGCTATCGGAAGTTTCATCCACTACTTTGTCAAGATAGCAGCCCCTTTAACGGGCCTGACCTACAAGGGAAAGGGGCACTGCTTCAACTGGCCCCTAGAATGTGAGCATTCTGAGCTATCAAGGCTGCTCCATGTGCTCTTCCCCCAAACCTTCATCCTACAAATAAATGCCTCCGGGGCCAGATTGGGGATGGTATTGGCCCAGGATACCTGTAGAAGTAACTGCAGAAGCATCCAGTCCTGTATATGAGCTTGAAGCCATCCTGAGCAGAAATGGCCTACTCTGTAATCAAATGGGAAGCCCTGGCTGCTAAGTGGGCAAGCCAGATCCTATGCTACTATCTTGTACGGTTTCCATTCACGCTTATTACTGATTGTGGTTCATTGTTGTGGCTTCAGTAGATGAAGGATAGTAACCCACTCCTAACCAGATGATACATAGTGCAACAGCTCTTTGCCTTCACTATGCGGTACTGGAACGATAAGGCACTCAATAATACTGATTCTTCTCTGAGCAGGAAGCTCTGGACCCATGGCCTGAGGGGAGCATGGCCCTAGTCTTGGCGGAAGGAAGATTTGTAACCACACCAAGTGGCGCTGGGCTGCCATTCTGATACTGCTGTGGGTGCCAACACAGCTGTCTGGGCCTCCTAAGTTTGTGTCGGTCCAGGGCAGCCCCCTAAATGTGGAGGTAGGGCCAGGACAAGTGGCTCCACCTCTAGGAATGCCCGGTCCCAGCACCGCAACCCCCAGCTATTTGGGGGAAGCCGAACCGTGATCTGAACCCTCCCCACTGGAGCCCAATAAACATGGGAGAATTACCTTAGGCACCAGACAGCTACTCAGCCACTGATTTGCTCAACTGACTTAGCCAGCTCCGACCTAGGAAGAAGAAGGAACTCATATTCATTAACATGTTTCCAGCCCAGTGACGAAACTCAGGACTGCTGAATGAATGTAAAAGTCTTATATAGAATAAACAGACATAAAGTATCCCCCTCAGAAGTCTGTTGTCAACATACAGTTAACAAAACTGTATGTTTTGGGGGTGGGAGGCAAAACAGGTTGGGGGTTGGGGGCAGGGAGGATATGGGTGGTGACAGTTCTGCCAATATCCTCCACCCATTTTTGGCCCCAACACGCCCCTTTGCTTCTACTCAGAATTGTGCCAACAAAAGAGGTGGTGCAGATCCAAGTAGACCCATAGGGGCTCATGCAGGAGTCACCCCTGTATGGTCACTGGATGTCCACAGGATGTAGTGGAATCTGTGCAGGAATTACTGCACCCTGAAAGCAGCCTTTATTTACAACTGGGCTGTCAGAAGTAATTTCTGTGTTGCCAGTTGGAGCTTAAAGTGAGGGCTGGGTTTCAGTATATTGAAGAATTCTGATACAGACTCACATTTTCACAAAGTCAACATTTGCTTTTTAATACACGAGTCTCTAACACGTAAGAAAAATTCCTCTACCAGTGTGAGCTCTATATTCTGCTGCTGTGGATGAATTGCAATATACATACGTGCACAGCTGGGATAGTCCAGGTTGCCCTCTCTACATGATACACGGAAGGGAGGGGATGCTGAAGTCGCTCGAAAGCCGTGCCTACAGGTAAATTCCACCTCATTCCCAGAAGGTATCTGCATTCTTGTTTCAGATGTCCACCTGAGCTGTATATTGTGAGCCCGCATTATTTGTTCATCTACTGTACAAAATTCTGCAGAAAGGCACACATCATTTGATCACTTAGAGCAAGGGTCTCCAAACCCCAGATGTGACCCACAGAGAGCCTCCATCCGGCCCGCGGCCAGCCTCTGATCCCCTTAGAGCCTCTGGCCCAGTTGACCAAACACAACCAGAGTTGTGCTTGTGGGGTGGGGGAATGGGGGTCCATTTAAGTGTATGCTTTATTTCTTGAGCTGTATTGGTGCTTGGAGAAATCCTGGACATTTGAGCGCATTCATTCATTCATTTCAGTCATTCATCTAAGTTCCATCTCTAATGTATTTATTTAAATTTATATTTAATTTTTTGACATTGTGCCAGATATTTGATGCAGTCCTTTGGCCAAAAAGTTTAGAGATCCCTGCCTTAGAGCACAGTGATCCAACACATGGCCCATAGGCCACATGAAACCCCCAAGGCACTTTTTGCAGACCCTGTAGCCCAGTCACAGGCCCAATTTCTGCTGGGGCTTCCTCCTGATAGAGCAGCCATTTTCAGTCTTTTTCAGCTCATGGCACACTGTCAAGGCACTGAAATTGTCAAGGCACACTCCCAGTTTTTTTACTTACATTAAGTTACTACATTACAATTAATTTTTACAATTATTTTTACAAATAATTTCACAACAGGAGAGGAAACTGAGCGCTTTCCACATGCGCTGCCTCCGACGCATCCTCGGTATCACCTGGCAGGACAAAGTTCCAAACAACACAGTCCTGGAACGTGCTGGAATCCCTAGCATGTATTCACTGCTGAAACAGAGACGCCTGCGTTGGCTTGGTCATGTCGTGAGAATGGATGATGGCTGGATCCCAAAGGATCTCCTCTATGGAGAACTCGTGCAAGGAAAGCGCCCTACAGGTAGACCACAGCTGCGATACAAGGACATCTGCAAGAGGGATCTGAAGGCCTTAGGGATGGACCTCAACAAGTGGGAAACCCTGGCCTCTGAGCGGCCCGCTTGGAGGCAGGCTGTGCAGCATGGCCTTTCCCAGTTTGAAGAGACACTTTGCCAACAGTCTGAGGCTAAGAGGCAAAGAAGGAAGGCCCATAGCCAGGGAGACAGACCAGGGACAGACTGCACTTGCTCCTGGTGTGGAAGGGATTGTCACTCCCGGATTGGCCTTTTCAGCCACACTAGACGCTGTGCCAGAACCACCTTTCAGAGCGCGATACCATAGTCTTTCGAGACTGAAGGTTGCCAATACACTTAATTGTAAATGTAATTAATACAATTAAATCATTACATGACAAAAGGCACAATCCTAACCAGGTCTACTCAGAAGTAAGTCCTATTTGTTCAATGGGGCTTACTCTCAGGAAAGCGTGGTTAGGATTGCAGCCAAAGACAGGGGTGGAATGTGCCTGTGGGACTTACTTCTGAGTAGACATGCCTAGGATTGGGCTTTTGGTTGCACTCTTTTTCTCAAGTACAGGAGCAGGCAATTGGCACTTCTCTTCTCCTCACCCCAGCCCCTCCCACAGGCACATTTCCCCCATCTCATAATTGCAATTAGCACCTCTCTTACTGTCCCTCCCCTCACTAGTCTGCACCTTCCGAAGGTCCAGAATCTCTTGCCTCACATTCTCTCCCCCCACTGCCAATTGCCTGCTCCTGTATTTAAGAAAAAAGAGTGCAACCAAAAGCCCAATCCCAGGCATGTCTACTCAGAAGTAAGCCCCATTATAGTCAGTGGGGCTTACTCTCAGGAAAGTGGGGCTAGGAGAAGAACCTGAAAGCCCAGCCCTGTCTACTCAGAAGTAAGTCCCATTATAGTCAATGGGGCTTACTCACCAGAAAGTGTGGGTAGGATTGTGGCCCAACTCCCCTCCTCTGAAAAGCAAAAGCAAGGCAGGGAGGGTCACTTTGGGGAGCTGCAGGCAACTGTGGCAAGGAAAAAGGACTTTCCTGGACCCTCAGCCAGCCCATTCTTAGGCTGCTGGCCTCAGCAGACCAGCTCACTTCCTACCTGCTTACCTGCCCCTGGCTCCCTCTTCTCACTCACCCCGCCTAGACCTCCTCCAGGCTCCTCTGGCTGCCCAATCAGCATGATTTGATACTCAATCCTAGGTGTGTCTACTCAGAAGTAAGCCCCATAATACTCAATGGGCCTTACTTCCAGGTAAATGAGGATCGGGTTGCAGCCTTCATCTTAATCAGCAGCAGGAGATGCGAAGCAGCCGCAGCTGCTCCTTTTTCGCCCCTGCGTGAGGCTCAAATGAGCTGCTTCTCCAGCCAGTGGCTGCTGCCTGTTGCTTATGTCCTCTGGCCCTGCGGCACACCTGAGGCTGTCTCGTGGCACACTAGTGTGCCGCTGCACAGCGGTTGAAAACAGCTGTGATAGAGGATGGGGCTTGCAGGGGATGAGATTGAGCTCTCTTTAGGTGTGCCTCTTCCCACCTGAGCTCAGTGTGACTCAGCGGCTTCAGCAGGAGGATACAAGCCAGAGTGGACGATGAGGACCCCCCACACATGCACACACAACCAGGAGCAGCCCAGGAACAGTGCGTAGGCAACGAGTATTGGGGTGGAAATAAACAGGGATGGAGGAATCATTGGTGGTCCAGCATGGATGGCAGCTTGGTGGCCCGGTTTTGGCCCCATGGTGACCTGCTTGGTGGGCTTTTCCCAGTACCTGGGGGTTCAGGCCTCACAGAACCAGGCACAGCCGGCTGCCTTTTGGCCTCTGCAAGCGCCTAATAGCTTGTTTCGGCGAGCCCCTTCTTAGGGCAGGCAGTCTCCATGTGCCATTTTCTCACCCTTTTGAGGGCCATTACCCTGGCTGGGAGTTTTTTGGGGGGGTTGTTAGGGCCTGGTAAGGCCTGGTACAGGCCCATTTTCACTGCCTGCAAGACCCCTTTGCAGAGCACTTGTACCCCCCCCCCCAATATTATCAACACAATAACCCCCTTTCCCAGGATTGAGGACTGGCTGGAGGGCCTCTGTTGTAGCTCACCCTCATCACCTTCTTGGCTCAAGGGTGGTCTTACCACCACCCTTCTCACAACCCTCCCCCTCTCTTAAAAAGGGGGGGGGGAGAAAATAATACCCAAAAAATATCCATTTGGGGAAAGGGGGTGCTTGCGGCTGTGTTGAAATACACCAGTACTCAAGGGTGTGTTAGCCATTGGGATGAGAAAAAGAACACAGAATAAGGATGGAAAAGCCCTGCAAAGACCTCCTCCTAGACCTGCAACCTCATCTTCAGCAGTAATCTATTCAGCAGTAGTCTTACAGATGTACCCTAACAAGGCTCACACTCTCTTTAAATACCTTGATACCATACACTGAGCCTTCTGTGATTATATGGGATCAGCTTGGATTTTGTATGATGAACACTTTATACTTAGACCAGCACATGTCCCAGCCTTGGATTGGCGGATCCCACAATGGGAACTATGGGCCCAACTAGCAGTTCCATCCAAGGCTTCCTGGGCGTTCCATTGGACAGCCACCTTATAGCCAGGAAAAAGGTTGAGCAAGTGAAAGCAACTGGAGGGGCACCTATGCAGCTGTTAAGAGTTTAAGTCCTCCAGCAGGTGCAGCAGAAATAACTGCATCTATTCACACACTTGCATGCAATGAGCAGCTAAGGACTGGGCTGCAACTCATTTGTGGGGACCCTTCTCACTCCTTGGGTTGGGTCTCTGTGGCTTTTGCCTCTAAGAGCTGATGGCTCTGATTGTTGGGATTTCTAGTTGGTCTCCCCATAGTTTTGAGCACTGAGGGGTGCTGTTGCTAACTATTCGCATATCTACCTTGTAGATGGTTAGAGCCATTTCCCCTTACTTAGTGCCCCGCACACTGGGCAGTTGGTCTTGACAGTTAAATCAGCCCTGCTGCATTTTGTTGTTAAATTTGTTAATAAAAGTGACTCTATTAAAACCCAAGCTGCAGTCTGGTGTTTTATTTGGTGGGTGCGGGGTAAAGATGAAAATCCCCCCAAATCCATGAAAAAGTAAAACTGTTTTCACCTACCTCTACCTATACATCTTGGATATTCCAACTGGCCCTCTATACATTGTGCCCTAAGAGGAGGAGACGTTGGCGCCGGCTGAAAGCCATATCTGCAACGAAATTCCACCACATCTCCAGATCGTGTATACAGTTTCTCTGCACGTTTCCACCTGAGCTGTATATTGCGACTCCGCATTTCTTCTTCAGTTGCTGTACAAGGTTCTGTAAAAAAGAGGCATCATTCAGTCTTTTAGACATTCATCTGTCACTGACCATCTGAGAAAAATGCAGTATTAGTTAAGACATGAATAGCTTATTGTACAACAGAGAGACTATTGGACTGGCAGGCTACACATGATGCTACTTTATGTGATGGGGCCATTCATGCCTGAACTGTCTACTGGCAGGAGCCATTCTCCTGGTTCTTGAACATGGATAGCTTTCTTCAGGATTTGTAGTTCAACTGGGAGTTTTCTGCACCCAAAGTGAGACTGATGGCCCTGGAACAGCAAGACTCTTCCTTGCATTTCAACTGACAGCCCAATCCTAACCTGCCCAGGAGCAGGCAGCCCGGAATGCGGAATTGTGTCCATGCTCAGACCTCTCTGATTGCCAATGGCAATCAGATCTTTAAGGTCACTCAGAATATGATGACTATCGTGCCTTCCTCAGCTGGCCCTATAAGAAGATCTTCACTTCTGGCTCCACTTTAGTGACAGCAAAACACATTTCCAACAATTCAGCACTATATAAACAATATATAGATGTTGGACATCGTGATTCTCCACTATGTCCAGCATGCTTTAGAGTGCACTAGAAGGCTCTGTCCCTGCCATGGTCATAGTTCCAATGGCCTGCTTTCTCCAGGAAGAAAATATGCCTGTGTGATCTGGAATGTTGGAACTAATGGAGGTTATGTTCCTACTGAGAGCATTTGCCTCTTCAGATAAGCACTCTGCATGGAGAGAATGGGGAGGGAGCTAAGAGAGCAATGGAAGTCTTGCCCACCCACTCCCAGTGTCACCACAATGCTCCTACACACTGGAGGTAACACCTGAACAGGTCTACAGAATCAACCCAATTTATATCACTACCAGCATGGAAATTAAATGTTTCCAGATGTACAGTATACTTTCATAGACAAAGAGAGAAAAGTATTGCAGATATTTTATATACCTCTACATGTTGGCGCTTCCGTCCACTGTCCGTTAACACATATTACTGCTGACTGTCCATGCATTATGTAAAAACTTTGGCATTTATATTGCACGATTGAATTTGGATCATATTGGGGAAGGACAACTTCAAGGATGTCTCCATTTTCAATAACAGGTGGGCGACCACACTTTCCTCCAGCTTCTACAATGGCACATTGAATCACAGAATGAATCTATTAGATGATTTACAGTATTTTTACAGCTATGTCTTTTGTAGGCAATCTCAAAAGCTTATTCACTTTCATTCAACAAGAAAATGGCAGGCAAAACAAACAATTCTTACTTCTGAAAAAGAAAGAAAGAAAGAAAGAAAGAAAGAAAGAAAGAAAGAAAGAAAACATGATACTACGTTTGTAAATAATGCTGTTTATAACTACGGGGAAAAAACAATCCATAACTTGTCAATGTTAGAGCCACAAAGAATTTGGCTGGCATTTCAAAATCAGTTTTCTTTGTAACTCAAAGTACTAATTAAATAAATAGTAATTGCTTTGGCTTGGTTTGGATACTTGTGGAGGAGTGGTCTCAATTTGAGTAACCTGATAACTACTAGGACTTTCCCCATGCTTAGCAGTCATAGAGCTGTCAAAAACGAGTCCTAACAGGGGCAAATTCTGAGTTGCCTGGAGTGTTTTCGTGACCCAAAAAGTATTTTTGATACATGTGTCAGGCGTGGAAAAAATAAAGGGGGCTGCTGCCAGGCTGTGTGTGTGTGTGTGTGTGTGTGTGTGTGTGAGTTCTCATAAACACTTCCCTGATGCACCATCTGTAAATAACAAACCAAACAAGCCAAAACTTTGTCGTGTAAGCTGCCTCCATTTTCTAGAGAATAGCAATGTTAAGTATGAGCTGGTGGGAAATCATCTAAACTTGTGAAGTTCTTTGCTCTTATCAGTGTTCCTTCTGGCTAAGGGAATGCAGAGGGAGTAACAGTGAAGCTATGGTACCAAGTATCAGAAATTTACTGCAGCTGTGAGTGCCTCACTTAATTATCTGAAATTTAGTACAGCTGCGTAGGTACCACTTAACAAGCTAAAAAAGTGATCTGTAGTAACCCTGGGCATTGCATCATCCTGTCAGTAGATGGATGGCCGATCTCTTGATTGTATCTTCGGTGCTCAAAGGGTATAAAGAGGAACCAGGGAGGTGGGTCCTTGTATGGCATTTTTGGAAATTCTTGGAAGCCATCCTCCATGCCTCATCCCTCCATTATGGAGGGGGAAATTCTGCAAACTTTGGAGGACAGGTGAAAGCTACATGCTGTTATGCCTTTCCAACTTATGCCTGTAAATGATAGGTTCAGTGTAGATTAGGAGTTGATAGGTTTAGGGTGCAATTGAAAACATTGAGAGTTAAAAACGTGCCTTAAGTCTGGCAGAGGTGGTCGGGGAGGAGGTGGGAGGGAGGCATTCCTGGGCAGGGGAAGGGTGGACGGTGGGCAGCCCTGGGGGCAGGCGGGTGGGGAGCAGGAGGCAGGGCTGGGATCTGGAAGTTATGCCGAATCCCAACCCCCATTTCCAGGAAATTCGGAGAGGCTTCAAGTCGCTCCGCTCTCCTCAGAGTTCTGCCAGTTCTGGAGGTGGCACAAGTCCAAGGAGATCCACTGGGGTCAGAGTGCCTTACCCAGGGGTAAGGGGAAAAGTTTCCCCTTACCTCTGACTGAGCCACTTTGGGTCCCTATCCTGCGCTGGATACAGTGCAAGCCTCTTGGTTAATGACATCACTTCCGTGGGTCCCAGACAGATTGACATTCTAAAAAGTGGGTCCCAGTGCTAAAAAGTTTGAGAACCACTGCCTGAATATAATCACATCAATTATTCTGGATTCAGATTTTCAGTGAAACTGATTCAAGTGCTAACATTTCGCAGCACACCGTGGTCAACTGTTAAAATGTCCCTGTCAACATAGGTGAGGGCCACACAAGTCAAGTCAATCCACAGACATGAATCTCAGAGCGTGCCTGATAACACCAGGCTCTTAGGCTACTCAGGGGGTTCACCATTTGCTACCATTTTGTAGTTCTGGCCACTGAGCCTTTATAGAATCCACAATGTTGAAACAGACCAAGAAGCTATTTTGCCCCCTGCTGTAAGGTTGAGTTATCCACTCACCAGATTCAATCCACATAATCTAGACCACCATGTTCAACAAGAAGGAGTTTTGGTTTTGTGCACATGATCGCTTGTGGTTTATTGAAAATACAAAAATGAAATACCTCTGCATTGTGGCAATTCTGACCACTTCTTGTTTGAACACGTTACTGACTGAGGTCCAAAAAGACTCCACCCTTGATCACAGCGATAGCGCACCTTCTCAAAGGGCAAATACCTTTCCTTTGGTTGACCGTCAAGATGACCATGAGAAACTGCAGGTGGAGGAGGACATGTTGCATCTGAAACAAGAGATAAAAACATTTTTAATCCCTGAAAAATGCTTCACAAGTGTCTTTCATTTTCACAAAACAAAGTACTTCATCTTGTTACGTGAAAAAATTACAAAAGACATGTCTGTTACCAGGTCTCGTAGACTTCTACATTACCAAACTTTCATCAAGCAAGTGTAGAATCTCGTGCCATATTTCAGATTTTAAGAATCAACAAAAGATGTTGTGAGAATGGTTGCTGTGGTGTCCAAAGAGGACCTGAGATTAATCCTTTCAAATACAAAGTCCTACCTTTGCACACTGGTGGTTTTGACCATGTCTTATTTTCACATATTATAGTGTCTGATCCAAACATCTCGAAACCTTCATGACATTGATACTGCACTTGGTGGCCGGGCTGGTAGGGTGCTTATTCACCCCTTAGAACATCAGCATTATCAACTGTAGGGAGCTCACAACAGGCTACATCTGAACAGGGAGATGACGCACATAAATAAGGGCTTTTCCACATAATGCCTTTCCCCCTTGCCTAATGCTTATCACTCATCACTGGGAATCAAGGTAGCATTTCTAAGGTTTTCAGATATTCAGTCAAGACAGAGATGGAATATGTTTAGAGGGGTGAGTGGGGCTGCAGTAGCAAACCATGGCCTCAGTCTATGCACATTCAAATGAAAGAACTGAGCCCAAATGTATTCAAATACATTCACAAAAGGCTCGCTCTGCACCAGGGGTCTCCAAACTTTTTGGCCAGAAGGCTGCATAAAATATCTGGCACAGTGCTGAGGGCCGGAAAAAAAATTTAAATATAAAATTTAAAGAAATAAATTAGACATGGAACTTAGATGAATGAATAAATGAATGAATGGGCTCATTCACTCAGGCTATCCAGCTCTCAGAACACCCTCCAGGTGCAATCAGAGTACAGCTCTGGTCATGTTCAGTTGAGTGGGCCAGAGGCTTTCAGGGGACAAGAGGCTGGCCGCGGGCCGGATAGAAGCTCGCTGTGGGCCACATCTGGCCCCCGGGCCAGGGTTTGGAGACCCCTGCTCTACACTATTGCAAGCCCACAGGAAGATGGTTGTTTTCTACCAGTCACCTGAGTGACCCATTCATTGGGGGCTCAGAGAGGCGAACCCACTTGCCAAACCCGCAAATGAAAAAGACAGGGGATTCCTTGCCATGTAAGTAGTTTATGATAAAGACATATAGTTTGATGTGCATCAGGTTTGGGTTTTTTTCTTTGTTTGCTGAGGTGCTCTCCACCATTTAGACCAGGGGTGTCAAACATAAGACCCTCGGGTTGGATCAGGCCCTTGGAAGCTATTCATCTGGCCCGCATGGTTCTTGCCTTATCTCCTGGCAGCCATCAACAGCAAGCAACCAGCGGCACCAGCAATGTGTGTGCATGATAACCATTGGCCATGTGGCCAACAGGATGAGCTGAGGAGAAGGAACTGATGCTCCCAGCAGCACAGGGAAAGCAGCAGATTGCCAAAGGGAAGGTGGGTGGTGTGGGGGCACACGGTACACGGCACATGGTACAGAAGCATGCAGAGTGAGCAAGAAAGCCCTTTCGTTTAAAATGACCGGTGTTGACAGACAAGGAGAAACTGCAGCAGCAACCAGGCAAAAGGGAAGGGGTGAGTGCATGCACACACAGAGCAAGCAGGATGCAGGCTGCTTTAGCAAAAAACAGCCTGAGCACAGCTTCATGACCTCCAACTCCTCCTCACCTCCTCCCCCTTTCAGTGCCTCTTCTCAGCTAGTGGGAAGCCATTGACTTCAGCAACAGCCACCCACATCCTGCAATACCTGCCTTATATCTCAGCAGATGTTCTCAAAATGCTTTGCTTGGTGCTGGGCAGGGCAAGGCTCCTGGCAAAAACTCTCAGGCTGCATCATGGAAATGAGGAAGATTGCTGAATGCACCGAAAAGGCAAATATCAGTGCTGGGCGATTTGCAGAGCTGACAACGAATTTCCCTCACCCTACAGCACAATCCTATATGCCTGTCTACTCAGAAGTAAGCCCCATTATTTCAGTGGGACTTACTGCCAAGTAAGCGTGTACTGTATAGGATTTCAGCCTGGGCAAATTTTTGTGTCCTTGTATCAAAGCCTCCAGGCTGAGAAATAGCAAAAGGGGAGGGGGACTTGAAGGCGCTGGGCACAGGGCAGTCTCAAGAGCTGGGCAATTACGGGTGTTAAAAAGTGGTTTGCTGTGAAATGAACTTTCAAAGGGTGAAGATCTTTTTATTTGCACAATTTTGTGCTTTGGAAATTATTTGGAATGTATGGATTGCAGTGTCCTTCAGCTAATTGTATTTCTGGAGAGGGGATACAGTACTGTATTAATTCACAGGTATCCATTTTTATTCTGCTTCCCACCGTTCGGTGAGAATGTTTTCTGTGTTGTGTCGTAGGCAGAAGGTGCTAAAAAGCCTGTATGGAACCATCACTATGTACCGTATTGTTAACTCAATGGGAAGTGAATTCCCCCAGGTTCAGTGGGATTGGCTCACAAGTGAATGTGGCTAAGACTACAGGTGCACCGTAGCTTATGAGTTTGTGCCTATGTATTCAGGATTAAGTCAACTGGGTCAGACTTGTGAATGATGTTCAATTTAGGATGCAATCCTGAGCGCCCCTTGGGCAATCGCAAGTCCCTTGCGGCAGCCCAGTTCTGTCATGACAGTGATAGTGGGAGGGAAGTGATCCGGTCCAGGTGGCGGGAGAATAGGGGCTGGGACCAGGATCCGGCACTTGTGCCAGATCCTGACCCTATTCCCAGACAACACAGCACAGCTCCATGCTTCTCTTTAAGTCTGGTGCCACCTCTGCGGTGCTGCTGTGGCCCTACACAGGGTAAGGGGAAGCGATTCCCCTAGTCCTGGGCTGAGCCACTTTCGGCCTCAACCTTTCACTGGATACAGGGCAGGCCAGCCAGCCTCCCCGTTCCAGCACAAGTTAGGATTGGGCTGTCTGCAGTTTTGCAACTCAGCTATTTGCAATTAATGAATTCCTAAGTGAGAACCAAGTGTTTATTATTTTCATCACCCCTGCTGCATGTCCCTGCCCAAACTGCTGGGTGATACCACAGAATGCTCTGGTTGCTTACAGAGAGTAACCCCCTCTGCAGTGCTCCCTGCACCTCCAAATTCTTGTAAATAGCAAAGAAAAAAAGCCACTTCTGCTTTTCATCGTGAAAAGAAAACCTTAAAGCAGGACCTCAGTTAAACCTTTGGAGTTTTCCTGGCACAATGGAAGGTGCAGTTCTCATGAATCTTGTACCAAAATCTATGGAAACAGAGTGGCAGAGCAAGGTGGGGTCGAGCAAGGAAGAAGAGTGGGGTAGAGTTGGCGAAGCCTCATTCCACTCCCGTCTCTCCCAACTTCCTTGTCCTGGCCCTGGTTTCCTGCTCTTTTACAAAACAGAGAGGGGAAGACTGAGGAGATTTTCAGGTCACTGGCAGACCTGTCTCTAGTGCTGCAAGGTAAGATCGGAAGGCAGAGGCAGTGGAGTTTGTTGTGTATGGTGCCCTTAAGAACCAAGCCAGAAGTTAACTTCAAGGACTAAGGGTTTTCTGTTTTGCTGCAGACTAGCATGTGGTTGAACCTGCTCTCCTCAGGGCTTGAGAGGTGAGACTGTGGCCAGAAGAACTGGAATTTTTAAGGAATTTAAGGAATTCATTTAAGGAATTCATTTAAGGCCACGTTTAAGGAACAACTGAAGTTTCTGGTTTTCGTTTTTGTAAACCAAATGGTTTGCTGGAGGAACCTGAAGTGCAGCATCTCTTTTGATTAGCAAACAGATCTGTGCACCTGTTCCCATTCTCTGATCCAAAAGAGGAACCTGCTTCTGCCTCCTGCAGCAGGTGGGCGGACCAGCAAGCAAAGAGGGCTGCCACCATCAACTCAGTTCCCACCTCACTTTCTAAAATGGAGGAGGGGACAGTGGTGCACTCCTGTGGGACTGGTAGCCGCGATGGAGGGGCAGCAGAATTTCTTCAGTCAGCATTTCCTCTTGAACTGAACCTGAGCAAACAGGCTAATGAGCTTCTTTATATTCTGTATTTTTAGAAATAACCTGGCAACAAGAAAGTACTGGTTGTGGATCTGTAACAGCTGCAGACCAAATTGAGTAAAATGGCACACAATTTTTCAGCATGTTCATATTGATTTTCACGCGTAAATTGTAACTGTTCACCCTCCCTGGAAGGTGGACAGTTACAATTTACATATGAAAATGACTATAAACATGCTGAAAGATTGTCTTGCCATTTTACTCAATTTTATGCCATTGTACACACCACCTTGCTGTGATTTGAGGTCATCCCATTCTGCCTGCCTGGAAAGGATCCTGCTGATCTGGCCTGGAAATCCTTCCCCAAATGCCTTCGTGCTGCTTGGAGGGACAGCACCCACCTCCTCTCTGCAGAACAGCTTCCCCGGGTTTCCTTTGCTTTTGGAGTCCTCAGTCTTGCTTTCTGACACTACAGCCTCTACAACCTCATCTCTGGCACTGGCTGAAGCTTTTACATTGGAGCCTGCCTGATGGGCATAAGCACCCTCATCCCCTTTTCAGCCTCACCTGCCTCCTAGTCTTCTTGTTGCCCAAACTAGCAGGGAGCCCATGTTGGTGACCTCGGGAGGGGAGTACACAGTTTCAGGACTTACGCAGTGGGTTATTGTGCTAGTGTGCTACCATGTTTCCCTGAAAATGAGACACTGTCTTAAATATTTTTTGGCTCACAAAAACACACTAGGTCTTATTTTTGGGGTAGGCCTTATTTTTTTTAATGTACAACAATCCACAGTCATTCATGTACAAAAATATACTGTACAAAAATATCCCCTCAGCACTCAGGAGGATGCCTGCCTGCCTGCCTGCCTACTCAGAAGTCAGTCCCTTTATCGTTAATGGGACTTACTCCCTGGAACGTGTGGAGAGCCTCAGAGCCCGGTAGGTAGGGTTGCCTCGCTTGCTGCTTCCTGCCTCAGTTCCTTCTCAGCATCCCCTGCCCAAGGTAGCACAGCAGGCGCTTTCTAGGTGTCGCTCGGGAGTGCAGTGTTCCCGGTCATGTTGTCCACCCGACCCGCCCAAGGACTCCTCCCGCCCCCCCCCCATCCTGGCCCTGATTACAACTAGGTCTTATTTTCAGGGTAGGTCTTATTTTCGGGGAAATATGGTATTTGGTCTTCCAAGTAACCCCCAGCAGTGGACTTGGCTACCTTGCATGAATGGTGACCAACTTACAGGGGGGCTTTGAGTGTGGGGCAGCAGAGTTGCTCCTGGACACAAGCACAGTACTTTAAAAACATACCTTAAGCTGTCCCCATGTTTGGTTCAAAGCAGAGTGATTGCAGCTTCTTTTTCAAGAAAAGAATGACTCCCCTTTCTGCCTCTTAGGATCAAACTACATATTACCAAAACTGTATTAGTTTGGCTGTTCTATCACTCAAGAAGGGCACTCAAAATGGGGCAAAACCCATGGCTAAGGGGTGCCCTGCATTTCCAGTTGCGATCAGGCTCACTAGTGAACGAGAAATGTTCCAGAAAGGTACTCTGGTACTATCAACCCTTTCTGCAATGTGACACTCCAAGGGACTGTAGAATGTGGTGATGACTGCACCTTTAGTTTATGCAGGGCAAGAACTCAAAGAGCCTTGGCCAGCTGCTTGCCTAAACCAAGTAGGTATCTTTTAGAACATGCCCCAGAATCTTCACCGATGCACTGGGATATGTGTCAGTGAGTATATGAGTCAAAAGCTAGAAGCCACTGATGTAGACCATCTTTAAGAAATACATGTTGCATGGAGTAGGGCAGGGTTCTCCAGACTCCAGCCTGTGAGCCGGATCCGGTGCCCTGCCGAATCCCACAGCGCTTACTGTTCCACAAGGGAGCCTCCTTTTCACACCACAGAGTGCCCCCAATCTTCACGTGTGCCAGTGCTTCAGGGGTCTTTCACGTCAGCTGGCTTTGTGCCTGGATTTCCAGGCATGTGTGGCTGGCAGTCATGAAATTTGGGGGTGCTCTACAGTGCCGAAGAGAGCTCCCCCGGGTGGAACAGTAAGCTCAGTTCGTGCTGGCGATGGCTTTACTGGTGCCCAGTAGTCTCCACTTTGAAGACTGCTGGAGTAGGGGAAAGAGCAACATGAATCTGTCTTTCCATAGACATGGTGAGACATGTAAATTCCACTTACTGTCACATTGTGGTGAAGGTGACCATCCACTGCTCGTGCATTCAGCTATATTTTGTCCATTCTCTAGTTGAAGCCCATGGTTGCACTGAATTCGAATCAGATCCCCACCTTGATACACATTCCTTTGAGGTCGGAAAGTACCATGAGTCACTTGTGGAGGATTACAGGTAACTTCTAGGAGGAATGATGCAGATAGGTACAAGTGGAAATAGAAAAGAGCTGAAGATAAAACCTGTTCATTCTCTTCTAACTTGGAGCATTCTCTCCATTTTCACAATGCAGTGTCCATGGTTCTTAAGCAACAAGTCAAAGTGGAAAAATCAAAGAATGAATCTTACTAATTACAAGTACACAAAATGCAATCCGATTGATTAATTGGAATTTTACTGTTTATTTATATGGTATATGTATGTTTTTACTGATTTTATGGTGTTTTGTGAATTTTGTTAGCCACCTCCAGCTTTTGAAAAGATATATATAAAGGATATAATTCCTTTAAACAAAAAAAACCCCAAGCTTACCTAAATCTCCCCCCCCCCAGCCACGCCACCAGAGCACATGCTGCATCCTGGGGGGGAGGGGCAGTCAGTTACTGAAGTCTCCAACAAGTAAGAGAACATTTGGGGGTAAGCCCTCACTGTACCTCTGGGTCTACTCATAACAGCACAAGTTACTTCACTGGTGCAAGTCCAAGTGGACCCGGAAAGGCGATCAAGGCTGAGAAGGAGGAGGACATTGGAATTACACTGCTACTGATACTTTCCCTTTCCCAGCCTTGATCCGCCTCCACCCTGCCTCACTCTGTCCACCTTCACCTCCCTCTGACTCACCCCTGCACTGACTTACTTACACCTGGGGGTTGTTGACAGGCTACTGGGGTGTGGCTGCAGCCACTCTCCACTTGCAGTAGCACCTTTGCCATGTTGAACTGCAGTTGTCTTTTGACACAGCCATAAAGGACCTTCATTGCTAGAACACTAGTTCTGGTAGCGCAAGGCTTCCCTAGATCTGGGTTGAAAATCCAGATCTTGGCACAATCAATGACATTTGCATCCAAACTCCACCAAGAATGGTTCTGAAATCAAGCTTTATAGGCAAAATAGATTTTGTCAAATAAACAAATGCATTCAGAATTCCAAGAAAATAATCCAGCTGCTTTTTTTACACTGGATTAAATGAAAAATAAAGCTCTGTCTTGTATGAAGTACAGTCAGAGCATTATTATTTTCCCTTTGATTGCTGCAAGAACAGCATCCGAAAGAAGTTAGCTAGCTCAAAGTTATATCCATCTTGAGTTACCTTTACATTTAGGATACATAATCGGCTCTTCATTGCACTGGATTAGAAAAGCAGACTGGGAAGGATTTGTTTCAAGGACATATCCTGGTTTACAGCTGAGTTCAAGAGAATCACCACGAGGCAGGTACGTAGTTTGAAACCCATTGTCATGAGAGCTCCCTTTCACCACTATTTGCTGGCTTTCAGCCAATGTGATCGCACAGGGCTCTTTGATCAGAAAAGAAAATGAATTTTGTTAATTAAGACAGTCATAAGCTTTGTAAAGATTCATTGCATGGAAACGAAATGTGGAAGCTAATACAGGTTCACATGATGGTTGTGGATAGTAGGATAAAGTGTTGCCTGGCAACCTGATCCTCCGCCTCCTTACCAGCCGTACTGCAGCCTCAGAACTGGTGGCGGGTAATGCAAACGTGCCGTAAGGCATGTTTGCGCCACCCAACAATTATGCAGCAGCAGTGGGGGGGCTTGTGCCTCCCTGTCAAAGCTGCTGCAGGAGCACTGGCCACCAGCAGTAAGGAGGTAATTGAGTGGCACTTGGGCTTGGGGAGGGTAGAGGGAAGTCATGGGGGAGGCATTGCAGGGTGGAGGGAGGGCAGAGAGAGGGAGGAACAGGGGAGGGATAGCCTGGGAGTGGGATGGAACCAACAGAGGCTTCCTCTGCCAATTCCTATACCCCCTCTTGGGCTTGGAGGCCCGACATGGAGCTATGGTGTTCGAGGTGTTCAAGTCGAGGTGTTAAAACCAGGGTCTTTTGAACGGAGAATACTCCTTGGCTTACCAAACCAAAATCTGTGGATTTCCATAGAGGAAACTGTGATCACCACAGTAGATTAAGAATACTAGCAGAAGTGTACAGAATAGGGAGAGACAGTAAGTTATGCTGGAAACAGGGCCTATAGGAGGAATTTTATCAGGGGGTACAAAGTTTCTTTTGGGCCCCTTTCCAAAGGAGGAGGGGCAATGGGGGCAGGCAGAATAGGATAGCAGGAGGGTGCTGACAGCCACAACAGTCTTTGGAGCTTAGGTCTACTAGGCTTCTTGATGCAGAGCCCAGGTCTACCCGATTAGGTGACATTGGCAGCTAGATAAAGTAATATGGGAAACCAAACACACTCCTAAGACTCTCTTAAATCTTTGAAATACAGAAAATGGATTGCAGAAAATTAGCATCATCGTATTTAGGCTCACACTAGAACGGACCAAAATGAACTTTTGCAGCAGCTGTAGCCCCACAGCTGGGTCCCTGAGCTTCTATACACTCCTTCATGGTTATGGGACCCACAAGCCAAAGAGCTATTGTAGCAGGCCAGTTTTCCTCCCAGATTTGACACTGTGTTACGGAGGGTCATGGATGCATTCCCTGGTCATGGATGCATTCCTTGGTCTGGCAGCGGGTTCAGGTGAGATAGGAAAATGTCAGATCCCAGGAACTTTCTGGGCCCCCTCCTTTGGCCCCTGGGCCCCCTTTCTGACCCTGGGCCTGGGTTCAAATTACCCCCTTTACCCCCCCTCTCCTAGGCCCTGGCTGGAAATAATACTTTCACGTATTATTATGGTATTATTATCACGTATCTTATTATGTATCGTATTATTATCACGTATATTATCATGTAGCACGGTTCAAATACTGCCTCAGCAATGCCTACCAATGCTACATAGGGAAGCAAGTTGGTCTCCCTACCTCTGACTGAGGCTGAGAGAAGAGTGACTCCTTTAAGGTCAAGCAGACATAATCCAACATATAAACTGGGGGCTTCTCCCTACTTCTCACATGTTAGCCACATGATGCCAAGCCAGGAAAAATCAGCGTGAACCTTCTCAAATTACGCAAATATAAAAGAGGATAGCTGCCTGCAAAGCTGTTATCTAAAACGATCCTCCATGCAAACCAAATAGAGAGGGGGGGAAAATAAACAAATATACTTTTCTAGAGATATTTTAAAATCACTCTCGCAAAGAGTTTGTGTTCTGACCTAGACAAGCAGGCACTTTGGTCCAGTTTCCATTGTTGCAAAATGATCTGTTTTGTCCTTCCATGGCATAATACAGCTGGCATTTGAATTCCACCCAAGAGCCAGATGGGTACTGCCTCTGGACTAAAGTAATGAAGTCTCCGTTCTCTATTGGAGGTGGACGGTTGCAATTCTTTCCGCTTTCTGGTAAGAAATAAAGCAAGAACAATGGTGACTTTGGCCATCTAAAGCTGTTTCTAATATTGTGGAAAACAATGTTCAATCTGATGTTGCAGAAATATACAAGAAGCTCAAATATGGCACAGTAGCCATGAGCCTGAAAGGGCACAATGCATTTAGTGTAAGGATAAAGGGTGGGGGTGAGGGTGAGGAGTTGCGTCCTATAAGGACACATGCAAAAGAGACATCGTGGTCCACATCGAGACACTTGCAGACATTCATTTAAGGTGGGAAATTGGCCTATATAATGGGAGGGAATGTGAAAAGTGCAACCATTCTTGGAAAGTCATCACCACCCCACCCTTTGTTTCTTTTGTCATGGTGACACCCTGGTATGGCTACAGTAATATGGTGTGCTGGTGCAGCCATGCCAATGGAGCGTGCACTGCATCTTGTGGTGGGGAGGCAGTCACAGAGGCCTCCTCGAGATAAGGGAACATTTGTTCCCTTACCTTGGGGTGCATTGCAGCTGCACCGGTGCTGGAAACTTGGATAGGATTGGGCCCACAGCCCACCAGATACTTGGACTGGGATTTTAGCTGTTCCATTAGTTCAAACTCAACCCAAGACTTAATGTGGTATATCGTTGTATAATGTTTCATGTTCCTAGTAGTGCTCATTGTAGTTGTTCATTGGTTATCTTGTCAATGCCTATATTGGCGAGGTATTTCTCAAGGGCCTCAGGGATTGTGCTTAATGCACCAATGACAACAAGGGTTTTTGTTGTTTTCTTTCTCCAAAGGCACTGTATTTCAATTTCCAGGTCTTTGGTTTGTTGATTAACTTTTCCCATATTGTTTCTTCTTGATTTGATGATCTCCTGGAATGGCCACATCTATAAGCATCACTTGTTTCTTCTCAGGCACAGTTATATGTGATGAGTTGTGTTCCAATTTTTTATCTGTCTGGATTTTGAAGTCCCACAAGATTTTGACCTGCTCCTTTTCTACCATCTTTTCTGGCATGCGCTTTCACTATTTCTTTACTGATGTTATTGCATATTACATACTGCACCAGCACTGGATAGAATTGGGCCATAAACGTCATAAAAGTAGGGAGATTATGGAAGGCTGTAAGGAATTCACTGAGGTGAGGAACTGCTTTTAATTGGATTAGAGACTCCATGACCCAACAAGATCACCTTGGAAGCGCAACTAGAGGGTGAGGTGGTTACAAACTCTTGGCTATTTAGTCCAAGACAAAAGAGATCATCAGCTATACAACAGTTACCAGAGATACAGGCTGGCAAATCCATGTGCCCATCAACACACTTCCTGACTGAAGGAGTTGTGATCACATATCCTTCTCTGCACATGAATTCTAGTGTGTGGTTACTCCGAATCTGTTGTGAACGTCTTCGGCCACCAGACATCAGCAGGTTTTTGGCATCCAGCTGTTGTCTCGTGATGCTGCAGGGTGCTAAAGGGGGAAAAAAGGTCATGGATTATCACTGGAGCTGATTTCTCCATCTCTTGTATCCTATTGAGTTAGATGATACAGCTCTTTGTGCTCTTAGGAATACCTCACATCTCTGTATATTGGATATAAAAATCTCTGCCCATTTACGGTCAATCAGCAACTGTCATACTGGTACTGCCTTATCATCTGCAGATTTTTCATCTGTGGATGTGACTCAGCACAGGTCCCCCCAGCCTTCCCAGCCCTCTGAATGGCCTTTTAAAGGCAAAAAAAAAATCACTTCTAGTTTTCATCCGAAAACCAGTAGCAGCATTTTTTGCCTCTAGAAGGGCATTCTGAGGCCTGCAGAAGCCGTAGGTGGTTGCACGGGTTCCCTGGGCCTCAGAACACCCACTGGACGCAACCAGAGCTGTGCCTGAACCATGGGTTTCATTACCCACGGTTTTCGGCATCTGCGGGTGTTCTAGGAATGGAACCCCTGCAGATACTGAGGCACAACCTTTATTGAAAAGATTGTGTTCAGTATTGTATCCAGTATTGAAAAGTGCTGTATCCAGTATATTAAACTAGCTTCACATTCTCCATCTGACAAGTCTGGTTCAGGATTTGCCAACCAGAACCAAGAGCTGGTTTGCATCTGATTGTGCTGAAGAGAGAACCATTTGTTCCTCTACTTGTTTGGAAAAATAAATAACATGCAATATGATAATACACATACCTTACCTCTAGCAAAAATCACACACTAAAAGGTATTATGGAGTGGAACCACAGTGAGAACCCGTACATGAACAGCTTCCTCATAGATGATGAGCATTTGATGAGATGATGAGAAGATGATGAGAAGAGCATCAGGTTATGTTCTCCAACGAAACTAAAATGTTGATACTAATCTTACTGGTTAGATCGATTCCTTACAATGCCTTCTACCTCCTTGACTATTTTCTTGATGCTGCTTTTGCAAATCTCAGCAAGCTGAAGGAGCTTGATATTGCTGTTTGCACTTTCAGGAGTTCGCCAAGTGCTCAGGGTAGCAAGGGGATGCCTTACAACTAGTGATGACAAAAAATTTCAAGAGCTTCTGGACCAGCCAGAGTTCAGTATGGGCAGTGGTCTCTTCCATGCCAATCTATAGTAGATAAAAGTGTATAAAATGTGACTTATGCCCATTTTCACTTAACCTTGGTCATTATTCTTCATGGTTTCTAGATAACAAACAGATAATGACCAGTCCTCCTTCTATCTAGAAGGCACAATGTGACTTCCTATAGTCACAGTTTAGGTTCTCCTCAAGCATAGTGCTCTGGTTCTTTTGAATTTATCCATTAAGTCAGGACAGTTTGGCACAGCCTGTGAAAATTTGCTGCCTGAGCATGGCAAGCCTGTATGTGTAAGCCCATGGCCAGAGTAAGGCGGAAGGCATATGTACCATGTGACCCTGGACTGATCAATCAACACTGTAAATGTGCTGAGTCACTGTGACAATGCAGCCCCAATGTATGTCTATGGGAGAGGGGCATGTGCCCTTTTGGGACAGGGAGCCATTTAGTTATTTGATTTTTCTCTGTAAACCGCTTTGTGAACTTTTAGTTGAAAAGCGGTATATAAATACTGTTAATAATAATAATAATAATGTGCATCTTGGGAGGATGATGCAAAAATGTCACGAGAGGATGAGGTAATGGGGATGAAGTCATCCCTTACCTGATTGGTCGAGGGAGGTATAAAAGGGAGGCTACCAGAGCCTACCCACGTGGGTCGTTGTGAGGAGTTGAGAAGAGCATTAATCTGTGTTGGAATGTTTCATGACTGTGCTTGATGTTTCGCTGCCTGTGAGACCAGCTATGTGTTATATATGTAAATACAGCTTGCTGGTGGAAATCTGCCTGGCTTGTGTTTTCATTCCTTCTCCAAGCTATCTTGGATCACTTCTGGTGCCAGCAGTTCGCTGCACTACATCGTCTGCGGGTTGTGCATGTCACATAGTCCCCACAGAATCTAGTCCAGGCTTGGCTTCCCAAATGTGCTCATTCTCCAGTTTCATTGTGTATTTCTCTGGTGGCCTCATGTCTGCAATACTTTACAATACAGATTATCCAGTTCTATTGAGGAAAAAGGACGTTTAATCTTTCATGTCTGCCCACATAGACAAAGCAACGCTGCAAGCAAAGAAATTATTGAAGGACATGTTTGACATTCCAGATTCTCATTTGAAGCTCACAGTGAACAAACAGAAGGTGTCCTCTTACCCAAACACTTTGGTGGAGGTGTCCACCTTTGTCCATTGCAGCTTATCCATTCAGACCCTTCCAGGGCATATCCAGGATAGCATCTGTATTGCATTCTGTCATGTTCCTGATAGTTGTCTTTTTCATCACTTACAACTACCCCAAAATTAATGTCAGGTGGTTCTTCACACCCTGCAATTACGTTTAGAACCATAATCAACATTTGGTTTTTCATGGTTGAAGTATCACAATAAGTAAGCACAGCTGTAGATTTCTAAGGGCGCAATCCTAACCCCTTATGTCAGTGCCTTCCAGCACTGGCATAGAGGTGCCAATGGGGCATGTGCTGCATCCTGCAGTTGGGTGGCACTCACAGAGGCCTCCTCAGAGAATGTTTGTTCCCTGACCTCAGAGCTGCATTGCCCTTATGTCAGTGCTGGAAAGCACTGACATAGGGGGTTAGGATTGCGCCCTGAATCATTTCTGAATCATGCATTCAAATCAAATATTATGATCAAGATTATATATTATATTTCATACACTCTTGTATTTCCCATACACATTACAGGTTTGGGATTCTAATTTATTTTCCATTTTGTGCATGAACGCAATTTCTCTTGCCAATTGCACGTTTCAAAAACCATTTGCTTTCCATTTCAACAAAATATAAAAATAGCATAGATGGAGACCATGATATGGTTGTTGCCAACGCCCTCTTCTTCTCAACACATGTGCAGTCGAACCCAACTCCATTTTGGTTCTGACAGTAGCTGGCATTTCTATGAGCTAGGCAGAACTTTGCTCTGGAAGGGGTGATGGCATGCTGAATGCTCAGGAGAGGTCATACCAATCGAGGGCCATTAAGGGGAAAGAAGGCTGTAGCACTGTGGGTCATCTGTGTGTCTCCTTTCCTCCAACACCTTGCAGATTTAGACGCCCCATCCTAGTAGCATTTTGCTGCACAAAACAAGTCCTGCTGTATACTAAATTAAGGTTTCAAGCTGCCCTATGATCAGTCTTTTCAGATTCCTCTGCCAAGAAACCTCTCCCATCTAAGACCTGAATTTGGGTGTAGCCCATACCCTTCCATGTCTTTTTGTCACCAGGAACATCTCTGACTGAGTTGCAATCAGGCCTGTTGTGTGGTCTAGGAAGGACACACTCCAACAGTCCAGTTCTGTCTGTGTTCTCCCACACCAATGCAGCGGCACCAGCATGGGTTATGTTGAAAACCCAGATTAGATCAACTCATTCAGTCATCTTCTCTAGCTAACTATTGCTTGTCCCAGCACAGCTAAGTACTTCTTTCACTTGCAACCATTTAAAGCACTGTAATCAATCTCCTAAGCAAAGTAACTGAAAGCAAACATGCCTTTTTCCTGTTTGCCTATATACTTTGGTAAGTTATTTAATTCTCTTCTTTAGAAAAGCTCAGTCTTGTGGTTTTAAGGAACTTGAGGTTGTTTGCACCAACACCATGTCAACATTCCCAGAACTGTCCAAAACTGCTAAATATGACTTCTTGCTCATTGCCAATGAGTATTGCTCATTCCCCCAGTTTGATTCAATTTGAGTTATAGTGTGTGAACACACATGCGTATGTGAATGAGCAGTGCTGGCAACAAGACTCTGAGAACAAAAAAGTTTGTTAGTTGCTTCCACTTGATTCTCTCCTCTAAGACTTGGGATATCCGTTAGTAAAACCACAGAGAGAGAGAGAGAGAGAGAGAGAGAGAGAGAGAGAGAGAGAGAGAGAGAGAGAGAGAGGCCAACTTACTATCTAACCAAATAAGGAAAGCATTTTCATTGCCCACCAAGAAGCGCACCCCTTGTTGGTAGTCCTGGTTCAGGCAACAGCGAACATAAACTCAGTCATGGTCTCACACCACGACTAAATCCTTTTGTGCTTCCCCATTCATCTCTTCCCCCCCCCCCGTCTTTCTCCCTTCCCCTTCCTCTCCCCGCTATGGCGTAGCCCCTGGACTTTAACCATTCCCCCTGGATTAACCCCCTGGTTTCCCTAAGCTGCTAATGTCTTGCTCCCCTTCCTTTCTTCTCTCCTCCATTCTGTACCAATACTTATCTCCTTCTTCTTTTGTCTGGTGACACTTAAGTCGCAATTGTGTGATTGCATGTGTACATTCCAATACACTGTCTTTTTGATTCCCTTCCCTGTTGTTGTTCTGTTATTCCCACAATAAAAGCTATATATTATTACACCTATATCCTTGCCTCAACTGCATTGTGGGGCTGGCAGGCACCCAGTGTGGAGCTTATCTTGCTGAGGCTTGGCATTCCAGAAGTTTAGCGGTAAAGTTATAATGTCACATCACTGCATCACTACCAACTGCTTCTGGAGTGCCCCAATTTGCAATCAGAAGCAAAGGTGGGCAGAAGGGCCTAGTGCTTGGATAAACATCCAAGCACAGACCTCCACTCACTGCTTTGGGCCTTGGTGCCTGCACATGCAGTGGATATATCCCCCATGTGTACATGTTACATGGGACTTAGAGCCTGCTCATTAACATTCTAAGCCTACCAACACATTGACAGCCTTCTTTCACAAGCAAATGTCCAGACCGTTCACACACAGCTACATGTATGCTGCCCATTCTAGAGATGCAGAATGATCTGTGGACTGGGTACAAAATCCAACACTGGTGCAAGAAGGGAACTAACACAGGACATTTCAGACTCCCTCCTAAAACTAGCCAGCCAGGGAAAGAGATATGAGAAGAAGGGCTGCTGTGGTCAGATGCATGTCCCTGCAGCTTCTATGGCTAGCATAGCATTTGATGGCAACAACATCAGGTGCTTATTGCTCTGCTTGCTTTAGGATCTGTTCCCTTCCTCCTTGAAGGATACCACTCCAAAGACCTCTGCATTGAACTGACGGCATCTGAATGGAGGAAAACACAATGCCCAGCTGAATCAACTCTCTTTTCTATAAATCTGCTGCAATCAATTGTTTCTGTCCTGAATACTTCCATATCAGTTTTCCCAGTCAAAGTCGGCTTTTTCCCTTTATCACTTACCACCTTGGGTAGCACAGCACGTCCACAGGAGACATGAAACCAAGCAGGCTAGCCAGTGCTTCATGGCCCTTCAGGCAGTAACGGTGGTTCTATGGCACAGTCTCTTTGCTTCCAGATTGGGAAGACTTCTAATGACAGGACTGGCACTCCTGTGTCCCCTCACCCTGTGCCTTGGTGTTTTGCTGCTCTTGCATGAGGTATCATGGTCAAAGAGGAGGAGCGATTCCAGGAATGAAGCACGTGAACTTTCCTGCACAGCAAGACGTGTTTGCCCTTCTGTGGGTTTTGTGTCGCAACTCTGGCAGCAAAAGTTGAAGCCAAAGCCCAGCCTTGGATACTGAGTCACCAGCACTTTAGCTCTCCACTTGACAGCAGTTCAACCTGCAGCTGGTCTGAGGTGGTAAAACACAGAGACACACTGGAAAAGCAATCTGTTGATTTCTGTATGTCAGAACTTTGTTAAAGGGATAGAGGAGACACAGACAGATCCTGTTCAGCCTTCTGCTAGACATGTAGAGTGGAAGAGGGTCATGACAGCAGACCACGCTCCCGACCCCTGCAAGTTCATCTGAATGTGAGAAAGTGACCTTCCTTGAATGCATCTGCATGTGTGGAGGGCTTCCAGGCAATTTGGAATTGGACTCATTTTTTCTATTGTGCTAAGGTGAGTGCAGCAGATAAACGCAGAAGAAGGAAGTTTTGCCCAGATCAGGCTGGATAATCAGGCTGGATAATCACTGAAATGCTTATCATGAGATACTTATCATGTTTTCTTCCTTGCTTTCTAAATGTCATGTCATGTTCTGATAAACATGGGGGAATATGTAGCTCACTCTGTACATGAAGGATCCTGTCTTAGTGCAAAAGTTGTCCAGCCGTGGCCAGCTGTGTGCCCCGCTGGGTTCAAAAATGGATTTGCTCCTCCTCTTTCTTCTCATCGTGCAGTCCCATGATGTGCGCAGCATGTGCTGACTCTCTTTAAGGTGAAGACAAAGAAGCAAATATAAATATATCTAATGGATATTAATACATTAAATACATATGATCTCAGCTCTTTCAGCCAGGAAGTGTATTGATGGGTACGTGGATTTGCCATCATGTATCTATATGGGACATGTGCTGTCGATGCTGATGCATTCCTTTCAGACGGGCAGGAGGTCTGGTCTAGAGGGTAGAGCCTCCGTCTGCCTGAAGATAACATCCACAAGGTCGCCAGTTCGAGGCCACAGGCACAATGCGACCTTGAAGCAGCTGACAAGCTGAAGCCGAGCGATTCCATCTGCTCTGAGCGTGGGAGGATGGAGGCCAGAATGTGAAGCCAGATCGGAATGAAACACCTGAATGTAGTGGTTCTTGAAAGAAAGAACCTTCTTTCAAATTGTAAAAATCCCTATTTATTAAGGGATTTAAATAAAGCCTGCCTATGTAAACCGCCTTGAATAAAGTCTTGAATAAAGACCAAGAAAGGCGATATATAAATACCTGTTGTTGTTGTTATTATTATTATTATTAAATACTCAGATCCAATGCTGGGCCAGTGCTGGTCTCATAGCACTGTCAAGTATCACCTTTGCTTCAGCTCTGTATGAAGCATCACCCCAAAGTTCCTGTAGCAATCTTGGGATTTGACTGGACACAATGCTCAGCACTGCTTGTGGTACTTCAGTGCCACACAAGTACAACTGTACATCCCTGTCAAAGAGCCACAGGAATGATATCGATCACCCCAGTCTTCTGTGTGCCTGGAAGGCCATTAAAGTGAATAGAATGGAAACCTGTCAGAACCTCTGGAATGCAGGTCTGCCCGCCAAGTAAATGTGGCCGTCCCATGAGACTTTTGCTTTGCTAGCCCTGGTCTACTCGGTTCCAGAGCCCAGGTCTACTGAGCTTTCCAAGGTGGAGGCCAGGTCTACCCATCCAGTAGATCTGGATTCCTGGCCAGCCAAGTCTCACATTTCACTGTTTGGGATCCTCCTCAGGAGATTTTTCTTGCCTCAGCTGGTATGGGAGAAGGTCCATGGGGGTGACACCATGTGTTACTGCACTGGGTGATACCAACCTAGTGATGCCACTGACTCACAGGCAATGCAGAGGTTTCTGCAACAATGCAGAAGAAAACTGGTAACAACAACAAATATGCAAAGGTCAAAATGTGTTCTTCCATTCAGCTGGAAGAGCTTACACAGTGGCCTGGGGGGGGGGCTTTCCAGCTGTATGCTGCTGATTAAAAAAGCGGTAGCAAAGTTATAATAGTGTGTTTGTATCAGTCTGACCAATCACTGACATACAGGTGACACTTCTGCTTTACGTTCCCTCAAAAAGGAATCTGGGATTGTTCATCTTGCCAACCTACAACTCTTCAGGGTCTTCTTGCTTCTGTGTTCTTAGGGTATCATTCAACTGGAGGTATATTGATATGGCCTGACAACTTTTCTTTATATTGGGGCATAGCATGTATGCACATGCACATGGTACTGGGTATCAGTCCTATTACTCAAACTAAATATGTACTCAACTGAATATGTTTGCAGTCACTCACTCAATTAGGTCAGAAAAAGGAAGAAGAGAGAAGGAAGAGGAAATTTCCTTTCCTTACAATGGAAAAGGGTCATGTAATGGTGCAGATAAAGGAGGGGAAACAGGATATAGGAAAAACAGGAAAAAAATAGCAGCCCAAAGCTAAAGGCAGCACAGACTATTTTGCTGGCACAGACTTGAGTGAGTCAGGCCTTCCGGTCTTGGCAGTTTGAATCCATTACCACCAGCCCAGGAAATCAGACTACTCAGAAGGGATCCCTAGGCAGAACCCCCTCCTAGTACAATACTGATCCTGAGGGGTCTCTCCACTCTTGCGGTAGCACCTGCAAAGTGAGGAGATGTAACAATCCACTGAGGTCCTCCAAAAAACAGCAGACTGAGAATAATCTGCAAATGTTTATTAATATGCTAATGGAAAAAAGGGAACAATCAAATCAAAAGAGCAAGAGAGAAGTAAAAGGAACTGCTTGAGAAAGAAAAACCAATTCAATTGTAAAATCATCTTTTGCCAGCAGATGGTGATGCAGTGCTGAAGAATCTCATGCACACTCTGAGGCTTGCTCTTGCTGGGAGTTTTTGAGCACGCTTATACAAATGAACTGTAACGGGTTTGCACAGAGAGCGGACAGACTGAAGGAAACAAAATACCTTACAGTTTCTGGCTAATGCTGGCACCTGGACCCTGGAACACCCAGCTCATTCTACTCACAGTCACAGAGAGTGGACTTGCCGGGCTCTCCTCTTGAGGGTCAGATGAAGAAAAAGGCAGAACACCTCATTTCTCGGGAGTTTTGTTTTGCTGGATGGCACCCTGCCTTCCGACTGAATGAGAGCTGGCAACCTTTAAACATGGGCTCCCCCTTTCTCTGTTTGAAGACCAGCTAACAATACCCTTCCTTTGAGTAGGAAGTGATATGCTCATGGAGGTTCGGCAGTCAAGGAGCCTCTGAAACACTTTACTAACAAGAGGTGGTGAAGGAAAATCTTCCACCATGACACATGAACAATTGCACAGACAACAGGCAAAACATCACAGGGAGAAATACAGCATGCATGCACTACAGCCATTTCATGACACTGTCCTATTCCCCCCCCCCCATCAAATTCCTTGCTCTTCCATTGTTTGCATGTCTGCACCTCCCTCCTCTTTCAAGGTAAGAATTCTTTGCTTCTTAATCTGCCCAACAACCAAGTTATTGTCCTACTACCAATTTCCCCTCGCTTCTTACTGTACATTGATCCCCACAATAAGTATTACTCTGTTGCACCTTTATCTCTGCCTCCCTCATATTGTTGAATGACAAGTTCCACTGGAGTGTGCGCAAGATTCATCTGGTGCCCTAAGTATGCATGATATTATGTCCATCGTAAGAGAATGTCTGGGAACACTCCAATTAGCTAACATTGCTAATAACCATTGATAGGTCTGTCTTCCATACATTTGTGCAGTGGAGGTATCTGTGAAAAGTTGGCTCACTTTTTTGATTTATCAGTTTATTTTGACACACACCTCTTGAAACCTGCAGTGAAAGAGGACTTGAAAGAACAAAGCAAAGTGAGGGTGCATAGAACCTAAGTTGTGAACTAGCACAATACGTGAGATTATACAAGGTCTTTATGTGGCATGGAAGTTTCCAGCAGGACCCTTATCTTACAGTTCCCATGACTTCTGAGGCATGGCTGTAATACCCATAGCTCTTTTCTAAATCAAATGTTATTGAAGCTAGAATCTGAAAAGATGAGCCACAGGTCTTTGCTCCCATCCTGTAAGGGCATGTTCTGTATTATAATTCCTATATGAATGGATTTTGTATCATCTCTCACTGATTCCTGTTCTCCCTGAGGAAGAACACTGATGTTCAAAAAGCAGTTGGATCTGCCTCCTTTTCATGCTGCTGTTTGGCTACCTTCTTTTAGATATCAATTCTTCAGTTTACTGGTTGCAAATTATAATGTTCCACCATCAAGTTGTGACAATCTAAAAAGGATCATATAATATGGCAACATTCTATTCCCTTTGTCCTACAAAGCTAATTTAGTTTCAGTAGCTGATGCTGAACTTCCTTTGGAAGCTCAAAATGTACAGATAATGAAGATAAAGGCAGAGTTGAACACACCAGCTTCTAATAATGGGAGACTAGTTTATTGTTTATCCAGTGAAGAGTAAATGGGAAGCTGTTCAACCTTTGTAAATAGTTATAATTTCTATGAAAATTGCATAGTAATCAGTAATGGTTAATAACTTATTTGATGCTTAAATGTCAAGAGGAAAAGGGCAGTGAGTTTTCATTAATGTGCCAACAAATCTGTTGCTAACTACGCTAACAGCAGTTGTTTTTTTTGTGTGTCTGAAAACTATCGACAGCATATTAGTATGTATTTGGCTGTTTTGCAAAGGAAATGGCTGCAGTATAGCTGGTTGGAGAAAGCGTGTGTATTGCTCAGCATATCAGATAGCTGCTAAGAAAAAAAATGCTACCTTGGCACTTTGCCTAGCGCACAGTGGCATTTTTCTTCTCCACTGGGGAGCATTGTAAAAGCCCTGCTTTCCCCCCAGAGGCACAGGATAAACATTATAATGCACTGAACACTCAATCCTAAAATGCAAACAGTCCAAAATTCTTGCCAAAATTTACAGGAGCAAAGATGACATTTTTCTTTTGATATAAGATCAGGCATATAAGTCACCTCTCTGATCCTCATAAGTTTCCTCCACTATCTTTGAACTGCTATTCTTATTCGACCACCTCTGTTCTTGACTCCAAAAATGATTTAATCCTACAAAGCTACAAGGAACAAATAAAACTGTTTTGCTGTCAAGTGAATTTAAGACATGTTTTGCTCACAGGGAAGAAAGCTGCAGGAGAAAAGGGGAATTAAAGCAAAAAGCACAGGAGCTGAATCCAAAGGCAAGGGCTGAATCAAACTCATGTTTTCTTAATAAAAGCCATGTTTGCTCCATATCCATGAGTAGCCAACATGTGTAGATCTCACACACATACTAAAAGGAGCATCTCACTCCAAGCCATCCATGTGATCTCTAGCTTCAGAACAGGTTTTGGTAGTGGTCACTCAAGCCCATCCATCCCAGAATACAAATGAGAATGGGAAAATCTATTTGTTCTTTTGTGCTGCCAGTTGTGCTTAACAATTTGTTACGCACAACTGTGGGAGCCACTATGTCCACAGTATCACCATATCACAAATTACATATTTTTCTTTGACACTACTGCCACAAACCCCCCCCCCCATCATTTTGTTTGTTTTGTTTCTGAACCTTCTTTGGTTCTATCTGAGATGGAGTGAGACAAGAAACATACACAGTACACCAAATAATATATTATAATATATTAACAACAACAACAGTATTTATATACCACTTTTCAACAAAAAGTTCACAAGGTGATTTACAGAGAAAATCAAATAACTCATGGCTCTCTGTCCCAAGAGGGATCACACCCTAAAAAGATGCAAAAGAACACCAGCAGGCAGCCAGTAGAAAAGACACTGCCAGGGTGAAGAGGGCCAGTTACTCCCCCCTGCTAAATCAAAGAGGAGCACCCACTAGAAAAAGTGCCTTTAACCCACTTAGCAGGGGTTACATAACAAGGCTGTTTTTTATATTTTCAGTACCTTTACTAATAGCCACCAACATGGAATTTGCCTATTTACTTTTTCCACACACTGAGTCAACATTTCCATTAAAGTATCCATCACAAGCCCTAAATCTGAGATCCAAGTAATCAGTGCCTGTTCAGACATCACCATCTGTGTATTTAACAAGGGTCACCAGAAAATTGTCCACAAGAAAACTGCCCACAAGAAAATTGCTCATAGGAAAAAATCCCATGGTCATAAATACCCACAAGAAAATGCCCACATGGAAAATCACACAGAAAATTGCCCATGTAGAAAAAAGCCCACTTGGAAAATTGCTCCCTGAAAAATGCCCACACAGAATAATGCCTACACCATCTCCCATTTATGAGCTAATGCAGAAGAATCCCAGCATTTGGTGTGGCGGCTGAGAGGAAATCAAAGACCAGGTTTACTTCTTAGTATGTGCTGGTTTCTGAAAAATGGAACCTTTCCCTCATCATTGAAGAGCTGGAATTGTAATGGCACCCAAGTGCTACTTGAGGTGCAGTGAGAAATCACACATACCATTCCTCTTGCACCTGGCCAAACAAGAGCAATGCTGCAGCAGCGCAAAAGGACACTGCTGCAGAAACACCCTGCAGCAATCCTAGAAATGGTCTCAGTTCCCTGGTCCCTGCTTGGATGGCAACAAGCCCAATAGTTGCCAGCCTCAGCTATTAAGAAACGCCTGAGGGTGGACATGGTTGATATGTTCAAAATTATGTAGAGGATAGAGTGATTAGAGCAGTGCTTCTCAAACTTCTTTGCACTGGACCACTTTTGAGAATGACAATCTGGCCCAAAAGTTTGGAGGCCCCTGGTCTGAGCCAGAGATTGGGTGGGTGGCCATCCTCTTTTTGAATCGCCTTTTCTGACAGTATCCAAAGACTTCTAGCTAATGGAGAAGAACCAGAGCGTTTGCTTGGGCAGCCAAAGGGATGCAGATGAAATCAAGGACCATCTTTTCTTCTGGGTATCTGCTGGTTTCTGAAAAAAGCAGCCTTTCCCTTGCCACTGAAGAGCTCCAACAGCACTAAAAGATTCTGGTGCAAAAACACGCTGCAGAGGTCCTATAAATGGTCTGAGTTCCCTGGTCCCTGCTTGGATGGATGGCGACAATGGCACTGTTGCATTGTTGTGCAGGGATTTGCACTGAATTGGGCTGCCCAATGATCATCAAGTGGGTCTGTGATGCCACAATACATTGTTGGCCAGAGCTAAGGTCCCATTCTTGCTCTTGGTCTCACTGGCATAGAAAAGTCATGTAAAGCTTTCTGGACCAGAGTCCCTGCATTTGCATGGTCTGGACATTCCAAATCCAGAGTTGGATGTGCGTACTTATGACATGGTTGCCAAAAGTCCCTCTTGGCCTAAGACAAGGTTCCAATCCTGTCCTTGGAGTCAGTTGGCATCTGGCTGGAGAGTGGAGGTCTGTCCTTGCTGCTCCTGTGCTCCAGTGCCTATACTGAACTAAACTTGGTCAGTTAATTGTTCTTATCCCTTTTCTGTGGCTGTGCCGGGGAGGTATTGGTGGAAACAGAAGGTGAGAGATATTAGTGTCCTAAGGAATTGGGGACAGACCGGGTTAAGAGGAGTCTGACATGGTGGTAGTGCATGCTTGTCCGTGGCATGGTGGTAAGTCCTATTGTAATCTGCTGTGCCCAGCTCAACTGAGCAAGTGGTGCCATTCCTTGGTCTAAAACATGGTACTTTTCATGGAGTGAAATTACAGGTTCTTCTCCTGAAAGAGACCCAAGGGGTACATCAGAGGAAGGGGAGGGATGCTGATGGGAAAAAAACGGCTGGAGGAAGATGTGATTATCATGTACACTTGCACCACAAGCCTACACAAGTTCTCTCAGAAGTAAATCCCACTGCGTTCCATAGGGCTCACTCTTGGTTAAATGAATCAGAGCCTTAGGGTGCAGTCCCAACCTTATGTTGGGCTGGCGTTGCAAAAATACTGTGAAGTGACAGGGCAGCTCTGGACTGCTCGGATCTGTACCACCTCTTGAGGTGGCACAAATTCAGGTAGCCCCATTGGGGCTGCTGTGGTTTTACCTGGGATAAGACCAAACTGCCCTTGGCCTTAGCCTTTAGGGGTACTCAAAAAGAATTGCAAAATGGTGGAAAAGGCAGAACTTATCAGAAGCCTTTCCATGAATAATTAGATTATACCTGTACTGTAATGAATACATGAAGTAGGAGATGAGGACTGTCCTATGTCCCAGCGTGTAGAGCAGCATGAAACCTTCTTTACTTTTACGGTGTTTATAAACAAAACATGCCAGCCATGCAAAGAGGGACATGGAGCTGATGGAGAGTGCTTTCTCTTCTGATGCCTTCATGAAAAAGGAATGCTGAAGTAAGCTGAATGCAGTTCCAGATTGAAGACTGCATTTCTTCAGTTGAACCTGATTTCAGAAAAATGATGTGCCTCAAAACAAGCTTAAGGATCACACTGAACACTTGTTGTGTCTAAAATATCTGTTGCAATAAAAATTATTGCATTTCTTTTTCATCCCATTATTGGGCCATTTATTGACAGTTATATAAATATAAATCTGAAATAACAGCAACTATATTAATTACAAAAATGTTGCTAATATGAGGGTACAATTTATGGAAAAAAGCTGCTAAGGGGTGCACGTGAAAAAAGACTGGGCACCACTCTTATAAGCCCATTTACGGCAATGCTAGTAGTGATAGGTGCACAATCCTTCTAGCAATCCTGCCCTCCTCGCAGAGCAATGTTACCATTTCCCTATAGCCATAGTTTAAATAGTTACAGCCCAATCCTGAGCTGCCCGGTGTGCGGGTCTGCAGTGGCACCAAAAATGGCTGCCACTGCATCCAGCATGCCCCAGGCAGCTGCAGCTGCCTCCTTGGCTGAAGGGGAATTTGTCCCCTTCCTCCGGGTAAAGCGAGTAGCCCCACAACGAGGCTACTCGATTCAATGACGATCCGAAGGTCAGCATAGAATGAAGAGCCTCCGTGTCAGGCAGCCAGCCCAACACAGAAGCTCAGAATCCGCAGGAGTGAAGCTCCACCGGTCCCACCTTCCTCCTGCCTCACTTCCTCACCCCAGCATGCCTCCTCCCTGCCCTCCCTCCACCTCCCCCTACCCTGGAACACCTCCTCACCACCTCCCCCCTTGCAACCACCTAACTCTCACTGCCTGGTGGTCTGTTGCTCCACCGGCGCTATGGCCTGCAAATGTGCCTTACAGCACATTTTCAACAATGCACGCTGGCGGTGAGCTGGCGCACACTCTTTAGGATTGGGCCCTCAGTTAGTTGTCTGGTTCCCAGCAAGGGCTGTACAGGATAGAGGAAAACCATCTAGCAGACACTTAAAAATAATTCAATTAAGGGAAATTTCAGGGTCACAGTGGGACGTTCGGAAGGAAGACGCACCAGTGGCCCTGTGAGGAGAGCTTCATCAGGATTTTTGGTTTTTTGCTTTTGTTATACAATATATTTGTGCTGTAAACGTCCCTGGCCCCAAGGAGATGGGGAGGGTGTCTCGAATAAATGCTGTATCCTTGAGGAGTGTCATCAGTAAGGGCCGTTCTGTAGGGCCCAGAATGATCTTGGCCTAGAACAATCCAGTCCCTGAGGTCTTTCTGGATCTCTTTGTTAGATCTGGAAAACATGCCCCTTCTCCAGTGGCTGAAGAAGTAGCTGAAGAACTGACTGAAGACGTGGCTGTTCTGTGGTTGCTACTGTAGGGGATGAAGGAGGAGAGACACAGCGCCAAATGGTAAGTTCATTTGTCTTGTCCAGAACTGGACCACCTAAGAGCTGGCTTGAAGCCCCCTTCCCCCAATCGAGCGAGTGCCTGGAAAAGTTCTGAGGGTGAATTTGTCACAGTTTGTCCAGATCAGAATGGAATGATCTCCAGATGCAGGATTCTGAGTTCCGCGAGGTCTTAAGGAAAGGGATTTGAATTGAAACTGTCACCATCAGTTGCTTCAGTGGAGAGGATGCCGTTCGTGTACTTGTGGGGATGAAGAAGAACAGGTGGGAGGTGGTGTGGGGGGGAGGTGAGATCTGAATTTGTGTTCCAACACCACAGGCTATCCATTCCCCCTCCCCCACCGATGCAGCAGCAGCAGCAAAATTGCAGGATTGGGCTTGTAGACGTATTTCTGAATGAGTATGCATAGACTCACACTGTGCACATCTAGAGACATGGAATGCGTCTATTTTCTGATGTCAGAGAAGGGCATTCAGACCAGGATATCCCAGCTGCAAATGAGGCATGACTTACGTAGAGCAATGGCCTGAAGGGTCCACTGGGCCGGTTGGGAGTTGCTTCAGAAAAGGAGTTTGCTTTTGGAAAAAAAGGGCATGAGAAAAAGAACCCAAATATTTCCTTTTCTTCCAATTCTTTGAAAGATTCTGCGGAGGCTGCATCACGCTGGGGATGGTCACCTATGTAGTCACTTCTGCCTGCTTGATCTAGCCCATGTGGTTGACCACATCTCCCTTCGTCCAGGTCCGCTAGAGCGTGGATTCCCTTTTCTGGTGAGCAGCCTCTTGCTCCTGTGCCCTGTGCTCCCCAGTGGAGAGCAAGCTTGTGTGGGTCCACTTCCTTTCCCAATTCCAAGCCCCACGGATCTCTTTCTGCCCTTCTAAGTCCACCTGTGACCTGCTGATGTCCTAGAAAATGACATCTTTGCTGGTGGCAAATAATCTTGCCATTGCTGAGCCAAGCAAAATTCCCAGTGGTGTGAGTACAGACAGCGGGCAGGTTCATAGCCGGATCCAGGTTCCAAGTCTTAAGACAGAGCCCGAATCCATATGCTGGGTTTTTGCTACTGGCACTGAAAAATGACAGGCCTGTTGGATTCCATTTCCCTGCTGACTGTAGATGTTCCCTCTTCCTGATTTTGCAGGCTGCAAACTGAGAGGCGGATTCTGGAGTGCAGCACCCAGAGCAAACACCCCTGCCTCATGTGGCTGTTTGGGTGTTTTGAGACCAGCACTCACATTGGAATGGTGCTCGAATACGCACCAGGAGGGGATCTGCAGACCTCTGCGGAAAAGAGGACTTTCAGCAAGGAGGAGTTCAAGTAAGTGTCTTCTGACCCACCCCATTCTGTGCCATGGAAGGAAGACTCCTCAGACTTCCCTTCAGCTATCCACTTCATGCAGCAACCCACCAATGGCAGATTTGAATTGAAATTGTCACCATCGGTTGCTTCAGTGGAGAGGATGCCGCTCGTGTACTTGTGGGGATGAAGAAGAACAGGTGGGAGGTGGGGGGGGGTGAGATCTGAATTTGTGTTCCAACACCACAGGCTATCCATTCCCCCTCCCCCACCGATGCAGCAGCAGCAGCAAAATTGCAGGATTGGGCTTGTAGACGTATTTCTGAATGAGTATGCATAGACTCACACTGTGCACATCTAGAGACATGGAATGCGTCTATTTTCTGATGTCAGAGAAGGGCATTCAGACCAGGATATCCCAGCTGCAAATGAGGCATGACTTATGTAGAGCAATGGCCTGAAGGGTCCACTGGGCCGGTTGGGAGTTCCTTCTGAAAAGGAGATTGCTTTTGGAAAAAAGGTGCATGAGAAAAAGAACCCAAATACTCCCTTTTCTTCCAATTCTTTGAAAGATTCTGCGGAGGCTGCATCACGCTTAGGATGGTCACCTATGTAGTCACTTCTGCCTGCTTGATCTAGCCCATGTGGTTGACCACATCTCCCTTCGTCCAGGTCTGCTAGAGCTGAGCTAAACTTGGTCAGTTAATTGTTCTTATCCCTTTTCTGTGGCTGTTCCGGAGAAGTATTGGTGGAAACAGAAGGTGAGAGATATTAGTGTCCTAAGGAATTGGGGACAGACCGAGCTAGAGGAGTCTGACATGGTGGTTGTACATGATTGTCCGTGGCATGGTGGTAATGCCGCCAGTCTTATTGTAATCTGCTGTGCCCAGCTCTTACTTGACTGAGTAAGTAGGGCCATTCCTTGGTCTAAAACATGGTACTTTTCACATAGTGAAATTACAGGTTCTTCTTCTGAAAGAGACCCAAGGGGTACATCAGAGGAAGGGGAGGGATGTTGATGGGTAAAAACAGCTTTCCAGTCAGTTAGGCTTCAATCCTCAGCACAAGCAGCAACCTGTGGCTTTGTGTGGGCTTGTTGTTTGGCACTGACTATGAGATTTCCATGCCAGACAGGTATGACTCTATATTCCTTTCCATGCTGAAATGGCTCTTCGGTTGGGTGAACCTGTTCTTGCCGCAGGTACTCTGTGCCCCTCAGTGGGCAGATCAAAGTTGGGGTCATGTTCTGCAGAGAATCTTCTCCCTTAATGCTCTCCTGCTCTGCCTCTCTTCCTATTTCTCTGCTGACTGACTGTCACGCGAGAGGGACTCTGAAACTCCGTTTCACTGGTGACGTTACCGTGTGCACTTTCTAAACACTGGATCTGTCGGGTTAGCGCTTGGTCCCCATCTTACCACCTTGACACAGTAGGACACAGTACGAATTTTTCTAAGAACTTCACTGTAAACTTAACAATAATGAGGTAAATGTTAACACATATTCTACAGGACGTTTGCTCCTCTGTAGGACTTCCAGGAGGGTTTTCAGAGAATGCTTCTCATGCACTTCAGCCCTTCCCAACCATCTGCTCAGCAGCTTTTCCTCAGAGTTACTGTCTCCCCCCCCCCCAACTGCCTCTTTCCAACTGCCTCTTTTAACTGCTCTTAACTGCCATTCCAACTGCTTTTTCCAACTGCCGTTCCACCACACAAGGTTCTCCGTTCCTAGAATGTGTCCCTGTTCCTCTCATTCTTTTCTTCCTTCCTGGGTTTGACATCGATACTGTTCCCTGGCATTCCCTGGCACCAAAGTGGACAATGCAAAGAAACCCGTTCTCTGCACACCAAAACACATTCCCTTGACACCGACAATGGCACACACCAAGCATTTCATTGAAGGTTTCTCAAATGCCTTTAAAAAGCTGCTCTGCCTCTTTGATTCAAGCTGATTCCACAGAGCAAAAGTGGTTTACGATCTGTGTTATTTTGTAATTGTTGTGTTGCCTGCTGCCGTTCAGGTAGGCTAGATCAGGCCTCATAGTGGTGCAGTTGCCCTGTGTAGTGCAGAGCCAAATGGCAACAGCAAGGTGGACAGCAAAAGCACAAGTTTATTGAGGTGAAAGTCTCAGCTCAGACAGGAGCCCCGACATCCGGTTAAGCCAACATTTGTACTGTTTATGTAGCACTCAAAATCACAAGGCACTCTTTGCTTAGCACTTTTTTGTCATGCTCTTTGCTTGAGCTGTGCACGTAGGACACACGTGAACCTTCCTTCCAGCGGTCAGCCAGGCACTTTTTGTAACTTCTGCATGGAATTTGTGCCAATTGCAAGATGTGCCCTGTTGTTTTACTCTTTATCTCGCTTTCTCAGCCGTGTGGGACCCCAAGTCGCTTACCCACAAGAGGAATTTCATTGTATTCCCTCTTTTGAAGCCCACTAACTCTTTGGACCTATTGAGGTCTAGCAAATTTGGGGCCGAACAGGCCTAACTTCTGACATCAGGCCTAATGATTTCTTTGATTTCCCCCCGCCTTTCTCCCCCAAGGGCACCCAAGGCATGAGATGTTCCTTGCACTCTTTACAGGGCTGCACACACAAATAAATGACGGGGAAGCTTGAAGGAGAGCAAGGAGCCACCATGTGGTGGTGGCAGAGAACATGCTTTGCATGTGAACATGCCTCCAAAATTCAATAACCCAGTCAGCACCAGAATCCAATAAACTGTTGCAAGGCAAATAAGCAACTCAGATAAGCAACTCAGAACGACTCGGTACACAGGGATGAAGGTTCACAGGCTTTTATTGAATTGTATGCAATTGGTCCATGGTACTCATGTCCAAAGCATGGACCCCGTCTGAACGCTGGTCCTTAACCTTTATACCACACTGTCTGAAAATCTAGACTTCCCATTCGCTGAAAGTTTGATATCATAGATGGGGCTAACTCTTAATAGGCTATAGATAAAATACCATTTACACAGAAGATAGAAAATAGGTGGGCAATAAGTGAGCAAAACTGTTGATTGGCTCTGATTTACATACAGGTGGGGTTTCACCTTAAACTTAGCCAAAATGACACAATTTCCAAAAGTTTTCAAAAACCAGTAGGGTTCGCTGTAACATCCTCATTAAAGAGAACACAAAAACACTTAAATACGGGTGTGGAGACCCTATTTTGGCAGAACTTCTGACCCATTTATATTCCCTTCAGACCCTTCCTAATTAGGATGGTTTTGCTTGAACTACCTATCTTATCTCTTCTGCATCTCTTCTCCTGGTTTTAGTAAAACACTGTGGGTCCCTTTGCAAATCTGTTCAGCAAAGTTCTTTAAACTTCCCTTAACAGTTTCACTAACATCTATATGACTATTGTGACCAGTTACTTTGAGTACATTGGTATTGAGGGATCTATAGTGGTGTATATCCTTGCTAAGAAGTGATCTCTTCCCTTTAGTGGCTGCCTAGCACCTGTTAAAGTGTAATCTCTTTGAGCTAAGGCTTCAGCCAGCTTCTTGTGATTTTTCATATATTTTAACATAAAACAAGCCAAACTTTCACTGTATCACATTTTCTTTCAAATCCTTCTCCTATTTACCTTCAAACAAGTTACTCAGATTTCCTTACATTACATGCACTAGGCAAACTGCTCGCTCGCTCGCTCGCTCTCTCTCTCTCTGCACCTTCCTAATCAAACGTGCACCAACCCCCTCTAACATTCATTTCTCCATTTCAGTTACAATTCAAACAAAGACTGATTCTCAAGGATGCTCTTGCTTATCTAATTAAAATGTATACTTTCTTCTAAATTCGTCTCTTGCAGGTGTCTGTGGTTAGCTAGCTAGACGCTATATTAGTTTGCCCAAAAAAACCTTGCAAACTGATAAGCCTGCCTTGCAATGTTAAGCCTTTTCTAAAATCAAGCATTTTGGTTCTTTAAGACTTACTTCTAATAACTACCATGTCCCTATATACGACGGTTACACTTTAAGGCAAAGACTATTTTACCTATATGTGTCTTTTTCTTTGAAAGCATAGAAGAATAACAAGTGAGCATTGGCACCAGGCATAGTAGTGTCCTTGGCAGACGTGTGCTTCTGCCAAGAAGAAGCCTTATCTTCTTCGTTGCCCTAGTTGCGCTATCTTCCTAAATTCCAAAGTGTAGCTTCTGTGAAACTAGCAAAGCAGCTTCTAAAAATAATTCTTTCAAGCAACTTTTCTGTGAGACTAACTATGATTCTTTTAGATGAAAAGAGCTTTTACTATTCTGTGTGCCTTTCATGCTCTAGCAGTGTGGCTTTACCATTGTGTGTTATGCTATAATATCTCTGAACTATAAGACATTTAAAATGATTCTTTTTACTCTGCTTATACTTTACTGGGCTATCTAGTGACTTTACAGTCTAGGGTCAAAGGTCACCATGCCTCAAAACCAATCAACACCCTCCACATCTACACAGTACAGCAAAGGGAAGCCATTACTGAGGAACTAGCACAAACCAGCCCAAACTGGCTGAGCCCAGCTCTGAATGTTACAAGGCGTACGGTTCATGGCAGGGTTGCCCAGCAGTAATGGCTTCCCTCCTTTTCCTCTTCAGGAGCTCAGGCTTTGCATGTGAGCAGTTCCCTGGCACCCCCATCCGCCCCGCATCCCCCATTGACGGGAAAACAGGGATCATGGTGCAAAATGTACACATCGATAGCAAGGCCACACCTGGATTATTGCGTCCAGTTCTGGCCGCCACATCTCATAAAGGATATGGTGGAAATGCAAAAGGTGCAGAAGAGAGCAACCAAAATGATTACTGGGCTGGCTACTAGGCAGCTCCCTTATGAGGAAAGGCTACAGCGTTTGGGGCTCTTCAGCTTAGAAAAGAGGCACCTGAGGGGGGACATGATAGAGACATACAAAATTATGCAGGGGATGGACAGAGTGGATAGAGATAGACACTCTTTTCCCTCTCACATAACAGCAGAACCAAGGGACATCCACTGAAATTGAGTGTTGGAAGAGTTAGGACAGACAAAAGAAAATATTTCTTTACCCAACGTGTAATTAGTCTGTGGAACTCTTTGCCACAGGAAGTAGTGATGGCATCTTGCCTAGATGCTTTTAAGAGGGGATTGGACAAATTTCTAGAGGAAAAGTCCATCACGGTTACAAGTCATGATAAGTATGTGCAAACTCCTGGTTTTAGAGGTAGGCTACCTCAGAGTGCCAGTTGCAGGGGGAGAGTACCAGGATGCAGGTTGTGTCTTGTTGTCTTGTGTGCTCCCTGAAGCATTTGGTGGGTCACTGTGAGATACAGAAGCTGGACTAGATGGGTCTATGGCCTGATCCAGCGGGGCTCTTCATATATTCTGTTGTAAATCTTGAAAAGGTGCTGTTCTGGGCAGGGAAGAGAAATGATCTGACTTTGAAGAAGGCAGTTCCTTAAGGAAGTGGGCTTGTAGCAATCTTAGTGCTCACGTGAAAGACTTTTAAGCCCCAGTTTGGAGGAAGCTTGCCTGTAAGGGTCACATCTTGCACGACAGCCACAAAAGGCCCAAAGTAAAGGCCTTTCTGTGACGACATAGTAGATTGCTACATTTGCAATCTACTTTTTGCAAGTCCTTACTTACTGGTGTGAGACTTTCCTCTCCCCATTCAACTTTGCAATTAAGAGTCAAAGGTGACAAGTGTTATCATGTATGGTTATGTACAGCAAAGTCACCGGGGTGCATCTGCCCTGTCAAAGGGCGTATCTTATTTGCCATCATTGCTATCTCTTCTTGCCAAAGCAGCCATAGGAATGAATAGAATGGAAAGTTCCCAGCTCTGATGATCGAGCTTGCTACCTGTTTCCTTTGCAGTCATTTCCCTGACCTGAAGGGCAGCTTTGAACTGATGGAGAAGCTCCACCAAAGAAATGTAAGTCCTCTTTTGATCCCAATACCAGACCATTGCACTACAAAATGCAGTACTGTACTAAACATCCCTTTCCTCCACATCGCCGTAGGTAGGTTTTAACTCTACATCATGCCCACCTGGGTTGTGCCCCCCCTTCTCCTTTTTAATTCTTCCCCTCCATTGCCATGACTCAGTTGTGCTTCTTTCCTTCTCCCCCTTCAACCTGGATGGGGCACCACCTAGGTGCCGGAGGTGGTCTTGCAGGCAGGAGGTTTTAGTTAGGCATCAGCAAAGGCAGAAGAAATCACAGGCCTAGATAAAGGTCAGATTGGAAGGTATGGATGATGTTATGCAGGATTGTCAGAGACCACTGAAACCAACGTAAGTTCAAGGCTTTTATTGTGAGGAATGGAACCTGAACCAAAATGATAACACCCTCGTTCCAAATTCCCGGATTGAGTGAGGACCTGAGGCAGGAGGACTAGGCAGGCAGGAGGCAGCAAGACTTGAGGCAAAGGCTGGCTGGTTGCTCCCTGGCTCTCAGGGGCTCCTTGCTGCAGGTTTCAGCTCTGCAGCTCCTTCTCTCCCAGCTCGCCTGGTGCTTTCTTCCTCCACAGATTGCTCTCCAAGGCTCCTCACAGCAGCTCTTCCCTGGTGGTTTATACCAGCTCTCTGCTTGTGCAGCCCCTTTTATAGGCCTCTGCACACAGCAGCCTCTGCCTTCCCTCCACTGGTACTGCAGGCTCCTCTCCTGCAGCAGTTTTCCCTCAGGTTCTCCTCAGACTGAGCCCAAGTTTTACACATAACAATGAGAAGAAAGACCCACTCAGGCAACAGATTGGTCTGATGTTCCTCATTATCCAACTTCTCCAGTTCTTGTTACACCTTGGTAAAGTGACCAATTGCATTTGGAGCCACATACACAAGGAAGGCAGAATGGACAGGGACATTTGTGAGACGAATGAATGAGTGTAAGGGGTGATTCCAAGTACTGACTAGTTTGGAAAACCCAACAATGAAGGGAGGTGCCTGCTGTGCTCCTGCTAGGTCTTGCCTGGACCCAAGCAGCAAGAGAGTCACATTGCTCTCCTGCTCCACACATTCAATGTGCTTCCTCTCCCAGTCCTAAGCAGTCCATTTCTTTTAAGGCACTTCAAAGGAATCAATGGCAGTACCAAGTTGACTTCAGGAAGACCAAGAAGGAAATTGGAATGCAGCAATCCAGAAACCCCAAAGGTCCTCCTGTCAAGGAAAAGAGGTATTAAATTTGATCTGCTGAATTCTAAGCATGCTTTATAGTCCAGTTAACTATCTTAAGGTTTGTTGATATTGTCATGGCATCAGTGTCATGGTTGATGTCATGGCATCAGTGTCATGGTTGATGTTGTCATGCCTTTCCAAGCTATAATGAGGGATTTTGCATCTTCTCATAAAGTGCAGCTTAAAACACTTGGAGGAACTTTGTAGAGAACTGCACATGCAGCTGAAACAACTATTTGCAGCATATATGATTTTTAAAAGGTTGTGAGAAAGCTGCAAGCTGTAACTCTGTACTTTTGCAGTGTTCTGGAAGGATTGGTCCCATGAAACATGATACCATGTGCCATTGTCCTGGGATCCTGGTGGAGATCCGGATATCATACTAGGTTGGGGTTGTGCAGGGATCTGCCAGAGCTACTTCTTTGAGTCGAGTCCCGAGTCTCTGCCCCCTTGACTTGAGTTACAAACGAGTCATAATGAGTGGTCTTCATGACTTGTTCAGAGCCCTTTTTAGACTTGTCTGACTTGTCAGAGTTTTTTTTTCAGAAAGTGATTTAAGCTGATAGGCAGTTGCAGCTCTGCAGCAAACTGCTAAGCAGCCCTTATGTTCTGTCAGCACGAGGCCTTTTTATGGCTGACATGAACGGGACACATCATCTGGACCAGATGGACTTTAATTCAGTGTAGGTGGTGGGAGGGAGGCAGAGGGGCAGAATGAGTTGGAGAAGGTACTGAGTAGATGAAGTTGAAACGGGGAGCAGAACTAGGCCTAGAAGGGGGTTGTATCAGCTGCAATGGCTCTGCCAATACCCTATCCCCTCCCTTCTGGGCCTTGATCCACCTTCCTGGGTCCACTCAGACTTGTGCCAACGAAATCGCTTGTGCAGGCCCAAGGATACCCATTCCAGCGCTGGAGGCTGATCTCCAGGTAAGGGAACAAATGTTCCCTTCCTGAAGGAGGTCCTCCAGGACTGTCCCCCATAGCTCTGGGTGTGATTTTTTGGTTTTATTTTTTCCTCAGATTTTGACAAAAATGAGAAGTGGAGAAAGCAGAGTTGGTGTTTTTGTTTCTTTTCCCAAACACAGATCTGGGCGTATTTTTTTTTATAAATTATAATTTTAAATTATAATTGTTTTAAAAATGTTCTAGGTAGGTGATATAGGTGGTACAGTGTCAGCAGATGCAGGCACAGTCATTACCCAAGCAGTCCAAACCCAAGCCCAAGCAACTGAGCCAAGCAGTCCAGCCCAACTAACCTACATTCAGAGACTATTACGTAGATGTGTTAGAATTTTATTTTTGAAAAGGTTGATTTTGTTTTGTTTTTGACACAAATGAGGAGTGCAGAGAGTGGAGTTATGTGTTTTTATTTCATTATCTCTAGAAAAAACATCACACCTCTACCCATCAGATGCAGCACATACTCTGGCAGTGCAGCTCCATTGATGGGAGAGGGAAAGGACTGGACTGGCCAGTAATGTCTTACAGAATAAGAAGTTTGTGGCTTAATCCTATCTAGGCTTTACAATGGCAGATCTTGCAGCCACTGGCACCGCAGCTGCTCTGCGGTTCTGCAGCTCACTACTGATGGTGCAGGAGTAGGTCAACCCCTCACCAGCAGTGGCAGGCCATAGAATCTCTGCTGGAGCGGTTAGGTCAGTGGCAGGGGTGTTTCAGGGGCAGATTGGGGTGGGGGTTGGTTCAGGTCAAGATGATGTGGGGTGAGGGGGTTGAATCTCAGTAGGTGACACGTGCTGGATATTATTCTCCCTTTCCTGACCCGCCAACAAACTGCCATAAGTCTGAGGAGACCCACTAAGGATCAGGTGGCTTGAGGGAAGGGAAGTTTAAAAATACCTTTACACTTAGGATTGCTTGTAACCCTTGTAATTTGTAATGAAACAAACTTTGAGCGCCATCCAAGCAAACAAAGCTATGCAGTCAGGCAGCCAGCAACAGGATGGTAGCTATCTGTGTTTTGTACTGAGAGCCATATATGTGACTACATGCCTCTTGGGCAAAAGTTATGAGGGTGTTTTTGGTGCAAGGTGCTACAGGCACTCATTGGAACGGGTTTGCTCCCTTGAAGCCTTGGTTGTGGACCTGGAGAAGCAGAGGCAGACATAGAGGGACCACAGTGAGCCTTCCGGGGACATGCAGGTGTTGTTCCACCATTAGACAGGCAGCTGTAAAGAACAAGGAAGCTTCCTTCCATAAATGAAAGTCTTCTCCTAATGAGAAGAATAAAAAGAAACACCAACTCTGGCAAAAGAAACACTAGAAGATGATACAGGAGACCAAGAAAGACTTTGAGGAACGCATGGCAGCAACATTAAGGGGAATAAAAAAACTTCTTTAAATATATTAGAAATGGGAAACCTGTCAGAGAAGCAGTTGGCCTGATGGATGGTGAGGGAGGGAAAGGGGAGATAAAAGGGGACTTGGAGACTGCAAAGAAATTAAAAGCCAATCCTAACTTGTGCTGGAGTAGGCAGGCCAGTGGGCCTGAGCTGCATACAGTGGAAGTTTGGGGCCAAAAGCAGCGTAATCTAAGTCAAGGGGAAACCTTTCTCCTTACCCCGTGTCATGCTGCTGCATCTCTAAGAGATGGAAGAGATAATATTCTGAAACAGTTGGAAGAGAAAAAAAGAGAGCTGGATGGACAACAGTTGAGATTTTTGAGAGAAGTTCGTAGAAGCTTAGACAAAAAAGAGCACCTTATAGAAATTTTGCTGGAATATTGAGAAGAAACAATGTGAAGTATCGTTGGCAAATACCGGAAGGTCTCCTGTTTGAGTATAAAGATGAAAGATTTAATTTAAATTCACTGGCGAACGTTCAACATTTTTTAACAAAATATGGAGAAAGTCTAGGAGAACATGAGATGTAATTGTCAGAGAAAGAGAGCATATCATCCCAAGAAGAGGAGGAAAGTTTGGATCAAAGCCAAAAAGAACAGAAGGAAGAGGAGGGAAAAAGAAAGAGGAGGGTGCAAGAAACACCAGGAAGTCAAGAAGAAGAGGAATGTCAAGCAGCAATGGGAGGAGGAAGCAGGAAAATGCAAACAAGACAGAAAATTAAGAAAATGCAAAGTCCTCACAAAAACCTCAAAGTGAAAATGACAGACTATCAAATAAATGCCATTGGTAAATATTAATAGATGAATTTTTAGTAGAAGAGGTGAAGAAGATTTCATGAATTATACCAATTTAAAGTAGATGTAACTTGTATGCAGGAAATATATATTAAAATAGATGGCGAATATGTGAGAAAGTAAAGAAATGCTAGAAAACGATATATAAAATGTTATAAAAGATATAAGTGGGTAATACCATTCAAACTGAAACTATTCCTCCTAAATATGTTATTAGAATTTGTATAAGAAATATTCCATTACACATATTAATATAGTGGTAAAATTATTATATGCATGAATGTGGAAATTTATAGATATCTCCGACAGAAGAAAATATTGCAAGCCTTTTATGAATGCATAGATAATTTTAGATAATAATATTGTACTTTTTGTTAGTGTACTAACTATTATAAGAATAAGGGCGTAATCTTAACCCCTTTCCAGCACTGACATAAGGGCAATGCAGCTCTGAGGTAAGGGAATGTTTGAAACATTCCCTTACTTTGAGGAGGCCTCCGTGAGTGACACCCAACTGCAGGATGCAGCACACGTCCCATTGGCACCGCTAAGCCAGTGCAGGAAAGCACTAACATAAGGGGTTGGGATTGCGCCCTAAGAAAGATAAAATATGTATGGATGATATTTTGAAATTCCAGGCAACTCCCTGATGTTGTATCCCATCAGGGATATTTTGAAATTCCAGGCAACTACCTTTGTATCCCTATTCCTGAGTCTAATCATTCCCTTTACCCGTATCTGAAACAAATAAATAAATAAAAATTGGGGGCGGGGGGAACTGCACCCTAAATAAGTTGTTTGCATCTGTCTTTACAGCAGAAGATCTCAGGCAGATACTGCTGCCCAAATGGCCCCTCCTAATTAAGGAATAGGCAGTCCAATTCTATAGCAGAGCTGCCTGGTGCAGCAGCACCAAATGGGTACTGCTGCATTCAGTGGCACTGCTGGGCCTCCAGAGGTCTCCTCAGGGGAAGGGGACTTTTGTCCCCAAGGGGCTTCTCAAGTCTGTGCTGACTATTTTGCTGGTGCAAACTTGAGAACCTCCATGTTGGATTTGGAGCCTGACATGGAGGATAGGATATAGTGGAGCAGGGCTCTACCGGTCCCCCCTCCCCCCCAGTTTCAATATAAGTAGTAATGCACATTGGGGCAAAACAATCAAAATTTCACATATAGGCTAATGGGTTCTGAGCCCTCTGTGATGGATCAGAAAAGAAACCTTGCGGTGCTGGTGGACAGATCGATGAAAGTGTCAGCCCTGTGTATGGTGACGAAGAAAGCCAATTCTATGCTAGGGATAATTTTAAAAGGTGCACTGATGCTCTAGGGCGCCTGTTTCCTGTTCTGTGGAGGAGACAAGACTGCGCCCTAGAGAGGCAGCATGCTGGGAGTTGTGATGCTACCTCTCTAGGGCGCCCTCTCCCCTCCTCTGGAGGAGAGGAAACGGGTGACCTAGAGTGTCAGTGCGCCAGGAGTCGCAGCTCCAGACTTGCTGCCTCTCTAGGGCGCCTCTTTCCTCTCCTCCTGTAAAGGAGGACAGCAGAGGGGGCAGCTCAGTCCTCTCCAGCAGCGATCCTGGGCACCTCTCCTCCATTGGAAGGAGGTTTTTTTTTCTTAAAGGGACAGAAACCGGCAGAGCTGCCAGCTTCTTTTCCTTTAAAGAAAAAAGGCGGCGGGGGTGAGGCTTGAGGAGGTGCCCGGAGGGTTGGCGCCCTGGCCTTGCTTAACCCCTTCCAGGTACGCCACTGGTATGGAGGGATGTTTGTTTCTCCCTCAGACAACACCAGAATCAGGGGACATTCACTAAATTGAGTAGGAGAGTTAGAACAGACAAAAGAAAATATTTCTTTACCCAGCATGTAACTAACTAATCTGGAACTCCTTGCCAAAGGATGTGATGATGGCATCTGGCCTAGATGGCTTTAAAAGAGAATTGGACAGATTTCTGGAAGAAAAGTCCATCACAGGTTACATGCTGTGATGGATAGGTGCAACCTCCTATTTTCAGAGGTAGGCTTCCTCAGAATGCCAGGTGCAAGGTTGCAACAGGATGCAGGTATTTTCTTGTGTGCTCCCTGTTACATCTGATGGGCCACTGTGAGATACAGTAAGCTGAACTAGATGGGTCTTTGGCCTGATCCAGTGGCGCTCTTCTTATGTTTTGGCCAAGAAAAGGTGTTGAAGTTGCAACTTATATTTCATTTGGCGAGGGGATGAATAAGCCAGTTCCAGAGGCCCCCCAAAACACTAACATCTGCCCCCTTTTATTATAATGCTAGACAGTGTGAAAAGCTGTAGTTTTGAAAAGGTCCATCATTGACTTGTTCAAGTAAAAAAATCAGATTTTTTTGTGGGGTCAATTTTTTGAGATCCCTACATTGATATAAATCTCAGCATATGATTTATATATCTCAGCGTTTGCACACCATGGATGGCGACAGAATTTTGAAGCAATTGGGAGAGTAGTCAAATATACAAATGGGGGGGGGGTCCCTCTTCTTAACCATGTGCCAAGGACTTCATTTGTGTCTCCTTCTCTATCAGGGAATCATGTCTGTCTTGGTTTTTTGGTCTGAGTCAAGGGGTGGCCATCCTCTCTTTGAATTGCCTTTTCTGACAGTATCCGAAGTCTTCTAGCTAATGAAGAAGAACCAGAGCATTTGCTTGGGCAGCCAAAGGGATGCAGATGAAATCAAGGAACACCAGTACTTTAGGATATGTGCTGGTTTCTGGGGGGAAAAAATACCCTAAAAAAAACAACAACACCCTGTTCGGATGGCAACAATCACAGTAGTTGCCACCCTCAACTAATAAGAAACAGGCCTAACCTGTTTGGTTTGTCTATTTCCAGGAGACGTGTGGGAGGATTTGTTCCTGAAGAAATCAGTCCTCTGTTCTCGCTAGATAGATCCTAGCAGTTTCAACAGGTGAGTGTTCTTCAGGCTGGAGATACTCCTAACATCCACTATCATTGATTGTGGCCTGGGAAGAACTTACACCTGATGTACCATGGAGAGTCTGCTGCTTCCCCTTTGCTGCCACTGCCCCCACCTTCTCCTTTGGAAGGGGGAGAGGCTCAGGAGAAAGGGAGGGGTCACTTGCCTCAGATTGAAGCTGACCAAAGAAAATGATTGACCGTCTGCTGGCTGCCCACTCCCTCATTAACAAGGTTATTGTTAAACGATTTTTTCCTTTAATAATTTAATGGGCCCTTCTCATTGCTTTGAGATAAAGTTGTGGGTGAAAAATCCATGGATAATTAGATTATACCTGTACTGTAATGAATACATGAAGTAGGGGATGAGGACAGTCCTAAGCCCAGCATGTAGAGCAGCATGAAACCTTCTTTAATTTTACGGTGTTTAGAAACAAAACATGCCAGCCATACAAAGAGGGACATGGAGCTGATGGAGAGTGCTTTCTCTTCTGATGCCTTCCTGAAAAAGGAATGCTGAAGTAAGCTGAATGCAGTTCCAGATTGAAGACTGCATTTCTTCCGTTGAACCTGATTTCAGAAAAATGATGTGCCTCAAAACAAGCTCAAGGATCACACTGAACATTTGTTGTGTCTAAAGTATGTGTTGCAATAAAAATTATTGCATTTCTTTTTCATCCCATTATTGGGCCATTTATTTACAGTTATATAAATATAAATCTGAAATAACAGCAACTATATTAATTACAAAAATGTTGCTAATATGAGGGGTACAATTTATGGAAAAAAGCTGCTAAGGTGTACACGTGAAAAAAGACTGGGCACCACTCTTATAAGCCCATTTAGGGCAATGCTAGTAGTGATAGGTGCACAATCCTTCTAGCAATCCTGCCCTCCTCGCAGAGCAATGTTATCATTTCCCTATAGCCATAGTTTAAATAGTTACAGCCCAATCCTGAGCTGCCCGGTGTGCGGGTCTGCAGTGGCACCAAAAATGGCATCCAGCATGCCCCAGGCAGCTGCAGCTGCCTCCTTGGCTGAAGGGGACTTTGTCCCCTTCCTCCGGGTAAAGCGAGTAGCCCCACAACGAGGCTACTCGATTCAATGACGATCCAAAAGTCAGCATAGAACGAAGAGCCTCCATGTCGGGCAGCCAGCCCAACACAGAAGCTCAGAATCCGCAGGAGTGAAGCTCCACCGGTCTCACCTCCCTCCTGCCTCACTTCCTCACCCCAGCAAGCCTCCTCCCTGCCCTCCCTCCACCTCCCCCTGCCCTGGAACACCTCCTCACCACCTCCCCCCTTGCACCAACCTAACTCTCGGCTGCCTGGCGGTCCAGTGCTCCACCGGCGCTATGGCCTGCAAACATGCCTTACAGCACATTTTCAACAGTGCACGCTGACAGTGAGCTGGCGCACACACTTTGGGATTGGGCCCTCAGTTGTCTGGTTCCCAGCAAGGGCTGTACAGGATAGAGCGAAACCATCTTGCAAACACTTAAAAATAATTCAATTAAGGGAAATTTCATGATCACAGTGGGACGTTTGGAAGGAAGACGCACCAGTGGCCCTGTGAGGAGGAGAGCTTCATCAGGATTTTTGTTTTTTTGCTTTTGTTATACAATATATTTGTGCTGTAAACGTCCCTGGCCCCAAGGAGGTGGGGAGGGTGTCTCAAATAAATGGTGTATCCTTGAGGAGTGTCATCAGTCAGGGCCGTTCTGTAGGGCCCAGAATGATCTTGTCCTAGAACAATCCAGTCCCTGAGGTCTTTCTGGATCTCTTTGTTAGATCTGGAAAACATGCCCCTTCTCCAGCGGCTGAAGAAGTGGCTGCTCTGTGGCTGCTGCTGTGGATACTTGTCCCAGAGAACAAAGCACAGGGGAAAAAGGAGGAGAGACACTGCTTCAAATGGTCAGATCATTTGTCTTGTCCAGAGCTGGCCCACCTAAGAGCTGTTTCCCCATTGCTGCCACTGCCCCATCTTCTCCTTCAGAAGGGAGAGAGGCAACACCAAGAACAGTAGCCCTTTCTCCCCTCACAGTAGTTGCCACCCTCAACTAATAAGAAACACGCGTAACCCGTTTGGGTAGCCTTTTTCCAGGAGACTGTGTGGGAGGATTTGTTCCTGAAGAGAGTAATCAGTCCTCTGTTGTCACAAGATGGATCCTAGCAGTTTCAACAGGTGAGTGTTCTTCAGGTAAGTAACACTTAAAAATAATTCAATTAAGGGAAATTTCAGGATCACAGTGGGACGTTTGGAAGGAAGATGCACCAGTGGCCCTGTGAGGAGGAGAGCATCAGGATTTTTGGTTTTTTGTTTTTGTTATACAATATGTTTGTGCTGTAAACGTCCCTGGCCCCAAGAAGGTGGGGAGCGTGTCTCAAATAAATGCTGTATCCTTGAAGAGTGCCATCAGTCAGGGCCATATTGTAGGGCCCAGAATGATCTTGGCCTAGAACAATCCAATCCCTGAGGTTTTTCTGGATCTCTTTGTTAGATCTGGAAAACATGCCCCTTCTCCAGCGGCTGAAGAAGTGGCTGCTCTGTGGCTGCTGCTGTCAGGGACGAAGGAGGAGGGACACAGCGCCCAATGGTAAGTTCATTTGTCTTGTCCAGAGCTGGCCCACTAAGAGCTGGCTTGAAGCAGTTGCTGCAAGTGGCAGGCTCAGGGAGGTGGTGAACAGCTGGGATGCAACCTGACCCCCAGCTGCATGCCCCATTTCTGTACCTGCAAATCCAGAGAGCACAGAAGGACATTTCTGTGCATCGGAGGAGAGGAAATCTGTGTGGTTGTTTTCCCCCAGTTTTACTCACATTCACCCACGTGGTTTGTTTTTGTCTGGCAGATTCAAGTCAAGACCTGCCACAGGAGCAAAACCAGCAGCCGGAAAGGAGGTAAGCAAGACTCTAGAGCAGTGGTTCCCATCCGCAGGAGCCTGTGGCCTGCTGAGACCAAAAATGGAATCGGCCCGGACCACATGCAGCTAGGGCCTCCCAGAGAAATTTGATCTGGGACAAAACCGGGCAAAACAGGACAGTGGGAGGGTGGCAACAGCAGGAAGAGACTTTGGAGCCCAGGTCTACCAGGCTTCTGAATGTGGGGTCCTAATCTACCTGCCCACAGTCGCTTTGCTAGGGTGTGTGGGGGGGTATGGGCCGCACCAGGTACTGCGCAAGGGGGGTGACGCGCACTGGGGGGATGACGCGCACTGGGGGGATGACACGCTAAAATCACGGTTTTAGCAGCAACCCTGTCATGCCATATACCGTTGGATGTGAAATTTCCAGCGCAATGCAAGGCAAGAAACCAGAGTGAAATAGCTCCTTTCCTTCAAGTTATGGTCAAAAACCCGGAAAGAAATAAATGCATGGAGCCCTATGGAAAGTGAAACTGAGCTGTATCGCGCATTTACTCCTGGGTACGTGTCCTTGCCTTAGTCTGTCGGAAAGGGCACGCTGAGTGGACTCCATCGATACCAGAATGATCTTGATCCTGAATGCAGCCCCCAAAAAGCACCCAAGGAGCAGGTTCCTCCCTCCCAGCTGCGAATGTATTGAGCCCTATGGAAAGCAAACTCAGTCACATGGTCACGTTTGTTCGCGAGTAGGCAGATGTGCCTTGGCTTGTGATCAGGCCAGGCAAAGAGGAATGTGAGGACACCAGAATAGTCCCAATCCGATGGAACTGGAGCTCAACAAATGCTCCAGAAGGCAGCCTCCCCCCACACACTAAAAAGGACAAAAAAAGAGGCTTGAACTGGTAAGGGGAATGTTTTCTATTTTGCAGCTGTAAAGCCAGGTGGGTCTTTATATGGATATGCTTGAAATAGAAGAACTTGAAACTGGGCACTTGGGAGGGCTGAAAATCTCACTGATTCTTTTTGTGGGGTGTTATTGCAGGCAGGCTACAGAGAAAATTCACGTAGTAGAACAGGGCTGGCTCCCCCTTATTTAATATTTCTTTTATTTTAATTATTTATAAATATTTATTTTAATTTGCTAGATGATGTCACTTCTGGCCATGACATCACTTCCAATGGGTCCTGGACAGATTGTCATTCTAAAAAGTGGGTCCCTGTGCTAAAAGTTTGAGAACTGCTGCAATAAGGTGTTAGTAAGCTGACATGGGTGTGTGTGTGTGTGACTCTACAGATGTTCAGAATCACTAAAATCAGAGTCTGGAGGAATAATACCATCATGTTATATAGCAGTCAATGTGTAATTTCATGCAGAATGCTATGAAACAAATCACATTGAAATATTGGAGTTCTATCAAAAGGTACAGCCAAAAAACCAGTGGGGGTGGGGCAATGGTACATCACCACACCCACCACCTGGAGTGTTGCCCCACCCACTGCATGGGGTGAAGCGCAGGCCTCCCGCACCGGGAACGCGAATCCTAGTGACGCCGCTGCCTGCCCGCATGTGTCAGGAGAGAGATGCAGTAATCCAGAAAACCAAACACCACCCGAAGTCTCTCTCAAATACTTTAAATATAGGAAATCATTGCAGAAAATGAGTCTCGTCATATTTAGGATCTCACTGGAATGGAGAGTGTCCTGTGCACACCAAAACGTCCTTCTGCAGCAGCTGCAGTCCCACAGCTGTGTCCCTCTACACCTCTCCACTCCTTCATGGAAGGGAATCCACAAGCTGAAGAGCTACTGTAGCAGGCCAGCTTCCTGCCAGATTTGACACTGTGTTGTCACATATGCACTCCTTGGCCCAGTTAGTACATAATGGCTTGCGGCAGCCGCCACCCCTACACACCCAGCATGCCACGCGGGCAGTGAGTCTGGGTGAGAGACCAAAATATAAAGATCCCAGGAAATTTCTGGGCCCCCTCCTTTGGCTCCTGAGCTTGGGTACAAATTACCCCCTGTACCCCTTCTCATGGGCTCCACATGCAATCCCCACTCCTTCACGCAAAAAGTGCCATTCCATTGGTATGAATTGGAGAAGATTTGTTCGAGGTGGATTTCCTATTTCTAAAGAAAATGAAAGGATGAAAGGTTTCTGGGCACATGTTCTGCCCCCTTCCCCCAATCAAGCGAGTGCCTGGAAAAGTTCTGAGGGTGAATTTGTCTGTTTGTCTTCCAGATCAGAATGGACTGATCTCCAAGTGGAGGACTTCAAGTTACGCGAGGTCTTAGGGAAAGGGACCTTTGGCAAGGTAAATGACCGGAGGGATAACTTTGAACAGCTGTCTTTGGAAGGCAGGTGCGTCAGTATCAGGGACTAAGGCCCTGTCTTCTCTTTCAGGTCTTCTTGGCAGAGTATAAACCAAGGAAGGTGCTGTTTGCAGTGAAGTCATTCCAAAAAGCAGAGACCAGAGAACAGATGTAAGAGGCAAAAGAGTCTTGGAGGGTGATGCGTATGGAATGAAAAGGACAAAGGAGATCAGGAGGCTGTTAGATGTGATCACCAATAGTAACTTTAGCTCTTATGGTGAAGGTTATTTGTCACAGAGCTGAGACTGAGACAAATAACAACAACAGAATTGATATCCCGCTTTTTAGTACAGTAGAGCTGAAACTGATGGTTGCATCGATCTGGGTTTTCCCACTGGTCACCTATGTAGTCACTTCTTTCTGCTTGATCTAGCCCATATGGTGACCACATCTCCCTTCGTCCAGGTCCGCTAGAGCTGGGAACTTGTGGATTACCTTTCCTGGTGAGCAGTCTCTTGCTCCTGTGCCCTGTGCTCCCCAGTGGAGAGCAAGCTTGTGTGGGTCCACTTCCTTTCCCAATTCCAAGTCCCACGGATCTCTTTCTGCCCTTCTAAGTCCACCTGTGACCTGCTGATGTCCTAGAAAATGACATCTTTGCTGGTGGCAAATAATCTTGCCATTGCTGAGCCAAGCAAAATTCCCAGTGGTGTGAGTCCAGACAGCGGGCAGGTTCATAGCCGGATCCAGGTTCCAAGTCTTAAGACAGAGCCCGAATCCATATGCTGGGATTTTGCTACTGGCACTGAAAAATGACAGGCCTGTTAGATTCCATTTCCCTGCTGACTAGATGTTCCCTCTTCCTGATTTTGCAGGCTGCAAACTGAGAGGCGGATTCTGGAGTGCAGCACCCAGAGCAAACACTCCTGCCTTATGTGGCTATTTGGGTGTCTGCTGGTCTGCAACCAGCACTCAGATTGGAATGGCCCTGGAATACGCACCAGGATGGGACCTGCAGACCTATGCAGAAAAGAGGACTTTCACTAAGGAGGAGTTCAAGTAAGTGTCTTCTGACCCACCCCATTCTGTGCCATGGAAGGAAGACTCCTCAGACTTCCCTTCAGCCATCCACTTCATGCAGCAACCCACCAATGGCAGATTTGAATTGAAACTGTCACAATCGGTTGCTTCAGTGATGTGGGGATGAAGAAGAACAGGTGGTAGGCGGGGGGGGGGTGAGATCTGAATTCGTTTTGCAACACCACAGGCTATTCATTCCCCCCTCCCCCTTGCTGAGGCAAGCAAGACTCTAGACCAGTGGTTCCCAAGCGCAGGAGCCGGTGGCCTGCTGAGGCCAAAAATGGAATCGGCCGGGACCACATGCAACTAGGGTCTCCCAGAGAAAATTTATCTGGGACAAAACAGGACAGTGGGAGGGTGGCAACAGCAAGAAGAGACTTTGGAGCCCAGGTCTACCAGGCATCTCAATGTGGAGCCCAAATGGCTGAAGAAGTGGCTGTTCTGTGGCTGCTGCTGAAGGGGACGAAGGAGGAGAGAGATAGCGCCAAATGGTAAGTTCATTTGTCTTGTCCAGAGCTGGCCCACCTAAGAGCTGCTTCTTCCGCATTGCTGCCACTGCCCCACCTTCTCCTTCAGAAGGGGGAGAGGCAAACACACCAAGAACAGTAGCCCTTTCTCCCCTCTGTGCCGCATGCTGGAATTACTACCTCATATCTGCCCCACTCCCAGCTTGCCCAGCTTATCCCAGCTTTCCTCAGATCTCGACCTGCTGCTGTGTGTCTTCAAATGAAGCAACAAAGTGGGACTGGAAGAGGCATGCTGGAAGTGGGGCAGGGCTTCTCCTGGCCTCATTGTTCAGCCCTGATATGGGGCTGTATTTAAACACACAGAGTGGCAGGGCAGGGAAGAAGAGGTCAGAGCTGGGTGATGTGGTCCGAGAGTGGTTGATGGGTTCAGGGTGCTGCCTGCCCCCTCTGCCGCCAGAGGCACCCTGCCTCACTTCATAACCAGGTTTACCCAGGGCCTGCAGCATAGCAGCAGGTGGAGCTGGACTGGCATGCAGTCAACACTCTCCTGTATCAGACTGAGAGGGGGGGAGAAAATGGCCACAGTGGGGCAAGTGCAGCATTCCAGAGCCCATGGCAGAAACAAAAATAGCAGCCTTTAAGGTCCTGCAACACTCATATTGATTCATGTAACTGCTTCTGTGGAACTAAACCCTTCCTAAAAGTCTCCAGCAGCATCGCATAGAATGAAGACTATCATGGGCTTGTCCTCAGTGGTCTGGGTTCAGGGCTTGGGTTTACATGAGGAGCTTTGGAGACCAGCAACATTTCTTGTTTGTCTGAGTGGTTGCAAATGCGAAGTGGTCTTTTCAGGGTCAGCTTTCCTTTGAAGGGAGTTAGTGCTTCCTTCGACCCCAAATGCATCCAAAACTGTTTTTAACTTGTATTTTCAGCATGCAAAGTGGCAGCTGCACAGAAACACCTGGAGGTGCTTTCAGTCTGGAGGAGCATCTAGGGGAGGGCCCTGAGCCTGAAGATTTCTGCCGTCCTCCCCCAGCCTCTCAACAATCCATTTCCAAGTCCTCAAGCATCATGGCTACTGCATCACTAGTTATGGCATCAGCTTGTGGCATCAGCTAGTTGTTGCAGCTGCTGGAACCTGGGGTTTTGTCTGGACTGGTGGTTTGGCACCGACTACAAGATGTCTGTGCCAATCAGTTATGATTATATATTCCTTTCCACGCTGAAAAGGCTTCTTTTTTACTTTCTGAGTTTTTGCAAGTGTTCCAGCTACACTTTTGAATGTAGAGGTCCCTTTTTATACCTTTCATAAATCCTTCTTTCTTTGTCAACAATCCAGAGCCAATATCTTCCTTTTCATGCCATTAAAGGATAGCTTCTTCAGTGCTAACAATCAAATCCTCATTTGGTTTGTCTTCTTTGATTAAATCCTGCTTTCTAGGGTAGGTTTTTTCCCCCCCTAAGGGTCTTTGACTGTTGTTTGTCATTAGTTGGCACCTTATCTAAAGTGTAATATGTGAGAGTAATATGTGAGATTCATATATAAGCCCTGCTGTCTCAAGAAGCAAGTGGTTAAAATGGAAAAGAAATTGCTCTGAGATGATGGAAACATACTAAATATAGGATCAAGAACAGCAAGGGAGAACGAAGCAGAGATATGCAGGTTCCTGTATTGAGTGTAAACCCATAGAGCACCGAGATAATTGTATCACAGGGATGGGTGACTCGACTCAGAAGACCTGGACTCAAGTCACCAAACACATTTTTTGGTGGCTTGTTTGGACTTGAGTTAAGTGAGTAAAGTTTGGAAGTGACTTGGGAGTTTTTCTCAGGAACAAGTGGATGCAGACTTGCAAATTTGAGTCTCTCTCTCTCTCTCTCTCTCTCTCTCTCTCTCTCTCTGTGCATGCGTACGTGCTTGCTCACATTTTATTTTGTGGCTTCTGCAGTCCCAAAAGGACCTCATGGGTGATCCTGGAAGTCACATTCAAACCAGTACATGCAAGCAAAAAAGAGGAGGGTCAGCTGGTTCCAGGAAGCGGGGGCGGGGTGGAAGGAGGGAGGCTTAAGTCTCATTTTCCAGGCTGCATGAGGCTGAGACACAAGGAGAAATGAGAAGAAGGTGGGGAAGCCAGGACGGGGGGGGGGGGGAGTGCTCCCTTGTCCATCTCAGAAAGAACTGACCATCCATTGGCTGAATTGATGGCTATATGTTTTTTTCTATGGATGAGGGAGGGGACAAAGAGGAGCCCAATAGAGGGGTTCTTGCTGCCTAGATACAAGCCCAGGGAGGGCGCAAAAGCTACATTGCAATAAATGAATGTGCAGTTCATTCACTAGTATCCTCCAGAGTTACGTGGGAGGAAGCCCCATTGACAGCAATGAGACTCAAACTTCTGAGTAGAGCTGCAAAGGATTGGGTCGTAAGCCTGGCAGCTGTGGGTGATGTGCCCACCTGCCACTTCAGTCCCCTTGCTCATGCTGCTGTCCCTGCCTTGCCAAGCTAGGACACCTCCTCCCTCCCTGTAGATCTATCCATGCTCAACGCACTCATGCTGCCCATTCCCTCCTGCCTTGCCAGGGTGAGGTGCAACCTGCCTCCCTTTCTCCCTGTCCCTCCTTCTGAGGGCAGAATCGGGAATCTTGATATGAACAGGGGTTTGTAAGGAACTGATCAGTGCTTTCTGCACTGCTGTCCTCACTCAAAGAACAGCAGAGCTTTTTTTTACAGATGGGATGGGGACAGCAGGAGAGTGTTAAATGAGAACCTTCTTTCTCTCTCTCTCTCTGTCTCACACACACACCACCACCAGCAGCTTCGTTTTTTCCATTGAGCCGTGCCTTACTTGTTTGCCGAAAAGTCTCTGTCATCATTCAAGTCTCAAAAACACTCTGGACGAGTCCACACAGCCACCCAGTAAGAGCTGTGCACGAATCAAGTCAAAGGGGCCAATGGCATGGTGCTAGACTCGAGTCTAGCTACAATGGATTGGCACAACCCTGTTGTATTATAACACAAAATTGCTTGTATGTGAGTTTTCATCATTCAAGGTGATCGGGGGGGAGGGGTAGGCCGTGATGAAAGTAAGCAGATGCCAACATCAGGTTTAGTGCATAGTGCCAGTACAGAAGCAAAACAAACTGACAAGAAGGCAACCCTTAAAGCATGACATGTGAACACTTTTAAGTGACAAATGAAAAACTGGAGGATCACAGGAACACTAGAAAGAGATAATCCAGCCATTCAAAACATAGTCATTTCAGATGCAATAGTGTTTATCCAGAATCTTCATCATGAGATGATGAAACAGTCCAGTCTCATAACATACAATATAGGCCTGGGTAAAGACCATGTTCCAGAATGTGTGGCAGGAGGCAAGCAAGGAGGTGGTGGCAACCTTTCCTCACTAAATTGCTGGTTTGAGGAAGAGGAGTCATTCCATTGTTATTACGTCCCTGTAAATGGTGCTGAGCAAAGAATGAGAATGGTAGGTTCCTGTCCTGAGGGACTCACAATCTAGATAACCACACAAGGGAGGCAACAGAAGAGGGAAGAGAAATGGAGTCAGGGTCAACAGGGAAAGCATAAGGTTGCAAGCCTACATGCATCTAAAATGGAAGTAAATCCTATTCAACTCAATGGGATGTATTTTAAGTAGATGTGCATAGAATCAGTCTGCCACTGGTGATTTCAGATGCACATACAGTAGCCTAGTCTTATCTGGGGCTAATGGTGGAGAATCCCAATGGCAAGAAAATGGCTCTATTGAGCGTTCTGGGGCCACCAGTGCAAATGGCCAGAGGTTCCTTGTGTGCAATAGCGGCTTGCAGATGCCCCAGGACAGTGGGGGCAGTTCAGGGGGTGTTTAGGAGCAAGAAGTGGGCTGCAGATGATTAGAGTGGAAGGATCTTGGTGGCAGCCACTCATACCCCTAAACAGCTGGCATAGATCCAAGAAGACCCATTGGAGGCCAGGCAGCCTACGGAGAGATAGGTACCAAATATTTGTACTTCTCCTGTACCATCTGTTGTCCCCCTCCCCCCAGTAACCTAGACCCTACACCCTACAAACCATGTAAGTTAAGCTGCAAACTCTAACATTAAATTTATTTTTTAAAGCAGGAGTGAATTTTGAAAGCATCTGAGCCCTTCTCTTGAACTGAAGATGTTTTGATCCTTGGTATTTCTGATGTAATTCTGATGGCAGAGCTCTGAGCAGCATGTGCTCCAGCACAGTGCGTGCTGCACCAGTGCTTGCTGTCACAAAAGTGCTATACAGCACTTTGTGATGGTACAGCACTTGCAGGCGCAAACACCCGCACTGACCTGCATGCACTAGCGCAAGGAGAAGCACGCACCATGGAAGGTCGGTTCTGCACTGACCCCATGGAATGGAACGTGGCAGGGGGAGGATGGGGAAGGGGATATAACAGGGCATGGAGCAGGCAATGGGCAGCGATGGGGATGGGGTGGGAATTTTGGCCCAGGTAGAGGATGTGATCAGCAACAGCCGTGTACAACATATCCTATCCCCTTTCCTGGGCCCAATCCAACGACATGGGGCAAGGTGGACTTGCGCCAGCTGTGTAGCTTGTGCAGGTCTGAGTAGCCCCATTGTGGCTGCTGGGGCTTACCCAGGGCAAATGTCCCCTTCCACCACTGAGACCTCCAGCATGCAAAATTCCTGCACAGGATGTCACTGATGCATTGTTGTGTGGGGATTTGCACTGAACTGGCTTGCCCAATGAGCTTCAACTGTGACTGTGATGCAACAACACATTGTTGGCCAGAGCTCAGGTCCCATTCTTGCTCTTGGTCTCATTGGCATCGAAAAGTTGGTCCTTGCAGATCCTGACTATCAGTTTGAAGTGCTTCTGTTGTGCTGTTTTGAGAGTTACAGATTTCTGCCTGGGAGTCAAGTTTCTCCATCTGTAAGTTAGTGTTGAGTTAGGTGTTATGTTTTTTTGATGCCTTCATTATGCAGGTTGGATATTTGATAATATTTGATAATAATATTTGTGACTTATTTACTCTTTACTTTATTTACTGTTACCCTTTCCTAACCCTCACCCCTTTCCTTTGGGGTGGAAGGTGGTCAGGCTTATATGTGAACTAAACTGGTTGTCCACTTCAAATAAAGTTTTTCCAATAGGGAATGGTGGAGTGCCTGGGTATGAACAGAGTTTTGAACAGAGATCATTTGTCACATGAATCTGATAAAGATGTGACAGTGGTCAGCTAAACTTGGTCAGTTGAGGAGGCACAGCAAAAGTGGCAGTAGGGCCACAGAAAAGGGATAAGTCTGTGACAGATCAGGAGAGAGATCTTGGGGTGGTGGTGGACAGGTCAATGAAAGTGTCGACCCAGTGTGCAGCAGCAGTAAAGAAGGCCAATTCTATGCTTGGGATCATTAGAAAAAGTATTGAGAACAAAACCGCTAATATTATAATGCTGTTGTACAAATTGATGGTAAGGCCACACCTGGAGTATTGTGTCCAGTTCTGGTCGCCGCATCTCAAAAAAGACATAGTGGAAATGGAAAAGGTGCCAAAGAGAGCGACTAAGATGATTACAGGGCTGGGGCACCTTCCTTATGAGGAAAGGCTACGGCGTTTGGGCCTCTTCAGCCTAGAAAAGGGACGCCTGAGGGGGGACATGATTATACAAAATTATGCAGGGGATGGACAGAGTGGATCGAGAGGTGCTCTTTACACTCTCACATAACACCAGAACCAGGGGACATTCACTGAAATTGAGTGTTGGGAGAGCAGGACAGAAAAAAGAAAATATTTCCTTACTCAGCGTGTGGTTGGTCTGTGGAACTCCTTACCATAGGATGTGGTGACGGCATCTGGCCTGGATGCCTTTAAAAGGGAATTGGACAAGTTTCTGGAGGAAAAATCCATTATGGGTTACAAGCCATGATGTGTATGTGCAACCTCCTGATTTTAGAAATGGGCTATGTCAGAAGGCCAGATGCAAGGGAAGGCACCAGGAAGAGGTCTCTTGTTATCTGGTGTGCTCCCTGGGGCATTTGGTGGGCTGCTGTGAGATACAGGAAGCAGGACTAGATGGGCATATGGCCTGATCCAGTGGGGCTGTTCTTATGTTCTTAAACAATCAACTGGGAAGCATTGGTGGAACAATCTATGGGAGCAAAAGTGCTGTAAAGTGCTAGGCAGCTTGGCTGCTCAGATCTGCACCACCTCTTGAGGTGGCACAGATTCAAGTAACTCCATTGGGACTGCTATGGTTTTACCTGGGGTGAGATCAAGCTGCCCTTGGCCATGGCCTTTAGGAGTACTCAAAGAATTGTATAATGGTGGAAAAAGGCAGATCTTATCAGAATGCCTTGTTTGGCTGGCAAGGCAGGCAGGCAGGCAGTAAGCTAGCTGGCTTCAAAAGCCCCACCTACTGCTAGTTTTTGGTCATCAATTTGTGTGCTTTAATTATCAGATATGGATCAATAGTTGAAAACCAGTGCAGTAAAAAAGCTGAAACATAATGTGGAAAACGATCATTCACTAAGAATTTCTCAGGACACATCTAGCATTTTGGTCCAAAACAGAGAAAAAGCAGTCTTTGGTTTTGAAACAGCTCAAAAGAAAATCCAGGTTGAGTCTTGGGTATCCATGATGGTTCCTTCCTTGAACCCAAGTGAATGAATGAATGAATGAACCTTTATTAGGCATAGATAAAGAAATCATAAAAGCAAACCTAATCAGTCCTAATCCCGTTTATCAAAAACAGAGTTAAGATACTAAATTACTAATAATACATTTACAGTTCAACATAAAATATCAATATTTTGACAAATTACATTAAGAAGGCTTAGAAATTGCTAAAAATAAAAATTTAGAAACTCCTCTAGCACATCTGGTGAGCAGTCATTTAGGAGACACTTCAGTATTGCCTCATCTGAAAGCCCATTCATTTTGCCGAGAAGTGGAGTCATATAAGTGTGTCGGGATCTAGTGTGCTGAGGACAATAAAAAAGAATGTGTATGATTGATTCAACATTTCCCAAATGACAAGGGCAGAGGCGTTCTTTATACAGTATTTGCCTATATCTGCCTTCTGTGACCTTGGATGGAAGCACATTGAATTTTGCCAAGGAGATTGCACGACGGTCAGAAGGGTTGATTAGAATAGATAAGGAGCCATTTGCCCATACTTAAGTGAGATAGAGAAATTAAGAGGGGAGAAAATTCTAGAAGCAAGTTCAAAGAGGTTTTGTGCCTCAGTGTCTAGCATTCTTTGCTTTACCCTTTATAAACTCCAGGGAATGGATAGAAACTTAAAAAATCCAATGAAAAACCAATTGATTCAATTTTCCATTTAATTTGGCTATACCATTTAGAAGAACCAGACTCAGATAACATTCTGGATAGGAGACTGCCTGGTTTCACGTTATAAAGTAACTGGAGCCAATAGCGTATGCTTAAAAGCCATGCTCTTGATGCTAAGAGCGATTGTCCGGTCTCCAAACATAATGCAGAGTATGGTACAGATTTAAGTAAACCCAAGATAGCCCTCAACAGTTTAGCTTGGATACTTTCAAGGGTGTGATTTATAGCGCTAATCCAGATAGGGCACCCATAAAGGAGCTGTGCTGATACCTTGGCATTAAATACCTTGAGAGCAGCTGGTATATAACGATTGCCCTGACTAAAAAAGCATCGATTGGTGCTCTGCAAAGTGACACGGGCCAAGTTTGTAACCAATTTTTGATGAGTACCCCAGCAAAGATTGTAGTGGAAGTGAATTCCAAGATATTTAAAGCTTTTGACCTGTTCTAGTTTCTCCCTTCCAATAGACCAAGTGCCTGGGCTCCATGATTTTGAAAAGACCATAACTTTGGTTTTCTGAGAGTCCAATTCAAGTTTGTTACATTTCAGAGAGTCAGAAGTTCTATTTAAAAGTCGCTTAAGTTGAATAGGTGTACAGGAAACTAGCACTGCATCATCCGCATAGAGTAATGCTGGAATATGCATTGAACCTAGTTGAGGATTATGTCCATCTATCTGAAGCAAAAAGGGGGTAAAATCGTATAGAAAAAGATTAAAAAGAGTGGGTGTTAAAATGCACCCCGTTTCACTCCCTTTCAACCTGAATTTGGGGGGTCCGTTTCCCCAAAGATGTAAATTTAATTTGGCAGGTGGTGCCTGTATAAAGTTTCTGAATAAGAGTTAGAAGTCTAGGGTCTATATTAAGTTTAGCTAGTTTGTCCCATAACAGTGATCTATTAACAGAGTCAAAGGCTCCTTTAAGATCCAGAAAAACAACATATAATTTTTGATTTTTTAGCCTTGTGTACTTGTCAATCAAATGAGTTAAAACAGCACAGTGCTCAATTGGTGAAGATCCTTTTCGAAATCCTATCTGATCCCGCCCTGGAAGGCCCAGATCTTCCATCCAGGATAGCAGCTTGTTTGAAAGATGTTTTGCATCAAGTTTTTCCCCCACTGATAAAAGGCTTATAGGTCTAAAATTGGAGGGATCACGATGGTTGCCTTTTTTGTAAATAGGCACTAGAGTTGCATTTGTCCATTCAGCTGGTATTATACCTGTTTGGTCCACCACTGTAAATAATGATAGAATAGGGGCCCACCATTCGGGGTCCACTTTCAGGATCTCCGACAATACCAAATCTGGCCCAGGAGCTTTCCCTTGTTTACTTTGAGAGACTAGCTCTATAATTCCTTCAGGGGATACAGGAGGCCATGGGGTGGTTGCTAAAGGATTTAAAGTAAAAGGATTTAAAGTAAAAGGTGCTAAGCCACTTTCACCCTCTCAGCAGTATAAGGTGGAGAAGTAGCAGCACCACTCAAGTGGGGAGATGATCATCTGAAAGTGAGGTGCAGTTTTCTGAGCAGAATTGGTGATTATACCCCAAAATTGCTTAGAATTTTTATGTTCTATGGCAGCTAGTAGTTTATACCAAAAGCAGGAAGCATAATTATGTCGCTTTTCTTGGATCAGTTGTTTCAGCTGCTTCTTTAGTATAAAATATGTGTCAGGAATTTGAATATCCCCTGAATAGCGGTACTGCTGGTAAATTGATCTAATCTGATTTTTGAGTTCCATACAATCCCTATCAAACCAAGGGGATGTTGTTTGGGATCCCTCCCCGGTACCACCTTTGGCAGAGGGTATACTAGCGTAGGAAACTAAAGTGGATGAAACCCTAGAGATTAATAAATCATATATCTTTATTAGTTCTATCGGATCTGACTCATTTAAAAGTTGGATTCTATAGCTCTTGTATGGCTCTGTGTACAGCAGTTCTGATTTATTGTAGTATTCCACATGATTTTAGGCCTAATTTCATATTCATTTCCAAGCTCTACATCAGGGTAGAGTATTGGAAAGAACCTAAATCTAGCTTGAGTATTAAAGGAAAATGGTCACTCATTCCTAGATCATCAACCCAAAAATCAATAACCTTGACCTTGAGGTGAAGTGGAACCAAGAAATAATCTATAACACTGGAACCAATGGCTGAAGCATAAGTGCATTCACCTGAATTGGGGAAACCTCCAAGGCCATTTAACCATACTGTATTATAATTATGAGGGACGGACCAGAGAGCACCTCCGCTTCGGTGAGAGAGAGGCTGAGGCTGGTAGCAACCCAAGCCTCAGTGTGAGGGGGGTGAGGGTTCCTGCATTGGGTGGTGGTTGTGAGTGTGTGTGAGTGTATGTGTTTTAGTTTTGTATTTGAGTGGCTGTTGTTAGGTCAATCCCGCTGGAATTATGTGCTTGACACCACGGGGGAGCTTAGGGGAGGGGAGGGAGGCCCCCATCACTAGAGTTACGGGCCATGAAAGATATGGTGGTGGGGGTTGGCCTGGACATTACAGGAGAAGGAGGGTCAGTCGTAGACAGACTGTCCCTCTTTCTGGCCTTCCTCTCATTCCTCTGACCCTTGGTATGCCTGGCAACAGTCCCCTGAGTCTGAAACTGCTGCTTCTGAATGCCAGGTCGGTGAATAATAAGATCTATTTAATCCAGGATTTAATCCTGGAGGAGAAGGCTGACCTGGTATGTATCACGGAGACCTAATTGGGTGAGCTGGGGGGGTTAGTCTTTCCCAGAATTGTCCACTGGGTTTCCGTGTACTGCAGCAGCCAAGACTACAGGGGCGGGGAGGCAGGGTTGCAACGGTCTACCGGGATTCCATCTGTCTTACAAGAAACCCTGTTCAGCATTCCACCGAGTTTGAGTGTCTTTGTGTTGTGTTGGAGGGGCGAGACAGAACAGGGATTCTGTTGGTGTACCACCCGCCTTGCTGCCCAACAGACTCCCTGCCTGAGCTGAGGGAGTTGGTCTCGAGCGTGGTGCTGGAGTCCCCCCGCCTTTTGGTGCTGGGGGACTTTAATGTCCATGCTGAGGCCCCGGGAACAGCTGCGGCTCAGGATTTCATGGCCTCCATGGCAGCCATGGGTCTGTCTCAAAGAATATCTGCCCCAACGCATGATGCGGGACACACGCTGGACCTGGTGTTTACTGCTGGGCAGGTTGATGGTGATCTGGAGGTGGAGGATATTAAGATCACTCCTTTGTCATGGACAGATCACTTTCTAGTGGGATTTAGGCTTGTTGCAGCCTCTCACCTCCGCAATGGCGGTGGATCACATTCTATGATCCTCCCTCGGAGGCTGATGGATCCAAATGGATTCCTGAGAGCTCTGGGGGATTTTCCTGTTGCCAGAGCTGGAGACACACCCGGCGCTCTGGTCGATCTCTGGAACACGGAGATGGCCAGGGCCCTGGATGAGATCACTCCTGAGCGCCCTCTGCCCAGTCTCAGAGTCAGAGCGGCTCCTTGGTTTTCTGAGGAGCTGCGGATGATGAAGCGACAGGGCAGATGTCTAGAGCGTCAGTGGCGAAAGACTCGTACCGAATCTGACCGTACACAGGGTAGAGCCCAGTTAAGAGCTTATTCTAAGGTGGTGGTGGCAGCTAAAAGGGCACACCTCTCTGCCACCATTGCATCTGCAGAGAACCGGCCAGCCGAGCTCTTTCGTGTGGTCCGTAGCCTTTTATATCTGGCCCCCCTACTGGTGGGGAGGAGCACACAGAGGCTCGCTGTGACGAGTTCGCAAAACACTTTGCAGAGAAGGTCGATCAGATTCGGCATGACTTGGATGCTGCTGTGGGCATATCTAGTGATGTTCCCGGGGAACCTGTCTATCCTGTTATTTGGGATTCTTTTCAGCTTGTAGAGCCTGAGGATGTGGACAGGATTCTCTGGAGTGTGAGACCTACTGCTTGCCCGCTTGACCCTTGCCCAGCATGGCTAATTAGGACTGCTCGGGAAGGGCTGGCCGAGTGGACGGGGAGGGTGGTGAACTCATCTCTGCGGGAGGGGTGCTCCCACCAGCCTTGAAGCAGGCGATGGTTCGTCCCCTCCTGAAGAAGCCCTCCCTGGATCCCACTAATTTAAACAACTTTCGACCAGTCTTGAATATCCCATTTCTGGGAAAGGTGATTGAGCGGGTGGTGGCGTCTCAGCTTCAGAGGGTACTGGAAGAAACAGATTATCTGGACCCATTTCAATCTGGCTTCAGGCCGGGGTTCGGGACGGAGACTGCCTTGGTTGCCTTGGTGGATGACCTTCGCCGGGGAATGGACAGGGGGAGTGCGACCCTGTTAGTCCTGCTGGACCTCTCGGCGGCTTTCGACACCACCGACCATGGTGTCCTTCTGGGTCAGCTGCCCGGGTTCGGGCTTGGAGGCACTGTTTTGAAGTGGTTCCGCTCCTTCCTGGCTGACAGATCCCAGAAGGTGATGCTGGGGGATGCTTGTTTGGCACCCGACCTCTTAGGTTTGGGGTGCCGCAAGGGTCCATCTTATCCCCCATGCTTTTTAACAACTACATGAAGCCGCTGGGAGAGGTCACCCGGGGGTTTGGAGTGGGGTGCCATCAGTATGCTGATGACACCCAGCTTTATCTCTCCTTTTCCCCTGATTCTGAGGAGGCTGTTGGGGTCCTGGATTGCTGTCTGGAGGCGGTTGGGGGCTGGATGTGGGCAAACAAGCTGAAATTAAATCCGGATAAGACAGAGGTGCTTTTCGTTCAGAAATCCACAGCTCGGGTATTGGACTATCGTCCTGCTCTAAATGGTGTTGCACTCCCTCTGAAGGAGTAGGTTCGCAGCTTGGGGGTTCTCCTGGAGTCCCAGGTGACAGCGGTGGCCAGGGGAGCCTTTGCTCAGCTTCGGCTGATTTGTCAGTTGCAACCGTACTTGAGCTGCGCGGACCTGGCCACAGTAACCCATGCCCTAGTGATATCTAGATTAGATTAATGCAATGCACTCTACGTGGGGCTGCCCTTGAAGGTGGTCCGGAAATTACAACTAGTACAGAATGTGGCTGCTTGTGTGGTTGCTGGGGCACGTCGGTTTGACTCTGCCGAGCCGTTGCTTCGGCGACTGCACTGGCTGCCGGTTCTGTTCCGGGCCCAATTCAAGGTGCTAGTTTTGACTTTTAAAGCCCTTTACGGCTCGGGTCCGGGGTATTTGAGGGACCGCCTCCTTCCTTATAATCCTGCCCATACTCTTAGATCATCTGGGGGGCCCTTTTGACTGTGCCGCCATCAAGAGAGGTGAGAGGGGCGGCGGCCAGGAAGAGGGCCTTCTTGGTGGTGGCCCCCGAACTCTGGAATACCCTTCCCTTAGAATTGAGAACTGCTCCCTCTTTGTTAATATTTTGGCATGGACTGAAGACCTTTTTATTTCAAAAAGCTTTTAATTGCTGACAGGCTGGCTGGTTTTCTTTTTCTTTCTCTTTTTTCTTTTTATATTAATCCACGGGGCTTGTTATTCAGATTTTTTAACTATGTGCAACTGTTTTAATTATTGTTTTTAATTGCTATGTTTGTATTTTTAATTGTTGTTAGCTGCCTTGTGTGCCCATGGGGCAAAAAGGTGGGATATAAATTAATAATAATAATAATAATAATAATAATAATAATGATAATGATAATGATAATGATAATGATAATGATAATGATAATGATAATGATAGATAGATAAATAAATAAATAAATAAATAAATAAATAAATAAATAAATAATTGACACAGAATCTGGCCAAATAGAGGCCAGCTGCATTCGATTTATTATCTTTGGAACATCTTTCTAAAGCAAATAAATCAAGGAAAGATGAATCAGGATCTAATTTTGCGGCAGTACTAAGCAACGGCTCTGAATTTCCAACCCTGGCGTTGATATCCTTCACCAATAAGAAAATGGCAGGAAGGAAATTCTATGTCTAACTCGACCATTTTGGAGAAGGTGCTCCAATTCTGGGATAATGATTGGTTGTTCAAGCCAGGAGGAAGATAAACATTGACAATTATTAATTGGAAATTGTTAAGAATAAGCTTGACTGCATGACATAATTTGCTAGTTGTCTTGGTGACCACCAGTTCTGAATTTAGCTGGGAAGAGACAAAAATTGTCATCCCTGCTTGCAAACACCCCTTGGAGCTTATTCTATAAGCTGGAATATTGTAGGCATTAAAACCTTGAAAGTGTAAAGGAATTTGAGACCAGGTTTCCTGCAAAAGGATTACGTGAAAGTCACATAAATATCTCTGGGAAGTCTCATCGTTAACCTTGCTATGCCATCCCGCAATATTCCAAGGAAGAAGTTCTAAATATGTCCTTGATGTGAGATCAGATCTTGCAGGTGTAAGTCAATCTGATGGGAGAGCTTGAATGTCTTCCTCTCCATGTCCCAAAGAAATAAGCTTCTGTGTTTTAGACTGTTGAACAGCAGATGATCGGTGGTCCTCAGATGCAGCCTGGAGCTGTTTTGTGGGCATTGTCATTCGCTCAAATGAGTCAGATTGTCTATGTATTTCTGGCTTTATTGTAATTTCCTTAGATACTTGTGGAGGAATAATAGCAGAACCAGGACCTAATTTCTCTTCTGAACAGGCCTGGACAATTGCGACCTCAACTGAGAGGCACCCCATCAAGTAGACATTGCTGGCATCGCTGGATCTCAGCTGTTGTGTATATAACTGTGCTCACGGGACTCTGGTGGGGAACATTAGAGTCTGACTGAGCCGTCCTTGTTCCAATAGCAGTTGAGGCCATGGTCATCTGTCCAGCCACGGAGTCTTTAAGTTGGACTCTAACCTTATCCAAATTATCAATAACTTTGGCTTGCTCTCCAGCAGTCAAATTTTTAAAGGCCTCCAAAACCTCTGAGGAAAGAGATCCCTCCTCAGCCTCCAGTTGGAACAAAAGTTCTCTCAAATCTAGGTCTTCCCCAGTACTGTCTTGGGTGCGTAGAGTTTCCAATCTCATATTGCTTCCATTGGCCACGCTGGGATTCTGGAGAGCAGCACTAACGCCAGATGATTGTAAATAAGCTGTTGGCTGTTCTATGATGTGTGCCTTACCAGCAGTATTTATTGGCTCCCCAAGTAGTTCGGCAGGAGGGGATGTTTGTTCAGCTGTTTCTCCTCCACCTTCTTGTGTAGAGGCCAGTAGAAGTACCAAGTCTTGAGAGTCATCCAGCTCTGCCAGTTCTCTCTCAGAGGGGGGAGCTGTATCCATGTCCTCCACATGGCAAACCTGACTTGAATGGACCATAGCCTCTACTGCCACTGTGGGAAGTACCCTAGGCATTAACCTTGCCAAGGATTCCTCGAAGGAGGCTGTCATCTCTTCCAATTCATTTGTGGCTGTATTCAGAGGGTTTTCCAAAATATCCGGAACATTCGGAGCATCGTGTCGATTTTTAGCACTGCTCATCTGTAAATCATTAGCAGCACAAGTCCAGGGCAGATTTTCCACAGTATTTTGAGAGTTAACTACATAGCTCTCCAATGGGTCATTAGCAACAGCAGTCGTAGGCTGCACGCCAAGCCTCTCAAACCATGACCCAATTTCAATTTGTATGATGTTCATACAAAAATCATAATTTAAATGGTAACAGCTGGAGGAGCTGCAGATAGGCGTTTAGGAGGCAGCATTCGTGGCCATCTTATATCTGTAAAAACTCTCATTGCTCTTATTTCATAAGAGTTCAGAAAATCCTGCATTCTGAAAAGCATCAGTGGGATGGTGAGGCTTGCAAATTCCAGCCTCAATTTTGTTCTTTCTGGAGGGGCAGCCAATCTCTGGTAATATTTTAAATCAATGCATTTGGGCTCCGATCTGAGTAATCTAGCCAGCAAATCCACAACTGTGGATTCGCTGAACCCAAGTGAATGCCAAAAATTGCATTCAAGGAAATCCATTTGAAAAACAATGTGGAAATGGAAAAGGAGCAAAAGAGAGCAACTAAGATGATTACTGGACTGGGGCACCTTCCTTATGAGGAAAGGCTGCGGCGTTTGGGCCTCTTCAGCCTAGAAAAGAGGTGCCTGAGGGGGGACATGATTGAGACATACAAAATTATGCAGTGGATGGACAGAGTGGATCGAGAGATGCTCTTTACACTCTCACATAACACCAGAACCAGGGGACATCCACTAAAATTGAGTGTTGGGAGAGTTAGGACAGACAAAAGAAAATATTTCTTTACTCAGCATGTGGTTGGTCTGTGGAACTCCTTGCCACAGGATGTGGTGATGGTATCTGGCCTGGATGCCTTTAAAAGGGGATTGGACAAGTTTCTGGAGGAAAAATCCATTATGGGTTACAGGCCATGATGTGTACGTGCAACCTCCTGATTTTAGAAATGGGCTATGTCAGAATGCCAGATGCAAAGGAGGGCACCAGGATGAGGTCTCTTGTTATCTGGTGTGCTCCCTGGAGCATTTGGTGGGCTGCTGTGAGATACAGGAAGCTGGACTAGATGGGCCTATGGCCTGATCCAGTGGGGCTGTTCTTATGTTCTTATGTCCCTTTGCTCAATGATTTAACAACAGCCTTACTGACCTTTGTAATGCAGGACAGAGGTGGCAGGAAGCAGACAACCAATCAATCAATCTCCAGATGCTTAGAAAGGCTTCACTCCTAGGCAGCGACCCATCCCTTCACCCTGAGCACAGCTTGGGGAAAGAATGTAAAGAAGAGGTGGTAATCACTTCCACTTTGCAGTCTTTCACCTGCTCAGGGGGAAGGGAGGGGTCACTTGCCTTAGCTTGAAGCTGACTGAAGGGAATGATTAATTGTCTGCTGGCTGTCCTCTCTCTCATTAACGAGGCTATTGTTAAATGACTTTTTTCCTTTAATAATTTAAAGGGCTCTTCTCATCGCATTGAGCTAAAGCTATGGGTGAAAAATCCATGGATAATTAGGTTATACCTGTACTGCAATGAATACATGAAGTAGGGGTTTTCGTATATAGGAGATGAGGACTGTCCTAAACTCCAGCCTGTAGAGCAGCATGAAACCTTCTTTTGTGGTGTTTAGAAACAAAACATGCCAGCCATGCAAAGAGGGACATGGAGCTGATGGAGAGTGCTTTCTCTTCTGATGCCTTCCTGAAAAAGGAATGCTGAATGCAGTTCCAGATTGAAGACTGCATTTCTTCCGTTGAACCTGATTTCAGAAAAATGGTGTGCCTCAAAACAAGCTCAAGGATCACACTGAACACTTGTTGTGTCTAAAGTATGTGTTGCAATAAAATTATTGCACTGCTTTTTCATCCCATTATTGGGCCATTTATTGACAGTTATATACATTTGAATAACAGCAAGTATATTAATTACAAAAATGCTGCTGATCTGAGGGGTATAATTTATGGAAAAGCTGCTAAGGGGTGCACAAGTGAGAAAAGGCTGGGCACCACTGTTCTAAGCCCACTTAGGGCTGGGCTAATAGTGATAGGGGCACAGTCCTTCCAGCAATCCTGCCCTCCTTCCAGAGCAATGTTACCATTTCCCTGTAGCCATAGTTTAAATATTGACAGCCCAATCCTCAACTGCCCAGTGCGTGGGGTGCAGTGGCACCGAAAATGGCTGCTGCTGCTGCTGCATCCAGCACGCCCCAGGCAGCTGCAGCTGTCCCCTTCCTCTGTGTCAATTGAGTAGCCCCGCAATGGGGCTACTGGATTCTACGATGGCCCGAAGGTGGGCATAGAATGAAGAACCTCCGTGTCGGGCAGCCAGCCCGACACAGAAGCACAAGATCTGTTGGAGTGAAGCTCCACTGTTCCCACCTCCCTCCCGCCTCCCTCCCTCCCCCAGCATGCCTCCTCCCTCCACCTCCACCCCCCGCAAGCCTCCTCTCTATCTCCCCCCATGCCGCCACCTACCTCTCCGCTGCCTGGCGGTCCATGTGACAGCCGAGTGGCGGAGATCCGGTTCTGCACCAGCACTAGGGCCTGCAAATGTGCCTTATGGCACATTTTCAACAGAGTGCGCTGGTCGTGCACTAGCGCGCACTCTTTAAGATTGGGCCCTTAGTTAGTTGCCTGTTTCCCAGCAAGGGCTGTAGAGGCACACCATCCTGCAAACACTTAAAAAGAATTCAGTAAAGGAAATTTCAGGATCACAGTGGAATGCTTGCAAGGTAGTCGCACCAGTGGCCCTGTGAGGAGGACAGCTTTATCAGGATTTCTTGTTGTTTGCTTTTGTTCTACAGTGTATTTGTGCTGCAAACTTCCCTGGCCCCAAGGAGGTGGGGAGGGTGTCTGGAATAAATGCTGTATTTATCCTTGAAGAGTGTCATCGGACAGGGCCGTTCTGTACGGCCCAGAATGATCTTGGCCTAGAACAATCCAGCCCCTGAGCTCTTTCTGGATCTCTTTGTTAGATTTCAAAAATGCCATTTTTCAAGTGGCTGAAACAGCTGGTCTGTGGCTGCTGCTGCTGCTGCTGCTTGCCCCGGAGGCGAAGGGGACGAAGGGCGAAAGGCACCACTTCACATGGTGAGTTCATATGTCTTGTCCAGAGCTGGCCCACCGAAGAGCTGGCTGGAAGCAGTTGCTGCAAGTGGCAGGCTCAGGGAGGTGGTGAACTGCTGGGATGCAACCTGACCGCCAGCTGCATGCCCCATTTCTGTACTTGCAAATCCAGAGAGCACAGAAGGACATTTCTGTGCATCGAAGGAGAGGAAATCTATGTGGTTGTTTTCCCCCAGTTTTACTCACATTCACCCATGTGGTTTGTTTTTGTCTGACAGGTCCAAGTCAAGACCTGCCACAGGAGCAAATCCAGCAGCTGGAAAGGAGGTAAGCAAGACTCTAGAGCAGTGGTTCCCATCTGCAGGAGCCTGTGGCCTGCTGAGGCCAAAAATGGAATTGGCCCGGACCACATGCAACTAGGGCCTCCCAGAGAAATTTGATCTGGGACAAAACCGGGCAAAACAGGACAGTGGGAGGGTGGCAACAGCAGGAAGAGACTTTGGAGCCCAGGTCTACCAGGCTTCTGAATGTGGAGCCCAAATCTACCTGCCTGGAGTCACTTCGCTAGGGGTGTGTGTGGGGGGGTATGGGCCGCACCGTGTACTGCGCAAGGGGGGTGACGTGCACTGGGGGGATGACACGCTAAAATCACTGTTTTAGCAGCAACCCTGTCATGGCATATACCGTTGGATGCGAAATTTCCAGTGCAATGCAAGGCAAAAAACCAGAGTGAAATAGCTCCTTTCCTTCAAAAGTTATGGTCAAAAACCTGGAAAGAAATAAATGCATGGAGCCCTATGGAAAGTGAAACTGAGCCGTATCGTGCATTTACTCCTGGGTATGTGTCCTTGCCTTAGTCTGTCGGAAAGGGCACGCTGAGTGGACTCCAATGACACCAGAATGGTCCTGATCCAATGAATGCAGCCCCCCAAAAGCACCCAAGGAGCAGGTCCCTCCCTCCCAGCTGCAAATGTATTGAGCCCTATGGAAAGCAAACTGAGTCACATGGTCGCGTTTGTTTGTGAGTAGGCAGATGTGCCTTGGTTTGTGATCAGGCCAGGCAAAGAGGAATGTGAGGACACCAGAATGGTCCCGATCCGATGGAACTGGAGCTCAACAAATGCTCCAGAAGGCAGCCTCCCCCCCCCGCCCACTAAAAAGGACAAAAAAGAGGCTTTGAGGCAAGCTGGCAGAGGTAATCAAACTGCATACATGTTCATGTGCTAATGAATGTATGATGCCAAGATATATCAATGAGAAAGAGTCCAGCATACCCAAAGTAAGCCAACATGTATGTTTGCTCAGAAGCAGCCTTCTGTTCAAGCAGGCCCAGAAAAGCAACATTGCTCTCTCTTTCTTTCTGAGAGGGTCTGCTTGTGCAACAGGCCACTGTAAGCAACTTAATGCTAAATGTTTACTCATGTTTACTTATGCTGAAACTAATCATTTATGCAAATGCTTGTTCATGCAATGTTATGAGTAAATAGTTAGGCTTATATATATGATCCCATAAGACAAACAGCAAGATTCATTTCTGCCCTCTCTCAGTTTGAAACAGTTTGAAGTAGGCGAAAGGTACAGCTAGTCATGATATATATCATTCCAATTAAAATGCTATTTGACAGCTAGCAAATGTTCTTTTGAAGGAATTAGAGAGGACCCCAGCTAAAGGAATATCCAGTTTTAAGGAATGTCCAGGCAAACTGCCAAAGGAACTGATATGTCAAGATGAGTGGCTAATTAGCAAAAGTTGTATTTTGTACAGTTTTAATAGGATGCAATAGGAAAAGCTAAGGTGAATGTTAGAATGTGATTCAACAAGATTCCCTTTTTAGCCAAATAAACAAAGTACACAATAATGCTTAAGAACATATCAAATGCTAGAAGCCTGAGTGTTTAAGCATTTCACAAATAAACAAAGGCAAATTTAGGGGTATGCTCAGAGGACAGAGAGTGGAAGCTGGTCAGGCAGTCCTGAAGGGTGTTGCTCTTGGCAGCCTGCCAGAATGATGAGTTCAGAATGATCCAGTTGTCAAGAAGTTAATTGAATTGATAAATGGAGCCAGGCTGAACAGAGAATACACCCCCAAAAGCTTGAAAGTCAAACTGGACAAAAGGAGCAATTTGGACATAATTAAAGCAGGAAAATAGCTTTAATAATTACTGAAGCTATTCTTTAAAGTATGGTATTTTAAGTAAGAATAAAAGTTAGTTGGAGTATATTCCAATTCTGTAAGATTCAAAGTCTTGTTTGATGTTTTAACTGAAACATAACTCATAAGGAGATTTGAAAATAATGAGAAGTCAAAGATGCACCTGGCCAGGAAATGAGATAATTAAATAACTTATCTCAGTACCACGAAAGAGACATAACTCAAATCATTTTAAGAAAGTTTGAGCTAAGCAGCCATTAATCTAGTCTCACTAATGAGGACACTTGTAAATCAAGTCCAGCTAACTAACATTGTGTCTCTAAGATAAGAGAAACACCTGCATAATGAGGTAATAAATTGTCTATGAAGTTGTCTAATTGGCCAACATTCTTGAAAGTCCACTGGTCAGCAAAACATTAATGAAGCTTCTAAAAGCTGACAGAAAAAGTTAAGTTTAATTAAAATAAATAGGAAAAGAGTTCTAAAAAGGAAACCTTTATTTAAAAGTTAGTTTCCCTGTACAGAATAAATATATGTTTACTACTATACCTTGCTAACATCTCCTAAAGTACACATATAAGAGAAAACTTAGTTTAAACAATGCTGGCACACAGCCCTATGAAGCCTGGTACTAAGAATGTTAAAGAGGTGAAGTCAAGGTCAGGCTAATAGAAGAATAAGCAGAGACAGGCAAAGACAGTAATAATTGGGTGAACAGTGCCGCCTCTGGACATGTTTTATGCAAATTTCTATTTTTCTTATTGGTCTTCTCAACCTAGCCAACCAAATGTCTGTAAAACAAGCTAATTCTGATGTCATAATTTCTAACAAATGAGAGTGTGAGATTTAGAGACAAAGGAGCCAAAATACTATTTAAACAATGTACACCTATGGGAAGGTTGCTTTTTCTCTGGGACACTGAGAGACCACAGCTCTCTGTGTTCCCCATTTTGAACCACCAAGAGAAGCCCATTGCTGGCAATGAATAAAGCTTGAAGATACCCACAATTCTAAGTCTGCTGAGATTGTTTTTGAACCCTGATTTGCCGTGCAGCAGCTTGAACTGGTAAGGGGAATGTTTTCTATTTTGCAGCTGTAAAGCCATGTGGGTCTTTATATGGATATGCTTGAAATAGAAGAACTTGAAACTGGGCACTTGGGAGGGCTGAAATTCTCACTGATTCTTTTCGTGGTTTGTTATTGCAGGCAGGCTACAGAGAAAATTCATGTGGTAGAACAGGACTGGCTCCCCCTTATTTAATTGTTTCTTTTATTTTAATTATTGATGATTATTTATTTTAATTTGCTAGATGATGTCACTTCTGGCCATGACATCACTTCTAATGGGTCTTGGACAGATTGTCATTCTAAAAAGTGGGTCCCTGTGCTAAAAGTTTGAGAACTGCTGCAATAAGGTGTTAGTAAACTGATATGGGTGTGTGTGTGTGTGACTCTACTGATGTTCAGAATCACTAAAATCAGAGTCTGGAGGAATAATACCATCATGTTATATAGCAATCAATGTGTAATTTCATGCAAAATGCAATGAAACAAATCACATTGAAATATCGGTGTTCAATCAAAAGGTATAGCCAAAAAACCAGTGGGGGCGGGGCAATGGTACATCACCACACCCACCACCTGGAGTGTTTCCCTGCCCACTGCATGGGGTGAAGCGCAGGCCTCCTGCACCGGGGATGCAAATCCTAGTGACGCCGCTGCCTGCCCACATGTGTCAGGAGCGAGATGCAGTAATCCAGAAAACCAAACACCACCCTAAGTCTCTCTCAAATACTTTAAATATAGGAAATCATTGCAGAAAACGAGCCTCGTCATATTTAGGATCTCACTGGAATGGAGAGTGTCCTGTGCACACCAAAACGTCCTTCTGCAGCAGCTGCAGTCCCACAGCTGCGTCCCTCAGCACCTCTCCACTCCTTCATGGAGGGGAATCCACAAGCCCAAGAGCTACTGTAGCGGGCCAGCTTCCTGCCAGATTTGACACTGTGTTGTCACATATGCACTCCTTGGCCCAGTTAGTACATAATGGCATAACCCAGCATGCCACGCGGGCAGTGAGTCTGGGTGAGAGGCGAAAGTATAAAGATCCCAGGAAATTTCTGCCCCCCCCTTTGGCTCCTGGGTTTAGGTACAAATTACCCCCTGTACCCCTTCTCATGGGCTCCACATGCAACCCCCACTCCTTCACACAAAAAGTGCAATTCAATTTGTATGAATTTGAGAAGATTTGTTAGAGGTGGATTTGTCAGAGATAGATTTCCTATTTCTAAAGAAAATGAAAGGATGAAAGGTTTCTGGGCACGTGTTCTGCCCCCTTCCCCCAATCGAGCGAGTGCCTGGAAAAGTTCTGAGGGTGAATTTGTCACAGTTTGTCTTCCAGATCAGAATGGACTGATCTCCAGGCGGAGGACTTTGAGTTCCGCGAGGTCTTAGGGAAAGGGACCTTCGGCAAGGTAAATGACCGGAGGGATAACTTTGAGCAGCTGTCTTTGGAAGGCACGTGCATCCGTATCAGGGACTAATGCCCTGTCTTCTCTTTCAGGTCTTCTTGGCAGAGTATAAACTTTCCTCGGTGCTGTTTGCAGTGAAGTCCTTCGAAAAAGCAAAGATTAGTGAACAGATGTAAGAGGCAAAAGAGTCTTGGACTGATCTCCAGATGGAGGATTTTGAGTTCCGCGAGGTCTTAGGGAAAGGGACCTTTGGCAAGGTAAATGACTGGAGGGATAACTTTGAGCAACTGTCTTTGGAAGGCAGGTTAGTCAGTATCAGGGGCTAAGGCCCTGTCTTCTCTTTCAGGTCTTCCTGGCAGAGCACAAACCCTCCTCGGTGCTGTACGCAGTAAAGTCATTCCAAAAGGCAGAGATCCGCGAACAGATGTAAGAGACAAAAGAGTCTTGGAGGGTGAGTCTTGGTATGGAATGAAAAGGAGAAAGGAGATCAGGATCAGATTTCCCTGCTGACGGTAGATGTTCCCTCTTCCTGATTTTGCAGGCTGCAAACTGAGAGGCGGATTCTGCAGTGCAGCATCCAGAGCAAACACCCCTGCCTCATGTGGCTGTTTGGGTGTTTCGAAACAACCACGCAAGTTGGAATGGCGCTTGAATACGCACCAGGAGGGGATCTGCAGACCTTTGCGGAAAAGAGGACTTTCAGCAAGGAGGAGTTCAAGTAAGTGTCTTCTGACCCACCCCATTCTGTGCCATGGAAGGAAGACTCCTCAGACTTCCCTTCAGTTATCCACTTCGTGCAGCAACCCACCAATGGCAGATTTGAATTGAAACTGTCACCATCGGTTGCTTCAGTGAAGAAGATGCCGCTCGTGTGCGTGACTTACATAGAGCAATGGCCTGAGGGGTCCACTGGGCCGGCTGGGAGTCCCTTCAGAAAAGGAGTTTGCTTTTGGAAAAAAGGCGCATAAGAAAAAGAATCTAAATATCTCTTTTTCTTCCAATTCTTTGACAGATTCTGCGGAGGCTGCATCACGCTGGGGCTGGAATTCCTCCATGCAAATAAGGTTGTTTACATGTAGGGCTGAGAGGGAAATGGACAAATCCGTCTCTTCTTCTAGGAGATAAAGTTAAAGGAATCCCAGCTGAAGAGGAGGAACAGGCTTCGGGGGATGTTTATAGCAGGCTTTTGCTTCATCTTTACGGATCAGTACCAAAATACCAGGATTGAAAACATGGGGAGGCAGCCTGGCACCCAGGGCCTGGCCCCCCATTTGTAGACCACTGCTGTCATGTCTTACTGAATGAGAAATTCATGGCCTAATTCTATCTGGGCTTGACGCTGGCAGATCTTGCAACCAGTGGCTCCGCAGCTCACTACTGATGGTGCAGGAGTAGGTCAACCCCTCACCAGCAGTGGCAGGCCACGAAAGCTCTGCTGGAGCAGTTAGGTCAGTGGCTGGGGTGTTTCAGGGTGGGGATTGGTCCAGGCCAGGGTGATGTGGGGGGGAGGAGGTCGGATCTCATCAGCCGACACACATGCTGGATGTTGTTCCCCCTTTCCTGACCTGCCAACAACCTCACTGAAATAATCTCACCTTGAGTGGGAAATGGGTGTATGTATTCATGTATGAAGGCTTGTGAGCCACCTTGAACTTTTGGAAAGGTGAGGACTAAGTGTTTTAAATCCGTTAATGAATCAGGGGATCCAATCCAGCTAGCGTTTGGGGATGGGGGCGGCAGGAGTCTTTGCAGTTTCCTCAGGGGCTTCCCTTTCCTCAGACTTCCCTTTGGGACACCTTCATTTTCTTTTCATTCTGTCCGTTGTTCAGAGACCTGAAGCTGGAGAACCTCATGATTGATCGTCATGGCTATATTAAGATCACAGACTTTGGAATCTGCAAAGAAGGTAATGCCATGATTGAGGATGACTGAGGCCATCAGCCCTTCACAGGTGCACAAAAGCAAAAAGATGGGGCTCCTGCACACAAAATGTCCGCATTTGGTAAGGGGTGGATCGAGGAGTAAAGAAGGAAAGGAAGATAACTTCAGACAAATCCGTTCAGGAAAAAACCCCTAAAAAACAAGGAGATTAGGAGAGGTGCTAGGAAGTGTGTGCATCGGAGGGGGGGTTAGCAGGACTTGCATGGCCTCAGGTGGATGGGGAAGGCCTTGTCCAAATGGGCCCCTTGTGCTCTGCAGCTCATTGTGATTGCAGTGTCCCCTTTTGCCTCCCAACATCGCAATGGGACAGTTGGTCCAATATTTGCCCCGTGTCATTGGCGCCACCTGATTCTTGCTGTGCTGTGCTTGCCCAACACCTGCACGTCCGAGCCCCTCCTCCAGTCTCCCGGTTAGTTTTTCTAACTGCTCGGGAAGAGCGGTTCATCCGAACCGACCCCTTCTACTTCCGGCTGAACTGACCCTCAGCCTCCGACTTTGAGCATTGAATTAAAAGTTATCTTTCCTTCTGTTCAAAAATCTGGTCACCACAGTTCTATGGAAGTAGGTGGCAGGATTTAAAATGATTGCATGAAGTGCTGCAAGTCTAGAGAACTCTAGCTAGCGAGCCGCAACCTTGAAGTGGCCAGAGGTCCGACAAATGCCTTTTCAGTGCTTTTGCTAGACTTCATCCCCTTGGAAGCTGTGTAGGAAATCAGGTTGTTCTGTAGTGCTATCCACATCTGTGGTGACTTCTGGAATAAAGAAGAACCTCAGCTAAACAACTTGCCCTTCGAATGACCACTCAGTAACTGTTTCCATAAGCACGTCTTCCTGGAGGAGGCCAGTGGAGCGATGAATGCTTTCCGGCCCTATTCTCATCTCATTCTTTTCATCTGTAAATCAACTCTTGCAGGCATTGGCTTCGGGGAGAGAACGCGTTCCTGCCTTGGCACCCCAATCACCATGGCCCCTGAAGTCATCACTGGCGAACCATACACCTTCTGTGTGGACTGGTGGAGTTTTGGTGTTTTCCTCTTCCAGATGATGTCAGGAAGGGTGAGTACAGTAGAATCATCCAGACAAGTTTAAAATGCCATGAGGAAAGCCACAGCTGACAAGCCAAGCGCTTTAGTTGAGAGAAGTCAACTGGACTCGAGAGCACTGCCCCCACCCGGTGGAACAGGAGAGATAATAGATTGAAACAGGCCTATGGGATCTGATCTAGCCCAAGTGCCATTGATCGAATAGAAGAGTTGAGCATAGCCCACCAAAATCAGTGGTGCTCAACTTTCTCAGCTTCTTCATGAGCTGCAAGTGGCCTCCTGAGACAAAGTGCTAAAGTAAGCCAGTCCTGCATCTGTGCGAGTTTAGCAGCAGCAGGGAGAGGCAGCCAGGCCCAAACACTGTCCTTCCATTCCCTTGAGAAGAGGGCAGCAAACCACCCAAACAAAGCCATGCAGTCAGACAGCCAGCAGCAAGACGGCGGCTATCCGGTGTTTTGTACTGAGTGTCATAGGTGTGATACATGCCACTTGGGCAAGAGTTACGGGTGTGTTTTTGGTGCCAGGTGCTTCAGGCACTCTTTGGAACGGGTTTGCTCCCTTAAAGCCTTGGTTGCAGACTTGGAGAAGTAGAGGCAGGCAGAGAGGGAACCACGGTAAGACTTCCGGGGACATGCAGGAATTGTCCCACCATCAGATAGGCTGTAAGGAGCAAGGAAGCTTCCTTCCGTAAATGTCAGTCTTGTCCTAATGAGGAGAATAGACAGAAACACCAGCTCTGGCCAAAGAAAGGTCAGAAAATGATATGAGAGACCAAGAAAGATTTTGAGGAATGCATGGCCAGCATTATTCTGTTTCTTCCAATCTGTTGAGCTAGGAACCTGCCAGAGAAGTGGTTGGTCTGCTGGATAGTGAGGGATGAAAGGGGGAGATCCAAAGACTTGGAGATGGCAGAGAAATGAAATGAGTTATTTGCATCTGTCTTCACAGCAGAAGACCTCGGGCAGGTACTGCTGCCCAAATGGCCCCTCCTGACTAAGGAATTAAGAGACCAATCCTCTCCAATTTTCCAGGACCGATGTAGCCACGCCAATGTGGTGTGCACTGCATCCTGTGGTGGGGAGGCAGTCACAGAGGCCTCCTCAAGGTCTGGGAACATGTTCCCTTACCCTGGGACTGCATTTTGGTTGCACTGCTGCTGGAAAGTTGGATAGGATTGGGCCCTAGTCAGACAGAGGTTAAAAGAGAGGACATGCTAGACTTAACTGACCAATTATTGAATGATCAATAAGTCACCCGGCCCAGATAGCATCCACCCAAGAGTTCTTAAGGAACTGAAGAATGAAGTGAAAAGTGGTGTGCACCAAGGATCTGTCTTGGGACCGGTGCTTTTCAACTTGTTCATCAATGACTTGGAGCAGGGCCTAGGAGTAAAGGGGGTAATTGGTACCTGCGCCCAGGGTCAAAAGGGGGGCCCAGGAACCAAAGGAGGGGGCCCAGAAATTTCCTGGCATCTGACTTTTTCCTATCTACTCAGACTTGTTTCCCACATGGGATGTTGGGGACAATACCATGACTGGGGATGCTGGGGACACTACTGATGCCACATGGGTGGGTAGACCTGGGCTCCAAAGACTTTTCCAGCTGTCTCTACCCTCCCCCCTTTCTTTGCCCCTCCCTGCCCCTGTTCTGCCTGCCCATCATCACCCTCCCCCGCTCCGTTTCACAGTTCCCTTTTTGCAAGGGAGTCCAAAAGAAACTTTCTACCCCCGGAAAAATTCCTCTCAGAGGCCCTGACCTGGAGACAGGAATAAGCAGTGAGGTGGCCAAGTGGGTGGATGACACTGAACTAGACCGGGTGGTGAAGAGCAGAAGGGATTGTGAAGAGTTCCAGAAGGATCTCTCCAAACTGGGAGAAAGGCAGTTAAATGGCAGATGTGTTTCAGTGGAAGGCAAAAATCCAAACTTCACATGTAGACTCATGTGTTCTGAGCAGTCCAGGATGCATCAGGAGATAGATCCTGGAATGCTGGTAGACAGCTTGATGAAAGTGTTGACCCAGTGTGCGGCAGCTGTGAAGAAGGTCAATTCTATGCTAGGGAACTTTTAAAAAGGATTGAGAAGGAAACAACCAATATTATAATACCATTGCACATATTGATGCTAAAGCCACATCTGGAGTCTTGTGTCCAGAGGTCGCCACATCCCTAAAAGGACATAGTGGAACTAGAAAAGGTGCAGATGAGAGCAACCAAAATGATGACTGGGCTGGGGCACCTCCCTTCTGAGAAAAGGCTACAGCGTTTGGGGCTCCTTAGTCTAGAACAGTTGTTCTCACACATTGAGCGCCGGGACCCACTTTTTAGAATAAGAATCTGTTGGGACCCACCAGAAGTGATGTCATGACTGGAAGTGACGTCATCAAGCAGGAACATTTTTAACAATCCTAGGCTGCAATCCTATCCACACTTACCCAGGAGTAAGTCCCATTGACTATCATTGTTCAAAGAACATACAGAGTAGTTTGTTCAAAGTACAGATCTGTAACATTTCCCCAAATGCAGTCACATCCCATGGTAGCATCAAGTCTAATTTATTAAAAATGAAATGAATGGGGACCCACCTGAAATTGGCTCGTGACCCACCTAGTGGGTCCTGACCCACAGTTTGAGAAACACTGGTCTAGAAAAAGGGTGCCCTGGGGGGGAACATGATAGAGATCTACAAAATGATTCAGGGGATGGATAGAGTGAATTGCGGGGTGTTCTTTTCCCTCTACCAGGGAACATCCACTCAAATGGAGTGTTGGGAGAGTTAGAACAGACAAATGAAAATATTTCTTTACCCAGAATGGAATTGGTCTATGGAACTCTTGGTCACAGGATTTGGTGATGGTGTTTGGCCTAGATGCCTTTCAAAGAAATTGGACAGAGTTCTGGAAGAAAAGTCAATCACAAGTTGAACGCCATGATGAGTGCCAGGTTCCTAGACACAACGGTTAGGTGCAACCTCCTGGTTTCAGAAACAGGCTCCTTCCAAATGTCAGGCGCAAGGGAGTGGCAGCCACAAGACGGAGGTATTTTCTGATCTTGTGTGCTCCCCAACAGCCCAATCCTAACTTGTGCTGGAACAGGCAGGCCAGCGGGCCTGCACTGTCTCCAGCGCAAGTTTGGGGCCGAAAGCAGTGCGGCTCGAGGCAAAGGCTTCCCCTTACCCCATGCCGTGCTGCAGCGGCCCCAATGGGTCACCACCTCCGGAAGTGGCGCAGATCCAGGCAGAATGGAGCAGCCACAGGCTTTTCCAGACCGCCCAGGAACAGGGGTCAGCTCCTCCTCCTCCCCGCCCTCCCCACACTCCTCCAGAACTCTGTCAGCCGAGCTTGGCCATTGCCACTCACCCATCCTTCGGGGCCCATGGCGGTGCAAGGAGGGCAGCACATGTCCGTGTGCCGGCCTAACTCCCTTCCGAGCGGACTCATCTTAGCAGGGCTCTTCTAACGTTCTTTGGCCAGTAGGATCAGAAGTCAGTGACCACCCATGACTGACCCTTCTCCTTTCTTCCTCTTCCTTGTTAGGACCCTTTTGGTGGAATAACTTGCCAACAGTTGATGCTCAACATAGTGGCGGCTGAAGTTGTCTACCCGGTACACCTGACTTTAGAAGAAGTGTCCCTTTTGGCTGGGGTGAGATGATATGGAATTCAATTCTTTGTGCTTTTCAGTGGTGGACCAAGGGCAGGCTGAGGTTCATGTTCGCGCTCCATCTCTAAGGAGAAATACACCATGGTGTAGGTTTCCGTTTGGGGAGACAACCTTGCCTGAGGACTGTGTGAAGCACCGCCTGCCTCTCTGGTCTTCTCCAAACCAGTCTCCTGTCAAGTGAGAGACATTGAAAAATGTTCTGGTTTGCTTTTGAAATCCTTGCCAGAGGACCTCCGTGAAGAAACAGATGCCTTCAGAAAAACTGCCAGACGTTTTCATATCCCAGAAACAGAAGTGGTGCATTTGTGCATCCCTGCTAAATGGAGCTGCAGGGTTTTGGGTGGTACATTCCAAGGGGCTGATGTCTAGATCCCTATCTAAGGCTGCAATCCTATACACACTTTCCTGGTAGTAAGCCCCACTGAAAACAGTGGCACTGATTTCTGAGTAGACCTGCAGAGGATTGTGCTGTAAATCGTACTCAGAAGCTGACCTCACCAAAGGAAAACAAAAATTTTGAGCACACAGCTCTAGGTGTAGCAAGAGCATGGCCTCAGGGGAAGTCACCTTGATCTCGGAATCCCCTGTCTTGTAGGGTTTTTGTAGAGATACATTGAGCTAGCTGCTGCTAAGGGCTGAGGACAGACCCAGCTAATTGTCCTGAGAGATCACCCTCTCAGTAGCTGAAGATGAAAGTCTTTGGTCAAGCAAGCAAATGCCCTCTCCCTATTTTGCATACTTATTAATAGGCATGATGGAAGCAGAAGCCTTCACTCCAAACTCCGTTCAGTCCGGGGTGCTAATCCTGAGGTGCACCTCTAATTTCAGGGTGCTGCTTTGAATCCCAACCCAAATCCGTCTGGGTGTCTCTTTTCCTGAGAGGCAGGCAGGCAGGCAGGCAGTGGGACTCATTGGAGCTGTCTTTGCAAGGTAGCCTGGAAGAGTTCACTAGCAAGTCTTTCATGAGATCACCACAGAGGTGGGAATGACCAAATGACTGAAGTCAGTCACTCAAGATAAAAAGGGAATCTGCAAGGACTTTGCTGACCTGTATTCAGGCCCTGCTTATCACCTGGTTTATCAGCTCAAGTCAATAGGCTGGGAATGAGCCTGCAACCACACAATGCAGAGCACTTTGCCAATTCTGACTGTCCAGAAAGAACTCAGTGTGTTTGCGCACCAACAGCTTCTAGAGGTGATGAGAAGTCTTTAGGTGTCTGTGATGAAATAGCTGTACAGTTGTGATCCAATTCTGAGGGACTTCAGGTTCCAAGGGGAGCTGGTCAATCCGTGAGCCCACCCAGGGAAGAGATCACCAGGCCTGATTTTCACCTCTCTTCTGTGGCTCCTCACAAGGCCAGTCTCTGGTGGGGAGAGCCCCGGGGACCTAGACAGGGACCAAGCATCAGCCAGGATGGAGCCTTAGGTTCTGTTGGTGTCGGTCTGTCCTCCCCCTCCAGATGCTGGGAGTTCCTGGTCCCCTCAGCTCCGGTGAGGCTGGGTTAGGACCCAGGTCCTCTGCCTAGTCTAGAAAGCCTCTTTCCATTGTTTTCCACCTCTGTGAATCCAACCTTTTGGCTGAGAACCTCTGCCTTATTCTGGGATCCGTGGATTTGTCAGATTCCTTGCTCTGCAGGTATTACTGTCAGAGTGCATAGCATTCGTGGAGAGCGGTTTTCCCCTCTGGGAAGCAGGTGCCTTGGGCTGGGGGCAGTGGCCTAGATCTACCAAGTCTTGTCCCAGCAGGCTGCATGTTAAACCGATTGGAAGAGGGGGGATGGGAAGGGGGTGAGCATTGGGCACTAGGCCTCACTGCCCTGGATGAGCAGGTAGAAGTTTCCTCCCCCTCTTTTCATGCCAGTGCACTGAGGGATTTCAGTTCCATTCCCTGATAAAGTCTAGCCCCTGGGAGATGTAATTTTGAGAGCGGAAGAGTGGAGAGAAGGATCTTCTTTTCCCTCTGACACTATGACCAGGGGATATGCACTAAAACTGAGTGTTGGGAGAGTTAGAGAAGACCAAAGAAAATATTTATTAACCCAGCGTGTGTTCTCATCCATGGAACTCCTTGCCACAGGGTGTGGTGATGGCGTCTGGCCTAGATGGCTTTAAAAGGGGATTGGACAGAGTTCTGGAAGAAAAGTCCATCACTGGCTACGAGCCATGCTGGGTACATGCAACCTCCTGGTTTTAGAAGTAGGCTACCTCAGAATTCCAGATGCAAGGAAGTGACAACAGGGTGCAGGTATCTTGTTGTCTGCAGTGGTACAGCGAATGAACGTGTAGCCCGGTGCAGAGCACAAAATGTTGCTCCGGAAGTGACGTCACAAGCGGAAGTGACATCAACCCAGGCTTTATAAAACGTGCAAACTTGGGGTAAACCTGCTTCCTCCCCCCAGCAGTTCACCACCCACTTGATCTGTCACCTCCCCCAGCCAGTGGCATAGCTAAGGCATCTATCTTAGGGCATCTGGGGCATCTATCTTAAGGCATCTGGGGTCAAAGAAGATTTTGTAGCCCCCTATGACAAAATCCAATTTAAGTAAGTAAATAAATAAATATAAAAAGTGTGCCCCTTATTGGTTAGAGACACTGTGTTGGGGACGGTTATTCTCTCCCTGCTAAATTGAAGAGTAGCAGCGCTTGAAAAGTTAGCAGGAGTAGCTGTATACATGGAAATGACAGCTGACTCATATTAACACCTTATTGGTTCCCCGCTGTATCATAATAGCATCTCATTGGCTCTCAGAACAATCAGTCTTCGAGGTCAGTTTTGAGTTGAGAAAATCCACTTTTTGTTTGTTAAGGCAGTTGTGTTTTCGTTTGCTGGTTAATTGGCCATAACATTTGCTAGAAAACAGGTGTTCTAATATGGTTTGTTCAATTGCATTCTGCATTAAATTACTTTTCCAATGATATATAACATGATGGTGTTGTTCATACATACCAAGATTTTCACAATTTTGGCCATGAGTGTCAAGTTCAGCTTGTTGCCCAGTGAGACTGCTACCCCCTGCACCCCCTTAGCTACGCCACTGGTTGTGTGCTCCCTGAGGCATCCGGTGGGGCACTGTGAGATACAGTAAGCTGGACTACATGGCTCTTTGGCCTGATTCAGTGGAGCTCTTATGTTTTGGCCCCAAAATGTGCTGAAGTTGCAACTTGTATTTCATGTGGCGAGGGGATGAATGAGCCAAATTACAGTGCCAGAGGCCCCCAAAGCACTAACGTCTGCCTTCTTTTTCTATGATGACATGGTTAGGCAGTCCTAAAACGGCAGTTCTGAAAAGATTCAATTTTTAAACAGTAAAAAAAAAGAGTTGTTTTATTTTTTTTGGGGGGGGAGCAAAGTTTTTAAGGTCCCTGCATTGATATAAATCCCAGCATGTACTGGTGGTGCATTTGCACACCATGAATGGTGTCAGCAATTTTGAAGCAATTAGGAGTGTACTCAAATATGCAAATAGAGGGGGGTTCTCTCTTCTTAACCATGTGCCAGGAACTTCATTTGTGTATCAGGGAAACACGTCCTTCCCTCTTGGTTCTTTGGTCTAAGCCAGTGATTGGGTGGGTGGCCATCTTCTCTTTGAATTGCCTTTCTGACAGTCTCCAAACTTTTCTCGCTAATGAAGAAGAACCCCACCCAACGCCTGGGCAGCCAAGGGGACGCCGGAGAAATAAAAGAACAACCTTTCTTCCGGGTATGTGCTGGTTTCTGAAGAAAGCAGTCTTTCCCTTGCCACTCAAGAGCTCCAAGAGCCCTGGAAATATTCTGGTGCAAAAACATCCTGCCTCTTTGTCTATTTCCAGGAGACAGTGTGGGAGGATATATTGTCCAGGAAGATAAAAAGTCCTTTCTCCGTAGCCCTCAGTCAACACAGGGTGGATATTTGCAGTTTGCACAGGTGAGTGTTCTTCAGGCTGGAGATGCTCCTAACATCCACTGTCATTGACTGCGGCCTGGGAGTTCAGTCGACTGAAGCCTCTGAGAAGATGCTTTATCTTGTCTTTCAGTTCAGAAAGTGCCATCAGCTTCCACTTGTCATTGGGGGACAAACCAGCCCACAGCACGCCCAGCAACATGCCCGTTCCTGTGGAGTCGATGCCTGACAACGACCCTGGGACGTCCATGCCAGACGGGTATGATTATGCAGGTTGAGCCTCCTTCTCCTGGCCTGTGGCCTGGGAGTGCAGTCGACTGAAGCCTCTGAGAAGATGCCTTTATCTTGTCTTTCAGTTCGGAAGGTGCCATCAGCTTCCACTTGCCATTGGTGGACAAACGAGCCCACAGCATGCCCAGCAACATGCCAGTTTGTGTGGAGTCGTTGCCTGACAACAACCCTGGGACGTCCATGCCAGACGGATAAGATTATGCAGGTTGAGCCTCCTTATCCTGGATTTTGCCTCTGTGGAGTTGGCTCAGCCTGAAGCCTCTGGAGTCTCTTCTGAGGCCTGTGGAGGCTGTGCACAGCCTTGCCCTTGCTTCAGTGCCACACGCACAACAAATGCCATTAGCCAGTTCTTCTTTTTCCAAGGTATTGTATATGTGCCTTGAGTCCCTTTTGGTGTGGGAGAAAGGCAGGATATAAATCCTACCAATCAATCAATCAATCATTCAATCAATTAGTTTCTCTCATTGCAGCTTCAAACTTAGGCGGTGCTCTTCCTGGCCCAACATTCTCAGGTGCCGCATACAGAATCAGCTGTCTAGGGCAGCGGTACGTATTTGTCTGTGTGTGTGTATGTGTGTGGGGTGTGTACCTGGGTGAGGGGAAGCCTGAAGGGGAGCAAGGAGCCACCATGTGGTGGTGGAGGAGCATGTGCTCTGCATGTGGACGGCTCCCTGGAACCCCCGTTAACGGGCCAACAGGGAACATAGTGTGGAACGTTCTCTGCTGTCAGATTGAAAGGGTGCTGATCTGGGTCGGAAGAAAAATGCTGTGACTTTGAAGAAGGCAGTTCCTTCAGGAAGGGGACTTCTCAGAGCAATGTAGAGCCTGTGTGAGAGACTTGTAAGCCTCGGTTTGGAGGAAGCTTCCCTGTAGGTGTCGCATCTTGCGTGTCAGCCGTAAAAGGCCCCAAGAAAAGGCCTTTCTGTGATGGCCTCGTAGATTGCTACATTTGGTCCTCTGCAGAAAGAGAATTCCTTGCTTGCCAGTGTGAGACTTCAGCACAGTTGAAACTCCCCATTCAACTGTGCAGTTAAGGGACAAGGATACCAGCAGGATCGCTTCTGGTTCTGCGCAGCAAAGCAGACAGGGGGCTTCTTTGCCCCGGGGTCTTCTTGCTAAAGTGGCCATAGAGATGAATGGAATGGAAAGCTCCTGGCTCTGATGATCATGCTTTGTGACCTGTTCCCTTTGCAGTCACTTCCCTGAGCTGAAGGACAGCTCTGTCTCCTGAAAAGCTGCACCAAAGAAATACAAGTAAGTCTTCTTGTGTGAGGGTGCAATCCTATCCACACTGACCTGGGTGTAAGCCCCCCTGACTGGAACGGGACTTACTTCTGAGTAGGCGTGCATAGGATTGGGCTCTTCTAGTGCTAAACATCCATTTCCTCCCCATCCCCGTGGCGAGGTTTTAGCTGGACATCGTGCCCTCAGCTTCCCTTTTTGAACTTCTTCCCCTCCTTGGCTGTGACTCAGCTGTGCTTCATGTTTCCTTCTCCCCCTCCCACTGGCTTGGGACACCACCTAGTTGCTGGCGGTGGTCTTGCAGGCTTTCCTTAGCACCGGTGGGAGTCAAAGTCATAATGGGGGGGGGGGGGACAGAGACTCATCGCAGATGCTTCCCTTGCTTCCCCGCCTCCATTCTCTTCACTCCCTTGTTGTTTCATGTTTGTCATTAGTTTGTCAGCTCTTCAGGGCCCAGCCCTAAGCTGTGCACACTGTAAAGAACATTCACCACTACTTTCAGCACACTAAGCCGGTATGAAGCCATGTGCTGGCCTAGCACCGGTTCAGGATTGCTCTCTTATTGTTTGAACTGTTGGAAGCTGTCCTGGCAGACTCTGTCAAGGTGCAATGGATTTTTAAAAAAAAAAAATTCAATAAAAAAGACAAAAATTCAAAAAGATACACATTGCTCTAATTTCTAAAGTGTGGATTGGACATCGTCACCACGCACCCTGACCTCAGTGGTATGACAAAAGCTTAAGTTCTGAAAGGAATTGAAATACATCCATCTCGCCTTTGATTTTCGCAACACACTTATAAACAAACTTCTTCTGGACTGGACAATGATCCTTTCACCATTCCATGTAGCCCTCCGTTGAAGCGACTGTTTCTCTTTTGGTTTGCTTAGAAGGCAGTTCCAGGAAATAGTCTTAAGATCTGGAGCAGTTAGGATATAAAGGCAGAAGTAAAAAGGTGCTCGGTCTGTTCATTGCTAATCTGTAGAAGGATGGTCCAGACCTTCATAGAAAGTAGTCTTATGCTGAGTCAGATTGTTGGTCCACTCAGCTAATACATTCTCTGCTCCAGCAGGCAGTGGTTCTGTTGGAATTACCCCTGGGAGACACACCTCAGTGGTACTGTGTCCCCCAGGGGTAATTCCAACAGTAAACCAACAATAACCCAGTTCTCAATGGGGAACATCTTGCCAGGGTAAATAGATTTCCAAATGGTCCTCCCCACCCGCCAAACATACCCCCAAAAGTCAGAGTTATTGCCTAACTTTGCACAAATAGATCTTGTCTTTTCTTGCAACTTTCCCAAGGTGCACACAGTGCTGAAGCTACTGAAGATGGAGCAGAATGTCTTCAATATAGTATCTCAGGAGGCCATCCAACAAGTCAACGTGGGCTGCGCAGCATAAGGAGAATTCCTTCCCAGGGAGTTATCTGACTATTTGGCCAGCACCACAGGGTTGACTGAGTGTGCCGCAAGAGGCCAGCGAGATGGTTGAAGATTTTCGCTGGTCAAGAGGGAAGCCCTCAGTGTTCTTGCCCATGTCTAGAGGTACAAAATGACAGAATGAATGACATCAGAGCACAATGCTATGCATATGTATGAAAGAGCAAGTCCTACTGAGTTCCTTGGGGTTTGCTCCCAATGCGGGTGTGTATAGCAGTGGTTCCTTCACACAAAGGTTGAGAACACTTCAAGGATTTGTGGGCGGGGCAGCGGTGGCACCTCAGCAATCGTGGCAAAAAAGGACTTTTAAAAATAGTACCTGTAGGTAGTGCTTGCCATTTGGATGGCGCGGCTGGGTGGGGGTTGCGGCCCCCTCTGCGAACCTTTCCGCTGCCCAAAACGGCTCCCTGCAGCGATTGTGAATCTCTTCTGGGTTCGCCACTGGCGCTACCCCAAGTTCTTGAAAAAACCTGTTTTTTGCTGCAGCGATGCAGTAGCTGAGATGCCTTCACTGCTGTAGCCACGCCCCTTCAGGGGGATTGCAGTAGTTCCAGTTTTGCTGAGGAGTCACAACACCCAGGTTGGAAACCGCAAGCTTAGGTCGATAAACTCACACAAACTATCGGAGGGCCCGATCCTCATCTTTCCAGCGCTGATCCAGTCATGCCAATGGGGCTTGTGCTACATCCTGTGGTAGTGGGTAATCACAGAGGCCTCCTCAGAGTAGGGGATAGTTGGTTCCTTCACCTTGGGGCTGCATTGCGGCTGTATCAGCACTCGAACGTTGGATCGGATTGAGCCCTGAGCTGCAGAATTCAGCTGCTCGTGGTGCAGACACTATTTTTTCTTTTTTCATAGGCCACAGTCTGCTTTGCCTGCAATACAGAGGCGTACATTAATCCTTCCCTTAGTTCCGGCTCACAGTCTTTAGATTTGGAGCAGTTAGGATATCAAGTCGTAAGGAAAAACTTGCCAAGTGTGTTGATTGCATGGTCCAGACTTTCCTAGGGAGTGGTCTTATGCTGAGTCCACTCAGCTAATTCTTTCTCCACTCCAGCAGGCAGTGGTTCTCCCACATCACCAGCACGAAGAGACATCTCTCACTGAGCCTTGGCCTTCTCTATTTCAACAGAGCTTGGGGCGAAGGTTGACTTTGGAGAAGGTGGGGCTTTCAGGTTGACTTTGTTATTCGGGGTTTGCTTATCTAAGGATTCCTTCTGTGCTTCACAGATCTTCAAAGGAGAGGGCTCCAAACTGCTCCTCTTTGTCAGCTGCCAAACTTCTGCCTTCTTACTTGAGCACTGGACAGAGGCTCAACGAGACTGCGGAGCAGCTTTTCTCCAAATGCTTTGACTGCAACTCTAAATGCAGTTTTTCTCTCAACTCAGTGACCAATGGAGTTGGTATGCGTTTATTAATAACAATAATAACAATAATATAGTGTTGCGAAGCAGCTGGGAATGATGTCATTATCCCGAGTGCTGAGAGGGAAGCTGTGCGGGCTTCAGTAACAGCTGCGCAGCCACCTGGACCTGAGCTAGCCAATTCACTGGTCCAGGTCTTTGTGGATCTGTGCTGCAGGATTGGGTCTGGAACTAGGCTAGGATTTGGCAGCCCTTCTGCCCTCCCCCACCCTCTGCTACCCTACCTGCACTGGCAGTTCTGCTTGGCTGCTCTGGTGCACGCAGGAAGACTGGCCTTCCCACCAACGCTCCAGCAGCATGCAAGTCCATACAGTGCCTGAAGCACTTTCACCACCGCCATAAGGCAGGTAGCACTGCCAGAACGTTAGTTCCACCAGCACTAAGAGCCCATCAGATTGGGCTGTAACTGGTTCTGATTTCTTCTTCTTCTAGGCCAGTCGGTTTGGATTTAGCAATTGTATTGCATTGTGAAAGAAATAGCCAGAGCAACTGTTCTTAAAATACACAGCTCTTTTCTCCATTTGATCTTGAATATATTGTAGGGCACAATCCTATCCAACCTTCCAGTTCCAATGCAGGTGCAGTGCAGCCCCATGAGCCTGGAGAAGGCCTCTCTGATTGCCCCCACCACCACAGGATGCAGTCCATGCCCGTTTGGCACGGCTGCAGCAGCACTGGAAAGCTGGATGGGAGTGGAGCAGGATCACTGATGAGTAGTGCCATTGGGGTTGTGTGCCTCCTACCAGTACTGCAGTGTGCCTTGTATATTGTCCAAATGCTGATGGTGTGCCTTGACAGTCTGAGTGCCTTGACAGTAGGCCATGAAATGAAATCACTGACTGAGAACCTGGGTACTGGTCTCATTCACTACCTGAAAAGTCATGAGGTGTTGCTTGTTAAAAATTCTGAAGGCAGTCTTTTATCTATCAGTAATGCAGAAAAACATGGAGGTGCATACTTTGCGGTCACACTGAGAGAATCACAACATGATTGGTTGCTGTGTTGGTCCAAGATGGCCCGAAGTAAGGTCATGCCCCTTTTTAAAAGACCAAATTGAAAAGTAACAAGGTACTCAACAACCAGCTTTGGAATCTAGAGGATTCTTCATCAGTCAAAATCAGGGATTTTCCACTGGTGTGCCGTGGCACATTGGTGTGCCATGAATGGTCTGCAGGTGTGCTGCAGAAGCTGGGGAAAGGTTAATTGATAAGTAGGGCACCCCCCTCCCTGTCACTGGCAGCATGGTGTGCCTTGTCATTTGTCAAAAAACCAATGGTGTGGCCCGAAAATGTGAGTGCCTTGTCAGTTGCTGTGAGATGAAAAAGGCTGAGAATCGGTGGTGTAGATGGTGAGCAGCAGAACCAGGAAGGAATAGCAAGAGCATGTTGCAGGTTTCCCAACAGCCTGCAGTTTGGAAAATCGAAAGGTGGCATTTAGAAAGGTTGCAGACTTGAACCAAGCTGGGAAGGGTGTGAACAAGTTTCCCTGAACACAGGGCTGCTTAAATGTTTGACACCCACACCAGTCGAGAAGAATGACATCTGTGCATTAACTCAGTTCAGTCTCTAGCACCCTCAAAACTCCTTGGTTCTTTCCAAGGCAGAGATCAGGAGAAAAGCAGAGCAATACTATTGATTTTATTTCCTCAGAGTACAATTCAGGAGTCACAAATGGCTGAAAGTCAAATTGGGAGCAATCCCTGGTATTGGAGGCATCTCGCCTCTTGTCCTGAGAGAAGGAAATGCTGTTGGCCAGTTGGCTTTTTTCTTTCTCTGGGTTGTTTGCTCAATTAAATTCTACTGCTTCTCAATTGGTAGGGAAAACTACAGGAGCAAGTCAGCAGCAGATAAAAGCCCGTAGGCCAAATGCAATCTCTTCTCTTGGCACAACAGTCAAGGCCAACTCTTCCAAACATTCTCTGAGCATCAACTGACCACAGAGAAGTTCACAGTTTTCAAGAATCAGAGCCAGGTTTAGATGACTAATGGGGAACATATTTCAAGTCCCTTTGACTGGCACTAGGGGGACTTCAGCACTTAACTTGGACTAGATTTGGGACACATGGTTTGGAGGCCATTTTTTAAAACCTTTCACTTTAGGCCCATGATAGATCTAGTGATCAACTAACTTGGAATGGGATGAGTGATAAGTGATCTGTGTATGATACCATTTAGGTCATTGATGGTACCCTGACAAGGAGGAGAGTGCAGTGTCCTGAACAGAAACTTCTCCTGTTTTACCCTTCCAGCCTTTTGAATGAATACCGTGACCTGTAGGAACTGCAGAGAGCAAGGCCCGAGGCCCAGATTCTCCAGTTAACTTGGAAAAAGAGCTCTGGAGTACTGCTACGTATGACTTGGCTCGAAAGGTAGACACCCTCCCCAAAGCATGGCTCTGGCTTTGGACAGCACAAACCCTTAATGGCTGAAGATTTTCTAGCAGGTCCTAGTCCCGGTGCTCCAGGCAGTTTAGGATTGGGCTGTCAGTGTGCAAACATTTTTTATAAATGTTTACCATCTTATCCTGTGACTAGGATCAGCAAGGTAGATCAGCCTTACAATAAACACCCCTTCCTGAGTGCAAGATTAGGAACCATGCCTCTGCTAAGCTGGCGTTTGCCACCCTGGATTTCTGTAAATACTTAACACTTAAATCTTCTGCCCCAGTTTCTGGAGCAGCACTTGTTTAATCGATGGTTTCTTTAAAATTCAATCATCTAACTGACTGAGGACAAAAACAACTACAGACCTAACTTTTAAGATTGCATTTCATCAACTGAGACGTATTCTTGTGCATGTTTACTTGGGTACATCCCATTGAACTCCATGGAACTTCTGAATAAAAATATGTAGGGCTGGCTATAATTTTTTAAAACTTACATCTCCTTCACATAAAACTCCAGATGTCTTTTGTTCTCCCAGTCCTTCTAATCAATCTGTAATGTGCCTTTTTAGGTGATTGAAAAGAACAAGCTCATCTTGGGTCGCAAAATGTTCGCCAGCGAAAAGGGTTGGGCCAAACTTCATCCTGCTTTTGGCATCAGAGGTAGAACTTCCCGGGAAGCCTCACTTGGGTAATGAAAGAGTGTGATGTCAAAAGTGATGAGCCAGATAATTTTTGTGTATGTTCTAGGATTCTTTGTGGTTGCCTAGCAACCTGTGGATCTCATTATTTTTCTCTTTTGATATCCATAGGATGCATCTGACCTTTCCAAACTACAAGAGTAGACCAGGAATTCCGGGAACGCTTGAGGCAGATTGGCACAGAGGTGAAGGAGGTGGAAGAAACGAGCAAGGAGAGGGTGAAGAGTATTCCGGATGCTTTCGTTGGATGGCTCAATTGCTTCCATAGTCATGTTCTGTGAGTCTTGCAGGGCAATCCTTTATTATTTATTTGAAAAAATGTATACCCTGCCTTTCCCTGCCAAAGCATGTGTCGAAGATGGTTTACAAAGACTCATCATAAAATATCATGTATCAAAACAAGAAGTAAAACAGAATCAAAGACAAAGCATGAAAACAGTCATTTTAACCTGAAACACTCCAAGAAACACGTTTAAAACAAGGCAAAGCAAAGCCAAACCCATCCCTTATCGTCACGTCCTTAGGGGGAGACAGAGGAAGTCAAACCACAGCCCAATTCCAGAGGCGCAGAGGGCGGGCATCCGCTCATCAGCCGAATGTCCAGGCAGGCCTGTGCAGGGGGTGGGAGGGCAGAAAGAAGGCGAGGAGATGGCATTTGGGGCACAGAAGGGTGGACCAGGAGACAAAGCGGGCCCGAGAAGGGTGTGACATCGGCCACGGCAGCACAGGCCAAATCCCAGGCCCTGCAACCTTACCCAGGATGCTTGGGTTTGCATCCGCTCCGAACAGCCCCATCCACTGAAGTCTACCAGGGCAGCTTACAAGCATTAAAACCATCAGAGCGCAATCCTCTTGCACTGGGGTAGGTGGGCACAACATGGGTAAGGGGGAAAATATGCCATGATCATGAATTGCCCCTGTTCCAGCTGGCACCTACCTTGCCACTCTGCTTGCCTGTTCCAGCACAAGTGAGGATTGGACTGTCCAGCAGATATTCCAAAAGATATTGCGGTGCAGTATTTTCTTTTTGGAGGAGTTGTAAACGACGAACAGCCAGCGAACTCTGGCACTTGGAGGGAAGAAAACTGTGGGAGGGATACTGGAGCAACCCTGTTGGATTCCACTGGGTGCCAACCCTCGTCTTCTCTGCTCGCCCCTGTTTCTTTCAGGAGTGTTGAATGGTTCCCTGCTCAGTCTGTACCCGCCATCCTGGCTGCAATGATCATCCCAGATGAACAGAGGTGAAATATCGCTCTGAAAAGGTTTGGGGAGCAGTGTGTTTATTTTTAGCTTTGTACCTGGCCTTTTCGTCAAAATTATCCCCATGGCAGCTTCTAATAATACAAAGCAAGACAGGAAGCCTCAGTCCTCTGACCAATGACAGGGACCAGAGTTGATTGCTGCGTTGCATTGCCCTTGCCCAGTCACTGGCAGTTAAAGCAGAATTCTTTTCAGGGGGGGGGGCAGGAGGTGGAGGGCGTGAGCTGTCTGCACTTGCAACTTTCTCTGGCCATTGGTGGGGGATTGGCCGATCTGCCCTATCCCGTGATTTTCATCCTGGAGTGTCTAAGCGCAGACTCTCAGGGGCCCTTATCCCTAGTGAAAATCTCTTCACAGCAATGAGGCACTGTCCTGGTGGAGGAAATGATCAACCAGGGTAGGAATGCTTCCCTGTGCAGGCAAGAAAACACAACAGTTCAGGTTGCGGGTGAGGAAGCTAGAACCCTCTAAGAAAAGCAGGGATGTTTCATTGCCTTGGCCTCTACACAGGCAGTTCAACAATCAGTACTAGTCGTAGATGATCATGATGAAAGGTGTTGGTTTGGAGTGGGGCAGGAGAGGAGCATCGAATTTCCCCCACCCCTGAGCATCTAAGAATCCAACTTGGTTCCCTTTTCATCTGCACCAGGGAATCCTCAGCAATGGAAGAAGCTTCACTGCTGATCTACGCACTTGTTGGTGTTTGGAGCGCCAAGGTCTCAACTGAAGAGTAGCCTTCCTGCCGGTGAGGTTTCATGACCCCCTACCCGATGCCAGATGCGTAAGCGCGTGGATTGCTGTACCTCTTCACACAGTGTCTTATTTTTGTCTTTCCATCCAGCCAGCAAAGAAGAGCCTTCCCTCAAAGGGGATCGGAGCACGCACTCTTCTGACTAAGGATGCTCCTTTTTGTCCTCTGGAGACCTGAGGGTGACCTGAGCCAGGACAACTCTCATCAGCACTGCTGCCAATAATCCTGCTGGCCAGGTGGCATGATGGGCACCAGACAGAGAAGGAAGAGGCTAAGGAAAGCAGTGGCTTCCTCTTTGGAACATTCAGCATCCGCTGCAGGGCTGATTGCAGCAGGACCCAATGACAGAACGCCTTGTGGGAACTGACAAGGTAGGCACACTGAAGAGAAGGTGTGGCAAAAGAGCCGTCCATTTCACAGTGGGCTGGAGAAAGCCTCCCCAGGGAAGAGGCCCTTCAGCTGCATGTCACCCCCTTTGCTCCTCTGGGGCTCTCTGTCTTGGCAGGTAAAATAGGGAGGCAGGAACACCATCATGCCAGAACTCTTGCCTTGTACCGCCTTGAGTGACATTCACCACAATCTCCAGGAACACGAAGAATATCCTGAACAGAGAAAGAGAGCTGAAGATCGAAAAAGCTAAGCTGGAAATCCCTGGACATCACGGGTTATGAAGATCTGCAAAGAGAAGGTTCACTCTCCCCTTCTAATCTTCTGATAATATCTGGGACTCTGGAGGGGGTTGGCCACCTTTACTTACTACTGTGATCTGGATACAAACCAGAGGGCTCTATTCTTGCCATTTCCCCACTGAAGCCAATAGAAGCTAATTTTCTCAGGACATGATGTTTATGGAGGCCCTGACTGAAACTGCAACAGAAGTTAGGCTTCAAACCTCCCTTGCCTCTCACTGCAACCCTTATCTGGGTTGTCCTTAGGCCACATGGTATTATAGGGGAGAAAGACACCAGTATTTTAGGGCCAATAAAATGATCAACTTGGTCATGTCTAATTGGTTCAAGATACCACGTCCCTAGTCACTGTGTCCCCAAATCCCAACTGTGCCATAGAACAAATGCAGCCCTTTCTGAGAAGAACTCACAGCCAAAAGGCATGTATAGAGGTAGCCATTACCACTTGCTCATGGAACCAGCAAAACTCCTTCAAACCCAGTCTTTTCCAGCTCGTCTTCTGACAAATTCCTTTCCTCTTAATTCATTTCCTAAGTCAGATTTGAGAAAGGCATAAGTAACTCTTTTCTTCAATTCTCTTCTTCCCAGATGTCTTTATATATGAAGATTTTTATAAAGAAAAAGTAGTTCTGAACCAAGATCCAGAACCTCATTCCCTACCTCAGATCTGCCAGCTTGAGTAATATGAAGACTTTAAGCCTGACAACAAGCAAGTAGCCAACGACGGTTTTCTCAAACCAGGGAAGAATTGGGCGTTCCCAGGCTTGGATATGGCAAACGCAGGCATAGTAGTTCATCTGCCCAAGAAACCAACTGCGACCCAAAAGTACCTTTAAAAAAAACCTACAAAGAACATTGAATGAACTGGAGAACCTCTAGCAAGTAAGCAATGAGGATTTTCTTAAAACAGGGAAGAATTGGGCGTTCCCAGGCTTGGATATGGCAAACGCAGGCATAGTAGTTCATCTGCCCAAGAAACCAACTGCGACCCAAAAGTACCTTTAAAAAAAACCTACAAAGAACATTGAATGAACTGGAGAACCTCTAGCAAGTAAGCAATGAGGATTTTCTTAAAACAGGGAAGAATTGGGCGTTCCCAGGCTTGGATATGGCAAACGCAGGCATAGTAGTTCATCTGCCCAAGAAACCAACTGCACCCCAAAAGTACCTTTAAAAAAACAACCTACAAAGAACATTGAATGAACTGGAGAACCTCTAGCAAGTAAGCAATGAGGATTTTCTTAAAACAGGGAAGAATTGGGCGTTCCCAGGCTTGGATATGGCAAGCTCAGGCATAGTAGTTCATCTGCCCAAGAAACCAACTGCGCCCCAAAACTACCAAAAAAAAAAAAACAACCTACAAAGAACATTGAATGAACTGGAGAACATCTAGCAAGTAAGCAATGAGGATTTTCTTAAACCAGGGAAGAATTGGGTGTTCCCAGGCTTGGATATGGCAAGCTCAGCCATAGTAGTTCATCTGCCCAAGAAACCAACTGCGCCCCAAAAGTACCAAAAAAAAAAAAAACAACCTACAAAGAACATTGAATGAACTGGAGAACATCTAGCAAGTAAGCAATGAGGATTTTCTTAAACCAGGGAAGAATTGGTGGTCCCAAGCTTGATTATGACAATCTTAGGCATTGTTCTTCCTTTGCCCATGAAACCAACTTCTCTCCAAAAGTACAAAAACAAAAAACAAAAAAAAAACCTACAAAAAACATTGAATGAACTGGAGAACATCTAGCAAGTAAGGAATGAGGATTTTCTTAAAACAGGGAAGAATTGGGCATTCCCAAGCTTGGATATGGCAAGCTCAGGCATAGTTCTACCTCTGCCCCAAAACCAACTTCTCTCCATGTCCTCTCCTTCATCTTCACTTGAAGGGCAGCCGAGGTGGGGAAAAAAAGGGAAACTATTTCATTGATGGGAAAGAAGAAATGGAATAAGATGCAGGTGGTCAATTCCAGCCTGATAGTGTAAGAAGGAAAGGAAGGAATGAAAGAGAGCTTAGTGTGCCCAAGCAGAGCCTGATAATGTCAGAAAGAAAGAAGGAAGGAAGGAGGGAGAGCTCAGTGGGAAAGGAATGAGATCCAGGTGCCCAAAGGTGACAGAAATCAGCTAGAGCCATGAGTGGTCAAAGAAGTTGCATAATGTAAGGAAAGAAAGGAAGGAAGAAAAGAGAGATAAATGTGACCAAACCGGGCCTAATAATGTAGAAGAGGAAAAGAAGGAATAAGAGTTCAGTGGGAAAGGAAAAAAGGGAATGACACACAGGTGCGTAGTGGCCAAATTTGCCTTAGAAAAGGTGGACAAATGCAGAGCCACAGGTAGACCAGCCCAGCCCCATCCGGTAGAAAATAAGAGTGCAAACAGAGGGCTTTCTGTGGACTTCCAAAGCCTCATAGTTGGGAGGAAAAGGCAGAATAAGAGGGCTGATGCGCTGGCCCAGCGGAAAGTGTCGCAGGGGTGCCTTACAGCATGTTTGAGACTGAGCACCGGCACGGCCCCAATAGGACTGGGCCCTGAGTGTGGCTAATTGGAGCCTTGTATCAGGGAATCAGGCTCAATAATAGGGGACAAATTGTGATCTATGGGAGAGCTCAGTGGTAGAATGAGTTACAGGTCAGTAGTGGGGAAATTATGCCTGATAATGTAAGAATGAAAAGGAGGAATGAAAGGGAGCTAAGTGTTGGGAAAGGACAAAATGGAATCAGGGAGAAATAATAAATGGCAAGGTAAGCCATGATAGACCTAGAGGGGGGCAAGAGGGACAAATGCCCTGGACGCTGCCCCTCTGGGGGTACAGCCTCCAGCTCCCCCCCCCCACACACACACTGCCCGTTTGTCTTTTTTTTGAAGCAAAAAATGGCAGCAACTCTTCTGGCTTGTCTCGCTTTAAAAAAACCCCTCCTCTCAATGGAAGAGGGGGAGGCCCAGAATCAAGGCCGGAGTGGAAGCGAGGTGCTGCCTGTCCAGCCACGATTCAGAACTGCACTGGGCCACCGCCTCAGGGGAGCCCTGGAACCACAGTGTGCCGGGAGTCGCAACTCCGAGTACGCTGACGTTCTAGGGTTCCCCTTTCCTCCAGAGCTTTCCGTAGAGCGCTGTCTGGCACCCAGACAGAACACCTGGCCCTTTTCTTGTTCTTCTGGTTGGTTGCAACCCACCAGTTTGGGAACCACTGAAGAAGAGCCATGAGTTGCCAAATGGAGTGTGATAATGCAAGAAAGGAGAAAAGTAGGGAAAGCAAGCTTTATGTGGAGTAGTTGAGTCTGATAACGTGGGGGGTGGGGAGGAGGAAGAAATGGGAGAGCTCCGTGGCATAGAAAAAAATGCATAAGACCCACATTCATACTGGCAAATACAGCCTGGCAATGTAACAGAGAAAACACAGCATAAAACGGAGCTCAATGTGGCCTAAGTGAGCCTAATTTTAAACAAAAAGGGAGAGCTCAACATGGGTAAAAAGCAATGGGACATAGGTAAGTGGTGGCCCAGTTGAACCTGGCAATGTCAGGGGGGAGGGAAGAATGAAAGGGAGCTGAGGGTGGCTAAATAATATAAGAGGGAAAAAGACTCTGATCCCAATCCTCTGATTGGGCAGTGCCAGCCCTTTCCATAAAGCACTTTCTGACACCCAGACAGTAAGCAACACTAGCAGGAAGGCCTGCAGCGTCCCACAGTTGCTACAAGCCACCTGACGGCCGCCAAGGCCGGTAAGTGCTGCGCCAGGTGGCGGATGGGCAAGGGATGGTGGCAAAATGGCATTCTAGAAGTGGAGAGGGGGGGCTTTGGGATGGGGGAGGGCAGAAGGGAGTGGTTCAGACCAGGGAGAGGGGCAGAAGTGACAGAGCAGCCCTCCACAACAATCTAACCCCTGCCCCGGACCTGAAATCCCTACACAGGGCTACTTGGTTCTGCAATAGCTAAATAGCTGGCACAGCTCCAAATAGCCCCATTGAGCAGGCTGAGCTGCTGCACAGAGCAAGGAAACCAATGAGGAGGAGACCTCCCTCCTGCTCTTCTCCCAACTGGATACAGCAGGGGCCAGTGGCCCCACTGCACCAACGTTGCCTAGGATTGGGCTGTCGGGTAGGTAATGGCCAGATTGAGCCTGATAAAATAGGGGGGAAGGGGAGGAATAAGGGAGAGCACAGTAAGCAAGAAAAAAAAGGAATCCGGGAGAATGAAGTGTGGCCAAAGAGTGCCTGACAATAGAGAAAAGACATGAATGAATGAAAGAAAGAGAAGTAGAGCAAAATTGAGCTAAAATGTGTTCTAAACAAGGAGGATCAAAGGAGAGACCAAACTGCACCTGATGATTAGGAAAAAGTTGGAATAAGGGAGAGTTTCATGGGAAGGGGAAAAATGGAATAAGACACAGGTTTGTAGTGGCCCCATTGAATGTGAATGTCCTGAAAGAAGTATAATGTATAAAGAAGTTTCATGATAATGTTTGGTTGTAACTTTTTAAAAACATTTTTTCATGTTTTTATTTTATGAAACACAAAAACAAACAAAAAGAAAAAATTAAAAATGAAGTTTTTGCCAAGTTATGTGGCAAATGCAGAAATCTCAAACTACATTTCTTTGTGCTACTCTAAAATCATACAAAAGATGAGTTATCCATTCTTAAACCATCGACACTTTTTGAAAAATACTTTTTCAATACATAAAAAATCGGAAAAACATAAACACGCCAATCCTGTGGTCTGCACCACGCCTCCGCAGCGTGGACCACTGTCGCAAATGTGCCGTAAGGCATGTTTGCAGGGCTTACTGCTGGGCTCCCGCCAGAGGTGGCTCAGCTCCGGTGCTGAGCCACCGCCTGTCAAGCGCCCGTGTTCCGCAGCTCAGCAGTGTCTGTGACCGCTGGTCTGCAGAATGGCAAACGGGGCGTGCCTAGGGGCATTCCGGGGAGGGGGGAGCCCAGAATGACGCAGGGAGGGGGCAGGGAGGCCGGTGTGATGCGGGCTTGTGTGTGCTAGAGGCGTGCCGGGGGTGGGTGGGAGAAGGAACCGCGGAGCTCTGCTCTGCAGGATCCGAGGTGCTCATGGAGGCTGCACGCCTTACACAAGCGCCTTTACTTTAGCGGCACCAAAAGGGAGCTGCTAAAGACAGTAGTCCCATTGCGGGGCTGCCTCCCTTACCAGGGGGAAGGGGATGAACGTCCTCTACTCCTGAGGTGCCTCCCGCGGTAGCCATATACAAACATAAGCCTGTGCACACAAAAAACAAAACAATCACAACTTTGTCAAAATTACTCCATTCCATTCGTCTAATATACAATATATAGAAATAATCATACATCAATACATTGGATAGATACTGGCTGTATATATGTCAAGAAATGGCGTCTATAAGCCATTTGTTCATATGTAGTGATACCTATTCATCCCCTTCCCCCGGGTAAAGGGAGTAGCCCCGCAATAGGGCTACTTGATTCACTGCCAACCAAAAGGTCAGTGATGAGGTAAAAGCCTTCGTGTCGGGTGGTGAGACGAACATGGGGGCTTTGGATCTTGTTGCTCCACCAGTCCCGCCTCCCTCCCTCTCTGCTCCCTCCCCATCACACCTCCCCTATTAGATTTAGTACAGTTAATCCTGTATCCAGAAACATCACTGAACAAGTAACTAATTTAAGTATTTCAGGTATGAACATGAGTTGCAGGTATGTAATGATGCATGATGTATGAATATCAGGAGATTAGAAATAAATACTCATATATCATATTAGTATATCAGCGTATAAGCATATTCTAAATTCTTTGTCACTGCTCTTAAGTCCAGAAATCTTACAGTTTTGCCTAACTGCAGATGCTAGTGGTTCTAAACACAGATTGAACAGTCAAGGTGGGAGGGGACATCCTTGCCCAACTCCTCTTTCCAATAATATCTCCATGGACAGATAACCATTCACAGACATTCTTGATCGAAGTCCAGAATACAGAATTTTGATCCATTTCAAAAATTTTTCCAGAAAGCCAAATTTCTTTAAACTAAAAAATATAAACTTAAATATAAACTTATATTGAACTCTATCCTTCTCCGCATCTAATGAAAGTTTCACTATCTGATTAGATCGCTTTAATTCCAATGAAATCGAATCCTCAAGAAGCCTTAGATTATCAGAGCCTTTACAGCCTTCTAGAAAACCAACCTGATCAGGATGTATAATCATTTTAATCACTTGTCGAAGCTGAGTGGCCAACACTGTGGTCTGTATCTTAGCATCTACATTTACCAATGATATAGGATGGTAGTTGTCCCATTTGGTGGGAAATTTCTCTGGTTTTGATATTCGTTTGATATACCCCTTAGCAAAAATCTCATTATGCAAATGATATCACGTGGGAATTAGGATTTCCCAAAAAACTTTATACCATTCCACTGGGAGTCCGTCAGGTCCAGGAGATTTTGAATTACTTAATTTAAAAATAGCAAGCTTAATTTCTTCTAATGTTATAGATTCAGCTAACAACTGTTCCTGGTCCCAATTAAGCAAAGGAAGGTGAATATTATTTTAAAACCTGTCAGTATCCTCATCCTGTGGCTCATTTCCTCTACTATATAATTTAGAATAAAATTTCTTAAATTGACATTTGTTAACTAATTTCATAGGGTTTAATATATACTTGGTTATTCTCATCCTTTATGTTCTCTGTCCTAATTGTATTAACTGATATGCTAAAATGTTCCCAGGCCGCTCCCCACTTTCCTAGAACTTCTGACAGGTATAATGTAAAGCCCTTTCTACTCTTAGAGCCCAATCCTGAACTTGATGTGCCAGCTTACTGCGAGCTGTAACGCCAGGCAAGCACCCATGCTAGCTCAGCACTGGCTGGTGCTGGGCTAACGCTGGGTGGGCACCCAGCCACCGCCGAGCAGTGGAGAGGAAAGTGGGGGCAGGGGGATGTGGGGAGGAGATGTTCCAGGGAGGGGGGAGGCAGGCGGAGGGTGGGGAGAGGGCGGGGAGGAGGCATGGCGGGTAGATGGGAGGCAGGGAGAGAGTGGGAGAGAGGTGTGCCGGGGGAGCAGGGAGAGAGGGAGGCGGGACCGGTGGAGCAATGACACCAAGCACCTGAGTCAAAGGCTCTTACTCACTGCCGATCTTTTGGTTCGGCAAAGAGTAGCCCCATTGTGATCGAATAAAATTTACAATCGAATAAACAAAATTATAGCCCCAAATTTACAATCGAATAAACCAATATATATATAGATATAGAACACCAAAGTACATACTAATCTAACAAAAAAACTTAAAAACCAGAAACAGAATAGACAAAACCTACTTAAAACCCCTAAACCTAATAGAGGAAAAAAATTTTTAAAAATGAAGACCTGTGGACCCTATTAAAAAATCCTCCTTCTTAACACTTCTATGTAAAGTAGGAGCACCAATCACTCATTCTCTACCATCTCAGCTGAGGCTAAGGAGATAAGCTAAAAAAAAGGAAAACTCACAGAGGAGGCCAAGCATATCTTCAAGTGAGATCTCCAACACTAGAGGAAAAAAGAAGGAAAAGAAAAGAAATTATTTGAGCATATCTAGAGACACAGGAAAGTAGTGGCCAAATGGAGCTTGATACTGCAAGACAGAAAAGAGGGACTAAAACAGATCCATGTGTGCTCAAAAGGAGCCTGAGAGTTTAAGAAAGAAAAGAATGTTAAAAAGGGGGCTAAATTGAGCCTGATAACTTGGGGGGGGGGGGCAATATGGGAAATGTTCAATGGGAAAGAAAAAGCCAAATCAGCCACAGGTCAGAGATTGCAAACAAATCCTGATCACGTAAGACAGAAACAAAGGAATAAAAAAGTACTGCTCGTGTCCAAACGGACAGCCCAATCCTCTGCAGCGCTGGTGCAGTGGGGTAGCCACGTCTATGCTGTATTCAGTGTGCTACTGAGCAGGTGGGAGGTCTCCTCAGGGTAAGGGAACATTTGCTCAGCGTGGCTACTTAACTTGAAACCAAGTAGACATGTAACTCTGGCAAGTCCGGGACAGGGGTTAGGGTGCAGCAGAGGCCTGCTTCGCTGTCCCCACCCCTCCCAGGCCCAGTCCACCCTTTGTTCACCCCCTCCCCGCCACTGGAGCTCAGTGATGATGGAATAAAGGGGAGGGAAGACCCAGGAAAGTGTTGGCCCAACTGACCTTGATCATGTCAGGAAGAATAAAAGAAAGCAAAGCACGCCAATTCAGCCTGTTAACATAAGAAGGAAAAGAATACAAGGGAGCCCAGACGTGGCCAATCTGAACCAGGTAAAATGAAAAAAAGACAGGATAACAGAGAGATAAATGGGAAAGAAAAAAGGAATAAGGGAGAGCAAAGTGGTGGCCAAATAGAGCCTCATGATGTAAAAAGAATGAATAAAAGGGACCTAAGTTTGGTCAAAAGGAGTCTCATAACCTAGGAAAAAACTTGGCAGTGGCATACCTGAGGGGGGGCAAGGGTGACCAAGTTCTGGAGACCAGGCTGGGAGGGCTGCACCACATTGCAGACCACTCCCCATGCTACCCCCCTCACGCCACTCAGGGTGAAAGCCCAGAGGCATTCAGAGGGCCGGGGAGGCATTATGCTGCCTCCCTGACCCTCCAAAGGCCTTCTAAAGCTGGTGAGGGCTGAAAATCCCACTTCCAGCTTCACAGAGGAAACAAGAAGTGATGTTTTTAGGCCCATAAACCCCTTCTGGGGCTGGGCTGGGGAGGCTTTCCTGGCCCTCAGATTGCCTTGTAAGGGAATTTAAATGTCACTTCTGGTTTCCTCCGTGAAACTGAATGTGGGTTTTTCAGCCCTCACAGGCCTTTAGAAGGCCTTTAGAGGGTTGGGGAGGCAGCACGCTGCCTCCCTGGGCCTCCAAAAGAGGAGCAGAGGGTGTTCGTTCACTGGTGGGGGGCGGCAGCTTGGTGTGTGGGGGTGTCGACAGCCTGTGGTCTTGGTCCTGGGTGCTACTGGGGCCAGAGTCGCCACTGAGACATGGAATGAGGGAGAAGTAAAGAAAAGGAATTAGACACAGATAAGTGTTGACCAAATTATGGACGCAATCCCAATCCCTACTTGGGCTGGCACAAGTCCCTTGCACTGGCCTAGGAGTGTTGCAAAAATGCCATAAGGCACTTTTGCGCCACTTTGATGGGAGATAGGCTGGCGCACAGATGTAGGTAAGAAGTGGCCCAAATGAGGCTGATAATGAATGAAAGAAAACAAGGAATAAAAGGGGGCTCGCTGGTGGGAAAGAAAAAAGGAATTAAGGAGAGAGACTTTGTGCCAAACAGAGACTGATAATGTGAAAAGAATAGAAGGAAGAGAAGAGAGCTCAGTGTGGCCAGTTTGACCCTCATAACGTAGCAAAAAAAGGTGCAAGACCCAGATAGGCAGTGGCCAAATGAAGCCTGATGATGAAATACAGAAAACAGAGCCATGTAGCACCAGACTGAGCCTGACACTGTAAGAAAGAAGAAAATCATCAAACAGGGCTATGTGGACCACTTGAGCAAGACAGTGAAGGAGGGAAAAAGAAGGGGAGAGCTCTGTGTTAGAGATAAAAACCCAGGTCTTTGGTGGCAGAAGGAGCCTTAGAAGAGTGGCAGTCCAGGCCACTGTTGTGCCCAGGGGCTCACTTGGAGGTGCCACCTCTTCTAAGGCCTCCAAGGTGAAGAGAGGAGGAGGAATAAAAGAGAACAATGGTGGTGAATTTAGGGAGGATGTCAGAAAGATGGGAGAAGGGAATAAAAGAGACAAGCAGGAGAAAAGTTTCATCACGAAGGGAGAAGCAATGGGAGAGAAATGGGGGAATGGAAAGGAAGGAATAAAACTGAGGTAGAGAGTTAGAAACTCTGCAAGGGAAGATGGGAGCAGAACCTGAAGGAAGGAAGGAAGGAAGGAAGGAAGGAAGGAAGGAAGGAGTGTTGGGGGAAATGGTGGCAGAGGTCAGAAGAACAAGAAAAAAACTCAGAAAAAAACTTGGTTTTTTTCCAAACCAAAAAGAGAGGTGGAATAGAGAGGTAATAAGCCAAGTGCAAGAATGAAGCACTGTCAAGGCTCTTACCTGTGACCCATTTTCAGCATTTCCAACGGATTCCTCTGATCATATTGTGGAGTCCGAGGGTGCTGCTGCTTTTATGGAGTCCTTGCTGCATTTGTGGGGAGTTGGGCGCTTTTCTTGGACAGAGGCGAACACAGCCAGGCCTGCAAGCCCTCCTCATCCTTGCCTTTGGTGCCCCACTTGTCCCTTGCCTGCAAAAGAAGATTCTAATAGGGAATAAGGGAATAAGTGGCCCCTTTGCTCCAGCTGGACAACAGCAACAATGGCAGTCCGAGGAGTCTCTGGTTGCTTCCATTCTAACCTCTTTCTCAGAAAGGTCCACATGCAGGAGATGAGAGAGAAAATGTCGAGCACATCTGTGTGACCAACAGCCATAGGATTACATTGACACATCTGGCCCGATTCAAGAAAGGCCAGGAGGGAATAGAGGTCCTGTCATTTTACCAGGAGTCAGCTAGACAGATGTTTGAACAGACACTTTCAAGATTGTATTCCTCCAGAGGATTCCTGCAAGGACAACTGTTGTGACATCACGTAATCTTGTTGCTTCTCGAGTTGGCCATCTATCAAATTAGCAACAGTGTTGCTGGATAAAATGGACAAATGTTCTCTGAATAAAAATGGAAATTCTTTTATTAAATCTGAATAGAAATAGTCATTTTTAGTTAAAAATAGTAACATACAAGTTGCAGAATTTTTCAGGCTGCTAAGCTTCAAATGTGAGGGAGGGCAAGAGGAGGAGCCAAGGGTGTTCTTGCCTTATAATTGGCTGCAGAAGCCCAGGGAGGCACTTTTTGCATAATCATTTGCAACAGGAATTGCAAATGTGATATTACAGTGTGCCTCATGCGTTACAGTTTCAAAGTTGAAGTGGTTCATTGATGAAGAAAAGACACCCTATGCAGCCAAGAGGGCTTCTTTTCTCATGAATGAACACATACTTGGAGAAAAATCTAATATTTTATGTATTGTGTGTCATGTTGTCTGCCCCCTATTTGAAGGCTGGAGTACTTCTCCACTTACTAGAAAACAGTATGAAGACTGTCAAAAAAATCCAGAAAGAAAGTTAAAAGGGACGATGTCTACCCACTCAATCTCTGGTTTATACAAAAGAACCAAAAGAAAGTTACCTGCAACACTGGCAAGGAAAGAAGGCATGAATGAGGTCCCCCTTATGTGATGAACAGTCAAATCTTTTCCTCTCAAAATGGGCTGTACTGCATGATATCGGCAGCGGGGGGCTGATTGGGAGCCTTGAAAATATGTTCCCTTGCCTTCCCATAAGCCTTCAAATCACCAATTGGTCCCTTCAGACCTGCGTCAGCTCTTTAGTTGCTGCAAGTCCAAGGAGAGAAAGGGGGTGTGTTGGGAAGCAAGGAAGTGGATGACATACTGGCACTGGTCACACCAACCAGGACACATCCCCTCCTACCCCTGACAAATCAATGGGACTTTGATTGGATCGTGTCCCATCCAATAGATCTATTTCAATGTTTTATCCCTCCTGCAAGCTGAGAAAGCAGTCCCCTCAAGTCAAGTTGGCTTTCCCCAATCAAAGGGATTGGCTGTGCCCTCTTTGATTCTAATTTTCCTCACCTGCATTTTTAATTGGTTCCTGCTTACAAGGTTCAGTTGTTTTCCCTGTGGTTACCTTTCCAGTCAGCATCTGAAATAGGACAACCCTGAAACTCCACTGGTCTATAGTCGTGGCTTCCAGCTTGCCACTTTGATGAGTCAGTCAGAACATTCTTTTGTAATATAGATTCATCTGAGATACCCACCCATCTTTCTTGGGGCCAGTGAAGGTTACAGCACAAGTTTACAAATCAAGGAAAGTGAACATAAAAATTTGATTCTAATAAAAATAAACAATCCTTTTTAAACTCTCTTCCTCATAGGACTGCTTCCATATGTCCCACTTGGGTCTCTGAAATGCCCTTCAATTGCATGATTTTTAAAGCGTTTGGAAGATGGTTTGCCTCCATACTGTATAGTCCGTGAGTGGAAAAAGGCAACTGGTCCAACTGTTTCAAATATGGCTGTGGGAAAATGGTAACACTCCTCAGCAAGGAGTGGTGGATTGCTGAAAGGATTGTGCCTAAGAGAATGGAGGACATCTAAGACAGACAATAGCCCCCACAGTTTTCCTAAATCTTGGCCTCAGCCAGGATAGAATTCTTGGCCTTGACAACAGTCTGTTGTATGTGAAATCATTCAGAAGGTCACCTGGAGAAGTGTTCACCAGATATGCGAGTGTATTTGTTTCTATCTCTTTACAGATATTTTTGTGAGGACTCCCTGTGGGGGAAGGGGAGGGCCCGCCTGGCCTTTCTGATGCAGACCCCCTTGTGGAGGCCTCAGACTAGTTCCCCGGAAGAAAGGGGAGTTGTATCACCCGACTCCCCCTCTTCGGGTTGGCAGCATTTGCCAGTCAGGAGCAGGGGCTGCTGTCAGCAGATCCTCCTGCCTGCTCTTCTAACTCCCAACTGCCTTGTCATCCCTGGCCTCCAGGTTTATGTAGGGCAGACCCCCTCCCCTTTGGCCCCTCCCTTTCCCTCACAGACGATTCGTGTTAGTCAAATCTGTGTATAAAAAAATCCGTGTATAAATCGGCTGGACCTGTAGTGCCATTTCACAACAGCAGTTATTGAGATGCTGATAGTCTAGAGATGCTAAATACTATTAATCTGTAATGTGTCAGGGTTAGGGTTCTGACCTGAAAAGGATTTTCTTGAAAAAATGTACTACATGGCATACTTGACATACTAGGTCAGCGTTCCTCAACGCTTGTCCGTCGATGTACCACTTCCCATTGTCCAATGATCCAAGTACCACTGGAAGCAACTGCTGATGATGTCATGGAGTGTGGGAGGGGTTACCCAGGATTAATTAGATTATAAGGTTGTGTTTTTTTTTTACTGCATCTCATGCTTTCCCCTTCCATGAGGGAGGCACTCAGGGCAGCTAACACATGAATTTAGAAACATTAAAAACACACAAAAAACTAAAGGCAACAGAATCACATCAGAGGAGAAGCAAACAAAAACAACAACAAACACCAAAATTAAAAGGGCAGAGCCATTTATCACAAAGAGTCTTTCAGCTGAAGCTAGAACTGATTTAGAGAGGGCAACAACTTTGCAGGCATGTGGAGGAAGGAGAGAAAACCTCAGTCCTTTGGAAATTCTGTTTTTTTATTGCTAATAACCAAAAACAACTGTGCAAAAACTGCATATTCCTTCACTGCTTGACTTCAGCAGCAGAACTAGGTAAATTCTTTTCTCTTTTTTCTCCCCAATTTCTGCAAATTTTTTCTTTCCCAGCTTTGCAAATTTGTTTATTTCCAGTCATTAGGTACTTCAAACCTCTTTGTTTCTTCACTGTTCTCTCTGCAGAAGGCCTCTCATTACCTTTACTTATAATATCCTGTGGTTCAAACTTCAAGAATTGGATGCAAAGAAAAAGTCACAATAAAATGCAGTCTACAGCAGTAAGAACTGCTGTCCATAAAAGCCACAAAGTTCGTCTGCACACGTTATTTTTCCTGTGTACACATTTCTCAGGAATCCAGATGTTACCTGTACAAGAGGGTAAAGTTGTCCATTCTCCATCAACACACTCTATCTGGCTTGATCCAACCATCGCAAATCGGCCATTACACTCATATTCCACCTTTGCACCATGTGAATATTCTTCAAGAAGTGGATGGGTAATTCTGCCATCTGAAATGCCGGGTGGCGCACTGCAAGGGTTGACTTGTTCTGTAAGTAAAAGACTAATATTCCAGTCTGGAACTTGTTTGCTCAAAATACTTCTCAAAAGGACACATTTGCAGGCAGGGATCCTTTGAACTGCAGTCCATGGACCAGTTTTCGCAACCACCTTAGGAACTGTTGAATGCATGGAGTTCCCATTAGGAAAGAGGGGGGCATTTGCCATCTCCCCCAAATCCTAAAATCTAACTGCCTGGAGCAGTCCGTTGCTGAGGCCAGCCACCTCCCCATGTGGTGCAGGGATTGGACTTCAGGGTGCGCATTCTGCTCCCTTACCAAACCCAAGTCCCCTCCAAGATATTAAGAATATAGTTCTGTGTATCTCAGTTCTCCAAGTCTACAAAAACCAAATATCTACCTTGCTTGTGGAAGACCATGTTTTTGTTCTAAACGGGTAGATTACCAAGTTCTGTTTGAGAAGGAACAAGTGGGGATCCACAACAAGGCAACAGAATCACATCAGAGGAGAAGCAAACAAAAACAACAAGGACAAAAATTAAAAGGGCAGAGCCATTTATCACAAAGAGGCTTTCAGCTGAAGCTAGAACTGATTTAGGGAGGGCAACAAGTTTGCATGCATGTGGAGGAAGGAGAGGAAAACTCAGTCCTTTGGAAATTCTTTTTTCCCCTGTTTTTATTGCTAATAACCAAAGACATCTGCGCAAAAACTGCATATTCCTTCACTGCTTGACTTCAGCAGCAGAAATAGGTAAATTCTTTTCTCTTTTTTTCTCCCCAAGCTCTGCAAATTTTCTTTCCCAGCTCTGCAAATTTGTTTATTGCCAGTCATTAGGTGCTGCAAACCTCTTTGTTTCCTCACTGTTCTCTCTGCAGAAGGCCTCTCCTTACCTTTACGTAGAATCTCCTGTGGTTCAAACTTCCAGAATCAGATGCGAAGAAAAAGTCACAGTAAAATGCAGTCTATAGCAGTCAGAACTGCTGTCCATAAAAGCCAAAGTCCATCTGCACACGTTATTTTTCCTGCGTACACATTTCTCAGGAATCCAGATGTTACCTGTGCAAGAGGGTAAAGTTGTCCATTCTCCATCAACACACTCTACCTGGCTTGATCCAACCATCGCAAATCGGTCATTACACTCATATTCCACCTTTGCACCATGTGAATATTCTTCAAGAAGTGGATGGGTAATTCTGCCATCTGAAATGCCGTGTGGTTCACCGCAAGGGTTGACTCATTCTGAAAGTAAGAAACGAACATTCTATTCTGGAAACAGTTTGCTCACAATACGTCTCAAAAGGGCACATTTGCAGGTAGGGATCCTTTAGGCTGCAGTGCATGGGCCATTTTTCAAGCCACCTTTAGCACTGTTGAATGCGTGAAATTTCAGTTAGGAAAGATGGGGGCATTTGCCAGCTCTCCCAAATCCCAAAATCTGCCTGGTGCAGCCTGTTGCTACCTCCCCATGTGGTGCAGGGATTAGACTTCAGGATGCGCATTCTGCTTTCTTGCCAAACCCAAGTCCCCTCCAAGATATTATGAATATAGTTCTGTGTATCTCACAGCGCAATCCTATCTTGCACTGGAACAGGCAAGCCAGGAAGCTGCAGCACTTGTATCAGCACATGTCGCTACAAATATCAGCGCTTCAAAGATTGCTGTTGCTCCTGTCAAACACAAAAGGGCAGCATTTGTCTTTCAAAGAACAAAAGAATTGGTAGATTGTGCCCTTTTTTATACAAACTGAAACATTCTATGTCCTTTCAAGGGCTCCCAGGAAACAACTGAATATTGTTGAGTGTTTACAACACTCCTGAGCTGGTGTAAGGACCCATCGACTGATTGAAATTGTGCTCTAAAGGTGGCAGCCTGTGCTCAATCTGGCCCTCAGTTTGCCCCCACTAATGAAGAAAACATTCAAATGTCCTGGCCATGAAAAGTGTCAAGCTCAAGAAGAGAATTCTGCCACTGCCATTGCTACCTGCCATTGGGGAAGAACTGCTAAAGAGGTTATACTCACTAAACCTATAAATCTATGTACGAGCCAGTGACCAGGTACCCTCATATGGCGTGAGATACACATCGTAAAAAGCACACAGGCAATTTTATGAATAGCATGATCATTTTAAAAATCAGATGTCAAAGATCTTATAAAAGGAACAGATACCTTTACAGATTGGTGGTGGTGGAGACCATCCAAAGTGATAGCACTGGGCAGATGCAGACCCCACTCTCAGCGTCCTCTCACACAGGAAAATCGCACCACTACTCCTTCTAAATACTGGTCCTCTCTTGGCTCTATTCTCCCATTCTCCAAAGTGGGAACGCCACATTGTATTTCTAAAGAAAACATAAAGGAAATGAGTTTAATTTAGCTAACAGCATTTCAGAAAATGTTGCCTCAATTATCCTCCTGTGCAAATTTTTCCAAATGCTGATAAAGCTTACTGTAAGCATGAACAGTTTATAAGAAGGTTGGACTTGTATAATTACACCTGTATCCTTGCTTCAGTGGCATTGCTGGGCTGGCTGGTACGCAGTGTAGAGCTTACCTTGCAGAGACTTGGCTTTCCTGAAGTTCAAGGGTGATGTGATGATCAATGCATCACCACCAACTGCTTCCAGAGTGGCCTGATTTGCAGACAATCAGAAACGAGGGCAGGCAAAAGGGCCCAGCATGTGGAGAAACATCCAAGCATGGAGCTCTGCTCAATCCACCAGGCCTTATCACCAACAACACAGTGAGGGCTTTAGACTCGGGCTGTAGTGGTGCCACCCCTCAGGCTGTGTTGCATCATCCTTCTGAAGCGCTGCACCTGGGGTGGACTCACCAGCCTTGCGACACCTCTGCCTTGTCTTCCTCCACATTTCATGAAAGCCTAATAAGTTAGGCATTGACGACTGCACTTGGTCCCTGAATATGCAGTGGATATCCCCTATGTGTGCATGTTACACATATCTTAGAACATGCTCATTAACGTTCTAAGAGCCCAATCCTGAGCTCAGCACACCGGCTTACTGCCAGTGCGCGCTGTCACAAACATGCCATAAAACATGTTTGCAAGGGTTAGCGCTAGCCAAGTGCCAGAGCTGGCCCATTGGAGCTAGAGGCAGGGAGACGGCAGGAAGGAGGCATGGAGGGGGCGGGCGACAGGACCGGTGGAACTCAGCTCCACCCGATCCTGAGCCCCGTATTGGTACGTGTGGCCCAACACGGGACTCTTCAATTCTGCGCTAGCTCCGAAGCTGCTGCAGAATCAAATAGCCCTGCTGTGGGGTTACTTCCCTTACTGAGGAGAAGGGGACTTTAGTGGAGCCCCTTCTCCAAAGGAGATGGTGGTGGCTGATCGGGGCACACTGGACATTGTGGTAGCGTTTTTGGCGCTACGGCAGCTCCATGCTCCGGGCAGATAAGGATTGGGCTATAAGCCTATCAACACATTGGCAGCCTTTTTTCACAAGCAAATATACAAACTTTTTGCACAGGGCTGCATTTATGATGCCCACTCCAGATATGCAGAATATCTGTGGACTGAGCACAAGATCCAAAACTGCTGCAAGAAGGGAACAGCACAGGGCACTTCAGACTCCCTCCTAAAACAAGCCAGCCAGAGAAAGAGATAGGAGGAAAGGGGGCTGCTGTGGCCAGATGCACATCCCTGCAGCTGCTACAACTAGCAGAAAATTTTGGTGGCAACAACAACAAACCCTTTCTGGGCAGAGTGCTTTTGGCTCTGCTTGCTGCAGGATCTGTTCTTCTAAGGGCTGCCACTCCAAAGGCCTCTGAACTGACAAAAACTTAATGGAGGAAAACACAATGCCCAGCTGAATCTTCTCTCTGTCCTACAAATCTGCTGCAATCAACTGTTTCTGTCCTGAATACTTCTGTATCAGTTTTCCCAGTCAAAGTCGGCTTTTTCCCTTTATCACTTACCACCTTGGGAAGCACAGCATGTCCACAGGAGACATGAAACCAAGCAGACCAGCCAGTGCTTCATGGCCCTTCAGGCAGTAACGGTGGTTCTGTGGCACAGTCTCTTCACTTCTGGCTTGGGAAGACTTCTAATGACAGGACTGGCACTCCTGTGTCTCCTCCACTGTGCCTTGGTGTTTTGCTGCTCTTGTGTGAGGTATCATGGCCAAAGAGGAGGAGCGATTCCTGGAACGAAGCATGTGAACTTTCCAGCACAGCAAGAAGTGTTTGCCCTTCTGTGGGTTTTGTGTTGCAGCTCTGGCAGCAAAAGTTGAAGCCAAAGCCCAGCCTTGGATACTGAGTCACCAGCACTTTAGCTCTCCACTTGACAGCAGTTCAACCTGCAGCTGTTCTGAGGTACACACACTGATAAAGCAATCTGTTGATTTCTGTATGTCAGAACTTTGTTAAAGGGATAGAGGAGACACAACCAGATCCTGTTTAGTCTTCTGCTAGACATGTGAAGTGGAAGAGGGTCATGACTGCAGACCACACTCCTGAGCCCTGCAAGTTCATCTGAATGTGAGAAAGCGACCTTCCTTGAATGCTGCTGCATGTGTAGGGAGGGGCTGAATGAAGCTGCTTGGAGAAGGACTGATTGATGGATTGTCTTCTTAATGACTCTTACCTTACATCACAAAGGTCAGCAAGGCTGTTTTCAAATCATGGGAGCAAAGAAACTTTGTTTTTTAAATTGATTTGCTACAGTGCATTTTTTACCATCCACATGAGTGCTTGGAATAGAACCCACACGAATAATGAGGCTCACCCTGTACTGTTTTGGAAGAGATGTGACTCATATATCTCCACTGCCACCTAGTGGGACCTGTGGTTATTTTCTGAATTGCACTGAATGTCATTTGCAGAGCCATGAATGAAGAACCCATAAAGAATCAGTAAGCTTGTCACTGTCAGCATTATTTATTTTTAGCCATTGGGGGATAGTTTTGCTAGTCCTGAACTAAAGGTAATGGTGTGCTATGGAATGGGGAAACATCCTTTCTTTGGGGTGGGGGAATAGCTATGCTCTGTGTGTCAGGGAGGGGAAGAAGAAAAGATGGTATCCTGTGTACTTCAGCCTATGAAAAAAGGAATGTGCAGCCAACAGAGGGACCATGCACTGGAGGTTGACTAGATTCAAGGCAAGGTATGATGTTGACAGTTTCAGCTTGGGAGAACATCGTGCTATCATTTTAAGGCAAACGCTGAAGTCTGAGGTCCTAGCAATATTAAACACATATGAACAAATCCCAATGGCTTCCCCCCAAAATTGCTATGATTATTCTGGAAAAGTCATTTTGGAGAGAGAAATGTTGAGCAAATAAAGCAATGTATCTCCCCATCTATATATCACCCCCACATCTGTGACTCAGTACTGCTTCTAAGCATAATGTTCCTGTTGCCCAACATGGATGCAAACATGTATACATGATCTTGGATGTACACTAAAGTATGTGACCCAGCTCAGGCTCATGTTGTCCTTGACAAGACCGATGCCAAGGGAGCTTCAGGCCCACCATCCCCTAGTAAAACGCTAAGCTTTGGTTCATTCGGGCAACACCCTCTCAGCCTCTGGCTTGGAGAAGCCTCCAGTAAAATTCCACAAGTGACTGCACCTCACTCTGTTATTCAGACCTGCAAAACAACAGCACAGTCCTGGTTGAAGGCTTGAAAGTAAACAGGATACTTTGAGGTCAATAAAGAGAGGGCCCGTCTGGCCAGTGAAGTTCTTCACCAACTTCATTGACAACTTGAGCAGAGCCCTGTGCTAGTTGAAGCACAGGTCTAACAAACAAGAAAAGTGCAGTCTTACTGTTCAAAATGTGTGGCACAGTAGGAAATGGCCGTTTCCATTGTGATGGGTTATAGAAACAGATCAGGAATTCTCTCTGCACAAAAGGATACTACAGGATGAACCATCCCACAAAATACTCTGTGCTAGTCCATGACCAAAAAGACCACAGAGTATCTTGTCCAAAAGTGTGCATCCAAAGTGTGCATTTCTCCTCCCACATACCTTTGGCCTACCTGAGATTTGACCCACAGCTTTGTTGTCATATACCGTCCTCACATCAAGCCATCCCAGAATCTCCATGCCAACCTTGCCACATAGGAAGGTTGCCAGCCTTCTCTCTATCCCTTTGCTTCCCTATCTCCTTTCTTTCTCCCTCATGGCTTCCTCTTGGAATGCAGGCGGGCCACAGTTCAGCATCCATTGAGCAGCTTGGTGAATCTTCATGACTCCAATCCCAGGTTCTTTGCTTTGCTTCCTTTTCCCTGTTCTCAACACATGAACTTGCCCAGAGCCTCTCACATGAGTTGCAGTCCCTCAGCTTCTGCATTGCTTCATGTCCAGATCAACAAAGCAGAGCTAAGAAAATTGGACTTGGTTTAATGGTCTGACTTGCTTCAGAGCCTTTCGGCACCATCTTCCCCTTCAAACAACTGGAAGCCCAGTAACAAGGTTGTCAAGGAGGGAGTAGCTCCTTATCTGGTTGTCCTGCAGAATGCAGCTTCAAGGACACAGCCCACAACGTTGAGAGTACACAGACGCAAGGAAATCCATCACCATTTCAGTCTGTATTTACAAGTTAACAAAAATAGCAGCAGCATAGCAAAATAAAGCAGAGACAGCAAAATATGCAACACACATGACCACCAACAACCCACACACATGAGGGCTCTCACAGTCCCTTATAAAGCACTGTGCACAAATCAGGATGGGTGGTGTCTCCTCCTCCTGCCACACCCTGTCTCATGATGCAAGCTCATCACCTGTCTCATCAGCTAGCTCCCTTTACACCTGAGTCCTGGTGACTCAGCACTTCACAAAGATTAGGCCCTACCTTATTCAGGCCTGCAAATTTACCCTGGGTCATGTTCTAACCCTGACAAAAGTAATCCAGCATTTCCCCCATTTTTGTCTCTTCTGACAACCATTTGTTGACTGACAACCTTTTCATTTCTTTTATTATGAATGCACAAAGTGTGACATGTGTTTATATGTGTCTGTGGTGTCAGGTGCCTGCCAGGAAAGCGCAATCCAGGCAAAGAATGTGACGTTAAAGCAGGGCTGATGGCAGCAAGAAGTCTTGGATCCGAGAAGCCTCCAGGAAGGCAGCCGTGCCATCAACTCACAAAACCCCTCCTGGTCTTACATGCCTGGTCTCCGGTTCAGTACTTAGTGCCTCTATCATTCTCTCCTTTTGTGTTTAGGGGAAGTGCTGAAATCAGCTCCAGGCCTGCAGTCAGACCTCCTGACACTCTAATTCTTCAAACAATTGGGACACCCAGGAGTGCTGCCCTTTGAATGGCTGCAGTGTTGATTAGGAGGGTTCATCCCATGGAAGCAAATGACTCCCTCTCTTCAAAGAAATGAAGTGACTCCATGGCCCTCTGAGGGACTGTCTTTGCCTATAGCCCTTGGTTCAGGCTACGGCAAACCCTTCTCACTTTTTCCCCCTTGTCTCTTCCAGCTTTTCTCCTCTCCTTTTCAATTATAGTCAAATTCCATCTTTCGGTCCCACTTTCCCCTTGGTAACACTCTTTATTTCCCCTCTTTGCTTGTACCATTGAAGCCCCCTTTTTCCATTAAGGACTTCATTTTTCTCTCTTTACATAGCAGTTGTTTATGCTAGCTGCAGGAATGGCTGAGCAATTCAGCATTCATCTTCTGATTCCTCTTCCCTGTAATTGTAAAATTATCCCAAAAGCTCGTTGTTGCACCTTCACCCTTGCTTCATTCTTCCTTCCTTGTGGCAACACTGAATTGTGACATTGGCCACATGGTCTCAGGCCCTGATATAGATTTCCCCTATGTGCATATATTGACACGAGTTCTGAAAAAGACACCTGTTAACACCTCTTGAACACCTGTGTGTGTATGTGTGTGTGTGTGTGGGGGGGGGGGAATTATTTTAAATCTATTTTAGACTGGTTAGGAAGGAGGCCTGTTGATCAACCCTCAACCTCCTAACATACAGTTCCTTCAGCTGACGCTTCAGCTAGAGAAAAAAATGGAAGACATTGTGGGAGATGGTAGCTCGGAATTATGCCTTGCTAACCCCTGACAGTTCCCATGACTTCTGAGGCATGAGTAAGTTTCTAATACTGTAGCTCTTCTTTGAAATCAAAAGGTATTAAATCTAGAATTTGAAATCAGCCACAGGTTTTTGCCTCCAGACTCTGGTAATCACAGAAATGCAGCCACAACTGCGAGTTTTGAGATCTTTTTAATATGCAAAGGTGTCAAACCACTTGTATAAACAAATACAAACACATTCAAACCTCTGAAAAATATATTGCAGTTTATTTTTATTATATCAGAATCAAGACAAAAAATGGCAAATAAATGCTTTCAACTCATTTTTAAAATTAATGCAGAAATCCTGTAGACTAAAAAGAAATCAATACAGTTACACAAGAGATTATCACAATGAGGAGCTGCTAGCCTTCACTGACACACAGTCACTATCTAGAGGCAGTTTAATGTCTGCAGAACTCTTGCATTCTTTACTTCTGATGTTTAAAATGGTATTTTATGAAAATGGGACTGTGGCTGCATTCCCATACATATTACCTGAGAGTAAGCCCCAGTGAACACCATGGAATTTCTTCTGAGTAAACATATATAGAACTGTGCTGAAAACCTTTGTCTCTAGCCATCTTATAACTTTACCAATGATAAATGCTGCTGGTGTAGCTCCAATGAAGTAGGTCCCCATTTGCGGTTCAGGCCCCACTGTCACTGCTGCATATGGACCACAGAAAAGACATTTTAAAAAATGGCTTGCAGTATTAAAAGTAAATGATAACCGATTCAAGAAGATCAACTGCTGCTGAAACATGTCTCCACCTACGCATTCAGCCACTTGACCCTGTAAAACACAAAGAAAACAAATGTTAAGTTACATGCCTCTCTGGGAGCTACTGTGGTCCAAGGGGCAAAAGCAAAGAACTGGTAGGAATCCCCACATCCAGGGTTCAGGTTCCCGTATCCCAAACACACTCATCCAAGGAATACTTCTTGAGAAGAGCACAGCAAGGATAGAAAGCTAGTTTCTTGAAAGAGATCAGCCATGTGAACTAAACACACAGGACACTAATCACCTCACTTGCCAAATTCCCAAGAGTTTTACCCTGGAGTGGTTGAGACAAGGTTCTCTCCAATCAGGGTCATTCTGATTAGGGACCTTGATTGGAAAGCTATAGCCCTGTGAGGCATCTGTGTGTGTCTAAGGTCTTCTAAATCTGAGCTGTCCACCTGATATAATTTTGCTTGAAAGCACAAGTCTTCCTGCATAATAAATTAAGTTCAGCTGCCCAGGGGCCAGGACACCTGGACAGACTTTTCAGATTCCTTCTACAGGAAGTCTCTTCCACCAATGACCTGCATGGGTGCAGCCCACAACTTGCCAAACCTTTTGTGTCACAAGAACCTCTCCAGTTTGGATGTAATTGAGCCTTTTTCCTTTCCTGGAAGGATATGCCTTAACTCAGACAAGCCCAGGAAACTCTTGGCTGCACACCTAGAGTTCCAGCTTCTATGATTCACCCAGGAATCTCTTAGCATGCCATTGTTCACAAAGGGGAAAAATACCCATGCCTGGTTAACCCCTAATGGCCCAATGTCCACAGCTCTCCACCACCACTCATTGACAAGGGCCCATGGAGATGTTCGCTGCAAAACTATGAAGAGAATCATAGTCAAACTATCAGAATCAAACTGTGAGGAGAATCAGTGGATTGTCTTCTTTCCCCAGCACCATCTATCACCATGTCAAGCTTTTATTTCTTTTATTTTGTAATGTGAAGGTGTGTAGAGAACACACATAGCAATTCACACACTTGGGAGTCTGCTAGGAGACCATGGACCAGGCCAGTCATGTAACTATTTTCTGGGCTGATGGAAAAGGCCTCAGATTCACAGGCCAAAAGGAAGGTCACAGTTTGATTCCCAGAGCAATAACCTCCCACCCCCATTCTATCAGGCTGGACATTCTATGGCTGCCAGACCCAGTTACCTCAGCCACCAAAGATAAGCCTGCAGTGGGAGGGTGGGGTGGGAAAAACAAGGTGGGGATCGAGGTGGCGATGGTGGATATGGGTGGCAACAGCGTCAACATTCTTTGCTCTGTTTCAACCCCAAAACACCCTATTGCTTCTACTCAGAACTGAGCCAGCGAACGAGCTGGTGCAAATTAGAGTAAACCCACAGGGGCTCATCCACTCCTGCATAGATCTCTGGCCTCCTGAACAACAGTTATGGACCTGGCGCTGTGCCACCCCAGGATGCAGGAATGCAACTTGCAGCCGCCCCCACATCAAACTGCCCTCTCCGATACTTACCTAGCCGCACAGAGCCTCACGCATCACTCCTAACAGCTTCGAAAACCTCCTGAGGTTTCTGAAGTGCTGTTAAGCGGTACTTCTGAAGTACTGATTAAGAGCACTCCAGAGGCCTCAGGAGACTTTTGCAGCCATTAGGAATGCCATACAGGGCTTTGCCTGCCTGTGGAATGGCTCTGGAGGGCAGGCGGAGGCTGTGTGGTGGGCAGAAGCAGCAGTGACGCAGCGGGTGCAGTGGTGCCGCCCCCACAAGGCCCGCAGGCATGGTGCCAGTTGGAGCTCAAAGCGAGTGCTAGGTCTGAAAATACTGATGACGTGCAATACAAGCCCAATCCTATATAGCTCCCCATGTTGCAACGCAGCAGAGCCAGTACGGCTACTGTTCTATCTCAAAGAGGTGTTTTGGTACATTGAGGCCTCCTTGGGGCAAGGGAACAAATGATCCCTTGCCTTGAGGTAAGCCCCAGCAGCTGCAGTGGATCAAGTCAGACCTGCACCAGCTGTATAGTTGATGCATGTCCGCGCTGACCAGTGAGGGTAGATCAGGCCAAGGAAGGGGGTGGATTCAGCCAACACTGAATCCAACACTGCCAAACCACCCCGCCCAGACCCAATCTGTCATCCTTCCTCCCCTGTTCTGCCGTAGCCTCCCTCCTCCACCCATCCCATCTCACCTCCCTTATCAGCCTACCTTGGTCAGTGGAACTTTGGCCATCTGCTGGCATGTGAGAGGCTGCTCCAGCCTCCCTGCCAGTAGCCCGGCAGTCTGTGCTGGAAATGACTGCTTTACAACAGCCATAAACTAGATGTTGTCAGCGCGATGTCAGTTGTGCCAGCAGCTAACCTAGATAGGACTGGGCTGACAGGCTTATATTGTCACAAAGTCAACATTTACTTTTAATACATGAATTTTAGCATTCAGCAAAAACATCCTTTACCAATGTGTGCTGCATTTTCTGCTGCTGTGGATAAATTGCAATATACGTACATGTACATTTGGGATATTCCAAGTTGCCCTCACTACATTCTACATGGAAGGAAGAGGACATTGAAACCACTTGAAAGCCAGGCATACAGGTAAATTCCACATAATGTAATAATATTACATTATTGTGTAATAATTGTATAAATTACACAAATACCTGTAAATTCCACAGGTGAGGAAAGGTGAGCTTTCCTCACCTCTGGAGAGGCTTCTGAGCTCAGCAAAAGCTGCAGATATCCGTCCAGGGCCTCTGCTGGGCTCAGATTGAGTTCTAGAGCTCAAAACATGTGACTTCTGGTTTCATGTAGAAACCCCAAGTGATGTTTTTCATGCCTTATAAGGCATTAGGAGGCCTGGGAAAGACAGAAAGAGAATTGGAGGAAAAATACACAGTGGGAGAGAACTTCTGTGCTAAGAAACTGAAAATTCCACATTGCGGGCTGGAGATTACGGAGAGTGCAAGATGTGAAAATTCTGCTGACCTGATACAGACTCAGAAAGCAGAGTCAGCAAATTTAACACACATGACTCTCTAAAGCTTACGAAAAAGCTTCTGACTGCCAAACCAGATACCTCAGCCACTGAAGGTAAGCCAGTGGGGGGGGGGGGGAGTAGGCAGAACAGGGTGGGGATGCATGTGCAGCATGTGCAAACTTTTCTGCAGTTGTTGATGAACGGCAATATACGTACTTATGCAGCTTGGATATTCCAACTGGCCCTCTATACACGGTACTCTGAAGGGAGGAGAAGATGGAGCCGGGTGAAAGCCATGTCTGCAGCGAAATTCCATCACATCTCCAGACTGCGAATACAGTTTATCCTTACGTAACCACCTGAGTTGTATATTGTGACTCTGCATTTCTTCTTCAGATGTTGTACAAGGCGCTGCAGAAAGACACACATCATTCAGTCTTATAGGGATTAATCTGTCACTGACAAGTTCATCTGAGAAGAATGAATAACTTATTGCACAACAGAAAGACTACTGGTTTGGCAAGCTACACATGATTCACCTTTATGTGACTGGCTCATTCATGCCTGAGCTGTCTACTGGGAGGAGTCATTCTCCAGTTTTGACCTGGAGGTGCCACACACTGAACATGGGTGGTCTATCACAGAGTTGACCTCCCCCCAAATTACAGCCCTTGTGTCTCTGATTGCATAGACTTCAGGATTGGAAGCCCAGCCCTGGAACAGCTAGACTCTTCCTTGCACTTCAGTGGAATTGGTTAATCGCAGCATTAGAGCCTGTGAAGGAAGCTGTGGCTTGTGTGGCATTTCTTGACTAGAAAAGAAGGGCAGTGACTTTTTCATTCATGCTCCATCTACAGAAGGCTGAGAAGAAGTCAAAACCACAACTGTGTCCAACATCACCTTTTTATATTGTTATATTTGCTTTCCTACTAGTGTATCTTTTAAGACATTTTATAGGCTAGTACAGGGGTGGGCAAACTTTCAACTTTAGGGATCCTGAACCTTTAACAATTCTGTAGAAGAGAGAATTTCAGCAGGTGCAGGCTGTCAGCTGTACCCCTGGTCTAGTGGGATGAATCTCTTGCATTTCCCCTTATTTTTACCCCATTTTTCTGTATTTTGGACAGTTTTTAACTTCCCAGCAGCTTCTGTGCCATGTGGCTGCTGGGATAATCAATAGGCAGCTTTTGCCCTTGTTTGGCAAACCCCATTGACAACGTCAGAGATTTATATTCAGCTCTTCTTCCTGTCCTGTTAGTGAGCTTCCTGCTAGGATTGGAATGTGCCTCGCACATTGGGTAGTATTCCTGATCCCAGGTGATCCCAGGTGTGAGACACAGTGACCAGGTAGTTTCCACTCCTCCAATCAGGTAGTGATGATGTCATTACAGCCAGTTTGTAAAATGTGCAAGCTCACAGGAAGGGTTTTTTTTCTACCAGTCACCTGAGTGACCCATTCATTGGGGCTCAGAGAGGAGCACTCACTTGCTGAATCACAAGTGAGAAGGACTGGGGACTCCTTGCCATGTAAGTAGTTTAAGACAGAGATCATACAGTTAGATGTGTGTCAGGTTTGTGTTTTTGATGGTTTGTTTAGTTGCCCCCCACTCTTTAAAGTTAGACAACTCAAGCACTGGTTTATACATGATGCTTGTGACTGATCAACATCACAGCTCCAACTGCTGGGCATTAAAGGTTATTCCATCCTTTTGGTGAAAACCTTTTCCTGATGCTTTTCCTCTAAGCCTTTTGCATCATCCTGCTAAACTTTACCTGCCTTTCCTTCCCCAGGTGCCAGTGAATGCTATGTGGCCCTCTGTCTGCAATGAGTTTGACACCCTGGTTTAGGTTATTCAGGCTCTGGTTTACATGGGACACAAGTGACTGAGCAACATTCCAGTTCCATCTGAAGGACATTAACGGTTATTATTACATTATTTGGTGAAAACCTTTTTCCTGATGCTTTCCCACCAAGCCTTTTGCATCATCATCCTACTATACTTTTATTACCTGCTATTCTTTCCCCTTTTTGTTTAATCTCTTTTGCTTAGATTTTTAAAGTAGTTTTAACTAGTTCCACTTTGACCCTTAATCTGCCTGGTCCATGTTCATGGGTGATTCAGGGGTTGCATCTCTTTGCTCTGCAGATATTTCTTTGTGACTGATTTCTAACAGAAACCCCTGGGGCTCAGTGTTCTCTTGGGAGGGGGGAGGTTCTTCACAAATGGCCCTCCTCTGCTTGGTCATTTATAGACCAAGTGGTGGTAGGGATGGTGGCAGTGGATATAATCTACCAAGGTTATAAGGGGAAAGTGAGAAACAGGAAGGGATGCGGCACCCTAACCACTAGGCTCTACTTCCCTCTGTTCAGCCTGCTTTCTCCTAGGAGTTGCCTAGCGTGATCCCACCGAATGCTCTGGTTGCTAATAGGGAGCAACTAAACTCCTGGAAACGGGATAAGCAATTCATCCGCTATGAGGAAGGTGGAAAGTCATGTAGGAAGAGAGAAATACTGGGCACAGCAAGAGCTCTTTTGATGGGTCTTGTCCTTATTTTGATGCCGTGCATACAGAAGGCCCGGTGGAATTGTGCCCATGCTCAGACCTCTCTGATTGCCAATGGGCAATCAGATCCTTAAGGTCACTCAAAATATGATGCCTATCGTGGCTTCCTCAGCTGGCCCTATAGAAGGACCTTCACTTCTGGCTCTGATTTAGTGACCGTAAAACACATTTTCAACAATTCAACACTATATAAAAAATACATAGACATGAGACATGGAGATTGTCCAGCATGCTTTGCAGTGCACAGGAAGGCTCTGTCCCTGCCATGGTCATAGTTCCAATGCCCTGCTTTCTCCAGGACGAAAATATGCCTGTGTGATCTGGAATGTCGGAACACAAACATTCCAGTGCTAATGGAGGTTCTGTCCCTACTGAGGAGCCTGTCTCTTCAGATGAGCTCTCTGCATGGAGAAAATGGGGATGGGGTTAAGAGTGCATTCGTGTTGGGGATGGGTCTTGCCCGCATACCACCAGTGCCCCCATCTTCACATTGCTTCCACACCCTGGAGGTAATGCCTGAATCATTACAGAATCATCCCAATCACTACCAACATGGAAATTACATGTTTCTGGAGGTAGAATATGCATTCATAGATGGAGAGAGAGAAGAATTGCAGATACTTTCTATACCTATACATCTTGGCACCTCCGTCCAATGTCCATTAACACATCGTACATCTGAATGTCCATGCATTATATAAAACGCTTGGCATTTATAGTGAACTACTGAATTAGATTCATATCGGGAAAGGACAGCGTCAAGGATGTCTCCATTTTCAATAACAGGTGGGCGATCACACCTTCCTCCAGCTTCTACAATGGTACATTGAATCACATAATGAATCTATTAGATAATACACAGTATGATTAAAGATATCATGTCTTTTGTATGCAATCTTGAAAGCTTATTCATTTTCATTCAACAAGAAAATTGCGTACAAAGGAAACAATTCTTACTTTAAATTAATGAAAGCAAGTTATGATATTGTGTTCACTGGCACTCCAGGGGGGCGGGGTCAGGGGAAAATGCCCCAGGGCGCCACATCTGTGTGGCCTGTGGGGGCAGCAGTGCCGCCCACACTCCCCTGTCACACTACTGCCACCCATCCTCCAGATCCTTTCTGAGGGCTGGTGAGGCCTTGCATGGAGGCTTCTGGAGGGCCATTAAATATCACTTCCAGTTTTCCAATGAAAATGAGATTAATGTTTAAAGAATCTCTGGAGGTCTCAGAAGACTTTTGGAGGGCCAGAGGACCCTGGCTATAAGGTGGCACACATGGGCCAGGATCGCAACTGATTATGTTATAAAAGAATGCTATGTGGTAACAGGGATGTACCTGGCACAAAAGCAGCCCAGGCATCCATCCACCCCCAACACACACATACCACAATTCATGATCCACATCTGTTCATTTTTCCTTCTGGCTATTATTTAGAAAATGTTGTTAGACTCCTTGACTTCTTTTAGAAAGGCGGCAGAAAAAAATTTTAAATAAAGAGAAAAAAAAAAGGGGCCGGAACAACAATGAGTTGCATGTGTGGATGATCCAGCACAGATATAAATATCAGTGTAGCAGTCATGCACCGGAAGATGTTGCCGACACTGCTCTCATATACATGCACACCTAGAGTGCCAAAATGCAGCATACGGCTGTTATAGGGCACTATACAGCTGACAATAGTGGCACTAACAACCTCAGATTGCCTATAATTAGAATGTAGGTTGTCAGGGGTTGAGTCCCCATCCCGACCCCTGAGTTACCTGGCAACTGGCCGGGGGTGGGACACTGAACCTGTATGGGGTCTTGTCCTCCCCAGCTGGCTAGGAGAGGCGTGGGGCGAGCTGAGAAACTTATGACCTCATTGCCACGGCTAGGGGATTCCTCCCATTGCCACAGGCCACAGATGGGGACAGGTGTGTGGGCAAACCGGGAGACTGGACTGCTCCCCCAAGCCTAGGCCAGCCGGTCGGGAGCCCACCACAGCTGACGTGGCTCTGCCTGATGCTGAGGGGGCACCTCGGCAGCCAACAGCGAATGCACGCCGAGGTTGGGCTGTCTGCAGCCCAAGGGAAAGGCGGACACTGGCAGGGCTTCCCCAGGACTGCTATGGGAGGAGGGTTGGAGGGACAGGCAAACCCTTCATTGCCTGCTGGACGAGGGTGGCAAGCAGGATGGGAATGCCACTAGCCACCAGGGAAGCCAGAGGCCAGCCAGGGGTGATGCCCCTTTAAGGGAAGGAAAAAGAGGAGCCAGTGTGGAGGCCAGCGGGGATAAAGGTAGGAAGGCCCATGATGACAGGTAGTTCTGGGGAGGCAGGGCAGGTGGTTGGAGCTGGAGCCCCTGCCTGGGAGCCAAAACTAAACTGCCACCAGGGAGAGGACATGTGAACCTCTTTAGTGTTGGGAAGAGTTAGTGTTGGGTAATGTAGTGAAGGTAATGAAGTTGGGTAATGAAGTGTTGGGAGAGTTAGGAACGACAAAAGAAAATATTTTTTTACTCGGCGTGTGGTTGGTCTGTGGAACTCCTTGCCACAGGATGTGGTGACGGCATCTGGCCTAGATGCCTTAAAAGGGGATTGGACAAGTTTCTGGAGGAAAAATCCATTACGGTTTACAAGACATGATGTGTATGTGCAATCTCCTGATTTTAGAAATGGGCTATGTCAGATGCAAGGGAGGGCACCGGGATGCAGGTCTCTTGTTATCTGGTGTGCTCCCTGGGCATTTGGTGGGCTGCTGTGAGATACAAGAAGCTGGACTAGATGGGCCTATGGCCTGATGCAGTGGGGCTGTTCTTATGTTCTTATGATATCTCCTCACCAATGAAGTTGGACTGGAGGAGAAAAGTTCATGCATTTGTGTATATGTGGGGGAGGGGGAGGAGCCTCTCTGTGTGTGTGTGTGTGTGTGTGTGTGTGTGTGTGTGTGTGTGTGTGTAAGAGGGGAGGCACTTTCCCAGGGGTGTGTGTGTGTGTTCTTTTCACTGGATGATTCCTGGACACTTTGCAAAGATGAGAAATATGAAATACAGACAAGAAAGAAAAGAAAAAGCAGAGAGACGTTAAAAGTGGAATTCTTCTGCAGCTGGAATAAGCCTCTGCGCTGATGGAGGCTCTGAGTCTTGCATTGGCCAAGAACGGCCTATGCAAGACTCTGGTGGGTGGGGAGGAGGTGGGGAGGAGGCAGGAGGGAGGTATTCCAGGGCAGGGGGAGGGAGGGTGAGGAGCAACCCTGGGGGCGAGCAGGTGGGGAGCGGGAGGCGGGGCTGGGATCTGGAGGTTATGCCGAATCCCAACCCCCGTTTCCAGGAAATTCGGAGAAGCTTAAAGTTGCTCTGCTCTCCTCAGAGTTGTGCCAGTTCTGGAGGTGGCGCAAGTCCGAGGAGATCCATTGGGGCCAGGGTGCCTTACCCAGGGGAAAGGGGAAAAGTTTCCCCTTACCTCTGACTGAGCCACTTTGGGCCCCTATCCTGGGCTGGATACAGCACAAACCTCTTGGTTAATGACATCGCTTCCAGTGGGTCCCGGACAGATTGACATTCTAAAAAGTGGGTCCCAGTGCTAAAAAGTTTGAGAACCACTGCCTGAATATAATCAAATCAATTATTCTGGACTCCGATTTTCAGTGTAACTGATTCAAGTGCTAACATTTCGTAGCACACCGTGGTCAACTGTTAAAATGTCCCTATCAACATAGGTGAGGGCCACACAAGTCAAGTCAATCCACAGACATGAATCTCAGAGCGTGCCTGATAACACCAGGCTCTTAGGCTATTCGGGGGGTTCACTATTTGCTACCATTTTGTAGTTCTGGCCACTGAGCCTTTATAGAATCCACAATGTTGAAACAGACCAAGAAGCTATTTTGCCCCCTGCTGTAAGGTTGAGTTATCCACTCACCAAATTCAATCCAGATAATCTAGACCACCATGTACAAGAAGGAGTTTTGGTTTTGTGAACATGATCACTTTTGGTTTAATGAAAATACAAAAATGAAATACCTCTGCATTGTGGCAATTCTGACCACTTCTTGTTTGAACACGTTACTGACTGAGGTCCAAAAAGACTCCACCCTCGATCACAGCGATAGCGCACCTTCTCAAAGGGCAAATACCTTTCCTTTGGTTGACCGTCAAGATGACCATGAGAAACTGCAGGTGGAGGACGACATGTTGCATCTGAAACAAGAGATAAAAACATTTTTAATCCCTGAAAAATGCCTCACAAGTGTCTTTCATTTTCACAAAACAAAGTACTTCATCTTGTTACGTGAAAAATGACAAAAGACATGTCTGTTACCAGGTCTCTCAGACTTCTACATTACAAAGCTTCATCAAGCCAGTATAGAATCTCGTGCCATATTTCAGATTTAAAGAATCAACAAAAGAAGTGAGAATGGTTGCTGTGGTGTCCCAAGAGGACCTGAGATTAATCCTTTCAAATACAAAGTCCTACCTTTGCACACTGGTGGTTTTGACCATGCCTTATTTTCACATATTATAGTGTCTGATCCAGACATCTCGAAACCTTCATGGCATTGATACTGCACTTGGTGGCCGGGCAGGTAGGGTGCTCCTGCATCCCTTAGAACATCAGCATTGTCAACTGAAGGGAGTTCTTGACAGGTTTTATCTGAACAGGGAGATGATGCACACAAATGAGGGGTTTTCCAAATAATGCCTTTCTCCCTTGCTTAAAACTTATCACTCATTTCTCACTGGGAATAAAGGTAGCATCTCCAAGGTTTTCAGACATTCATATAGGGATGGAATATGCATAGGGGGTGAGTGAGGCTGCAGCAGCAAGCCATGCCTCAGTCTACACGCATTCAAATGAAAGTTAGAACTGAGCCTGAGTGCATTCAGATGTAAGCGCATTAGGCTCTCTCCACACTCTTGGAAAGTGGACCTTTTCAATCATTCAATCACACCGTCTCCACAAAACCAGAAGTGGAGCACGATCGCTCCGCTTTCACTTTCTAAGTTTCGGGGAGCCCTCTGGATGGGCGCGCAGGGCTCCCCGCACCCTTGGGGACTGCTGCAGGGACTGGTAAATACATGCCAGCTCCTGCGCCCCCCTTAGTGATGCAATCCTGGGGATCGCATCGCTGCCTCCCCCCTGCCCCCACCCTTTAATGGGGCAGCTGACGCCCTAGTTTGAGAAGCGCTGCTGTACCTGAACACTAAAATAACAGCATTAAAAAATCAGAAACAGCATTATACAGGCCACAAAAAAAAATATGATACATAAAAATACATCACAGTTACAAACAAGAATATGCAAACAACAGACCCCAAAGTGCATTGAAACTGCCCCCTTTCCCAAAAAACAGCTAGAGATGGCTCCAAGAGGACCTCCTCCAAAAAGTTGTTCCACAATCTCAGCACAACTGAAAAGTTTCATCAGCCATACTTCCACTGGTAGTGGGACGGGAGCAGGACCTCTAGTGTTGACCTCAGTTTTCATATGGTAGGAGGAAGCCCATAGGATATCCCTGTCCCAGGCCATTCAGGGCTTTAGTCATCAAACCTAGTACTGTGTTTTGGCATGGAAACAAACTGGCTATCAGTGAAGATGAAATAATGCTGGTGTTATATGCTCTGATTTGAATGGAAGGTTCCAGCTAACATAACTGGCAGACAAATCTGGAGAAAATTCAAGATACTAAGCAATCCTCCAAGGTGAACTTGAATCTAATCTGCTGATGATCAGAGCATGAAGGACAACGGGCAAGTCTGACCTGTCTAAGATGAGCCACATCTGGAACGTCAGCCCAGTCTGGTAACCACCACCACTAGACTGGGCACCCCTGGCCACCACCACCATCACCTCAGCATCCAGGAATAGCCCCAGGTCTCTGTGGCAGGGGACTATCTCGACCCTCCCTGGGGAGTTCAGTAGGGTTTTAAAACTGTGCTTTTTGGGTGGGGGCTTTATGCTCTTACTCTTGATTGTGGCTGTCTCATTTGCACTTATGGTATCATGGTTGTAATTTTTACTGCTTTTTCATGCTATGTTTGTTTTTTATGCTCTTTTTATCTATCTGGAGCTTGTATTTTATGCTGCTGCTTTGATTATTTGTGGTATGTTGTATTTATGTTGTTGATTCTTGCTTTTATTGTTTTATTCTGCTATTAGTTCTTTATTCTTTTCTAATTGCTTCGTTGTAATCTACTATGTGCTGTAAGCCACTTTGTGCCCAACTGTAGAGGGAGACGCAGGGTAGAAATTGTTCAATAAATAAATACCACTAGGCTGAGCAGCTGAGAATGCCTGTGACATTCAAGCAATGAACACCACAGAAAGGAGAACTCCTTATACAGTAAGAGTGATTCACATCCCAATCCTATGGTCAGGCAGTGCTGCTGCTGGGTGTTGTAAAAGTGCTGTAAGCAACACTCAGTGAGAAAGTGGCACCTGTGGGAAGGCCATCCCTCAGGTCCTGTAACCCACCCGATGGCTTAACCTGGGTCGTTAAGTGTTGTGCAAAGTGGTGAAGGGGTAGGTTGAGGGTGGTAGGAGGGCATTCCAGAGGTGGGGACAGAATTTTGGGGGCGGGGTGGGGAGTGGAGCAGTTCAGGCTCAAGAGGAGATGGGGACCACAGAGGAGACCTCCACCACATCCTAACCCTGTCCCGGGCCTGGCAGGCTGGCTCAGGCCTTCCTGCTGGCGCCACAAACTCCTACACAGTTGCAAAGTAATAATAAATAATAATAATGAGGGGCAGGATATGGCACACACCAGAGACACCGATCCCTGGGGCCTATCTGCCCCACTGCCACCCTTCTCCCTCCCTCCATCCCATCCCTGTCCCTCTGCTCTCCAGTGCAGGCCTTACCTGCTCTGACATGCGGTGTCCCTGCCACTGGCACTGGCAGGCTGGCTCAGGCCTTCCTGCTGGCGCCACAAACTCCTACACAGTTGCAAAGTGCTTTATGGCACTTTTGCAACAGTGTTCACCAGAGGAGCATGCACTCTGTCGGCGCACAAGCACTTTAGGATGTTGTCATTAATCTTCTGTTATGCATTTCCCAACTACCTCATTTCACTGCCTTGTCAAAAACACCAATAAGATTTTATAATTGATACTTAACAAAGAGATTGTTCTGTAACATCATTGAAAGCACGTCCTTCTTTTGGTATGAAAACATTCACTTCATTCCAACCTGATGGAAGTTAACTTTTTCTACTAATATATTCACAGAGCCTTAACTTCCATGGGGCCAACTTAGGCCTCAATCCTATCTCCTTCCACCAGTGTTGATGCAGCCACTCCAAAAAGGCATGCGGTGGGGGGAGGGGGTGACTTAAAGGCAAGTGGCAGGTAAATAAAAATATTTTTACTTTCCTCTACATAAGCTACCCATGGGTCTCCTTGGACATACGCCACCCTATTTTGGTGGTATGTCCGAGGCAAGGGGAAGGGTCAGGATGTTTTGAGAAGAGGGGAAAAGATCTGGTGTGTGCCATTACTGCTAGAGCTACCTCCTCTCCTTCCTCGCTCCCGGGTTCCTCCCATTGAACAATCTGATTGTTCCCCTCACCGCCCATGGCCCATCCTGGTGCCCATGGCTGACCCTGGTGCTGGGGGACTCAGAGAGGCTGCTGCCAGGTGGTTGGCACCAAAGCTGGTAGCATGCTGTAGCATGCTGCGTTTTGCATAATAATTCTTTTCCAATGCCTCAGAGGGCAGTTGGTGCTTCTGAGGTCTCTGTGGTGGGGGAGGGGCTGGCTAGCCAGTGGCATGGCTAGAGGGTGCAGGGATGCGGACCGCACAGGGTGACACCACTGTTGGCCAAAATTGTGAAAATCTGCTATTTTCGAATAATACCACTATGGGCGCAATCCTAACTGCATCCTAGGCCAGCGCAAGTCCCTTGAGCCAGCCCAGGAGGGCTGCATACATGCTGTAAACCATGTTTGCACCTCCTCAGAAGTTGGCTGGGCTGGCACAGGGATGTGCGCAAGCCCACAAAGCCTGCATTCAGCCTCCCCACTGATCTGGGGAGGGAGGGTTGCATTGGCTGAGCTCAGCCGACTCAGGAGTCTGGGGAGGGCAGGGAAAAGGTGGGAAGGGGGACGAGGCAGGAGGGAGGCATTCCAGGGCTGGGGGGAGGATGAGGAGAGGACATTCCAGGGGGTGGGCATGTGGGGAGTGGGAAGCGGGGCTGGGACCAAGCAGTTATGCTGGATCCCAACCCCATTCCCTAAGCAGCGTGGAGCGACTCTAAGCCACTCTGTTCTCCTCAGACTTGGGCCACCTCCTGAGACTCATTGGGGCTGTGTCGGCTTACCTGGGGTAAAGGGAAGAGTTTCCCCTTACACCTGGGGAAACTTCTGACCCCAATCTTGCGCTGGATAAAGCGCAGGCCTCCTGGACTGCCTGTTCCAGTGCAAGGTAGGATTGCATTGTATGTTATATATCATTTGATGGGTCATTTAAAGCAGATTGCAGTTAAACAAACCATGTTGAAATATCTGCATTCTATCATATATTATAACCAGAAAAGGGAAACACAACTGTCTTGTGTAACAAAACATAGATTTTCTTAATTCAAAATTGACCACTGAGACTCATTGTTCCAAGAGCTATGCAGGTATGACACATCAAGGTACATACAGTATTAGTCAGTTCTCATTTCCATGTATCAGAGCTAATACTTATTCAGTTGTGTGACTGTCATCAAGTTGGTCACTGGTTATTTGTTGGTTACTGATTTCTTAGGTGACGTGTACATAGTAAAATGAATAAATAAATAAATAAATAAAATGAGGTGACACCAACTCTAGTGAAGTCACTGCATTTAGGCTTTGTGTATGATATTGTAATTTATTCTGTATGGTCTGGTATGGGAGGAGGTCCATCATGAGGGTGACCAGTGAGCTCTCGCAGCAGGTTAAGCAAATCCTAGTGATGTCTCCGTGGCTGTCCCCACCTTCACTTGTCATTCTCTGTCAAAGTGACTGCTTTGATGACTGTTATCCCAAGAAAAACAGGAATCTACCTTCACAGACAGGAGGTTCAGTCCATTCTCCTCTTCGGCATGTGACAGTTAATGGCCCGTCAGCACCAAAACCTGGGTGGCATGTGTACGTTACTGTTTCTCCAGCTTGATATATTGTCTTCACTCTTTCCACAACTGAACTGCCAGATACTGTGGGAGGGTTTCTGCACGGTTTTTCTGTGAAGGTATGAAAATGAAGATGAAAACAGTTCACCATATGAAACCATGATCCATCAAAATGCCAGACTCTGAAAAAAGAAGTTGCACATTAAAAGGAGTGGGAGAATTCCCTCAGTTTGATTGGAAAATGGAAAACCAATTACTAGCTATTTTTGGAGAACTGAACCTAGGGCCTGACTAGATAGTATGTCAGTCATGGGTCTGCCAACTGCCTTTTTCAAATATAAGTAGCAGCCACAGAAGGCTGCACTCCAAATGAGGAGTGGCACAGGGGAATGAGGACTAAATCTTCCCCCATGACCATCCCAGTCTAGATTGCCTCCTCCGTCCCTTGACTTCCACATGACAATGAAGAAGAGCTCTCATTGCTACCCTGTGAGTAAAAGTTGTGGGTTAAAGTGCCAGCACTTCACAGGTAAGCCTCCATGCAGAGGTGGAGCGAGGCTGGTATAGAGAGAGGAGTTCTGCAGCTGATTGGCCCAAAATCAGGCACTCCAGAAGCAGTTGGCTGTGACACAACATCACTGCCAAGATGCTGCCATGTGCCATATTTCGAACCAGGCACCGTTGGCCCAGCCTACTGCTCGACATTGTAAGTAAGGGGCATGCAGTGGGGGCGTGAGGCCCGCCCCTGGAGCATTCCAAAAATTGTTTGGGGTCTTGCAAAAAGAAATTCAAATTGGGCTCTGCAGCTCTTAAGGCCAGCCCTGTCCCTCTTCCACAAAAAGTCCTGTTCTGCAGCAGCAGGCCCAAATCATGTGATATCTAGATAGATATCATCTAGACTGGCTCTATGTTCAGCTTGCTCAGAGATAAGCAAACATCTCCAAAACATATTTCAAGGCTCCGAGGACTGTTGGGAAAGTTCATTGGAACTCCCAAGCCTTAGAAAAAAAGGTCAGTCCCCACAACTTGCTCTCCAAGCCCTCTTGAGAAACTTCCATCCCAGCCAGTGCCAACAGCATAAACTCAGACTGTGGTAGCTCCTCCCAGTCTAGCCTTCCCCGACCTCTTTAAGCTTATGGTGAAAGAAAAGAGAAGGACAGGCTGCGTAGACAAAAATACATGGACTGAGCTTCTCACTGAGGAATCCCAGAAAAACTGCTGAAGTACCTCATGGTTGTCAAGGACTACATCTGAAAAATACTGTTGTGTTTGGAACACAGAAGGAACACGTCAGCTGCCTCCACTTGAGTGACCCCCATTGCCACAAGAGCACAAAGACTGGGGAGTTTTGTAGTCTGGCAAGACAAGTCATTCTGGATTCCCTTTTGAGGGAACTGGAAAGCAGAAGTATTTCTGCTTCATCTGTATTCATCTGCTTCATCTTCAGGCTGCTTCTGCAATCACCTGTATTTCTCTGATTGGTCAGACTGATACAAGCACACTAGACTGTCCCTCCTTATAACTTCCTATCTCCTTTTTAATCAGTGCCACAAGGCTGGAACCTTGTGGAAAGTTCTCCACTGGGGCCAGTGTGTCAGCCCTTTCCGTCGCTGAAAGAAGGAACGCATTTTTACCATTGCAGGTTGGTGGTGGTGACCATTTCTTATTACTGCAAGTTACAGAACGTTTTCCACTGATCTCAAAACCGTCATGGCATTGATACTCCACAGGCCTGCCAGGAGGATACTTCCCCTCAATTCTATTTCCTTTTACATCACCGTTCTCAATTGCCGGGGGATCTTCACATCTTAGATCTGGAAAGGGAGACATTCAGCATGTGTTGCTAGTGAATGAAATTGAACTGCATATATGACACTTCCACAGTTTTATAGACATTATGCCTCCCCAGTTCCTTGAATGTCAGAAATTTCCAGTGCCAGTTTCATTGTGGGGAAGGAAACTGGGGCCTATTGTTATATTGGTTTTCTTTATAGATATACACACAAGAGTATGGGGTGCAGACAGGTACCTTTAGATACAAATACTGTTTCTTTTGCAAACAGAACAAGGACTAACCTTGTGCAGGACATCCCTAAACATAAGGAAGTCTCGCTTCTTTCAATGCAACAAATCCACAACAGTGTGAGGATTTAAAGTGTAGTTTGCATTCCTCAGCAGTTCTAAGCAGTCATATACCAGGTCTACACAATATGTATCATGTAGCTCCAGCTCACTTCTAAATAAAGATACTGGGGATCATGTTGCAAAACTTTGGCTTCAAGAGCAAAACAAAGTTGTTCTGATTACAAGCAAGTCATTGCACCAAATTTAGCCATGTATTCCCAGACACTAGCAGAAGCGCTCTTGCTCAAGGCTCCAGCAAGTTTGCACCAAGAGCCTGGTGCCAAAGTTTGGGCCTCACGGCAGTGGCAAAATTTTCAGGAGGAGAACTGGATAAAAGCCACACACACACAAAAAAAGTGCTTGTTTTCCACCCTGTCCCCCCCTCCCCAGTGTGCTACGTAGCATGAAAAGATCAGCTTCAGGGCATGCTGCCAGTCCCAAATGGTATTCCCATGGAGAGGGGCAGGACATTTCTGGAGCTCTGGAAAGAAATAAAAAGGCATTTTTCTATTCCAACTTCATGAAACTTCATACTCTCATGGGGGTCAGTAGCATCCTCCGACCTTAATCACTTCCAGATTATGACAAACTGCTGGAGGTCCTACAGTGTTCCCTCCACATGCTCCTTTCTTTTTTAACAAGAACAAGGGTCTAGCATTTGGGGCTTTCTTTTTTCTCTTTGTTTAGTGTACAAAGTCATATTTCTCTTAATATCTGGGGAAAGGGCGACTCCCCTTGGTATGCAGAAACCACCACCTTGTGTGTGATTGTTCTGGCTGCACACTGCTGTTGTTGAGCAGTGGTAGCAACAGTAGTAGATTTTCACCTTATAAAAAGATGGAATATATAATAAAGGGTGCAATCCTACCCTGTGCTGGAACAGGCAAACCAAGAGGGGCCCAAAGAGGTAAGGGGAAACTTTTCCCCTTATCTCAAGGAAAGGCACCCTGGCCCCTATGGGTCTCCTCAGACTTGCACCACCTCCTCCCAGAATACCTCCCTCCCACCTCCTCCCCGCACACCCCAGAATCTTGCGTCAGCTAAGCTCGGCCTTATGGCATGTTTGCAACCCTCCTGGGACTTGCGCTGGCCCAAGTTCTTCTCTGGATTGTGCCCAAAATAATACAAATAGCTGCAGAAAGGATATGCCATTTTTATACCATTCCCATTCATATATTTCTCCAGCATTCAGTTTTGGATAATGAAATGAACAACATACGAACCAAGGCAGCGTGGGGGTCTTTGCCATTTTCCATTTTCACATGCTATTTCTTGTGGCCCTTGAAGCTTGAAATGTTCCTTACACTTAAAGCGTATCTTTTTAACACTTCCAAAGTTTAGCACCTGAATGATGGCATTGGGGAGCTGAGGTGGAGGTGGGCAGTGACCTGACAAAAAAAACCTTTCAGTTAGAACTGAGTGTTTCAAAATAATGTGAATGACTTTCAAGTTTCAGGATATCCAAGAATTATTAAAATGAGCATTCTGTCAATTTTCCTTAACTCTTCAATGGGTTTTAAATGAGTAGTTATATGCACTGCCACAGTCCATATAGGACCAACAAGATCCCCATCAATCTTACCGGTTTTCCTAAAAATCCACGCAATGTGCAAAGGTACTGCTGGAATAGATTCCTCTGTTTTAATATCCCACCCTTCCTTGAGTGCATTGTTTTAGCCAATGTGTGATCCAGTCCAGGTTTTCATGCTTCGAATGCTGCATAAGATTGCACCAGAAGCTCAGGTAAGCCACCCAGAGCTCATGGGTTTGTGTTGCAGACATATCATGCAAAACTTTATTATTCAGTTCTGCTTTCTGCTACATCAGTCACAGCAGAGAGAAAGAAACAACATGTGCCATCTAATCCAGGTTTCCATGTTGAGCGCTGCACTCTGGGATGGAACTCTCAGAGTAACTTGCAGGAGCCATCATGTATTTTAGGCCCCTAGAGCGCAAAGCAACTTGAACTCAGCCAAAGTGATTAGTTGCTGGATACAGACAGGGAACCATTTGGTGGGAGTAGTCGTGGCTTTCACAGATGCTGCCTGTGTCGACAGGTTTTTTTTAATCCACACATAGCAATGCCTTTGCTTTTGAAATGCTTCCATGTGCCACTGCTGTAAGACTTCACTCCAGCAGCCCGGGTGAGGGATGAGGAGCTCACAGGATCTTAATAGGAGCCATATGGGGCCTTTAAAAAGGAACTATGCCCTGCCTCCAAACGTAAGGCAGGAAAGCAGGGTTGAAGAGTTCTGGCCCACTTCTGATCTGGTAGTTACACCTGTCATCCTCATTAAGAAAGCATGAACTTGTATATAGCATGCGAGACTGTACCTTTGCATTGAGGTTCGGGTGACCACTTTCCTTTAACACATTTTGTTATGTGACGATCGGAACCGCAGCTGTAGCTTACAGTGCTGTTGGTCTTATACTGTGCCTGGGGTTCACGTGGTAGAGAGTTTGGAAGACTTGGAGGTGCACAGTTTGTTCGATCATCTAACAATTCAAATATTGTTCACGTAAGGTTGTTTGTTAGCAATGGAAAGGAATTAATCAACTTGAAAATGTTATTGCCATCTTTCATTTTTTTTAAAAAAAAACCTCACAGACCTAATTACAGTGAATTTTTAGAAGGGCTTTCAACTGCTATTCCCATGATGGAAGGGAATTGCGACTGAAAAGTAATGATGTGATCAAGGCTATACAGTGTGTCCATGGCAGAAATGGAATCTGAACTCAGATCTTCCACCTTCAGGTCCAATTTTCTATCCAACAAATTGCAGTTTCTCTTAAAAATATACAGTAGAACCTCCAAAGTTGACCACCTCTCCATATTGACCACCTCCTTAAGTTGACCTAATTTTCACAGTATGGACAGATACTGCGTATACACTATGGGAGACCAACCTCTCTATATTGACCACCTCCGTAAGTTGTATCTTGACCATGTCGACCATTGCACAGAGTATTAATTTACCGTCCGTAAGTTGCCCACTGAACGCGATACTGTGGGCCTGTGTTTTGTCTGGTTCGTCCCATCTTGGAAAAGCAAGAACCCACGCAACAATCCCTCCCCTACGCCTGCTAGTGCATGTGCAAAAGGGTTTTTATAGGTGGGCACACTGCACATAGCCCACAGACCTGTGCCAGCTGCCGACTGTACCTCGACATGTACCAAGTTGTGAGGGACATAAGGTTGCTTGTGCATAGTGAAGCCACTGTCCTTTCACTTTGGTTCCCATCACCAGTGCATCACCATCACCAGTGCATTTACTTATATTGAAACACAATTGCTATTTTGCTGCTTATTGTCCTGGTTTGGAGAGATCCTTCTGGAGCACTTCACAATCCCTTCTGGTCTTCACCACTCAGAAAAGCTTAGTGTCATCCACAAACTTGTCCACCTCCCTGCTTATCCCTGTTTCCAGGTCATTTATGAAGATGTTGAAAAGCACCAGTCCCAGGACAGATCCTTGAGGCGCTCCACTTTCCACCTCTCTCCATTATTTTGTCAATTGCCCATTGACACCCACTCTCTGTTTCCTGGTCCTCAACCAGTTCCCAATCCATGAGAGGACCTGTCCTCTTATTCCCTGACAGTGGAGTTTTCTCAACAGCTTTTAGTGAGGGCCCATATCAAACACCTTCTGGCATTTAGTGAATCTGAGGAGACCCAGTATAGGCTAGGCAGCCTAAGTAAAAAAGTATTTTGGTGTGTTTTTTTTAGCTGTTGGGGCTATGTAACATGCTACATGCTATGGGCTGGCAAGGGATAGCATTGGTCTGCCTGTCTGCTATGAAACCAAGTATTCTTTTTTTAACTTTTTTAAGCTTCTGAATTTTTTTAATTTTTTTTAAGCTTCTGAATTTCAGGTTGTTTTTTTAAAACACTGATTGTGGGCTGTTTATTCTCTGTCTCTTGATATAGATATAGATGATATAAATAATAAGCATCACAAGAGGATCAATTCTCATTTATATTTGCAGTAAAACTTTTTAAAAACCCAATCTAAATAATAACTTGGCCTTGCATTTGTTGTTCTGGGAATTAAACATGATAATATTTAAATGCATTTTTCCCGTATGTTGACCACCTCCCTATGTTGACCAATTTCCTCCAGTCCCTTGGGTGGTCAACTTAAAGAGGTTCTACTGTAATTGCATACGGTAATATACTATGAATATTTTTTATAAATTGTCATTTGTGTACATTTGCTTTCCAGATAATGAGAGGACAGTACCCTGTCCTAAGGGGCTTACAATCTTGGAGAAGTAGGTAGAAGGCAGGCAGCAGAGAAAGGGGGGGGGGAATGAAAAAATGATAGGAAAGAGGGGAAAAGTAGTTTGCTGTATTTACATGTATGCCCAGTTACAACAGGCTATTGGGATTCATGGAAGAGGTGGGTTTCAAGGAGGAATTTAAAGGAAGTAAGAAAGGTGATACCACCAAAATGTTCTGGGGGCAGTTCTAGATAAAATGGGCAGCAAGATGGGGCTATTTAAAGAAACAGGACACATTCGGATAGTTGAAGGTAGCTGAGCTGAATAAGCAAAGGTCATAGGCAGGAATGCAGCTGGATATGAACACATGAAACTGTCAGACCATCTAGCTCAGGACTGTCTATCCTAAATGACATGGGGTGCTATCCTAACTGCGCGTAAAGCATGTTTGCACCTCATCAGGAGTTGGCTGGGCTGGTGCAGGGATAAGCAGTGGCCCATGGAGGCTGCATCCAGCCTCCATGCTGACTTGGGGAGGGAGGGTTGGGTTGGCTGAGCTTGGCCAATGCAGGAGTCTGGGGAGGGCGGGGAGGAGGTGGGGAGGGAGGTGTTCCAAGGCCAGGGGAGGGGAGGCGGACGGTGGTCCCAGGGGTGAGTGGCTGGGTGGGCAGGGTGTGGGAAAAGGGGCTGGGACCTGGCAGTTATGCTGGATCCCAACCCCGTTCCCCAAGTAGCGTGGAGCGGTTTGAAGCCGCTCCGTTCTCCTTGGACTTGCGCCACCTCCTGTTTCCTGGCACAAGTTTGAGGAGACCCATGGAGGTTGTGCTGGCTTACCTGGGGGTAAGGGAAAGAGTTTCCCCTTGCCTCCAACTGAGCCACTTCTGGCCCCAATCTTGTGCTGGATACAGCACAGACCTCCTGGCCTGCCTGTTCCAGCACAAGATAGGATTGCACTGAAGGTCTCTGCAACATTCCAGACTTGAATTTTCCCTCCCAGTCCTAACCAAAGAATCCAGGGTCTGCATGAAGAACTTTCTGCATGCAAAGCAGGCACTCCATAATTGAGTTTCATATCATCTATAGAACTGAGAGCTGGGGGGGCATGGGAGTTTTAAGGTAAGGACCACAACCTTGTGCAGGATCTGGGAGCAGACAGGAAGCCAGCACAAGGAATTCAAGAAGAGCTTCATGTGGTCAGAGCAATGAGAGAGGAAAACTATTTTGGTAGTAGAGTGCTGGAGAAAGAAGAGAGGACCAAGATGAGACAACCAGAGAGGATAGGATTGCAACTGCCAGGGTGAGAGACGACCACAGTATGGACCAGAGGCTTTGCCAAGGTGAACAAGGGAATGGCCATACTTGGTAATGTTGGAAATGGAGAAGAAACATGTTTTGGTGATGGACTTATGAAAAGCAGAGAGAAGAGTCAAAGCAAAAGCCAAGCCTTCATGCCTGTTCAATGAAGTGCATGGTCAACAGATAAGGAAGTTTGATCTTGGGCATATTGAGAGATGATGGTGATGAAGCATGCAAACTGAAGAGGGGCACTTAGAGATGTGGGACAGGATAAAGAAAGTTCTGGGACAGAGAGGAAGAACTGCAGATGTCAAGAGTGCAGAAATGCTCTCAAAACCATGGAACGTGATGAAGTATTAATTCTGATACAAAACAGTGGTACAATACAAGTGCACAATCCATTTTGCAGCCCAATCCCAACCAACCTTCCAGTGTCAATGCAGCCTCAACACAGCTCTGTGGTAAGAGAACAAACATTCCCTTACCTTGAGGAGGCCTCTGTGAATACACACGCAAGACCCATTAGCATGGCTGCATTGGAACTGGAAATTTGGTTAGGATTGGGTTGTTAGTTGTCTTTTGTAATGCTATAGCTTACCGACACATGAAGGTAACTCCCACTTGCCATGCAGACACTTGGCTGGGTTGGGCCCAATGCTAAATGTGTTTTCTTCACATTTGTAGCTCATTGTATCACCATGGAAATATTTGTCTCCATCTTCACTGACAGGATGTCCATTGGTAATATTGGGAGATGGCCCACAAGTTTTTTCCTCCACTGATGAAAACAGAACACAGTGATGTGAAACAAATATTCCAAGCAATTATTAGAACATAAGTCTTCAAGGGGTTGCTCAGGACCCAAAAAGTTATCAGTGACCTGACCTCAGGTGGGTGTGACAGGCCTATTTTTTGTTTCAAGTCTAGGTCTGCAGTTTGAAAAGAACCCAGGGTTAGGGATCCTAAATGATGTGCATCCTGCCAGAGACTTTGAAGGGGTTCATTTAGAGAAGACGTCCCCAATCTTTCATGGGCTCCCTTGGTCTCCCAGACACCCTTCTGCTTCCTCTGCAGAAGGCCTCTCATTACCTTTACTTATAATATCCTGTGGTTCAAACTTCAAGAATTGGATGCAAAGAAAAAGTCACAGTAAAATGCAGTCTACAGCAGTAAGAACTGCTGTCCATAAAAGCCACAAAGTTCGTCTGCACACGTTATTTTTCCTGTGTACACATTTCTCAGGAATCCAGATGTTACCTGTACAAGAGGGTAAAGTTGTCCATTCTCCATCAACACACTCTAGCTGGCTTGATCCAACTATCGCAAATCGGCCATTACACTCATATTCCACCTTTGCACCATGTGAATATTCTTCGAGAAGTGGATGGGTAATTCTGCCATCTGAAATGCCGGGTGGTGCACTGCAAGGGTTGACTCGATCTGAAAGTAAGAGACTAACATTCCAGTGTGGAATTTGTTTGCTCAAAACACTTCTCTAAAGGGTACATTTGCAGGCAGGGATCCTTTGAACTGCAGTCCATGGACCAGTTTTCGCAACCACCTTAGGAACTGTTGAATGCATGGAGTTCCCATTAGGAAAGGGGGGGACATTTGCCATCTCCCCCAAATCCTAAAATCTAACTGCCTGGAGCAGTCCGTTGCTGAGGCCAGCCACCTCCCCATGTGGTGCAGGGATTGGACTTCAGGGTGCGCATTCTGCTCCCTTACCAAACCCAAGTCCCCTCCAAGATATTAAGAATATAGTTCTGTGTATCTCAGTTCTCCAAGTCTACAAAAACCAAATATCTACCTTGCTTGTGGAAGACCATGTTTTTGTTCTAAACGGGTAGATTACCAAGTTCTGTTTGAGAAGGAACAAGTGGGGATCCACAACAAAACATTCCAGTGTATTTCCAGCCCTCTGCAAAAGACTCTAGTTATTCTGAAACTTTATTGCTATATAGTGGTGGTGGGAGGTCTTCGAAAATTGGGAGAGGGAAAAAGTGCCCTTTCCTTTTTCTTCCCAACAAAAACCTCCCCACATAGTATGTGGAGAGGATCTGCTCAAACTGAAGCCCCCCCCCCAAAAAAAAAGCATTACCTAACTCAAGTAGATCAATGCCCTCCCCCGTATTTCCTCCCCTTTTTGTTTTTGTTTCAACAACACCATCTGTGGCTCAATTGATGCCAATATTTCATATTCATGGAAGACTCAGGTCCTGTCAGGCTACTTATTAATTCCTTTTTCCCTTTAATATATTTCAATGAATACACTGTGTACTTTAGGAGTTCCCCTTACTATGAAGAAATGACACCCTTTATTTTGAGTGGTGCTGTTTCATTTCCAAAGGACAAGTTCTTAACACACCTTTGGTATTAGAGAAGAAGTGGGGACACACCACAAAGAGGTTCAATATAATCCCAACCCTCAGAGGAGGGTTCTTCCTAAGAACTTGAAGCAGTGTCTGGGGATTACAGGGCGAAGATTGCAGAAGGAAGAGAAGGAAACATACCTCTGCTTTGTTTTGTTTTCATTTAAACTCTCCAAAAATTAACGCTGACCCAAATATAGCATCAAAAATGTATCTGGGAAAGTAAGGAGTCTTGGAGGGGGTTCTAAGATTCAAGAATCCTAGTAGCTTTCTGGGAGGGCATAAACCCATATCAAACATTTTAGCATGGGTTCAGCTTCTGCTTATTTTCAATGCAAAACTTCATGTCTCTACAAATATCAGCACATCAAAGACTGCTGTTGCACCTGTCAGACACAAAAAGGCAGCATTTGTCTTTCAAAGAGCAAAAGGATTGGTGAACCATGTCTTCTTTCCTACACACTGAAAGGTCTGATGTCCTTTGAAGGCCCCCCAGAAAAACTACTGAATATCCTCTTCCCCCTTTTTCCTGCCTGAAAATTGGCTCAACAAAAAGATATTCAAGCCACCACTACAACTGGACCTTCCCTTGCCATACTATGAAATGCTAAAGCAGTTTTCTAGCCCCAAACCAGAATATTGGGGGGGGGGGGGATATGCCCGTTTTTGCAAGTAATCTGGCTGCAAGGAGACAGCCTGCAAAATGCTGTATGACTGTAGGCACTCAGTTTAAGGAAGAACATTTTTCACCTGCTAAGCATTTAAAACAGGTAAATGGGAGGGAGGGCAGAGTCAACATTCGGCGAAGTAGCAGCAAACCTTGGGGGTTCCTGGGGGACTGTTAAATAGATGTGTTTTTCATGTGCCTCAACAACTAAGGCACGCTTTGGTGCCAGGAAGACGGTACGAAGAGCTGAGAGCTTGAACAGGGGGAGGGTCCTTAGAAACAGGCAATTTCAAGGATTTTTCTCCATTTGCTCTGTGCTTAATCACATCTATCCCGGTCGCCATTTTGGAGATACGGAAAGTGTGGATAAGACCGAAGCCTCTTAAGGTGCATGAGATGCTTCCTTCTTCACCTTCTGATTGACAGTGTCTACTCAGAGGTAAGTCCCACTGTATTCAATGGGGCTTACTCCCAGGAAAGTGTAGCAAACTGAGTTTGCCACACTTTCCTGGGAGTAAGCCCCACTGAACACAATGGAACTTATCTCTGGGTAGACACTGAGCACAAGCCTAACCAGGTCTACTCAGAAGTAACTCCTATTTTGTTCAATGGGGCTTACTCTCTGGAAAGTGTGGTTAGGATTGCAGCCACTGACAATCAGAAGGTGAAGAAGGAAGCATTTCATCTTCATCACTGAGGCTGCAATCCTATCCACACTTTCCTGGGAGTAAGCCCCACTGAACACAATGGGGCTTACTTCTGAGTAGACATGCCTAGCATTGCGTTGTCAGTTCAGAGGAGAATGAAACGCAGCCCTGGGACCTCCAAGGGGCACCTCCTCCTTCCAGCTCCAGACTGCAGAAGTTTTTGGAGCTCCCCCTCCACCTTTGATCCAGGCAAGAGGGTCAGTCTCCCAGGCAGGCAGGCTCGGGCGGGAGGGGACACGGGGCGGTGGTGGGGGCTCGCCCTCAGGGGCAGCGGGAGCAGCTCCAGCGCCCTCCTCTTCGTCCTGCCCGCACCCCAGACCCACCAGGAGAGCTGAGCCGGCTATCTCGGCTGGGAAGGAGAGGCACGGGGCGGGCAGCTGAACTGCTCCTCTTACCCTCGTCAGGGAGGCTGCATGCTGGCCGTTCGCGCCCTCTCCTATGTTCTCAGCGCAATCGCAGGAGGCGTCAGAGCTGCACGTGCACTCCCTGCCAACAAACGGTTCTCAGAACTAAGAACTTGATTGGGTAGGGGTTCTATAGAACCGGCGGGAACCGGCTGAATCCCATCACTGTGTGTGTGTTTAAGCATTCATTAATTATTTCACTTCTGCAGAAAGAGGAGGGCCTGAGGCAAGTAGAAGGAGGAGTGGTCATGGCCCTTGCCATAATGTTCCAGGAGCAATGCATGGGGCAGACACCTTGCACTCTTACATCACAGATGTGAAGCTCTTCAGTGTTTTGCAACATTTGAAAGTACTTTTCCAACCCCAAGAGCATTGCTTCTCTACCAGTATAGTCAAAAGAAACAGCAATGGCTATAAGAGATTTGCAGCAGTGTGACCAGGATGAATAATGTTATTATTTCAAAATCCTGCTTTTAAAAGCATTTCATTCAGTTTCCAGAAAGAGAACATATTTCAGAAGAATTCATTTATGTATTTTCCCAATCTCTCACAATCATTTCAGAACGTTTTACACTGTAGGACCTGGGAGGCCCTACAAAATAGGGGAGGCATGTCTTTCCAGTTTTGTCAGGCCTTTACATTTCTTCTTGGTGAAGAACATTCCGTGATCCCTCTGTCCATATTACGTCTTCTCCAGCCTAAGAATACTTGTTACTCTATGGCTAGGCTCATGACCCTTGGCTTTTCTTGATCTCGTTCTCTTCTCAAATAGGAAATTTCCTGAATCTTAATGCAAAATGGGCAGCTCAATCTGATCCTGTGCTGAAACAGGCAGGCCGACTGAATCCAGTGCAGGGTAGAAGGCGGCTGCCGCGCAGCTCAGAGTAAGGTAAGTTATTTCTTCTTACCTTGTGTCATGCGGCAGCCACCTCAATAAGGCTACTCAGATCAGCACCAGTGAATTCACTGGTATAAGGTTGGGTTGCTCAGGAGGGGGGTTAGGATATGGCCTAGGTCTCCCAAACCAGTTCCATCTCCCTCCTGAGCTGTCTGTTCACCAGCCCTCCCTCCCCAAACCCCCACGCTGGCCTCTCTAGGTTGCCGCTAACTTACCCATCACCAGTCTGGATCTGGCAAGGAGGCTGGCGCACATCCTTGCGCCAGCCTCCCCAACTCTGGAGTGATTGCAGGTGTGCCCTACGGTACATTTGCAACCCTCCTGAGCTGGTGTAAGGAGCCATGTAAGGACTGATTGAAATTGTGCTCTAAAGGTGGCAGCCTGTGCTCAGTCTGGCCCTCGGTTTGGCCCCACTAATGAAGAAAACATTCAAATGTCCTGGCCATGAAAAGTGTCAAGCTCAGGAAGAGAATTCTGCCACTGCCATTGCTACCTGCCATTGGGGAAGAACTGCTAAAGAGGTTATACTCACTAAACCTGTAAATCTATGTACGAGCCAGTGACTAGGTACCCTCTTATGGCTTGAGATACACATTGTAAAAAGTGCACAGGCAATTTTAGGAATAGCATGATCATTTTAAAAAGCAGATGTTAAAGATCTCATGAAAAAACAGATACCTTTACAGATTGGTGGTGGTGGAGACCATCCAAAGTGATAGCACTGGGCAGATGTAATCCCCACTCTGAAGCGTCCTCCCAGACAGGAAAATCGCACCACATCTCCTTCAAAATACTGATCCTTTCTTGGCTGTATTCTCCCATACTCCAAAGTGGGAACGTCACATTGTATTCCTAAAGAAAACATTAAGGAAACGAGATTAATTGAGCTAACAGCATTTCAGAAAATGTTACCCCCTATAAGCCTCCTGAGTAAATTTTTCCAAAAGCTGATAAAACTTACTGTAAGCCTGAACAGTTTTTGCCTTTCTTTACTTACTACCGGTGAACAAGACACATCTAACAAATCCTTCAGATGGACTGCGGGTCCATCTTCCTCCTATCCCTGCCATTTAAATAACAGGTGTACATATGGGTAAATCATTGCTGGCTCAGCTGCTCTCTCTCCCCATAATCTGGATGCCGACAATTTAATATTTTTTAAAGTGCCACATGCAGATTTTTCATTTGAATATTTCGTAATTGATCCAGGGAGAAGGATGAGGTAGATTTGATAGCATGAAACAGCTAATCAGCCCTGTCCACAGCTGGCTTCTGCTACAAGCTTGTGAGATTCAACTCTGGAGAAGAAGCAGGATGTTTTGAACTGGTGGCAGGGAGGGAACTTCCAAACTGGCCCAACCATTCTGTCCAAAGCGCCTTCTCCCAAAGCTCAACACAACCCTGTACATATATAGCTGTGCATTGTGGGAATCTTACCGACATGTATGCAGATACTAGATATGATACAGTTAGCACATTTGCAGGGAAGAGAAAATAAGTATAGGTGGACTCTCATTATCTGTGAGGGTTCTGTTCCGGGACCCCTTGTGGATACTGAATTCCACATGATATCAAATAACATGGATTTCAGTGTTCACTGAGCTCCAAATGCAACTGGAGCCTTGCTCCAGTCACATCTGGAGCTGTTCTGAGGCCCATGGAGGCTGCGCAATGACAAGAGAAACTTCGCTAAGTCAAATTCATCGATCAGAAGTCCATGGATATGTAGGCTGAACCTGTACCCTCAAAATTCTGAGTGCTAACAGAGAGGCATAGGAAGACTTCTCCCAGTCAGGAGAATAGGCATGGATGGATGCACTGGAACTATTCACATGCCTTGCCTATTTAGTCAGACATGCTACAGTGTAGTAAATATTCAGTGCAAATAAAGTTGCATTTGAGAGGTGCAAACTAGCCCATTTTGGAAACTGTTTGCCTCATTAGCCATGCTTCTTTAACCACCATGTTCAAATACAGAGATGCTCTCTGGAATAAAATCCATAGGGCCAACAGAGAAAAGTGGGGTGGGGTGGAAATTTGAATGGGGAAGTGCTGGTAACAGTATACTGGGTAGGAGGACAGCCAGTACCTCAAGCTGTGCTGGGAACAGTCCCTAGGAGCTGCATGATGCCCATATAGGTCCATTTTGGCAAGTGCCCTCCTCAAGGCACAATGATGTATGAAGACTTTCTGTGAGACTGGCAGAAGGATTAGAGAAAATGCTGAGAGGAGAGTGACATAGCTCCCTCTCCCCACAACCGCATGATTCTCATTACTAACAAATCCAGTAGTATGGATGAAAAGGCATGGTCATGGTCAAGAAATATGCAAGGCTTTCATATATTTTCCATCTGAATAACCTTGCACTTGTCAGGAAAAAAGCATAGTTAGTCATAGCCCCCTGAATTGCACCAGTGGTCAAAATTTTGACCCTAATTCATGGATTAATAGTCCACATTAATTGTGCTTGAACAAAAATATCTCCAATAAACCTTGCATTCCTGTCAAAAACCAGGTAGTAAACAATGGAGTGACTGGACTACAGGTGTGCACCACTTAACGAATTTGTACCCATTCTCCAATCCCCATTGTTATGCGATTAGGTTGTTAAGCAAACATTCAGCTTAATCTATTGCCTTTGTTGTGTAAACAGACACTCCCTACCAGACACTAGCTGGCTACACAGGCTATTGGAGATAGATTTCCACTTCTTTGCATTAAGAGCCTCTTTGTTGTGTAAACAGATACTCTGCTGCAGGCTATGGGAGACCTGGCAGCCTCATTAAGAGCCTTTTTGCTATGTTTTGACCACTGTCATATATGCGGTCCATTGTTAAGTGAATGGTTGTTAAGTGGCACACACCTGTACAAGAATAAGAGTGGCATTTCTATTAGAAAGTAGACCGTTATTGCTTTGGGATAAGACAACTAAATACAAGGCAAAATCCACCACAATACACTGTCCTTGGAATGAGCTAATAATTGCAACGGGCAAAAATGATATTTTGTTCGCTTACGCTGACAGTCAGGTTTTGGATTCCATCCTTTCTCTGTACAGATTGTTTGGTCTCCTATGGTTTGACTACTTGTTTCATATCCATCTTGACATTCATAAACCAGTTTTTCCATGAACAAGAACACTGATTTAGTTGTGTTGATGAAGATCATATTCCTTGCAGGTGGTTTTTGGCAAGTCTCTGAGGAATCAAAATACAGATATTTAAGGATCAATTGTTGATTTCTCATAAACCTATAACACGCTCTCTAAAGCAGTGGTTCTCAAACTTCTCAGGAGTAAAACTCCTGAGGTAAGTATTTGTGGGGGATGGGGTGAGGGCTGCAACATGATCCCCAAGGATCACGTCGCTAGGTGGGGGCGAAGACGGGTGTTTGTACTTACTAAGGGCTGCTGCAAGCTGTAGGAGGTGCAGGGAGCCCTACATAGCCCTCCACTGGATTTCCCGAGGCTTAGAACACTAGAAAAAAGCAGTGAGAAACCACTTCCGGTTTCAAGACTGCAACCAGAAAGTGGTTTCCAATCACATTTTTCCAACATTATATGCCTTGGGGAGCCCTGCAGAGGGCTGCACAGGGCTCCCTGCACCTCCTGCAGCTTGCAGAAGCCCTCAGTAAGTACAAATACTCCCTTAGTGATGTAGTCCTGGTGATCATGTAGCTGCCTCTCCCCTTCCCCCACCCCTTAAAGGGACAGGAGAAGCTTTACACGAGCTGGTGGGTCGTGACCCACTGGTTTGAGTACCACTACTCTAATGCCTCTAGACCAGAAGTATCCAGACCGTGTAATAATTGGGCTCTTCCAATTATCCAGCCATCATTTGCTCTCAGGTATTGAGCTGTGCAGTTGTAATAGGAACACTGAAAGAAGTTGAAAGATGTTGCCTTCCACTTGCCTTTGTTTTGTTTTCTTATCTCCAAAATGCCAGCTGGAGCCTGCTGCAGAGAAGGCAAGCAATGTGCACTGAATAGAAAAATGCTTGGTATCCAGACATGAGTACAGATCACTGATAGAAGTGATGCTGGCTTTGTGCTGGGCAGAGAGAAGTGCGCTTCTGTTTGCACCAAAAGGGTATTGTAGGAAAACTTCTGTCAAAGGCTAAAGGAATCCTGTACCTTGTATAAAGAACAGAGGTGCAAAGACAGGCTGCCAGAATGATCAGGTGCTTTTTAGTTTGGGGAAAAGGGGGTGGGGAGAAGGTGTGGTGAGGAAGAAAGCAGAGGATTATGAAATTGGAGATGGTTTGCACTGGGAAGCAGAAGGGGAGAAATCGCAATATACAAGTCCAGCCTATTTATACACAGATTTTTTATACATGGATTTGACTCAACAGGAATGGCCACTGCAAATGAGAAGGAATGTGCTGATCCCTGGAGAAGGGGAAAAATGTACCCCTTTAAATCAGTTTTAAAAAACTGAATAGTCCTTTAACAATAGCCTCGTTAATGAGAGAGAGAGAGAGAGAGAGAGAGAGAGAGAGAGAGAGAGAGAGAGCGCGCAGCTGGCTGACAATCCATCAATCCTTCTCTCTCCAGCAGACCCGTCCTTTCTCCCTGAGCACGTGAAAGAAAGGTGATCACTTTGCATAGGTGAAGGGAGGGGCTGAATGCAGCGCCTTTCTAAGTTCTTGGAGGAGGACTGATTGATGGATTGTCTTCTTGATGACTCTTATCTTACATCGCAAAGGTCAGCAAGGCTGTTTTTAAATCACCAGAGCAAAGAAACTCTGTTTTTAAAATTGATTTGCTATAGTGTGTTTTTTGCCATCCACATGAGTGCTTGGAATGGAATAATGAGGCTCAACCTGTAGTAATATCATTATTACGCCATTTCTGCCCAACGTTTCATAGACACAACAGGGACCAAATGTGTACAGCTGTGGGCCAGGCGGAAATCAAGCAAAAATACTACCCAGAAAGACACAGCCTCTTAATTCTGAGCACTCTGAGCTTCAATCTTTTGCATGCTGAAGTTTCTGGTAACAGACCCTGATTGAGAACTGAAGGCTACAATCCTCTGCACCAGTGGTTCTTAAACTGGTGAGTTGTGTAAAGCTTACTGCATCCTTTAAAGGGCAGGGGAAGGGGGGAGCTAGTGACAGGATCCCCAGGACTGCGTCACTAATGGGGGTGAAAGGGGGCTATTTTTACTTACTGAGGGCAGCTGGCAACTGCAGGGGTTGCGGGACACAGGACTGCTGTGGACTGCACAGGACTCCACAGGACTGCTTAGAATAGTGACATAGAATGTTAGAATGTTAAGACCCTAGCCCCTCCCCTCCCCTAGCCCCTCCCCTGCAAAGACTTACTTAGGGAGTAAAACTCTCCCTGAGAACCACTGCTCTACACACGTTCATAAGACACGGTCTCATTGAACACAATGGGACTTATTTTGAGTAGGCATGCATAGTGTTGTGCTGTAAATCTATGTTTTCTGATTTTCTGTTACCATTTCAGCAGAATAACTAGGATTCACTAGATGGAGGAAAGTTTTAGTCAGTTTGTATCATTCACTCCCTCATTCACAAAGGTGTAGATTGAAAAAATGTAAACAGTGGAGCCAAATGGCCATGAAATATTGTACGTCATGTATGGCCATTTAAAGGTTAAATATATATAAGATAAACATAGTGCCAAGTCACAACAGCAATAATCGCTGGTAACAAAATCCTTCTGGAGTTGCTAAATTGTATTAACCGGTAATGTGATGGGGTTAGGGGTATGACACTAAAATGATTTTCTTGTAAAAATGTCTTGCTGTGGTATGCTTGAAGTACTAGGTTTCATCTGAATTCTTCCAAACATGAGCTAAGCAGGGTAGAGATTGTAGCTGTGTTTCACAATCACCTGCAAATTTCAGGCATTACTAGAAATAATTAATAATTGTTTCTAGTGAATGTATTCTTCATATATGGTTGAACGTGGTATATATTGCAGTGGAATAGGAGTAGGTATTGGAATTTTGGATTCAGTGCCGCCTGCAAGACTCTGGAGGGCTGTGTACTGTTCAGACACCTGAGACCTTTTACTTGCTGTCTGTGACTCAGCTTCTTCCATCTTTAATCTTTCCTCCGTAGTTGAATATATTTAAAACAGAATCATCCATCTACATGGTGGTTTGCAACAGATAAGAGACAGGTCCCTGCCCCAAGGGCCTCACAGACTAATAGAGACATTAAGGAGACAATAGAGGGAGGGAGATGGTGGCAGGATAAATGCAGGCAGAATATGGTGTAATTTCATGTGCATGTACTTAGGTTTAGTAGCAGTAGAGCAAAGTAACTAGGGAGCTGTTCCAAAAACTTCAGTGAAAAAGTTGGTTTTGAGAAGGGGATTGGATTAAGTAAGAAAGGAGGCATCATGCAGGGAATCTGGAAAGGAGTTCCAGGCATAAGGGACAGAAGGGAGAAGGGCAGCTGGGTATGGTGAAGCTGGACAAGCAAAAGGATATGTCACAATATAAAAACAGAAGCATCAGAGGGCAGGCTGAGAAATGGTTTTAAGGATGAGAAGCTTATGCAGGATCCAAGCATGGACTGGAAGGTAGTGCACAGACTGAAGCAGCTGCATGATGTAGTTGCGTCGACAAGAGAGGTGAGTGATCTTTGCAGCAGAGTGCTGGATAGAGGTGAGGGGGTCTAAAGAGAAGCCAAAAGACAACCAAAGAAGAGAAGGCTATGGTAATTGAGAACAAGGGATGACTAGGAGATGGACCAGAGATTTTGTTGAGGGAACAGAAAGGAAGAGTTGTTTTTGTGATATTGTGGGTGGGTCTACTTGGACCTACAACAGCTATTTTCCTGGTGTAAGTCCATGTTGACCTGTGCTGCTAGACTGGGCCAGGGAAGGCTGTTAGGATATCAGCGGCACTAGTGCTGCTGACCCTACCTCCCTCTGGAGACCCAATCCGCCATCCCCCGCTCTCTCCCCACCCCTGCTCTGTTTCACCATCTTGCCACCTCTCTCATCAACTTACTTGCTCCGGCAAGCAGGAAAACCTCTAACAACAGGGGCAGGAAGGCACAGGCCTTCCCACTGGTGCTCCTGGCAGTGCACTAAATAGCACCCTGTCGGAGCGCCTTTAGCAACAGGCGCTGACAGTAGATATTTTCCTAAACTATTTCCCAGTTCTGGCCTAAAACAATCAATTCTCAGTCCTGTCTTCCTTTAGATGTTGTAAAAGCAACACATAATTCACAAGTCATTACTAGTGGTGGGTTTTTGATAATGAAATAAGCACTTTCTGCATTTTTGTAAAAAAAAATTAGTGAAATCTGTGAAAAAATAAAACCATTCTCCAACACCTCTACATATTCTCTAACACTCCTACATGCACGTTGCTGCATCTGCTGACACTATACCACCTTTATCACCCACCTAGTACACTTTCAGAGCAATTATAATTTATAAAAACATGCCCTTGGAATAAAAACACATTGCATTGCTTTCTGCACTTTTAACTTTGGAAAACACTGAAATCTGTGAAAAAATAAAACCGTTTTCACCCACCTTTAATCATTATGCTAAACATGTAAAACATGTAAAAGCATGAGAGCTTGTAACATGTAAAACATGTAACATGTAAAAACACCTGTAACATGGTGTTACACCTGTAACACAAACACAAAAACACCTGTAACACAAAAAAACATGTAAAAACATGAGAGCTCTTCAACCTCTCCAGACTGAGAGCAAAGTCCAAAGTCCAGCTGAAATGTCTGCATGACTTCCTCTTTGCCTACGATGCAGCTGTCACTACCCACTCTGCCAAAGATCTCCAGCAGCTCATGGATCGTTTTAGCAAGGCCTGCCAAGATTTTGGACTGACAATCAGCCTGAAGAAAACACAGGTCATGGTTCAGGATGTGGACTCACCTCCCTGCATTACAATCTCTGCGCATGAACTGGAGGTTGTCCATGACTTTGTGTACCTTGGCTCAACGATCTCCGACACTCTTTCTCTCGATACCGAGCTAAACAAGTGCATCGGTAAAGCAGCTACCACATTTTCCAGACTCACAAAGAGAGTCTGGTCCAACAAGAAGCTGACGGAACATACCAAGATCCAGGTCTACAGAGCTTGCATCCTGAGTACACTTCTGTACTGCAGCGAGTCATGGACTCTTCGCTCACAACAGGAGAGGAAACTGAACGCTTTCCACATGCGCTGCCTCCGATGCATCCTCGGCATCACCTGGCAGGACAAAGTTCCTAACAACACAGTCCTGGAATGAGCTGGAATCCCTAGCATGTATGCACTGCTGAAACAGAGACGCCTGTGTTGGCTCAGTCATGTTGTGAGAATGAACGATGGCCGGATCCCAAAGGATCTCCTCTATGGAGAACTCGTGCAAGGAAAGCGCCCTACAGGTAGACCACAGCTGCGATACAAGGACATCTGCAAGAGGGATCTGAAGGCCTTAGGAGTGGACCTCAACAGGTGGGAAACCCTGGCCTCTGAGTGGCCCGCTTGGAGGCAGGCTGTGCAGCATGGCCTTTCCCAGTTTGAAGAGACACTTGGCCAACAGTCTGAGGCAAAGAGGCAAAGAAGGAAGGCCCACAGCCAGGGAGACAGACCAGGGACAGACTGCACTTGCTCCTGGTGTGGAAGGGATTGTCACTTCCGAATTGGCCTTTTCAGCCACACTAGACGCTGTTCCAGAACCACCATTCAGAGCACGATACCATAGTCTTTCGAGACTGAAGGTTGCCAACTAAGAATCATTATGCTACTTACGGATGCATTCTGGCTTTGGTGTCCATCCTTCCTCAAGGCACTGGGTTTCTCCCCGGTCAAGCCCTTTCGGAGTTGTGTAGCCACTCTGACAGCCATATATGGTTGTCTCATGGAGAGCAAAGGCACGATTATGTTGATGAAAATAACCATTTGGTGGGGGTATAATTTTACAGGTCACTATTTCTAATGGAGAAAGAGGATATTTTATAAGATTTCAGGTATTGTCTTCATGGACTGAATGAAAGTTCAATATAGTCCAGCACTCTGTCCTCAGCTACAGGTGGGTAAGTGTTGGGTGGCCGCTTAGTCCACTTGGGAAAGTATGAAACTGTACAAGATGGCTGCATACAATTATCAACAATACTATTAATAGTGTGCTCACTGCCCCACTGCCCCAGGTAACAACAGCTATTAGAAAATCAGCTATTGGAAAAAAGTTTGTTTCTATACGTGTAGCCCCAATCCTGCGTTTGGCATCAATGAACTGGTTCAGATGATATTTTCCCCATCAGACTAGCCCCAGCCAATGAAAGATGCGCATAATCATGGCATGCACATATTCTACTTCCCCTTCATTCATGCTAACCACCTCTATACATGATGTTTGCAACAACCATAGAGGAACTTGAATTGCTGGAACACCTTAGGTTCCAATCCTAAGCATACTTACCTGGAAGTAAGCCCCATTGACTATAATACAACTTACTTTTGAGTAGACATGCCTAGGATTGGGTTGTTAATTCCAACAACAACAACAACAACAACAACAACTGGGTATTTATATACCGCCTTTCTGGTCATCAGATTACTCCTCTGACTTTATTCAAGGCAGTTCACATAGGCAGGCTATCTCTAAACCCCCGAGGGGATTTTTACAGTAACAGAAATGTTCTATCTTTCAAGAACCACACAACATTTCAGATGGATCTTTCACAGTCTAGAAACACTTCTGGCCCCCAGTTGCCTCCCACGCTGACTGACAAGCAGCTCCTTCATCTCTCACTTGAAAGGCAGCCAAGACGCTTCTTAGCTCACACCAAAGAGCAGGTGGAAAAACTCAGCTCGGCTTTGTCAGCTGCTTCAAGGTCTCGCCATTCACAGAGCTGCCAGTGGCCTCGAACTTGTCACACACACACACACACACACACACACACACACTATATATATATATATATATATATATATATATATATATATATAATTTAAAATTTATATAATTTAATTTAATTTAAATTTTAATATATATTAAATTAAATTTAATTTAAATTTAATTAAATTTAATTAAATAAATTAAATTATTAAATATTAATTATTAAATATTTAAATTTAATATATATAAATTTAATATATATAAATATATAAATTTAATATAATATATAATAAATTTATTTTCAGGCTGAATGATCAGCAAGCTCTGCAGCCAGATCAGAACTGGATGAAAACATCAAGAAGCAGAGTGATTTTTCTGTATGGATGTGGTAGTTGCAGGGTCCATCCCTCTGTTACCTCTCCTTATGAATAATCACAAATCCCCACTTGCAAACCAACCAACCTTCTAATTCTGAGAAGCCCAAATAAATCAAGGTGTACAGTGCTTTTGTTTAAAGCCTAACACGATAGATACTTCCAGTTACTCAGATTATATATTGATAGATAAAAAGGCATAAATAAAGCTTACCAACACATCTTGGAGTGGGTGCCCAGCCATGTTTTGTGCACTTGGTTTTTGCTTCTGGAGATGCAGGATAATAGCCCTCATCACAAAAATATGAAATTTCATTTTCCTCTATGTAGGTCGTCCAAGAGTTATAAATGAGTCTGCCATGTGGCAAACTACGAGGAGCAATGCATTGTTCTAAAGGCAAAAAAAGTATTCGGGTGAGGATTCTCACTCTGTTAAGAAAATATAGGAGGGCCGTATCCTCAGATCCCATATCAGTTATTTGCGAATTGGGTCTGTGGGGCCCTCCCACACATGCCCCTCTCTGGAAGTGAGTCACACAGTGCTCCGGGGGGTGGTACGGCAGATGTTCCTTGTATCCATGGTTTCAGGTATCCATGGAGGGTTCTGGAATGGAACCCCATGGATATGGGGGCACGCCTGTATTGGGAAACAACTTTTTAAATAGAAAATTATCTTATAAGTATACTGTCGCAATTTGAGCCAACAAATTTCATGCAAAGACCATTGCAAAACTTGGCTCCAGAGAGTTGGTGGGTAAAAGGGTGTGATGACAGGGAGAGAGGAAACGCTGAAGTAAATTTATGAGTATCTTGACATTGATGATGCAGCCTACAGTGCCTCTGCTGTAACCAGACATATAAATCTCTGTTTCCAATTCCACCCCAACTTGCAGTAATTTGTTTACTGCTCTTGGAATTTACTTAAGAAAGCAAAGGTTTTTTTTAAAATTTATTTATTTATTACAGATACAGGTGAGGAAAATGGGTTAGGGCTGCGGCTACACAGGTTACACATGGGGGTATTGGCCATAGATTACAACATGCATTGCTCCAAAAACAAAAACCAACAACAACTGAAAAGAAAAATACTCATCAATGCAAAAGTTATCATATTTGTCATTATAATAATTAATGATTTATATAAACAGTCAATATTATTTAACTAAAGTTATTTATCCAGTCATAAAAAGGCTTCCAATATCTTCTTGGAACTTGGAACTTGACCTAAATCTCTCTCTTTCACTCTTTCTGTTAAAACCTCCATTTCTGCTGTTTCATAAATTTTATCTATTATTATTATTATTATTAATATTTTCTATTTATATTAACTATTTATCTATTAAATTTTCTCTAGTTGCAACATCTGTAGATTTCCACTTTTTTGCATACAATATTCTTGCCATATACTCTTACATATACTAATATGTACAATAAGGTGTTTCTTATATTGGTCTTTAATTTCTGATGTCACATTTAGGAGAAATATTTCCGGTTTGAATGGTAATACACAATTCAATCTCTTGTAATAATTTATGTACCATTATCCAATATTTCTCTGCTTTTTCGCATGTCCACCACATATGATAAAAAGTTCCCTCAATCTCTTTACATTTCCAACACTTGTTTGATGACCCAGAGTACATTTTTGCTATTTTCTCTGGAGTTAAATACCATCTATAAAACATTTTATATAAATTCTCTTTAAAAGATACCATTTCACAGCCCAATCCTGAGCTGCCCGGGGGGCCCTGGCTCGGTGGCACTGAGAACAGCTGCCGTCAGATCCTGAGCGCCCCGGGTTACCACGGGAGGCACCTCAGGAGAGGGGGACTTTTGTCCCCTTCTCCCGGATAAGGTAAGCAGCTCCGCAATGGGGCTACTCACAGGTAAAGGTGCTCGTGTAGGGCGCGGAATCGTCCTTGAGCACCTTGTATCCTGCGGTGTGGAGCGGAGCTCTGCAGACCTGACTCTGTCCCTCCCCCTGGCACACCTCTAGCCCGTCCCCCTCGCCGCATCACACCCTCCAGCACGCCTCTCTCCTGTGCTCTCTCTGCCCCCTGCATATTTGAGAGACTGCCTTCTCCCATATAATCTGGCCCATCCTCTTCAGTCATCAGAGGGGGCCCTGTTGGTTGTGCCGCCATTAAGAGAGGTGAGGGGGATGGTGGCCAGAAATAGGGCCTTCTCGGTGGTGGCGCCTGTATTGTGGAATTCCCTCCCCTTTGAGCTGAGAACAGCTCCTTCACTGTTAACCTTCCTGCGAGGCCTGAAGATGTTTTTATTCCAGCAAGCCTTTGATGCCTGATGGCTGCTTTTAATTGTTTTTTACTGCTGATTTTATTGCTGCTGGTTGCTTTTTATCTATTGCCGTTTTAATGTATTTTATTATTTTTAAAAGTAGTTAGCTGCTTTGGGTGCCCTTCAGAGAGAAAGGCAGATTACAAATCAAACAAACAAACAAACAAACAAATAAATAAATAAATAATAAACTGCTTTGAGAAATTTTTGGTAAAAAAGCAGTTGCGGACCTGCCATTGGGCTCCATGGGGCAAATGCCCCAGACATGAGCCTCTAGGACCCTGTGGAAATCTCTCTGAGGCTCCCAAATATTCTGGTATTCCGGAAGCACAGTTTATAGCATCAGGTAACCTCAGAGAGGCTTCCCTGACATGGGCTAGGGTTACATGAGGCTCCGTGAGCTTCAGGTGAGTAGGGGGGACGATTTTTGCATGAGGGGGCGGTGACAGCTCACGGGGGGGCACCATCATGAACCTTTGCCCCAGGCATGGGGCTGGGGAAGTCTGCCGCTGGTGAAAAGCAGTCTTGTACTCTTCCCATCATCATCAATTTTATTATTATGGGTAGGCAGGTACAATAAATCTTGTCTGTCTGATGAGTGTCAATGTGAGCATAGTTTTCAAACATACGTATGACTATCTTAAGGTGCACACTTTACAGACCTTAACTTTTCAGTGTTGATGTGTAGTATGTGAAACATACATACAGACTGCCATATTAGTTATCTTCTGGATTTTTGGGGTTTTTTTACCTTCTTTCCCCAACACTGAATTAAAACTGCATGGGAGCTGCATATTTGTACATACATGATAATTTCTATTCCTGATAAAAGAAGAGACGAGAAGGCCACATTTACTTACTAACACACCGAGGTTCTGGATCCCAGTCTAAATCCCTGCACGTAGAACGACCCCAATAATTTTTATTCATGGACAGAAATCCACTGTTGCATTCGTAGTCAACGGTCTCTCCCACCTTCCTTGGAAAATAATAACTATGATACTCGCGAAAGGAATACGTCAATCTTCCATTTTTTATAGTGGGAACATCACAGGGCTTTCCTGCAGAAAAGGTAACAGGAACCCGAGAGAGAGAAACAGAAGAGCCAGATATTATGTTCATCACCTATTTTCTTTGATTAGAAATTTGTTTTTTAGTTTGATATAGTAATCAAACACACTATTTGATGACATGAAATCAACGCATCACTTTTAAATGAACTACACATTTATCCCATTTGTCATAGCGACAAGCATTTCATTTATAAACTCTTGCAGTGACTGCATCCATCCACAGTACTTGAGATTTGAAAGGGGTTTCTGAGCAATGTTCCTTCGAATATTTGAGGAGAGTGGGCAGAGGCCTACCATGTTTGCTCTGGGGCAGCATCAGAGTGCCAGGAGAGGTTGAATGGGACTTCTCGTCCAGCTTGGAGGGAAGTTTGGTTCTGAAGGCAAAAGGTTCTTCACAACTGTTTCCCAGTGTACCTTCCCCCCCCCCCAATGCCTCTGCCTGCTTTGTAGTCCTGAAGGCGGCAGTTCTTAGCGCTCGCTATCTTTTCCTAGAACTCCTCAAACAAGGGCAGGAACCCACAGGCTGCTGCTCATGACAGGACCATCTGAGCATTCACTCAAATGCTTGAAAGCCTTGTGGGTCTCTTGGAGTGCATGATTTGAATGCTCTAAAAGCTCAATGACTGCTAGCCCCTGACTCTTTCTCAAAAAAAAGATGAACGAACAGGAAGTTAATAGCAGTTGAAGACATGATCCTGATGGGCCTCTTTTCCACTGGGAAACTAATGCCGGGACAGCTGAATCCTCTCCTCCCCTCCTGCCACCAGAACTAGTATTCCAGCAGCGAGACACACTTGACAACCATAGCAAATGGCCTTCTAATAGCAAGGAAGACGTGCACTTCCAGAACGGCAGTGGTGAGGTAGGAGCAGTCCTGAGCATGGTGGCGAGACACGGACTGCCCATCAACGAAGGTAGTTTGGCACCGAGGGAAGAATGGGACCAGGAGGTATGATGGAGGCAGGAGGGGTAATGCCAGCGTGTGCGATTTAAGCCAGGTTCGATTCCCTCCAAAAGTGACTGGAACACTCCCCCTCCCCCACCAAGGGTTGGGGCTGTCACAGGACTTAACCACTGTTCCCTAGAGCAGCCATTTTCAACCAATGTACTGTGGCACACTGGTGTGCCACGAGTGGTCCACAGGTGTGACACAGGAATTTGAGGGAAAGTCATTTATTAGTAGGGCCAATAGGGATGTGAGGCCCCCTCTGGCAGCATGGTGTGCCTTGTCAATTGTCAAAAACCTGATGGTGTGCCTTGACAATTTTAGTGCCTTGTCAGTGTGCCGTGAGATGAAAAAGGTTGAAAATCGCTGCCCTAGAGCCTTAAGGACTGCTCTTAGGCAGTGATCCCAAAACTGTGGGCCACAGATTTTTGGTGAGTCGCTAAACTGACAAGTTGATAGCTGACAAGGAAAACGTATGGAAACAGAAATGGAGCAGTGTGTGTGTGTTTAGTCATGACTGTGCCTTAGTCTACTTTGAAGTAAAGGCAGAGAGGAATGCACCAGTATGGTCCCAATCAAAAAAAGCAGACCTGGGGGGGGGGGTGAAGCAGTGGATGAACAGGCATGATTTTTCAGGAGTTCCTGAAAAACAACTTGTTTCTCATCTGAAACGGCAGGTCCAGGAGATCCGGTGACTATTGCTAGGAGAGGCACTGTTACCCTGATGGTGTTAAAGTACCTGGGAAGTTTAGAGTCCAGCCGGGGGGCTTTCTTTTCAGGACTTTGGCAATAAGGCAGTAAGGGAGGAGACGTGGAGTCAACTGTGACAACTGCTGAACCCCTGTGGAGATACCACCTCCGGAACCACCTCCGGAAAGAAGGTAATAGGAAGATCAAAGTAAGTGCTGTTTGTGTTATGCAAATCCCAGTTTTAAATGATTGATTTGTCTCAATGCTCTGGAGGGAAAAGGGGGGAGGATTCCCCCACCTCACTGCTGATTTTTAAATTTGAGAAGATTGTTGAGCATTTGGTATCATATTGAGCATGAATTCATAGACATAACTCTATATATTTGCAACCCTGTATTGGATATAACTTTCTAATGAACTCTGGATTTTGGATTCTTTGGATTGCGGCAGGATTTCTTGGATTACTGAGCGGTGAGTTGGTTATTGTCATGTCTACGTCGGCGGAAAGAAGAATGCTTCACATTCCATAGTAAAAGAGAGTTCTCTATGACATCTAGTGGATTAAAAGATAATTGCAAGGAAAAATATGATGGATTTTCCAGGAAGAGAATGGGAAGATTTAATGCAAAGAAAGATGGAAAAATTGCTTGCGATGAGTCGACCACAGGTGATTCAAACTTTATAAGTCCAAATTAGCATGGAAATTTTAAGCCATCAGGTAACTAAGCTGAGTGAAATTGAAGCTAAAGCTATAACAATGGAGAAAATCAATGAGCCACAATCTGAGGGCCCAATCCTATGCTTGGCAGCACAGCTCCATGCCACCAAGCACTGTCGCAAATGTGCCATAAGGCACGTTTACCAGCCTCACCAGGCTCCCGCCGGTGCTAGCCCAGTGTCAGCCGGTGCTGGGCTAGCGCGGGGCGGTTGCCCAGCTTCTGCAGCTTGGTGGTCTCCCGGACCGCTGAGCTGTGGAACAGTAGGTGGGGGCAGGGGCGGGGGTGGGAAGGAGGCATTCTGGGGAGGGGGGATGCTGGCGGGGGGCAAGAGAGGGTGGGGAGGAGGCATGACAGGGAGGTGTGACGTGGGGAGGGGGTTGGCTGGAGGTGTGCCTGGTCGCGGGATGGGAGGCGGGTCCGTGGAGTTCTGCTCCACAGGATCCAAGGCACTCATGTAGGGCTGCGCGCCCTACACAAGCGCCTTTACCATTGCGGGGCTGCTTACCTTACCCAGGGGAAGGGGACCAAAGTCCCCTTCTCCTGAGGTGCCTCCCGCGGTAGCTTGGGAGGCACAGGATCTGCCGGCAGCCCTTCTCATTGCCGCCAAGCCTGGGCGCCCAGGCTGTGAGACACTGATAGATGGAGTAACCCAGAAGATAAGATTTCAAAAATCATTGGACCAGAATGGAGAAGAGACATTTCGATTAATAGACCTTGAACGGATGGATCAAGAAATTGGTCAAGAGAAGGAGATGATTTGTCAGGACTTGGATCTGTTGGGAGGAGTAAGAAGAGTACATACATTAAAGCGTGAATTGTTGAGAGATGTTCATGTGAAATTTATCAGAAAAAAAGATGGAAAATTAAAGTCTAGAGTTGATATGCAAGATTTGAATTGATACCTAAGATAGTGACATTTTGGCAGTTATGTTTATATCTGATTTGAGATAAAAGAATATGTATGTTAGAATTTTATAGATTAATTTTGATGAATTAGAATTAAATTTGTTTGATATTGTTTTGGAATTCATAGATGGGGAAAAGATATGAATATGGAAAAGCAAAGTCTAGAGAATAATGGATATGTAAAACATGGGAGTGACCTGGTAGATCTGTTTATAATTAGATATATAAATACAATATGTATTTAGCAGAAAAATTTGTATTAGAATAATTTGTATTAATGAAAGAGTTTAGAATTTTAACGAAAGAGGGAAAATGATGAATGGTGGGAAAAGATGGAAAGTTAAAAGCTTAGGGAAGATACATAAAATATTGAGAAAGATGGAAAGTTAGAGTTTAGAAATTTATTAGAGTAATATGTGTTATTGAAAATGATGTATTTTTAGATACTAATAATTTTAGAATTTTATATATTAATTTTGGATGTTATAGAGAAATTATATATTTAGTTATTATGACATTAACAGTTGTAAAATTTAGCATATTAGATACTGAAAAGAGTCTAGAATTTTAATGAAGGAGGGAAAATTATGATGATGGTAATGATGAAAAAAACTATAGAGAATACAGAAATAGGGTACTTAGAGATAAATATGTATCTTTCTTCTTTCTTTTTTATTTGTTATATTAACTAGTTGACTAGTTGGCAACCTTCAGTCTCGAAAGACTATGGTATCGCGCTCTGAAAGGTGGTTCTGGAACAGCGTCTAGTGTGGCTGAAAAGGCCGATTCAGGAGTGACAATCCCTTCCACACTGGGAGCAAGTGCAGTCTGTCCCTGGCCTGTCTCCCTGGCTATGGGCCTTCCTTCTTTGCCTCTTAGCCTCAGACTGTTGGCCAAGTGTCTCTTCAAACTGGGAAAGGCCATGCTGCACAGCCTGCCTCCAAGCGGGCCACTCAGAGGCCAGGGTTTCCCACCTGTTGAGGTCCACTCCTAAGGCCTTCAGATCCCTCTTGCAGATGTCCTTGTATTGCAGCTGTGGTCTACCTGTAGGGCGCTTTCCTTGCACGAGTTCTCCATAGAGGAGATCCGGCCATCATCCATTCTCACGACATGACCGAGCCAACGCAGGCATCTCTGTTCCAGTAGTGCATACATGCTAGGGATTCCAGCACGTTCCAGGACTGTGTTGTTTGGAACTTTGTCCTGCCAGGTGATGCCGAGAATACGTCAGAGGCAGCGCATGTGGAAAGCATTCAGTTTCCTCTCCTGTTGTGAGTGAAGAGTCCATGACTCGCTGCAGTACAGAAGTGTACTCAGGACGCAAGCTCTGTAGACCTGGATCTTGGTATGTTCCGTCAGCTTCTTGTTGGACCAGACTCTCTTTGTGAGTCTGGAAAACGTGGTAGCTGCTTTACCAATGCATTTGTTTAGCTCGGTATCGAGAGAAAGAGTGTCGGAGATCGTTGAGCCAAGGTACACAAAGTCATGGACAACCTCCAGTTCATGTGCAGAGATTGTAATGCAGGGAGGTGAGTCCACATCCTGAACCATGACCTGTGTTTTCTTCAGGCTGACTGTCAGTCCAAAATCTTGGCAGGCCTTGCTAAAACGATCCATGAGCTGCTGGAGATCTTTGGCAGAGTGGGTAGTGATAGCTGCATCCATGATAGTCGGCAAAGAGGAAGTCACGCAGACATTTCAGCTGGACTTTGCTCTCAGTCTGGAGAGGTTGAAGAGTTTTCCATCTGATCTGGTCCGGAGATAGATGCCTTCTGTTGTAGATCCAAAGGCCTGCTTCAGCAGGACAGCGAAGAAGATCCCAAACAAGGTTGGTGCAAGAACACAGCCCTGCTTCACGCCGCTTCGGATGTCAAAGGAGTCTGATGTGGAGCCATCAAAGACAACAGTGCCCTTCATGTCCTTGTGGAAGGATCTGATGATGCTGAGGAGCCTGGGTGGACATCCAATCTTTAGAATCTATTCTTAGAATGAGGTATTAACTAACTGGTATATGGTATCCTGCACCCCCAATGTAGTTGTGTGTGTTTGTGTGTATTTTATTTTTGTATTGTATTGTGTGTTTGTCTATATTTATTTTTGGAAAAACAATAAAAAAAAACACAGGCCCCAACAAACTCTGAAGAAGGCAGTCCTCCACTCCAAGCGGAAAAGGAAATTGTATTGAGCTCTATGAAAAGTGAGTCACACATGCATGTTTACTCATGAGTAGGCAACCATGCCTTGGCTCTCATTGAAGGCCAGGTGAAAGGAACACAAGGACATCAGAAGGTCCTGATCCAATGAACATGGAGCTCATCAAATGCTCCAGAAGGCAGTCCTGTCACCATTGTCAAAAAGATAAAAGTAGAGGCTTGAATGGCTGGTAAACTGAAACTTGTAAAAAAATTATCGTAAAGTCAGGTCTGACAGAGTGCCGTTTTAAAAGGTGGGTCCCAGTGCTTAAAAGTTTGGGAACCACTGCCCTAAAGTATTTGTTTCTGCAACTCCCTTTAAGCTGAGATTAGTGTTCAAGACTTAGGCTGTAAACCAGTATTCTGTATCAGCATGGAACTACTGGAAAAAGGTTTTGTTTTTTTTAATCCTTTAATCTAGACATGTGATTTTTTAAAATCCTTTAATCAATACATGTGATTGGTAGCCCATTTAAAAATCACATTGATTGGTTTCTGAATTGTGTGGTTTATGCAGCACTGTGTCTAGAAATGGGCCAGTCATTGCTAGAAACCAGGGCCTGGCTGATAGCCATCAAATACTGGCTGCGCATATATTACAGCTATGACCCTCGAAGCTTGCTCTAGAGGGTGTTCCTTGAATCTAACTGGCCCCTTGTTATAACCGTTTTGAAAAGAAAATTAACTTGATTGGGCTGTCTTTTGATTGTTTAGGCTCGGTTCCATATCAAGAGGCATTTCAGTGCATCCAATGCAGATTTTTTGACATCGAAAAGCAGGATCCTTACAGGATGGCAAATAGAGCATGTTCCCGTTAAGTCTGGAAATTCCTAAATTGTACAGTTCAGTAGCCTCACATCTATACTTGCTGCAAAGTTATCAAAAATGGAAAGCCTTCTCCCTTGCTAGATTGAAGGTGCTCCCGCCTGCCATTCTTTTTGGGAAATTTCATAAGGTGGCTCATGCTGAAAGGCGATGCCCTTGTGAGCTGGGATGTATTGAGACCATTGTCCACTCCATTCTTTATTGTCCCTTTTACGCTGAGATCTATCAAAGATATCTGGATCCTCTACTGAGAAAAAGAGGAGGATTTGCTGATGTGGCAAGAACACACTACCTCCTCACTGATTCTTCTGCAGAAATAGCCAATACTGTGGCAATTTTCCTGTATCAGCTCACTGAGCTGCACAATCGAGAAGTTGATTAGTTTCCTGGCTGACCAAATGTATACAGTTGCAGATTTGTTTGTTTTACATGCCAATAAAGAATTCTGTTCTATCACACTGATTGGAATTTACCCATCATACTTACTTATACATTTTGGAGATGGTGACCAGCCAGTCTCTGTGCATGTGGAAGAATCTCCAGGATGTTGAAGTCGATAACCAGGCTCACACTGGATATAAACTTCATCTTCGTTCCTGTACAAACTCAGCCTAGGATTGAAATGGCCATTGGCTACTTCTGGAGGTGAGCAGACAGTTTCTGCAGAGGAATCATCATCATCACCACAATCATCATCACCATCGAGTGCTTAGCGTTTATACAGGGTTTGAAGCAATGATTCCCAAAAGGTGAGCCATGGCTTCCCAGGGGGCCATGGAAACCAGCCAGGGGAGCCTTGTGAAAAACCCAGCGCCTTATACCATATATAGGATTGCAGCTGTAATGGGGATCCATGGCCAGTGTCCCAGTAGGTCAAGGGAGCTGCCAGAAGAATAAGTTTGGGAAACACTGGTTGAAAGTGTTGCACATACTGTGTTCTTTTAACCTTCCAAATTGTCCTAAGGATACTTGAGAATTAGTATCTCTATATTGCAAACCGAGGCTGAGGGGAAGTAGCTTGCTAAAGCTAGCTAGTGACTTGAACCTCAAACCAGAGACTGCCTGTTAGAGACTACACTACACCAGCTAATAGATAAGAGCATCCTATGAAGATATTCAGTGCATCAGTATGAGAATGAGTCTAGAAGGCAAGTGATATAAAGAACTTCTGAAGCTGCAAGATACATTCAGGTTAGAATACCTCTGATAGTTGACTAGTATCAGATACACTCTGGTACATACGCTCTGGTACAAGATACACTCTGGCAGAACAGCTCTGGGAGCTGATAGCTGACCTATAAGCTGCATTTGGCCCCCATTGTCTAGCAGAGCTACCACAGCTTCACTCAAAAAGGAAGGAAAAGGGTTTCTAAAATTACTGCAGGACAGCCCAATCCTGAGCTCCCGTGGCACGCAGCTGTGGTGGCACAAAAATGGCTGCCGCTGCATCCTGCATACCCTTGGCAGCCGCAGGCAGCACCTCGGGAGAAGGGGACTTTCGTACCCTTCCCCGGGTAAGGGAAGTAGCCCCACAATGGGGCTACTCAATTCACCGCTGACCAAAAGGTTCACGTCAGGCGGTGAGCGTGAACACAAACGCTCAGGATTTGGCGGAGTGGAGCTCCACCAGACCCACCTTCCTCCCTCCCCATTCCTTCACCCCGACAAGCCTCCCCCCACCCTCTCCCTGCCTTTCCATTACACCTCCCCTCCGCCCTCTCCCTGCTCTCTGCCCATCTCCCCAGAACAACCCCTCCTCCCCCCACCCCCGCATTCCTCTCCGTGGCTTAGCACTCTGTGTGACCGCCGAGCAGTGGAGGCCAGGCACCCGGCCGGCGCTAGCACAGCCAGCCCAGCCGGCCAGCACTGGGCTAGCACGGGCGCTCGCCCGGTGTTAGAACTCACAAATGTGCTTTACGGCACGTTTGCAACAGTGCGCCCCGGCGCTAAGCCGGCATGTCGAGCTCAAGATTGGGTTCTCAGTCAGTTATTTCACATTATGCTTCTCTTTAAGTAATGCTCCTCCAGGGCCCATGTGCACTGTGAAACCACTGTTACTGGATGACATCAAATTTAGATTATATCTTGGCCACCCATTTGCTCAAAAAAAGTTCCTCCCCAAGAATCACTGTCTGAAGAGTTGAGTAATGTGGCCTCTAAAAATGCAGAAATTATCCATCTCTGACTGAGAAAAATGGAGACTATAGAACAGGAAAAGGCTGATACTTTTCAAACATTTTAATAGGACAAAAAAGAGGAAGCCCTCTATTCAATGAAGTAAAGAAACTTTCAAGGGGATCCAGAATACAGGTGGGCCTTGTATCTGCAGGACAGGTATCCACGGTTTCACTTATCCACAGATCTGTGGATCCGGGGGGACCCCCTGCCCCTTCCACACCCCAATTATAAGTACCTTTATTTTACTGTAGTACAGTGTTTCTCAACCAGTGGTATGGATACTACCAGTGATACTTGAGATGGTGTTTGGTGGCACTCTTGGGACCCCTGGATATCTGACACCTGGCAACAACACCAGGAATGTGATGCAACAAACTCCAGTAGGAGGCTTGGCTTGGCGGGCAGAGCTCCAAAGCATGCTTTTCCATGCTCGAAAAAGCCCTCTGTCTACCCTAAGCCTCTTACTGATATTTGCTGTGTTGCATCTCATCTCCCAACCCAGAAGTAACTGGTGATGATGTCATTGCCAGTTACTTCTGGCGGTACTTTGAATAGGTGGACTTTGTGAAGTGGTACAGTGGAGAACAAATGTTGAGAAACACTGCTGTAGTATCTATCGCTTTATGGTGCTTTTATGAAACCTAGCACTGGCGCAGAGGCCACTGAACAGGCCCTACAACTCAATATGATCGGGCCTTTAGTAAAATAACCAATATGCATATATATAAATCTAGGGTCAAATGAGAGAAGATGGCAGATGTGGGATTAACTTTCAGACAGTTCTTTGTTAAATTAAAAATAGGAAAGTAGGGAGGGGTAAACTGGATCAGTTCCACAATGCTGATTGGAAGATTAATACTTACCCATACGGTTTCTCCCCACAAAGCAGGTACCACCTTTGGAAATGGGTGGGAAATGTGATTAGGGAGATGGCATTAGGGAAAGTGTTCATCTCCTCCAGCATTGTGGCCCCAGTCTGACATCCCTTTCTCACAACTGCTTTTAACATTTAAAAAAAAAAAACCTTTCAGGACGTAAGCAGAGCACTTGCTGTAGTATCTAGTTTGGCTCTCAATCTTGTTCTGAAGAATAAAGAACATACTTTTGCCTCCATAGTGTTGCAACGCCTCAGCCTGAGAAGCCTTGCCTCTGGCTCCTGTTTTGTGACAAAAACAGGAAGTGGTTTTTGTTTTGTTTTTTACTTTGTAAAGAAGTTTGGAGGCTTGGGGAGCCCTGCATAGGGATCCACAGGCTCCCCAAATCCCCCAGGAGGCTGGAGCTGGGTGCAGGTAAGCCCCCCCCCCGTCCCTGGCACCATGATCCTGGGGATCATGTTGCTGCTTCCCCTCCTTCCCTGCAACAACTTACCTCGGTTCTCCAACTCCCCTGAGAGTCTGAGAACTGCTGCCTTAGAACAAACAGGAGTATGTACCGCAACATTCTGAAACCTGGATTTCAAACACACTTGTTAACTGCTGTAGATTCCACTGCTCTTTCCCTCTGGGGTGCCACTCGTTTCACTACCCCCACTTGCACTTTTCCTGAAATCATTCTAGAAGAATATTTTCCTCCTTATGACAAGAGAAGGAGAAATACTTGTAAGACACTGTCTGATACCCATGTAGTAAGAATTTGTATTAAAATCTGCTGTTATTTAAGCAAGAAAGCGTATTTAATTTTGGAAAAAGGTTCTCATTAATTAATTGAATCTGACTAATTTCTCATGAGAAATGAGAACAATACAAACCTGTACATGCAGGCTTTGGATACCATCCGTTCTGAGTGCATCTTGCATCTGATCTTTCAACATGTTTATATCCAGAATCACATGTAAATTGCAATGTATCATGCTCCTTGTAAACTCTGCTTGGAGATATCACGTGTCCATGCTCAATGATGCTCAGTTGGCAGGTTATTTCTGTTGATACAGTATGAAGAATTTCTTCATTAGCATTTGTGACAAAAAGTGGAAGGTGACACTCTCCTCACTGGATTCTGAATAGCCTAGCAGCCAATCCGAATTAGTTTCTCTGCTGCCAGAAGTATCATTCTAGCAGTGGAGACTGCCTTAGAGCAGTCGCAAAACCCATTTCAACGACATGAGAAACTGCATGCCAGTGGCGTTCCTGGGGGTCCCCGCGCCCGGGGCAACCCGCAGGATTCTGCCCCCCACACTCCATTTTGCCCCCCTTCTCCGCCCCCCCCGCGCACCTGACCGGGAAGTAATTGCGGTGATGTCACCGTTACCGCAATTACTTCTGCGCAGCTGCCTCCTGCATTCCCCCTTTGAATACAAGGGGAATGGAGGAGGCAGCCGAGGCCCCCACAGAGCATTCCATGCCACGGGGGTCTCCATGGCAGCGGTCTTTTGTATCTTTTTAGATTGTGAGCCCTGTTGGGACAGGGAGCAATTTAAGTTATTATTTTTTTTTCTGTAAACCGCTTTGTGAACTTTTTGTTGAAAAGTAGTACATAAATACTGTCAATAATAATTATATATATAATATATACGATATATATTATCGTATATATTATACGATATATATAGGGGAGATGGCCTATATCAATATACATACGGGGAGATATACATACGTATATATATACGATATACATAGGGGAGATGGCCCTTCACAAACTCATGCATCACACCTGAAGATGATTCATGGCACATCAGTGTGTGATGGCACAGTGGTTGGAAATGGCTGGCACCGAGGGATCAATAACAACAACAACAACAACAACAAAAACAACAATAGTGGGGCCTAGTAATTAACACCAAGTCCAGCGACGAAAGAATGGGCAGCTGTGATATGCAAGATGATGATGATATTTTGCCTGTTCCAAGGTTCAAGAAAGCAAGACTCAGTACTCAAGGGTGATTGTTTGCAGGCTTTATTTCGTTGCTAGCAACGGGCATCTCATGGGACTAATGTCCAAAGCACTGAGAGCAATTGTCAATGTTAACGGGACCCTTTATAGCATTCTGGGTTCTTTGTTTGAAAATCTGAACTTCTCATTGGCTGAGGTTTGACATCATAGATGGGGCTAACTCTTAATAGGCTGTAGATAACCTTACAAACACCTGATAGGTGAGCTTCAAGTTACAGGTTTCCAAAAAAGGTGAAATTAAACAATTAAACATATTGAATTAAAAAGTTTTCAAGAACCAGCAGGGGTTGCTATAATAGCATTTTATCCAGTACTGACCCAGTACTGACCCTTACTCGCATCCATCAATCCAATTAGGGGCTTCCTTGACAGGCCTCCATAACATCCTCATTAAGGAGATGACACAATGTACTTCGACTGCTACTGTTATCTCTTCTCTGCATGCCTTTCTCCTATGCTAATGTCAACATAGAAACACCTGTGAAGCCTTCCTGCAATGTTAAAGCTTTTGTCTGTTCTTAAGACTTTTCTAAAATCAAGCAAACCTTTGGTTCCATAAGAACTACTTTTATGCCTAATATGTTCCCATATGTGAATTACAATTAGAGCAAAGACTATTTTGCCCTAGCTTTTGCCTGTGTGTGTGTGTGTGTGCGCGCGCGCGCGCACACGCGCGCCTTTTGCTCTGAAAGCCTGAAAGAATAAAATAAGTGAGCCCTGGCAAGCAAGCATAGTGATGTCCTTCGCAAGACGTGTACTTCTGCCAAGATGAAGTCTATCTCTTCGTTGCCTTAGTTGCACTATCTTTTCTAAATGCCAAAGTGTATTAACACAGCCTTTGAGGCCCCAAAGTCCCAGCTTCTGTGAAACTTCTGTGAAACTAACAAACAGCTTCCAAAATGATTCTTTCAAGCAGCTTTTCTGTGAGACTAACAATTTGCTTTTAGATAAAAACAGCTTTTACTATTCTGTGTGCCTTTCATGCTTTAGCAGTGTGGCTTTTTAGCTTTTGCCCCAATGGCATATTACCCTGGTTATTCTGTCACCTTCCACCATGCCAAGAAAAAGGTGAGACTGTGTCTCATCTGATATGTTGAGGCATGGTGATCCTTAACCCTAGATTGTAAAGCCACTGGATAGCCCAGTAATACTATAGCATATAGCATTTACACAATGTTAAAGAGCAGCTTGATTTTAAAGCAATAAGTTTGGTCTGACTGACTTTGGAGTGCTAAAGTTAGTGTTACAAAATAATCTGGGTAACATACCATTTGTGCAAAAAGGTTAAAAGTCTGGCTAAAAGTATAGAAACACAGAGAACAGGGACAAGTTGCTTGAAAAAAAATTATTTTTAGAAGCTGTTTTGCCATTTGAGACCTTGGGGCCTCAAAGTCTGTTGATACATTTTTGGAATTTGGAAAAGGGAGTTGTATCTCAAAGATAGATAAACTCCTTCTTGGGAGAAGTATACAGCCAGCCAAGATATCACAAACTGAGAAAACACATATATAAAACATTGTGGTCATTAGAAGTGAGAAAAGCCTTAGTATTTCAGGGAAGGCTTATCACTTGGCAGGCTAATATAGTGTTTAGCTAGCTAAACACAGAAAAAGTACATTTAATTAGATAGGCAAGAACATTCTTGAGAATCAGTCTTTGTTTGAATTGCAACTGAAATGGAGAAATGAATGTTAAAGGAGTTGGTGCAGGTTTGATTAGGAAGGTGCAGAGAGAGGGGGAGAAAGCAGTTTGCCTGGCATATAATGTCTGAGTAACTTGTTTGAAGATAAATGGGAGAAGGATTTCTTAAAAAGAAAATGTGATGTAGTGAAAGTTTGACTTGTTTTATGTTAAAATATATGAAAAATCACAAGAAGCTGGCTGAAGCCTTAGCCAGCCACTAAAGGGAAGAGGTCGCTTCTAGCAAAGATATACACCACTATACCCCTTAATAGGTAACTGGTCACAATAGTCATATATAGAATTAAGACATAGAGTGAAACTGTTAAAAGGAAGTTTAAAAGACTTCAGTTCACAGAGGTTTGCAGAGGGCCCACAGTGTTTTACTAAAACCAGGAGAAGAGATGCAGAAGAGATAGGTGGCTCAAGCAAGGCCATCCTAATTAGGAAGGGTTTGAAAGGAATATATGTCAATAAATGGGCCAGGAGTTCTACCAAATAAGGTCTTCACACCCATGTTTTTGTGCTCTCTTTAATGAGGATGTTACAGCAAACCCTACTGGTTTTGAAAACTTTTGGAAATTGTGTAATTTTGGCTAAGTTTTAAGATGAAACCCCACCTGTATGTAAATAAAAGCCAATCAATAGTTATGTTCGTTTGTTGCCCACCTATTTTCTATCATTTATGTAAATGATATTTTATCTAGAGCCTATTAAGAGTTACCCCATTTATGATGTCAAACTTTCAGCAAATGAGAAGTCTAGATTTTCAGACAAAGGATTGTGTGGTATAAAGGTTAAGGACCAGCGTTCAGACGGGGTCCATGATTTGGACATGAGTCCCATGGACCAAATGTATACAGTTCAATAAAAGCCTGTGAACCTTCATCCCTGTGTACCGAGTCATACTGAGTTGCTAATTTGAGTTGCTTATCCGCCTTGCAACAATGTGAATGTAGTAAAATTGCACAACTAGGTTGTTATGAGGAGAAAAGGAGGGGAGGAACCATACACACCACCTTGAGCTCTTCTGAGGAGCTTCTGAGAGGATTGAAAAATATCAGTCAATCAATCAACCAATCAAACACCCAATCAGATAGATAGATAGATAGATAGATAGATAGATAGATAGATAGATAGATAGATAGATAGATAGATAGATAGATAGATATGAGGGTGACAAAATTTATGGCCCACAGGTGTCAAATGACCTGGGTCCCCGGTTGAGGCCTTCTGGAGTTGTGTAGCCACTCTGACAGCTATATGTTGCTGTCTCACAGAGAGCAAAACCATGATTACATTGATGGAAATAACCGTTTGGTGGGTGTATAATTTTACAGGTCACTATTTCTAATGGAAAAAGAGGGTGTTATTTTGTAAGATTTCAGGCACTGCCTTGCCAGACTGAATGAAAGTTCAGTATACTCCAGCACTTTTGTCTCTGCAGGCCACATCTGGCCCCCGGGCTGGGTTTTGGAGACCCCTGCTCTAGAAGGAACAGAAAGTATATAGAAGACAAAGGCAAATTCCAGATGGGCCTCTTCTCCACCGGGAAGCTAATGCCCCATGTCTCTTTTCCCACTGGGGCCCAGCAGAGTGAACTAAAAGCTTCATCACTCCATTGTGACCTGATGCTCAGATTCCTCCCTGACCTGCTACTGACTGCTCCTTCCTCAAAGGGAGTTTCCTCCTGAGAGGATGGAGAGTAAAGAGCGGGGGGGGGGGGGAGTGTGTGGTAGCAAATCCAAACAGAATGGAGGAAGGAAGAAGCTCAATTGTGGACTGGGCCCTCTCCTTGATTTTGCTCGTTTTCATCTGTGAGGAAGACTTGCTTTAATAGGCTTGCAATCCAACTTTGAACATTCACTCCATCTGTAAGGAAGTTGGCACACCAGATCTTATCCTCTCTTTACAGAACCCCCCCCCCCCAATTCCACTTCACTTCTTGGACACATGCCACCAAAACAGGAGACTTATGTCCAAGGAGACCCATAGGCATAGGCTTAACCCGGGGCTTATGCAGAGGTAAGTAAAAAATATTTTCCTTCTTGTATGCCTTTGGGTCCCTCCCATAGGATGCAGTGTGCATCTTTTGGTTTCAGCACTGTTGGTACTGGTGGCAGGGAATAGGCCTAAGGACGCAATCCTAACCAACTTTCCAGCACTGACATAGCTGTGCCAATGTGGTGCGCACTGCATCCTGCAGTGGGGAGGCAGTCAAGGGGGCCTCCTCAAGTTAAAATCATGTTTGTTACCTTACATTGGGGGCTGCATTGCGGCTAAGTCACTGCTGGAAAGTTGGTTAGGATTGCGCCCTAAGTTTGCTACCAGCTTCACCTCAATTCATGCCTGTCTGAAAATATCAGAAATGACACTCACACATTGCGACTTCATGTCCTATACAGTAATTGTAGCAGTGTGCCAGGCATGGGGTGGGGGGTGAAGACCCCCCCTCTTCCCTTATTCCTACCACTGTTAAATGAACTACAAAGATATGCATGGAAGGAGGGAGGTGAGTGACACTAATTGGGGAGGGAGACTGAGGGAGAAATCAGACCCTTTTGCTTATGAGATCATTAGTGACATGAGCACATCTGAATGAGACTTGGAACTGGCATCAGAAAAAATGAGTTCTCTTCCATACCTGGCTCCAAGGTGTGTGTGTGTGTGCATACATACATGTATCCTTGTATGTGTGCATATTGCCTTTTACCAGTTAGAAAACCTGCAGCTTCCTTTCCTCCCAAGGGTTGTGTCACTGGATTTGTGCACAGCTCCCTAGAATCCTAAGGGCCTGATGCAGGCCTTGGGCCAGCACATGTCCCTTGTGCCATAAAGCACTTTTGCGACAACCTAACTGGGGTTAGGCCAGCACATAGACTTGTGCTGGCCCTCCCACGATGACGCAGGCCCCGGAAGGCAGGTAGGTTGCGTCAGCCGAGCTCAGCCTATGCAGAGGTCTGGGGAGCATGAGCAGGGCAGGGAGAAAGCATTTTGGGAAAGGCAGGCTGCTGGTATTCCTGGGGACGGGAAGGTGAGGAGCAGGAGGCAGAGCCAGGATCCAGCAGTTATGCCAAATCCTAACCCCACTCCCAGATGGCCTGGGGCAGTCCCAGGCTGATCAGATTTGTGCTACCTCTTGAGGAGGCCAGTGGCATAGCTAAGGTGGTGCAGGGGGTAGCAGTTGCTCTGGGCATCAAGCTTTAGGGGGGCAACAAGCTGAACTTGACAGTAGTGACCAAAATTGTGAAAATCTTGGTATATATCAGGGGTCAGCAACCCGCAGCTCTGGAGCCGCACACGGCTCTTTCAGCTGTCTGCTGTGGCTCCTCCGAGTGAAAGTGGCAAAGGGGGTGACAGGAGGCACCTGTGTTGGGAGGGCAGGCTGCTTCCCTCTGCCACCTGAGCTCACTGCCCTCCTCTTGCTTCACCCCCACCTGCCCTGCATTGGTTTCCCTTTTCAATTTTGTCCGCTCTGCAGGCTTAAGCTCCCTGTTTTTCCCTTCCGCAACTCTCCAGCAGGACGGCCTCCTCCTCAGCCATTGCGAGTCCTTGCAGCCCACCTTTCCCTGAGCAGGTCCCCACTCAGTGCAAGGAGAGGATTTTCCTCCACAGCAGAGGAGACATCCTGTGTGTCTACTCAGTAGTAAGCCCCATTACAGCAGATGAAGCTTACTCCCAGGAAAGGGTGCCTGGGATTGCAGCCTTAAAGACTGCTCCCATGTGTGTCTACTCAGTTGTAAGCCCCATTACAGCAGATGAGGCTTACTCCCAGGAAAGGGTGCCTGGGATTGCAGCCTTGGAGCCTGCTCAAGGTCAAGCACAAGGACAGGTGAGTGGGAGCCTGCGCCCTTCAGGTCTGTTCGAGAGCAAGCCCCACTGTAGTCCCTGGCCTACTCCCAGGAAAGTGTGGAGGGCTGTAGCCTCAGCCTCCTCCTGTGCAAGTCTACTCACAAGTAAGCCCAGCTGTAGTCAGTGGGGCTTCCTCCCAGGAAGGTGTGGAGGGCTGCAGCCTCAACCCCCTCCTATGCAGGTCTACTCACAAGTAGTCAGTGAGTCTTCCTCCTAGGAAAGTGTGGAGAGGACTGCAACCTGAGAGCTCCAGCCAACTTGTCTGCGCAGCAGTCCCATTGTAGTCAATGGGGCTTACTCCCAGGATAGTGTGGAGAGGGTTGCAGCCTGAGTGAGGGAGGGCAGGCAGGGCAGAAGCTGGCCTGTAGCTGCCCCCCCACCTCCCCCCAGCTCTGGCTTCTTCTCTTCCCCACCTCTGGAGTCTGTGTCCTTTTTTCCTTCCAGCAGGGTGCCTCTAGAAGGTGGGGGAGTTCTTTAGTATCCATGTAAGATAAGCAGATGTCATAACCACCATATTTATTGGAATCCTGGAAGATCTGGTGAGGAGGTAGATGTGGTGTCAGCAGTGTCCCCTTTAAGAGTAAGGCCTGGGCATCCAGCAGAGTGTGCTGCACAGCTGCAACCACTTGAAGGCAATAGGATATAAGGAGCACCTGAGGCAGGAAGGGGGTGTGGGTTGTAGAAGGAGTGTAAGTTGGAGGTAGGAGAGGAGACTGACTGACTTGGATACTCTGACTGATTTGACTGACTTACTTTGGAATTTGACCTTGGACTGTGACTTGGCTTATTGACTTTGGACTCTGCCCTGGATGCTCTGACTGACTTTGTGACTAACAGACTGCTGGAGACACTGGAGTTTGAAGTGTGGCTGCTGTGCCCAAGACCTGCTGATGACCCAGGGTCTGCTGTAGTGGTGGGTGGCTGCTGGCAGGAGAGAGGACCTCTGCAGGTTGAACAGGCAAGCTACCCTAGAGGTGGGGTCCAGCAGGACTGCAGGGCAGAACCAGGGTCATTTGTTGGGGGAAAGAAGGGGAGCTAATTTGCTTAAAGTGGGCATAATTCTCCACACAGAGAATGGCCTTGGAATCAGGGAAAACACCATAGAGGACCAGGTGTCTGAAAATGCAGGACAAGAATGTATGACAAAAGTAACTAAAAGCTACAAGAGGGGGCTACATTATAAAAATGGGACCTATAAGAGCATAAAGGTAAAAAAAAACTATATATGCAGTGTTATCTTCATTTTAGATGTCAAAAGGGTTGTGTGGCTCCCGAGGTTATTTATCCTCCGCAAAAAGGGGCCAAATGGCTCTTTGAGTGTTTAAGGTTGCCGACCTCTGGTATATGATTAATACCATCATGTTATATATTATTGGAAAGGTAATTTAATGTAGAATGCAATGAAATAAACCACATTGGAATATCTGTATTCTATCAAAAGTTATGGCTAATTAACCAGAAGATGAAAACACAATTGCCTTATAGAACAAAAAGTGGATTTTCTTAACTCAAAACCGACCTATGAGACTGATTGTTGTTCAAGAGGTGCCCCTCTTATATTTAGCAAGAGAATAGCCATCCCTCTTCACCCCAGTACAGTGTCTCGAACCTATCAGGGGCATACTTTTTATTTAATTACTTAATTTGATTTTGTCAGGGAGGGGCTACAAATCTTCTTTGACCCTAGAGAGCAGATAGATGCCTTTTCACTTTTGAAAAAGCCCAGACGTGATGTCACTTCCGGTTGTGACATCACTTCCGGGGCAACATTTTGAGCTTGGCACCGGGCTACACAATCATTAGCGACGCCACTGGAGGTTGCGCAGATCCAAGTAGCCCCATTAGGGCTTCTGTGGCTTTAGCTGGGGTAAGGGGAAGCAATTCCCCTTGCCCCAGGCTGAGCCACTTTCAGCCCCAATACTGCTTTGGATGCAGCGCAGGCCCGCCAGCCTGCCTGTTCTAGGGCAGGTTTGGATTGCGCCCTAAGTGTCTATTTCTGCAACTCCCTTTGAGCTGAAATTAGTGTTCAAAACTTCAGCCAGAAACAGGAGGAATTTTAAGCCCATAGAATATAAAGCAACATGGTCAATGTTGAACTTCCAGGAAAAAAAAGATTTTCTCTTTGAGAGTAGTCTACAGTACATGTGATTGGTAACACATTTCCAAATCAAGCTGCCAGGAATTTACCCATCATGCTTACTTTTACATTGTGGAGGAGGTGACCAGTCAGTCTTTGTGCATATGGTAGTCTCTCCATGGTGTTCAAGCTGATAACCAGCCTCCACAATGCTGGATGGGTGGTTAGCTCTTCACCATATGGTTTCTTCCCATAGGGCAAGTAGCGGTTTTGGAGCAATGGCATTCCTGGTGGAGGGGGGGGTCCATGGATACAAGTGACTCTGGGTAGTAGGGTGTCACTACTCCAGCTGTGCACCCCAAGTGCTGCCTGCGACCGCTTCCTCCTGTGGAGAGGCCACACACTTCCAGAAAATGTTTTCAGGTCCTTAGAAGGTCTCCTGGGGGCCAGAGATGCCTCCCCAGCACTCAGAAGGTCATCTAAGGCCTGAAAATGTCACTTCCAATTTCCCCAAGAATCCAGAGGTGATGTTTTAAGGCCCTCCAATGGCTTAGAAAGGTAGAATTTTGTAGTCCAGGTCCTGGGTGGCACAAGGGCCAGGATCTCCACTGCTTTGGACCTGGGTGACAAATTTAGATTCACACATATTCTGTCCATCCATTTGCCAAACAAAAACACAGGCACTTTGAAACTGTAGGTCTTAGAAGCAGAACACAGTCAAAACAAACCCACGAACAAAATAGGGTACACTTTCATCATTCACTTGTGCAGAATTTGGACATTTTGTGGGTGCAGAAGACACCCCCACCTTAATGGCAGAATGAGATTGTCAAAGAAAAAGTTTAAACAGAAAAGTTGACTTTGCACAAGCCTGCCTCAAGCTGTGTTGCGCCAAATCTGTGGACAGAAAATTTGCAGATAAAAGGTTCAATCTGTATAATTGTTTTATGTTTCAGGGCCCAATTCCACAGCCACATCCACCAGGTCTGATTAAAGTCAAACGAGTTTCATATAATCTCCTAAACCAATCCCATAGTCTTTGCAAGCCTGTTCAAAATTAGTCGTAAATGTCTTGTCATCATCTCCTACATGATATGTGAGCAATTTCCTAAAGACTGGCACTACAACAACTAGAGCAGATTTAAGGGAGAAAAAACTATATTTAAGTTTCCCTAACTCTAGTTCCGTCTACGGTTTCTGCAGTTCTGCTTCCTTCTCTGCAGCCCTCCACTCCCTCCTTCTCCACAGCACTTTGCTTTGCTTCTAGTCGGGCTTTTCCCAACTCCAGCTGTCTTCCAAACACAAAACATTTTTCTTCCATCTTTGATTTAAAAAAAATGCTTCTCTTCTAGCTCAGGCTTTCTTACTTCTAGCTAGCGCTTCATCTGCTCAATCATCCTAACACTTTCTCCATTTCTGCTAACAAGTGACATGAACAGGCTATCACTCACTCACTCAAGCTTCCACAATGATGATATTTCATGTCTGACCTCTACATGATGGCAACTTCTCTCTTACAGTCTTGCAGTTATACAAGAACACATACAATTACTACCTTTACCTTTTACTCTAGATCAGGGGTGCTCACATTTTTTTGGCTCGAGAGCTACTTTGAAACCCAGCAAGGCCCGGAGATCTACCAGAGTTTTTTTACAATGTTCGCGCCATCATAACATAACATTTATGTGTACAATGTATGTTGGTGTACCTTGCATAACCGCATGAGCCAATATTGCACAACACAACATAATTAACTATAAACATTTTTTGTAATTACTTGAGTTTACTTTGATGACTTGCACTGAAGTGAATCAGCCAAGGATGCATAGTCCTGACAGTAGCTGCTGACAGCCAGCCTCAAGCACACTTCCAAATGTTCATCAGTCATGGTGGAAAGGTACTTGGACTTAATGATCTTCATGCAGGAAAAGGCTGACTCACATAAATAAGTGGAGCCCTTCCTGCCTCAGGTGCTCTTATATCCCTGAGGGCCCTATTGCCTTCAAGTGGCTGCAGCTGTGCAGCACACTCTGCTGGATGCCCAGGCCTTACCCTTAAAGGGGCCACTGCTGACACCACATCTACCACCTCACCAGATCTTCCTCTATTCCAATACAAGTGGGGGGGGGAGCAGATCTCTATACAGACCAGTGCAAAAACAGGGGAAAGGTAAGTCCGCCCCAGTAGAGTCAATGGGGCTCACTCCCAGGGATGTGTGGATGGGAGAAAAGCCTGCCAGCAGCTCCTCTCCAGGTCTACTCATGAGTCAGCCCCAGTAGAGTCAATGGGGCTCACTCCCAGGGATGCATGGACGGGAGAGAAGCCTGCCAGTGGCTCCTCTCCAGGTCTACTCACCAGTCAGTCCCAGTAGAGTCAACAGGGCTCACTCCCAGGGATGCATGGATGGGAGAGAAGCCTGCAATCAACTCATTTTGTGTCGTGATCGACCAGTCGATCGCGATCGACATATTGAGCACCCCTCCTCTAGATCAACTGTATCCTAAACCTCAAAAAAAAAAAAAAAAAAAGCAAAAGTGCCTTCCTCCAAAATGTAAAAAATATCAATTAAGATCACCAGATTCAAAATCAGTAACTGTCAGGGTCCGCATCCACACCTGCTACCCATATTGTGGCCAAGTGGGGGATTTCTACAGTAGCTCCAAAGCCACCAGCCAGGAATTAACGAGAATCAGAGAGATTCTCTGGACCAAATCTTCTCCTCCTCCTGACACAATTATTTATAAGACAAGCAGATGACTATTCCATCACTTCACAAAAATGTCTATCATTTAGAAGAGTATTAGATACCCATAAAATTAGAAAAAAAATAGGTTTTCCCCAAATACAACATACTGTTGGCAATTAGAAAAAAGATACCAAAAACTTTTAACAGCTGATAAAAACACTCTAAGGCAGCAAGCCTTTCCTCACTTTCCTGGGAGTAAGTCCTTTTGACTATTTTGGGGCTTACTTCTGAATATACATGCATAGGATTGGGCACTAAAATTCCTATAAGACTCTGTTCTGCCAGATTCCTAGTCCAAGCTCTGCCTGGAGAATTATGCCCACTTTTAGCTAATTAGCTCCCCTTCTTTCCTCAAAAAATGACCCTGGTTCTGCCCTGCAGTACTGCTGAACCCCACCACTAGGGTAGCTCACCTGTTTAACCTAAAGAGGTCCTCCTTCCTGCCACTACAGCAGCCCCTTGGTCCTCAGCAGGTCTTGGGCACAGCAGCCAAACGCCAGTCTTAGTGTCTCCAGTAGTTTCTGCTCTAGCATTGTCCATTCACACGTCTGCAGTCTGTCCTTCCCCAAACTTTGCTCCTTCTGCTACCCACACCAAACTCTCCCTTCATCAGGTGCTTTTATGCCTGAGGGCCTTATTGCCTTCAAGTGGCTGCAGCTGTGCAGCACACTCTCCATTGAATGCCCAGGCCTTACCCTTAAAGGGGCCACTACTGATACCACATCTACCTCCTCGCCAGATCTTCTGCAATTCCAATACAGACTCTTACTCTACACCACTAGCCAGCTAAATGAAAAGTTCTTTGTACTCCCACAATCCCCTGGCATTGTTCTACTACCAGCATCGTAAGGAAAGAAACAAAAGGTCCACTCTTGAAAAATTTCTTCTCCCCATACTGCTGAGGCTCTCAGATTGGGGTGTCATGACACCCCAACCTGAGAAGCCCTGCCTCTGTTCACTTCAGGGATGGGGGGAGAAGGCAGCAATGTGAGCCCCAGGATTGCGCTGGTTCCTGTGATGGAAAGAGGGGGGTTAAACTTACTAATCGGCGTACCGGCCTTTGGGGAGGAGCAGGGAGCCCTGCAGAGCCTTCTGCAGGGCTCCATAAGCCTCGGAAAGTGTAAAAATTGCGATTACAACGCACTCCCAGTTTGCAATTGTGATTCGAATCTACTCCTCTACTTCTAACGTTTTACACACCAGAAGTCTTCACCAAAGATCTGCTCATAGATTATGTCACTAACAACGGGGGGGGGGGGAACACAACCCCACATGAACCAACAGTTCATAACATATGCAAAAATGTATATTAAAATGCTAATAAAAGAAAGGGAATAACAAAATCAAATGAGCAAGAGTAAAAAAGTAAATGGAAATAACTGATAAAAGGGTTAATTCAGTAATCATATCCATCAGCAGCAGAGGTGCTGCAGAGTTTCATGCATGCATTTTAACTCAGAGCTATCTTCCCTGGGGTTTTAATGAGATTTGGAACAAATACGGTCTGCAAACAGGTGAGGGTTTTATACAGTTTTAAAATAAACCAAACCTATTGGTACTACCTACACAGTCCCTATCTGATAATACCTGACTGATGGACACACCAGCATCATTCAACTCGTGGTAACAGTGAGTGGGGTCTCCCCTGTCGATGCCCAGAGAGGAAGAGAAAAAATTTCCATTTGCTTGGGAGTTTATTGTTCATTGGAAGGACATCATCCTGCCCTCTGATTGGTGGAGCTCTAGCCCCAATGAAACTTGATACCTCCCTTTCCCCTTGTTTGAGACCAGCTAAAACAAACCTAAGACATTACTGAATTGCAACAGGAAGAGCCACATAAAGGATTGTTGGAAGAGACTGCTAGCAAGAGGCAGGGAGGAGAGGGAAAAGGACCCAAATCCATAAAGACACAAACAGATTTCTCCAGAGAAGCAGCCAAAACCTCAGAAAGAAAAATAGAACACATATGAAATATAACAATTTCATGACAGAGGCATGTGAATCTGTCCTTCCATAAACATGCTAAGACATGTAAATTTCACTTACCTCCACATTGTGGTGAAGGTGACCATCCACTGCTTGTGCATTCAACTATATTTTGTCCATTCTCTAGCTGAAGCCCACGGTTGCATTCAATTAGAACCAGGTCCGCACCTTGATACATGTTTCTTTGAGGTCTGAAAGTACCATTAGTTACTTGTGGAGGATTACAGGTAATTTCTAGGAAGATTGATACGGATATGTTACAAGTGGAAAGAGAAAAGAGCTGAAGAAAAAATCTGTTCATTCATTCCCTCTAACGTGGAGCATTTCCTTCATCTACACAAGCGCAATATCCATGGTTCTTTAAAAAAAATCAAAATTCAAAGAATGGAAGAAGTATACAGAATGCAATCTATTAACTATTTGAATTTTACTTCTATTTATTTATACTATTTATACTATGTACAGGTGTGCATCACTTAACAACCAGGATACGTTCTATGTTGTTATGCGAATAGGTCATTAAGCAAACATTCAGCCCAATCTAGTGCCTTTGTTGTAGAAACCTGGTGTGTCCAAATATTTTGACAGGAGGGTCACATCATCTCTCTGACACTGCATTGGGGGCCAGGAAAAATTATTAATTTACATTTAAAATTTGAATAAATTTACATAAATGAATATATTAGAGATGGAACTTATATGAATGAATGAAGGTCTCACGATAGCTCAAGGCCTATAAAAGAGCTACACAAAGTAAGGCCGGCCTTTCCTTTGCTGCCGCTGCTGCTTCACAGGCGTGAAACGGCAAGCAGCAGAGGGAGCTCGCACGAGGTCAAACAGTCAGCCCTTACACTGCAAGTAGTCACAATGGGCCAGAGCAGGCTCCAGGAAGTTTTTGGAGGGCCATAGGCTCATTGGGGACTGGGGGCTTCCCACGGGCCAGATTGGGGGTCTCTGAGGGCCGCAAATCGATAAGTAACCCTGCTAACTGGATAAGAGGCACTTTTTCAAGTGGGTGCTCCTCTTTGATTTAGCAGAGGGAGAGTAACTGGCCCTCTTCACCCCAGCAGTGTCTTTTCTAGTGGCTATCTGCTGGTGTTCTTTTGCATCTTTTTAGATTGTGAGCCCTTTTGGGACAGGGAGCCATTTAGTTATTTGATTTTTCTCTATAAACCGCTTTGGGAACTTTCTGTTGAAAAGCGGTATATAAATACTATTGTTAATAATAATAATAATAATAATAATAATAATAATAAAAATAATAATAATAATAATAATAATAATAAATGGTCCCCAGGCCGGGGTTTGGGCACCCCTGGTATACAGACACTCCCTGCCAGACACTAGCAGGCTGCACAGGCTACTAGAGACCAATAGCCTCTTCTTTGCATTCAGAGCTTCTTTGTTGTGTAAGCAGACACTCTGTTGCAGACTAAGGGAGACCTGATTGCCTCATTAAGAGCCTCTTCGTTGTGCTTTGACAACTGTCGTATATGAGGTCTGTCATTAAGCGGAAGGTTGTTAAGCAGCACACGCCTGTATTTATGTTTTTATTGATTTGTATGATGTTCTAAGAATTTTGTTAGCCACCACCAGCTTTTGAAAAAGTGGGATATAATTCTTTTAAATAAGCAGCTCAATCCTACGTAAATCCCTCCTCCTGCTGATGTAGCCATGTCACTGGAGAATGTGTTTCATCCTGCAAGGATGAGGTCTCCTCCAGGTAAAAGGAATATTTGTTTCCTTGCGTGGGGGTAAACCTTCACTGTCCTGCTGAATCTACTCTAATCTGGACCAGCCACTTTGCTGGTGCAAGTCTGAGCGGCCAGGAAATCGGACTGAGGCCAAGAAAGGATAGGATCTTGTAAGCACTACTGCTGCAGATACAACCCCTCTCCTGGCCTTGATCTGCCCCCCTTCCCAACCCAGTCTCTTCCCCCTTCCTGCCCCATTCTACCCACCACTATCTCCCTCCCACTCCATTCTGACTTACTAGCACCTGGGGGTTGTTAATGAACTGCTGGCACATTGCCACTTGCAGCAGAAGCCTGGCCGTCCTGAATGACGTGTCACCTTTTATAACAGCCACAAAGGACCTTGAGCTGCCAGAACACTAGATCCAGTATCACAGGGCCCCCTAAGGCTTGGGCTGAAAATCAAGATCTTGACACAACAGCACTTTCATTCAAACACCATTTAGAATGGTTTTGGAATCTTAGCTTCTTGCGTCTCGAGTTACCTTTGCATTTAGGATACACAATCGGCTCTTCATTGCACTGGATTAGAAGAGCAGACTGGGAAGGATTTGTTTCAAGGACATATCCTGGTTTACAGCTGAGTTCAAGAGAATCACCACGTGGCAAGTATGTCGTTTGAAAACCATTGTCATAAGAACTTCCTTTCCTCACTATCTGCTGGCTTTCAGCCAATGCGATTACACAGGGCTCTTTGATTAGAAAAGAAAAATAATTCTGTTAATCAAGATGGTAATTTTGGTTGGCCTCATTCAGTCTCGAAAGACTCTGGTATAAGCCTACAGCACCCGTTATTCCCAGGCGGCCTCCCATCCAAGTACTAACCAGGCCTGACCTTGCTTAGCTTCTGAGATCAGACAAGATCAGGCATGTGCAGGGTAACAGTTGATGGTAATTAGCTTTGTAAATATTCATTGCATTGAGTTGAAAGTGGAAGCTAATTACAAGTTTGCATGATGGTTATAGATGGTAGGGTAAGGCAGTGGTTCTCAAAGGGTGGGTCAGAACCCCCCAATGGGTCATGACCCCATTTTTGATAGGTCACAAAACTGACAAATTGATACCTAGCAAAGAAAATGTACTGAGCCCTATGGAAACCAAAATGCACAGCATGTGTACATTTACTCATGAGAAGGCGACAGTGCCTTGGTTCACTTTGAAGGGCAGGCCGAGGAGAAATCAACACAACACGAATGGTCCTGATCCGATGAATGCAGGCCCCAGCAAACTCTTGAGAAGGATGCCCCCCCCAAGCAATACAAGAAAATGTAATAAGCCCTATGGAAAGTGAAATTGAGCCACAAGTGTCTGTTTACTTATGAGTAGGCGACAGTGCCTTGGCTCTATTTGAAGGTCAGGCAAAGGGAAACATAAGACTCCAAAACGGTCCCAATTCAGCAAATATGTAGCTCAACAAATGCTCCAGAAGGCCCTCCCCCCACTATAGTAAAAAGGATAAGAACGGAGGCATTAGGGGCTGGTAAAATGATACTTTTAAAAAAAGTTTTGTAAATCTAAGGAGGTCTTGATAGAATACCATTTTAAAAAGTTGGTCCCAGTGCTAAAAAGTGCAAAAAATGCTGGGCTAAGGTAAGTAAGGCTCAAGTTACTAGGTTACTAGGTTACTAAGTTACTAGCGCTCAAGTAAGATGGGGTTTTAAAGCCAGTGTCTTTTGAACCAAGAATACTCCTTGGCTTACCAAACTATACTCTTTGGATATCCATAGAGCTGCGGTTCCCGAACTCTCGGGAGCTTCAGCAAGTCTTTGTGGGGGAGTGGGCAATGCAGTGATGCGATCCCCAGGATGTGGGTCACGATTGTTATTTTTACATTCACCTCAGCTTGGGGAGCCCTGTAGAGGCTTCCGCTGGGCTCCCTGCATTCCCACTAGGCTGCTGCTGCCTCCAGTAAGTAAAAGAAAACCCCTTGTACCCTTGGCAGCCCTGGGGATCACTACATTCCCCCTCCCCGCCCCTTAAAGGGGCAAAACAGAGGTTCTCAGGTCACGACGCCCCTGTTTGAGAACCTCTACCGTAGAAGAAACAGGGATCATCACAATAAAGAGCCCAATCCTGGGCTCAACACACTGGCTTACCACCCGCGCACACTGTCGCAAATGTGCTGTAAGACACGTTTGCGAGGCCTAATGCCAGGCGAGTGCCTGTGCTAGCCCAGCGCTGGGCAGATGCCCAGCCTCTGCCACTCAGCGGTTGCACAGAACACCAAACCACAGAAAGGAAAGTGGAGGCGGGGAGGAGACATTCCACATAGGGGGGAGAGGGCAGGGAGGAGGCGTGATGGGGAAGTGGGGAGAGGGCATGTGGGAGGTGTGCGGGGGGGAGGAAGCAGGAAGGGAGGAAGGCGGGTCCAGCAGAGCTTTGCTGCACCAGATCCAGAGTGTCCGTGTGGGGCTTGGCACCTGACATGAATGCTCTTACTTCACCTCCGACCTTTTGGTTGGCAGTGAATCAAGTAGCCCCATGGCATGGCTACTTCCCTTATCCAACAAGAGAAGGGGACAAAAGTAAATTGTGTAAATTGTAAATTCTGAAAATTGCAAATTGACGGAAGTGCCGCGGGAGCTCAGGATTGGGTTGCCCAATTACTAAGAGAAGTGTACAGAACAGGGAGAGCCAGTAATAATACTTTCATACATATAGCATGGTTTAACTATTGTCCCAGCAATGCCTACAAATGGGAATTGTTGGTATCCCTAGCTCTGACTGGTTGAGAAGCTCAACTGACTTCTTTAAGGTAGAGCAGACATAATGCAGCATATAAACTGGGGCCTTCTCCCTACTTCTCGTGTGCTGCCAAGAAAGATCAGTGCAAACCTTCTTGGTTTACCCAAATGTAAAAGAAAATAGCTACCTGCAAAGATATTATGAAGCTATTCTCCATGCAAACCAAATGAGAAGGAAAACAAAACAAGGCAACATATAGTTTTTTCTTGAGATATTTTAAAATCACTCTCACAAAGAGTTTGTGTTCTGACCTAGACAAGCAGGCACTTTGGTCCAGGTTCCATTGTTGCAAAATGATCTGTTTGGTCCTTCCATGGCGTAATACAGCTGGCATTTGAATTCCACCCAAGAGCCAGACGGGTACTGCTTCTGGACTAAAGTAATGATGTCTCCATTCTCTATTGGGGGTGGACGGCTGCAATTCTTTCCTCTTTCTGGTAAGAAATAAAGCAAGAACAATGGTGACTTTGGCCATATAAAGCAGATTTTGGGTATTGAGCAACACTGGGTATTGAGCAACACTGGTGGCTCTTCGGTTGTCCAGAAATCAGGAACAAAAATGCCTCCACTACCACCCCTGACCTGGAAGTAATTGTAGTGACCTGGTCATGTCACCACAATTACTTCCAGTACACTCGTAGTGGTTGCACACTGCTCCAAACTGCACCACCTGCTTTTTTCACTTCTTTTTTTTTCAAAGCAGAAAAAGTTATTTTGCTTTGGAAAAAAAAACGCCGGAGGCTGCTCTGAGTGGCAAGGAGTGGCAGGGGGCAGTGGATAGCAATGGAACCTGCACCTGCTGTCCTCCAGTGTTGCACAAAACCGTTTCTGATCCAACCTTGCAGAACTAGAGAAGAAGTTGAAATATGGTACAGTAGCCTGAGTCAGAAAGGGCATCATGTCTTTTGTCTAAGGATGAGGTTTGGGGGAGGGGTTTTAATCCTATAAGGACACATGTGAAAGGGAGAGAAGAGAGGCTGTGGTCCCAAGACTTGCACACTCTAATTTAAGGTGGGAAATTGGGCTATATAATGGGAGGGAATTTGAAAGGCACAGCCATTCGTGGAAGGGAGCCATCCCACAATCCCACTCATTGATTCTTTTGTCATGGTGACACCTTGGTATAATTTGGGCATCTCATTTGGAGACTGGGAAGGAATTTTGGTCCAGCCATCACAATGGCTTAGCTGGCTTAGCTGGCTAGTTGGATTGTTGTTGTTGTTATATACATCACAGCGTAATCCTGTAGTGTCTGTATTTATAGCTGGATGCAAATTTGCCATGCACATATATATGTTTGATCACAATTTTGCAGCTTCTGACAGAGTGAAAGGGGTATTGGTGTGTTGTTTCTTATTTACCTCTGGAAGTGAACACAGATAGTCTGATCCTTACATCAGTTAAACAAGGTTATTTTGGAAACTTTTGGAGCTTTATGTAATTGATCAATTAATTTAATTTGTCTTTGATTACATCTCACTGGTTATGATAAACCAGCCACCCGTCTCTCAATTACTGCACAAACCATGAACATATAAGTGCAGAGTTCAGTTTATGTTTTACTGTTCCAACCCAATTACCTTAAATGACTTCCACCACTCTTAAAAATATATTTGCCATCTCGTCCTCAGTTTCCAACAACATACATCTGGGAAATGATACAATACCACCATTTATCACCACAGTATAATAACTGCAGGCCCAAACTGAAGGACTACGGAACACTGGAATGCCTGCACATATACTCTACATCAGTGTTTCTCGAACTGTGGGTCAAGACCCACTAAGTGGGTTGCGAACCAATTTCAGGTGGGTCCCCATTCATTTCCATATTTTATTTTTGATATATTAGACTTGATGTTACCATGGTATGTGACTGCATTTGGGGAAATGTTGCAGACCTGTACTTTTAACAAGCTGCTCTGTATATTCTTTTAACAATGACAGTAAATGGGACTTACTCCTGGGTAAGTGTGGGTAGGATTGCAGCCTAGGATTGTTAAACATTTTCCTGCTTGATGATGTCACTTCCGGTCATGACATCACTTCCAGTGGGTCCTGACAGATTCTCATTCTAAAAAGTGGGTCCTGGTGCTAAATGTGTGAGAACCACTGCTCTACATTAACAAAGGTGATGCTTGCTCTACACCTGGGAATATTTAAAATGGGGAAACAGCCACTTCTGGTGCAGCTGCAGCAACCTGGGAGCTAAGAAATAGAGCTACTTGCATCGGGGATGTGATTTTCTAAAAATATGAAGTTTTGTCACAAATTGAGTCCCTAATTTTGTCAAAAGTGGGTATTACCCAGCACTGGAAGAGAAGATAGCATGGATTGGAGTGATAAAGTGAATCCATCCCACATTAATGGGGTGGACCCGCGTCCAGTCCCAGTTCAATGTGCTAGTTCTAACCTTTAAGGCCCTCCATGACCTGGATCCAGGCTACCTGAAAGACCATCACCTTCCTGTATGACTCTCTCAGGTCAGCTGAAGGGGCTCTTCTACTAGTGCCACTTCTGTCCCATGTGAGAGGGGTGGCAGCTCTGGGGTAAGCCTTCTCTGTGGCAGTGCCACAGCTGTGGAATGCCATCTCAAGGGAACTGAGAACTGCTCCCTCGCTCATGAGTTTTTGGCAAGGACTGAAAACATACCTGTTTCATCTGGCATTTGGTTGCTGAGTGGATACTTGCCCTCTGCACCTCTGTCATACCTTTGTGACTTGACACCCTCCCTTGACTTATCTCCTTCCCACTGGCTCAATGAGTTCTCTTTTTCTCTCTCCCTTAAACTTTGCTCTGTTTTTGATATTTGTTCTTCATCTTCTAATGTTAAAATTAAAGTTTTACTGCATTGTTTGATGTTTTTTAGTTGTTGTGATACTTTGTACTTGTTTCTAATGCTTTGTAAGACACCTTGGGCACTTGCTTCAGCATGGATAAAGCAGGGTATAAATTTCTTAAAATAAATAAAAATAAAATAAATAAATGTCATACAAGTAGGGAGATTATGGAAGGACATAAGGAATTCAGTGTGGTGAGGATCCAATCTTAGTTGAATTAGAGACCTCATGACCCAATGAGAAGATCATCTTGGAAGTGCAACTAGAAGGCTCCTTGACTATTTGGTCCAGGACAAAAGAGAACATCAGCTATACAACAGTTACCAGAGATACAGGCTGGCAAATCCATGTGCCCATCAACACACTTCCTGACTGAAGGAGTTGTGATCACATATCCTTCTCTGCAGATGAATTCTAGTGTGTGATTACTCTGAATCAGTTGTGAACGTCTTCGGCCACCAGAGATCAGCAGGTTTTTGGCATCCAGCTGTTGTCTCGTGATGCTGCAGGGTGCTAAAGGGGGAAAAAAACCAGTCAGGGATTTTAACTAGAGCTGATTTCTCCATCTTTTGTATCCAATTGGGTTTGATGATAACAGTTCATTGTTTGTGCCCTTAGGAATACCTCACATCTCTGTGCATTAGAAATAAAAATCTCTGCTCCTTTACTGTCACTCAGCATTGTCACTCTGAAAACTGCATACAGTATATTATACTGCCTTCACATTGTGCTTCTCCCAAGTGTGGTTAAGCATTTGCCAACTAGAACCAAGATCTGGTTTGCGTATTAACTTTTTTGAGATTGTGCTGAAGAGAGAACCATTTGTTCCTCTACTTGTTTGGGGAAAAAATAACATGCAATATGTTAATACACACACTTCACCTCTAATTACAATCACACCCTAAAAGGTACTGTGGAGTACAGAGATCCCACTATAAGTTTTGCATTGACTATCATTTCACATTCAGATGTGTATATCTTTTTTCAGCTATTGCAAAGAGTTTATTTTACTACTTAGTATTGTACCATGTATTGTACCCTTTCAGTCTAGAAAATAGCTGTCTTACGTTGCACTGAGATGTGCCCAGACAGAGAAGATTCTTGAGAAAGCTAAGGATCTCTGTTGCAGTCAGTGATTAGCGTGGAGCTGCACCATGGAAGCCCCGTTGCACTCAGGAAAAGATCCTGGATGGGGCTGAAGCATAAGATTTCCCTGGCCACCACATGTGTTCTATAGAACTGTTCTAATAGATAAAGAGCTGAAGCGTGACAGGGTGTGATTCAACCAAAATTCAAAACCATTCAGATCCCATGGACTGGAAGGGCAGAATTCAATATGGGCAGCTGTCTCTTCCACTGCAATCAAGAGTAAAATGAGACTTATGCCAAATATCTTGTCATTCAAACAATAACCCTGGCCATCGTTCTTCATGGTTTACAGACAACCAACAGTAGCATAGCGACAAACAGGCACATCTTCCTTCTATATAGGAGGCATAATGTGACCTCCAAAACAGTCCAGTTCACCTCCAGGATGGCAATCTGGTTCCTTGTGAATTTTTTGCATTGAAGAACTGTAGTCCAAACTTGGCTATGTTTTGAATATTTTGTAGTCCAAAATATGCTCATTCTTCAGTTTCATTGTATATTTCTCCAGTGGCCTCATGTCTAGGATGCCTTAAACGCGGGCCTGATTATCCAGTTCCGTTGAGGAAAAGGCACAACGAACATATCCATTTAATCTTTCATATCTACATACAAGGACAAAGCAACACTGCAAGCAAAGAAATTATTGGAGGACATGTTTGACATTCTAGGTTCTTATTTTAAGCTCATAGTAAGGAAACAGAAGGTGCCCTCTTACCCAAACACTTTGGTGGAGGTGTCCACCTTTGTCCATCACAGCTTATCCATTCAGATCCTTCCAGGGCATATAGAGGAGAGCATCTGTATTGTATTCTGTCATGTTCCCGATAGCTGACTTTTTCATCACTTACAATTTCCCCAAAATCAATGTCAGGGGGTTCTTCACACCCTGTAATTATATTTAGAACCATAATCAACTTTTTGATTTTCATGTTTGAGGTATCATAATAAGTAACTAAAGATGAAGCTTTCAGTAGCACTCAAATCAAATATTATTTTCAGGATTATATTTTTTATTTCCTAAAGTCTTATATTTTCCTAACATTTCATTACAGGTTTTGGATTCTAATTTATTTTCCATTTTGTACATTAACACAATTTTTCTTGCCAATTGCACATTTCAAAAACCATTTGCTCTTCCTTTCAACAATATATTCAAATTGCATAGATGGAGACCACCTTGATATGGTTATTGCCAACATTCACTCCTTCACAACTCCTGTGCAGTCCAACCCAACTCCTTTTGGCTTGCCATTTCTAGGAGCTAGGCAGGACTTTGTTGTGGAAGGAGTGATGCTGAATCCTTAGGAGAAGTCATGCCAATCAAGGGCCATTAAGGGGAGAGAAGGCTGTAGCACTGTGGGGCATCCATTCCTCCAAGGTCTTGCAAATTTGTGTGCCCCATCCTGATAGCATTTTGTGGCACAAAAAAAGTCTTGCTGCATACTAAGTTAAGGTTTCAAGTTGTCCTATGACCAGGTCCCCTGTACAGTCTTTTCAGATTGCTTTGCCAAGTAGCTTCTCCCATCTACAGCCTGAGTTTGGGAGCAGCACACACCCTACCATGCCTTTTTTTTCCTTTCAGGAGCTTCTCTGATTGGGGTGCAATCAGGACTGCTGCGTGCTCCAGCCCAATCCTACCTAAATTCTCCGGTGCCAATGCAGCAGCACCAGTGTGGGCTATTCTGCATCCTGCAGGGGAATGTAGCAGGTGGGAAGTCCCCTTGGGGTAAAGGAACATTTGCTGTCACTGTGTGTCAACTTGGAACTGTGCCAGCCCTGGGACCTGGAACTGTTCAGCCCTGCCCTTGCTGCTTAGACAGGATTTCATACTAAAAACCTTCCCAACATAATAGGATTGGGAACGTCTCCTTCAGTTCTCTCTTCCCCCCCTCCAGCCTCCTAAAAGCCTCCATTCTCATGTGCCTATTTCAAATCTTCCTGCTAAATTGCCACCTTCTACTGACTGACTGGGGAGAAAACAAATCAGTCACCTTCTCCAGCTAACTTCTGCTTGGAAAACACAGCTCTTTATAAGTATTTCTTCTACTTACAGCCATTTAAAACTCTGTAATTGATCTCCTAAGCAAAGTAACTGAAAATAAATTTGTCCTTTTTTGTTTGCCTATATTCTTTAAAAAAAAACTATCTTCTTGAGAAAAGCTCAGTCTCATGGTTACTAGTAGCCTAATTCTGAAGCACTCTGAGGTTGTTTGCACCACTCACCCATGTCAACATTCCCAAAACTATCAGTAACTGTTAAATATGACCTCGTGCTGTCGAAGTATTGCTAATCTTGCGCCCCTTCTTTTCTTCCTCCATTTTGTGGCAACACATATCCCTTTCTCCTTTCGTCCTGCCTAGAAACTCATGATGATTACGTCCTAATAGTGTGAGTGATTACTTGGGTACGTACATTGCAGTACATTGTTTTCATTTCCCTTCCCAGTTATTATACTGTTATCCCCACAATAAAAGCTATATACAGGTTGACTCATTATTCGTGAGGGTTCCGTTCCAAGAACTCAAGTGGATGGCAAAAAAAGCACTAAAGCAAATCAATTTAAAGAATAAAGTCTCTTTGGTGCGGTTATTTAAAAACAGCCTTGCAGACCTTTTGAAATGCACACAGGGTTGCATCCCGACATCAAGGCTTTCATCTATTATTGTTCCCATTTTTAAGAAAGGCGATCCTGCTCTCCCTGAGAATTATAGACCAATTAGCTTACCAATTAGCTTACTGTCTGTCATCGGTAAGCTGTATGCAAAATTCCTACTCTCGAGACTAAATATATGGGCACTTTTGGTGGCCCTTCCCAGCAGGGAGCAAATCGGTTTTCGATCTGGCTGTTCTACGAATGACCACACCTTTCTGCTCTCTTTTTTAGCCAAAAAATACCTCGTTCATCATGGGAGGAAATTCTATGTAGCGTTTCTCGATCTTAAGGGTGCATTCGACTCTGTTAACAGATCACTTCTTTGGGACAAACTTCCCGCCAGAGGCATCGACCCTCGTTTCCTTTTTTTGATTCGTCACCTCCACCTTTCTAATTCATGTAAAGTCCGTTCCAGCCCTACTGGTCCTTTATCAGATAGTATTTCTATCGATAAGGGTGTCCGACAGGGATGCATCCTAGCCCCTTTCCTTTTTAATCTTTTTTTATCTGACCTCCCTTCCTACTATTCCAATCAAAGGGTCTCTCCCCCTTCACTTAATGGTGTTCCTCTACCCCTTTTATTGTATGTGGATGATGCAGTTCTCCTTTCACTAACTAAATCTGGTCTTCTTCAGTCCCTCACTATTTTCATTAACGCTAATAAAACCAGTATTCTCTAAATCTTGGTCCCTGTCGACCTGGAGGGTTGTTCACTCTATTTATGAGCAGGTTCCTACCTTTAAATATCTTGGCCTACTCTTTTGCTATCGATTAACCTGGACAGCCCATAGGAAGTCAGTGATTGCCACCTTGCATCATCACCTCAAGGCGATTACTCGATTTCATTATAGCACCGGTAATCAGTTTGTGCCTGCTGCTCTCCAGATCTTTAGAGCTAAGATCATGGCCCAACTATTGTATGGTGTACCCATATGGGTTATGGCAGCCAACAGCTCTCTGGATCGAGTTGCAGCTGTTTTCTTCAGGAGGATTCTTGGAGTCCCAAACTCCATCGTTAGCAGCGTTAGCAACGCTGGCTCTTGAACTGGGAGTTCATCTCCCTTCAACCATAGCATGGGCTATTACATTCAAATTCTGGCTCCGACTCCATCTGTCTCTTCCATCTGACTCCCTCCTTAATGATCTGTTAAGAGACCCTTTTCTGTCTAGTTGGTTTTCTAAAATTGATTCCAAATTGAATTCTCTAGATCTTTTGTTGGAATTTTTAGTGGGCCTTGACGTCAACAGTGCCTTTAAGTTAATTCAAACTAGGCTCTGGGAAGCCGAATTTTCCTCTCTTTTCGCTGATCTTAACCCAGTTTGTTCCCCTCTTTCTTTTGGTTTTTGCCCTTTACCATGTCAGCCCTCTAAATATTTCGTTACCTTAATTAACCCCTTTCTTAGAAGGGCTTTTATGCTCGCACGTTTCAATAGTTTTCCTTCTTTATATCATCTTGGCAGATTTTCCCATATCCCTCGGAACTGCAGGTTATGCTCTTTCTGTCATCTCGAACCCGACACATTAGAGCATATCTTGATTTATTGCCCAGTGCACTGTTCACTTCAGAAGTTGTTTCTAGACCCTTTTTTACAGCATCCTATTAGGGCATTTATTGATCCCCTTTTCGTTTTGTTAGGTGACAACCAGGCTAGCATTACTATAGCAGTTGCTAGTTTTTTATCTCAAATTATCAGAATTTCTCCTGCCTGATTGTTGTATTTTCGTTTATATGCCAATAAAGGTTAAAAAAAATGCACACAGAGGGCAGCAGTCTCTCTCCAGGTGCTTAGGCTTCACCTTGCCCCAGCAAGGGGGGAATTGAGAAGGTGATAGTCGCTGCCATTTAGCCTTCTTTCACATGCTCAGGGGGAAGGGAGGAGTCGGCAGGCTATCCTCTCTGGCATTATTAAACGACTGTTTTCCTTTAATTTAAAGGGCCCTTCTCATCAGCTTTGAGATAGAAAAATCTGTGGATAATTAGGTTATACCTGTAATCACTTGCATGACTGTCTCTCTGCAACAGTAAAAAGCAGTTTTTTAAACTGTGATTTTAAAGGGGTGCATTTTTCTCCTTCTCCAGGGATCAGCACATTCCTTCTCATTTGCAGGGGCCATTCGTGTTGAGTCAAATCCGTGTATAAAAAAAATCAGTGTATAACAAGGTTGGACTTATGTAATTACACCTATATCCTTGCTTCAGTGGCATTGCTGGGCTGGCTGGTACGCAGTGTAGAGCTTACCTTGCAGAGACTTAGCTTTCCTGAAGTTCAAGGGTGATGTGATGATCAATGCATCACCACCAACTGGTTTCAGAGTGCCCCAATTTTCAGACAATCAGAAGCAATGGCAGGCAAAAGGGCCCAGCATGTGGAGAAACATCCAAGCATGGAGCTCTGCTCAACTCACCAGGCCTTATCACCAACAACACAGTGAGGGCGTTAGCCTCGGGCTGTAGTGGTGCCACCCCTCAGGCTGTGTTGCATCATCCTTCTGAAGCACTGCACCTGGGGTGGACTCACCAGCCTTGCGACACCTCTGCCTTATCTTCCTCCACATTTCACGAAAGCCTAATAAGTTAGGCATTGACAATTGCACTTGGTCCCTGAACATGCAGTGGATATCCCCTATTTGTGCATGTTACACATATCTTAGAACATGCTCATTAACATTCTAAGCACTGGTATCGCTAGGGGGGTGCAGGGGGTGCTGGCTGCACCAGGTGACACGCCGGGGGTGACGCGCCCTGGGGGAGGGCGCGTTAACTTCGCGGCTTTAGGAGTTAACGCATCATGCCATACACTGTTGGATGCAGAATGGCCAGTGGAGTACAGTGCAACAAGCACTTGGTAGATTCACTTGGTAGAACAGGACTGGCTCCCCCTTATTTAATTATTTCTTTTATTTTAATTTAATTATTTATAATTATTTATTTTAATTTGCTTGATGATGTCACTTCTGGCCATGACATCACTGCCAATGGGTCCTGGACAGATTGTCATTCTAAAAAGTGTGTCCCAGTGCTAAAAGTTTGAAAACTGCTACAATAAGTTGTTAGTAAGTTGACACAGGGGTGCGTGTGTGAATCTACAAGTTTTCAAAATCACTAAAATCAGAATTTGGAGGAATAATTCCATCATGTTATATATCAATCAATGTGTAATTTCATGCAGAATGCAATGAAACAAACTACACTGAAATATCTGTGTTCTAACAAAAGGTACAGCCCAAAAACCAGCAGGGGTGGGGCAATAGTACATCACCACGCCCACCACCCAGGGCATTGCCCCGCCCACTGCATGGGGTGATGCACAGGCCTCCTGCGTGAATTCTAGTGGCACCACTGATTCTTAGAGCCCAATCCTGAGCTCAGCACACCAGGTTACTGCCAGTGTGCGCTGTCACAAACATGCCTTAAAACATGTTTGCCTTAAAACATGTTAGCCCATTGGGGCTAGAGGCAGGAAGACAGCAGGAAGGAGGCATGGAGGGGGCGGGGGATGGGACCATCCAATCCTGAGCCCTGTATTGGTACACGTGGCCCAACATAGGACTCTTCAATTCTGCGCTAGCTCCGAAGCTGCTGCAGAATCAAATAGCCTTGCTGTGGGGTTACTTCCCTTACTGAGGAGAAGGGGACTTTAGTGGAGCCCCTTCTCCCAAGGAGATGGTGGTGGCTGACCAGAGCGCACTGGATACTGTGGTAGCAGTTTTTGGCGCTACGGCAGCTCCGTGCTCCGGGCAGATCAGAATTGGGCTGTAAGCCTATCAACACATTGGCAGCCTTTTTTCACAAGCAAATATACAAACTTTTTGCACAGGGCTGCATTTATGATGCCCACTCCAGATATGCAGAAAATCTGTGGACTAAGCAGAAGATCCAAAACTGGTGCAAGAAGGGAACCAGCACAGGGCACTTCAGACTCCCTCCTAAAACAAGCCAGCCAGAGAAAGAGATAGGAGGAAAGGGGGCTGCTGTGGCCAGATGCACATCCCTGCAGCTGCTACAACTAGCAGAAAATTTTGGTGGCAACAACAACAAACCCTTTCTGGGCAGAGTGCTTTTGGCTCTGCTTGCTGCAGGATCTGTTCTTCTAAGGGCTGCCATTCCAAAGGCCTCTGAACTGACAAAAACTTAATGGAGGAAAACACAATGCCCAGCTGAATCTTCTCTCTGTCCTACAAATCTGCTGCAATCAACTGTTTCTGCCCTGAATACTTCCGTATCAGTTTTCCCAGTCAAAGTCGGCTTTTTCCCTTTATCACTTACCACCTTGGGAAGCACAGCATGTCCACAGGAGACATGAAACCAAGCAGACCAGCCAGTGCTTCATGGCCCTTCAGGCAGTAACGGTGGTTCTGTGGCACAGTCTCTCCACTTCTGGCTTGGGAAGACTATAATGACAGGACTGGCACTCCTGTGTCTCCTCCCCCTGTGCCTTGGTGTTTTGCTGCTCTTGCATGAGGTATCATGGCCAAAGAGGAGGAGCAGTTCCAGGAATGAAGCACGTGAACTTTCCAGCACAGCAAGAAGTGTTTGCCCTTCTGTGGGTTTTGTGTCGCAACTCTGGCAGCTAAAACTGAAGCCAAAGCCCAGCCTTGGATACTGAGTAAGGGAGCAATCATATGCATGTCTACTCAGAAGTAAGTTCAATTGAGTTCAATGGAGCTTACTCTCAGGAAAGTCTGTATAGGATTGCAGCCAAGCAGCCCAATCCTGAGCTGCCCGGAATGCGGGACTGGTGCAGCACCAAAAATGGTTGCCGCGGCATTGTGCACACCCTGGGCAGCCACTGCTGCTTTCTCGGGAGAAGGTGACTTTCATCCCCTTTCCCCCGAGTAAGGGAAGTAGCCCTGCAATGGGGCTACTCGATTCTGAGGCAGCTCTGCTGCAGAATCAGAGAGTCGCCCTTCTCCACCTCCTCCCACCCCAGAATGCCTCTCCCGCCTAGTCCCACACCCCCACTTACCTCTCTGCCATCCAGCAGTCTGGGCAACTCCAGGCGACGGTATGCGGGCCCAGCATTGGAGCTGGCCCACCGCATGCTTGTGCTGGGCTAACTCTGGCACTGGGTCCATGGTAAGGGGTCCAACAGTGCATATCAGCAGTGAACTAGTCACCAGCGCTTTAGCTGTACATTTGACAGCAGTTCAACCTGCAGTTATTCTGAGGTGATCGAGTACAGAGGCACAAACTGAAAAATGTGATCTGCTGATTTTTATAAATCAAACCTTTGTTAAAGGGATTGAAGCAGACACCGCCAGATCCTGTTTAGCCTTCTGCTTCTAAGAACATCTGAATGGGCAGAAATCAGCAGATCAGGCTTTTCACAGCATTACTCCAAGTTGGGCACAGTTCCATATATTCACAGGATACATGGTCTGAAAGAGGGCCATGCCTGCCAACCACACCCCCAACTCCTGCAAGTTCATCTGAATGTGAGAAAGGGACTTTTCCTGAATTTAGCTACACGTGCATGGGGGCTTCCATGTGATTTGGAATCGGACTCATCTGACAGTGTGACAGAGAGTGTGGCAGATAAATTTTAACAGAGGAACTTTTTCCCTAAGTTAGGTTGGATCACTGAAAGTAGAGCACCTCAGAGGCCTTTTTCATGTTTTTTTTCCCCTTGCTCTCTAAATGTGGCATGTCATGATCTGATAAACACAGGGGAAATGCTCAGCTCACTATCTATATAGGATCCTGCTTTAGTGCAAAAGTTACCCACCTGTGGCCAGGTGTGTTCAAAGATGGCTTGCTCCTCCTCTTTTTTTTTTCCTGGGTAGTCCCATGATGTGCTGATGTGCACCATGCACTGGCTCTCTTCATGGTGAAGACAAAGAAGCAAAACAGAATTACAGATGAGAAAGGACTATATGCCATTCAAAATTTTCGCATATCTATTGCATATTGCAAAATTTATATTGGTGATTATAGTGAGAAATCCAGCTCGATTTAGAGTACACATATGACTAGGTTATAGAAATTTAATCCCACTAATCTTGCGTCAAACAGAACAAGATAGGGAATATCGTGCCTAAAATTAATTGCAATAAGAAAAATATGACAATACTTTGGAGCATTAGACCCATCATGAAGGAGTTGAATGGTATTCATTGTACATGTCACTTTCTTGCTTCTTTGCTGGTTTGATTTGATCTGTTCACTTGTTTCAACAATACTCTGTTGGAATGAAACAACTTTGGTTCATCAGATGCATCACCCACCCAAACTCTAGTTGGCTGGGTGAAGAGAAGCTTTGCCATTCATTTGCGTCTTAGAAAATGCCATGACCAGCCACCTCTTGCTTGCTTAGCACATTTGAACATGTAGACAATAGCTCTATCCTGAGAGCTTCTTGACTTGAGGTAAACAGAACTGTAAGTGCTTAGCTGTCCTCACCAACTCCATGACTAGATTCAGTCAAGGAATATGTTAATTAAGGTAGTGGCCTCTGGAACAAATCAGCAGTGGTTCCTGCACTCTGGACAGGGTACAAAGCAAGAGATGCACCATCTCCAGGCTGGGGATGAGCCATCAAGGGCCATCAAGGTACAAAAGCAAAGTCCTTGATGAAGAAAAGGTCCCTTGCTTTCCAGTGCAGATTTGGGGTTTAAAAAGCTAGGACACAGTTCTTCAGTTCTCCAGTTCTTCTTTCTCCGTTGATCCCTCTGTGCCAATCTCATTTGTTCAATTACCCCCACTCTTTCCACTACCCAAGAACCAATGTGCCTGCCAGCACCACAGTGCTCCTCCTTGCCAGCCTTTCTCCCTTCTTCTGTTTCTCCTCCCTGAGCACCCCTGAAAATCCACTGCTCCAGCTTCCACAGAGCAGCCAGTCTTCTGGGAGCTGCCCCACAATGCACCCCTTCCCCAAGAAAGTAGCCTAAGCTCCCTTACCGTGATCCCCCTCCTTGGAACTAGCCACAGCTACAGTCTAGGCCAGGGGTGTCCAAAGTTTTTGGCAGGAGGGCCATATCATCTCTCTGACACTGTGTCAGGGGCCAGGGGGAAAAAAGAATTAATTTACATTTAAAATTTGAATAAATTTACATAAGTTTACATAAATGAATCTATTAAAGATGAACTTATATGAATGAATGAAGGTCTTGCAATAGCTCAAGACCTATAAAAGGCCTTGCACAAAGCAAGACTGGCCTTTCCTTTGCTGCTGCTGCTGCATCACAGACATGAAACAACAAGCAGTGGAGGGAGCCCTCATCCCACAGCTCATGCGAGAGGTCAAACAGTCACCCTCACACTGAGAGCAGTTGCATCGGGCCAGTGTGGGCTCCAACAAATCTCCAGAGGGCCAGAGGCTCATTGGAGACTGGAGGCTACCTGAGGGCCGCATTGAGAGGCCTTGAGGGCTGCAAGCGGCCCCAGGACTGGGGTTTGGGCACCCGTGGTCTAGCCCGCCAGTTTCCATGTAAACGCTTCTCGGCCTTTCTTCCTGCCACTGCAGCTTAAGATGGCCACTTGCATGATCTCTGTAACACTTTTGAGCACATAGTAGCAGATATAGATATGTAAACTTGATCTTAGGCTATCTGAACACTGACCCACAAATCTACCTTTCTCTTCTGTGCCTCCTGTGGAGTCAACCTGATGACACGCTTGGTGCCTCTATCTTTTCTTCCTTAGCAAGAGTGCTCTCTGTGTGCATATTCCTGAAACTAGGACTTGTGCTCCCGTTTTAAACTGTTTAAGGAGAGGCATGAGGATTAACCCCAGGTCTCCAGCATATAATTTTCTATGATCAAATCACTGAGAACTCAGAGTAGAAGATCCTGCTTTCCACTGATCTGCTCTGAGGCTTGGGGCATTGTTTAGGAGCAACCAGGCAGTGAGAGAAAGACAAGCCCTCCTTGCAAATGAGTCACGTGATTTCACGGGCTGCCAAGGGGCTTGCTCCTTACCTGCGACCCTTACCTCTGGTTCAAGCCACAGAGAACTGAAACTCTGCTGCTGTCTTTTATTGCAGCTGAACCTTGGAATTCTTCCTGCTCGTTCTCTCCTCTTCCCCTCTTCTTCTCTCTCTGCAAAACCTCCAGCCCCTATTCCCTCAGTGTGACCAGCAGGCATTTTTTTTAATAACATGAGCAACATGCACATACAAGGAAAAAAACAATCATCTGTGGGAATCCAATGGATTGGTCAGTGCCACGTCTGTGCAGTTTGATGGTGAAAGAGTGCTCAAAAACCCAAAACAAGGGGTTTGAACTGGAATTTGATATACTGACACAATTACCCTTAAACTATGCAGGGGGAATCTTACGGCTAAAATGCACACAGAATGGAACCCCAGAGAAAGTAGACTGAAGTAGGAAAAAGGAGGAGAGGGCAGGAGAGAGGGACTCCTTAGCAAGTGGTTCTCAAACCTTTTAGCACCGGGACCCACTTTTTAGAATGACAATCTGTTGAAACCCACCAGAAGTGATGCCGTTAACCTAGAAGTATTGTCATGGCCAGAAATGACATCATCAAGCTTTTTAACACACCGTATGACAAAATCAAATCAATCATTAATTAATGAAGTAAATTAAAAGTTTATGCATCTGTTAAAAAAATTATTTAAAGAAGAACTCTCCGAATCCTCCCAAGCAGTTACTGATCTGTTTTAAAAAAACAAAACACTTTGGATGCTGTTCTTCTCTGAAATAGTTCAGCAATGTGGTTTAGCACTGAGCCATCTCGTGGTTTTTAGCCCCCATTTCCCGCAACCTGCCCTTATATAAACTTTGGGGCTGCTTAGCCCCTCCTCATTTCAGATGGCCCTTCCTGCACTTTCTGAAGTTAAATTGTTTTGGAGGGAAACCTGTGGTTTGAATTCTATCCAACTTTACACAAATAGAAAAAGAAACAGTCTCGCTTCTGCTCATGACAATGTCTTAATACCTTTCCTTCATTTTTCAACATCAGAAGTGTTGTTTTTATGCCAGTTTCTTGAATTTTCTTATGACACATTGCTAGATAGGTTTACAGGGATATGTGGACCACGCACATTTATTGTCATCATGGATGGCACCACCTAATATTTGGCTCACTATGTCATTGTAGATGGTAGGGGAAGGTGTGGCCACCCTCCTCCTATTGAAAATGGAGATATTCTGGGTCTGCCAATGGAAGAATATATGTCAGGTGCAACCCTGCAATACAAATGCCAACACTTCTATGTCATGAATGGATCTTCAGAAGTACGTTGTGTTGACAGTCATTGGACAGCAACATCAGTATGCACAGGTATGTGTATCTGCCATAATTTGTTCCCGAAGTTGTGTTACAACCAGGGTTGGGAACTCCTCAGATGACTCACTCGAGTCGCAAAAATGCGTGATTTGGGTGACTCGGCAACTCGTGAGGCGTGCGTGTGGAAGACTCTGAAAAAGACTCGAGGCAGGGCCCCCCTGACTTGGCACTCATTCCCACATGTGCTGACTTGAGTCTAGCTCTGTCTGCTAGCCTGCTTACTGCTTTTGCCATGTGGAAAACCTCGTGGGGCAAGCATCCCAATGGTGAGCAGCAGGGAGTTCCAGCCGGGAGGCAGGAAAGGGTTAATGAATTGGGCGGGAGGCGGGGGTGAGCTTTTTCCCCCCATCTCTAATAGGAAGGAACGAAGGAACAAATGATCATTGGCAAAGGATGGACATTCAGATATTTGCATTGGCTGAGGGAGAGTAGGAGGCAGAGCCCAAGGAGATTCTTGCCTTACAGTTGGCTGCAGAAACCCAGTGAGGTGGGAAAAAACTCCTTTTCCCGATTCTGCTTTCCAACTTTGTGGCTTCTTGGCTCTGTTGTTACTTGGTGGCGCAAGCCTCATTGAATGACCAGCTGCAGTGGGACTACTTCTTAGAGCCGCAAGGTTTGGGTCATGCTGGTAAGCCTCACAGCTGCTCGTGACCCTTCTCCCTCTTCCCGCTTCTCTCCTGGCTCTCTAGCACTCCCCGCCACCCTTCCCACCCTGTTTACAGTTGGGGGGGGATGACAATGGGGGTGTGTTTAAAGAGAAATCCAACACACACACAGAGCCTGGCAGCAGCCCCGTTATTTCCGTAGCGGACTTTTTAAAGGGGACTTGACTCAAGTCCATTCGAGTTACTTAAGGCACAGTGTCACTATGACTCGGAGACTCAGAAAGTGTCCCTCTTTTTTGACTCTTATGACTCTTTTTCAAGTCGAGTCATGGGGGGTGGTGACTCAGTGGCTCGACGAGTCAAGCCCCACTGGGTTTTCCCAACACTGAGTAAATTCTTTACTTTCAAATAATCTCTCAAGGATCAAATGACTTGTTTCATTATGCAGAGGCCTGCACAGTCACTGAAGAAGATATGGATCAAGCTGTTCCTAGATGAGAGGACCTGCCCTCTAAATCCCTGACTGTGGAGATTTCTCAGCTGCCTTTGGTGAGGGACTGTTTAAAACGTCTTCAACTAGCATGCCATTTTGCCAGGCCACAGAGATATTTTTCATTGCTGTTCGTGCAAGAAAACAATTGAAAGTGATTCATTTTTCATAACTGTAGACATTTTCAAAACTGGCAAATATCCTGACGAATTACAGAATTGCATCCTTTATTGCATAAACTATTGTAACCCTTTTCTGGGTTTGGGCATGTATCAATAAATGTTAGAAATTACTGTGTAACTGGGCTTGTCTTTGACATCTTCACCTGGTAAATGTCATTCTTTCCTTGCAACTGATGGATATGAGCATCAGAATGTAAGGATTTATCAATGGCTTTCAGTTAGTGTTGAGTTTTCCCTGCATAGTTTATTTTGGAAATCTATTATAACCTCCCAAGTTTAAAGTCATTCTTTACCAGTAAATGATTGATATTTATTTATTTATTTAAAAGATTTGTACCCCGCCTTTCCTCTGCCAAAGCAGATGCCCAAAACAGCTTATAATTTCAAACTTTAAATAAACACCACAATATACAATAAGACAATAAATGAAAATCATCATCATCATTGGCATCCTTCAGTCTCGGAAGACTATGGTATTGCACTCTGAATGGTGGTTCCTCTCCAGTGCCCGAAGCCTGGGTAAAGTAGATATGGAGGATAGACTGTTACCCATGCAGCAAATCCCCCCTCTCCATGTCGCTGAAATGGTCCAATGGAAAGGCAGAAGCCCATATGGTTGGTTCCAGCGGCGTCACAGGAGTTGCCAGAACGTGACTGTGTTCAGCCATGAACTGCCTCAGGGACTCCAGCTCCGGATTTTGCCTCGAGGTTGACTCCTGAAGCCTTTTCCATAATTGGATGTAGCCACAAGGCAGTGGAGGTTTGGGATCAGAGTTTTCCTTCTCTCAGATGAACTGCCTTCACAGGCCAACGAGTCCCATCTACCTGGTGGCTGTTTAGTTGCTTCTTACGACAAGTACAGCCAAACTGAGGGCCTATTCTTGTCCCCCAGCCCCCAGGGGTTAAATGAAAATAAGGTCATACAAAGGCACAGGTGGTTGACAGATGACACTACACACACAAGACTAAACAGAAATGTTTTGAGCCCTTGCCAAAAGCCATGAGGGAAGCAGAGTTCTTAGTTTCCTGGTAGTGAATTCCATAGTTGTGGCCCCACTACAGAGAAGGCTTGTCCCCATCCCTCTAACCTGGGATAAAGGCGGCACTTGAAGGAGTGCCCCCTCTGATGACCTAAGAGATTGGACCGTAGAGATAGGATTTTAGCATTGGCCTCTAACCTACCCACGCTTTCAAGTGAAGACTTGCCAAATTCATTCCTTTGTCTCAACTCTTACTGCCACTTTACAGCAGCTGTATGATTTGGGGGCCATTTTGACATCTACAGCCCCCCCCCCCCACTGTCATCTACTGGGTAAAGGAAACTCTATGGGTAAGGAGAACTTGGATAAGGGGAAGAGCATACCTGTTCCTCTTACCCCTGGGATGTTCCCCTTGCTCAAGCATACCTGATGTAAACAGTGCTTCCCCATGGGGTCTTCTCATGGGTGAGGGGGCACCCCATGATGGAATGTTATTTACATCAGGTATTCTCTTGGGTAAGGAGAACACCCCATGGGGGAGTGCTATTTCTACTGGGTATGCTGTTGGGTAGGGTGGACACCCCATGGGGGAGTACTATTTCCATCAGGTAGGCTCTTGGGTAGGGGGGGGCACCCCATGTGTAAGAGGAACTTTTCTTAGATAAGGGGAACACCCCATAGGGGAGCACTCTTTACATTGGAGGGAGTGCTTTCTACATCACTGCTATTTAAATCAGGTATGCTTTTGAGTAAGGGGCACACTCAAAGGGCAAGTTTCTGTTACCTATGGGGTATTCCCTTACCTATGGGAAACCACACCTCAGCAATGCGGCAGTCTGCATCTGTTGAATTAGGTTGTATAGTTATGCTAAGTTTTGCTGAGTTGTGAAGCTTCATACTAGTACTTGTGCTATGGATCAAAAGTATCTAGACAATAGTTCAGAAACTCTGGGATGCGAACTTACACTCAGATTATTTTACTGTATATTTCACAGACGTATATTTCGCATATGTTGCAGTATGTATACAACCATCTTTTTGGCCAGGATTTTAGTCTTCAAAAGCGTTGAATGTCTAATATTATCAAGTTTTTTTGTTTTGTTTTTGTTTTTTGTTTTTCTGCAAATGTATTGGATGACCCATAGCTGAACACAGCAGATCTGTGCATGGATATTTTGGATCCACAAGCATATTTCATGAGGTGAATTTACTTCTTGTGGGTCACCCGGAAGTTATTTCATGCTCTGCAGCATGCAGCAGCCACCATCATTTAGGAACTGCCAATTGACTAACATGCTGTACACTCTGCTGATGTGCCCTTCATAAGGGCACAATGGGATGGAAGAGGAAACCGGCAAAGAGTTTGTGCTGCATAATTTTGATGGAAATATTAAAATCCCAGGAAAACTCTCAGCAGACCATTCCTCTTCCATGCCACCGTGCTTGCAAATTTGAACTGTATTGATCTCAATATTGATACTGTTTTGTAAATGTGACTCCCATCTCTCCACTGCCACCTAGTGGGACTTGTGCTTATTTTCTGAATTGCATTGAATGACATTTGCAGAGCCATGAATGAAGAACCCATAAAGAATCAGTAAGCTTGTCACTGTTAGCATTATTTATTTTTAGCCATTGGGGGATAGTTTTGCTAGTCCTAAACCAAAGGTAACGGTGTGCTATGCAATACACATGGAATGGGGAAACATCCTTTCTTTGGGTGGGGGAATAGCTATGCTCTGTGTATCAGGGAGGGGAAGAAGGAAAGATGGTATCCTGTGTACTTCAACCTATGAAAAAAGGAATGCGCAGCCAACAGAGGGACCATGCACTGGAGGTTGACTAGATTCAAGGCAAGGTATGACGTTGACAGTTTCAGCTTGGGAGAACATCGTGCTATCATTTTAAGGCAAACGCTGAAGTCTGAGGTCCTAGCAATATTAAACACACATGAACAAATCCCAATAGCTTCCCCCAAAAAGTGTGATGATTATTCTGGAAAAGTCATTTTGGAGAGAGAAATGTTGAGCAAATTAAGCAATGCATCTCCCCATCTATATATCACCCCACATCTGTGACTCAGTACTGCTTCTAAGCATAATGTTCCTGTTGCCCAACATGGATGCAAACATGAATACATGGTCTTGGATGTACACTAAAGTATGTGACCCGGCTCAGGCTCATGTTGCCCTTGACAAGACTGATGCCAAGGGAGCTTCAGGCCCACCATCCCCTAGTAAAACACTAAGCTTTGGTTCATTTGGGCAACACCCTCTCAACCTTAGGCTTGGAGAAGCTTCCAATAAAATTCCACAAGTGACTGCACCTCAATCTGTTATTCAGACCTGCAAAACAACAGCACAGTCCTGGTTGAAGGCTTGAAAGTAAACAGGATCCTTTGAGGTCAATAAAGGGAGGGCCCGTCTGGCCAGTGAAGTTCTTCACCAATTTCATTGACAACTTGAGCAGAGCCCTGCGCTAGTTGAAGCACAGGTCTAACAATCAAGAAAAGTGCAGTCTTACTGTTCAGAATGTGTGGCACAGTAGGAAATGGCCCTTTCCATTGCGATGGGTGATAGAAACGAATCAGGAATTCTCTCTGGACAAAAGGATACTACAGGATGAACCATCCCACAAAATACTCTGTGCTAGTCTATGACCAAAAACACCACAGAGTATCTTGTCATAGATATCCAAAGTGTACATTTCTCCTCCCACATACCTTTGGCCTACCTGAGATTTGACCCACAGCTTTGTTGTCATATACCGCCCTCACATCAAGCCATCCCAGAATCTCCATGCCAACCTTGCCACATAGGAAGGTTGCCAACCTTCTCTCTATCCCTTTGCTTCCCTTATCTCCTTTCTTTCTCCCTCATGGCTTCCTCTTGGAATGCAGGCGGGCCACAGTTCAGCATCCATTGAGCTGCTTGGTGAATCTTCATGACTCCAATCCCAGGTTCTTTGCTTCCTTTTCCCTGTTCTCAACACATGAACTTGCCCAGAGCCTCTCACATGAGTTGCAGTCCCTCAGCTTCTGCATTGCTTCATGTCCAGATCAACAAAGCAGAGCTAAGAAAACTGGACTTGGTTTAATGGTCTGACTTGCTTCAGAGCCTTTCGGCACCATCTTCCCCTTCAAACAACTGGAAGCCCAGTAACAAGGTTATCCAGCATTTCCCCCATTTTTGTCTCTTCTGACAACCGTTTGTTGCCTGACAACCTTTTCATTTCTTTTGTTATGAATGCACAAAGTGTGACATGTGTCTGCGGTGTCGGGTGCCTGCCAGGAAAGCGCAACCCAGGCAAAGAATGTGACGTTAAAGCAGGACTGATGGCAGCAAGAAGTCTTGGATCCGAGAAGCCTTCAGGAAGGCAGTTGTGCCATCAACGCACAAAACCCCTCCTGGTCTTACATGCCTGGTCTCCGGTTCAGTACTTAGTGCCTCTATCATTCTCTCCTTTTGTGTTTAGGGGAAGTGCTGAAATCAGCTCCAGGCCTGCAGTCAGACCTCCTGACACTCTAATTCTTCAAACAACTGGGACACCCAGGAGCACTGCCCTTTGAATGGCTGCAGTGTTGATGCAGTGTTCATCCCATGGAAGCAAATGACTCCCTCTCTTCAAAGAAATGAAGTGACTCCGTGGCCCTCTGAGGGACTGTCTTTGCCTACAGCCCTTGGTTCAGGCTGTGGAGAACCCTTCTCACTTTTTCCCCCTTATCTCTTCCAGCTTTTCTCCTCTCCTTTTCCATTATAGTCAAATTCCATCTTTCAGTCCCGCTTTCCCCTTGGTTACACTCCTTATTTCCCCTCTTTGCTTGTACCATTGAAGCTTCCTTTTCCCGTTAAGGACTTCATTTTTCTCTCTTTACATAGCAGTTGTTTATGCTAGCTGCAGGAATGGCTGAGCAATTCAGCATTCATCTCCTGATCCCTCTTCTCTGTAATTGTAAAATTATCCCGACAACAGAAGCTTGTTGTTGCACCTTCACCCTGGCTTCATTCTTCCTTCCTCGTGGCAACACTGAATTGTGACATTAGCCACTGCACATGGTCTCAGGTCCTGATATAGATTTCCCCTATGTGCATATATCGACACGAGTTCTGAAAAAGACACCTGGTAACACCTCTTGAACACCTGTGTGTGTATGTGTGTGTATGGGGAGGGGATTATTTTAAATCTATTTTAGACTGGTTAGGACGGAGGCCTGTTGATCAACCCTCAACCTCCTAACATACAGTTCCCTCGGCTGACGCTTCAGCTACAGAAAGAAATGGAAGACATTGTGGGAGATGGTAGCTCAGAATTATGCCTTGCTAACCCCTGACAGTTCCCATGACTTCTGAGGCACGAGTAAGTTTCTAATACTGTAGCTCTTCTTTGAAATCAAAATGTATTAAATCTAGAATTTGAAATCAGCCACAGGTTTTTGCCTCCAGACTCTGGTAATCACAGAAATGTAGCCACAGGACTGTGAGTTTTGAGATCTTTTTAATATGCAAAGGAGTCAAAACACTTGTATAAACAAATGCAAACACATTCAAACCTCTGAAAAATATATTGCAGTTTATTTTTATTACATCAGAATCAAGACAAAAAAGGCAAATAAATGCTTTCAACTCATTTTTAAAATTAATGCAGAAATCCTGTAGACTAAAAAGAAATCAATACAGTTACACAAGAAATTATCACAATGAGGAGCTGCTAGCCTTCACTGACACACAGTCACTATCTAGAGGCAGTTTAATATCTTTGCAGAACTCTTGCATTCTTTACTTCTGATGTTTAAAATGGCATTTTATGAAAATGGGACTGTGGCTGCATTCCCATACATATTACCTGAGAGTAAGCCCCAGTGAACACCATGGAATTTCTTCTGAGTAAACATATATAGGACTGTGCTGAAAACCTTTGTCTCTAGCCATCTTATAACTTTACCAATGATAAATGCTGCTGGTGTAGCTCCAATGAAGTAGGTCCCCATTTGCGGTTCAGGCCCCACTGTCACTGCTGCATGTGGACCACAGAAAAGACATTTTAAAAAACAGCTTGCAGTATTAAAAGTAAATGATAACCGATTCAAGAAGATCAACTGCTGCTGAAACATGTCTCCACCTAGGCATTCAGCCACTTGGCCCTGTAAAACACAAAGAAAACAAATGTTCGGTTACATGCATAGATTTTGTCAAACTATCATTTGTGTCAAAAGTTCTTCATACGTACATAACAGGATATAGTTCCTGATGTATGTATCACAGCAGGGGGATTCTTTACTCAAGCACTGCTCTGCAACTTCAACACCTTGGCATGTTTTAATGTTATGCAAAAGTCTTAAATTACAGGTGTGCTCCCCTTAGTGACGTTCCGGCTAACACCGGGATCGCATATGCGACGTACATGTGGTCATGTGGTTAACAGGGGCGCACACCCCTACCCTTTGAATGTAAGGGGAGCTCAGCTCTCCTCACCTCCAGAGGGTTGTCTGAGCCTCTCAGAGGCAGTGCACATCTGAGCTCTGCCTCTGCAAGGCTCAGTCTGAGGGAAATCGCGTCTCACAGGATCTCCAGCTTTGTCCATGAAATGAGAAGTTGCGCAAGAGACATGATTTCCCTCAGTCTGAGACGTGTGCTGCCTCTGAGAGGCTCAGACAATACTCAGCTGAGTATTCCCTTCCCTGTGGAGGGTTCAGATTGCGTCAAGCACCGCTTGACGATGGGGATCACGGTCCCGATCCCCATCGTTAAGTGGCGCACAACTGTACTCAACAAACAAGCAGTTATTGCTCAGCAAAAGCATCCTGCCACTAGCCATTAAGTTGTTTTGAAAGTCTCTGTGTTACAAGAAAGGTGAGGAACTCTGTGAATGTTGACAGTTGTCAGGTATTCTTGAGATATAATTCTGACACTTACCAGTAAATCGTAAGCCCAACACTCTTTCTAAAAGAATAAATTCAGTCACCATTTCCATCATTGATCAGTGACTGATGGATTTACCATAGCAGGCTGGACTATGTCCAGGTCTAGACAGAAGACACAAAGATTTCTGAGATTTAGAAGGAAATCCCAGCATCAATGCCTTAGCAATGCCTTTGATAAATCACATTTCTTCCTTTTTTCAATCAGTGTCTAGAAAAGATTGACATCTTATTCGCACAAGTGTCCAAGTGAAGAACAAGTCTTGGGGCATAAACCTTTTTGATATGGGTCAGTACATCACCCAGAACCAGGTATTAGGAATAAATGAACCAATTTTAAGCTCAGTTCCATAATTTATAATTAGGTGCTGGAGTGGACACAGGGGAATCTTTTTTTCTTTTAAACAATGACTCTCCTTTATCCAGAGATATCAAGTTTAAGGGCAAAGGCAGTACCTGATAACTGCTAAGTGATTTGACAACCCTTGGAAGATGGAGTGTGTTTCTGATTTAAGTAAGGCCACACTAATATCCTATTGAAACAACACTGCCCCAATGATGGCATGACATGTCATAATACGAGGCTCGTATAAGGCTTGTATAAGCCTGTCCCAGGTCATGCCATACAGGTGCAGTCTTCCCCAGTATCACTGAGGTCTCCCTTCCCAGTAACACTGACAGTCCATGGAAACCCTGACAGCCCACCATCGATGGAACGGCATCCTGAATTTGCCGCATCATCAGTATGACGTTGGTGCATCAATGGTCTGTCATCACTTTGAAGTCAGTACATCATCAGTGAATGAATGAACCAATCACCACCAGAGTGAACCAAGCAAGGGGCTGGGCAGGCTCAGGGTCACTGACTGGCCACCGCTGGAGGATGCCCTCTCAACAGACACTAGGAATGAGCAACGCAGCAACTGGTACTAATATCAACCATGCTGAGATGCCCCAAGGACACGACATGGGATAAGGAAGCCACAGCACCCCACCCTCTCTGGGAGCTACTGTGGTCCAAGGGGCAAAAGCAAAGAACTAGTAGGAATCCCCACATCCAGGGTTCAGGTTCCCATATCCCAAACACACTCATCCAAGGAATACTTCTTGAGAAGAGCACAGCAAGGATAGAAAGCTAGTTTCTTGAAAGAGATCAGCCATGTGAACTAAACACACAAGACACTAATCACCTCACTTGCCAAATTCCCAAGAGTTTTACCCTGGAGTGGTTGAGACAAGGTTCTCTCCAATCAGGGTCATTCTGATTAGGGACCTTGATTAGAAAGCTATAGCCCTGTGAGGCATCTGTGTGTGTCTAAGGTCTTCTAAATCTGAGCTGTCCACCTGATATAATTTTGCTTGAAAGTACAAGTCTTCCTGCATAATAAATTAAGTTCAGCTGCCCAGGGGCCAGGACACCTGGACAGTCTTTTCAGATTCCATCTACAGGAAGTCTCTTCCACCAATGACCTGCATGGGTCCAGCCCACAACTTGCCAAACCTTTTGTGTCGCAAAAACCTCTCCAGTTTGGGTGTAATTGAGCCATTTTCCTTCCTGGAAGGATACGCCTTAACTCAGACAAGCCCAGGAAACTCTTGGCTGCACACCTAGAGTTCCCACTACTATGATTCACCCAGGAATCTCTTAGCATGCCATTGTTCACAAAGGGGAAAAATACCCATGCCTAGTTAACCCCTAATGGCCCAATGGCCACAGTTCTCCACCACTACTCATGGACTAGGGCACATGGAGGTGTTCGCTGCAAAACTGTGAGGAGAATCATAGTCAAACTCTCAGAATCAAACTATGAGGAGAATCATGGATTGTCTTCTTTCCCCAGCACCATCTATCACCATGTCAAGCTTTTATTTCTTTTATTTTGTAATGTGAAGGTGTGTAGAGAACACACATAGCAATTCACACATGTACTTGGGAGTCTGCTAGGAGACCATGGACCAGGACAGTAATGTAACTATTTTCTGGGCTGAAGGAAAAGGCCTCAGATTCACAGGCCAAAGGGAAGGTCACAGTTTGATTCCCAGAGCAATAACCTCCCACCCCCATTCTATCAGGCTGGACATTCTATGGCTGCCAGACCCAGTTACCAAAGATAAGCCTGCAGTGGGAGAGTGGGGTGGGAAAAACAAGGTGGGGATCGAGGTGGCGATGGTGGATATGGGTGGCAACAGCGTCAACATTCTTTGCTCTGTTTCAACCCCAAAACACCCTATTGCTTCTACTCAGAACTGAGCCAGCGAAAGAGCTGGTGCAAATTAGAGTAAACCCACAGGGGCTCATCCAGTCCTGCATAGATCTCTGGCCTCCTGAACAACAGTTATGGATCTGGCGCTGTGCCACCCCAGGATGCAGGAGTGCAACTTGCAGCCGCCCCCCACATCCAACTGCCCTCTCCGATACTTAACTATCCGCATGGAGCCTCATGCATCATTCCTAACAGCTTCGAAAACCTCCTGAGGTTTCTGAAGTGCTGTTAAGCGGTACTTCTGAAGTACTGATTAAGAGCACTCCAGAGGCCTCAGGAGACTTTTGGAGCCATTAGGAATGCCGCACAGGGCTTTGCCTGCCTGTGGAATGGCTCTGGAGGGCAGGCGGAGGCTGTGTGGTGGGCAGAGGCAGCAGTGACGCAGCGGGTGCAGTGGTGCCGCCCCCACAAGGCCCGCAGGCATGGTGCCAGTTGGAGCTCAAAGCGAGTGCTAGGTCTGAAAATACTGATGACGTGCAATACAAGCCCAATCCTATATAGCTCCCCATGTTGCAACGCAGCAGAGCCAGTATGGCTACTGTTCTATCTCAAAGAGGTGTTTTGGTACATTGAGGCCTCCTTGGGGCAAGGGAACAAATGATCCCTTGCCTTGAGGTAAGGCCCAGCAGCTGCAGTGGATCAAGTCAGACCTGCACCAGCTGTATAGTTGATGCATGTCCGCGCTGACCAGTGAGGGTAGATCAGGCCCAGGAAGGGGGTGGATTCCGCCAACACTGAATCCAACACTGCCAAACCACCCCACCCAGACCCAATCTGCCCTCCTTCCCTGTCATCCTTCCTCCCCTGTTCTGCCGTTTTCCTCCCCTCAGACGAGGGGAGCCCAGTTTTCCTCACCTCTGGAGAGGCTTCTGAGCTCAGCAAAGGCTGCAGGCGTCCGTCCAGGGCCTCTGCTGGGCTCAGACTGAGTTCTAGAGCTCAAAACATGTGACTTCCGGTTTCATGTAGAAACCGCAAGTGATGTTTTTCATGCCTTATAAGCCATTAGGAGGCCTGGGAAGAAATAAAGGAGGAAATATACACAGTGGGAGAGAACTTCTGTGCTAAGAAACTGAAAATTCCACATTGCGGGCTGGAGATTACGGAGAGTGCAAGATGTGAAAATTCTGCTGACCTGATACAGACTCAGAAAGCACAGTCAGCAAATTTAACACCCATGACTCTCTAAAGCTTACGAAAAAGCTTCTGACTGCCAAACCAGATACCTCAGCCACTGAAGGTAAGGCAGTGGGGGGGGGGGGGGAGTAGGCAGAACAGGGTGGGGATGCATGTGCAGCATGTGCAAACTTTTCTGCAGTAGTTGATGAACGGCAATATACGTACTTATGCAGCTTGGATATTCCAACCGGCCCTCTATACACGGTACTCTGAAGGGAGGAGATGATGGAGCCGGCTGAAAGCCACGTCTGCAGCGAAATTCCATCACATCTCCAGACTGCGGATACAGTTTATCCTTACGTGACCACTTGCGTTGTATATTGCGACTTTCCATTTCTTCTTCAGATGCTGTACAAGGCGCTGCAGAAAGACACACATCATTCGGTCTTGTAGGGGTTAATCTGTCACTGACAAGTTCATCTGAGAAGAATGCAGCATTAAGCATGAATAGCTTATTGCACAACAGAAAGACTACTGGATTGGCAAGCTACACATGATGCACCTTTATGTGACTGGCTCATTCATGCCTGAGCTGTCTACTGGGAGGAGTCATTCTCCAGTTTTGACCTGGAGGTGCCACACACTGAACATGGGTGGTCTATCCCAGAGTTGGCCTCCCCCCAAATTACAGCCCTTGTGTCTCTGATTGCATAGACTTCAGGATTGGAAGCCCAGCCCTGGAACAGCTAGACTCTTCCTTGCACTTCAGTGGAATTGGTTAATCGCAGCATTAGAGCCTGTGAAGGAAGCTGTGGCTTGTGTGGCATTTCTTGACTAGAAAAGAATGGCAGTGACTTTTTGATTTGTGCTCCATCTACAGAAGGCTGAGAAGTCAAAACCACAAATGTGTCCAACATCACCTTTTTATATTGTGATTGTATTGTATTGGCAACCTTCAGTCTCGAAAGACTATGGTATTGCGCTCTGAAAGGTGGCTCTGGCACAGCATCTAGTGTGGCTGAAAAGGCCAATCCGGGAGTGACAATCCCTTCCACACTGGGAGCAAGTGCAGTCTGTCCCTGGTCTGTCTCCCTGGCTATGGGCCTTCCTTCTTTGCCTCTTTGCCTCAGACTGTTGGCAAAGTGTCTCTTCAAACTGGGAAAGGCCATGCTGCACAGCCTGCCTCTAAGCGGACCGCTCAGAGGCCAGGGTTTCCCACTTGTTGAGGTCCATCCCTAAGGCCTTCAGATCCCTCTTGCAGATGTCCTTGTATCGCAGCTGTGGTCTACCTGTAGGGCACTTTCCTTGCACGAGTTCTCCATAGAGGAGATGCTTTGGGATCCGGCCATCATCCATTCTCACGACATGACCGAGCCAACGCAGGCGTCTCTGTTTCAGCAGTGCATACATGCTAGGGATTCCAGCACGTTCCAGGACTGTGTTGTTGGGAATTTTGTCCTGCCAGGTGATGCCGAGAATGCGTCGGAGGCAGCACATGTAGTGTATCTTGTGTATGACATTTTGTATGACATCTTGTGTATGACTAGTGTATGACATTTTATAGGCTAGTCCAGGGGTGGGCAAACTTTCAACTTTAGGGATCCTGGACCTTTAACAATTGTGTAGAAGGGAGAATTTCAGCAGGTACAGCTTCTCAGCTGTACCCCTGGTCTAGTGGGATGAATCTCTTGCATTTCCCCTTATTTTTACCCAATTTTTCTGTATTTTGGACAGTTTTTAACTTCCCAGCAGCTTCTGTGCCATGTGGCTGCTGGGATAATCGATAGGCAGCTTTTGCCCTTGTTTGGTAAACCCCATCGACAACGTGGGAGATTTATATTCAGCTCTTCTTCCTGTCCGAATTAGTGAGCTTCCTGCTAGGATTGGAATGTGCCTCGCGCATTGGGTAGTATTCCTACCTAGCATGATCCCAGGTGTGAGACACAGTGACCAGGTAGTTTCCACTCCTCCAATCAGGTAATGTGATGATGTCATTACAGCCAGTTTGTAAAATGTGCAAGCCCACAGGAAGGGGGTTTCCTCTACCAGTCACCTAAGTGACCCATTCATTGGGGCTCAGAGAGGAGCACTCACTTGCTGAATCACAAGTGAGAAGGACTGGGGACTCCTTGCCATGTAAGTAGTTTAAGACAGACATCATACAGTTAGATGTGTGTCAGGTTTGTGTTTTTGATGGTTTGTTTAGTTGCCCTCCACTCTTTAAAGTTAGACAGCTCAAGCACTGGTTTATACATGATGCTTGTGACTGATCAACATCACAGCTCCAACTGCTGGGCATTAAAGGTTATTCCATCCTTTTGGTGAAAACCTTTTCCTGATGCTTTTCCTCTAAGCCTTTTGCATCATTCTGCTAAACTTTACCTGCTTTTCTTTCCCCAGGTGCCAGTGAATGCTATGTGGCCCTCTGTCTGCAATGAGTTTGACACCCTGGTTTAGGTTATTCAGGCTCTGGTTTACATGGGACACAGGTGACTGAGCAACATCCCAGTTCCATCTGAAGGACATTAATGGTTATTATTACAGCATTTGGTGAAAACCTTTTTCCTGATGCTTTAACACCAAGCCTTTTGCATCATCATCCTACTATACTTTTATTACCTGCTATTCTTTCCCCTTTTTGTTTAATCTCTTTTGCTTAGATTTTTAAAGTAGTTTTAACTAGTTCCACTTTGACCCTTAATCTGCCTGGTCCATGTTCATGGGTGATTCAGGGGTTGCATCTCTTTGCTCTGCAGATATTCCTTTGTGACTGATTTCTAACAGAAACCCCTGGGGCTCAGTGTTCTCTTGGGAGAGGGGGGTTCTTCACAAATGGCCCTCCTCTGCTTGGTCATTTATAGACCAAGTGGTGGTAGGGATGGTGGCAGTGGATATAATCTACCAAGGTTATAAGGGGAAAGTGAGAAACAGGAAGGGATGCGGCACCCTAACCACTAGGCTCTACTTCCCTCTGTTCAGCCTGCTTTCTCCTAGGAGTTGCCTAGCGTGATCCCACCGAATGCTCTGGTTGCTAATAGGGAGCAACTCAACTCCTGGAAACTGGATAAGCAATTCATCCGCTATGAGGAAGGTGGAAAGTCATGTAGGAAGAGAGAAATACTGGACAAAGCAAGAGCTTTTTTGATGGGGCTTATCCTTATGTTGATGGTGTGCATACAGAAGGTCCTGTGGAATTGTGCCCATGCTCAGAACCTCTGATTGCCAATCAGATCCTTAAGGTCACTCAAAATATGATGCCTATCGTGGCTTCCTCAGCTGGCCCTATAGAAGGACCTTCACTTCTGGCTCTGATTTAGTGTCCATAAAACACATTTTCAACAATTCAACACTATATAAAAAATACATAGACATGAGACATGGAGATTGTCCAGCATGCTTTGTAGTGCACAGGAAGGCTCTGTCCCTGCCGTGGTCATAGTTCCAATGCCCTGCTTTCTCCAGGATGAAAATATGCCTGTGTGATCTGGAATGCTGGAACACAAACATTCCAGTGCTGATGGAGGTTCTGTCCCTACTGAGGAGCCTGTCTCTTCAGATGAGCTCTCTGCATGGAGAGAATGGGGATGGGGCTAAGAGTGCATTCGTGTTGGGGATGGGTCTTGCCCGCATACCACCAGTGCCCCCATCTTCACATTCCTTCCACACCCTGGAGGTAATGCCTGAATCATCCCAATCACTACCAACATGGAAATTACATGTTTCTGGAAGCATAATATACATTCATAGATCGAGAGAGAAGAATTGCCGATACTTTCTATACCTGTACATCTTGGCGCCTCCGTCCAATGTCCGTTAACACATCGTACATCTGGACGTCCATCCATTATATAAAAGGATTGGCATTTATAGCGAACTACTGAATTTGATTCATATGGGGGAAGGATAGCTTCAGGGATGTCTCCATTTTCAATAACAGGTGGGCGATCACACCTTCCTCCAGCTTCTACAAAGGTACATTGAATCACAGAATGAATCTATTAGATAATACGCAGTATGATTGAAGATATCATGTCTTTTGTATGCAATCTTGAAAGCTTATTCATTTTCATTCAACAAGAAAATTGCATGCAAAGGAAACAATTCGTACTTTAAATTAATGAAAGCAAGTTATGATATTGTGTTCACGGCACTCTGGGGGGCGGGGTCAGGGGAAAATGCCCCAGGGCGCCACGTCTGTGAGGCCTTTGGGGGCAGCAGTGCCGCCCACACTCCCCTGTCACACTACCGCCGCCCATCCACCAGATCCTTTCTGAGGGCTGGTGAGGCCTTGCATGGCGTCCTCTGGCCCTCTGAAAGCCTTCTGAGGCTTCTGGAGGGCCATTAAACATCACTTCCAGTTCTCCAGTGAGAATGAGATGTAATGTTTAAAGGCTCTCTGGAGGTCTCAGAAGACTTTTGGAGGGCCAGAGGATGCTGGGCAAGGCTTCAGATGCAACAAAGTGGGAATGGCAGTCTTCTGGGGGGGGGGGGTCCTGAAGGGGTGCAGGATTCTGCGATCCTGGCTATAAGGCAGCACATGGGCCAGGATCGCAACTGATGTTTCAGAAGAATGCTATGTGGTAACAGGGATGTACCTGGCACAAAAGCAGCCCAGGCATCCATCCACCCCCCAACACACACATACCACAATTCATGGTCCACATCTGTTCATTTTTCCTTCTGGTTATTATTTAAAAATTGTTGTTAGACTCCTTGACTTCTTTTAGAAAGGCGGCAAATATTAGCCGTTTTGTTCTCAATACCTTTCCTAATGATCCCAAGCATATAATTGGCCTTCTTCACTGCCGACGCACATTGGGTCGACGCTTTCATCGACCTGTCCACCACCACCCCACGATATCTCTCCTGATCTGTCACAGACAGCTCAGAACCCATTAGCCTATATCTAAAGTTTTGATTTTTTGCCCCAATGTGCATGACTTTACACTTACTGACATTGAAGCGCATCTGCCATTTTGTTGCCCATTCTGCCAGTCTGGAGAGATCCTTCTGGAGCTCCTCACAATCACTGGTGCTGGGTGTTGTAAAAGTGCTGTAAGCAACAGTGAGAAAGTGGCACCTGTGGGAAGGCCGGAGCCATCCCACAGGTGCTGCATGCCACCCGATGGCTTAACCTGGGTCATTAAGTGTTGTGCAAAGTGGTGAAGGGGTAGGGTGAGGGTGGTAGGAGGGTGTTCCAGAGGTGTGGATGGGATTTTGGGGGCGGGGTGGGGAGTGGAGCGGTTCAGACTCAAGAAGAGATGGGGACCACAGAGCAGACCTCTACCACATCCTAACCCTATCCCAGGCCTAAAAGCCCTATATGTGGCTACTCGATTCTACTGGTGGTGTAAATCTGGTGTATATCTGCTGGTGTAAATCTGAGTAGCTGTATTGAGCAGACTGGGGTGCTACACAGGTAGGGGAACAAATTTTCTCTTGCCCCAAGAAGACCTTCCCCTGCTCCAATCTAACCTTGGATAGGATAGGGCAGTCCATCTGTTGCATTGCAGTTGTAGACATTATGCAGCATGCTGTCCTTGGGTCAATCTTAACACAAGTGTAACAAGAGCTAAGAAGGAAATCTGAGCTATTAAGGGACCAATCCTATTGGGCCTCAGCACTGTTGGATCTCACATTCCAGCGTGCACTGTGCTTTACGGTGGTCACAGATCATGACCCGCTATTCTGCATAGCCAGACCACTGGTGAAAGCAGCTTACTGCCAGGGCCATGTGCCAGCAGCCACTGGAGAAGTCCCGGCACCGGTAAGTTGGTGCGGGGGTGATGTTGGCGGAGAGGGAGTGGGCTGAATGGGGAGTGAGAGGCTCCAGAGAGGAAAGGAGATATTTTTCCCTTCCGTAAGCCTCCTGCTCTGCAATGGGTCTTCTCCGACCTATGCCAGCAATTTTACTGGCACAATTCCAAGGAGAGAGAGGGAGCAGGAAAACAGTGAAACTTCTTAATTCTTTAATTTTAATTTAAGTTTTTCATAATTTCAGCAATTGTTTTTCTTTCCGGGTCGTATCTTTCACTAAGTCTATTTCTTACTTGCCCATTTTTTAAATTTCCCCTCTTTCAAGCATTTCAAGTTACTGATAGCAGCACAAAGTTTATTTATTTTATTTTCTAACTGAATTTTCCACCGAGATGTGCCAGAGCGTTTCGTTTTGGTAATTTGTAACCAAGTTCTATGGATATTATGGCAGCATAAGTGGGTTTGTTTCCTTCAGAGAGTTTGCTGGAATTGAAATGATGGCTTCATTTGCATCTTTAAGTAGAACTTTCACTTGTTTATTCCAATATTGGTGCATTACAGGAAGTATGACAGTGTACATCTTGACTGACATGGTTTAGCATTTTTCCTTTCAGGAGGTTTTATTGTTCTGTCAGTTCATGGTGTCTAAATTGTTCCATATATTGTTCTTCATCTATAATATTTATTTCCACCATCAAGTTGTTTTCTGTGTCTTGGCCATGACTTTGTGTTGGTAGTCCTTTTGCCAGCTTTTGTATTTCTTGCAATTCTAATTTGGTGAATACTTTGGTCTGGATGATAAACCTTCTTTGATCCATTATTCATTGCTCTGTTATACCACTGTCTGGCTGTTTTGCTTTCCAAATTTCCATCATTCTTTTTTGAAAGCCAGAGACTGATGGATTTGCCTTGTAATAACATTTCATGATTTCTTGGTTTTTGATGGTTGTCCAAGTTTTGCGTTTGGGGTGTTCCAGCAGCATTGCAACAGCCTGTCCTGGTTCCTCCACAGGAACTGCTGAGCCCAATTTATCAACAGATGTTCAGGAGCATCCGACACGGTCCTTGTTGACCCAGGCAACAACCAATCTGGTATGAATTTTGGTTTATTTTTTCTCATCATAACTGACGGTAGTTGGGCATTTCAGTCTGGCTTCTCAGTTGAGACCTGTCTGCCTTGGATGACCTGTACTACCGCCAGCATAGCTCTCAATATCATCAAACTACACAAGCCCCATCACCACATCAAGCTAGTGTCCTTGGAGGACATTTATTATTATTATTATTATTATTATTATTATTATTATTATTATTATTATTATTATTATTATTATTATTATTATTATTAATTCCTTTTAAAAATACCTTTCACAGCCCAAACCTAACAAAATTCTTTCATACCTATGCAGTGGAACCAGCGCGGCTTGCGTTTCATACTGTGGGGGAAACCTGAAGTCTGGAGGTATCCTTGAGGTAAGGGAACATTTGTCCCCCCTTGCCCTGGGGAAAGCCCAGCTGTGGCAATGGGTCTGCTTGGACCTGTGCCTGCTAAATCTCTGTCGCAAGTCTGAGTGGATCCATGTTAATGGATCTTGCCCCAAAAGAGGGGCAGGATATGGCACACACCAGAGACAGCGATCCCTGGGGCCTATCTGCCCCACTGCCACCCTTCTCCCTCCCTGTTACACCACTCTCCGTCCCATCCCTGTCCCTCTGCTGTCCAGTGCAGGCCTTACCTGCTCTGACATGGGGTGTCCCTGCCACTGGCAGGCTGGCTCAGGCCTTCTTGCTGGCGCCACAAACTCCCACACAGTTGCAAAGTGCTTTATGACACTTTTGCAACAGTGTTCACCAGAGGAGCATGCACTCTGTTGGTGCACAAGCACCTTAGGAATGTGTCATTAATCTTCTATTATGTACGAGGGTCGCCCAGAAAGTTTGATTGCCAGGAGATGTGCTAACGACTACAGGCTCCAGCTCTGTTCCCAGACACAGATAGCAGCTGACACGGGCAACATCAAGGGGATGTATGATGGTATCAAGCAGGCCCTAGGTCCAACACAGAAGAAAATTGCCCCTCTGAAGTCTAATGCAAGCGAGGTCATCCAGGATCGGGCACAGCAGATGGAACGCTGGATGTAGCACTACTCTGAGCTATATTCCAGAGAAAATGTAGTCACCGAAGAAGCACTGAACAACATTGAGTGCCTGCTTGTGTTGGAGGAGCTTGACAAGAGAACCAACCCTAGAAGAATTTCCCATGGCCCTGGACTCCCTTGCCTTTGGCAAGGCACCTGGAAAAGGCAGCATCCCTGCTGAAGTCCTAAAGTGCTGCAAAGAGATCATTGCCACTGAGCTGCATGAAATCCTCTGCCTCTGCTGGAGAGAAGGTGGAGTACCTCAAGACTTGAGGGATGCAAACATCATCACGCTGTACAAGAACAAAGGTGACAGGGGTGACTGCAGCAACTACCACGGCATCTCTCTCCTTAGCGTTGTAGGAAAGCTGTCTATCCAGAATCGCAGTGCGGATTCTCAGCCAACAGGTCCACCACTGATATGGTATTCTCCCTTAGACTGCTGCAGGAGAAATGCAGGGAACAATGACAGCCACTCTTTATAGCCTTCATAGATCTCACGAAGGCTTTCGACCTGGTCAGCAGTGACGGCCTCTTCAAGATTCTCCCCAAGATCGGATGTCCACCCAGGCTCCTCAGCATCATCAGGTCTTTCCAGAAGGACATGAAGGGCACTGTTGTCTTTGATAGCTCCACATCAGACCCCTTTGACATCCAAAGCAGAGTGAAGCAGGGCTGTGTTCTTGTGCCGACCTTGTTTGGGATTTTCTTCGCTGTCCTGCTGAAGCATACCTTTGGAACTGCAACAGATGGAATCTATCTCCGGACCAGATCAGATGAAAAGCTCTTCAACCTCTCCAGACTGAGAGCAAAGTCCAAAGTCCAGCTGAAATGTCTGCGTGACTTCCTCTTTGCCGACAATGCAGCTGACACCACCCACTCTGCCAAAGATCCCCGGCAGCTCATGATTCGTTTTAGCAAGGCCTGCCAAGATTTTGGACTGATGATCAGCCTTAAGAAAACACAGATCATGGTTCAGGATGTGGACTCACCTCCCTGCATTACAATCTCTGCGCATGAACTGGAGGTTTTCCATGACTTTGTGTAACTTGGCTCAACGATCTCCGACACTCTTTCTCTCAATACTGTATCGTTAAAGCAGCTACCACTTTTTCAAGACTCACAAAGAGAGTCTGGTCCAACAAGAAGCTGACGAAACATACCAAGATCCAGGTCTACAGAGCTTGCATCTTGAGTACACTTCTGTACTGCAGCGAGTCATGGACTCTTCACTCACAACAGGAGATGAAACTGAACACTTTCCACATGCGCTGCCTCTGACGCATCCTCGGCATCACCTGGCAGGACAAAGTTCCAAACAACACAGTCCTGGAATGAGCTGGAATCCCTAGCATGTATGCACTGCTGAAACAGACGCCTGCGTTGGCTCGGTCATGTTGTGAGAATGGATGATGGCTGAATCCCAAAGGATCTCCTCTATGGAGAACTCGTGCAAGGAAAGCGCCCTATAGGTAGACCACAGCTGCAATACAAGGACATCTGCAAGAGGGATCTGAAGGCCTTAGGAGTGGACCTCAACAGGTGGGAAACCCTGGCCTCTGAGCAGCCCGCTTGGAGGCAGGCTGTGCAGCATGGCCTTTCCCAGTTTGAAGAGACACTTGGCCAACAGTCTGAGGCAAAGAGGCAAAGAAGGAAGGCCCAGAGCCAGGGAGACAGACCAGGGACAGACTGCACTTGTTCCCGGTGTGGAAGGGATTGCCACTCCCGAATCGGCCTTTCAGCCACGCTAGATGCTGTGCCAGAACCACCATTCAGAGCGCAATACCATAGTCTTTCGAGACTGAAGGTTGCCAACTAATATGGGCAAATCATTGCTGGCTCAGCTGGTCCCTCCCTCCATGCTCTAGATGAGCTGCTGACCATTTAATACTTTTTAAAATGCCACATGCAGATTTTTTTCATTTGAATGTTGCAGAGCTAATCCAGGGAGAAGGATGAAGTAGATTTGATAGCATGAAAACAATTAATCAGCCCTGTTCACAGCTAGCTTCTGCTACAAATTTGTGAAACTCAACTCTGGAGAAGAAGCAGAATGTTTTGAACTGGTGGGCAGGGAGGGAACTTCCAAATTGGCCCACCACCCTGTGCAGAGTGCCTTCTCCCAAAGCTCAACACAACCCTGTCAATACATAGCTGTGTAATGTGAGAACCTCACCAGCATGTATGCAGACACTAGAAGTAATACAGTTAGGACATTTTCAGGGAAGAGAAAACAAGCACCCTCAAAATTCTGAGCACTAACAGAGAGGCATAGGAAGACTTCTCTTAGTCAGGAGAAGAATAGGGGTGGATAGATGTACTAGAACTACTCACATGCTTTGTCTATTTAGTCCAACATGCTGCTGGTAGTAAATATTTTAAACTCCCAACTATTCAGTGCAAATAAAGTTACATTTGAAGGTGAAAGCTACCCCAATTAGGTGGCTGTTTGGACCATTGGCCATGCTTCTTTAATTACCAGACTCAAATATATAGATGGTGTCTGGAAGAAAATCCATAGGGCCAACAGAGAAAAGTGGGGTGCAGTGGAAGATTGGATGGGGAAGTGCTGGTAACAGTATACTGGGTAGGAGGATAGCCAACACCTCAAGCTGTGCTGGAAACAGTCCCTAGGAACTGCATGATGCCTGAACAGGTCAATTTGAGCAAGTGTCCTTCCTAAAGCACACTGATGTGTGAAGACTTCTGTGAGGCTGGCAGAAGGATTAGAGAATATGCAGAGAGGAGAGGAATCTAGCTCCTTCTCCCCACAAATGCATAAGTCTCATTATTAGCAAATCTAGCTGTATGGATGAAAACGCAGTCATGGTTTGGGAATGGTCAAGAAATGTGCAAGGCTTTCATCCATTTTCAATCTATAAGGACCCAGCATTTCTAAAAAAAAAAAAAAAACATAGTTAGCCATAGCCCCTTGAATGGCACCAATGGTCACAATGTTTGACCCTGTTGGTTGGCAACCTTCAGTCTCGAAAGACTATGGTATAAGCCTACAGCACCCAGTATCCCAAGCAGTCTCCCATCCAATTACTAACCAGGCCTGACCCTGCTTAGCTTCCAAGATCAGAAAAGATCAGGCATGTGCAGGGTAACAGTTGCTGCAAAAAAATATGGAATGCTTCACAAATTTGTGTGTCATGTTTGACCCTAACTCATGGATTAATACCAGCATTAATTACGCATGAACAAAAATATCTCCAGTAAACCTTCCATTCCTGTCAAAAACAAGTAGCAAACAATGGAGTGTCTGGACTACAAGAATGAAAGTGGCATTTCCATTAGAAAGCAAAATTTTACTGCTTTGGGAATAAGCAAGACAACTAAGTACAAAGTAAAATCTACCACAATACACTTTTCTTAGAATAAGCTAGTAACCATAATAGACAAAAATGATATTTTGTTTGCTTACGCTGACAGTCAGGCTTTGGGTCCCATCCTTTCTCTGTACAGACTGTGTGTTCTCCAGTGGTACTATTACTTGTTTCATATCCATCATGACATTGAAAAACCAGTTTTTCCATGAACAAGAAAACTGATTTAGTTGCGTTGATGAAGATCATATTCCTTTCAGGTGGCTTTCGGCATGTCTCTGAGGAATCAAAAACCAGATATTTAAGGATCAACTGTTGCTTTCTCATAAGTCTACAGCATGCACTCTAAAGCCTCTAGACCAGAAGTATCCAGACTGTGTGGTAATTGGGCTCTCCAAATTATCTAGCCATCACTTCCTCTCAGTTGCTGAGCTATGAAGTTGTAATAGAAAGTCTGAAAGAAGTTGAAAGGCCTTGCTTGGCACTTATCTCTTTCTTATCTACGGAATGCTAGCTGGAGCCTGCTGCAGGGAAGCTAGGCAATGTATCTAGATCACCATCAGAAGCGATGCTGGCATTGTGCTGTGCAGAAAGACATGTGCTTCTGTCGGTAGCATCTCCAGAAGGATATCATAGGAAAAGGTATAATTTCTGTCAAAGGCTAAAAGGAACCCTATAAAGAACAGTGGTGCAAATATGGGCTACCAAAATGATCAAGGGCTTTTCGCTTGGGAAAAAAGGGGTGGGGAGAAGGTGTTGTGAGGAAGAAAATAGAATTTTATCAAATTAGAGACAGTTTGCACTGGGAAGCAGAAACAGAAATCTGGAACAGGTTGACCAGCCTGTCGTTTCCTGGGTCCCTTCTCCTTCCTGATCTTTAAAAAGGGAAACTATAGGTCGGTCAGCCTAATGTCTATACCGGGTAAGATGGTGGAATGCCTCATCAAAGATGAAATCTTAAAACACAAGGACAAACAAGCCTTGCTGAGGGAGAACTAGTATGGCTTCTGTAAGGGTAAGTCATAAATCTTTTAAAATTTTTGAAAAGGTCTACAGGCATGTGCACGCAGGAGAACCTGTGGATATTATATATCTGGATTTTCAGAAGGCGTTTGATACAGTCCTTCACCAAACTGATAACAATATGCTGAGCTCACAATATAGAAATATCCCAAGATGCCCAGTTCACCCATAAGGCTCTTCTCTGACCAAAAGCCAGCATCTAAAAATCCCTCTTAGAGAACAGGCTAACTGTGGTATGTTCACAAGGGTAAACAGAAAGTCATAAATAAGAGCCATAAACAAATAAAAGGGATGCATAGAGTACCAGATCCTTTGTAATGGATATATCTGTAAACAAATTGCCGATGCGTATCGAATTGCCCTCCTGAACATCCTGAGGATCAAGATGTTGATCTGATAACCAAGCCAAATGTTTGTGGGACTGTTGGTCTGTTATTTTTCCCATGCTTGCCATGGATGTGTTTTGCTCTCTTTGTGTACTCTTTTGTCCCCCCTCCCCTACCTAGTCTATCCTATAAAACCAGCATCATTGTAATTGTTCACGGTCTCTCCACATGTGTGTGTTTGTGGAAGGCCCCATTTGCAAACGAGTAAAACGTTAGAAGTCCTTTGAATTCTCCTGTCGCCTGTTTGTTTGCCTCTCCAAAAATCCAAAGAACCGTGCGTGTGTTCATTCGGGAACAGTTTTTGGTGCCTCAACTCAGATTGGAAGGCAAGGCTCTGCGGGGATCGAGACGAAGTCACTGCAGGGGACAGCGCACCGCCAGAAGGTAAAGTGAGTCGGCTCCCACACCCTTTGTGTGTGTCCTGGCGCTGGGTTGTCTCTGAATCTGACCGTCTCCTTCTCCGCAAGAAAGAGCCCAGGAGAACGGAACTTCGCCCGCGGAAAAGTACAGCGCGCTTAGGTGAGAATTCTCTGTGGGAGGTTTTAGTGTGAAGCCTCAGTGGGGAGGGTGATTGTGTTTGTATTACTGTACATACATATTGCTGATTGTGTTTGAATTACTGTACATATTTGTATATTATTGTACTTTTTGCTGTGTGTGTGCGCCCATCTCTGTGGCTTCAGAGCAAGGCCATGTAGTTCTCTGCCTGACTGAGTGTTGTGTGACTGAGATACGAATGAGAATATGAGTGTGTGTGTGTGTGTCAAAGCAGCAAATCCCCAGGTTTTGAAGGATTGGCCATGAGTGAGTCACTGTTTTGGGCAGCCGGTCCAGCTGAGACCTGGCTCCCAGCTCCCAGCCCGACCCAGCTGAGACACAGGAGGCCAGCCTGTGTGACAATTAAGATGAGGCACTCAGAGCCTGGGCCTGAAGGAAGAAACCCTTTGAAATGCATATTGGATAACTTTGAGTCTCTGGGAAGGGGAAACCCCACCCTTCTGAATGGGCGCATTACTGGCCAACTCAGAATTTCAAAGGCCAACAGTTGGTATTGTTGGCAACCTTCAGTCTCTGAAGACTATGGTATCACGCTCTGGATGGTGGTTCTGGCATATGTTGTTAACCAGGTCTCACTAGTTTCAGGAAGGCATTAGACATTGGATCTTTCCTGAGTTTCAACAAGGCCCCCTCCCTTCTCTCCTCCAAACTACTCAGTGTTCTGCTTGCCTGCCCCTTCCCCTCAGTGTTCATGACATCCCTCTCTTCTATCTGCTTGGCAATTTCATATGATGTGTTCTGTCTTCCCTTGTCTGAGAGACAAGATACAATTCGCTGTCTTGTTCATGGGTGCTCAGGATCAGGCTCATTTGAACTTAGTGTTTTTTTAAGGCACTTACTACTAAGTGCATTGAAAAAGCAAACTTCTAAGCAAACTACACTGCGTGTTTGCTTAGAAACACAGCCTGCAAAACAATACATGTGCCCATTACATAGATCAGCAAAACTGAGTCAGTGAGATCCTAGGGGCCAGAATACAAGCTAAAAATGCTCAGATTGATTTAGAGAGACCCCAAAGTATAGTTTCCAGCTGCAATAATAACCATGATTTGCTTCCTACCTATTTAAGTAACTAAAAAAGACTAATTGCAGCTGCAACCAACCTAGACAATTGTCAAAAGTGTGTTTCTCTTTAAATACAACCTTTAATCATTCTTAATAACTTTTGGATTTCACAAGTGTGCAAAGCAGGAAGTCTGTGTGTTCCCCCTCCCCAAAAGAAGGAAAAGCTGGAGAACCCCTCCTAGCCTTTGTGCCTCAAGGCATGCACAGAGTGCAAAATAGTAGCCAAAAAAAGGAAAGCCTCTAATGCCTAACTTTGCAATGGCTATCTTTGTTTTAACCCTTTTTGTTTCAGCAACAAGTAAAGACAAAGAAAATAGCATTTGCCCTCCAGAGGACAAATTTACTTAATCTCATTTCCTTTACAGGATCTAAGCCCCGACGCCTATATCTGTATATATTTTAGTTTGGTTTAATACTAATCAAGTATTTCTTTTTCTAATGAAAAGATTGTCATGACAAATTCTTTTAATTCTACTTATGTTCTCTGCTTATATACATATAAATACTAAAATGTTCTATATGTTTGTTGGATGTGTGTGTGTGGTATGAAAGAAGTGCTTTGTCTGTCTTTGTTCTTGTTTGTTTTTGACTTATAGTGAAGTCTATCTGAAGCCCACATGACTTCCTTTCTGTAATAGGCCTGATATTCGTTGCAACAATTCTTATTATTTTTGTATATTGCGCTCATTACCATTTTTGGTACCATGGTTTCTTTTTTTCTGTTTTTAAACATGTAAGAGTACTCTTATCAAATGTACTTTATTTTCACACAAACCCCCCCTCATCCAAGAGGAAAGGAACATGAAGAATAACCCTAAGGTAATTGGACAAAACGTTTTGTTCCATCAATGATGAATATGTTCAAGGGTTACAGTCCCTCAGCAAATAATCTCTTAATGTTAAGATTTCACTCCATTGTAAAAACTATTGTGGTGCAATTAATATTTTGCATTCTCTTAATTCTATGTATATGTTAAGAAAAAAAAAAAAAAGAGGGAGAAAGAGAGAAAAGGGAAGAGGAATTAGCTGTGTAAGTGTTTTGCAGAACCAACTTGAGTCCTCCTTGAAGGAAAAACCCAGGTTCTCTCCAGCTCCCAGGGAATCAAAACAGTTGTGAATAAGAAAAGAAACAAAAGCAAAAGTTGGGAAAAAACCAGATTTGGCTGACTGTAGTGTGTAAAGCTCATGATGTGTTCCAGTTTTCCACTGTCTTAATGGTAAGAAATTGCACTCAATCAGAGGTAGCCCTGGACAACTGGTTTACTTTCTCTGTGGAGAATGTGTTAAAACACCTAACCTTTTGTGCTCAACAAGAATGTAAGCAAAGTCAACACAGTGTCTTTCTGCTACTGTATTTGTACTGTATTTGTATTTTTGTACTGTTATTACCTCTTCTCTAGTTCCTACAGCAAACCAACCAACAAGCAGGCCATGTGCAGAGTTCTGTAATAGCACCAGCCCTTTAAGGTTGAACAGTCCAAGAAAAAAAAAGAGAGAGAGAGAGAGAGAGAGAGAGAGAAAATAGAATCAAGAGCCACATGGCCTGACCAACGGAACTTTGAGCTAAGAGAAACTGACCAAAGTAAAAGTACCAGACATAGCCAATAGTGGGAGGGGCCAAATCACGCAATTGTATTTCGAGGAGGTTAGATAAAAATACAGGAAGCCCCCTTCCCCAAAAATATGTATTGTTGTTTATTGTCTGTTGTAAATCAATGTCTGTGTGCAGGTTTAAAGCTAGCAAATTGCCTCTATTCCAATATTGCACTCCCTGAAGTGCTATTCTCACAATGTTTTAAGTTTCCTATGTTTAGTAAATTGTTGCATCTTATCTTTGTTTGAGACCAAAGCAACTAAAAGAGTCTGAAGTAGGTGCAGTATCTGAATGTTTGATATCAACAGGAGTGTCTAGATAAAGGAGGGTGAGAAAACAAAGAAAGGACCTAAACATCTAAGATCAAGTTAACTAAAAAGTTGTGGTAACAAGTATCAAAAATAACTTTAATTTATTCCAAGTGCTAATAGCCATGCTGGTTGTGTTTAACTGTTTGAATGTAGGGACACAACTAAATAAGCCGCTGTCACTAACCTGTATTATGTTCCAACAAAATGTCCAGCATTGTGTCTGTGACCACATGAGAAACAGCCCCCCTGGATCAGGCCATAGGCCCATCTGGTCTAGCTTCTTGTATCTCACAGCGGCTCTGCCGGATGCCCCAGGGAGCACACCTAGTGGCAGGAGACTTGCATCCTGGTGCCCTCCCTTGCATCTGACATAGCCCATTTCTAAAATCAGGAGGATGCACATACACATGATGGCTTGTGGCCCGTGATGGATTTTCCTCCAGAAACTTGTCCGGTCCCCTTTTGAAGGCATCCAGGCCGGATGCCGTCACCACATCCTGTGGCAGGGAGTTCCACAGACCTACCACACACGGAGTGAACAAATATTTTCTTTTGTCTATCCTATCTCTCCCCACACTCAATTTTGAGTGGATGTCCCCTGGTTCTGGTGTTATGTGAGAGTGCACGGAGAGCATCTCTCTGTCCCCTTTGTCCTCCCCATGCATGATTTTGTATGTCTCAATCATGTTCCCCCTCAGGTGTCTCTTTGCTGGGCTAAGGGAGCTCAGGCGCTGTGGCCATTCCTCATAGGGGAGGTGCCCCAGCCCAGCAATCACCTTAGAGATCTTTTGTACCTTTTCCATTTCCAATATCTCCTTTTGAGATGTCTCAAATGTGTTCCAACGCAGAGAAAGTGTACCCTGAAATGCACTGCTTAAAAAACCACATTGACCCCTTGAGTATGTGTTTTGCTTTGCTAACTTTTCTTTTCTGCTTTATACTCAGAAATCATGAGTGCTTTAACATTATCATCTGCAGTGAGCTCTAAAACAGGGTCAGTGCAGCTAACTCCAACCAACACATCCACTGGACAAGCTCACACAAGTCCAGCGCTACATGGACCTAACTTCCAACCAATGCTGGTTCAGACCTGAAGACGGTTCCTGCCTGTGCTCCTCTGAACTGAGACAAATGGTGGAGGCAACTTGGCTGTGAAAGAGACCAGACCTCTTTTCCTCAACCTGTGTGCACCCACTGAAAGAAGCAAGGGCAAGATCGAAGATACACCGGTCCCTCGCCATACACCCCCAGATGGAGATTCAACACGGGAGGTACCAACTTGTCAGGTCCCTGACTACACACAACGTTGCCTAGAAGACAGCTGCTGGAAGATGAAGAACACCTTGCTCACCTGATGCTGAAAGATATGTTGGAGTTGGACCTGCTGAAGGGACTCACGGCAGATAAATAATGAGCTGTTATGAGCATGTATGATTTCTTTGGATGAAGTTGTTTTAATGTAGCATTTTTATTTTCTATTCATTCTATTATTTTCCATTATATCTTCAGTTTGTGTTTGCTTTCCTGAATGTAATTCCAGTAACTTCTGTATTTTGTACCAAAACTTTGGATTATGCCTGTGTTTCGCATTAATTTAGGTAAACCTCACTTAAAAGTTGCTAGACAGGCTCTGGCACCAAAGAGCTAATATGCATTTTAGCTGACACTGCTGGCCCAGTTTACCTGCATCCTGGGTGATTAAGAGAATTCCCTCCATTCATACCCTGACTTTCACATTTATCTCCAAACATTCTGCCTACATGTAAGCAACCTTTCAATATCCTTAAAAACTAAGAGAGTTTGGCTAGCAAATAGTTACTCTCCTGAGCACCCCAACATAGAGTCACTCTCCAGGGTGTACAGGCTGCTCACAGACCAGACACCCAGACAAGTAGCTATGTTTGCACTTTAAATTCACTCTTTGCCCTTGTGTATTCAGAATGCTCTGTAGAAAGTGAACTAAAACTACACCACCCTGGTATACCTAAAAGTGGTCTGGATTTATGATTCCTAACAAAGTAAAATGTGTGTTGATGTATTTTTTGTTTTGTTCAGCCCAAGTTTACCAAGCTAATTTGACTTTCTGTTTACCTTGTTGTTTATCAGGAGGGAAACTGATAACAATATGCTGAGCTCACAATATAGAAATATCCCAAGATGCCCAGTTCACCCATAAGGCTCTTCTCTGACCAAAAGCCAGCATCTAAAAATCCCTCTTAGAGAACAGGCTAACTGTGGTATGTTCACAAGGGTAAACAGAAAGTCATAAATAAGAGCCATAAACAAATAAAAGGGATGCATAGAGTACCAGATCCTTTGTAATGGATATATCTGTAAACAAATTGCCGATGCGTATCGAATTGCCCTCCTGAACATCCTGAGGATCAAGATGTTGATCTGATAACCAAGCCAAATGTTTGTGGGACTGTTGGTCTGTTATTTTTCCCATGCTTGCCATGGATGTGTTTTGCTCTCTTTGTGTGCTCTTTTGTCCCCCCTCCCCTACCTAGTCTATCCTATAAAACCAGCATCATTGTAATTGTTCACGGTCTCTCCACATGTGTGTGTTTGTGGAAGGCCCCATTTGCAAACGAGTAAAACGTTAGAAGTCCTTTGAATTCTCCTGTCGCCTGTTTGTTTGCCTCTCCAAAAATCCAAAGAACCGTGTGTGTGTTCATTCGGGAACAAAAGGCTGAGGAAACTTCACAGTCAGGGAATAAGAGGGCAGGTCCTCTCATGGATTAGGAACTGGTTGAGGACCAGAAAACAGAATGGGTGTCAATGGACAACTTTCACAATGGAGAGAGGTGAAAAGCAGAGTGCTCCAAGGATCTGTCATGGGACTGGTTCTTTTTAACCTGTTCATAAATGACCTGGAGGCAGGGCTAAGCAGCGAGGTGGCCAAGTTTGCAGATGACACCAAACTTTTCCAAGTGATGACCAGAAGCAATTGTGAAGAGCTCCAGAAGGATCTCCCCAAACTGGGACAATGGGTAGCAAAATGGCAGATGTGTTTCAATGTAAGTAAATGTAAGGCCATGCACATTGGGGCAAAGAATCAAAACTTTACATATAGGCTAATGGGTTCTGAGCTGTCTGCGACAGATCAGGAGAGAGATCTTGGGGTGGTGGTGGACAGGTCGATGAAAGTGTCAACCCAATGTGCGGTGGCAGTAAAGAAGGTTAATTCCATGCTTGGGATCAAGAAAAGGTATTGAGAACAAAACAGCTAATATTATAATGCCGTTGTACAAATAGAAGGCCACACCTGGAGTATTGTGCCAGTTCTGGTCACCACATCTCAAAAAGGACATAGTGGAAATGGAAAAGGTGCAGAAGAGAGCAACCAAAATATTACTGGGTTGGGGCACCTCCCTTATCAAGAAAGGCTACAGCGTTTGGAGCTCTTCAGTCTAGAAAAGAGGTGTCTGAAAGGGGACATGATTGAAACATACAAAATTATGCAGGGGATGGATAGAGTGGATGATACTCTTTTCCCTCTCAGATATCACCAGAACCAGGAGACAGCCACTAAAACTGAGTGTTGGGAGAGTTAGGACAGACATAAGCACCGCAGACATCTGCCTATAATTCGATCCCACAGATAAGTTGAGGGCAGGTTTTGAGCCAACAATCATGGAATTTTCTATGACCCTCCGATAAGTCGGGGATTAAATTTAGGAGGGTATCTGACTATAGTTTTGTCTGATTCTATCCGAGGCCAGATCCAGAAAAATAATCTACCACTAATTGTTACCTAAGAACTGTAGTCTCTAATTTATTAAAAACATAGTAAAAGATCATAAGATACATTTTTATTCTTTTTAAATTCAGGTCTTCACCATCTTTATGTAAACACTATCAGAGTAAGTGCACTGCAAACAACATACCAGTAAAACAGTGGTTCCCAGCCTGGTTTTCATGTACTCCCAGGGACACTCAACAATACCTTTAGGGATACTTGGAAAAAGAATGAAATAATGGTAGAAAAAGGCAGGTCATGCTCCAGAATGCCTTGCAAGACAGGAATGCCTTGCAAGGACCAGCAAGGCAGGAAGGGAGGTAGCTAGTTGGCTGTGAAAGCCCCACCAATAGCTAGTTTTTGGTCATCAATTCATGTATGAACCAGTGAGTGAAAACCAGCACAGTAAAAAAGCTGAAACATAATAAGGAAAGTGATCAATCACCCAGAATTTCTCAGCACACCTCTGGTGCAAAACAATGCAAAGGCAGAGTCTTCTGTTCTTCAAACAGAGAAAAAGAGAAAGTATGTGATGAATAAATGAGGTCTGGGTTTTCATAGAGAGGAGATGAGGGCTTGTATTATTACAAACATTTTGCTAATATGAAGGGTACAATTTATGGAAATGGGCTGCCAAGGGACATGCAAGTGAAAATGGTTGGGAACCACTACAGGAGATCCATGAATCAAATCCACCTTTAAGGTGTCTGGTGTGTTAAGCCAGAAGCTCTACATACAACATACAACTTACAACGCATAACTGGGAGTGTGCCATTCAATTCACAGCAGAGAGATGCAGCTGCATATATTTGCAACCCTTTTTACTCAGAAGTAGACCCACTATTTCCATGGGTGTTATTCTTAAGTAATGGTGCACTGAATTGTAGCCTGGGACTTTATTTCAAATGGAAAGGAGGATCCCATCCTGGTGCTGAAAAAAAATACCTCTGCCAAATGCATGCATTTGCACAAAGGAACAAGGTTCAGCAGCATTTGCAAAAGGGAAAGGAGGAGAATAAAAGGTTAACTTTGGCTGGAATTTCCCAGGAAAGTTACTATAGAAACAAATGATCTCTGCATTGCTTCTAATGAGCCTGCTTTAGTAAGAAAGGAAACTTTTCAGAGTTGAAAGGCTCTGCCCTCTGATTGACCTCTGATTGGAGATAAGGCAAAGTGATAATTGGAGCTTGATTACTTGGCAAAAATTTTATGTACTATAGGCGAGTATCTACAGTAAGTATTTCTTTACCCAGTGTGCAATTAGTCTGTGGAACCCCTTGTCACAGGAAGCGGTGATGGCATCTGGCCTAGATGCCTTTAAAAGGGGATTGGACAAATTTCTGGAGGAAACATCCATCACGTGCTACAAGTCATGATTGGTATGTGCAAACTCCTGATTTTAGAAATAGGCTACCTCAGAATGCCAAATGCTGGGGAGGGCACCAGGACGCAGGTTGTGTCTTGTTGTCATGTATGCTGCCTGAAGCATTTGGTGGGCCACTGTGAGATACAGGAAACTGGACTAGATGGGCCTATGGTCTGATCCAGTGGGGCTCTTCTTCTTATGTACAGAGAAATTGCCATATACAAGTGGTCTGCGTTACCCATGTATTTGGAACCCATGGATTCAAACTGTACCCTTCAGAGGCAATGGGAGCAGTGCTCAGGTCACATCTGGAGCACATCTGGATGTGTCCCCGGCCTTCAAAAGGCCTTCTGAGGCCTTCACAAGGACAAAAATAATGACTTCTGGTTTTCAGTCAAAAACCGGAAATTGTTATTTTCGACCTTCTAGAGGCCTCAGAAGGCCCTCAGAGGGTCCTCTAGATATGACTGGAGGCATAGCTTTGGTCACGTTTGGAGGATTTTAGGTGCCAAAATCTGCAAACTTCATCATCCATGGGTTTTGGCATCCACAGGGGTTCCGGGAATGGAGCCCCTGCAGATACCGAGGGCCCACCTGTAGTAATATCTTTATTAATACTATGCAGAAAGACACAGCATCTTAAGGAAGTTTAATAAGGATAAGGTCTCACTTTGAGCTTCAGTCATTTCCATGCTTACTTAGGACTGGAATTTCTGGTAACAGACTCTGATTTAGAATCTAAGGCTACAATTCTATAAACTATACACTTAGGAATAAGCTTTGTTGAACACAATGGGACTTATTTTTTAGTACACATGCATAAGTTGTGCTGTAAATTTGTGTTTTCAGATTGTTACAATTTTAGCAGAATACTTAAGAATCACTAGATCAGGGGTCTCCAAACTTTTTGGCCAGAGGGCCGCATCAAATATCTGGTGCAGTGTTGAGGGCCAGAAAAAAATTTAAATATAAAATTTAAATAAATAGAGGTGGAACTTAGATGAGTGAATTAATGAATGAATGCGCTCATTCATTCAAAATCTCCAGCCATCAGAACACTCTCCAGACGCAACCAGAACACAGCTCTGGTCGTGTTTGGTCATGTGGGCCAGGAGCTTTCAGGGGACAAGAGGGTGGCCACAGGCCAGATAGAGGCTCACTGCGGGCTGCATCTGGCCCCTGGGTCGGGGTTTGGAGAACCGTGCACTAGATGGAGAACATTTTTACTCAGTTTGTATCATTCACTCCCCCATTCACACAGATGTAGTTTAAAAAATGTAAGTAGTGGAGCAAAATGGTCATGAAATATTGTATGTCATGTATGAGAGTTTATACAAAGGTTAAATGTATATAAGATAAGCATAATGCATAATGCTTATAAGCATAAGCATATAAGATAAGTCACAACAGCAATAATAGCTGATAACAAAATCTTTCTAGGGTTGCTAAATTGCAGTAATGTGACAGGGTTAGGGGTATGACACAGAAATGATTTTCTTGTAAAAATCTATTGCATGGTGTGCTTGAAATACTAGTTTCTCTCTGAATTCTTCTAAATATGAGCTCATCAGGGTAGGGGCTATACCTGTGTTTCATAAATACCTGCAAATTGCAGGCACTACTAGAAATAATTAATAATTGCTTCTAGTGAATGCATTCTTCATATATTCCACTGGAGTGGGTGTTGGAATTTTGGATGCAATGCTGCCTGCAGGACTCTGGAGGGCAGTGTATGTCCAGACACTTGAGACCTTCTACCTGCCCTTTATGATTTGACGACTTCTATCTTTAATCTTTCCTGATAGTTTTATTTATTTATAACAGCACTATCAATGCACATGATGTTTTACATCAGGAGACAACAGAGGGAGAGGAGCAATGGCAAGGTAAATGGAGAAAGAATATGTTATTGTATTTCATGTGGTACTTAGGCTTAGTAGCAGTAGGGCAGAGTAACTAGGGAGTTGTGTTAACAACTTCATGGAAAACATGAGTTTTGAAAAGGGATTTGGACGCGGTAAGAAAGTAGGCATCACGCAGGGAATCTGGGAAGGAGTTCCAGCCATACGGGTCAGCAAGGGAGGAAAGGTGAAGTGGGCAGCTGGGTGTGGAAGAGCTGGACAAGTAAAGGGATATGTCACAATATGAAAACAGACATAAGAGGGCAGGTTCAGGTGATGGAGGGTTTGAAGATGAGAAGCTTATGCAGGATCCAGGCATGAACAGGAAGGCGGTGCAGGTCTTGAAGCAGCTGCAAGGTGTGGTTGCATCAACAACAGTTATCTTTGAGTGAGTGATCTTTGCTGTAGAGTGCTGGATAGAGGTGAGGGAACTAAGAGCCCAATCCTGGGCTCGGTGTGCCGGCTCACCGCCAGTGCACACTGTTGCAAACGAGCCATAAGGCACGCTTGCGAGGCTTACCACTGGGTGGAGGCTTACCACTGGGTATGGTAAGCGGAGGTGTGGGTGGAGGCAGGGAGGAGGCATTCCAGTGAGGGGAGAGGCGGGCAGAGGGCGGGGAGAGGACAGGGGGAGGCGTGCTGGGGAGAGGGAGCAGGGAGGGAGGGAGAAGGGACCAGTAGAGCAACGCTCCACCAGATCCAGAGCCTTCGGTCAGACTTGGCGCCTGGCACAAAGGCTCTTACCTCACAGCCGACCGTTAGGATGGCAGTGAATCGAGTAGCCCCATTGCAGTACTACTTCCCTTACCCAGGAGAACAAAAGTTCCCTTCTCCTGAGGTGCTGCCCATGGCTGCCTTGGGCCAGTTGGATGCGGCGGCAGCTCAGGATTGGGGTGTAAAGCAGTGCTTCTCAAATTGTGGGTTGGGACCCACTAGGTGGGTCACAAGCCAATTTCAGGTGGGTCCCCATTCATTTCAATATTTTATTTTTAATATATTAGAGAACCACTGGACTAAAGGGAGACGAAAAGGAGACCAGAGAAGAGGAGGCTATGCTAGTTGAGACAAGAGATAACTAGGAGATGAACCAGAGCTTTTGTTGATGGAACAGAGAGGAAGTGTCACTTTTGTGATACTGCAAAGGGGGAAGCAACATTACAGTATTTGCTGATGGACTGAAGATGGGGTGGGGGAAGCATAAGAGAGAGGAACTACAGCAAAAACAAGTAAGTGCCAGTTCAACAGAGCCGATGATGATGTCGTCAATGGATTAGTACAGCAAAAGGGAAATGAGGAGTTTAGGTTCGGACAGATGCTAAGGAAGCATTCAAGTGGAAATGACTGATAGTCACTTGGAGACATGGAATTGGATGAAGACAGTTCTGAGGTGGGTGTTG